>NC_086446.1:260824093-263224093 GCF_028390025.1 Pseudophryne corroboree
TGAAAATGTGCAAAAAATAACTAAAAATAACTAAAAAAAACACCAAAGACCAATTAATACATTAAGGATCAGTTGAGTAGGACCATGTAGTGTATGAAGAAAGCCGTAAGTAGTTTAAGGTCCATACAGAAATCTACAATGGAATATAGTTACCCATAGGGGTATATGCAATCCCGGGCGAATAATCTGTTAAAAAAAATAAATGGAAAAAATGGAATACACAAACCGGACATTGGTATATTTATGCCCAGAAACTTCATTCAGTCTGAGCAATAATATATTTTGATAACCAATTTAGAAAGGTGAGAGAATACAATCAGGATAAACAATCCCCATATTGGAGATTTACTAATCAGCAGTCTAAGTGGGAGGTTCCTAAGAGAACTGCCAGATATAGGAAACAGTCCAATAACCCTAATGATTATACAAACTATATACGTAGCAATAAGTATGAAAATTTGAGATCCGTTGAAGGGAAAGATAATTTTTTAGGGCCAAGATGGAGGCGGAACATGGTAGACCGTAAATTCGAGAGGAAACTAGAGCTTCAGAGATCACCAGCAGGTATCAAAAGAAGACTAGGGGAAAACGAGGCAAGCGAACTTCCAAGAAGGGAATCAAAATTAAGGAACCTGGAGTTAAGGATCCTGATAGGGGCCTATTTAATGTGTCTAAGGTAACTTTTAGTTTGGTAGAGAAAAAAGTTTAGCATAAAGGGACTGTCCTATGCACCGTCTTGTAGTCTTAATAAAGTGAATATCTATATTGATTTGAATCTATATGTAAGAAACCTAACATTAAAAAGGCATTTCTTAGAAAGAATGATGCACCTTTAAAAAATTGGGACTCTAATAAAGACCACTCAGGGCTAAAATTAAAATCAACTTTCTATCATTTAGAGTCAAGGGGCCCCTATATTGAGATGTTAAGCCAAATTATGATAAAGGACCTGTATGAGTTATAGTTGTCGAATAAAAATACCGCCAGGAATGGGAATTTATCCATGTCAGAGTATTTGGCTCTGAAGAGATTGTCATCTAATAAAGACTTGGTGATTAAGAATGCTGATATGTGGGGTGGGATAGTTCTCATGGATAGGGAATATTATGTTGAAGAAGCTTATAGGCTTTTGAATAATTCTAACTCCTATGTAAAATTAAAAGGAGATCCTACTAGTGGCTTCCTAGAGGTTTTGGAGGTAATCCTTAAGGAGAATCTATCCCTAGGCTGTATCTCACTTAATGAGTATAACTATTTGCTTAATAAACATCCCCGTATAGCCACGTTTTACCATATCCCAAAGATCCATAAGAACTTATCCCACCCCCCTAGAAGACCCATTATTAGTGGGATTGGCTCTCTGACATCTAGAGTGTCTGAATATGTGGATAGCTGCATAAAGAAATATGTTCCGTTTTTGGAGTCGTATATACAGGATTCGACATATGTGTTGCAATTAATGAATGACTTGCAATGGCAAGAATTTTTCAAATAGTGTTCAATAGATGTGCAGTAATTATATACATCTATCCCTCATGATAAGGGGATTTTGGCTGTAGAAAATAAACTTAAGGAGGAAGCTGATGTCAGTGATTTAAAGCTCAAGTTTATCTCTCGCTGTTTGGAGTTTGTTGTGAAGTATAACTATTTTACATTTTTAGAAGAGTGGTATCAGCAGGTATGTAGCTCAGCTTTGGGTAGTATTTGCACACCGAGTGTAGTCAGTATATACATGGCACAATGGGAGCAGGAAGTTATCCAAGGAGACCTGAAGGAGAATATTATAATGTACAAAAGGTACATAGATGATGTACTGATAGTTTGGAAAGGGAGTGAACTAGAGTGGAATGATTTTTTTGAAAGAAATTAATATAAACACCTACAATTAAAAGTTCACAGGTACCTTTAGTCCCAATTGTCTAGAATTCTTGGATTTAGTGTTGTCCACTGAGAATTTGAGAAAACAGGGGCTATTGAAACCTCCACACATTTTTAAAAAGTTGATAGTTACAGCTACCTGGATTTCAATAGCTGTCATCTACCCCAGTGGAAGGAAAATATTCCTTTGTCCCAGTATACAAGGTTGAGGAGAAATTGCACAAATGTATCCAAGTTTGACAAGCAAGCTGAAATACTGTATATACCGAGAGGTTTAGGGAGAGAGGTTATCCAGAGAATTTAGTCCACATGGCAAGTGAAAAAGCAAGGCTAAAAGAGAGAGAAACTGTGCTAAAATACAAGAAAAAAGGGACTGATAAGAAAATATTCTGCCCCATGGTAACCCAGTTCAGTACAGGCTTCAGAGACCTGGCAAGAATAGCTAGAAGGAATTGGCATATCCTCCAATTAGATCCCATTTTGGGACCAGAACTACCCCAAAAAAACCTGACATTATATACAAAAGGGCCATGACAGTAAAATATATGTTGTCTAAAAGTAAATTATTAAATATTCAGTTAGATACAGAAAAAAACTTTTTAGGAGACATAAAAGGGTTTTTGAATTACGGAAATTGTAAAGTATGTAACTTGGATGAAAAAGGGAAAAATACTTTTTTAGGAAATGGTGAGCAGAGTTGCCCTATGAGCATTAAATCCTTATTAATTGTAACACAACCTTTTGTATATACATAATCAGCTGCCCATGTGGATTAAGATATGTGGGTAAGACCAAGAGAGTATTAAAGGTCAGAATCTTAGAGCACACCCATAATATAAAGAATCAGGTCCTGAATCATAGCATCCCATGCCATTTTGCGGAAGGCCATGATGCGGACTCAAATGTGTTGAGATTTATGGGGATCGAACATATAGCACCCAGTAAAGATAGGGAAGAAAAAATACTCAAACGTAAGACCTTTTGGATTCTTTCACTTGATACTCTAATTCCTAGGGGGCTAAATTAAAATTATGAAATCACCCCGTTTATTAGGGTTACATAAGCAGTCGTTATTTAGTGGTGTGTTTCTCTTTAAATATTTCCAGCATGCCAGGTTGTGCTAATGAATTCTGTTAATCTTTCTCTGGAACTATGGGTCATTGTCCTTTAGGCTTCAAGAAAATATATGTGTCTTTATATATATCTTTATGTACTTATAGATCTTTGTACCATCTTCTTGTCATCACTTTTATCTCTGCAGGAGAAGCTGAATGATAGGGATTAGTTACAATAATAACGATTCTGTAACAAAAAGTATCCACTGTGTTCTAAAGTCTTTTGCTTACTGAAATTACTATCATAAAAAACAGCAGATGTATTTCTTTATTTGTGAAAGCACCTATATTATTAAGCTTTGATATTTTGATGTTTTTGTATTAATGTTTTTGTATTGATGTAATAACGAGTTTTATGTTAAGAACTTACCCTTGTTAAAACTCTTTCTGTGAGGTACACTGGGCTCCACAAGGATAGACATTGGGGTGTAGAGTAGGATCTTGATCCGAGGCACCAACAGGCTCAAAAGCTTTGACTGTTCTGAAGATGCATAACGCCGCCTCCTCTATAACCCCGCCCCCCTGCACAGGAGCTCAGTTTTTAGTTAACCAGCCCAATGCAGTAGCAGGAAAAGAGACGACAACAGTTAGTAGCCACATACGCCACACTCTCATGACAGGAGAAGTGTCAGCGGCTAATGCCATACCAACCCAAAGAAGCTAAGTGCGTCAGGGTGGGCGCCTTGTGGAGCCCAGTGTACCTCGCAGAAAGCGTTTTAACAAGGGTAAGTTCTTACCATAAAACTCGTTTTCTGCTGCGGGGTACACTGGGCTCTACAAAGATAGACATTGGGGATGTCCTAAAGCAGTTCCTTATGGGAGGGGATGCACTGTAGCGGGCACAAGAACCCGGCGTCCAAAGGAAGCATCCTGGGAAGCGGCAGTATCGAAGGCATAGAACCTTATGAACGTGTTCACTGAGGACCACGTAGCCACCTTGCACAATTGTTCAAGGGTCGCACCACGGCGGGCTACCCAAGAAGGTCCAACGGACCGAGTAGAATGGGCCATAATGTGAGCAGGAGCTGACAGACCAGCCTTCACATAAGCATGTGCAATCACCATTCTAATCCATCTGGCCAAAGTCTGCATGTGAGCAGTCCAGCTCCGTTTGTGAAATCCAAACAGAACAAAGAGAGAATCAGATTTCCTAATAGAAGCAGTTCTCTTCACATAGATACGGAGAGCCCGTACCACATCCAAAGACTGCTCTTTGGGAGACAGATCAGGAGAAGCAAGTGCCGGAACCACAATCTCCTGATTAAGGTGGACCGAAGAAACCACCTTAGGTAAATATCCGGGACAAGTCCTAAGAACGGCCGGTCATGGTGAAATATCAGATATGGGGAAATACAAGACAAGGCACCCAAATCTGACACTCTTCTAGCTGAGGCAATAGCCAGCAGGAACACCACTTTAAGGGAAAGCCACTTAAGATCAGTTGAACCAAGAGGTTCAAACAGAGACTCTTGTAACGCCTCCAAAACCACCGACAAATCCCAAGGAGCCACAGGCGGAACATAGGGAGGATACGCAACACACCTTGAGTAAAGGTATGCACATCAGGTAAGGTCGCAATTTTTCTCTGAAACCACACCGACAAGGCAGAAATTTGAACCTTGAGGGAGGCCAGATGCAGGCCTAAGTCCAGGCCCTTCTGAAGAAAAGCCAACAACTTGGCTGTACTAAACTTGGAAGCGTCATAATTGTAAATCCGAGCAGAAGCCGGTTTCCGGGCACAACATAGTTTGAATGACCGCCTCAGAAAACCCTTTAGCCCTCAAGACGGAAGCTTCAAGAGCCATGCCGTCAAAGACAGCCGGGCCAGGTCCTGGTAGACACAGGGGCCCTGAACGAGGAGGTCTGGGTATTGTGGAAGTAGAATTGGACGCTCTGACAAGAGGTCCTGAAGGTCTGAGAACCAGTGCCATCTGGGCCACGCTGGAGCTATGAGAAGCAGGATTCCTCCTTCCTGCTTGAACTTCCGAATTACCCTGGGCAGGAGTGACACCGGAGGGAACACGTACGGCAGCCGAAACTTCCACGGCACCGCCAGCACATCCACGAATTCTGCTTGAGGATCCCTTGTCCTTGCTCCAATGACTGGAACCTTGTGATTGTGTTGACCCGCCATTAGCTCCACGTCTGGAAGGCCCCACCTTTCCACTAGGAGTTGAAACACTTCTGGATGGAGGCCCTACTCTCCGGCGTGTACGTCCTGATGACTGAGAAAGTCCGCTTCCCAATTCAGGACTCCCGGAATGAATATCGCCGATATGGCCGGTAGATGGCTTTCTGCCGATTGAAGAATCTGTGAAACTTCCTTTATTGCCAAGCGGCTTCGAGTGCCGCCCGCAATTCCAGAATGTTGATCAGGAGGAGAGACTCCTCCTTGGTCCACCGACCCTGAAGGGACTGTTGCTCCAACACCGTGCCCCAACCCCTTAGACTGGCATCTGTCGTCAACAGGACCCAGTCGGATATCCAGAAGGGACGGCTCCTGCACAATCGTTGGTCCTGGAGCCACCAATACAGCGACAGACGGACCTTCCGGAGTCAATGAGATCATGTGAGACCTGATCTGGTGAGGCAGGCTGTCCCACTTGGTCAGAATCAGCCTCTAGAGGGGGCGAGAATGGAATTGAGCATACTCCACCATGTCGAATGCTGACACCATGAGGCCCAGCACTTGCATCGCCGAATGTATCGAAACTTGCGGATGAGAGAGGAAGCAACGAATCCTGTCCTGAAGCTTCAGGACTTTCTCCTGAGACAAGAACAACCGCTGGATTTGTGTGTCCAATAGCGCTCCCAGGTGCACCATGCTCTGAGCAGGGACCAGGGAGAATTTCTTCCAGTTGATGAGCCACCCGTGGGCTTGCAGAAACTGGACAGTCAGATCTAGGTAACGTAGAAGAATTTCTGAGGAATTTGCCAGGATCAACAAGTCGTCCAGATACGGTAGGATCCTGACCCCTTGACGGCGGAGTACCACCGTCATCACCGCCATAACTTCGGTGAAGACTCGCGGAGCCGTGGTTAAACCAAAAGGTAACGCCCGAAACTGGTAATGGAGGTTGCCAATCGCAAACTTCAGGTACTGCTGATATGACACTGCTATAGTAATATGCAGGTAAGCATCCAGTGTATCCAGGGAGACCATATAATCCCCAGGTTCCAAGGCCAGAACGATAGAGCGAAGGGTTTCCATACGGAACTTGGAGACTCTCACAAACTTGTTCAATGCCTTGAGGTTGAGAATGGGCCGGGAGGACCCATTCGGTTTCAGGACTAGAAATAGCGGAGAATAGTACGCCCGGCCTCTCTGAGCAAGAAGCACCTGTACTACCACTCCTGTGTCCAGGAGGGTCTGTACCACCGAATGGAGAGTTTTTGCCTTTGTCTGGTCCGAAGGGATGTCTGTCAGGCAAAATCGATGAGGGGGGCGGTTTTTGAAGGCTATGGCGTAACCTCGAGTGACGACTTCCCATACCCAGGCATCTGAAGTGGACTTCAACCAATCCTGGGTATACCCAGCCGATCCCCCAGGGGGAGGCCCGCCCCGTCATGTGGCAGGCTTATCGGTCTTGGAAGCTGGGTGACGGGCAGCCCAGGCTCTTTTGGGCTTTGGCTAACCAGGTTTGGAAGTGCGGGCCTGTTTGTGGTATGCCTGACCTTTTGCTTTACCGGAAGGACGAAAGGGACGAAAAGAAGTACTTTTAGCCTTTGACACAGAAGGAGCGGTACTTGGCAGACAGGCAGTTTTGGCAGTAGCCAAATCAGCCACTTTCTTATTTAAGTCCTCCCCAAACAGAATATCTCCCTTGAAAGGGAGTACCTCCATGGTTTTTCTAGAATCCAGATCCACTGACCAGGATCTCAGCCACAATATCCGGCGAGCCAGGACTGACGTAGTAGAGGCCTTGGCTGCCAGAATACCAGCATCAGAAGCCGCCTCTTTAATATAGTGAGAATCTGTGACAACATATGACAAGCACTGTCTATATATATATATATATATATATATATATAAGTAGCGGTTAGGTTCGGCACTCAAGTAGGTACATAACGTAATACTTGCTGCGGTGCCCTCTGTGATCTATGGCAAGATCCAAGTAGATAGATGAGGAAGTCAGCGGCACTCAGCAGACGAAAAAATAAATTAAAGTGTCTTTATTAACGACGTTAATAAAGACACTTCAATTTATTTTTTCGTCTGCTGAGTGCCGCTGACTTCCTCATCTATATATATATATATATATATATATATATAGTAGGAAGATGAGTGTACATGTGCGCTGGTATACCACTTGATTTCCTCTGTGATAGTTGGAAAAATCCCAGTCCACAACTAGTAATTCTGGGCTACAGCACCTCTCCAAGCTATTGCTCCAGACGTCTGGGGCAAGTTAGATTCTAAATACAAGGATAAAAGAGAGGGCACTCATGGTGCAGATTATTTTAATAACATTTTAGAAGCAATGTCTCAATACAAGCAACACATGTTAGAGAGACTCATACCAAATAACAAACAGTGTGGCTGATTACCACATGACATGTTAAAATTCCACTCGCACAAGCTGCATACCGCTGACCACTGCCTAGGACCACACCCTCCTTTAACGCAGTGTTGCTCTGGTGCCCTCTAACAAATTGCACAAGGTAGAAGAAATAGCGGCACTCGGAGGCTGAAAAATTCAAAGTGTTTTCCACATGAAATAAACCAAAGTTTCGGGGTCTTTGTCAAGGTGAACAACAATGTGATTAACAAAAAATGTACCTTATATACTAAAGAATCCCGTCCGGGTTGAGCGACCCGGTATTTCAACCCTGGTTGCGAGCATGGTTGAACATGTGTTCAACCTGGCTCACTTTGTGGTGTGAACGGGAGCCGGGTCGATGCGACCCATTTCCCATTCACTGTGTGTGTATGGGCAGCGCTTGGAGATCATGTGATCTCAAAGTGCAGCCGCATCACTGCTGACGTCACCAAACCGGCAATATGCCGGCTTGCAGACAGCGACAGCGGGGCTCCTGAGGTGGCTCCCGTGTGTGACCCGTCTAATGCGGTCTGAAAGGGGTAGCTAATGAACACACTTTTTACATAATATATATTTGGTGAATTTCAGCTTTATAAAGATAGCATGGCATACTGTAGACATTACATTGAATGGCAAAGTAAAAATAAAACTGAATGACTATCGTGGGAACGTCACACCTTTACAAAGCACGCGGTGCCACCTGTTCATTCCTGCTGCTGCTTCGGGGCCTATTATAGCCCGCACTCACACCGCACAAGCAGTGGGGCCAGGGAGCCACCCATACACAGTCCTGGGTCAGAGCACATGGGGCAGGGAGGGGGTCGGGGAGAGTGCAGGGTGCCCAGTTATGAATGAGCCACCAGTGCCGCTCACTCACTGACCCCTAGTGCCTCAGTGCTGGTCAGGAGGCAGTCTAAGGAGGGGACCGGCAGGGGTTCAGGCTGCAGGGGGGTGACCTGGTAGAAACTCAGCTTCTGTGCAGGTAGTATTGTTTCAAAGTTGGCCATATTTGTACACCCATTTGAAGCTTCTCTGAGTACACCCCCTGCAGGCAGCACTGCACAGGCGCAACAAATTCAAATGCCCTATCTTTAAAATGGGGCATATTTTACTTAATTTAAAAAAATCTGTAACTTTCTGAAAATCCTTAACCACAGAAGGTACTACACTGTGACAAGCTCTATCTAATAAAACAAACCCTAAATCTTAGTTCCTCCTCTACCCTGAGTTATGCCTTCCCAAAATTCCCCCCATTAGACTACATTAGAAAAACTGTCAAATTAGCCAAACAGGAAGTAGCAGAAAAAAATCTGACCGTTTAAACTGTAGATTACTCCCAACTACTCATTTTTAATTATTTTGCCCTGAAATTTGTCATGCACTGGTTGACGATTCTACGCGTCCATTCCAAATTTCAGCTCAGTATGTCCAATCACTTTTTAGGTGTAGCCCCTCAAACGCCATGCCCCCATCTCAGAAGTTCCCTACGGGAGAATTCCGTTTGTTCGATTCAGCCTTAATATGAGGGCATGACCATGCACTTATAATTTTACAGTGATGCCCATGCTATCTCTTCTTATATCACTGCACCAATTCTTCTTATCCTAAGAAATATTCATCTATTGTACTCCCTGGTCACGATTCAATTCGATGGCAGTTAAACAGCACCGGGAATTAGCTCCCAGGGATATTCAATACATCGCAGTGGTAAGTCAGAGAATGTCTGTTCTCCTGGACTAAACAAGGTGTTTTGTCGGGAAAACCAGCATTCTCCAACCTAAGTGCCCAACGTGACGCTGTTTTTTCGCTACGCCAAGTGCAGAAATCAGTATTGCGCTGGCATTTTTGTCGGATTTCTGCTTGTACCCCTCCATGGGTGCGAGAAGAAATCCCATTGTTGGGTGTCACAAGGCACTGTATTGAATAGCCCTGGGAGCCAATTCCCAGTGCTATTCATCTGTCATCTAACTGAATCGTGCCCCTTGAATATAGTTTAAGAATTTATTCAGATAGAATGATGCTAGAGAACAGGAGAGTTTCAGGGAGGAGCAGGGTCTGTGCAGTCTGTGTGCATGACCCTTCCACTTCTCTCACCAGCCTTTGTCCCTAGTAGGCTCTGGGGCTGAGCCGATGATATATGTGCTGCCCAGGGCTTAAAGTGATCCTAGAGAGGTGGTGGAACTCATATCCCCGGCCGCCTAAAGCCCCCCCCCCCCTTTCCTATTAGGAAAGCAAACTATAAATTTGTGCCCTATTTCTCATACTTTATAAAGTGATGAAGGTCTCACAAGGAAGGGGCGTGCTCATACAATAGTACCCCCAATTTAAATTATTCCACACAGTAGTACAATCTTATTCACATTACACCACACATAGTGCTCCTGATTCATATTGCACCACATAGTAATACCCCTTATTCACATTACGTCACTTAGCAGTGCCCCTTATTCACATTATGCTACACAGCGGTACCTCTTATACACGTTATGCCACACAGTAGTGCCCCTTATATACAATGCCCAAAGTAGTAATGCCACTTATACACATAATGCCCACAGTAGTAGTGCCACTTATATATAATGCCCACAGTAGTGCCATTTATACACATAATGCCCATAGAAGTGCCGCTCTCATTCCAATAGCTGACAGCCTGTGTTTCTTCAGCCCCCTCTCAATTTGTCTTCAGCATGCTCAGAGCCTGCTTCGCTTCATGGCTCTTCTTCACTTCAGCGGCGGTGATGGCATGACATCACATATGCTTTGCCAAAAAAAGAAGCTTTTGGGACCTGAAGAGGGTACAAACACCATCCGACAGACACAGAATGTGTAAGTACCAGGATGGGCGGGCCGCAAATGGAGTCACCAGGACCTGAGGAAAGGGGTGGTGGCTGCAGTTCATCAGTGACACTAGCACCACCTGCATCATCTATTGACGTGGATTGTGGGGTGGGCTTTTCTGTTGGAATTATTGTGCAGGGCTGTGGGGGAGGTGTATCAGTTCCACCCCATTCCCCCCATTTTAACCACTGGTGCTGCCAACAAAGAGGTAAGTACCATGACATACACCCATGCTAGAGAGCCTATGAAACTAAATTAGAATAACTAGTGTGTGTAATTTGATATATCTTTGGAATATCAGGAGAAAAGAGATACTATCGGGCTGATCCAGAATTGGGCAGAAAACTTGGGGCATAATTTCTGGCAGACAAGTTGCTACGCAGCATTTGAGATGTGTTCCGGTCAGAATTAGTAGCACATACAGGTAGCAGTTAATTTACCGACAGACACAATACCGAAGATCATAATCCCAACAGCCTTTGACTGACAGTCATAATACCAACATGGTCAAAATACCGACATTCATTATGCCGACATGTTAAAAAAGCTGACATAATCAGAATACCGACAGTTAAAATGTCAACATGTAAAAAACGTCTATGCATTTTTAAGGAATTTGACTCCAAAACAAAATTGTTAATACTTTCCCATCCATGCGAGCCATGCGATAGGACGTGGTACACTTACACGGTGTCCATGTCGACCTATTTTGACATTGACACACAAAAAAACAGAAAACTCATGTCAGTATTTTGGCATGTCGGCATTTCAAAATGTCGGTATTCTGAATATGTCAGACTTTTGAACATGTCTATATTTTGACTGTAGGCCAATGGCTGTCGGGATTATGACCATCAAAATTATGACAATTTTGGTATTGTGACCGTCGGTAAATCATACTGAACCCGAGTATATTTGGTTTATGCCAGGCGCACATAAAAGATACTTACATCCCACTGCACTGATGTGGTACCAATCATTTTATGTGTAACAAGCGCATTTGCTTTTAGACATCAATTAAACTTCAGAAACCTCTCTCATACAGGAGAAACAACTCTCCGCTATTGTGCAAGTGAAACATAAAACAAACTGCTTAAACCACATGAAATCTGTATCTCAGCAGAAATCACCAATCAGCCTTAGTGTAGCCTTCGCAAAGAGCCAATCACTAGTGGTTCACTAGTCCCGGCAACCATCATCATTATCAGGTGCATAGGTGTAGCCCTCTTTCCTGAACATGTGCAGTGTAAGTTCATACAAGATACCCTGCACCGGCTGCCATACTCATCCCCTATGTGTGTGAATAAAATAATATATAACCCAGTAGGCTCAGAACATAGCATATATGACAATTGTAGGCTCAGAACATAGCATACATGTCAATTGTAGGCTCAAAACATAGCATATATGTCCCTCTCCATGATGTCCTCCAGGACTGTACATTCCCCTTCTGGAATTGCATTTCTGTATTGGAGCAGCATTGCATGTAAATCTCCTACAATTATATACACCTACAGTATGGGCTGAAACCGAGAAGAATGACAGCCATGTTTGCTGACATATCTTGTGTATTTATGCACTGCGTTTGCTCCAGAGCTGAGCATTCACAAATACGGGCAATTCAAAGTCAGATGCAACTCATACAGCATGCATGTGAAGGGGACACGTGTGTGTGGTGACAGTGTGCTCGTATGTAGCCAAAGTCTAGTGAGAGCTTGTTGCTGGAATAACGGGATGTGCAGAGATGTCTGTACAGCGGTTTTCAAGCGGATCCCTTGCACCATGAATGCAGCTGATAATGATGACAACTAAGAAACCAAGTATATATATATATATATATGTAGGTGAAGTCCAGGCGCAGAGAATCATACAACTTCACAAAAGGGAGGTCACCCGCCTTTAGGTCTGCGCACAAAGTGTGGGTGCAGTTATGGAAGGACTAGTATTGATCACCACATCACCCTCCTAATGTACACTGAAAAAATGTCACGCCATCAGTATAATGCTGCCATACCTAAGTGCATAATACTGCCCAGCTACAAGGAAAAAGACTGACATACATGCCACAGGCGCTCACTGGGAAACCTGCATATCTTCCTATACGTATGAGAGTGCTGGATAAAAAACTGAATGTTAAATAAATCACAGTTTAAATAAGTTTACCTCAGTAGATTTTTGGACTCACGGCACCCTAAAGTATCCGATTGTTTTTTCATGGCACCCCTAGACCAAAAGTTTCTTATTTTGAAATTTAGAAAAACAAATTAGGTAAATTGTGTTTATAGGTCATCCTTAGGGTCGGTTATGTGGAGAAGGACAGGATTCACTTCTGTTTGCCCATATATTTTATGATGGGAAAACACCAGCACTGGTTTTGCCTATTACATTGACCAAAAATAATTTTAATTGGTCCTGAATCACCAATCCAAGGCACCCCTGCAAGTGCCCCAAGGCATCCCATGGTGCTATGACACCCAGTTTGGGAATCACTGGTTTACCTGATGGCCCAGCTCTGTTAAAGCCTTATGTGAGTATTAAATACCACAGATTAAGCCTGCAATAGTATAGCAGACGCATTGAGTAGACCAGGCTTTGGCAGCCTGTGCCTCTGCAGCAGCTATAGAATGAAAGCTGCACCTTGTGCATGCTGGGGCTTATAGTTCTACAACAGCTACACTGCCACAGGTTGGGCATTTGTGCTATAGTCAATCTTGAAATAATGACAATGCATAACACAGTCATCCCATAAGAGGGAGACACTTAACCCTATGTATCATGTACAACCTTCAGTACAAATCCCGCATCCATTTGCTGGATTTAGTAGCCAGCTGTGTAATCCCCCTGGTGTTAATTTTGCTATTGGTCAGCGGTCTGTGCAGCGTGTATCTTAATCCGAACTAAGGTTGACTGAGCAGCTAAATACACAGCAAGTTTATACAAATGTTCAACCCCCTAATTTCTCACTCAAGATAAACACCTCCAACCCGAACCCATCTCCTTTTCCAAATAAAGTGGAATTAGTCAAACCAATCAAATTAGCTCACTATTAAGGCCTGTCTTTATTAAAACAATAGTGTGGCTGGATATTAAGTTTCAGCACCCCTTACTGCAGAAGTTTTTAAAAGTTTACTTTCTGATATAGATTTGGCAATGCATAGTTAGGATTTGTGTCATGTCTGTTTTTACATAGGTGTAGTTTACATCACTTAAAACTAGAGATGAGCGGGTTCATTTCGTCGAGATCCGAACCCTCCCGAACTTTACGTGGTTTACACGGGTCCGAGGCAGCCTCGGTTCTTCCCGCCTAACACACAAAACCCGAACGGGGGAAAACATCATCATCCCGCTGTTGGATTCTCGTGAGATTCGGAATCCATACAATAGAGCCGCGCGTCGCCGCCATTTTCACTCGTGCATTGTCGAGATAGCGAGAGGACGTGGCTACGTTCTCTGCCTGAATAGCCCAATATCAGCTAAATCTCAGCTCAATATCTATGCTCAGTATCAGTGCTGCATTGTGGTGACCAGTATATATATACATTGCTCAAAAAAATAAAGGGAACACTAAAATAACACATCCTAGATCTGAATGAATGAAAAATTCTTATTAAATACTTTGTTCTTTACATAGTTGAATGTGCTGACAACAAAATCACACAAAAATTATCAATGGAAATCAAATTTATTAACCCATGGAGGTCTGGATTTGGAGTCACACTCAAAATTAAAGTGGAAAAACACGCTACAGGCTGATCCAACTTTGATGTAATGTCCTTAAAACAAGTCAAAATGAGGCTCAGTAGTGTGTGTGGCCTCCAAGTGCCTGTATGACCTCCCTACAATGCCTTGGCATGCTCCTGATGAGGTGGCGGATGGTCTCCTGAGGGATCTCCCAGACCTGGACTAAAGCATACGCCAACTCCTGGACAGTCTGTTGGTGGATGGAGCGAGACATGATGTCCCAGATGTGCTCAATTGGATTCAGGTCTAGGGAATGGGTGGGCCAGTCCATAGCATCAATGCCTTCGTCTTGCAGGTACTGCTGACACACTCCAGCCGCATGAGGTCTAGCATTGTCTTGCATTAGGAGGAACCCAGGGCCAACCGCACCAGCATATGGTCTCACAAGGGGTCTGAGGATCTCATCTCGGTACCTAATGGCAGTCAGGCTACCTCTGGTGAGCACATGGAGGGCTGTGCGGCCCCCCAAAGAAATGCCACCCCACACCATTACTGACCCACTGCCAAACCGGTCATGCTGGAGGATGTTGCAGGCAGCAGAACGTTCTCCTTGGCATCTCCAGACTCTGTCACGTCTGTCACATGTGCTCAGTTAGAACTTGCTTTCATCTGTGAAGAGCACAGGGCGCCAGTGGCGAATTTGACAATCTTGGTGTTCTCTGGCAAATGCCAAACGTCCTGCACGGTGTTGGGCTGTAAGCACAACCCCCACCTGTGGACGTCGGGCTCTCATACCACCCTCATGGTGTCTGTTTCTGATCATTTGAGTAGACACATGTACATTTGTGGCTTGATGGAGGTCATTTTGCATGGCTCTGGCAGTGCTCCTCCTGTTCCTCCTTGCACAAAGGTGGAGGTAGCGGTCCTGCTGCTGGGTTGTTGCCCTCCTACGGCCTCCTCCACGTCTCCTGATGTACTGGCCTGTCTCCTGGTAGCGCCTCCATGCTCTGGACACTACGCTGACAGACACAGCAAACCTTCTTGCCACAGCTCGCATTGATGTGCCATCCTGGATGAGTTGCACTAACTGAGCCACTTGTGTGGATTGTAGACTCCATCTCATGCTACCACTAGAGTGAAAGCACCGCCAGCTTTCAAACGTGACCAAAACATCAGCCAGAAAGCATAGGAGCTGAGAAGTGGTCTGTGGTCACCCCCTGCAGAACAACTCCTTTATTGGGGGTGTCTTGCTAATTGCCTATAATTTCCACCTGTTGTCTATTCCATTTACACAACAGCATGTGAAATTGATTGTCAATCAGTGTTGCTTCCTAAGTGGACAGTTTGATTTCACAGAAGTGTGATTGACTTGGAGTTACATTGTGTTGTTTAAGTGTTCCCTTTATTTTTTTGAGCAGTGTATATAGTAGTACAGTACAGTAGTCCATTGCTGTATTTTGCTGCCCCATGTCAGTTCTATTATCCTGAACAGTGCTCACTATCTGTGCTTATTATTATCATTGCTGCAATGTGGTGACCACTGACCAGTATATAGTAGTACAATACAGTAGTCCATTGCTATATTTTTGCTGCCTAGTGTCAGCTCTATTATCCAGAACAGTGCTCAGTATCTGTGCTCATTATTATCATTGCTGCATTGTGGTGACCACTGACCAGTATATAGTAGTACAGTACAGTAGTCCATTGCTGTATTTTGCTGCCCCATGTCAGTTCTATTATCCTGAACAGTGCTCACTATCTGTGCTCATTATTATCATTGCTGCATTGTGGTGACCACTGACCAGTATATAGTAGTACAGTACAGTAGTCCATTGCTGTATTTTGCTGCTCTGTGTTAGTTCCATTATCCAGAACAGTGCTCAGTATCTGTGCTCATTATTATCATTGCTGCATTGTGGTGACCACTGACCAGTATATAGTAGTACAGTACAGTAGTCCATTGCTGTATTTTGCTGTTCCATGTTAGTTCCATTATCCAGAACAGTGCTCAGTATCTGTGCTCATTATTATCATTGCTGCATTGTGGTGACCACTGACCAGTATATGGTAGTACAGTACAGTAGCCCATTGCTGTATCTTGCTGCTCCGTGTCACTTCTAGTATCCTGAACAGTGCTCAGTATCACTGGTCAGTGTCATGTCAGAACAAAATGTTTTGGAGGTTGTGGAGGTATCTTCCTCAGAGGAGTCTGTACCAGGTACTCAGGATTGCCTTGAGTGGTTTCATCCCATTAGGATGGAGACAGAATGGCTGGATAGCCTAGGAAATAAGATTCCTCAGAGTTCATTGGGGCATACTCATATTAAGTTGCTGGAAAAAAACTACGAAGAATGCTCTAGATATGAATCAGTCCATTTCATCTAGGACCCCCTCAGCTCCTGATACACAGGTCTTGCAAGCCAACGCGGACATCGATGCCGACACAGGGATCGACACAGAAGTTAGAGGGGGCACTATGATAGATTGGAATATAAAATTCAGCAATTTATCAATGCCATTAGGGATGTGTTAGAAATACCTATACAAATAGAGGAAAATTCTTGTATGCTAACTGCAAAATCATTAGTGACATTCCCGGTTTCGGAAGAGTTGAATATCCTATTTGAAAGATCCTGGTTAAACACAGAAGAGGTTTTTCACATCCCCAATAAAGTACTTAAGACATATCCCTTTCCTGAGGAGGATAGAAGGAGATGGGAGATTCCCCCCATAATGGACATTTCGGTGTCCAGGCCATCAGGGGTAATTACATTACCTGTACCAGGCTCGGCCTTGTTAACGGAGCCAACTGACCGCAAGATAGAGACAACTCTAAAATCCATTTACATGGCTACTGGAGCCGCCCTTGGGCCCACTATTGCATGCACTTGGGTAGCTAGGGCTATGTTAAAATGGTCAGACAATTTAATAGAAGACCTTGATACAATCCATCGGGATGATGTCTTGATTCTAGGTCACATAAAGGATTAGGCTAAATTCATGGTGAAAGCCATGAGGGACATTGGGCTGATGAAGTCTAGAGCGTCCTCCATGGCAGTAGCGGCTCGCAGAGGTCTCTGGATCCTCCAAAGGAATGCAGACGCCGAATCCAAGAGGTACCTCCCCTTCGCAGGTGAGACACCGCTTGGGGACACTCTGAATACAAAGCCTTCCGCAGCACCACCTGTGAGAAGACGTAACTCTGCTTCTCTGATGCAGTCCCCTTGGGCTGCCAGATCGAGAAAATTTGGTAGGGCCTACTTCTGCATGAGGCTAGGCCATAGAAAGAGCAGAAAGTCTGCACCCTCTACAGGTGCACAGGTTCAGAGGTTGGATTCTACTCCCTTAGCGTCCTCAGCATGACGCGGAAGGACTCCCATGTGTGGGTGCACTGGGGGGGGGATGATTTCATCTACATCACTACAGGGGAGCCTTAGTGATTATTATTATATCCCGGGTAATAAAAATTATTACCCAGGGTTAGAAACTGGATTCAGGAGTTTCCCCCTGGCTGTTTGTTTAATCAGTCCTGCCAATTGTTAGGACAGTGGGTTTGTCCCTGTCATATAAAAAAAAGTTTTTTTTAAAGTACCATCATGTCTGAAACTTCCGTATATGTCCAGTGGTACTGCCATTTGATATAATTCCCGACATTACTGCCATTTAATTCCAGTGATTTTGTCATTTTCTTCCAGTGATTTGGACCAATAATACCATTGATTAGAACGAATAATTCCTGTGATACTGGCTTTTAATTCCAGTGATTTTGTCATTTTCTTCCAGTGATTTGGACCAATAATACCATTGATTAGAACGAATAATTCCTGTGATATTGAGGTGTTTGTGTCGCTTAGCTTAGCCATCCAGCGACCGCCATCCAGTGACCTTGGTACACCTCTTTTTTTCTTTGCATCATGTGCTGTTTGGGGACTATTTTTTTAATCTGCCATCCTGTCTGACACTGCAGTGCCACTCCTAGATTGGCCAGGTGTTTGTGTCGGCCACTTGGGTCGCTTAGCTTAGTCACACAGCTACCTCATTGCACCTCTTTTTTTCTTTGCATCATGTGCTGTTTGGGGACTATTTTTTTAAGGGCCATCCTGTCTGACACTGCAGTGCCACTCCTAGATGGACCAGGTGTTTGTGCCACCCACTTGTGTCGCTTAGCTTAGTCATCCAGCGACCTCGGTGCAAATTTTAGCACTAAAAATAATATTGTGAGGTGTTCAGAATAGACTGGAAATTTGTGGAAATTATGGTTATTGAGGATAATAATACTATAGAATCAAAATTACCCCCAAATTCTATGATTTAAGCTGTTTTTGAAAAAAAAAACCGAAACCAAAACACACCCGAATCCGACAAAAATTCTTAAGGGAGGTTTTGCCAAAATGCGTCCAAATCCAAAACACGGCTGCGGAACCGAATCCAAAACCAAAACACAAAACCCGAAAAATGTCCGGTGCACATCTCTACTTAAAACTATTTTAAACAGCATCTGGTGCCCCAAGTTCCTTAGACAAATACAGATAGTTAGGATTTGGTTTAAGCCTTCCTGTACCTTACCCAAGGGCTTCATTGGTAACATGTCAAGTCATTACACCATGAGGAACTAAAGGTGACCTTCCTTTGACTGTATACTGTATTTCAATTTAGAAGTGAAAGGTAACATTATCCTCTAAGATACTGTGCATACAAATATGGCGCACCAATGCTTTAACACTGCAAATTAAAACAAAGTTACTTCAAATTTTGCTCTGCTGGAATTGCCTCTTATTCTAAATGACCCTAAACTCTCAGGTAGAACTATAGCCCCCTCTAGTAGTGTGACCATTGTGTGCTGAATATGGCATATATTGTAATAATATATATACTGTGTAAAAACAAAATAGACAATGAGGGGTGAAACTTAATGTATAATGTTGCAGTCAGTGTGGGTTATGATTAAAAGCAAAAATGTAACCATGTCAGAGAAAAATATATTCCACATATTGTTTTCAGCAACACTAATGGAATATTTTGGGGCCTTTCAAAGTCTGATTGTGTAGTTAATGAAACACTGATGCAATAATGTGAGTGGCCTCAGTTGAAGTAACCGAACATTGAAACCCAGGAGGAATCTAGAAGATGAAGAACTACCCAGGGACTGTGTATGGGCGGCTCCCCAGCCCCACTGCTTGTGCAGTGTGAGTGCGGACTATAATAGGCCCGAGGTGGCAGCGGGAATGAACGGGCGGCGCGCAGCCAGCTGAGGAGGGGGTGGGGGGAGAGCGCAGGGTGCCCAGTTATGAATGATCTACCAGCGCCGCTCACTCACTGACCCCCAGTAGCTCAGCGCTGGCCAGGCGGCAGTCTAAGGAGGGGACCAGCAGGGGTTCTGGCTGTGGGGGGGGGGTGACCTGGTAGAAACAGGCAGATCTCAGCTTCTGTGCAGATCATATTGCTTCAAAGTTGGCCATATTTGTACACCCATTTGAAGCTGCTCTGAGTACACCCCCTGCAGGCAGCACTGCGCTGGCGCAACAAATTGAAATGCCCTATCTTTAAAATGGGGCATATTTTACTTCATTTAAAAAGGCACTACACTGTGATAAGCTCTATCTAATAAAACAAACCCCAAATCTTAGTTCCTCCTCTACCCTGAGTTATGCCTTCCCAAAAATCTCCCCCATAGACTACATTAGAAAAACTGTCACATTAGCCAAACAGGAAGTAGCAGAAAAAAAACTGACAGTTTAAACTATAGATCACTCCCAATTACTCATTTTTAATTTTGCCCTGAAATTTGGCATGCAGCACCAGATGACGGTTCTACGTGTCCATGACAAATTTCAGCTTAATACGTCCAATCACTTTTGAGGTGTAGCCCCTCAAACACCATTCCTCCATCTCTGAAGTTCCCTATGGGAGAATTCCGTTTGTTCGATTCAGCTTTAATATAAGGGCATGACTGTGCCCTTATAATTTATGTAGCCCCTTTTACTTTGAATGAGTTCTAACTTTACTCATAGTGCATCCACCCAAATTTTTGTAATTATTGTAGTTTACAGGAATAGGCTAGCTTGGGACAGCCTATTTATATGTGTACATATATTGTTATCACATTTAAATTGTGTATAAAAGCAATTAAAATGGACTAACATAAAACAATACCAATATTATGCACTATTCACTGTTGTATTACCCAGTATTACCTGTCTTCTCTCTCTCTCCAAGCTTTCCAAAGAAGGCTATTCAGGAACATTACAAGTAGTTAAATAGATTTTAATATAGGTATTAGAACATATCAAAGTTAATAGCTGTTATTAAAAAGCTTACTCAAGTTAGGTATATATTAGCTGAACCTCACTATTAAATATTAAATACAGAGTTTAGTTGCATGCAATACAAAAACCTTTGCAAAATAATGTTATGCACTTAAACCTGGTTTGTCTCATTAGTTCATTACGAACTATAGTACATATGTGCACTTTAACGTTGGGGCCCTTTACTTGAATTTCTTTGTGAATACTGCTTTGTCCATAATCCTGACCTCTGGAAAAAAAACTGACTATTGCAGCTATTTAAATTGCTTCTACTTAGAATATATATTGTCTATAAAATGATATAGATGTCTCCCAAACAGAATCCAATAAACTATAGTCTCTTGAAAGTACTTTGATTCACTACTGTGATTTTTAGTTATAATTAATAGATTACTGATGTCTGTTGCAGTCTACTTTTAATAATTTTAAGTTTACTCCCCTATCTGACATGTCTGCCCATGAAGACACCAAGTTACAATGTTTATGGCAACCAATGTTGCTATTTCCAAATGACTAGGTTATTTAAGAGCATAGTAATTTGGCTTATTATCCTTTTCACTCGATAGGTTATATTTACAACCATAGTAGCAGCCTGAAGTTGTGCTATGCTTAGTTAATTAAAGGAGTCTTATGCATCTCTGAGGATTGACTTGCTTAATCAGATGTGCTCTCCTTTGCAGCCTCACAGATTAGCTCCCACCCTCCTGATTTATCCTATGGCAGATTGATGGGAAACCTCTCTCTGTCACAGCCTGGCTCCTGCTTCCAGACTACCTCCAGAATGTAAAACTTTGATCTCCAGTTTCTCCCTAGCCACTTGATTACCACAATTGGGCTGTCTCTTCCTGGTTTTGTTACTGCTCTTCCTCTCAGGCAAGCAGCACAGCCCCGCAGCTCCACTCTCCTCGGCCTCCTAACCTCCACTGAACGTCTCAACTGCCGTCCATTGCAGTGTCCTCTTTCCTGCTCAGGGCTCATGGCAGTTATTTCTCACTGCACACAGGAGTTTCTAGAAAAGTCTCTGGAACTTTCCCGGCTCGTGCTACTATAATTATGTTAATTTCCTATGTACAATGCCACTATGGGTGGGATTCAAATGATATATCATGCCCAATTTCCTTTCTAAAATGATCTCCGTTATTGCGCATATTGCGCCTATAGTGATCAGGTTCAGCTGTGTAAAGGGTCGGGTGCCTTCCTACTCCGGGGGTAGCGAGCTGAAATAATGATACCGTGCCGCTGAGGGCAGAAACAGAATGGGTGTGGACAGGGGTGAAAAGAATTGAATCCCGCCCTATATATATATATATATATATCAAACATAAAAATTTAACAAGTGGGCGCAAAGAACCTACATAGAAAATATCCTCAAGGTGAAGGATGTTCCAGGGATATCACAGACTGGGTTCTTAAATACTCAAACCACCATGTAGTCAGTCAGGTGGTAATTTTCTTTATAGAGATATTCCAAAGTGTCACAGTCAGTGTTCTTAAATTCCCAATCCACCGTATAAGTCAGTCAGGTGGTAATATTCTTTATCTCAATGGAAAAAAGAATAGATCATGGTGCAGATCAAATTTAAAGGGACAAAACGTTTTAATAGACACAGGACACTCACAATTTACATAAAAAGGAAAATCATGTAACCAATCAAATGGTACAGGTTGGAGTGTAGGCTTCTAACATCATCACGTTACCCTCCCAGAATGGTATTGGGACACCACTGGTGGTTCCGGATAGCACACCAGTTTGGAGCAGGCTTTGAAGTCAGAAGTCAGGCCACATCCACAGCAAGCAGAAAACGCCACCAGCGTTTTCAAGCAGGCGGCATTGGTTTAGGCAGCGCATTTGTTCTACACACCTGTTTTTAATATATATATATATATATATATATATATATATATATATATATATATATATGGCACTACACTTCTGGTCACGTCCTGCTCCTGTCCCCGGAAGTGATTTCATCGCGCGTCTGGGCGTTATCCCCGCAGCGGTCGTGGGCAACAGAATACATTATGTAACCATGGAAACGGTATCTAACAAACAATGGCCCTCATTCCGAGTTGTTCGCTCTGTATTTTTCATCGCATCGCAGTGAAAATCCGCTTAGTACGCATGCGCAATGTTCGCACTGCGACTGCGCCAAGTAACTTTACTATGAAGAAAGTATTTTTACTCACGGCTTTTTCTTCGCTCCGGCGATCGTAATGTGATTGACAGGAAATGGGTGTTACTGGGCGGAAACACGGCGTTTCAGGGGCGTGTGGCTGAAAACGCTACCGTTTCCGGAAAAAACGCAGGAGTGGCCGGAGAAACGGTGGGAGTGCCTGGGCGAACGCTGGGTGTGTTTGTGACGTCAACCAGGAACGACAAGCACTGAACTGATCGCACTGGCAGAGTAAGTCTGGAGCTACTCTGAAACTGCTAAGTAGTTAGTAATCGCAATATTGCGAATACATCGGTCGCAATTTTAAGAAGCTAAGATTCACTCCCAGTAGGCGGCGGCTTAGCGTGTGTAACTCTGCTAAATTCGCCTTGCGACCGATCAACTCGGAATGAGGGCCAATATGCAGTACAATAAAATCAAAACACACATTCCCTTATATACAAAGGGACCGTGGACATATCAAAGCATATAGTGCAAAACATGGTGACTAAAACATCAAAGACACTGAACACACTAAGACACACACAGAAGATGATCTGAGTGCGATAAATCAATAGCGCAAAGACCACAATAGTTACTAAAGTGCATTTTGCTAATAAATACAATGACAATCAGCCATGGACATATAAAACTATAAAATTAAAATAAACTATAATCTCAGCTCAGCGCATCAGAGAAACATCTAAATGCCTGACCAACAAAGGGGAGGCGCTTCACATATGACAGAACAGGATTTCTTAGAAAACAACTCAGACTCAGGTTCTCATTGAGACCCCTGGGTTGAATTGTGTCCAATTTGTGAATCCAACGCAATTCAAGTTGTAATAGCTTCTTTGGTCTATTTCCTCCACGGAGGGAAGCTGGTATATGATCCACCATTTTGTAGTGCAATGATGTGGGACTATGTCTCATCTGTGCAAAGTGGCGCGCTACTGGTTCATCGTTGTTATCAGATTGTAGCGCAGCCCTGATAGCAGACCTATGTTGGACCATCCTCTCTTTGAATTGACATTGCGTCTTCCCTATGTAGTAGAGGCTGCAGGGGCACACCAACACGTATATAACGAATGTTGAACTGCATGACAGGGGCCATCTAATAGCTACTTTTTTACCCGTGTGGGGGTGTGAGATGTAGTCACCCATCATCATGTAGCTACATGTTGTACACCCTAAACATTTGTGACAGCCTGGTTTCTGGCTCAAGAAAGGTGTGGCAGTGGGCGTGGTTTTAAAGCCTGTCACATCATTCTTAACACTTAAATCCTTCAGTTTGGCACTCCGTGTATAACACGGTATGATTTTACTCTGTTTCATTGCTTGTAAACTGGGATCAGAAGTGATCATGGGCCACTTCTGTTTGATCTGCCTACAAGTTCTTTTGCTGGCAGTATTAAATTCATTGACCCTTGCCAGCCTGAGACCAGTGTTTTTGAGACTGTTGCTCTGGAGCAATTCAGCTCTACTTTAGGACATAGCTTTTACTCTGGCCTTTTTTAAAAAGGTCCATGGGGTACTCTCGTTGGATGAATTTCTCAGTCATCTTATTCAGTTGAATTTTCCAATTCCTAAGGTTCGCTGGTGATTCTGCGAACCCTGAGGAACTGAGAAAATGGAAGCCCGCTAACTGTGGCAGGAGGATGAAAACTGTCATACCACAACAATGTGTTGCGGTCAGTGGGTTTAGTATATAAAGCTGTTTGAATTTTGCCATCTTCTACCCTGATTTTAATGTCTAGGAAGCAAATTTCTGTCCTATTTGTAGCCATAGATAATTTAACATGACTGGAAGACATATTGGGGAGTGCAGGAGCTGCACTGGCTGGGAGTTACTCTTCAAGTACAAAAGCATCACCACTGTGCGATGCTTTTGTACTTGTGCAGTGGGGCGGGGCCTGACATGCAGGGGGCTAGCCCTGTGCTGGGCGTCCCCACGCATGTCAGTGTGGATGATCGTGGCTGTGCTAAATTTTAGCACAGCTACCATCAGGTCTGAATCACCCCCATTGCCCAATCACTTTTGTCTACATAGTGTATGTATTGTATACTGTATATCTATACATATAGCATACCTCCCAACATGACCCTCTGCAGGAGGGACAGAATGCTCTGCTTCTGGACATTTCTCTTAATTTAGGATTGCTGTCACCTGTATTGAACAGGTTAATGGATAAGAAAGGTGTTTCAGCACAGGTGATGGCAATCATAAATTAAGAGGGAAGTCCAAGAGCAGAGCATTCTGTCCCTCCTGGAGAGGGTCATGCTGGGAGGTATGATATAATAAACTGTAAGGGTTGTGTCTGTACATAACAGTTTATTTGAATACTATAATTCTAGGGACTGTTTATGTGTCTGAATAGTTAACAGAACATTATGTCCTAAAATGATATAATTGAATGTTGTGCTTGTAATATAGGCTGTAACAAGCACAAATGTTTAAATTTGATTATTGTTACACAGTACTTACGTCTATACGTCTGTAATCGATCTCTCAGTCCACCATATCCAAGGAGGTGATTGTGTTACAACGTGTTATTAAGAACGCAACATTTTAGATTAACGTTGAATTCTGATATTTGAAGATGTTATATTGTAACACATACTTTTCTGTGGTAATGGCAACATGCCAAGCACTGTAAAAATATGCTACATTTGTGATACATTTTGTAAGGAATACAACAGCTTCCTCACGTACATATTGTAGCTAAAATACTCAGGGGACAATGTAATGTTAGTTATAGCATATTAACAGCAGATGGTGCAATTTGTATACCAGAGGTGGTATTATATGTCAGCAGACTTGTGCTGTAGCAGGTGCAAATAGCGGGAACACATATAAAATATTTTTGTGTTTAAGAAATGTGTTGGAACATTGGCTATTAACTCATAGTTAAGTTAATACAATTTTGTTGTCATTATATGAGGAATATTTCACTATAATAAATTCACTACATAAGTTTATTTGGTATTTGATAACTGATATTGGCACCCCTAATGGATAGGGGGTGCATCATAGATTATGTGTTGATTTTAATATGTTCACCTATGAACATTGTGGTTTAATTACCCTTCTCTATTTTATAGAAGTATATTAAAGGTTACGTTTTATATTAATACAATCATATCAAATTAATTAAACAATTTATTCCAAAAGAGTGCTCCAAAAAAGCAATCTACTCTTTTTTGTTGGCTTCTTCCAACATTTGCGTATATGAATGTACTGTTTATGAGCTATGAAGATGTAAAAAAAAAAAGAAGAAGAATTTTGGTCGGTCTGTCTATTCTTTCCGGAAATATGCAAAAACTGCTGGATGAATTTGGATTGCTTTTTCACTATTGTATAGCTTAGTGATCTAGAAAGAGACAGAGGTATGTGTGATCTCGTTGTGACATCAGGAAGAAGAGCAATAAAGGAAAAAACAGATGCTTGACATTTGTATGCAGTTTGCAGGCTCCTCAAGTCCAAAATGACTATGGGGTCATTCCGACCTGATCGCACGCTGCGCTTCGTCGCAGCCGTGTGATTGGGTAGGAACTGCGCATGCGCTGCGCCTGCATTGCACAGGCACGTCATTGCATGGTCGATGGCCATCGCCGGGCAGTGATGACGCTAGCAAAGAAAGCGGTCGCAGCGGCGACCGCAAGAAGATTGACAGGAGGAAGGGATTCTGGGGTGTCAACTCACCGTTTTCTGGGCGTGAAGATCCAAATGCAGGCATGTCCAGGCGTTTGGAGGGCATATTTATGATGTCAAATCTGGGACCTGCAATGCTGGATTTATCGCACAGGGTAAGTCTTACCCTGGTCTTGTTTTATACAAAACTGTTTAGCATAGCAGGGCTGCACAAACGATCGCAGCCTTGCTATGCAAAAAAACACTCCCCCATAGGCGTCGTCTAATTGATCGCACGGCAGCAGAAAGTTGCTACATGCGATCAACTCGGAATGACCCCCTATATGTGTTGAATTTCTGAACTAACTTAGTGCAGCTGGACTTCCAGCACACAGCACTACACTGATCATGCTTCTGCCACACTTGACTCTGCCCAAATTATGCTCTGCAGAGGAACCTAATTGAGGCAGAGATTCTAACAGGATGTGGCGCAGGGGAGACTGTGTTTATACCACGTATTCCTCTTTCTTAATTCACGCGCCTGCAGTTTCCCGTAAGAGTCTGCTTTGCTATGACAATCAATTAGTTGCAGGGCAAATGACCAGGGCTGCAGGTGTAGATCTCAGGACCAGCTTCTCCCATGGGCAGCTCTACACGGATTGTTCACAAGTTAGTAGCCTCAACTAGCTTTTTGGTTAATCCCTGAAGGAAAAACAGCAAATATTGTTTACAAAGAAATTTTGTGATCAATGGGGGTAATTCCAAGTTGATCGCAGCAGGATATTTTTTAGCAGTTGGGCAAAACCATGTGCACTGCAGGGGAGGCAGATATAACATTTGCAGAGAGAGTTAGATTTGGGTGGGTTATTTTATTTCTGTGCAGGGTAAATACTGTCTGCTTTATTTTTACACTGCAATTTAGATTGCAGATTGAACACACCCCACCCAAATCTAAGGCCCTACACACTTAAAGATTATCTGTCCAATCTGGCTGATTGGAAAGAAAATCTGGCAATGGCTGGGAGCAAATGACAATCAACAATTTGCTACCAAAATCAAGAAAATGGACAAAAACAGTTCAGATAAATTTGTTTAATGAAACAAATTTAACCAATTTGTCTTAAAGTCCATTTTTGTCTGTTTTCCAATGTTTGAGAGTAAATAGTGAATTGCCATTTGCTCCCAGACATTGCCAGATTTTCTTTCCAATCAGCCAGATTGGACAGATAATCTTTTAGTGTGTAGGGCCTCTCTGCACATGTTAAATCTGCCTCCCCTGCAGTGCACATGGGGGGTAATTCCAAGTTGATTGCAGCAGGATTTTTGATAGCAACTGGGCAAAACCATGTGCACTGCAGGGGAGGCAGATATAACATGTGCAGAGAGAGTTAGATTTGGGTGTGGTGTGTTCAATCTGCAATCTAATTTGCAGTGTAAATATAAAGCAGCCAGTATTTACCCTGCACAGAAACAATATAACCCACCCAAATCTAACTCTTTCTGCACATGTTATATCTGCCTCCCCTGCAGTGCACATGGTTTTGCCCAGTTGCTATCAAAAATCCTGCTGCGATCAACTTGGAATTACCCCCATGGTTTTGCCCAACTGCTAACAAAATTCCTGCTGCGATCAACTTGGAATTACCCCCTATGTGTACAATAGAAAATATACATCCCAAATTTTAGATGGCACTACTGTCTTTGTTAAATTAGTTCCTCTAAGTAATTACAGATATCAACACAAGCAAAGCCACAGGCAAATGCTAGTATATTTATATACATACAGTCATTTTGGACTTGAGGAGCCTGCACATTGCTACTGATCCCCAAGGAAGGCAGCCAGTACATACATTACATACAACATTACATGTATGTTTATATTTGTTAACCACCCCATCCCCCAAGCAATAGGGGTAATTCAGACCTGATCGCTAGGGTGCATTTTTTTGCATCCCTGCGATCAGGTATTCGCCGCCTACAGGGGGAGGGTATTGGATGTTTGTCGGTGTGCGAATGCTTGTGCTGGAGAGCTGCACAGCCCAGGACTATCTCACCCACTGCGATGATCGGGCCAGAGCTGACATCAGGTATCCTCCCACAAAATGCTGGGACCCTCCTGCGTTTTTCGGGACACTCCCTAGAAACGGTCAGTTGCCATCCACAGACGCCCTCTTCCTGTCAATCTCCATGCGTTCGCTGGTGCGACCGGATATTTCGCACCATCCCGGCGCTGACCGGCACTCCCCAGTGCTGCAGACCATTGCGCCTGTGCATTGCAGTGCATATGCATGCGCAGTTCAGACCTGATCGCACGCTGAACTGAATTAGCCCCAATGTGTGTTAGCAGCCACCACTGATAATAACAATACTGACAATTACACAGCAGCTGCCTTTTTTGGGATGCAGACCTGCAAGGAATAGTTGTATCTGGAAAAAGATAAACAAGAGTGCTTATGGTATATTATTTTCTGACAAGTGCTGTCAAAGTTAGAAATGAATCTGTGAACATTCAGTATGTATATATGGGCTTATATGGTGGTAATTCGGTGGTTAGTATTCTTCATTGCATACAGTAAATCTTCCAAAGCTCTGCACTCACAAAAACCCAATATATGGCTTGGACCAGTGCCTTCACAATGCAGCAAACAAATCAGTGGAGAAGGTGCACCACTCAGAGCATTAATAACCGGTTCCGATATGAATGGACGACCATATTATGGTCGACAGTCATTAGGTCGACCACTATTGGTCGACATTGGCATGGTCGACATGGTCAAATGGTCGACACATGAAAATGGTCAACACATGAAAAGGTCGATATGCATTTATTTAACTTTTTTGGTGTCATTTTCTTCGTAAAGTGACGGGGAACCCCAATTTGTGCACCGCGTCCCCTCGCATGGCTTGCTTCACTCGCCATACTTCGGGCAAAGTGACTCGCTGCGCTCAGCACAGGTTATCGTTCCCAGTCGTAGTCCACGTGGATCGTAAAGTATGGAAAAGTTTCACAAAAGAAATAAAATGTGAAAAACTCATGTCGACCTTTTCATGTGCCGACCATGTGTCCATGTTGACCATGTCAATCTCGACCAATAGTAGTCAACTTAATGACTGTCAACCATAACATGGTCGACCATCCAAACAGATACCTTAATAACCAGTCACGGACAGGATACCAGATTACATACAACATCTCATGTTTTAATGCTAGCAAAGTCATTAGGGGACCATCCAAACAGATACCTTAATAACCAGTCACGGACAGGATACCAGATTACATACAACATCTCATGTTTTAATGCTAGCAAAGTCATTAGGGATACAGTGGACAATATTAAAAATCTTACCTTTTATCCCCTAGATTACCACATATGTATCACATGCCAGACACGTGAATTTCCACTCGGTCAGCTGCACCAGTATATGACATCACCACATTAATGACGCAGTGAACACTGGACCGGTAACCAAATGTAAAGACTGGTTACTTAGTGCGCATATACACAATAAGAAAGGGAATTGAAGCACTGAGTATAAAGTTATGAAGGTATAAACACAAGTGCCGTATCCTGTATATAGACTATAAGAGAACTACTACATGTTACAGTATCTAAAAAAACAGTGTAGTGATAATAAGAAATAAGAAGAACAAAAGGTGTTCCAATGGGTTTAGTATGAAATACCTACAATCAAAATCCCGATGGTCAAAATCCAAACAACAATTGACCGATGGTCAAAATCCCGACATGGTCAAAAAACAGACAAAGTCAAAATACCAACATTTAAAATACCGACAAGGTCAATATACTGACATTTAAAATGTTGACAGGTCAAAAAGCCAACACAAGATTTTCATTGGTTTTTGTGTATATGTCGACACAGGTCGACATGGACATTGTATAAGTGTACCTCATCCCCTCGCATGGCTCGTTGCGCTCGGCACATTATTATATTCTCCCTCCAGGTCCACTGGGATGGTAAAGTATGAACAAGTCTGTTTCAATGAAAAAATAATGAAAAACTCACATCGACATTTTGACCTGTCGACATTTTAAATGTTGGTATTTTGTCCTTGTATGTATTTCAAATGCCGGTATTTTGACCATGAAGGGATTTTGACCGTCGGTCAATGGTTGTCGGTATTTTGACCATTGGGATTTTGATTGTTGGTAAATTGACCGCATCCCATTCCAATTGTCACTGCTACTCTTTTTTTTTTCCTCCATCGATTGTTGGTATCTCCTTTGAAATATCTCCATAAGAGCAGAAAATCTGTTTCCAATATTTCATCTCATATCAGGGACGAGACAACCTGACTTCATGAGAAACTTATCTTTTTATGGACTCTAATAGGGAATGGTATACTCTATGATGTCCCCATTTACAGTACACATAAAACCAAAAACTTTAGTCTTTTTGAGTTTTCTTGAGTCTACCAAGCTGACCTACATTATAGGGAGGTTTCTACTTCACAGCCTTCCATTTTAATTTTACAGTTCATTTGTTTTGACTCTGAAATGGTCTCAACTGACAAATAGGATGGGCAAATGAAGACACTTGTCTGGATGCCCAAGAGCATTTGGATTAGTAGGAAAAAGGCAGTTCACTACAAAATTGGCTATTCACATAAAGTCACAGTTCAAAAACTTTGGATCCACTTGAATGCTTTCTTAAAAGCTGAAGTCCTCTCTGAAGGAATATTGGTCTGGCTTTCCTGGTGATTTATTTTGAGTACCCAGAGGTTCAGAGGTCCTCAGTAACTACATTGCCTGAGTTAACCAGCAGGTTTTCTTTCTGAAGATCTTTGTATTTATCACACAAATGTTATATACAAAGCAATAAAAAATCCACATATTTGTTAAGTAAAACTTTTCTCAACATTTTAAGCAGCATCCCTTCTGTCATCAGATAAAGATAAGAACTGTGAAACTGGACTGACATGTATATAAGAGAGAGGGATGGTAATTGTCATATTTTACCTTAATAGACTGGTATGTAATACCTTCAGTGGGTAGAATATTATTAAGTTGAAGTATAACCTGTTTGGGTGACCCAAGCCCATATGACTGTACATCATTTATATATGTTATTAGAAAGAAGACTAGGTGAGGAAATCCCTCTTGAAACTAACAATTATCTATAGAGTGAGTATGTGGCTCATAATAGAAATAAGTTGATTAGAAGTGTTCTTTATTTACTTGCTAAATATTTTAATACGTTACAGTTATCTTTTTTTTTTTTTTTTTAAACAGTGTGCATTATATGCTGCAACACTCTTTACCTAGGAGTTAATATCCTGAAGCATTTAACTATAATAAATAATATATTTATTTGTCTCTGTTACATCTTATTGTGTGTTGTCCACGTTGAAGGTTGTAACCAGTGTCAACCATTCACATCCATTTCACCCAAAGTCAGAGGTTCTCCCAAGCCAACCCCGGTGAGATAGAGATGAGCAACTAAGGCTTGTGTGCAGGCACTATTGCATGGAGACTTTTATAGCCAGCTACTACCCAAAAAAAAGAGTCAGGTAAATGTGAACCCGTTATACCAGTGGTTCCCAAACTTTTTTGAATCATGGTGCCCTAGAGTATCAGAATTTTTTTCACGGCACCCCTAGGCCAATAATTTCTTATTGAGAGATTTAATAAAAAATATTAAATTAAGTAGATTGTCTTTATATGTCATCCTTAGGCTCAATTTTGTGGTGAGGGATGAGATGTGCTTCTGTTTGTCCCCATATTTTATGACTGGCAGCCACCAGCACTAGTTTTGCCTTTTATATTGGCCATAAATAATTTGAATTGGTCCTGGACCACCAACCCAGGGCACCCCTGCAAGTGTCCCGAGGCACCCCAGGGAGCCACGGCACATAGTTTGGGAACCACTGCGTTATACACAATCTGACATTTTTCTTTAAATAGAAACTTTACTTTAATCTTGTATTAATCAGCATTTCCACAACAGTTTAAGGGCCCCAACTTGTGCACACAAAGACTCAAATTAAAACCAGATATGCCAATGTTCAAGCCTTCCAGGAGAAACTACCTCTTTAGTAGTGTCCTACATTTTAGCTGAATAGTATAAGAATTAGAGTGCTAGTTTGTTAAATGAGTTAGATAACCACTGTTCAATGCACAGTGTAATAAAGTTGAATTAAATTGCTAAAACATACTGTATAATGTGTTTTGGGCTTGTCATTTTTTTTTTTAGCATCAATAGTTTTTATTGATTTTTTTTGTGTTGCAAAACAAGGGTACAAAAGGAAGAAGGGGGGGAATAGGTACACTAATACATGAGACAACATGATGACAAACATGTACAAACAGTTCAAAGTCAGTCAAACAGGTACATCAAAGAAATTGCAGTGAACCTGGAACAATGGAAGATAATAAAGAGAAGAAAAAAAAGGAGAAAGGCGGCATTGGGGACATTATATATACAGCACTAAAAAGGAGGCCATCCCAGGTTTAGGTAGGGGGGGGGGGGGGAAACCTCATCAGCCGAGAGGTCAGGAGAGTGCATGTCTGGGGAGGGGGAACGTAGTATCAGTGTAGTGCCCTCACCCTCCGTGATAAACAGATGCCAAGGCATCCAACGAACCAAGGGGGATTTAGCGGAGAAGGAGTATGGGATGTGCTCAGTCTCCATCAAAAAGTGCAGCTGGATTTTGTGTATAACCTTCAAGGGGAGGTGATGTGGGTTGTTTCCAGTTTTGGGCTAAAGCCGTACGTGCAGCGAGACAGATATGCCCTAAAGCATAATGTAAATGAGCACCCACGGATCGTGGGTACACATTAAATAAAGCTATAAGGGGGGAAGGGGACAAATCAAGCTTCAGAACTTTATTGATTAGCCCAAATACCTCCACCCAGTACAGTTGAATATGGGCCCACCTCTCCACATAGACGCCAACAAAACTTTGAACATGCAGGCCAAATTGTGTGCAACCTATCAGGTGTGAGGTATAATCTGTGTAGTAACTTGACATGCATTTCGGAGTGATTCAGGCATTTAGACATAGTAAAAGATGACAAAAAAATGTGCTGCCATTGAGAATCATGTAGGATACAGCCAATATCTGCCTCCCACCTGATTTGGGCTCTAGATTTAGAAACGGGGATCAGTGACAGTAATGCTCTATACCAAAAGGAAATCTCACCCTTAGAAGTAACATTAAAGAGTCGGCCTATGACATGCGAAATAGCAGGGGGTGGTGGGATGAGAGTAAGGTGGAGGCTATTCCTCCAGTGCTGGATTTGATAATATCGAAGCCTCTCAGAGTTAGGCAAAGAGAAGCATCCCTGAATATCAGAAAAGGGGGCAAGCACAGACCCATTAAACAAGTCTCCCAGGATCCCCACCCCCCTGGAACGCCAGTTAGCCAGATTAAGATTAGGGACTAGGGCGGCCACCATACGTAACGATATTAAAGACATATTATGATAAGAGGAGGATATGGCCATAGTCAATTTGTCCCACACCTGTAACGTGGCTCGGGTAGATGGAAGGAGGTTTAAGCCCTGTGCCGAAGGGATTTGGGCAGCCAGAAGAGGTCTTTCAGGGGAAAACGAGGGCAAGCCGTTTCCTCCAGACACGTACACCCCGGATGCGCATCTCTACAGAAATCTTTAATCTGAGCCAAGGGGCAGGCCTCCTGGTACAGAGAAAGATTAGGCATATCCAGGCCACCGACTCTCTTCGGTAGAGACATCCTCACACGAGCAAGTTTAGGCGGCGCGAAGACCATATATAATTGGCAAGTATTGCAGTGGCCTTATCTAGATATTTCTTTGGAAAGATAAAAGGAATAGTACGGAACAGGAACATTAGTTTGGGGAGCAACAACATTTTAAAAGTGGCCAGACGCCCCAACCAAGAAATTTCATAATTGAGCCATGATTTGGTGAACAGCTGAAGGGAGGACAACAGAGAAGGAAGATTAACCTCAAAAACAGAAGAGGTAGATGGGGGGATGAAAATACCTAAATATTGTATCGAGGACGTTTGCCAATTGTAAGGATACTTAGCACGTAAGGAGGTCAAGAAGTGGGTGAGATTAATGGGCAGTGCATCGGTCTTAGAGGCATTTAATTTATAATAGGATGCTGCAGAGTGCAAATCTAAAATGTTGTGTAAATGGGGGAGTGTGGTGCAAGGGTCAGTTACAAATAAAAGAACATCGTCCGCGAACAGACACAGTTTGTGAAGGGAGTAGCCTAACCGCAGTCCAGGGAACTGTGGGTCCGCTCGGAGCTTAGCTGCCAGAGGCTCAATGGCCAGGACAAAAATGAGAGGGGAGAGAGGACAGCCCTGGCAGGTGCCATTGTAAATTGGAAAAGGGTAAGATAAAAAACCAGTACTGAAGACCCGGGCCAACGGGGAGCTATACAAGGCTAATATCGAAGAGATGATGTGATCGCGAAGGCAAAAATTTTAAAAGAACTTCTCGCATATAAGACCAGTTTAAGCGGTCAAAGGCCTTTTCTGCATCCAAAGATAGCAGAAGGAGGCCTTGCTTAGGGGCCAAGGAATCTACAAGGTTAAAAACCCTGCGTGTATTATCAGACGCTTGTCTTCCCAGGATAAAGCCGACCTGGTCCAGATGTATCAGGGAGGGGAGGAGGGCATTCAATCGATGAGCTATTAATTTAGCATATATTTTAATGTCCCCGTTCAATAGCGCAGTAATTTTGACGAGAGGTAAAATCTTTGCCCGGTTTGGGGATCGTGACAATACGCGCCTCGAGCATCTCCTCAGGGAGGGTGCCTCGAGAGGTAATGTCATTGTAGACTGCCACCAGAGAGGGAGCTAGGAGGTCTTGGAGTGACACATGAAAGTCATTAATAAAGCCAACGGGGCCAAGCGCTTTACCCTGAGGGAGGGACTTGATCACCTGAAGGGTTTCCGATACGGACCAAGGGGCATTCAGTAATGCTAATTGATCGTCTAAAATAGAAGGGAGTTTTAAATCAGCTAAGAAGGAGTTTGATAGAAGAGGGAGTGGGCTGAGGAGTAGAGGGATCAGTCAAGAGGTTATAGAGTTGGGAGTAGAAGTTGGCAAACTGGTTCGATATCTCCAGCTGGTTAGAGATTATGGCGCCTGTGGGGGACACAATAAGCCTGATTCCATTCCGAGCGTGCTGCGCTCTAAGCTTACGGGCAAGCATTTTTCCTGGCCTGTTCCCCACTAAATAAAATTTCTGACGCATCCTATTTAGTGAGGCCTGGGTGCGCTCCATAAGTAATTTCTGGAGTTGGGACCTAGTGTCGGCTAACTCCTTCTGTAGGGTTTTCGTAGGCCTAGATTGATTTTTGTCCTCTAACTCCTTCAACTGAAGCTCCAAATCGGTCTGGCGTTGTTGATTAAGTTTTTTAAGCTGCGCTCCTGCCTGTATCGCCGCTCCCCTAGTAACGGCCTTAAGTGCGCACCAAAAGTTCAGGGTGGGCGTGTTTGAGGGGGAATTAAATTCCATATAGGACGAGATACTATCAACTATAATTTTTTTTGAGACGGGATTAGTCAGCAAGTGAGGAGAGAGTCTCCAAGGGCGGGGGGGAGAATGCTGACTAGCAACATCCCATTTAAGAGTCATCGGGGCATGGTCTGACCAAGTTATAGGGAGAATGTCCATGGATCTGGCAAACTGAAGGGTCCATTTATCCGAAAACATAAAATCAATACGGGAGTAAGAGTTGTGGACGGGGGAATAATAAGTGTACTCCCGGCCAGTAGGGTTTGGCACTCGCCAAATATCATAGAGGTCAAATTCAGCTAAGAGATTACGAAAGGCTAAAGAGGGGGCATTGGGGGAGGCTGAAGAGGAGGGAGAGGACCTGGGAGACCTGTCCAATTTAGGGTCAAGGACTAAGTTAAAGTCCCCCGTGAGAAGAAGGGAGCCCGTACGAATCTTCTGAATAGCCACACATAACTTACGGAAAAAGGCAACTTGGTTTGAATTCGGGGCATATGCTGAGACCAGAGTAACCGGCTTATCATTTAAAAGGCCGCTCAATATAAGATACCGGCCATTTTTATCGGCTATCTGAGAATGCAAGGTAAAGGAGATGAAATTCCTAAACAATATAGCCACACCGTTCCTCTTAAAAGGGCCGTGAGCAAAATAACCCAAAGGGAATCTGCGATCTTTAAAAATAGGGGGCGCTACAGATGAAAAGTGTGTCTCCTGCAACGTGACAATATCTGCTTTATGCCTAGCAAAATAACCCAAAGCCAGCCTACGCTTATTAGGGGAGTTCAACCCCTTAACATTCATGGATAAAACCTGAACCATTGAAGCAAACTAATGCATGTTGTAGGCGGTGAATGACCTTGATACATATAGAGAAAAACTTGTCTCAGACAACGAATACCTATATCATGACATAGGGAGTGAGGGGGGAGAGGGAGGCCAAAGGGAAGGGAGAGGAAAAGAACAAACCAAAACGACCAAGTATATTGGGTCGGCATAACTACTGCAAGGAAAGCAAAAAAATGCAGTAGTGTATTACCAGGGGGGAACATGTGGCCTAGTGCCACCACCCATGAAGCTGAACAAGAAAAAAAAAAAAGAAAGCAGGAGCAAATACGCCTACCAGCAGCACAAATTAGAACAAGAAACAGATACATATACTCGAAGTTATAAACACGGAGATGGGACTCCATTAACACAACTACAAGCAGGGTAACTCACGTGACCGCATCAAGGAAAATAACTGAGTCCCTTCTATGACTGCGGTACGGAATAAAGTCCATAGTGAAAGCCAGAGCTGAAGGAGTCGACTTCAGGCGATGAACCATTCCGATTGGAGCGTTGACTGTTTCTTGGATCCAGGCGGCACCGTAACAGAGATATCCCACTCCGCCAGTAATTTGACTCCAGCCTCCAATGAAGTCACTGTGTATAACTTATTTTCATACGAGATGACGAGCTTCACCGGAAAACCCCATATATAAGTAATCTCTTGGTCGCGAAGTGCCAAAGTAATAGGGAGGAACGATCGTCGTTTGGCCAAAGTCAGGGCAGAGAAATCCGGAAAAAGCTGTAATCCGCCAAGCACATCAGATTCGGAGTCACCCGCCTCTCTGGCCGCTTTCAGGATGCGTTCTTTGGTTGTAAAGAAATGCACTCTCATAAGCGTATCTCTCGGGAGCGAGGGGGCAACTGAGCGTGGTTTAGGCAGTCTATGAATCCTGTCTATAAGCAGCTCTCTGGGGTCGGCTCTAGGCAGGAGCTTCTGGAATAGCGCGGTAGCGTAATTCTCCAGCTCAGAATTATGCACGGAGTCTGGAATGCCTCGGATCTTGATATTATTACGCCGAGATCTGTCCTCTATATCTGCAATCTTGAGTTTAAACGCCTCAAGGTCACTTTGCTGCTGATCGTGGGCTGCTATGAGGTCATTATGAGACGAGACCAGTTCCTCTACTTTCCGTTCCAGATGGTCTGTACATTCTTCTATAGCGTGCAATTCAGTCTTAACCTCCCGAACAGCGGCTGTGAGATCTTGAGTCAACTCAGATTTAAACACCGAGAGGGCCTGGTACAGAGTTTTGACCGTGAGAGGGGCATCAGAGTCAGGGTCAAACCCAGGCACAGAGGCAGGGCTGCAGGGGGTATCTTGTGTAGAAGCGACAACCGGGGACTTCCGTATAGAAGAGGCGGCAGGGGTTGCTTTCTGAGATGGAAAAGATACTCTGGGAGGCAGCACCCCTTTAACCTTTTTTGGAGGCATTCTAATGAAATGTGATTCCGCAGGCGAGGCGGCGATGATAATAAAATTCAGGATCTCGTAGAATATATGTTAGGTAAGCATAAAGAACAAGGGTGGTGGCGTACAAGTGGTCTGGACTACATCAGAAGATCGGTGTAACACAAGGCCAGGCAGAGGATCATCCCCAGCCTGCAGCACCCGTACGGTAGGCTCCCAGCCGGGAGAGAGGGGAGAGAGGTCAGAGACACAGCTAGAATCCAGCAGCACTGCGCCCTAGGTGATAGGGAAACAGTGCTGGACTGAAAGGACACACTTCCCTCCAGGGACACCTCAGTGGCAGAGTATAGGGGCCAGCAGGCAGGAGAGGAGCAGACAGTTGATCTTGGCCACTTAGAAGTGCAAATAGGCTGAGGAGAGGTCAGCCCTAGGGTTCCACGTCAATAGGGCACTTCCGGCGGGGAGGAGGCACAAATCCATGCCGCGGCTCCCGGTTCTCGTATAGGGCGCGAACGGCCGGAGCTCCCAGGAAGGCAGCAGACTGCTCCAACCCACCGTGGGTGGACGTCCAGATGCTCCTGGGTGTGCAGGAGCATGGCTGGCACTCGCTGGAGCGGGACGGAGCAGCCGAGGAGGAGGTCGGGTGCAGCAAGATGGCCGCCGGAAGGAGAGGGGCAGAAGTAGACGCGCCACAGCCGCAGCTCAGGAGGGCAGACAAGGGAGCCCCGGTCTCGCCGCTGGTCTCGGAGATCCAGAGCAGGTGAGAGGCAGCGGGGGAACCTCGTCAGGGGCGGGAGGGAGCCACCACTGATCCCGGTCCGGCTCCGTCACGCTCCCGGAGCTCACGTTCGGGGAGACCCCAAACTCAAGGTCCTGGTCCCAGCGTGGGAGGTAGGCCTCGGCCATCCGGCGTTACAGGGGACACTCTCCAGCCTCCCCAAGACCCGCACGCCAAGCAGGGCCACGGGCAGATCAAGTTTGGGCGATATGAGCTGCAGGGGCCAATTATATAACATAAAAACATAGAATTTGGTGGCAGATAAGAACCACTTGGCACATGTACACACACACTAGGGTTAATTTGTCAGGAGCCAATTAACCTACCTGCATATTTTTGGAGTGTGGGAGGAAACCGGAGTACCCGGAGGAAATCCACAAAGCTGGCCATGGTGGGATTTGAACCCATGACCTCTGTGCTGTGAGGCAGTAATGCTAACCATTACACCATCCTAGTGGAGCTGAAGTTGCAACTACAAACTTACTTGGAAAGGCAGTTCCTATGGGAGAGTTGGTGCTTCCAGTCTTGCTAAAACATGGGGAATGTAATGTTGGTAATCAACTTAGTGAAACAATTCAATGAGGCTCTCCAATGAAGAGTGTGTTTCTTTATTAAACAGAACAAAACAACTTCCTGTAAGATGCAAAATGTTAGTGACACAATCTTTGGCTTACACTTTTGCTTTGCGGAATAAAAAGTCTATGATTAGAATTTGGATGACAAGGAAGGTCATTTATTGCTGCTGACAAGGAAGGTCATTTATTGCTGCTGTATGGTGTGGTTGAGGTAGGCATAATAACACTTAAGAACAAATTCTTCTGGTAAAATGTCATCCGCTGCATCATATTCTCTCCAAAATGTAATGTGACTTGTTAAATTTTCAGGCTTTTGGTAATCCGAAAATATTGACCACTCCTGATAAGCCTTTTCTTACATTACATTTTTTGGTCCAATAGATAATAAATACTTGTTTTCCTCTATGCAATCTTTGAATGTCTCTCGTAATTTGTATTCTGTACACTTCCCCTTGCCTTGCTTACTGTCTGTTTCTTGCATCCATTATTCTTCGGAATAATCTTCCCAGCCAAATAATCCATGGGGGTAACATATTGTACTGTTCATTGGCTCCAAGAGACACTCTGAATCCAATTACAAGGAACATTAAAATATAAAATTAAATTAGATAGCCAACTTGGGATATGTAATATTAATATATTGTTTGCTCATTAGTTTGTGGTTTATATACCGGATTCAGAGAGCTGCTTGCTTTTTATTTTACTGTCTTTACTTTTCAGGGAAACATTTTCAGAATAATTAATTCCCATGACAGTTAGGACCAATCTATAAAGAATTTGTTCTATTTACACCCAGACATGTAGCATATAGCCATGGCGCCCCCCACCTTCGCATCCTCCCACACCCACATTGTCCGGGAGGTGGGGGTCAAATGAAAGGGAAATAAAGATAATCATAGGCTTTAGTGTTGAAATTGAGGCATAGAAGGCTATATATAGTCCAACCCACTAAAATCCTGTAATTCTACTAATGAAATCCACAGTTCCACTTGTGAGCATGATGACACAAATAGTCCTCCAGGATACTTCTTGTAATAAGTAAGGACTATGTTGGGGATAGTAATTAATGTTCTCCATTATGGTTATTAATCAATCCTAAGCCTGTAAGTGCAGGAAAGAGTTGTTAGCTCACCACCATTTTATTCCCTACATATATTCTTGAGTCATACTTGCAGACTTTATGGCTTGAACCCTCCAGGAGGAAGCAGCCAGATCGGCACAATTGTGGGCATATTACTGGCGTAAGGGTGTGATCCAGGGGTGTGTAGGCACAATTGTGTCATCATGGCCCTGCCCTCACTATAAAATGCCCAATAACAAATGAAAGGTGGAAAAATTTAGGAAATTGTTTGAATTGACCATCAACTCAGCATACAAATGATAGCAGAAATTGTAAACATTGACAGGGAAACTATTAGGCAAGTTTTGCATCAAGATCTTAATTTGAAAAAAGTTTGTACTAAGATGGTTCCAAGGCCGAACAGAAAGTAAATTGACAGTAACTTTGCAGGACCGCCTTTTCATATGGGCTCAATGTTCACTTGCCCAAGGGCCCCAAGTGTATAAGGGCCCTAGGCTGATATCTGAGGGTCCCCGTTTTCCAGGGGTACCAGTTTTTTGAAAATCAGTCCTGGGAAACCGGAGATATCTGACTTGAAAGCAGTGGTCCCCATCTGATACTTTTAATTGCTCTTCCCAGCCAATAATCTAGGGTTCTGTCTCACTTAGAGTGTTTCTGAGGGTATACTACAAAATCTGGGACTACCCCCCTTCGGTGGACACTGGCAGCAGGTATCTACTATGTCCAGAGATATCAGCCTTCCAACAGCTGGTCCCTGCTCCAGCTCCACATGCATGGTATGTAGTTTTTATATTTTCGTAGATGGTTTGCTCTGGCTTCTGAACGCTCATCTCTAAGTGCCCAGTAATGAAAAGTGGGACAGTTTTTATCCCATGGAAAGGTAAGACCACTTGAGGATGGGTAGGGTCCCCAGTGCAATGCTTTGCCCAGGGGCCTACACTGCTGTTAAGATGGACCTGTGATTTTGTACAGACATTTTGGAACAAATTAAAGTGGATTAGCATATATTAGATAAAGTTATTACTGGTGATGAAACATGGATCTTCCAGTACAATCCTGAAACAAAACACCAGTCCATGTACTGGAAAACATCATTATCACCAAGAATGAAGATAGCACATCAAAGCAAATACAAATTCAAAGCCATGTTAATTGATTTCTCTGATATCAGGGAGTTATTTTTGCAGACTGAGTACCAGAACGAACAACAGTGAATCAACATTACTTCAAAAATGTTCTAGAAACTTTGGGGGAAAGAATCAGAAGAGTTGTTGAAAAATTATTTCATCTTCCATCAGGAAAATGCAGCAGCCCACACAGCTCTCTCTGTGAAGCAGTTTTTGGCCAGGAAACAGATTGCAGTGCTAGATCTTAGCAGATAAAGGGGTCTATTTACTAAGCCTTGGATGGAGATAAAGTCCCAGCCAATCGGCTTGTAATTGCTATGTCAGAGGCTGGGTTTGAAAAATGACAGCTAGGAGCCGATTGGCTGGGGCTTTATCTCCGTCAGATTTATCTCCAGCCAAGGCTTAGTAAATAGACCCCTTAAAGTTTGATATGTGTGGAAAGATGGACAGCCATTTTCTGTCTGCATTTTACATTTTGAAGATAGTTTTAATCACTATTTACTGATTTGGACTGTTGCATTATAGCTAGTTTGCTGCCAAATTCAGTTCATTCATCTTTAGTGAACAGATAAAAACAGAGAGGCAACACAGGGGAGTCATTGATAAGCATTTACCTTACACCAAGCCAATTGTCTGTAGAGAGAGAGCAGCACCATTACTCATTGTGATGGTGATAATATATTTTTGTATAATAGTTTTTTTTAATAACAACAGGCTTCATTATACAACACAACAGATGAAAGACTTGTGCGATTATGGAAATTATGTCAGATTGCAGAGATACTTTAATCTGATACAGACAAGGTGACTCAAACCCAAAGTGCAACATTTTTCAGAATTCTGCACCTGCACCATAGTCTCTGTTTCTTAAATGATAGTTAATTAGATGCGTGGAGCTAAAACTAGATAAAAGTAATAAAATACATACACAGGAAACCATTAAAACTCATATCTGCTGAAGTCAGCCTACATTGTTTCATCAGGTGAATAGAGGAAACATATATCTACAATAAACACAATGAGATATAAGATAAGGGGGCAGCTTTATTTCATTGTTTATTGAAATGAGGGAAAGTTATGGTGCTAAAGAAAGAACTGCCCTACACACAGTATTGACATCTTGCCAAATAATCCAATAAAAGGTATAGATGGGGGCCAACTTCCTGCCCATAGCCAACAATTCAAGGATTAGATGGGGGCTAACATCCTGGCACTGGTGTACTGAGCGGGGTCGGGATTCGGTGTTGGTCACATGACAGCCGGTGTCAGACTGCCAGGATGCCAGACGCATCCCTTATAATCAATTTCATCTGCTAAGTAATCAAGAAGAAGACATAAGCAATAAGTCAGAAAATAACACCAATATATGCTGACCAGTTGAAATAAACAAGAGTTGGTCAAGGCTAAGGATATTGTAAAAGGAAGGGGCAGTGTGTGGGGGCAATCTCCTAATTTGATATGAGACAAAACACAAAGAAAACTGTCAAATGCTAAAATGTATTTTTTGTTGTTTTTTTTGTTTTGTTTTTTTATTATTATTTTTATATTCTGGTCATGAAAACAAAATTCCTCAAAGACCCCCAATAAAGGTGACAAGTAGCCAATCCTCAGGTTACAGCTGTGTCCTCTTCCAGCCTTATTCTGTATGCTGCAGAAATATGCCGTGGGATTAGGTGCTCAGACACTCCTGCAGCCCTGTAATGTTATGCCTATGGCAGCAGGAGCGTCCACATGCATGGCTTCCGATCTGCTGGGATTCGCATGTAGCACAGCTTACGCTACGCAGCAACATTCTAAATGGACACCTCTCTAAAACACAAGATAAACTAAAGGAATCTAACGTAATGCTTATAACCATTAGATTTACAACACCCTACCGCTTGTACTTCAGGAATGAACAGCAACACAGACGCAGGGAACATAGCCACACTGATGTGGAATGATTGGATACCAAACTCCACAGGGGATTACAGAGAGCCAGGATCATAGGCATTTCTATAATGGGTGCAGCGTGTGCAGTGCACACGGGCCCGCACCACACACACTGTACCCATATATTATATTTACTTCTTGGGAGCTCTGCGATGGTGGCCCTGCACTGTGGACAGAAATCACTCGGAAAATGGCCACCGCAGCCACTTCTGAGTGATTTGTGCATGCGCACTGGAGGTGTCCTCAGGAACAAGGCACGGCCGCCATGTTCCCGGAGACCTTCGCATGCACAGTAGACTCTGGCATTATGCCAGAGTCTACTGCTGCCAGAGAGGAGGGGGCTCACGATGGAGGTTACACGCTGGTCCCCTCCTCTCAAATATTTGCCCTGGCCAAGATGCTGCATATCTCTGTTCAACTAAATTCATATCTAGTCACAAATAACCATCTTGATGAATCAAGAATTCTCCAGCAACTCTGGGCCAATGCACTGGATAAGATGATATCACGAATACCGGACATATCCAGGAATCCCTGCAAGCAGATAGGAACACCCCACAACCTCTCTCCAATTTGTCTGTCTTGGAATGCTGAATTCGACATAAAACAGGAAAAAAAGAAAGAAAGGAGGAGCTTCCTTATTTGCTAGAGCCACCAACACGCAAACTCTAAAGCCTCCATTAAATGCCATAGCAAAGGTCAAATGGAAAAGTAGAATTTCATAAGAAGAACTACTATATTTCATACATTATAGTTAACACCCAAGGGAGTAAGTGCACAGCAATGTATGAATATAATGTGGATCTGACAGGACTGTAACTAGGTGTGTGCCAATGGTGCCTTACCCACAGCGCAAATGCACTGAGGGCGCACCATCTGGCAGCACACCTGCATGGCCGCTATCTCCAGACTCCCGTGTAGTGCACACACTCACTGCCAGCGGTGCCGCAGCCTATGTCCCGCTGACGGCACCGCCTGAGTCCCGCTGATGGCGTCGCCTGTGTCCCATCACCCACCACCGCCGCTGCTGCTGCTGTGAAGGACCCAGGAGCTGGCCTGGCGGCAGCGGTGTGATCACTGTCTGCCTCTGCTAATTGGCCCAGCCCTGAATGCCGGCTTGGCCCCCCTGCAATTCGGGAGAGACGTCTTACGCCATCACGTCTCTCCCAAATTGCAGGGGGGCCAAGCCGGCATTCAGGGCTGGTCCAATTAGCAGAGAATCCCAACACTGCCCTGCGCCCTGCCATACCGCTGCACAGCAAGCGAGGAGCTGAAAGTTGAAGGAGGAGGAGATCCTCATTTTCCTCCTTCTGGTTAGTAAATTGCGAAATTACATTTTATAATGAGAAAAAATACATCCATTTGAATGGGAACTCTGTCTGCCGTAATGTGTAAAATATGGACACTGTCTGCCGTAATCTGTAAAATATGGACGCTGTCTGCCGTAATGTGTAAAAAGATGGACTCTGCTGTAATGTGTAAAAGGGGCTCTATCTGGTGTAGTGACGTTACTGTGCGGCGTAATTTGAATAATGGAGACTACTGTGCACCGTAAAATGAATTGGTATTATTTTGTGGCCAGACCCCTTCTCCATGAAGCACTGGCCCTATTTTACATGGGGGGGCGCCAATGCCGTTTCTTGCACACAGCGCTAAAATGTCTAGTTACGGCACTGGGATCTGGCTGTGTTAATTTCCGCACAGTTAGTATGGATCTGTCTGTTTTTGTATATTTAACACAGTGGGATCCATATTGTGTGTAAATTTAGTGTGGATCCTGATTTTCTGTATATATGATATGGATTCGACTTTTACTGCTGTGCAAAGACTGCCTAGAGTCAGTCCTCTGAGAACTCTCAGTAAGAGGAGCACTTCTCTCTTACATTAACATTCTGCTGCAGAGGAGTGAAAGAGATAGAGCATAATTTACGTCATTACATATTAAGCATAAAACCATTGATATATTCAATTATAATGTGAAACTCAAAAACACAAAGCCTTTATATTTATTTATTCATCTCAATTTGTGGCTGTGTTCAGCCATTAAAAGGGATGTCCTCTTATGAACAACTCCTTCCTAACCAATCCTCATCTCTGTGGGATCTGACTGCATACAGATGTGTTCTCATACTGTACATCTTTGCTGATGCCACACTAAAAAGACCCACTTAGCACGCTAGGTCGCATAAGAATCTTCCAGCGTCAGACATCTCTTTGCTGAAAATGCTTCTTATTTGCAACACAATTGACTAGGATGCACAAGGAGACTGTGCTGATTAATTGGATATATGACACTTGTTTATCTGGATTCAGTATGGGATCCCGACAATCGGGATCCTGGCGGTCAGGAGACCGACGCCGGAATCCTGACAGCCGGAATCCTGGCAGGGAGCACAGTGAGTCCACTCCAGGGCTTGCTGCACTCACCACGCTTTGGGCCTAGCTTTGCTCGCCACACTATTCTATTCTCCATCGGGTGGTGGTGTAGACAACCACCTAAGGGGGAATAGTGGGCTACTGTTGGGATTCTGGGCGCTGGAATTTACAAGCCTGTTGGGATTCCAGCGTCAGAATCCTGGATGCAGGGATCCCGATAGACAGTATACTGACCACATCTCATATATCTGTGTGTGACTGAGTCTCTGAATCTGTACACAAAGTACTACAATGTAGCAGCCTCAGTGTTTTTCCTATACAAATTTTACTCAGCTCTATATACAGTCTCAGTCAGCATTGGACTGGAGCATGAAGGGCCCACCGGGGGAAATTTAGCTTTAATTAATACTGTTAGTGCATTCATAATAGTGTATCAAATTAATAACAGCAGTGCACTGTAGAAAATACACCATAGTCCTGTACAGTATTATGTAAAATATGTATAATGTAAATTCAAGTGCACAGTCTGGAACCTGATCTCTAGAAAAGGGTGGGGGCCCTCAGGCAGTGGAGTCCATGGGTAGTTACCCCTGTGAGCCAGTCCGACCTTGCCCGTATATATGTCATTCCCTCCTGAGACAGATGTACACTTTGTGGCCCATTTATCATTGCTTACATATTCAATACAATCTATGCGCGATATTAGCACCCAGGAATGCATTGCAATATGCGATACCTTTGGGTGAATGTATTGACCTGTACACTCAGTCACACACAATATACAAGTGTCATACTGTCTATCAAATTAATCAGCACAGCACTTTGTGCATCTAATTATGCACGGCACCTGACGGCTTACTCTGGTGTGTAAACCATCTATAGGTGGTGATAGTGATACAGTCCCCATTGCTGACAAAGGGGACCCAGCCGCATCCTTTTCGGCTACAGTGAAGCCTTCCAGGCATTTCCAGGCCCCCCCTCAAGATGGAAGATTCATGAGCATGCACAGACTGGCAGTAGCACATGCACATAATACAGCAGCCTGTCACTGCTAGCAACAGAGCTGAGGAAACTATCACTGGACTTCGCCGGAGGGGTAATGGTAACTACCAATGGCATATTGCTTAGTATAACTGATACTCAACTAAATATCCTGCACAATAAGTACCATTGTTATATGTGGCCCTAAGTTTGGGGGGCCTATGGCAGCAGAAGATAAATAAAAGATGTTGAGCTGTAATAAATAAATTGATGGAGAGCTGAGAAATAGTAAAGAGAAGCTCAGTTTAAAAAAAATAGATAGGCATAATTATATATATAGCCATATGAGGAGAGCTGCAGAGTGACAGGGAATAGTGTGTCCAAGTAAGTGAGTGTAGTAACTGCATATGAGCTGAGCATCTGTAAATGTGAATATCAGGGAAAACTTGATAAAAAGAAACTGGAATATGTTTGGAGTGACAGGCACTAGCAAGGAGATGCCTTTTTGGGACCTGTAGTTTGCATATTGGACATGCTTAATAGTTCATTGTGTTTACAGACCTTTGCCTGGTCCTCAATATCTCACATCCTTTGCACACCGTGGAGATTGATACTATCATACCACACTGGATCCCATCCGATCCCATCTGATCTTGGTAATTAAGCAGTGATGGGCCTAGCTAGTACCACACTTGGAGACAATGTGGGAATACTGAGTGTTGTATCAAGGGACTCGGTGTGTCCCCCCCTTTTTGAGTCTCCTTTGATTTGTCTCTCAGTTGCTGGCATCAACATTGGTGTCTTTTCCTGTACATTATTATACAGGACTATGATGTGATATGGTTGAGAGACGAGGGATGATACTGACACATCGGGATATATATATATATGGGCACATCTGTCTGATACAATCATACCACACTGGAAACCATCCGATCTTGGCAATTAAGCAGTGTTGGGCCCAGTTAGTACCATGCTTGGAGACGGCATGGAAATACCGGGTATTGTACCAAGGGACAAATTTTGTCCTACAGGTGATGATTATGTTGTCCCCTTTTTGTCCTTGACATCACACGGCACTCGCATTTGCCTTTCACGTTGGCCCTGTATAGTATCTGTGGGGCATTACCTATGGTGTTATTAACCATGGTTATATTCCATCAGTGCAACGATTTTGTGCTGCATTTAAATATTAATATTCCCTGAGTGTTATGATACCATTGCTGTGCAAGCCAGTACAGTTTGCTAACTTGTGTTATATGTTATATATTGTTTTATGGTTTGTATAATTTTGGGCTGTTGAATCTCCATGCTGTCGGCGCACTGTGGGGTTTACTACTCTACAGGTATGCCTCTGGCTGGGGACACAGACAGCAGCAACTTTACCTGTTTGCCGCTGCACACTAATACAGATCTGCCTGCACTACACGGATGTCGCGCTGCCGGAGCGGGTTGCTAAGGAGAGAGCCGGGTTTGTTTACTATAGCAACACAACCCACGTGCACGGAAGAAGCCAATCAGGCAGCAGCTATGACGCGCTGCCTCTAGGTGACAGGCTTCCTGTTCAAAATTTCCGGCGCCCTTTCTGCTATTTAAAGAGACTCCGGACAGAGTGACAGCTGCCCCTGATGAAAACCATTGAGCGTTGAAATGGCTGTCAGGGCGGACTGTAGCAGTGGGTTATATCCAGATGGCTTGTCAGGAATAAAACCCTTTTTTTCTTTCACCTACTAAACGTGAGTGCTGGTCTAATTCTTTTTTCTATTGTGGAAGAAGTGAGTGTTTATATATATATATATATATATATATATATATATATATTTATTTTTTGTTGCTATAGCCCAAATACTAAGCAGGAGTGGAGAAGAGGATGTGGATATTATTCCTTTACCACTTTGCAACCAAGTAATGTGCTGGATGAATAATTTAATAAAGAGAACACAAGTTGGAATAGGTTGGGTATGACTGGTCAACCATTATGTCAATATGGATAATATGTCATCAAAGTGTCAAACTGTCAACAAACAGTCCCGTTTTGTCTAGTGGTCTATTATCTTGTCCAGCATCTTCTATTGGATCCCTGGTGGTCAAAAGGGTCATTTCTGGTGGCAATATCTCGGCAGCAGCATTCCAATGAGTATTTTACCCACTATCCCTAAACCTAAGTCTTAACCCTTCCCAAAGTGCCTAACCCTAACCTCCTCCTATGCCGTCTAACCCTAACCATCAGCATCCTCAGACTGTTGACATTTCGCATTGTGACAGTTCAGATGTCAACATTGTGAACATATCAACATCCTGAGGGTGTCAACATGTTTGTTATTGTCAGTTAGAACCATGTTGATATTTTAATGTGGTGTCAGCATTATGAATGTCAACATAGATACCGTCGACCTTCTGACTGGATACTCTTTGTAATAAAGTGGGTCTTGTGCCCAACTTACATTATTTGCACTGAACAGCCATCACATACAGCAACACCACCTGTGTTCACCATATTATGCATTTCAAGGTTATACCTAAAAAACTGCAGTAATTTAAGAAGCAAACATGATGACAGACACAGCAAAGGCATTCATAAGCATTGAGTGGTATATAATATGGTTGTACAAATCACAAAGTGATCACCTAGAGAATTGTACATCAATGCAATGCTTCTGCTGTTTTCTAAACAGAACTGAATTGTAACAAATTGTAATTTTGATTTAACTATCTGTTCTCACCCATGGATATTCTTAAAACCTGGACTGTTAGGATGCCTTCAGGGCCAAGTTTGGGAACCACTGTGCTAATCCTTTCACCTCCCTGCTTAGCCCCGTTTTGGGTAGGTCACTTGTGTTACTCATTTAATGGTACAAGAGGGCGAGTGATAATGCACTCAGCAACTGCTTACCAGTGGTTTGCATAGAAATGATTAAAGAGAAAACAAACTTACTGTAGATAAAAGTTGTGTATTTTTCAATATAGAACTCTATTTTTAAGGTTAAGCAGCTCATTCTTAAATGCAAGACAATCTCATATTGAACATTTTGAAAGATTTGCATAAATAGCACAGTAATGTGATGTTCTTAAAATATAATTGTATTTAAATAATAAACTAAACTACTTTAATAAATCTAGTACAGTTGTAGAATTGTTGCAGATTATTCCCCTCAATAAAGAAAAAACAGTTTCACCTAAGAAGATGAACAAATTAATTATAAAATAAATACTTCTCATACACTGACAAAGGCTTTTTCAAAGAGCGATTTTCTGTAATTTTCTCAAATATAAAATGACATTATTGTTCTCTTCACATTTTTCCACCGATACTGCATATGTATAATATAAGCACAAGCATCTAAATTACAAAAATATATATGGCATCATTTACAGGGTGATTCATTTGTAGTTTTGAGTGCCTGTTGTAGCAATTCAATATCCTGGTCATGAAAGTGACATTTGGGCGCCCCTACAGGGACACTTTTTGCACATTTCTGCTTACCAGATCGGGAAGTTGTTAGCAGAAATGTTCGCGCCAGCAACATGCGCATCCATATGGCAGAACAACTGAATTGCTGCATTAGGGGCGACCAACCAATTGATCGCCACCTTACAGTAAAAAATGCAGATTGATGTACTGCATACTTGCCTACTACTTTGAAAAAGCATTTCAAGGAGATTGTGAAAGCAACACACATGAGTGGAGCTTTAAAGTGGACTTGCAGTGGTCCATTTGAGGGATTCTGTATGACTTCCCGACTGTTGGGATCCCGGCGGTCAAAACACAGATGCTGAAATCCAGACCTCAAACACAGCATGTCCCCTGGCTGGCTCGCCATGCTTCGGTTGCCACACTAAGCTATTGCCCCTTGGGTGGTGGCGTGGACCAGCACCCAAGTGAGGATTTTGATGCTGGCATTTCAATGAGCATTGAGATTTCAACCACCAGGATCCCGACAGTCGGGAATTTAACTGCATACACATTTGAGAAGCATGTCATAAAATGGACTTACATCCAAATGTAAATGAGCCCCAAACTAGTTGCATAGTTTGGCATACAGATATAGCTACCATATGTTGCTCAATAAGAATCTACTTGTTAAGTGGTTCCCAAATTATCTTGAATCACAGCACACTATGGTATCAGTATCTTTTTCATGACACCCTTAGGCCACAAGTTTCTGATTGAGAAATCTTGAAAACAATGATTACATTTTGTAAATTGTGCTTACTTATCATCCTTCGGTTCAATTAAATGGTGGTGGATAGGGCTGGTCTCATATCTGTCTACCCATTTTATGATTGGCAGCCACTATCACTGGTTTTGCCTATCACATTGACCATAATTTAGTATATTCCTGGATTATCAACCAGCGGTAGCCACTGTACTTGTTGATGAAAACACACATGTACTTTTCAGGGCTTTGTCATGTATTGTGTTTTACCTACAAGTGGTTCCATATAACTGCCCATAGATATCTCACTTGTAAATGCATGTAGCCATAGGGATCTTTGTGCCTTATAACCAATGCATGGAGATGGCATTGACCAAACTGAATGTATATACAGTATCACTGAACAGATAAATAATGGGTGTAAGGTGCAATTAGGGAGATGCCTAGACGAGTCAGGGAGTCAGGGAGATAGCGGATATTTCAGGGAGTCTCCATAACATTCAGGGTAAGTTGGAAAATTTTATGTACTGTTTATATTCCTAAAGTTGCACCAATTTTTACATTTGCAAGTATTTTGCAATTTCTGTCCCTTATTACTAGGGTGTGCGCCGGGCTATTTTTCGGGTATTGTGTAGAGATGTGCGCTGGGCGTTTTCTCGAGATTTGTATTTGGGTTTTGGATTTATATCTTCTTCATGTTTTGGATCTGTATTGGTTTTGGCATAACCGTCCTTGCGTGTTTTGAATCTGTATTGATTTAGGATGTTTTTTTTAAAAATCATCAAAACAGCTAAAATCACAGAATGCTGGCCTGTTTTTGTTCCTACAGTATTATTGACACAATAACATTAATATCCACTAATTTCCAGTAAATTTTGACCACCTCACAGATCACAATATTGTTTTAATCCACTTTAGGCCTAAAGGTTGCAGCAAGGTAGCTGGAAGCAGTGGCGTCGAGAGAGGGGGGGGAGAGGGTACAAATTACCTAGGCCCAGGTATGATAGAGGGGCACAGGTCCATACCTCCTTTGATTAGACCATGCCGCCCTTAAACGTACTGGGGCCCAGCCAGGCTCTCTACTGCCCTGGCTGGGAGGCATGCCATGCTCCTGTGAGTGGATGCTTCTGATGTGCTAGACATGCCCCCAAAGGGGAGGGGCATGCTGTGGTCAGACCCCCTCTAGTGGGGGCAGGGGGCCCCAGGAAGTTGTTGTACCGGGGCCCAGGATTTCTCTTGGCAGCCCTGGCTGGAAGACTAGCTATTAGTGACAGCAGTGGGTGGCACAAACATGTGGCGCATAAACTTCATACATGGCACATCTAGGAAATAAAATGACACTGGTAGACAGGATGGCAGTTTATTAAACTGTATGACCCAGGGACGTGCGGTGAGCTAAATGGCTCAGGAGGCACTGGCTAACACCAGAGCCAGATTTCCATGTAATATTTAAGCCAAAGGGTACATGTGGGCATTATACACAGGTGCAGCAGTATAAACTCCTGGAAATTTGGTGAGTTTTGATCAGAGATGTGCTGAAAAGATACACAGGTGAGGCACTGCCTCACCTGCCATAGACTTTTTACTCCAGAGTTTGGGCTATGAAAATGATTAGAATAATAAAAAGAAGATATTTCAAACAAATTATTAGTATTTTTCATATACTTTATTCAGTCAAAATTCTGTTTAAACGTAAGTATGACAGGAAAGGCTCTGCCTCACCTGCCTCACCCCATCGCACGTCACTGGTATAAAGCAGTGGTTCTCAAACTCGGTCCTCAGGGCCTCGCACAGTTCACATTTTGCAGGTCACCCAGCAGGCAAACAGGTGTACTCATTACTCACTGACACATTTTAAAACATCTACAGGTGGAACTAATTATTTTAATTTACTTGTGATTCTGTGAGGAGGCCTGGAAAACATGAACTGTTTGGGGTCCTGAAGACCAAGTTTGAGAACCTGTGCCATAACGTAACCAAGAATGTTTTCATTAAATAAGAACTAGGGCCCAAATGTATTAAGCCTTAAGAAGTGATAGAGTGTAGACGGATAAAGAGTGACAAATGACCAGCCAACCAGCTCCTAGCTGTCATTTTTTTTTAACACAGCCTGTTACATGGCAGTTAGGAAGCTGATTGGCTGGTCATTTATCACTCTTTAGCCATCTCTACCTCATCACTTTTTAAGGCTTCATTTATTTGGGCCTAGATCAGAAGAAAGGAAGGTTTAACTCGCAAATTAATTTAATTTAATTCTTTAATTCTGAAACTTAATCAAGGAGGGCATTGGAGACATTTTTCTTTCTTCACCTTTTCTTCTCTTCTGAATTGCTGTAAAAGAAGAAAGGAGGATTTGCTTAGAATTTGACAGCAGTTAAGATAAGAATCAGTTGGCCCATCTAATGCACATATAGATTTATATTCTTGTTTTTTTTGTTGAGAGTAGTTAAACTAGCAGTATGTTTTTGGATTGTGGGATGAAATCGGACCAGGGGAAACCCACGCAAATAGGGCAAGAATATACAAACTCCACATAGTTAGGGCAATGGTGGGAATCAAACTCATAACCTCAGAGCTGTGAGGCAGTAATGCTAACCATTACACAATCCATACTGCCCTAGTTGCTGAAAAAGAAAGCGATAAAGATTGATTAGTTAGCATACCTGTGTCATTCTGTTAGGACAATTCAGGGATGTCATAGCAACTTTGTTTCCCCTGCTAAGACTCTCCTCTGAATATGTCATTTCTTATAATGCACATAATAAACTTAGTGATTCCGAATTTTTCTTTAAAATGACAGGGTCATGCAGGAGATGATGTCCGTGGCCTGGAAAATGTTGGGACATTTTTGCCATTATGCAAGTGCACATAGAAGATTGCAGCACTTGTAACAACTGTTGAATTTACCGAGTTATCAGACAAAGCAAAAGGTAGTAACGAAGTGTATTCAACCCTTTATATGCTTCAGCAGAAGGAGAAACATCAAAAGACCATCCAAGGCTACACAATGACCTGTGACATAAGGAAAGAATGGGTATTGCATTTTAGTCAAGCACACTGGAGAATACTTTTCATGTTGTGCAAGATTCTGAAATCCTTTGAAGTTGCCACATGTTAAGTTAGACACTGTCAGCTTGATTAGACTCTTGGAAAAGCAGTTAGCTGGAGAAATTGAAGGAGGAGTTAAAATGAAGCAATTCTGCTAAGTATGTCGGACATGTAGATCAAGCCCTTCATTTGCTTCGCCGGGATCCAAGAGTCATCAATCTCTTGAAATCAGATCACTAAATTTTGGTGACCATACTTGATCCTATGTTGCCAATGGACACAAATCTGCAGAGATGCAAAGAGCTGTTGGTGAGAAAATTGTCAGCTCAAGTGGAAGGTGACACAGCAACATCTCCTTCAGTTTCTTCAGTTTCTCTGGCAACTGCGGCTGCCAGGAAAAATCTACATTTTAGTAAGAGACCCAGTGGCAGATCAGTCAGTCAGATCAGTCAGCAAAAATGTTTGACATCTCGTTCTGACTAAAGGAACTGCCTAAAATTACTGACATGTCTACATGACTGCAAATAATACAGTCACCATTCAAAAAATGGTTGATGATTATTTTAGTTAAAGCATCTAAATAAGCAGGAAGTACAGTCAGACATTACTGGCAGGAAAAAAAAAACAATTTGGATGCCCTTTCACAAACTGGTGCTTTGCTTTACCCACCCTCCAGAGTGTACTCAGCGCAGCAAGGAACCTTGTCAGCGATCGGCGAAGGAGGTCCTCCATATCAAAACAATATACAGTATAATACATCTCTATGTCCCTCTCTCTCACACACACACTGCACACATAAACATTGCACACAACACCACACACATACTGTACATACATGCATACATACATACAAACATACACAGACACACACATACACGGGGCTGGCTAGCACATCTATGATCAGGTCTGAATTGGGCCCAAAGAATGAGATGGAGACACAGGTGTCTCCATCTCTGAGCCCCCTCTGCATGCTCCACTGACCAGCCTGCTGGAGTGACACTCTACCCCCTTGACCATAACAGGGGTGGGTACCAGGTAGTAGGTGCAGTCCTGGATAGGCAGCCACTGCATTGGAAAGGACAGCCGCTTCATGTCTGGCTGTTGCAGATGCAGCAGCGGTTCCACTGCCCAGGACCTGCCTTCACACAACTCAAGCACGGATGGCCCCTATGAAAGAGTAGGCCCGGGGTAATGTACTACCTGTACCCCCCCCCCCCCCCCCCTTAATCCAGCTCTGCTAACATGTTTAAGTGCTGTGGAAGCTTCTGCTGCAGCCTTAGTACAGAAGGTACAGGGCATTGTACTACAACACCCCCTTACGCAGATGTGTCCACTTACACCATTTCTATTTTGCTCAATTTGGCATGCCATGCATATTACGGCACTCCAGACCAAGCTGATTTTCCATGAGTAGCGAGTGGATAGATTAAAAAAATATTTTTGCCATAATATAATGTAAATAAAGTAGCATATTAAAAAATCAAATAAAAAAAAAACAAGGCATGACTAAACCTCTGCATCTGTGGCATGTCATGCCGTGCCATACATGGCAAGAAAAAAGAAAGGTATGTGTCCCTCAGACTGTTGCTATTCTCATGAACTCCTCACAGACAAGACATGACTCGAGTGCACGATTCACTCATTGGGAGGTTTTGCTCTTAGCTCCTCCTAACCTGATCATTGTCATGTGTGGAATACTAAATCTTGCTACTCTATTACCTTGTGTGACCCAGGAGTCCCAAAGGATGGATGGAGAGTATCAGGATTCAAAACATGATTGTGAGAAATATTTGCAGCAAAATTTCTCAATCAGATTGGAAATCTCTGACATGCTACTTTGTGAGGTAGATTTTATTAAGTTATGTACACACTAGTATGATGTGCGCCCCATGTGATAATGTATAAAATCTTCACGACATACGATACTATACAATAAACAATAAGATAAGAGGAAATTATGGCCCTCATTCCGAGTTGTTCGCTCGGTATTTTTCATCGCATCGCAGTGAAAATCCGCTTAGTACGCATGCGCAATGTTCGCACTGCGACTGCGCCAAGTAACTTTACTATGTAGAAAGTAATTTTACTCACGGCTTTTTCATCGCTCCGGCGATCGTAATGTGATTGACAGGAAATGGGTGTTACTGGGCGGAAACACGGCGTTTCAGGGGCGTGTGGCTGAAAACGCTACCGTTTCCGGAAAAAACGCAGGAGTGGCCGGGGAAACGGTGGGAGTGCCTGGGCGAACGCTGGGTGTGTTTGTGACGTCAACCAGGAACGACAAGCACTGAACTGATCGCACAGGCAGAGTAAGTCTGAAGCTACTCTGAAACTGCTAAGTAGTTAGTAATCGCAATATTGCGAATACATCGGTCGCAATTTTAAGAAGCTAAGATTCACTCCCAGTAGGCGGCGGCTTAGCGTGTGTAACTCTGCTAAATTCGCCTTGCGACCGATCAACTCGGAATGAGGGCCAATATCTTATGGGGCTGGAGTTGTTTTTAAGGGAGCACAAGCATAAGAAGGAGGAGGGTTCAGACTGACGTCAATGCCCTAAAATCGTATGGTTGTATGTACACACTAAACAAAACCTCATGATATTGCACCATCAAGACTGCATGTAAGTCAGATGTTGGATGTCCACAGGAGTGTGCATCATATGATAAATCGTGTGAGCACACTATGCGATATTGTATGTAATCATACAATATCGGCAATATTGTATGCAATATCTCATAGTGTGTATTAAGCTTTACACTCTACATGGATGGTAGTTGTCACAGACAAAGAGGCACAGGATTAATCTGTATGGGATATGCAGATACAGAGATCCTGGAGGCTGGTCCACTGGGCCCACCTCACACAGCACAGGTTGCAATACTGGTAGCTCTTACCAGAACCTGCCACCTGGCTGAAGGCAGGACGGTTAACATATAGACAGGTTCTGTCTCATTGGGCAAATAAAAGAGTAGATGAAACCACCAGGATTTCAGCTGTCGTGACTCACACCACAGTACAAATTAAAGTTTTTCAGATTTTTCAGACTGATATTTTTTTTCCTGGATGAGTAGAAGCGTTTCCAGCTGTTTCATGTACAGCATCATTCACAGCACAGAAATTGGTGCAGGAATTTGTGTCCAGATGTGGTATTCCATGTGGTATTGAAAGTGACAGAGGTACAGTACACATTTTACAGGGAAGGTTTCAAGCAATGTGTCAATATATGGGTATAAAAAGCAGTTGCACTTGCCATATAGGACCCAGGCTTCGGGCAAAATTGAACATGTAAATATGACCAATAAGTATACGTTAGCTAAGGTGGGTGTGGAGACTACCAACATGAGTTGGCTTGAGGCTTTACCTCTGGTATTGTATAGCATTTGCACCACTCTAAAGCGGCCACTTAACCTCTTCCCTTATGAGATACTTTTTGGAAGACTGTCTAACCTCATTGTAAGTCCAGCAGTAGACTTGTTACTCTCATATGATTTAACCACAGACTATGTTATAAAAATCTTACAGCATCTGAAGACTTTACAAGAAAACAGGAAAATACAGAAGTATTCCCATAAAGGGTACTCACTGGATTGATTGTGACTTAATAGTTACAGTAGCATTCTAATTAATAGATTTCCTTTTTTTTTTTTTTTTTTTTAAACATAACCTTTATTGTATTTGATTATAATATATTAAAATAGCCAGAAAAGTATATGTGTAAGGTGAAGGAAAAATTTTTTTTATGAGAAAAGGGAATAAAATAATTACTATCTCTCAAATATGCAAATTCAACAAAAAGAAAAGAAAATCAACTTTTAGTAGTAGCACTCTTTACCTTCCACAAGAAAATGACGTCTTCTTTAATAAAGATAACATGTTTGATACTTTATTAATAATTTTTTAGAATAAAGAAGAAGTTCCAATACCCATATGTGATGTAGGAATCTTTATTATCATCACATATGATGTATTATATGCCCCCTAATTTTTTAGGGGTCATGTAGAGTGAAATATAAAATTAATAGAGACAGAATAACGTGTAGAGAAAAATAAATTAACGTGAATAGAGATGTTTAAAATGATTTTTTAAAAGCTAATACGCTGTCTTTATTCTGTAAATTGGTCCAATACTTGTGATTTAGGTTTATATACCTTGGATAACTACTGGCTTTTTTTGCCAGTGATTTATATAAAGGGTTACTAATGTAGCAATGTTTGCATAATGTTGACAAATTCTTGGTTCAATGATGAAAATGCAACATTTGTTGCTGTTGGGTAATATAGTGAAAGTGTTTAGAACAACCCTGTAATGTGGACTATATTTGTGTTTTTAAATTGCTGGATAGTAATGTATCTTCCTGCTCTCTAAATGTGGGATTATACCAGCTAAAATGACCACTGATACTCAGTATTGCTGGTTTATTCCAGCTATATTTTTTCTCAAGAATGTTTCCAAGAGTACAGATCTATATTTTTTAACCCTTTAAGGACCTCCCATAGTTTGTATTTTAAGCAGACTATAGTGTTAATGTGTTTTTTCTTCCTCATGCATCCATATAGCAGTTTTATTATCTATTCATATATTGCTGTCAGGCTCAAGTTACCCTGATTAACTCAAATAGTATGGGTATATATTTGCCTCTTTATATCACTTGCTCTTAGACACTGTTTATGATGTAAATTGCCACTGATAGAATATATGACGTGAGATTACTGATGAATGCCCCTTAATCCATCAAGTGCCTGATATAACTCTCCTGACTGAAAAAGTAATAATAAGGCATAACAATCCGATTCTCTCACATGTATATCAGATTAACCAATGACTATTGGAGATCATTAATTAGTAACAATATTATCAGCATTGTGTTTTGCTGGTACTATAGGAATTGAATCATAACATTGGGAGATAAACCTCCCCTTATTACATTCTTATATATACATGGCCACTATTAATCTCAATGCTGATTGATTAACCCTTTTAATACCTGTTTGATAAATTATGCCATAAGAAGACACAGGATTTAATGTATAGAAATGTTAACAGTGCAGGTAGCGCACAGCAATACCTAATTCGTTTTTTGATAAATATGATTCAAAAGGTTTGCCAGTGCCCTGTCTTTATTGTATAACTTAATCATGTACCTGTAATGTGATACATTTATTTATGATTCTTCACATAGCCATTTACTGTTTTTTTGTCAGTGATATGCATTGAGGATTACACATGTAACAATATTCGCATGATATTTGCAAATTCCTTGTTCAGTAATCACAGTATAATATTAGTTATTTTTCAGTAATCCACTAGGGATAATTATACCAGTACGGCAATATAAAATATATTTCTGCTTTCCATTACTGGGTGGTAATGTATATTGAATGCTGAATAACCTCAGCTGATATTCCAGTACTATTGTGTCTTGCTGAATTATTCAGACTCTATTTATCAGGAATAGTGTCAATATATACCTCTGTATTCCTAGCACACTTTTACTTGAATATAAAACAAACTCAATTGCTATTGTATGGTATTTTCTCATATACAAAAACAATAATTTGACTGTTTATTGTTATAAATTTATATGTTGAATCATAGGGTCCACAGGATTTAAATATACACATTCGTAACAGTGCAGACAGCGCATAGCAATGCCTATGCGCATTTCACTTTCCTAAGCTTCATCAGGGCTATAGTATTGAGCACCCGCCTGAGGAAGCATATTTATATGTTGTTATATCCTATCCAGTGGTGACAGAATGAAGATGGTTATAACAACATATAAATATGCTTCCTGAGGCGGGTGCTCAATATTATAGCCCTGACAAAGCTTAGGAAAGTGAAATGCGCATAGGCATTGCTATGCGCTGTCTGCACTGGTACTAATGTGTATATTTAAATCCTGTTTACCTTATGATTCAGCATATAAATTAAATGTCAGAAAGGGTTACTATGCAGTACTATAAAATTATGCTGGCAATATATATGTGAGCAAGAGGAGATTTATTTACAAATGTCAGTGTTTGTTCAAATCCTTATTATATGGGATATGTGAATACCTGTGATTTTTCTTCCCTGTTAAGGAAAGCTATCCAGGGTATCAGTTAGACTGAAGTCCACCTGCTAACAACTTAATAATTTATACTTAAATAGTGGCAATTTATATAAAATTCATTGAGTAAAAATAAACTCTTTAGCATGGGAATTTATGCCTGTGTTGCTAATGGCAATATCTGCCAGATATCTATATAACAATAAACATTCAAATTTTTGTTTGTGTATATGAGAAAATACCATACAATAGCAATTGAGTTTGTTTTATATTCAAGTAAAAGTGTGCTAGGAATACAGAGGTATATATTGACACTATTCCTGATAAATAGAGTCTGAATAATTCAGCAAGACACAATAGTACTGGAATATCAGCTGTGATTATTCAGCATTCAATATACATTACCACCCAGTAATGGAAAGCAGAAATATATTTTATATTGCCGTACTGGTATAATTATCCCTGGTGGATTACTGAAAAATAACTAATATTATACTGTGATTACTGAACAAGGAATTTGCAAATATCATGCGAATATTGTTACATGTGTAATCCTCAATGCATATCACTGACAAAAAAACAGTAAATGGCTATGTGAAGAAACATAAATAAATTTATCACATTACAGGTACATGATTAAGTTATACAATAAAGACAGGTCACTGACAAACCTTTTGAATCATAATTATCAAAAAACGAATTAGGCATTGCTGTGTGCTACCTGCAAATCCTGTGTCTTCTTATGGCATAATTTATCAAACAGGTATTAAAAGGGTTAATCAATCAGCATTGAGATCAATAGTGGCCATGTATATATAAGAATGTAATAAGGGGAGGTTTATCTCCCAATGTTATGATTCAATTCCTATAGTACCAGCAAAACACAATGCTGATAATATTGTTACTAATTAATGATCTCCAATAGTCATTGGTTAATCTGATATACATGTGAGAGAATCGGATTGTTATGCCTTATTATTACTTTTTCAGTCAGGAGAGTTATATCAGGCACTAGATGGATTAAGTGGCATTCATCAGTAATCTCACGTCATATATTCTATCAGTGGCAATTTACATCATAAACAGTGTCTAAGAGCAAGTGATATAAAGAGGCAAATATATACCCGTACTATTTGAGTTAATCAGGGTAACTTGAGCCTGACAGCAATATATGAATAGATAATAAAACTGCTATATGGATGCATGAGGAAGAAAAAACACATTAACACTATAGTCTGCTTAAAATACAAACTATGGGAGGTCCTTCAAGGGTTAAAAAATATAGATCTGTACTCTTGGAAACATTCTTGAGAAAAAATATAGCTGGAATAAACCAGCAATACTGAGTATCAGTGGTCATTTTAGCTGGTATAATCCCACATTTAGAGAGCAGGAAGATACATTACTATCCAGCAATTTAAAAACACAAATATAGGGGGTAATTCTGAGTTGATCGCAGCAGGAACTTTGGGGGTCATTCCGAGTTGTTCGCTCGGTAAAAATCTTCGCATCGCAGCGATTTTCCGCTTAGTGCGCATGCGCAATGTTCGCACTGCGACTGCGCCAAGTAAATTTGTTATGCAGTTAGGAATTTTACTCACGGCTTTTTCATCGATCTGGCGATCGTAATGTGATTGACAGGAAGTGGGTGTTACTGGGCGGAAACAGGCCGTTTTATGGGCGTGTGGGAAAAAACGCTACCGTTTCCGAAAAAAACGCAGGAGTGGCTGGAGAAACGGGGGAGTGTCTGGGCGAACGCTGGGTGTGTTTGTGACGTCAAACCAGGAACGACAAGCACTGAACTGATCGCAGATGCCGAGTAAGTCTGGAGCTACTCAGAAACTGCTACGAGGTGTGTAATCGCAATATTGCGAATACATCGTTCGCAATTTTAAGAAGCTAAGATTCACTCCCAGTAGGCGGCGGCTTAGCGTGAGCAAATCTGCAAAAATCAGCTTGCGAGCGAACAACTCGGAATGACCCCCTTTGTTAGCAGTTGGGCAAAACCATGTGCACTGCAGGGTAGGCAGATATAACATGTGCAGAGAGAGTTAGATTTGGGTGTGGGGTGTTCAATCTGCAATCTAAATTGCAGTGTAAAAATGAAGCAGCCAGTATTTACCCTGCACAGAAACAAAATAACCCACCCAAATCTAACTCTCTCTACACATGTTATATCTGCCTCCCCTGCAGTGCACATGGTTTTGCCCAACTGCTAACAAAGTTCCTGCAGCGATCAACTCAGAATTACCCCCATAGTCCACATTACAGGGTTGTTCTAAACACTTTCACATATTACCCAACAGCAACAAATGTTGCATTTTCATCATTGAACCAAGAATTTGTCAACATTATGCAAACATTGCTACATTAGTAACCCTTTATATAAATCACTGGCAAAAAATGCCAGTAGTTATCCAAGGTATATAAACCTAAATCACAAGTATTGGACCAATTTACAGAATAAAGACAGCGTATTAGCTTTTAAAAAATCATTTTAAACATCTCTATTCAGTTAATTTATGTTTCTCTACATGTTATTCTGTCTCTATTAATTTTATATTTCACTTTACATGACCCCTAAAAAATTAGGGGGCATATAATACATCATATGTGATGATAATAAACATACCTACATCACATTTGGGTATTCGAACTTCTGCTTTATTCTAAAAGATTATTAATAAAGTATCAAACATGTTATCTTTATTAAAGAAGAATTAATTTTCTTGTGGAAGGGAAAGAGTGCTGCTACTAAAAGTTGATTTTCTTTTCTTTTTGTTGAATTTGCATATGTATATATAAATCAACAAGCAGCACCGCTCGGTTGTGCTTTGTGTTGAAATATCTGCCTTGTCAACACAAATTGTTATGCCATTAATATTCCCTGTATAATATGAAAAAAATTATTTAAATCTGGTGCATGAATTCCTTCTATTCTATCTCTCAAATATGTCTAATATAAATATTATATAAATTCATTGCTATATAATTATGTGTCGACCACAATATCAGTAACCAGTCTAGGGGCCTAATTCAGACCTGATTGTACCAGCAAATTTGTTAGCAGATGGGCAAAACCATGTGCACTGCGGTGGGGGGGGGGGGGGGGGGGGGGGGGGGGGGGCAGATCTAACATGTGCAGAGAGAGTTGGATTTAGGTGGGGTGTGTTTAAACTTAAATCTAAATTGCAGTCTATAAATAAAGCAGCCAGTAGTTACCCTGCACAGAAACAATATAACCCACCCAAATGTAACTCTCTCTGCACATGTTTTATCTCCCCCACCCAGGGCCGGATTAAGGGCCTCATGGGCCTGGAGCTGAAAATGTTCAAGGGCCTATTATGACAAGTGGAGGAGGTGAGGCCAATGCCATATAGGAAAGTAGACACCTTACATTTTAAGCCCCAATTACTCCCTACATACTGTATATAAAAGTACAAAAATTGCATCATGTGTGTTGAAAATAGAAATGCAATTTTAACCCTTATGATTTATGACCAACCGTGTGGCCGGCTGATAGCTGATCATCATCAGGCTATCATTGTGATGGGCCTATTTTTATGTGTATTACCTTGTCCAGCATCTTCTATTGGATCCCTGGTGGTCACAAGGCTCATTTCTGGTGGCAATATCTCGGCAGCAGCATTCCAATGAGTATTTTACCCACTATCCCTAAACCTAAGTCTTAACCCTTCCCCTAGTGCCTAACCCTAACCTCCTCCCATGCCGTCTAACCCTAACCATCAGCATCCTCAGACTGTTGACATTTCTCATTGTGACAGTTCAGATGTCAACATTGTGAACATATCAACATCCTGAGGGTGTCAACATGGTTGATATTGTCAGTTCGAACCATGTTGATATTTTAATGTGGTGTCAGCATTATGAATGTCAACATGGATACCATCAACCTTCTAACTGGATACTCTTTGTAATAAAGTGAGTCTTGTGCCCAACTTTCATTATTTGCACTGAACAGCCATCACATACAGCAACACCACCTGTGTTCACCATATTATGCATTTCAAGGTTATACCTAAAAAACTGCAGTAATTTAAGAAGCAAACATGATGACAGACACAGCAAAGGCATTCATAAGCATTGAGTGGTATATAATATGGTTGTTCAAATCACAAAGTGATCACCTAGAGTATCGTACATCAATGCAATGCTTCTGCTGTTTTCTAAACAGAATTGAATTGTAACAAATTGTAATTTAGATTTAACTATCTGTTCTCACCCATGGATATTCTTAAAACCTGGACTGTTAAGATGCCTTCAGGGCCAAGTTTGGGAACCACTGTGCTAATCCTTTCATCTCCCTGCTTCGCCCCATTTTGGGTAGGTCACTTAAACATAGAAACATAGAAACATAGAATTTGACGGCAGATAAGAACCACTTGGCCAATCTAGTCTGCCCATTTTTTTTTATTCTTTAGCTTTAGGTAATCTCAACCCTTTTTGAACCTTAATTCACTTGTATTACTCATTTAATGGTATAAGAGGGCAAGTGATTAAAGAGAAAACGAACTTACTGTAGATAAAAGTTGTGTATTTTTCAATATAAAGCTCTATTTTCAAGGTTAAGCATCTCATTCTTAAATGCAAGACAATCTCATATTGAACATTTTGAAAGATTTGCATAAATACAGTAGCACAGTAATGTGATGTTCTTAAAATATAATTGTATTTGAATAATAAACTAAACTACTTTAATAAATCTAGTACAGTTGTAAATTGTTGCAGATTATTCCCCTCAATAAAGAAAAAACAGTTTCACCTAAGAACATGAACAAAGTAATTATACAATAAATACTTCTCATACACTGACAATGGCTTTTTCAAAGAGCGATTTTCTGTAATTTTCTCAAATATAAAATGACATTATTGTTCTCTTCACATTTTTCCACCAATATTGCATATGTTTAAGCACAGCATCTAAATTACAAAAATATATATGGCATCATTTACAGGTTGATTAATTTGTGGTTTTGGATGCCTGTTGTAGCAAGTCAATATCCTGGTCATGAAAGTGACATTTGTGCGCCCCTACAGGGACACTTTTCACACATTTCTGCTTACCAGTTCGGGAAATTGTTAGCAGAAATGTTGGCGCCAGCAACATGCACATCCATATGGCAGAACAATTGAATTGCTGCATTAGGGGGCGACCAACCAATTGATCGCCACCTTACAGTAAAAAAATGCATATTGATGTACTGCATACTTGCCTACTACTTTGAAAAAACATTTCAAGGAGATTGTGAAAGCAACACACGAGTGGAGCTTTAAAGTGGACTTGCAGTGGTCCATTTGAGGGATTCTGTATGACTTCCCGACTGTTGGGATCCCGGCGGTCAAAATACAGATGCTGAAATCCAGACCTCAAACACAGCATGTCCCCTGGCTGGCTCGCCATGCTTCGGTTGCCACACTAAGCTATTGCCCCCTCTGGACTCAGGGGCCCGGGTGCACCGCACACACTGCACCCATTATAGAAATGCCAGTTGGTCTATACAAATATATTGGTCTATATGGATCACTCAGATCTATTTTAGGAATGTAATTCAAATACAGTAGAACTTATATACCACTAATTATTATTATGTTGTAAATATAAACCTTTGTGGTAATCCTGACGGATATCATATGTTTCCTACTCTTATCGGGATATGGTTGGCTGTATTAATCAGTACCCACTGATTATATAAATTCACAGAATTATATAATGGATGGAGCACTGTTTGTGTAGTGTATTAATAACAATGTTGCTAAATGCTATCATGTAAATTTATGATGGATGGCAGCATGCATCATTGTGAGTATGACAAAATAATTATCATGTTGCAGACATATTTCTGTATTGTTACTAATTAATTTCTGTGTAATATCTAACTGCCAGACAGTTCCATGCTGCCAATCCTCAATAGCATAATGTCAGATTGCAAAAGGCACATAAGAATAGTAAGATTAATGAAGTATATAAAATATATGATGAACTGCAATCATATACTTAATAAACATACTAGTCAGGATTTAGCCATATGTCACCCACATCAGTAACAATTTAATCAGACACAATCCCTCTTTATAAAGTGTATCCACTTCTATGTTTATGGTGAGTTATGCGTATGATTCCATTAGTGATATGTTCTAATGAACAGATATATCTCTACCCCATATAAGGTTATTTATTAAAATGTCTTAATATAGCTAAACTAGTAGGTCAGTAAACTTGCCCCCTGGAGAATGTTATATATGTTGCTCAGCAGTTGTCATGGGACAGTGGGAGTAATTCAGACCTGATCGCTGCTGTGTGTTTTCGCACAGAGGGCGATCAGGTCTGTACTGCGCATGCGTTTGCACCGCAATGTGCCGGCGCGTCGGACAACTGCACCGGGCATCAGTGCATAGCGACGGGATGGTGTGAAAAAAGTGATCGCAAGGTGACTGACAGGAAGAGGTCATTTGTGGGTGGCAACTGACCGTTTTAGAGGAGTGTCCGGGAAAATGAAGGACGGACCCGGCGTTTGGAAGGAAGGTTTCTGACATCAGCTCCGGCCCCGATCATCACAGCAGCTAAGTAAGTCCTGGACTGAGCAGAGACTGCACAAACTGATGTAAACTATTGATAGCGCACTCTATGCAGGCATAGGAAACAACATCTTCCAACATGCTCTGGACACTGGACATGATATGACCTCAACATGATCATAGCACAATTCTATGGCATTGTATGCACTACACATCTCATCATCATTATTATTATTATTATTAATATTAGCAGTTTCTTATATAGCATAGCCAGTGCATTGTAAATAATATTTACCGTTATGCAAGAAAAAAAATTTTGTAAGGATGAATCTGAGTAATTCCAAAAACAATGAAATATCAAGATCAATAAACTGATTACATTGTAAAAATAAACAGAATAGGATTCCGCTAGTTTCTGAATACACATTGGCTAGCCAGGTTTTACCGCGTGCCACCAAAGCATTGTGGCCTATTGTATCAGGTGACAGTGAATTACCGGTTTTTAAGAACAAATGTATTATGCCCTGTTACAAAAGGGGTAGAAACCTGCGCGATTTGTTAGTTAAAACCAACATTATGTATGTACCTGCCAATCCCAATAGTTCATTCTTGTTGCAAAAAAAGAAGCTGGGTTGTTATAAATGTGCATCATGTACGACATGTAGTTTTATGGAACCCGGGCCATACTTTAAACATCCACATACGGGACGTAAATTTAAGATCAATCATGTCCTAAGCTGTACAATGCAATTTGTAGTCTATATCATAATGTGCCCATGCGGGTTATACTATGTCGGACAAACTATTCGCATGTTTAGAGAGCGTATGGCTCTACATCACTCAGCTATAAAAGCGGCGTTGGGAAATAAAGATTGTGACCAGCCCGTGGCCCGCCACTTTAAGGAGGTACAACATACTTTATCCTCCTTCGGGTATAAGATAATAGATCACATCCCCAATGACATCCGGGGTGGTGATCGTAAGAAACGCCCTAGCCAGTGCGAATCGAAATGGATACACATTCTGGATACCATTTCGCCTCGAGGCCTTAATGAAAAAATTTCTTGGAACATATTCCTTTAATACTGCGAGTTGTTATATATTTATATACAGTAGCAATATATAAACCAGTAGGTATTTAAGAAGTAGTAACAACAGTATATATAATCAGCATTAATAGAATATACATGATGTGTTTTGGCCAGGATCTAGATAATTATTGAATGCCAATAGAATAGTTTTTTGCTCATAGTGCAGATGATGAATACTCTGATATAAACATATACAAGATTAAAAACTGGTATATGTTGTATGTTTCACACTAATCTGTTTATAGCTCTATCAGTATATCTACAGTATGCTATTTTTAGTATAGTTATATCTGGACACAATGAGTCACGATGAATATTATAATCACATTGTTTATTTGTGTGCAGTAATAAGTGGAGGCCGCGGCGCTGTTCCCCAGGCAACGGGAGAGGACGCGCATGGTTTCAGCATTTCCTAGGCAACCGACTGACAGGAAGTACAACAGTATGGGACCCCTCCTACCATCGGCCGGGCGGGAGCAGCGGGCGTCCGTGCACAGGACTGCACACTTGTATTTAAAGGTAAGACAGACACAGTAATTAGTTATGTTTCTAAGGCTTTTTTCACTAGAATTCACGTCCTGACGAAAAGGCCTGCGAGCCTTGAAACGTCGACACCTATTTATGACATTATGATGACCTTTTAATATACCAGCTTGATTTCAACTTTTGGGAGTGCCGCCTCGTTCTTTTTAAAGTCAAATGTTAGTCTTTTTCTCTTCGTTTTAGTCAAGATTTAGGGGTCATAGTAACATAGTAACATAGTATCTGAGGTTGAAAAAAGACAATTGTCCATCGAGTTCAACCTATTTGTGGTCTCCTATGCATGATGATTTGACTAAAATTTCTGACTGATGCTGCTGTCAGCCGTTGCATTTTATCCCTATTTATAGTAGCTATAATGCATGACTATGCACCATACCCCTGGATATCCTTATCCATTAGGAACTTATCTAACCCATTCTTAAAGGTGTTGACAGATTCCGCCATTACAACTCCCTCAGGCAGGGAATTCCAAACACGTATTGTCCTTACCGTGAAAAAGCCTTTACGCCATATTGTGCGGAATCTCCTCTCCTCTAACCTGAGCGAGTGTCCACGAGTCCTCTGTGTTGATCTAACCAAAAACAGGTCCCGCGCAAGCTCTGTGTATTGTCCCCTTATATATTTGTAGATGTTGATCATATCCCCTCTTAGTCTCCGCTTTTCCAATGTAAACATGCCTAGTCTTTCAAGCCTTTCCTTGTATTCCATCGTCTCCATGCCCTTAATTAGTTTGGTCTCCCTCCTCTGTACCTTTTCTAGCTCCAGGATATCCTTTTTGTAGTACGGTGCCCAGAATTGTACACAGTATTCAAGGTGTGGCCTCACTAGTAATTTATATAACGGGAGTATAATACTCTCGTCCCTAGCATAAATACCCCGTTTTATGCATGCTAATATCTTATTAGCCTTCTTTCCTGCAGTCCTACTTTGGGTACTACTGCTTAGCTTGCTATCTATGAGGACACCTAAGTCCTTTTCCAGTACAGAATCCCCTAATTTTACCCCATTTAGTAGGTAGGTGTAATTTTTGTTCTTGTTACCACAGTGCATTACCTTACACTTGTCTGTGTTGAAGCGCATTCTCCATTTGGCTGCCCATGCTTCTAATTTAACTAAGTCGTTCTGTTGAGACTCGGCATCCTCCTCTGTATTTATAGCCTTACACAATTTGGTATCATCTGCAAAAATTGACACCATGCTCTCTAGACCTTCTGTTAGGTCGTTAATGAAAATATTGAACAATAGCGGTCCTAATACTGAGCCTTGCGGCACACCACTTAGCACTTCAGTCCAAGTTGAAAAAGATCCATTAACCACAACGCGCTGCTCCCTATTATCTAACCAGTTTTTGAGCCAAGTGCATATTGTGCTTCCTAGCCCTGATTCTTGTAGCTTGTAGATAAGTCTCATGTGTGGTACAGTATCGAACGCTTTGGCAAAGTCTAAAAAGATTACATCCACGTCTTTACCCTGATCTAGGTTTGCGCTTACTGTTTCATAAAAGCCAAGTAAGTTGGTTTGACAGGATCTGTCCTTCATAAACCCATGTTGATTCCTTTTAATGACCTTATTGACTTCAAGGAACTTCTGAATACTATCTCTTAGAATACCTTCCAATACTTTCCCCACTATAGATGTAAGACTAACTGGTCTATAATTACCTGGTTCAGCTTTACTTCCCTTTTTGAATATAGGCACTACTTCCGCTATACGCCAGTCTTTGGGAACCATACCTGATATAACTGAATCCTTAAAGATCAAAGATAGCGGTTTTGCCAGGTCAGAGTGAAGCTCCATTAGAACCCTTGGGTGAATACCATCGGGCCCTGGTGATTTATTAATCTTTAAATGTTTTAATCGGTCACAGACTACTTCCTTGGATGGAGATAAAGTCGCTGGAGATAAAGTCCCAGCCAATCGGCTCTTAACTGTCATTTTTCAAACCCAGCCTGTGACATAGTAGTTAGGAGCTGATTGGCTGGTACTTTATCTCCAGCGACTTTATCTCCATCCAAGGCTTAGTAAATAGACCCCTGAGTCAGTGGATCTCAGTTTTTTGTCTTTTACAAACAGTTTAATGATACTCTATTGTGCATCCTATTCGCAGCACTCTGTTTTAGAAACGTTGCAGATAGGACGCACAAGCAGCTCCAGCTGTTTAAATTTATATGCAGCATGCCTGTATCGTGTGTGTAATAGCAACTGTATTTGCATTACAAAATTTTTACTCTACAATGTATTCCAGCAAAACCCTAACATATTTTGGTATGCTGACACAGCTAGCGAACAACTCGGAATGACCCCCTGTTTTCGTTCGCAGCGCCGCGATTAGGTAAGAAAGCGGCACTTCTGCGCATGTGTATTCGGCGCAATGCGCACACGCAACGTACTTTCACAGCAGCCGTAGTTAGTACTTTCACACAAGGTCTAGGACGCTTTTCAATCGCACTGCTGGCCGTAGAGTGATTGACAGGAAGTGGGTGTTTCTGGGAGGTAACTGACCGTTTTCAGGGAAGTGTGTGTAAAAACGCAGGCATGTCAGATACAAACGCAGGCGTGCCTGGGGAAACGCAGGTGTGGCTGGCCGAATGCAGGGCGTGTTCATGACATCAAAACAGGAACTAAACAGTCTGAAGTGATCGCAAGATAGGAGTAGGTCTGGAGCAGCTCAGAAACAGCACAATCTTTTTTTGTAGCCGCGCTGCAATCCTTTCGTTCGCACTTCTGTAAAGCTAAGATACACTCCCAGAGGGCGGCGGCTTAGCATTTGCACGGCTGCTAAAAGCAGCTAGCGAGCGAACAGCTCAGAATGACCCCCACAATCCCAAGAATATACTCATTTAAATTTGCATAAATTGCTTTGGCATCCTAATACATCCATTTGTGTATTAGAGACATTTTCCTCTTCAAAATGTGCAAAAATGACATATACACTACATGGACAATTTTTACTGATCAAAGTTTTTTTGTTTATTTTTCCTACGTCAAAATGTGTTTCAGCCGAGTTTGACCAAGATCAATCACAGTTGGTAACAGTCGTTTTCATGTGTATTTTTTTTTTTTTATCACATTCGGGAATTTACTAAACTCCCATGTTTATTAAATACGTGTTTATTGATGATGTATGCAGTCACATTCCTGAACTATGGCCCTCATTCCGAGTTGATCGGTCGCAAGGCGATTTTAGCAGAGTTACACACGCTAAGCCGCCGCCTACTGGGAGTGAATCTTAGCTTCTTAAAATTGCGAACGATGTATTCGCAATATTGCGATAACAAACTTCTTAGCAGTTTCAGAGTAGCTTCAGACTTACTCGGCATCTGCGATCAGTTCAGTGCTTGTCGTTCCTGGTTTGACGTCACAAACACACCCAGCGTTCGCCCAGACACTCCCCCGTTTCTCCGGCCACTCCTGCGTTTTTTCCGGAAACGGTAGCGTTTTCATCCACACGCCCCTAAAACGCCGTGTTTCCGCCCAGTAACACCCATTTCCTGTCAATCACACTACGATCGCCGGAGCGATGAAAAAGCCGTGAGTAAAAATACTATCTTCATTGTAAAATTACTTGGCGCAGTCGCAGTGCGAATATTGCGCATGCATACTAAGCGAATTTTCACTGCGATGCGATGAAAAATACCGAGCGAACGACTCGGAATGAGGGCCTATGTTTCAGTAGTGCATTTGTCAGAGAAATATGGACAGTCACTGAAGTTGCTTCAAACCGTGCTTGATTGGTAGAAAGTGTCATACATGGCAGTTTCATGCCACAGGTATATAAATATGCCCCAAACCGTCCAAACCTCATGGGTTTAGTTAGAGGAGTGTGTAGAGGTTGTATTTTTGTGGAGTTGGAGAGCAGTTTGGTTATTTTTGCGATTTCTAAATGCTGTATTCAGGGCCGCCATCAAGGGGGTACTGCAGGGACAGCAGTCCCGGGCCCCGGACACTATGACAGAGAAAGGGGGCCTCGGCCCGCTCCAATAGCCTGCTATTTACGCAACTTACGCAAAGCAAAAAGGAGCCCCTCTGCCTGCCCGCCAGTCTCCTTGCCCGAGCAGCAGAGTAGTGGAGGTGCACAATAAAGTTTATAATGCGGCACTGGAAGATAGGAGGAGCAGCTTGCTACCTGTGGACCATCTGTCAGCGTCAGCATTTGGAATTGGAGCCGAACGTGAGCTGCTCGCTTCTCACAGACCCGCAGCCTGATTGGCTGCCGGTCCACGTGAGCTGAGAGTAGCTCACGGTAGTCATGGGCAAAGTGATTCACTGAACTGAGCTGAGACACATGACTCAGTTCAGTGAAGTGTCTCGAGTCAGTGTCTCGGCACATGAGTCATGACTCATTTGTATTTTAATGTATTGCAGAGACAGTGCACATGAATCAGTGAGTTGCCAGTGCTGGCAGATCAGTGTTGGACTCATGGAGGGAGTATGTTATTCAGCTGCAGTGAATGTGCAGTGCATCTGGGGGAGGCAGCTGCTTATGCACTGATTGTTAATAATATATTAACACAGATTCACTGTTATGTTGATATATTATTAATAACCACTTATTGCATACTAGTTACAGAATATGCACATTACTTCTGGTTGAGGAGAGGAAGCTTAAAAGCCATGAAACACATCATTCAGTCTGTAACTAAACCAAATAAAATCATTTTTTTTTTACTTTGCATACTTTGCTAATTGGTTGATTTTAGGTGGGGGTTTTTTTAGGTGGGCTTGGATTTATTATATTATCCACTATCTAGGCTCCAGGGAGTTTGCCACCCACAATCACACTGAGCAGGATCAGTGAGCACTGAGCTGAGAGCCCTGTACCACAGGGGCTCCACCTCCTGCAGGCTTATGCTGCATGAATCAGATCCATCCACTGAGTCACTGAGTCTACACAGTATACAACTGTCTCCACTCACTGGCAGACTCAGGATGAATCATGATTCATGAAATGGATCAGGCACAGCAGCACAGCACTCACTGACTGGTGAGTCGTGACTGCTCCCTCCCCCCTCCCACTGGGTGTCACCTGGTATAGCCTCTGGCCAATCACAGCTAAAGACACTCAGCAGCACACACTGACTGAAGGACACACTGAGTTTCCTCCCTCTGAGAGAGGCTGCTGCTGCAGCTGTCTCGACTCATTAAACAGTGAGTGACTCGAATCATTCATACTTCCTGATGATTCGAGTCACTGTGTTGAGACAGTGAGTCAGTAGCCATCTCTAGCTCACGGTCGGCGCCAGGGGATCTGCTTCCTAGCTGCAGAGGCCAGCCTTTGTCTCCTTCTCTCTGCTGCTCCTGCTGCCCGCAGAGACTGCAGGTTTAGTGCTGCTCTATCACCTCTTTCCTGACCTCTCCCAGGCTACAGCCAGGCATTCTGGGATGAGTAGAGGGAGAGGAGCCCTGCACCTCTGCATCCAGCATGTCCCGCCACACTGAATTGGAGCAGCATGGCAGCATTACTTGCATCCAGCAGAGGAACTCACTGCTGTAGTGATACATACAACAGGCAGCAATGTTCACTTACACATCCCATGATGTGTACAGCAGCAGCAGCAGCAGCAGGGTGAGTCCCTGCTGCCATGTATGAGGTAAAAGATTACAGGTTTTTTTTATTACTATTTCTTTAGTGTTGGGGGCAAATAGTAACACCCCTATTGCAGGTAACATTGTGTGATATACCTCTGCAATGAGCCTTGTCCTAGGTAAACATTCTGGTATAAATGTAGTGGTACCACACAAGCCCTGGCATGCTGGAGCTTGTTGTGCATCAGCTTTAAAGACAAAAAATTGCGCTGAATGGTTGCATGTGGTCTGAGGTATAATGGGGATCAGTGTCGATGGTGGAGTTACATGATGGTTGAGTCTGAGTCAAAGTGTGCTAATGGACCTTGTCTCTTCCCTTCCCCTTCCGTAGCCTAACTCTAACCTCCCCAGAGAGCTGGATCCTACTCCCGCAGCCTAACCTCCCCTGGAGTGCAGGATCGTAGTGCTGCAGCCTAACCATCCCCCCGTGCACTGAATCCACCCCCACATGAGAAGGAGGCGGGTCACATGGAGATCCTTTAGCCTACTTTCTATCTAGCATCTTCCATTACATGATTGATGCAGTGATTCTCAACAGAGGTGGTACATTATAACACCTACTTTGGTGCTACAGTGTGGAAATAATTTATCTTTGCTTATAATGGACAGTACTAGTGGCAGCTGTAGTGTAGGGTGTAGAGGGGTCAGTAATGTAGTGTATTGTATAGAGTGGTCAGTGATGTAGTGTAGGGTATAGAGGGTTCAGTAGTGTAGAATATAGAGAGGTCAGTAGTGTAGTATATAGAGTGGTGAGTAATGTAGTGTAGGGTATAGAGGGGTCAGTAGTGTAGGGTATGGAGGGGTCAGTAGTGTAGCGTATAGAGGGGTCAGTAGTGTAGAATATAGAGAGGTCAGTAGTGTAGTATATAGAGTGGTGAGTAATGTAGTGTAGGGTATAGAGGGGTCAGTAGTGTAGCGTATAGAGGGGTCAGTAGTGTAGGATATAGAGTGGTGAGTAATGTAGTGTAGGGTATAAAGGGATCAGCAGTGTAGGGGTCATTGATGTAGTGTAGCGTATAGAGGGGTCAGTAGTGTAGGGTATAGAGAGGTGTGGTGCCTTAAGGACCGTGTTAGAGAACCTCTGGTGTAGAGGGGTCAGTAGTGCAGAGTATAGCGGGGTTAGTAATGTAGTGTAGGGTATACAGGGCTCAAGTATTTACTGTAGTGTATAGATGGGACCGTAATGTAGTGTTAGATGAAGAAGGGTCCATAATGCAGTGTAAAGTACAGAGGGGTAAAAATATTAATCCAAGAGATTCAATATGTGCCATGCTTTGCGCCACATATCGTTATACTTAAACAGAGATATATGTTCAAAATAAATTTTTGGTCTGGGCTCCGCTTGGTCTAGAACTTGCACTGGTTAGTATCACAGTAGGACTTGTTTTTATTACTAAGTAGTGTGTGGTCACTGAATAAGCCGTGTAGTAGGACAGTGTTTGGTTTCAAGTACAGAACATGGGATCCCTGGATTAGCATAACTAATCTGCTTCAGAACTGGGCTAGCAATTTTTCTCCTTGTTCAGAATAGGTTCCCAATAGATGTCCATGTGGACAGTAAAACTGCTAGCCCAGGGGTCCTATGTTCTGAATTTGAGAAAAGTGATTGATATCACAATGTGACTTGCTACTATTCCTAGTTATCGTGCATTCACTGAATAAGATGTAATATTGAGACAGTATTCATAATCACAGTGTGACTGCTATGTGGGCCGCCAACAGTGGGGCCCTGTCTATTTTGTCATTCCCGGGCCCCACAATTTCTGATGGCAGCCCTGGCTGTATTGTGTGTGAAAGATGTCTTGTCTTTAATCTTGTCTTGCTTATTAACAGTTTATATTTTTCAGTAAGTGTGTGTGTGTGTGTGTGTGTGTGTGTGTGTGTGTGTGTGTGTGTGTGTGTGTGTGCTGTTTGTGTAGTTGGAGTGGAGGAGTGTATTTGTCCTTTATTTTTGTTTAGTGTTGTTTCTGTTCTGTTGGTGGCTGATGTTAGTGAGGTGGGGGAGGTGGAGGAAGTGGCAGTTGAGGCGCCACCCTTTACTGATGCAGCGCACCAGGACCAAGACAGGCTGCAACTTCAATTTTATGTTTGCAAAAATATGGCCCTGGTGTATGAAGTGATGAAACACCACCACCAGCTCTTTGGAGGTGAGGCTGCCAAGGTGTTGAGCCACAAGAAGAATGCCATCTGGCAGCAGGTGGTCACATTGGTCAATGCTGAAGGGGTGGACGACACCTGCAGGAAGTGCTTTTATGATGTCAAGTGTCGTGTTAAGGCAAACATGGGCAAGGCGGCACAGCAGACAGGAGGTGGCTCCCTTTACATGGCCACCAACCTAGACTATGAGGAGCCCCTTCAGGTCCTGATCCCAATAGAGGTCGTCCGTGCCACTTATGTGATGGACTCAGATGCACCAAGGAAGGCTGGTAAGTATTCACACACTTTGCTGTATATATTTTTACTAAAACAAGTGTATTTTTTGTAGAGATGAGAGGGTTCGGTTCGTCGAGATTCAAACCCCCCCCCCCGAACTTCATGTGGTTTACATGGGTCCGAGGCAGCCTCGGTTCTTCCCGCCTTACTCGCAAAACCCAAACGAGGCAAAGCGTCATCATCCCGCTGTCGGATTCTTGCGAGATTCGGATTCCATATAAAGAGCCGCGCGTCGCCACCATTTTCACTCGTGCATTGTAGATTGAGCGGAGAGGACGTGGCTACGTTTTCTTCCTGAATAGCCCAATATCAGCTAAATATCAGCTCAATATCTGTGCTCAGTATCAGTGCTGCATTGTGGTGACCAGTATATAGTAGTACAGTACAGTAGTCCATTGCTGTATCTTGCTGCTCCGTGTCAGTTAGTATCCTGATGTTAGGGTCTCCTGCCCTGTGCTGCCACGTCGTCATGGCAACCGGGAGACAAGTGCTAGTGGAGTAACCTGAGCGCAGCTGATACTCCGGTTCGGGTCTTTTGCTGTGCAGTGGTTATAGGCTCTGTGCACGGCAGGGGATCCGGTGCTGGTTTTTGTGCTCACAGTCTGTGAGGTCTGAGTGGGGCGTGGACAGCACCTGCTTTATAAGGCCTCTTTTCAGGGTAAGCAGATGCTGCTGAATCTTTGTTGGTTAGTCAGTTCATGAAAGTTAGCCAGTACTGTGTAGCTTTGTATTTGTTTGTTGCTTACTGCAAATAGGCCTGGGGATTTGGTATTACACTCTGCCAATCCAGACCTAGCAGTAAGACTGGAGTCAGTCGTTTAGCTTGCTGGGGTTCTGTTACCACTCTGTGAACTTAGCAAGTTTGCGGCTGTATTCTAAGACTTGCCTGTCTAATCCTGTCTCACTGTGCTAGGTGTCAGGGGTCAGTTTAGTGGCAGTAAGCTAAAACCTGTGCACTGCAAGTGAGAAATAGGATTGTGGAGACTCTCCTTGTGTCTATCATTCCATCTCTGACCAAGGAGTTTACTGCCACACCCGTTGGTAACCCTTTAGGGTTTTGCTGTTGCCCTTAGCAACAGCATTTCGGGTTCTCTATGTATTAAAACACAACATCTTGCTTTTTCCATCTGTGCAGTTCTAATACAAAGGAGATACCCAGTTCCTTAGCCTCTGGGCTTCTCTGTTCACTTTGTGTGTATTTTGTTACCCTATTACCTTCTGTGTACGTTATGTCATATTCCCCAGTTTGTCTGTGAGTCCATTTGTTTTGCATAACAGTTCAAACACCAGTACATTCCTGCAGACACTGGAGTGCATAACAGTTCTGACACCAGTACTTTCCTGCAGGCACTGGTGTGCATAACATATTCAGCAGCCTAATACTCCTGTTGAAATTTTGTGGGAATATGGAGCATACCCCTCAAAATACGTTGCAACAGGTGGTCGATCAGGTGCAGGTCCTGACTCGACAATTTAATGATTTGTCCATTAAAATGCACACCTCCCAGGCTGCTGGTGGAGCTCCCGCAGCAGCAGCACCTGCAGGGGTTAAGGAGCCGAAAGTAAATCTCCCGGATCGTTTTTCTGGAGATCGCTCGCAGTTCTTTTGTTTCAAGGAGAGCTGCAAGCTATACTTCCGGCTTAGGCCTCAGTCTTCTGGGTCGGAGATTCAGCGGGTGGGCATAGTGATTTCCTTGCTACAAGGAGACCCACAGGTCTGGGCATATGGGTTGCAGCCTGACTGTCCGTCGCTTAAAAGTGTTGATGCTTTTTTTACGGCACTGGGCATGTTGTATGATGACCCTGACAAGACGGCCTCAGCCGAGGCTCAGATTTCGATCCTTAAGCAAGGGCGAAGGCCAGTTGAGGTTTACTGTACGGAGTTTCGGAGGTTGGCCCATGATACCCAGTGGAATGACCCAGCCCTGAGACACCAGTACCGAAGAGGTCTTTCTAACCAGATAAAGGACCAACTGGTACAATATCCCTTGCCTGATAGCTTGGATCAGCTCATGCAGTTATCCATCCGGGTGGATAGACGGCTGAGAGAGCGTAGGCTTGAAAGGGAGACTGAGATTTCCTTCCTTCCCAAGGGAACCTCAGACTCTGAGGAATTTTCTGAGGAGCCTATGCAGATTGGGGCTACCCGCCTCTCCTCGCGTGAGAAGACGCGGAGGAGACAGCAGGGGTTGTGTTTGTACTGTGGGAATAAAGGTCATGTGGTAGTATCATGCCCAGAAAAGCCGGAAAACTTCAGGGCCTGAGGGTGATGGGAAATATCCTGTCAGGCCAGAAGTCAGAATTTCCCAAGAAGACTTTTATCATTCCGGTGACCTTGAAGATCCTCGGTCAAACTGTCAAGACTGAGGCCTTTGTGGACAGTGGGGCCGACGGGGTTTTTATGGACCGCCAATTCGCCCTGAAACACTCTGTTCCCTTAGTACCCTTGGCATCGGAAATTGAGATTTGTGGGTTAAACGGGGAACCATTATCCCAAGGTAAAATTACCTCTTGCACTAGCCAGATTTCTTTGTTTATTGGAGCCACACACTCTGAAAAATTGTCCTTTTATGTGACTGTCTGTACTTTTGCCCCATTGGTGTTGGGGTTACCCTGGTTAAGGGCCCACAATCCTCAATTTGACTGGGTCTCTAGGGAGATTCTTAGTTGGGGTATTGATTGTTTCAGGAGTTGCTTGAGCCTTCCAGTCAGGCTCTCGCAGCTAAGTTTGCCAGGATTGCCAGGGTGTTATGCAGATTTTGCGGACGTGTTATCCAAAAAAGTTGCAGAGGTACTACCTCCCCATCGCCCCTATGACTGTGCCATTGATTTGTTGCCAAATGCTAAGCTTCCCAAGAGCAGGTTGTACTCCCTGTCACGTCCTGAGACTCAGGCTATGGCAGAGTACATTCAGGAGAACTTGGCTAAGGGATTTATCAGACCTTCACAGTCTCCAGTTGGGTCGGGGTTCTTCTTCGTGGGTAAAAAGGACGGTTCGTTGCGACCCTGCATCGACTTCAGGGAATTGAACCGTATCACGATTAAAAACTCATACCCACTGCCTCTCATTTCGGTCTTGTTTGACCAGCTTCGTACTGCCACCATTTTTTCTAAGATTGACCTACGCGGTGCGTACAATCTAATCCGAATAAGAGAGGGGGATGAATGGAAGACTGCCTTTAATACCCACTCAGGGCATTATGAATATTTGGTGATGCCTTTTGGGCTCTGTAATGCCCCGGCAGTCTTCCAGGATTTCATGAATGATGTGCTCAGGGAATATTTGGATAGATTCTTAGTTGTATACTTAGATGACATCCTAATCTTCTCCCATTCCCTGGAGGAACATCGGAAGCATGTACGCTTAGTCCTCCAGAAACTCAGAGACCACCGGCTTGGGGCGAAGCTGGAGAAGTGCGAATTTGAAGTTCAGCAAATCGCATTTCTAGGATATATTATCTCCCCAGAAGGTTTCCAAATGGAGGGTTCCAAGGTACAGGCAGTCCTGGATTGGGTGCAGCCCACTAGTTTGAAGGCGCTTCAGCGTTTCCTGGGCTTTGCGAATTTTTATAGACGATTTATCGCTGGATTTTCGTCTATAGTGGCGCCCTTGGTGGCACTCACTAAGAAAGGGGCGGATGTTGCTCACTGGTCTTGTGAGGCTAAAGCGGCTTTTGCCCGTCTCAAAAGGGCATTTGTTTCGGCCAAGGTGCTGCGACACCCAGATCCAGAGCGTCCTTTTGTGGTGGAGGTGGATGCCTCTGAGATGGGTATTGGGGCAGTGCTTTCTCAGATGGGAGTGTCTGATAATCGCCTTCATCCCTGTGCTTACTTTTCCCGTAAATTTTCGCCTGCCGAGATGAATTATGACGTGGGTAACCGGGAATTGTTGGCTATTAAGGATGCACTCGAGGAGTGGAGACACTGGCTTGAGGGGGCTAAGTTTGTGGTCTCAATTCTCACTGACCATAAGAATCTGGCATATTTAGAGTCAGCGAAGCGTCTCAATGCCAGGCAGGCACGATGGGCTTTGTTTTTTGCTCGCTTTAATTTTTTGATAACATATCGCCCTGGGTCAAAAAACATCAAGGCTGATGCGCTCTCGCGGAGTTTTGCTCCAATCCAGGAGACCACCGAGGAGCCGTTGCCCATTGTTTCCCCATCATGTATTAAAGTGGGCATTACCCAGGACCTCTTATCATTAGTCCTTAGAGCACAGGAGCAGGCTCCTCCAGACCTTCCGGTAGGTCTTTTGTTTGTGCCTCCTAGGTTAAGACAGCGAGTGTTCCTGGAATTCCATGCCAAGAAGTCAGCAGGTCACCCGGGTATTGCCAGAACTCGGGAGTTGCTATCTAGGGCGGTGTGGTGGCCCTCGGTGGCTAAGGATGTGGATCAGTGGGTTCGGGCATGTGACATCTGTGCCCGAAATAAGACTCCTAGAGGGGTTCCTGTTGGCCCATTACATCCACTCTCTATCCCATCTAAGCCATGGACCCACATTTCAATGGATTTTGTGGTGGACTTGCCCAAATCCTCGGGGATGACAGCCATCTGGGTTGTCGTTGACAGGTTTTCGAAGATGGCGCACTTCGTTCCACTGGTTGGGCTGCCATCAGCCAGACGCCTGTCTGAATTATTTATGCTGCATGTTGTGCGTCTCCACGGGTTGCCACTTGATGTGGTCTCTGACCGCGGATCCCAGTTTGTGGCCAAATTCTGGAGGGCATTTTGTTCCGATCTCCAGATTTCTGTCAGCTTGTCGTCAGGCTACCATCCGCAGTCTAATGGGCAGACTGAAAGGGTGAACCAGTCCTTGGAGCAGTTCCTCAGGTGTTATGTCTCCAAGTGTCAGACTGACTGGGTTGCTCATCTGTCCATGGCGGAGTTTGCCTATAACAACGCGGCTCACTCTGCTACAGGGATCTCTCCCTTCCTTTGTGTGTATGGGCATCATCCTAAGGCCAATTCTTTTGACCCCCTGGACTCCACGCCTGGTGGTTCCTCTGTGGTTTCGGTCCTTAGAGGTATTTGGCGGAAAGTGAAGAAAGCCCTTGTGTCTGTGTCATTAGTGACCAAAAGGGTTTTTGATAAGCGGAAAAGACCCTGCAGCTTCAAATTAGGAGACTTCGTCTGGTTGTCTACCAAGAATTTGAAGTTGAGACAGCCATCTCATAAGTTAGGGCCCCGGTTCATCGGCCCTTATAAGATCACCAGGGTTATCAATCCGGTGGCATTTCAGTTAGATCTGCCCCGTTCTTTGGGTATCAATAAAACATTTCATTGTTCCCTTTTAAAACGGGCGATTAGTAATCCTTCTTCCAGTGGAAGACCTTCCCCTCTTCTGATACGTGGCCAGAGGGAGTTTGTTGTTGAAAGGATTCTTGACTCCAAGGTGGTTCGGGGTCGGCTGTCATTTTTGGTGCACTGGAAGGGGTATGGCCCGGAGGAGCGGTCGTGGGTGCGCAGTTGTGATCTTCATGCCCCCAGACTGATACGCTCTTTCTTCTCGCAGTTCCCCGATAAACCCGGTGGTAGGGGTTCTTTGACCCCTCGTCAGAGGGGGGGTACTGTTAGGGTCTCCTGCCCTGTGCTGCCACGTCGTCATGGCAACCGGGAGACAAGTGCTAGTGGAGTAACCTGAGCGCAGCTGATACTCCGGTTCGGGTCTTTTGCTGTGCAGTGGTTATAGGCTCTGTGCACGGCAGGGGATCCGGTGCTGGTTTTTGTGCTCACAGTCTGTGAGGTCTGAGTGGGGCGTGGACAGCACCTGCTTTATAAGGCCTCTTTTCAGGGTAAGCAGATGCTGCTGAATCTTTGTTGGTTAGTCAGTTCATGAAAGTTAGCCAGTACTGTGTAGCTTTGTATTTGTTTGTTGCTTACTGCAAATAGGCCTGGGGATTTGGTATTACACTCTGCCAATCCAGACCTAGCAGTAAGACTGGAGTCAGTCGTTTAGCTTGCTGGGGTTCTGTTACCACTCTGTGAACTTAGCAAGTTTGCGGCTGTATTCTAAGACTTGCCTGTCTAATCCTGTCTCACTGTGCTAGGTGTCAGGGGTCAGTTTAGTGGCAGTAAGCTAAAACCTGTGCACTGCAAGTGAGAAATAGGATTGTGGAGACTCTCCTTGTGTCTATCATTCCATCTCTGACCAAGGAGTTTACTGCCACACCCGTTGGTAACCCTTTAGGGTTTTGCTGTTGCCCTTAGCAACAGCATTTCGGGTTCTCTATGTATTAAAACACAACATCTTGCTTTTTCCATCTGTGCAGTTCTAATACAAAGGAGATACCCAGTTCCTTAGCCTCTGGGCTTCTCTGTTCACTTTGTGTGTATTTTGTTACCCTATTACCTTCTGTGTACGTTATGTCATATTCCCCAGTTTGTCTGTGAGTCCATTTGTTTTGCATAACAGTTCAAACACCAGTACATTCCTGCAGACACTGGAGTGCATAACAGTTCTGACACCAGTACTTTCCTGCAGGCACTGGTGTGCATAACACCTGAACAGTGCTCAATATCTGTGCTCAGTATCAGTGCTGCATTGTGGTGACCAGTACAGTAGTCCATTGCTGTATCTTGCTGCTCTGTGTCAGTTCTAGTATCCTGAACAGTGCTGAATATCTGTGCTCAGTATCAGTGCTGCATTGTGGTGACCAGTATATAGTAGTACAGTACAGTAGTCCAGTGCTGTTCTCGCTGCCCAGTGTCAGTTCTAGTATCCTCATCAGTGCTCAGTATCACTGGTCAATGTCATGTCAGAACAAAATGTTTTGGAGGTTGTGGAGGTGTCTTCCTCAGAGGAGTCTGTACCAGGTACTCAGGATTGCCTTGAGTGGTTTCATCCCATTAGGATGGAGACAGAATGGCTGGATAGCCTAGGAAATAAGATTCCTCAGAGTTCATTAGGGCATACTCTATAAAGTTGCTGGAAAAAAGCTACGAAGAATGCTCTAGATATGGATCAGTCCATTTCATCTAGGACCCCCTCAGCTCCTGATACACAGGTCTACGCGGACATCGATGCTGACACAGGGATCGACACAGAAGTTAGAGGGGGCACTATGATAGATTGGAATATAAAATTCAGCAATTTATCAATGCCATTAGGGAAGTGTTAGAAATACCTATACAAATAGAGGAAAATTCTTGTATGCTAACTGCAAAATCATTAGAGACATTCCCGGTTTCGGAAGAGTTGATACCTTATTTGAAAGATCCTTGTTAAACCCAGAAGAGGTTTTTCACATCCCCATTAAAGTACTTAAGACATATCCCTTTCCTGAGGAGGATAGAAGGAGATGGGAGATTCCTCCCATAATAGACATTTCGGTGTCCAGGCCATCAGGGGTAATTACATTACCTGTACCAGGCTCGGCCTCATTAAAGGAGCCGACTGACCGCAAGATAGAGACAACTCTAAAATCCATTTACACGGCTACTGGAGCCGCCCTTAGGCCCACTATTGCATGCACTTGGGTAGCTAGGGCTATGTTAAAATGGTCAGACAATTTAATAGAAGACCTTGATACAATCCATAGGATGATGTTGTCTTGATTCTAGGTCACATAAAAGATTTGGCTAAATTCATGGTGAAAGCCAAGAGGGACATTGAGCTGATGAATTCTGGAGCATCCTCCATGGCAGTAGCGGCTTGCAGAGGTCTCTGGATCCGCCAATGGAACGCAGACGCCGAATCCAAGAGGTACCTCCGCTTTGCAGGTGAGACACCGCTTGGGGACACTCTGAATACAAATCCTTCCACAGCACCACCTGTGAGAAGACGTAACTGTGCTTCTCTGATGCAGTCCCCATGGGCTGCCAGATCGAGAAATCTCGGGAGGGCCAACTTCTGCACGAGGCTAGGCCATAGAAAGAGCAGAAAGTCTGCACCCTTTACAGGTGCACGGGTTCAGAGGTTGGATTCTACTCGCTTAGCATCCTCAGTGTGACGCGGAAGGACTCCCATGTGGGGGTCCACTGGGGGGGGGGGGATCTCATCTACATCACTACAGGGGAGCCTTAGTGATTAGAATTATATCCCGGGTAATAAAAATTATTACCCAGGGCTATAAACTGGATTCAGGAGTTTCCTCCTGGCTGTTTGTTTAATCAGCCCTTCCAATTGTTAGGACAGTGGGTTTGTCCCTGTCATATAAAAGAAAAGTTTTTTGTAAAGTGCCATCATGTCTGACACTCCCGTATATGTCCAGTGGTACTGCCATTTGATATAATTCCCGACATTACTGCCATTTAATTCCAGTGATTTTGTCATTTTCTTCCAGTGACCAATAATACCACTGATTAGAACAAATAATTACTGTGATAATGGCTTTTCATTCTAGTGATTTTGTCATTTTCTTCCAGTGATTTGGACCAATAAATAATCACATTGATTAGAACAAATAATTCCTGTGATCTGGCTTTTAATTCTAGTGATTTTGTCATTTTCTTCCAGTGATTTGGACCAATAAATAATACCATTGATTAGAACGAATAATTCCTGTGATATTGAGGTGTTTGTGTCGCTTAGCTTAGCCATCCAGTGTCCGTCATCCAGCGACCTTGGTGCAAGGTTTTTTTCTTTGCATCATGTGCTGTTTGGGGACTATTTTTTTAAGTGCCATCCTGTCTGACACTGCAGTGCCACTCCTAGATGGGCCAGGTGTTTGTGCCGCCCACTTGGGTCGCTTAGCTTAGCCATCCAGTGACCTCAGTGCAAATTTTAGGACTAAAAATAATATTGTGAGGTGTTCAGAATAGACTGGAAATGAGTGGAAATTGTGGTTATTGAGGTTAATAATACTATAGGATCAAAATGACCCCCAAATTCTATGATTTAAGCTGTTTTTGAGGTGTGTTTTTTTAAAACACCAGAATCCAAAACGCACCCGAATCCGACAAAAATTCTTAAGGGAGGTTTTGCCCAAATGCGTCCGAATCCAAAACACGACCTTGAAACCGAATCCAAAACCAAAACACAAAACCCGAAAAATGTCCGGTGCACATCTCTAATTTATTGTGGTATTTTAAACTGCTACATATATTCATATTGTGTGTAATGGATGTTATTGTCATGTTAAGTTAGTGACATCTACTTACACAGCATGTTTATTGTGGCCATGTTTAATTGTTCTTGTTTTTTTAGTGTTTTTTTTTTTTATAAATAATTTTTGGTTTGTTTATTCAAAATGTGTCTTATTTTACTGAACTTACTGTATAGGTGTTTTATTGGTATTGTATGATGAAATGTTGCATTTTTTCAGTGTTTTAATAAATCTGTGGATACATATTGCGGTAATGTGCATGTAATTGTGGCCAAGATTTTCCCTTTGTGTTGTTAGTGTTGTAGTGCTTTGGTGGTTTTCGTGGTGTATTATGTGCAACCTCTTATTTGGTAAAGCATGCTGGGACCTGTAGTTTCCCAACAGCTGGAGAGCCACGAGTTTGACATGCCTGGTGTAGGCTGTTTTTGTGGGTCCTTTCATAGACTGCACTTATGCATCATGTGGATCTGTTTATATTGTAGGGTTGCTGTTGTTTTGGCACACCAGACATACATGTATGTTGTAATTTATTTTTTTAAATTATTGTTGCAGAAAAAAACTTTAGTTTTTTTAAATTATTTGCTAAGTACACCCATAGGCATGCGCACAGGCACCCCCTAATAACCAGCACCCCCCACTCACACGCTTGCTGCCAATTAATGTGTCCCCCCACACGGCGCCCAGACTCCTCGAGTCCTTCCTCAGCCTCTACGCTCCACTTGGCGACTCCGTGGTATGAGGCTGCTAGAGCAGAGGAGAGTCTCTTGTGAGTCATGAGGAAGAGGAGCCGGGGAAGCGGAACACACGGTGGGAGCTCTAGGCACCCTCGATTGACCTATCAGTCTTGGTGGCTCCTGTGTGAGGCTGCTGCCACCGTCCAGGGAGGAAGCGACGGCGGTCGTGACCCGGGAGCTACAGAAAGCAGGTGACATTCATGTTTAACTGCCAGCTTCTTCTCAGCACTGCTCCCACCCTGCCCCCCTACTCCGCACCATTGCTCCCATTCTGCCCCCCCCCCTCCGCTCCATACCACTGCTCCCATCCTGCCCTCCCTGCTCCACACCAATGCTCCCATCCTGCCCCCGCCTGCTCCACACCACTGCTCCAATCCTACCCCCCTGCTCTACACCACTACTCCCATCCTATCACTCCTGCTCCACACAACTGCTCCCATCCTGCCCCCCGATCCACACCACTACTCCCATCCTGCCCCTACTGCTCCACATCACTGCTCCCATCCTGCCCCCTCTGCTCTGTGCCACTACTTCCATCTTGCCTTCCCTGCTCTGCCCTACTGTTCCCATCCAGACCCCCTCCGCACCACTACTCCCATCCTGCCCCCCCGATATGCGCCACTACTCCCATCCTACCCTCCCCGCTCCACACCACTGCTCCCATTCTGCCACCCTGCTCTGCACTACTACTACTCCTATCCTGCCCCCTTGCCCAACACTACTCCGCCTCCTCCTTTCTTACCCCCGAGCCACACTACTATTCCTCCTATCCTGCCCCCTTCTCTGCACTCCTCCTCCTCCTATTCTGCCCCCGTTTCGCACTCCTCCTCCTCCTCCTCCTATCCTGCCCTTTGCACCACACTAATGTTCCTCCTATCTTACCCCCTGCTCTGCACTACTCCTCCTCCTTTCCTGTCTCTCGGGCTCCGCACTACCACTCCCAACCTGCTCCACACTTCTCCTCCGCCTCAATGTACTGCGTGATGTGACCCGATGGTGTCACGTCGCATGAATGGCCGCACACCTGCCCATGTTCTCCTCCTGTGCCACACCAACTCTACGGATGAGGAGGAGGTGGACGAACTGCATACAGCGTTCCTGCCAGTGAGAGTGAGCCGTAAACTACTGCAGCCTGCAGGGGGGGAAGAGGGGGCCAGGGGAGATAATGGTGTGGCTGAGAGATGATTCAGGGCGGATATGATGTTGTTGCTGAGAGATGCAGGGAAGGGGTGATGGTGTGGCAGATAGACGCAGAGGGAAGTAGGTGACACGAGTCTGGTTGAACCTCTGTTGTATGATGATCACATTGGTTATATTCCTACACAAACAGGTATCTTCCGGATCATGTGATATCCTACATGAATAGTGAATGAAGATGCTGTCTGCCCAGGGAGAATACATTTCTTCAGAGGTTCCCTGTTATGAGAAACAACCAGATACAGTAGGTAAGGGGCATATTGAATAGAGAGGAACTTCAATAGGCAGTGCTAGACACACATGCCCAGTAGGTGGTACTAGACACACCTCTACGATGGTGCATCCCCAAATAAAATGTGCTGCGCATGCCTATGAGTAAACCTGTTTTCTCATAGCATGTAAACTCTTTGAAAAAGCTCTGATAAAGCCTAATATTTATCTTACTTAAAACCCTCTAAAAGGTGAAAGAACACAGTACGCTATTGACGTATGGTATACCGTAAGGGTACGCACGTTGCGTAACAATCGCTTAGCCGTAGTCGAGACGCTCGAGCGTCACGTTCGCTCACGGCCAAGAGATCACAGGCAGGCACACTATAGGCTGCCGACTAACGTAATGGTATGCTACTAGCGTAGCGGACGCTTGGGACCACGAGGAGATCACAAGTGGCGCTGATGCTCACGATGTTAAACCTTTATAACTATACCATAAACAATGTATTTATGCAATAAACCTTAGTGCAGTGATAGGGTGTAAATGTAACACAGTGTAACCTTATTAACTGTACGAGCGTCTCCGACGCTCTGAGAATACTTATAAATATAATAAATACACAGATACCGGTATTAGGTTCTAACACCTTATATGAATGTTCTATTTGCAAAAGAATAATACAATACAAGTCATACACTACCAAAATAACATTGACCACCTAACCAGAAAACTACACATGAAATACAATAGCAGTACAATAATACTTAAGAGAAAGAGAGAGAAAGAGGAGAAGAGAGAGAGAGAGAGAGATATGGCTCACAATAACAATAAAGGTAATATGGTTGCGGAGAAACTTACGCACAAAGGGTAACAATCGCATGCGCCTCCTGGATATCCAGCTCCCGATTATCAGCAATGAGAACCGTTGAAGAGAATAGAGAGCTGGCCCAGATCGGCCTGTCCTTTTATACCCTACACAAAATACAGTACAATGGTCCCTATATTCTTATTGTTCATTGGACACAGGAATTCGTCTTCGCATTATAACAAAAGGTCATAGGTTGATTCATACAGGTGGGCTGTGACTATTTCCAACTGCTCAGGTGGGTGGGAAACTAGGTTTCCCGCCGCATGGATAATAAAGTGCAAATATAGTAAAAGTCCATAAACTTCTTATGTCCATAACTATTCGCACGAGCGAGTTATCCGCTTCAAACCAACACCGGAATATTGCTAATTAAATACTCTTCCGATGGATACTAAACACCACTGTATAACCCTTGTCTGACCCTTCGTATCAAACAAAGAGGGATCTCTTTGTCCATGAACATGCTACATTAACTAAACTTTCAGATTCTATCAAAGGGACCATAATCTACAAAATACATTATATGGTTAAAATATGTAACGATTGAGTCGCACGCTAGACGCATACAAACTCTACCGTAAATGCGCATACCGTGCGCCTGCGGGTGCACGCAACAGCGAGTATGCGCACGCACGGGAGAGCACATGCACACGCAGCGGGGACACGCATGAGGTGCAAATATGGCAGTGTGTAGCGTGATATTTTTCTGACTTTGACAGTCCACCCTTTGGCAGTCACCAATAACTGCCACTTTCTAAAACATTTCAAAAAGAGAAAAATATATGTCATGTATAATACATTTCTATGATTGGGTAGGGGAGGAGAGGAGAAGGTAGGAAAGGGTATGACCTAGTGAGATAGCAGAAGCATGTGTGTATGAATCCATGTTTGAGGGGTCATGTATCATCGTGCCGTACGTGTTTTAAAATCAAGCTTCGAGGTATTGCGAAGTATACATTTGAATTCCTTCTTATCCCGTATTAAGGGTCTGTGGATGGGCTATCAAACTTTACCGAGCTCTCTTCGGCTTTTGGTTGCAACAAAATGGGGGAGCACATTTTAGTTGATGATACATGAATGGGGGAATATGTGAGTGCTGATATCTGTGCCTGTATTGCCTATCGACTATGTGTGTCATTACCTGAAGGTTGTAGAGATGAAGATAAAGAACACTTATGGTAAATGCATTGATATTCTATGTGAGGTTAATATACATTTGCCGATTGAGGTCTTGTCTGAAGTCTTGTCTGAAGTACATGTTGACTGTAGTCTCTTTGTGCTTTTGCCAATAAACGTAAGCAAAGCTTTATCAATGTCCATAGACTTACAAAAAGTGTTGGGCTAGCGTAAAATTAAAAGTACTAGGGATATGGGGGTCTATGGCATAGTCCATCAGTTGTCTGTGTAAAAGGTTGTCAAACTTCTTCTTTAGTCCATCTGTTGTCTGTATACAAGGCTGTCAAAATCTTCTTCCAAGCGGGTCCTTTTACCTTGGAGAAAAACGAGAAACAGGTGAAAGAAACGGACCGTAGAATCACATTTTCATCACAACAGTGTCTCTATCGTTGGGTCATAAATCACATCAGTCGTTGTTATTACAGTATCTTCACTCCTTAAACTCATCACTCGGGCGCTACGTTTACACTTTGTTAAAACCCGAACGCATCTAAATATCAGACCGACTAATATGATGACACCCAGAACACACAAAAGGAGTTTCCCTACATCCATGATAATACCTTGGGTCCATTCTCCTAAACCAGAGAACCAATTTTGCGGGTTTAACCATGACACCCAACTGGTCAGCTCATTACCCACAGCGGCAAGGGTGAGATTGTGTTTCCTTCGGAACTCCCATTTTAATTGGAGAATGTCGTCCATCTTTTGGTCTATGACCTCGACCGGGTCCTCGGTGCTATTCGTAATATAAGTGCAGCATTTTACGCCATACTGCGTTGCCAGTGTGACACAATACCCACCTGTCACAGCTGTGAGATAATTGAGAATTATCCTATGCTGAACCAGTTCTGTTTTAAAAGCTTGGAGCTCCCTTCCAGTATACCTGAATGTGTCATCATACATTTCAGTGATATTGTCTAATAAATTTGCAAGCGCAGATATATATTTATAATTTATCACTCCTCTGGTGGTACGAGTGATATCTAACGCGATTAGGAACTGAATCCCGGTGGATTCATTGATCAGGTCAGAGGCCGGATGCTCTGTTCTCTCTATCAGGTGCCGTTTAACGATGTGCTCGTAATGGGTGTGAGTATAAGGAGCTTGGGCACTGCGGTGAATATCTTTCATTTTAGTATGTGATACACTCATTACTTCAGGCAGTACTTTTCCAATATAACATAATCCTTCAGAGTTTGGGGCAAGCCACTTATACGCCTTCCTCCCGCATATGAAATATGCATCATCGGGGAGAACATATGGGACGGAGTAGGACATAACCATATTACACATTTTCCATATGAAATCTCCTAACCCTAATTCTCCCATCTGTCTAGTACACGTATCAGTTTGTATGATATGTGCACAGTATCCTGGTGATACCTCTCCAACTCTCATGATCCTACTTCCTAGGGTATACCTATATCGGAAATATTTTCCACTACTGGCTATGTGGCGTATAAGTTCTGTATCTGTTGGCATTCTATCGGCTCTGTATGAAAAGGTCATGGTTTGGTTATTCCATGACACTTCCCAATTTCCCGGCTTTCGGGGATTGGAAATGTTAAAACATACTAGGGATCTATCCACATGATATTGGTGGAGCTTCAAACTAGGAGGACTGGAGATATTAAACCTCCTGTCCACCGGCCTCCCACCACTTAGCTCAAGTACCTCCCCTATAGTTAAAGGGAAGGGAACTAATCCTGATTTGCTATGGCCTTGAGGTACTTGAGAGTATACCCAACAATCTGTCTGATTTAACACTTTACCCACTAAGGAGTGATAGTCACTCAATGGATGCCGGTCCATATGGATATTAAAACTAGATTGGCATTTCTTGATACACCCATCCTCAACTACACTGTCACAGAGCCTACAGATACAGTTCTCTTCAGCTAACAATCCTTCACAATTTCTTCTGTTGTCAATGCTACCAGATCGTTTTCTGATACTCGCCTTTACTCGGTGGTTATGTTGTTCTTGGAAATCTACGCCTCCATCTCTGTCATCAGAACCCATTCCAGAACCTCTCTCGACCTCCATGGTACTCTCGCCGAAACAGACTGCTCTGGTCAACATCATGGTCAACAGGAAAATCCGGATCACAGTCTCTTGGGGCAAGTCCATCTTATAGGAGGAAATGGAGAAGAATGAGAATGGGGAAAGAAGTAATTGAGGGGGATGGGATGGGAAGTGGAGAAAAACAATAAAAGGGAACAGGGGATCGACAACTGCCTCTGATCTTATTATTTTCAATGCTCAGGTGCCGTCTCAGTTCTCCTGAAACAGACACTCCAGTGATACAACTTCCTCTACCGTCTGTTCTTTATCACGGGACCTTTCTGGATCAGCAACCTTCTTACAATGGGACGAATGAACCCAAGTCTCTCTCTCGGCAACCTTCAATGCTGTCGTGCTAATCAATAAGACTTGGTATGGTCCTTCCCATCTGTCAATAAGGCAACCTGAGCGTAGAAAATTCCGTATCATTACATAATCCCCAGGTTCAATGTCATGACAATTACTATCTGGCAAATCAGGAATCACTAACTTCAGATTGTCATTTTGATTCCTTAGCTGTTTACTCATGTTAACCAGGTATTTTACAGTCACTTCATTGTTACACTTCAAATCATCCTGAGGGTTAATCATAACATGCGGTTGTCGACCAAACAAGATTTCAAAGGGGGACAGATTAAGAGGGGACCTGGGAGTGGTTCTGATGCTGTATAGTACGATGGGTAAAGCTTCTGGCCATGTCAATCCTGTTTCTGCCATAACTTTGCTCAGTTTATTTTTAATAGTGCTGTTCACTCTTTCCACCTTCGCACTCGCCTGGGGGCGATATGGAGTGTGCAGCTTACTATCAATTCCCATCAACTTACACATTCCTTGAAAGACATCACCTGTAAAATGGGTACCCCTATCACTTTCAATTATTCTAGGGATACCATATCTACACACAAATTCCTGCACAATTTTCTTAGCAGTAAACATAGCGGTATTTGTGGCCGCCGGAAATGCTTCGACCCAATTTGAAAACACATCTATACAAACAAGTACATATTTCAAATTTCGACAAGGGGGTAATTGTATAAAATCAATCTGTATTACCTGAAAAGGGCCGCTTGTAGGTGGGATATGAGATGGTTCTGTTGGTATTGCCTTTCCGATGTTCTTCCTCAAGCAGGTAAGGCATGACATTGCTCTCTTACCTGCATGGGATGAGAATCCTGGGGCGCACCAATATGCTCTTACCAACTTGCACATTCCATCCTTGCCCAGATGAGTCAGCCCATGTGCTGCTTCAGCTAAGCATGGAAGATATGCTCTGTGTGCCACTGGTTTACCCTGTCCATCTGTCCAGAGTCCTGAGGACTCCTGGACATATCCTTTTGACCTCCAAACTGCCTTTTCCTGTGTGGAACACAAATTTTGCATTTCACACAACTTCTGTGTGTTGATGGTATTGAATACCATAAATTGTGTGGTGTCTGTCTGTCTGGGGGTACCAGCTTCTAACTTAGCAGCTTCGTCTGCTCGGCTGTTACCAAGTGATACCGGGTCTTGGTTATATGTATGTGCTTTACACTTGATAACAGCCACTTGATAACAGCCACTCTGTCAGGTTCCTGTATCACTGTTAGAAGTCTTTTGATGTGGGCTGCCGTCATGAAATTTCTGAGGCGCCATAGGGCTCCGAAATCATGGACTACCCCGAAGGCGTATCTAGAATTGGTGTAGATATTGGCTGACTTTCCCTTAGCCAATTCACATGCTCTGGTTAGGGCAACCAGTTCAGCAACCTGGGCTGAGTGAGGTGGGCCTAGCGGTTCTGCTTCTATGGTGCCTTGGTCATCTACGACTGCGTATCCAGTACACAAGTCTCCCGAGTCTGTCTGTCTGTGACAACTACCGTCAGTGTAGAAAGTAAAATCTACATCTTACAGTGGGTTGTCACTGCGATCAGGCCTTGCCGTGAAATTTTGGGTCAAATATTCCATACAATCATGTGTGTCATCTCTTGTATTAAATCCTCCTTCCCCACCACTCTCATCCTCCACCCTTTGTGCCTGTCCAGGCACACCTGGGAGATATGTTGCAGGATTTAATGCACTGCATCTCCTTATGGTGATGTTTACGGGGGCCATTAATGCCAATTCCCATCTTGTAAACCGCGCTGATGAGACGTGCCTGGTTTGGGCAGAATTCAACAAGGCTGACACTGCATGTGGCGTATGAATTGTGAGGTTGTGTCCTAGCACTACATCTTCGCTTTTTGTGACTAGCAATGTTATCGCAGCGACACTTCGCAAGCATGTGGGGAGGGATCGCGCTACCGTATCTAACTGAGCGCTGTAGTATGCTACCGGCCTGCTGGTATCACCGTGCTTTTGAGTTAGGACGCCTGCCGCGCAACCAGCACTTTCTGTTCCGTACAGCTCAAAGGGATTCCCATAGTCTGGCATACCTAATGCTGGCGCCTGCGTTAGGCACTGTTTGAGTCTCTCAAATGCCATCTCGGATTCGTCTGTATGCGAAATCCGATCAGGTTTGTTTGATGAAACCATCTCCTGCAAAGGTAATGCTAGAATGGAAAACCCTGGGATCCAGTTACGGCAATACCCACACATTCCTAAAAACGTTCTGATCTGTTGCTGGGTTTGTGGCAGAGTCATGTCTCTAATTGCTTGAATTCTATCAGCGGTCAGGTGTCTCAGTCCTTGTGTTAGACAGTGTCCTAGATATTTTACTTTAGGCTGGCATAATTGTAATTTGTCTTTGGAAACTTTGTGTCCTGTGTCTGAAAGATGAAACAGGAGCTGTTTCGTATCCTTCAGGGATGCTTCCAGTGAATCTGAACACAGTAGTAAATCATCCACATACTGTATCAATATTGATCCACTCTCTGGTTGGAAAGACTGTAAACAATCATGCAAAGCCTGTGAAAATATACTTGGACTGTCTATGAAACCTTGTGGTAATCGAGTCCATGTGTATTGGACTCCTCTGTATGTAAATGCAAACAAATATTGGCTGTCAGGATGCAGGGGTACCGAAAAGAAGGCGGAGCAGAGGTCAATAACAGTGAAAAATTTCGCAGTGGGAGGGATCTGCATAAGGATGACAGCTGGATTTGGCACTACGGGGAACTGACTCTCAACTATTTTGTTAATCCCCCTTAGATCCTGCACTAGCCTGTAACCCCTCCCCCCACTCTTTTTCACAGGGAAGATGGGACTATTGGCAGTGCTGGATGTTCTTACCAGAATGCCCTGCTGTAGCAAGCGCTCTATTACTGGGTACACTCCTAACTCCACCTCTGGCTTCAGAGGGTATTGTGGGATTTTTGGAGCTATCCTACCATCTTTTACTTGCACAACTACTGGAGCTACGTTTGCCATTAATCCAGTGTCTTGTCCATCTTTAGTCCACAGTGACTCTGGTATTTGAGATGTCATTTCTTCTACCTGGGATGGATTCCTATTTAATATAACAGTGTGGGACATTGATTTTGATGGGGAGTCTAACATGTCTCGCACTTCCTGAGCGTGATTCTCAGGTATGTCTAAGAATACACCTTCAGGAGTACAATAAATGACGCACCCCATTTTACACAATAAATCTCTTCCCAGGAGATTAGTCGGTGCCGATGCCGCCAGCAAAAAGGAATGCTTGGTATGCAAAGGCCCTATTGTAATCTCTGCTGGTTTTCTAACAGGGTAGTGCTGGACTACTCCCGTTACTCCCATGGCTGGAATTGTCTTACCAGTGGTTCTCATGCCCACTGTCGAATTTATCACTGATTTGGCCGCCCCTGTATCTACAAGGAAATTTAATGATTTACCAGCTACATCAATTGTGACCTCGGGTTCACTTCCAAGGCTTGCAATCAATTTCACTGGCTGCAGATTACAGGTATGGCCACACCCCTATTGGGTATGGTGACCTCCCTGAATCGCGCTGGCAGCAACTACTTGAGAAGGGGGTAACTGGGAACTACCCGAGACTTGCCAGTCTCTTTTTGGGGGATACCTTTTTGTTTCCCCTGCATGTGGCTCATGACTCCGTCTCTGCGGTCCCTGATCCCAATTTCGTGTGTCATGTCGTTGTCTAGGGGGTTGATATGATTTTTGTATGTTTTTCACTTTACAGTCTCGTGCAAAATGTCCCTCTCTATGACAGGAATAACAAGTTACCACATTTGACTTACCCACAGGGTTTGGAGATTTATACAAAGGTTGCCTTGTGGTCAGGGCCTGTATACTTACGGCCATTAACTTATCGCTTTGTGACTCCCTGTGTCTGGTGATATTGCGATCATGATCAACAGCGGCCTCTCTCAAAGTAGCCACCGACAGACCTCGCCAACATGGTTGCGTGGTCTGTACTCTTGTCTTTAATGCTTCTTTTAAACCATCCATTAACACAGATACTGCTACTTCTCTATGATTTACATTTGTTTTGATGTCTTCAATGCCTGTGTATTTAGCCATTTCTAGTAATGCCCTGTGAAAATAGTCAGCAGCTGTTTCTGACTCCTTTTGTTTAATGGAGAAAATCTTGTTCCATTTGACAACAGCTGGGAAATACTCTTTTAACTTTAAATGTATTCTCTTTACAATGTCTTGGTTGTACACATCCGTAAGGGGTACATCCTCATCTAATTTACAGTCAGCTAAGAATTGTGCTGAGTCGACATTGGAGGGTAAACATGCCCTCAGCAATATCTGCCAGTCTTTGTTATTGGGCTCTACTGTATTCCCTAGGTCTCTAATGTATTTCTGGCTAGCAACTAGATCTTTTCTAGGGTCAGGGAATTCAGACACTATTGATCTTAATTCCATTCGGGAAAATGGGCAGTGCATGGCAATGTTTCTGACAGGAGTGATTCCTGAAGTGTCAGTTTTCCCATTTGGCACTGCTATTACCCTAACGGGATTAAGTCTACTTACATCGTTCTGAATAGATTCTACAGCTTGTGGTGAAATGGTTTCAGCATAGTGTATGGTGCCGTACTTACCCGTTGATACGACCTCACCTGTCCCTCCGCTAGGGGCCTTGGATACTAATCTTACGGGTTGGGTCGTGCCCACTGCAGTTTCTGATATGGTGGCTGCTAGAGAGAGTGCCGATATTGTTGTTGACTCGTCCTCTTGATCACACTCCTGGGGAAAGTTTAAAACAGGGTACAACTTGCACGGGTTAATACTTGCATTACTCATTTTACTCATATTATCCTTAACATTTATACAGTTACTAAGTGCCTGTTTATTACACATTAGTGCGTCATTCTCCGCAACCAATTTCTCTCCCGTTATGTAAGGTGGCAGTGGTGCCGTAGCTATCAGTTTCCTGATAGGGTTAGATCCCGCCGCCTGAGCCAATCCTCTCTGTATTTCACCCTCCTGTTGCCATAACTGTAAATAATCAAAATGTTTGATCCGTCTCTTTGCTGATTTAATGAGACATATCCTTCTCCTTAGATTTAGTAACACATCTGGGCTAAAGCTGCCTACTCTTGGGAACTTCTCCCCGTCATGTACAGTCATTCTTTCCCATTCATCACATAAAACTTCTGTGTGTGAACCGTATTTTTCACACATTACATACCTTGCCGACCCGATTGGTCGGTTTACTGAATCAACCCGAACCGAGGTTGATCGCCCCCTACCTGAACAACTGGCCCCCATAACTTGCAGGTGTTGCTTTCACTACCTCTGACCTTCAATCAGGGTCTTCAGCGAACCCTTACAAAAACCAAGATGTTCAAGATAGGCCGACGGTGGCGGTTTACCGAGTACCCCACTCACTCGCCCACGCCGACCAATACGCCCACACACTGCCTTAGCGCTGGCGTACTCAACCCAGGGCCCCTGCGACCTGAACCGCTATTTACTGGAACATGCGAGGGTGATCCGAAGAGCACTTACTCTTTCCAGTAACTATTGGTTGCTGGATAGTTCCTGAGTGACCAGCGAACCTCCCTTAAAATAAAAAAAAATTACACAAATCACGTTAGAGTGTACAAATAGCGTTTATGACCCCTTTCGTACGCAAATGGCACTGGGTCAGATTACTAACTAATGCACACAATTACGTGCGGTACAATCGTTCGGCACATAAGCAACTAATCTTATGTGCGGAGCGACCAGTGGAATCGAAAATTATGGCTGCGAATTCCTTCAGCCTGAGCTTCAATGACCTATATGGGTTTTGCACCAACCCCCTGGGTTGTGCTCTTTTCTATCTATAGCAGACTTCTTAGTCTGCTGTACCTAGACCTCCTGGTCTGTATGACCTCCTGGTCTGTTCTACAGTAGACCTTCTGGTCTGCTATACTCTAATGCTCTTTTTTTAATGTTTAACAAGGGATGCCTCCCTAGCCACCATGCACGTCACTTACATGTATGTACCTCACGAGAACTCGACTTCTTGTGGTTCAACCCAAAAATTGTAAAAACATATATATGCAAACACTCACTCACCACATGTACACTTTACTTTTGTTTCTATTTCTGCGCAGAAATTTCTTTCCTTTAGACCAGATGAGTCGTAAATTTAGAGAAGGATCTATTCGTTTAAATTTCGGACACTAAAATTGACTTGCGCTATTTATCGCGTTGCCACCTTTTCGCCTGTTAAAATAACACTATCGTGTGATTTGTTACGTGGGCGTACCTGGACACTCCGTTGCGTAATATACACAGCGTGCGTCGGCCTTTGGGTTGCGTACCCGAGTCTCAGCCTTTTGTTAGAGACACGTGTACGCAAGGCAGATATCCACCGTAACACAATTAACACGTTTATCAATGTAGGTGATCCTCGATCATCTACCGAGCACCACACAGATCTCTCCTTGTATCTTTAGGTAAAGCTGTGTGCGTGCTTTACAAATTACCCCTTAATGTATTACTTTTACTCTTTAACTATTAATAGCAACAAATCTTTCTTAGCCCGTTATCAATTGTAAAATGGCAAACAGGAGAGTGATATGAAAATACACGAATGAAAAGAAATGCAGATATATGCGTGCGTGCGTACGCAAGACAGAAATAAACAGTTTTAAAAGACACTAGCATATTGTTCTTACCTCTGGTTCCGGATTCCTTCAGCACCCTTTACTAAGCGAAGCAGACGCTTATCCAGTCAGCACTACGAGGAATATGACCTCCCGCCCTTTGCTGATGGATAATGTCTGCTGAAATTACCTAGTGCAGATATGTGAAGGACGGACGAGCGGCCAATTGATAAAGCCTAATATTTATCTTACTTAAAACCCTCTAAAAGGTGAAAGAACACAGTACGCTATTGACGTATGGTATACCGTAAGGGTACGCACGTTGCGTAACAATCGCTTAGCCGTAGTCGAGACGCTCGAGCGTCACGTTCGCTCACGGCCAAGAGATCACAGGCAGGCACACTATAGGCTGCCGACTAACGTAATGGTATGCTACTAGCGTAGCGGACGCTTGGGACCACGAGGAGATCACAAGCGGCGCTGATGCTCACGATGTTAAACCTTTATAACTATACCATAAACAATGTATTTATGCAATAAACCTTAGTGCAGTGATAGGGTGTAAATGTAACACAGTGTAACCTTATTAACTGTACGAGCGTCGGAGACGCTCTGAGAATACTTATAAATATAATAAATACACAGATACCGGTATTAGGTTCTAACACCTTATATGAATGTTCTATTTGCAAAAGAATAATACAATACAAGTCATACATTACCAAAATAACATTGACCACCTAACCAGAAAACTACACATGAAATACAATAGCAGTACAATAATACTTAAGAGAAAGAGAGAGAAAGAGGAGAAGAGAGAGAGAGAGAGAGATATGGCTCACAATAACAATAAAGGTAATATGGTTGCGGAGAAACTTACGCACAAAGGGTAACAATCGCATGCGCCTCCTGGATATCCAGCTCCCGATTATCAGCTATGAGAACCGTTGAAGAGAATAGAGAGCTGGCCCAGATCGGCCTGTCCTTTTATACCCTACACAAAATACAGTACAATGGTCCCTATATTCTTATTGTTCATTGGACACAGGAATTCGTCTTCGCATTATAACAAAAGGTCATAGGTTGATTCATACAGGTGGGCTGTGACTATTTCCAACTGCTCAGGTGGGTGGGAAACTAGGTTTCCCGCCGCATGGATAATAAAGTGCAAATATAGTAAAAGTCCATAAACTTCTTATGTCCATAACTATTCGCACGAGCGAGTTATCCGCTTCAAACCAACACCGGAATATTGCTAATTAAATACTCTTCCGATGGATACTAAACACCACTGTATAACCCTTGTCTGACCATTCGTATCAAACAAAGAGGGATCTCTTTGTCCATGAACATGCTACATTAACTAAACTTTCAGATTCTATCAAAGGGACCATAATCTACAAAATACATTATATGGTTAAAATATGTAACGATTGAGTCGCACGCTAGACGCATACAAACTCTACCGTAAATGCGCATACCGTGCGCCTGCGGGTGCACGCAACAGCGAGTATGCGCACGCACGGGAGAGCACATGCACACGCAGCGGGGACACGCATGAGGTGCAAATATGGCAGTGTGTAGCGTGATATTTTTCTGACTTTGACAGCTCCATAACAGAGCGGAACACGTTAGGGAACATCTGCAAACCATCTATCCTGTCGCAGTTTGAAACCGGACCCCACGCAGAGGTATCCAGTGCGCTGGAAGTGTGAGAGTGTTAGCGGCATGCCATCTGAGGTACACGGAGATATCCGGGCATACCTAGCCGGCTCCTTCCACACTGCGTATTCCAGGAAGCGGTGACCATTACGGACTATAGTGGTTGTCCTGCTTACTGCTGCCAGCCACTATTCCACAGTACCCGGCGGTCTGGGAAGCGGTGAATATCATGGAACCTTTTGCTATCCGACTCGCTGCACGACTGCTGATCACATTCCCTCAGTACCAGTTGGAAAAGTGGGCAAGCCGTTTCTCATGTCATGAACGGGTTCGTTTGAGTTGTGTCTCCTATAAAGGTGATTATATTCGGGATATATCCTCCTAAAACAATCAACAAAATCAGGAACGGTATTACAGTCATGTATTGATAAAAAGCTCTACGTACCTGATCCATTCAGAACTCTTTTTTATATATGTTTATATATTTTTTACAAGTGACAATTTAATTGATCCACCTTCCGGAGATACATTTATATTGTTTTGATATTGTGATACAAGCGGGCTAATATACATATTGTGTTTTAATTATTTTTATGAAAAACCACTTGCTACCAATTATTATCATTATTATTGTGCATGAGGTAAATATACAGTGCTAATACAGCAGACCTTTGTAGTTGTGTTTTCACCCATACCATTGCATAATTGAGGTAATAGCGCAAGGTGATACGGTTTACATAGCATGTAAACTGTAATATTACTACTCGCTGGATAGTAGAGGCTTTCATGGGATGTAGTTATGCGACCGGCATAGAGTGGGAATAGCTAGCCACCATGCCCACAAGGGGCTTCGTTGCGCTCGCCCCCGCCAGGCATGTAAATGATTGGATCCCCCCATCGTATTGTGACTGGCGGTCTCCTAATCGGCGGTCACACATACCCAACCCGCCTTCACCGCCTCTGAAATGTTGTGTTTTGTCAGTACATATTTCAGTATGCCAAAACACACCTTAATAATTAATTACATAAATGATCTGTATGGATGTCCTGGGATTTGTAGTTTTACAACATTTGTGAGTAAATAGGATGTGTGGCTGCCGTACTTATTGCCGACATGCATTGTATTGAAATGTTACCTATTATGTTTTAGTTAAAACATCCAAAAAAACAGCCCACAAATCTGCAACTAGTTAGTTCAGCAATTTTACAAATACAACCTGTACAATTGTTTTGTTTGGTATTTTTTATTAGAACATTCAATACTACATCATCCATGATATTGTACCACTAGTGCACATTGATAGTTACACAACATTCCTGGTGATATAAGTTTTTATTTTAAATTATGAGTGTTTGCCATTCTAATGCAGACATCATGTGTTATGTTTGTTTTTGGTCTATTTAGAAGTGTCACCAAAAGTAAAATATCATAACTTTAAAAAATAACATCATATGTTTCATTTTACATTCTTTGTTAAACAACCTATTTCTTTACATTTACAGTCCAGAAGAAGTCTACCACCACTTTTGTATTTACACAGCCCCATTTGAGGATGAAGATGTTGCAGGTAATTTACATGACAATGTGTGTTTGGTCAAGGCACAAAAAATACAAAGGTGTAATTGTTGTTAACTTCTCTTTAGTGCCTTCAGCCGACATGAGAAACACCAAGTGTTGTAAATGCTGCCAAGCCTCATACTAGAGGCCCCAGAATGTCTGTCTCCACATCTTCCTGGTGAGTATCAGTCCTATAAAAGAAAAATATATATACTGTATCACACACACACACACTTCCACTTATTGCAAGCAGTATAGGGGTTACATTTACATGTTTTTTGAAGTGCAGATGTTAGCCACTATTTCTCTGACGTCCTAGTGGATGCTGGGAACTCCGTAAGGACCATGGGGAATAGCGGCTCCGCAGGAGACTGGGCACAAAAGTAAAGCTTTAGGACTACCTGGTGTGCACTGGCTCCTCCCCCTATGACCCTCCTCCAAGCCTCAGTTAGATTTTTGTGCCCGGCCGAGAAGGGTGCACACTAGGGGCTCTCCTGAGCTTCTTAGTGAAAGTTTAGTTTTAGGTTTTTTATTTTCTGTGAGACCTGCTGGCAACAGGCTCACTGCATCGAGGGACTAAGGGGAGAAGAAGCGAACTCACCTGCGTGCAGAGTGGATTGGGCTTCTTAGGCTACTGGACACCATTAGCTCCAGAGGGACCGAACACAGGCCCAGCCTCGGAGCTCGGTCCCAGAGCCGCGCCGCCGGCCCCCTTACAGAGCCAGAAGCAAGAAGAGGTCCGGAAAATCGGCGGCAGAAGACATCCTGTCTTCACCAAGGTAGCGCACAGCACTGCAGCTGTGCGCTATTGCTCCTCAGCACACTTCACACTTCGGTCACTGAGGGTGCAGGGCGCTAGGGGGGGGCGCCCTGAGCAGCAATAAAAACACCTTGGCTGGCGAAAATACATCACATATAGCCCCCAGGGCTATATGGATGAATTTTAACCCCTGCCAGATTCCACAGAAAAACGGGAGAAAAGGCCGCCGAGAAGGGGGCGGAGCCTATCTCCTCAGCACACTGGCGCCATTTTCTCTCAGAGCTCCGTTGGAGGGAAGCTCCCTGGCTCTCCCCTGCAGTTACTACACTACAGAAAGGGGTTAAAAAAAGAGAGGGGGGCACTAATTAGGCGCAGTATAACAATACAGCAGCTATAAGGGGAAAAACACTTATATAAGGTTATCCCTGTGTATATATATATAGCGCTCTGGTGTGTGCTGGCATACTCTCCCTCTGTCTCCCCAAAGGGCTAGTGGAGTCCTGTCCTCTATCAGAGCATTCCCTGTGTGTGTGCTGTGTGTCGGTACGTTGTGTCGACATGTATGAGGAGGAAAATGAGGTGGAGGCGGAGCAATTGCCTGTAACAGAGATGTCACCCCCTAGGGAGTCGACATCTGAGTGGTTGAGCTTATGGAAGGAATTATGTGAGTCAGCTCTTTACAAAAGATTGATGACATGAGACAGCCGGCGACTCAGCCTGTGCCTGTCCAGGTGTCTCAAAAGCCATCAGGGGCTCTAAAACGCCCGTTACCGCAGATGGCAGATACAGACGCCGACACGGATACTGACTCCAGTGTCGACGATTAAGAGACGAATGTGACTTCCAGTAGGGCCACACGTTACATGATTGAGGCTATGGAAAATGTTTTTACACATTTCTGATAATACCAGTACCACTAAAAAGGGTATTATGTTGGGTGAGAAAAAACTGCTTGTAGTTTTTCCTGCATCCTAGGAATTAAATGAAGTGTGTGATGATGCGTGGGTTTCCCCCGATAAAAACTGTTAATTCCTAAAAAGTTATTAGCATCATACCCCTTCCCGCCAGAGGATAGGGCACGTTGGGAAACACCCCCTAGGGTGAATAAAGCGCTCACACGCTTGTCTAAACAGGTGGCACTACCGTCCCCGGATACGGCCGCCCTTAAGGAACCTGCTGACAGAAAGCAGTAAAATATCCTAAAATGTATATACACTCACACGGGTGTGATACTGCGACCAGCAATCGCCTCAGCCTGGATGTGCAGTGCTGGGGTGGCTTGGTCGGATTCCCTGACTGACAATATTGATACCCTAGATAGGGACAGTATATTACTGACTATAGAGCATTTAAAAGATGCATTTCTATATATGCGTGATGCACAGAGGGATATTTGCCGACTGGCATCAAGAGTAAGTGCGCTGTCCATGTCTGCCAGAAGAGGGTTATGGACAAGACAGTGGTCAGGTGATGCTGATTCCAAAAGGCATATGGAAGTATCGCCTTATAAAAGGGAGGAGTTATTTGGGGTAGGTCTAACAGACCTGGTGGCCACGGCAACGGCTGGAAAATCCACATTTTTACCCCAGGTAGCCTCTCAACATAAGAAGACGCCGTATTATCAGGCGCAGTCCTTTGGGCCCCATAAGGGCAAGCGGGCAAAAGGCTCCTCATTCTGCCCCGTGGCAGAGGGAGAGGAAAAAGGCTGCAGCAAACAGCCAGTTCCCAGGAACAGAAGCCCTCTCCCGTTTTCTGCCAAGTCCTCAGCATGACGCTGGGGCTTTACAAGCGGACTCAGGCACGGTGGGGGCCCGTCTCAAAAATTTCAGCGTGCAGTGGGCTCACTCACAGGGGACCCCTGGATCCTTCAGGTGGTATCTCAGGGGTACAAATTGGAATTCGAGACGTCTTCCCTTCGCCGTTTTCCTAAAGTCTGCTTTACCGACGTCTCCCTCCGACAGGGAGGTGGTATGGGAAGCCATTCACAAGCTGTATTCCCAGCAGGTGATAATCAAGGTACCCCTCCTACAACAGGGAAAGGGGTATTATTCCACGCTGTTTGTGGTACCGAAGCCGGACGGCTCGGTGAGACCTAATTTAAATCTGTAATCCTTGAACACTTACATACAAAGGTTCAAATTCAAGATGGAGTCACTCAAAGCGGTGATGGCAAACCTGGAAGAAGGGGATTATATGGTGTCTCTGGACATCAAGGATGCTTATCTCCATGTCCCAATTTACCCTTCTCACCAAGGGTACCTCAGGTTTGTGGTACAGAACTGTCACTATCAGTTTCAGACGCTGCCGTTTGGTTTGTCCACGGCACCCCGGGTCTTTACCAAAGTAATGGCCGAAATGATGATACTCCTTCGAAGGAAGGGAGTTTTAATTATCCCTTACTTGGACGATCTCCGGATAAGGGCAAGATCCAGGGAACGGTTGGTAGTCGGGGTAGCACTATCTCAAGTAGTGTTGCGGCAGCACGGTTGGATTCTTAATATTCCAAAATCGCAGCTGATCCCGACGACACGTCTTCTATTCCTAGGGATGATCCTGGACACAGTCCAGAAAAAGGTGTTTCTCCAGGAGGAGAAAGCCAGGGAGTTATCCGAACTAGTCAGAAACCTCCTAAAACCAGGCCAAGTGTCAGTGCAGCAGTGCACAAGGGTCCTGGGTAAAATGGTGGCTTCCTACGAAGCAATTCCATTCGGCAGATTCCACGCAAGAACTTTCCAGTGGGACCTGCTGGAAAAGTGGTCCGGATCGCATCTTCAGATGCATCAGCGGAAAACCCTGTCACCAAAGACAAGGGTGTCTCTCCTGTGGTGGTTGCAGAGTGCTCATCTTCTAGAGGGCGCAGATTCGGCATTCAGGACTGGGTCCTGGTGACCACGGATGCCAGCCTGCGAGGCTGGGGAGCAGTCACACAGGGAAGAAATTTCCAGGGCTTGTGGTCAAGCCTGGAGACATCACTTCACATAAATATCTTGGAGCTAAGGGCCATTTACAATGCCCTAAGCCAAGCAAGACCTCTGCTTCAAGGTCAGCCGGTGCTGATCCAGTCGGACAACATCACGGCAGTCGCCCACGTAGAGAAGCTGCAAGGATTTTTCGCTGGGCGGAAAAATCATGTGATAGCATTGTCAGCAGTGTTCATTCCGGGAGTGGACAACTGGGAAACAGACTTCCTCAGCAGAAGTCTTCCACATGATTGTAAACCGTTGGGAAAAACCAAAGGTGGACATGATGGCGTCCCGCCTAAACAAAAAATTGGACAGGTATTGCGCCAGGTCAAGGGACCCTCAGGCAATAGCTGTGGACGCTCTGGTAACACCGTGGGTGTACCAGTCAGTGTATGGGTTCCCTCCTCTTCCTCTCTTACCAAAAGTATTGAGAATTATAAGACGGAGGGGAGTAAGAACTATATTCGTGGCTCCGGATTGGCCAAGAAGGACTTGGTACCCGGAACTTCAAGAGATGCTCACGGAGGACCCGTGGCCTCTACCTCTAAGAAAGGACCTGCTCCATCAAGGACCCTATCTATTCCAAGACTTACCGCGGCTGCGTTGGATGGCAGGGCGGTTGAACGCCGGATCCTGAAGGAAAAAGGCATTCCGGATGAAGTCATCCCTACCCTGATCAAAGCCAGGAAGGATGTAACCGCAAAGCATTATCACCGCATTAGGCGAAAATATGTTGCGTGGTGCGAGGCCAGTAAGGCCCCGATGGAGGAATTTCAACTAGGTCGATTCCTGCATTTCCTGCAAACAGGAGTGTCTATGGGCCTAAAATTGGGGTCCATTAAGGTTCAAATTTCGGCCCTGTCAATTTTCTTCCAGAAAGAACTAGCTTCAGTTCCTGAAGTTCAGACGTTTGTAAAAGGGGTACTGCATATACAGCCTCCTTTTGTGCCTCCAGTGGCACCTTGGGATCTCAATGTAGTTTTGGGGTTCCTAAAGTCACAATGGTTTGAACCACTTGAATCTGTGGAGTTAAAATATCTCACATGGAAAGTGGTCATGCTGTTGGCCCTGGCCTAGGCCAGGCGCGTGTCAGAATTGGCGGCTTTATCCTGTAAAAGCCCTTATCTGATCTTCCATTCAGACAGGGCGGAATTGAGGACTCGTCCTCATTTTCTCCCTAAGGTGGTTTCAGCGTTTCATCTGGACCAACCTATTGTGGTACCTGCGGCTACTAGTGACTTGGAGGACTCCAAGTTGTTGGACATAGTCAGGGCCCTGAAAATATATGTTTCCAGGACGGCTGGAGTAAGAAAATCTGACTCGCTGTTTATCCTGTATGCACCCAACAAGCTGGGTGCTCCTGCTTCTAAGCAGACTATTGCTCGTTGGATTTGTAATACAATTCAGCTTGCACATTCTGTGGCAGGCCTGCCACAGCCAAAATCTGTAGAAGCCCATTCCACAAGGAAGGTGGGCTCATCTTGGGCGGCTGCCCGAGGGGTCTCGGCTTTACAACTTTGCCGAGCAGCTATTTGGTCAGGGGCAAATACGTTTGCAAAATTCTACAAATTTGATACCCTGGCTGAGGAGGACCTGGAGTTCTCTCATTCGGTGCTGCAGAGTCATCCGCACTCTCCCGCCCGTTTGGGAGCTTTGGTATAATCCCCATGGTCCTTACGGAGTTCCCAGCATCCACTAGGACGTCAGAGAAAATAAGAATTTACTTACCGATAATTCTATTTCTCGTAGTCCGTAGTGGATGCTGGGCGCCCATCCCAAGTGCGGATTGTCTGCAATACTTGTACATAGTTATTGTTAACTAAATCGGGTTATTGTTGTTGTGAGCCATCTATCCAGAGGCTCCTCTGTTATCATGCTGTTAACTGGGTTCAGATCACAGGTTGTACGGTGTGATTGGTGTGGCTGGTATGAGTCTTACCCGGGATTCATAAATCCTTCCTTATTGTGTACGCTCGTCCGGGCACAGTATCCTAACTGAGGCTTGGAGGAGGGTCATAGGGGGAGGAGCCAGTGCACACCAGGTAGTCCTAAAGCTTTACTTTTGTGCCCAGTCTCCTGCGGAGCCGCTATTCCCCATGGTCCTTACGGAGTTCCCAGCATCCACTACGGACTACGAGAAATAGAATTATCGGTAAGTAAATTCTTATTTTTGTAGAAGGTGCTAGATAAATGTTAATTTGAATCTGATTGGTCTCTATGGAAAACATCTCCACTTCTGAAAACCCGCACCTTACTACAGATGTGTCCTCATACATCTTTGTTATTTTCATAGCCATGGCGTGGCATTTCCATATTGCGGGATTACGCACCACCATGGCTGCTTTGTAATGCAAATGATCTTGGGCACATGCATACGCAAGCGTGCCATGATAGCACACATACGCGGCTGTATAACTATGGGTAGCAGGAGAATATTCTCCCGCTACCCAACCCTGTAATGTCTCCCGGTCCCCCTCTATGTTTACACGCCAGTGGGAGCCTCTTACTCCCACTCCCTGACCACTGCCATTGCTAAGCTCCCACGAGCATGAAGCGTTCCGAGAGTGTGTGTACGCACGCACCCGAGAATGCCACGGCATGGCGTTTCTCTGTACCGCAATGCAAATTCATCACGGGCAAAGATGTAAAGTGGCACATCTGTAAATATACCTCTAGGCCTTGTTTATTTAACACATTAAAATGACCATACTTAAAACACTTTCCCAAAACATAGCAGCTAACATTACAAATTAAAACTTAAACACAACTCTACTTTACTTACAGAGGAGAACATTCAAGAGGAACCACAGCCTGCAGAAGAGGGGGATCTTGAAATGGAAGAAACATGTACCCTGAATCTGACAGCAATTCCTCCACCTTTGCCAATACCCCCAATTTTGAGAAGCCCAGTACCTCACATGAGTCCAGCTTCACCTGCACTACCAACACCTGAGCAAGTTTTTTGGTTCACCTGGGTCAATCAACAAACAAGTCACATTAAGGGGTATATGCAATTGCGGTCGAATCGCCGAGAAAGTCGAAAAACGGGACATATTCGACCAAAAAACCAAGTCGAATTGGATTCGACAATGCAATACAGTACTTTTCGTCAAAATACCTGCCGTTTCAGATTCAACTTTTAGCAAATCGACTTTTTCAAAATTCGACATGTCTGCAATGGTCAAAATGCGGCTTTTCGACAAAAGTATATTCAATTGAAAAATGACGATTTGACAACAGTGCTATTCGACCGCAAATTCGACATTTTCAGTCCGCCTCACTTTGCTGGCGGGATCTAATAAAAAAAATTTAATAAATGATTTTTTTTTTTGCTTTTTGTATTGCTAATATCATATCTATTTATATTTGAAGGGATTATCTACTTGGTTTGTCTTTTTTTGACTCACAAGTATTATTTAATTGATTTTTTAAAAGAATATTTTTTTCTTCACTCTGCTGAGGGAAATGTACCCATGATTCCACAGTTTTACCCAGGATACACTTCTGCAAAGCCCCTCCTATCTCCTCACTCCCGGTTTTTTGAGACTAGGGAGAAGGAGCTATTTCAGTCAGCTCTATTGTGGAATCGTTTTTTTAGGACAATTCCTGCGTTTTAAAACTCATTCCTATTTTTGTACTGACTACAATAATGGAGCCTTTTTCTGACCAGATTGTGATGTTCATGCTGGTTGCAAGCATGGAGGAAGAAAGGACTGCTGAACATCAGGATCAAAGTCAGCAAATGTCTGCATTGGGTGAGCCAGTATTGCGGGTTTCATTTCCACGTCCATGCCAGTATCGCACTAGGCGTGAACTGGAGGATCTCAGCGAGTTCGAGGTGATTAAAAATTATCGCTTATCGACTCGCGACATATATTCGCTGTACGCTCTGTTGGAGGCCAACCTGGAACCTCGGGCACGGACGAATCGTGCAGTCAGCGGTTTCCAGAAACTGCTGGGTACGTTACATTTTTTGGCGTCAGGCACATTCCAGCCTACACTGTCTCAAACATGCGGTTTTTCACAGTCGACACTGTCGCGCTGTATAACCCAGGTCATTAGGGCTTTCCGCAAATTGACGATCCAGTACATCACATTTCCAGAGATGGAAAGCGAATGTCGAGAGATCAAATTAGGCTTTTTCACCAAATACAAATTTCCCAATGTGCTGGGCGCGATTGACTGTACCCACGTGCAGATCAGACCGCCACGTAATTCGGAAGAATGTTTTCGGAACCGAAAACATTTCCATTCCTTGAATGTACAGGCGGTCTGTGATGTCAACATGAGATTTTTAAATATTTTTGTGGGATTTCCTGGATCGTCTCACGACTCCTTCATCCTGAGCCAGTCATCGCTGTTTGACAAGTTCGAAACAGGAAACATGCCTGGTGGCTGGCTGTTAGGTATGTATTTTAATAATTGTTTTTATTTTTTTATTATTATAATAATTTTTTTTTTTTTTTTTTAGATTACCTACCATTTTTTTCTTCTTTTCTATAGGCGATGCGGGTTATCCCAACAAATCGTGGCTCTTGACCCCATTGTCTAATCCTGTTGGTAGAGCACAAAAACGTTACCAAGAGACACACATTGCATCGAGGCAAATAATTGAACGTGCCTTCGGTGTACTTAAAAGCCGGTTTCGATGTTTAGACACTTCCGGCAGTGCTCTTTTGTACTCACCAGCGAAGGTTTGCGGCATGGTAAATGCATGTTATGTTGTATAAAATACATGTGTAGCAAACCGTTTGCCGGTGACTCTTCGTCGCAGTGCTTTCCGACGCGGTAACCGTTCTTCTGCTCTACCGGTGGGTATGGACGAAGGAGAGGATTCCCGACAGGCAGTGATACAAAATTATTTTTTGGTTGCCTGTGAGTATATTTATAACATTTGTATTATCGTGTAAACTGAGATTGTAATATTCTAATAAAAAACATCTTTATTTATGTATTTCAGAGTTTGACGTCCTGTTGATGTGCATTCCCAGGCCTGTTTTGTCCTGTTGACAAATCGTTACCCCCTGTTTTATCCTGTTGTTGGGTTGCTGCAAATATTGGACCATTTTATCCAACTCTACCATGGGCGACCTACTTGTGATGTGGACCTGACCCTCCGCCATGTAGCAGACAACCCCGCTCAGGTGAGATGAATTGCCCAAAACTGCCTCTTGTAAAAAGTCACCCCGGCATGTCCAAAGTGCAGGCCTCCGGCATTTGCCAAACTGCACATCCAATCATGCCCTGATGCTTACACATGTGTGTCAGGGAATGTTTGGATGTGTAGTTACGCAAGTGCCGGAGGGTTGCATTTGGGCCCCCTGTAACCTGCTTGTGTCGTGTTGCTTGTACCTTTTCCATAGAAGGGTGACACTACCACTAGCTGGAATCTCATACTATTCTCTTCCACAGGTCTTGCGGAGTATCCTTCCCAAGTGGCGTGGATGTGAAGAGACAAGACATTTCCCCTGATGTTCCATGGGCGACCTAATTGTGATGTGGACCTGAACCTCCGCCATGTATCAGACAACCCCGCTCAGGTGAGATGTATTGCCCAAAAATCCCTCTTGTCCAAAAGTCATCCTGGCGTGACCCAATTGCAGCCCCCCAGCATTTGCAAAAATGCACATCCAATCATGCCCTGACAGGAATGCTTACGCTGTGTCAGGGCATGCTTGGATGTGTAGTTTCTCAAGTGCCGGAGGGTTGCATTTGGGACAAAGGCCACTGTTACCTGCTTGTGTCAAAGTGTCGCTTGTACCTTGTCTTTTCCTAGAAGGGTGATGCTATTTCCAATACCTGGAACCTCATACTAATCTCTTCCACAGGTCTTGCGGAGTATCCTTCCCAAGTGGCGTGGATGTGAAGAGACACGACATTTCCCCTGATGTTCCATGTGTGACCTACTTGTGATGTGGACCTGAACCTCCGCCATGTATCAGACAACCCCGCTCAGGTGAGATGTATTGCCCAAAAATCCCTATTGTCCAAAGTCATCCTGGCGTGACCCAATTGCAGCCCCCCAGCATTTGCCAAACTGCACATCCAATCATGCCCTGACAGGAATGCTTACGCTGTGTCAGGGCATGCTTGGATGTGTAGTTTCTCAAGTGCCGGAGGGTTGCATTTGGGACAAAGGCCACTGTTACCTGCTTGTGTCAAAAAGTGTTGATTGTACCTTGTCTTTTCCATACCTGGGGGACACTATTACCAATAGCTGGAACCTCATACTATTCTCTTCCACAGGTCTTGCGGAGTATCCTTTCCAAGTGGCGTGGATGTGAAGAGACACGACATTTCCCCTGATGTTCCATGTGTGACCTACTTGTGATGTGGACCTGAACCTCCGCCATGTAGCAGACAACCCCGCTCAGGTGAGATGTATTGCCCAAAAATCCCTCTTGTCCAAAGTCACCCCAGCATGTCCAAAGTGCAGCCCTCCGGCATTTGCCAAACTGCACATCCAATCATGCCCTGATGCTTACTAGAGATGTGCACCGGAAATTTTTCAGGTTTTGTTTTTTGGTTTTGGGTTCGGTTCCGCGGCCGTGTTTTGGGTTCGAACGCGTTTTGGCAAAACCTCACCGAATTTTTTTTGTCGGATTCGGGTGTGTTTTGGATTCGGGTGTTTTTTTCAAAAAACCCTAAAAAACAGCTTAAATCATAGAATTTGGGGGTCATTTTGATCCCAAAGTATTATTAACCTCAATAACCATAATTTCGACTCATTTTCAGTCTATTCTGAACACCTCACACCTCACAATATTATTTTTAGTCCTAAAATTTGCACCGAGGTCGCTGGATGACTAAGCTCAGCGACCCAAGTGGCCGACACAAACACCTGGCCCATCTAGGAGTGGCACTGCAGTGTCACGCAGGATGGCCCTTCCAAAAAACACTCCCCAAACCGCACATGATGCAAAGAAAAAAAGAGGCGCAATGAGGTAGCTGTGTGACTAAGCTCAGCGACCCTAGTGGCCGACACAAACACCTGGCCCATCTAGGAGTGGCACTGCAGTGTCAGGCAGGATGGCCCTTCCAAAAAACACTCCCCAAACAGCACATGATGCAAAGAAAAAAAGAGGCGCAATGAGGTAGCTGTGTGACTAAGCTCAGCGACCCAAGTGGCCGACACAAACACCTGGCCCATCTAGGAGTGGCACTGCAGTGTCACGCAGGATGGCCCTTCCAAAAAATACTCCCCAAACAGCACATGACGCAAAGAAGAAAAAAAAGAGGCGCAATGAGGTAGCTGTGTGACTGAGCTCAGCGACCCTAGTGGCCGACACAAACACCTGGCCCATCTAGAAGTGTCACTGCAGTGTCACGCAGGATGGCCCTTCCAAAAAACACTCCCCAAACAGCACATGACGCAAAGAAAAAAAGAGGCGCAATGAGGTAGCTGTGTGAGTAAGCTATGCAACCCTAGTGGCCGACACAAACACCTGGCCCATCTAGGAGTGGCACTGCAGTGTCACGCAGGCTGGCCCTTCCAAAAAACACTCCCCAAACAGCACATGACGCAAAGAAAAATGAAAGAAAAAAGAGGTGCAAGATGGAATTGTCCTTGGGCCCTCCCACCCACCCTTATGTTGTATAAACAGGACATGCACACTTTAACCAACCCATCATTTCAGTGACAGGGTCTGCCACACGACTGTGACTGAAATGACGGGTTGGTTTGGACCCACACCAAAAAAGAAGCAATTAATCTCTCCTTGCACAAACTGGCTCTACAGAGGCAAGATGTCCACCTCATCATCATCCTCCGATTCATCGCCGTGTACATCCCCCTCCTCACAGATTATCAATTCGTCCCCACTGGAATCCACCATCACAGCTCCCTGTGTACTTTGTGGAGGCAATTGCTGCTGGTGAATGTCTCCATGGAGGAATTGATTATAATTCATTTTAATGAACATCATCTTCTCCACATTTTCTGGAAGTAACCTCGTACACCGATTGCTGACAAGGTGAGCGGCTGCACTAAACACTCTTTCGGAGTACACACTTGTGGGAGGGCAACTTAGGTAGAATAAAGCCAGTTTGTGCAAGGGCCTCCAAATTGCCTCTTTTTCCTGCCAGTATACGTACGGACTGTCTGACGTGCCTACTTGGATGCGGTCACTCATATAATCCTCCACCATTCTTTCAATGGGGAGAGAATCATATGCAGTGACAGTAGACGACATGTCCGTAATCGTTGGCAGGTCCTTCAGTACGGACCAGATGTCAGCATCAGCAGTCGCTCCAGACTGCCCTGCATCACCGCCAGCGGGTGGGCTCGGAATTCTGAGCCTTTTCCTCGCACCCCCAGTTGCGGGAGAATGTGAAGGAGGAGATGTTGACAGGTCGCATTCCGCTTGACTTGACAATTTTCTCACCAGCAGTTCTTTGAACCCCTGCAGACTTGTGTCTGCCGGAAAGAGAGATCCAAGGTAGGTTTTAAATCTAGGATCGAGCACGGTGGCCAAAATGTAGTGCTCTGATTTCAACAGATTGACCACCCGTGAATCCTTGTTAAGCGAATTAAGGGCTCCATCCACAAGTCCCACATGCCTAGCGGAATCGCTCTGTTTTAGCTCCTCCTTCAATGTCTCCAGCTTCTTCTGCAAAAGCCTGATGAGGGGAATGACCTGACTCAGGCTGGCAGTGTCTGAACTGACTTCACGTGTGGCAAGTTCAAAAGGTTGCAGAACCTTGCACAACGTTGAAATCATTCTCCACTGCGCTTGAGACAGGTGCATTCCACCTCCTATATCGTGCTCAGTTGTATAGGCTTGAATGGCCTTTTGCTGCTCCTCCAACCTCTGAAGCATATAGAGGGTTGAATTCCACCTCGTTACCACTTCTTGCTTCAGATGATGGCAGGGCAGGTTCAGGCGTTTTTGGTGTTGCTCCAGTCTTCTGTACGTGGTGCCTGTACGCCGAAAGTGTCCCGCAATTCTTCTGGCCACCGACAGCATCTCTTGCACGCCCCTCTCGTTTTTTAAATAATTCTGCACCACCAAATTCAAGGTATGTGCAAAACATGGGACGTGCTGGAATTTGCCCATATTTAATGCACACACAATATTGCTGGCGTTGTCCGATGCCACAAATCCACAGGAGAGTCCAATTGGGGTAAGCCATTCTGCGATGATCTTCCTCAGTTGCCGTAAGAGGTTTTTAGCTGTGTGCGTATTCTGGAAAGCGGTGATACAAAGCGTAGCCTGCCTAGGAAAGAGTTGGCGTTTGCGAGATGCTGCTACTGGTGCCGCCGCTGCTGTTCTTGCGGCGGGAGTCCATACATCTACCCAGTGGGCTCTCACAGTCATATAGTCCTGAGTCTGCCCTGCTCCACTTGTCCACATGTCCGTGGTTAAGTGGACATTGGGTACAACTGCATTTTTTAGGACACTGGTGAGTCTTTTTCTGAGGTCTGTGTACATTTTCGGTATCGCCTGCCTAGAGAAATGGAACCTAGATGGTATTTGGTACCGGGGACACAGTACCTCAAACAAGTCTATAGTTGGCTCTGCAGTAATGATGGATACCGGAACCACGTTTCTCACCGCCCAGGATGCCAAGGCCTCAGTTATCCGCTTTGCAGCAGGATGACTGCTGTGATATTTCATCTTCCTCGCAAAGGACTGTTGGACAGTCAATTGCTTGGTGGAAGTAGTAAAAGTGGTCTTACGACTTCCCCTCTGGGATGACCATCGACTCCCAGCAGCAACAACAGCAGCGCCAGCAGCAGTAGGCGTTACACGCAAGGATGCATCGGAGGAATCCCAGGCAGGAGAGGACTCGTCAGAATTGCCAGTGACATGGCCTGCAGGACTATTGGCATTCCTGGGGAAGGAGGAAATTGACACTGAGGGAGTTGGTGGGGTGGTTTGCGTGAGCTTGGTTACAAGAGGAAGGGATTTACTGGTCAGTGGACTGCTTCCGCTGTCGCCCAAAGTTTTTGAACTTGTCACTGACTTATGATGAATGCGCTGCAGGTGACGTATAAGGGAGGATGTTCCGAGGTGGTTAACGTCCTTACCCCTACTTATTACAGCTTGACAAAGGCAACACACGGCTTGACAAATGTTGTCCGCATTTCTGTTGAAATACTTCCACACCGAAGAGCTGATTTTTTGGGTATTTTCACCAGGCATGTCAATGGCCATATTCCTCCCACGGACAACAGGTGTCTCCCCGGGTGCCTGACTTAAACAAACCACCTCACCATCAGAATCCTCCTGGTCAATTTCCTCCCCAGCTCCAGCAACACCCATATCCTCCTCATCCTGGTGTACTTCAACACTGACATCTTCAATCTGACTATCAGGAACTGGACTGCGGGTGCTCCTTCCAGCACTTGCAGGGGGCGTGCAAATGGTGGAAGGCGCATGCTCTTCACGTCCAGTGTTGGGAAGGTCAGGCATCGCAACCGACACAATTGTACTCTCCTTGGGGATTTGTGATTTCGAAGAACGCACAGTTCTTTGCTGTGCTTTTGCCAGCTTAAGTCTTTTCATTTTTCTAGCGAGAGGCTGAGTGCTTCCATCCTCATGTGAAGCTGAACCACTAGCCATGAACATAGGCCAGGGCCTCAGCCGTTCCTTGCCACTCCGTGTGGTAAATGGCATATTGGCAAGTTTACACTTCTCCTCCGACAATTTTATTTTAGATTTTTGAGTCCTTTTTTTACTGATATTTGGTGTTTTGGATTTTACATGCTCTGTACTATGACATTGGGCATCGGCCTTGGCAGACGACGTTGATGGCATTTCATCGTCTCGGCCATGACTAGTGGCAGCAGCTTCAGCACGAGGTGGAAGTCGATCTTGATCTTTCCCTATTTTTGGAACCTCAACATTTTTGTTCTCCATATTTTAATAGGCACAACTAAAAGGCACCTCAGGTAAACAATGGAGATGGATGGATACTAGTATACTTATGGATGATGAGTGACTGCCGACACAGAGGTAGCTACAGCCGTGGACTACCGTACTGCGTCTGCTAGTATAGACTGGATGATAATGATATAAAAAATATATATATATCACTACTGCAGGACAGGTATATATTATATAATGACGGACCTGCTGGACACTGTCAGCAGCAGACTCCTAAACTACTAGTATGAAGAAGATAGAAAAAAAAAAAAAACACCACAGGTAGGTATACAATTATGGACGAGCACTGCCGACACAGAGGTAGCTACAGCCGTGGACTACCGTACTGCGTCTGCTAGTATAGACTGGATGATAATGATATAAAAAATATATATATATCACTACTGCAGGTATATATTATAATATAATGAATGACGGACCTGCTGGACACTGTCTGTCAGCGGAATGCGTTTATAGAATAAAAAAAAAAAACACCACACGAGTGTTTAACTTTTTCAGGCAGACAATATACTGGTGGTCACTGGTCAGTCACACTGGCAGCAAAAGTGTGCACTGTTATGTACTCCTGCTATAACTGCTCCCCAGTCTCCCCCACAATTAAGCTGTGTGAGCAGTGAGCACTCAGCACAGTCAGATATACATAGATGATATTATCATGCAGCACACTGAGGCTGAGCACAGATATGGTATGTGACTGTGTTTTTCAGGCAGAGAACGGATTTTAAATAATAAATAAAACTGGTGGTCACTAGTATAACTATCAGCAAAACTCTGCACTCTCTGAGTACTCCTAATGCTCCCCAAAATTACTAAAATTAAATTACTAGTAAATCAAGTGTCTCACTCTCTATCTAAACGGAGAGGACGCCAGCCACGTCCTCTCCCTATCAATCTCAATGCACGTGTGAAAATGGCGGCGACGCGCGGCTCCTTATATAGAATCCGAGTCTCGCGATAGAATACGAGCCACGCGAGAATCCGACAGCGGGATGATGACGTTCGGGCGCGCTCGGGTTAGCCGAGCAAGGCGGGAAGATCCGAGTCTGCCTCGGACCCGTGTAAAAAGGCTGAAGTTCGGGGGGGTTCGGATTCCGAGGAACCGAACCCGCTCATCTCTAATGCTTACACATGTGTGTCAGGTAATGTTTGGATGTGTAGTTACGCAAGTGCTGGAGGGTTGCATTTGGGGCCGCTGTAACCTGATTGTGTCGTGTTGCTTGTACCTCTTCTTTTCCGTATCAGGGTGACACTATTTCCAATACCTGGAACCTCATATTATTTTCTTCCACAGGTCTAGCGGAGTATCCTTCCCAAGTGGCGTGGATGTGAAGAGACACGACATTTCCCCTGATGTTCCATGGGTGACCTACTTGTGATGTGGACAAGACCCTCCGCCATGTAGCAGACAACCCCGCTCAGGTGAGATGAATTGCCCAAAACTCCCTCTTGTAAAAAGTCACCCTGGCATGTCCAAAGTGCAGCCCTCCGGCATTTGCCAAACTGCACATCCAATCATGCCCTGATGCTTACACATGTGTGTCAGGGAATGTTTGGATGTGTAGTTACGCAAGTGCCGGAGGGTTGCATTTGGGGCCGCTGTAACCTGATTGTGTCGTGTTGCTTGTACCTCTTCTTTTCCGTACCAGGGTGACACTATTTCCAATACCTGGAATCTCATACTATTCTCTTCCACAGGTCTTGCGGAGTATCCTTCCCAAGTGGCTTGAATCCTCATGGATGAAGAGGGACACAACTGTTCCCCTGCTGTACCATGGGCGACCTAACACAATTCCACTGCATGTCATATTTAACATTGTATTTATTAATAATTGAAATAAAAACCACAGAAAACTTCTCATTTTAAAATTTTATTGAAGAAAAATTGTATTTGATTTTTTAAATAAAAATTTGAAAGGTAATTAAACAAAAAAAGTAGTTTGTTCTTCTTTACATTCTTTTCTTGTGTAGAAAGATATCTGTGGGGAAAAAAAAATATTAAGTAAAGACACTAATGTCATGTTCGTTCCTTTCTCCCTGAACATTTGTGGAACCACACAGCCCAGCATGACCCATTGCTGGGTTGTGTGGTTCCACAAAGGCAGGCGTGGCAGAGTGGTGTCAGTGGTCATCACTTTGACACGCTTGCATTTGTGGAACCACACAGCCCAGCAATGACAAAGGCAGGCGGTCAACAGTTTCTTGAATATATACATTGAAACATGGCTCTACTCACCTTGGTACGCACAACACGAACTATGCCGTCCACTTAAATTTTCCACCCAATCCTATGAATAAGCCAAAAACAAACACTAGTGAATAGTAAATTCACACAACAGTGAAAGAATATTGTACACCATTACAAAAAGTATTTTTTGGGTAAAAGAGTGGTATCAGAATAGCTCTTTGGCCCATCATACATTTAGCCACAAGGAGCTTTCATCCGTTACCACACGCGCCCGCATACATGCCCGCGCATGTATGCCTACACATAAAGCTCCTTGGTAGTACCCGGTCACGGGTGGGGGAGCCCAACACATATAAAACAATAGTAAGAAGAAAAAAAAACTAATGGGAGGGGGAAGAAAGGGATACATGAAAAACATAACAGTAAATAAAACAATACGACCGGGCTCATGGTGGAAGTCTGTCCGGATCCTGGTCTTCCTCCTGATAGGGCATCGATGTCCTGGGAGGCTGGGTAGTGGGTAGACTAGGCCTCGGGGCCCGTGCGGCTGTAGATGTTGCTGCCGGTGGTGGAGGCATCTGGTGGGTGGGGTACATCCCTGTATGTCCTTGGTACATCTGTGACCGTCTATACCAGGATGGTAGTGTAGGAAGGGAAGGAAGCGTCCTTGTGGCTCTTGATGGCGGAATTGGTGGATCACCAGCGTGTTGATGAGCTGGTTCTGGGAGTTTATCATAGATCATCTGCAGTGTGGTTGCGATCATCTGTTGGCTGGATGAGGATTGTCGATGGCTCTCCGACATGTTGTCATTGCTGTGTGCCAGGCATGATGTGTTATCCAACAGCCGGTTGATGTATTTGGCCAGAATGTGAAGGATGTCCATAGTCTCCCTATGATCTTCTCTTCTGGTCTTTAGTATTTCGGCCGCGCTGTCGGCATGAGTCTTCTGCATATCAAGCAGACCGTTAGCCATCTTATCCATTGTCTTCTCAATGGCGTCCAGTCTGCTTCCTACGACAACCCGAAAACTATCCTGGCTGACATTCATCTCTGCTGCCAGATTGTTTACCCTCTGAACATTTGAGGGATCCTGCCCTTCCTGGACGTCTGCCACCAATTGCATTTGTGCAGCTGTAAAGAAAATTAGAAATTATTATACACATTCAACATACATTTGTTTGAAGGCTCACAATTCGATATTTACTCACACAGGGATGTAGAAACTGCAGGCTGCTGCACTTCCACCTCGTCATCCTCTGACGAATCCTGTATGAGATCCGGCCTGTAGTAGGAACCAATCCCCGAAGCAAGTCCGCTGCTGGTCCGTGGCACCACTGTTTGCAAAAGAAAAAAAATTAAAGTTAATAAACTATACAAAACTGGTGCACCCCCCACACCACACCCCCAAAAATGAAATACAAACCTTCTCCATCCTGTGATGCCGCTGCTCCAGGAGCTTCACTTGTCCTCATTTCTGGAGACTTTTCATGGGTCTGGCTGAATACTTCTGCACGGCTGTCTTCAAACCCAATAAAAGTCTCGTCCATTAACCCTGTAGACTCAAACAATTCGGGTGATGGGTCCACAAGGGTAATGTCTTGTTGAGGCTCTTCGGTCACAGTCTCAGAGCTCCAGTAGATATGACGATCTGGTGATGAACTGCGCGCAGGAGCTGTAGTTTGGCGCCCATCTTGTGGTGTGGTCGCCGACAGTGTCTGGCGCACAGGTGATGTTCTGTGCGCTGATGTCTGGCGCGCAGGTGATGGTCTGCGAGCTGACGTCGTCTGGCGCACAGGTGACTTACTGCGCGATGACGATGTGTGGTGCACAGGTGATGATCTGTGAGCTCCTGATGCTTGCTGCGCAGGTGGTGGTCCACGCGCTGGCGATGTCCTGCGCACAGTTGATGTCCTCTGGGCAGGCGTGTCTGAAAAAACTAAAAAAACATTAGCAAATAAAAAAAAAAATTATTTACATACAGCTCATCTGAATGTATTCTTACCATCAGGCCTCCTTTTGGACTGCTTGTCTCCCGCCTTCTCCGTCTTCTGGGCGGTTCTTCCTCCTCGGGAAAGCCAGCAGGACGGCTGGAGTCCACACCTCCGTGAACTCCTTGGACCATGGCAGGGTTCATGCGCCTTTTAATAACTTCCTCCCAGGGTAGCCACTTCGGATTGAGAGCCGGGCCACCTCCCGTAGCGTTCTCATGTCGGCGCTGAATCCCCATCTTCTTTTTGGTCTGTCTGCGGCAATCACTGTACCGCTTCATGCAGTTTCTGGTGCTCCGGCGGTTTCCAGATACTGCAGTGACTTGGTTCGCGATGGCTTCCCAGATGTTTCGTTAAGTCTTTGCTGCTGTGGTCTGTGCCCTTTGTCCATACAGAACTTCGTAGGACCTGTCGACGCCATCCACTAGGGCACAGTTTTCCGCCTCAGTATATCTGGGTCCACGCGGCTTCTTCTGTCCTGCGTCTTCACCAGAGGCTTCCTCCTCCGACTGCTCCTCTGGCTGGCTTCTTGCCTTTAGGGATTAAAAAAAAAACATGCATTTAATAAGATTGGTATGTACCTGTGAGTGTCAGTATCCCTGGCATTGTGCAAATATACCTGTAGGTGTGCATGGCAGTGCGCAAACTAGGGTGTCGAGTTGGATGCTATTGTGTCTGCAGGTGTTGTCAGTACCTTTCTAGGCTTTTTCTTTTTAGACTCCTCCATTTGGTCCCTTGACGACCGCGGCTGGTCACTGCATGCCTGGTCGGTCGTATCCTCCTCCTGGGTCGGCTCCCACTCCTCGTTGCTATGCAGGGACATTTCTTCTGAGGGGTGGGGGGAAGGGGTGGATCGGGCCCGCTTGTCCCTGGACATCTGTTTTAAATTTGTAAAAATATATATTTTTTCTCATTTTACAACACATTACAAAATTATATGCAACCACATGTCATGCTGCTGGGACCCCAGTTCTCAAGCAGGACCAAACTCCAAAAAAAAAAAAAAAAATGAAAAATATAAAGAAAAAAAAAAAACCAAATCCCCCGTTAAAGCATCCCTGCTAACACAAAATGGCTGACACACTCAAAATGGCAGACACACACAAAATGGCTGACACACAAAATGGCTGACACACACAAAATGGCTGACAGTCACACCAAACTAGTCAAAAAGCATCCCTGCACATTCTGCAGGTACACCAGTGCTAAAATAGGAGGGAAAAAACATGTTTGACAAACAACCGACACCACATGTCGACCTCATGTCTGACACAAACTTGCTCCAAATCACCCCAAACTAGTCAAAAAGCATCCCTGCACATTCTGCAGGTACACCAGTGCTAAAACAGAATGGAAAAAAACGGTTTTAACAAACAAACGACACTACATGTCGACCGCATTGATACCGACACACACTAAAATCAGCCCAAACTAGCCAAAAATCATTCCTGCACATGCTGGAGGTACACCAATGCAAAAGCAAGACCAAAAAAGTCATTTTAAGAAAAAAGAAAAAAACGTGAAAAACTACCCAAAACTCCACAAAAAAATGCAGCAGAACAAGCAGGAGCTATACACATACCTGCACACATACCCAAACACCACATGTACACCTCATGGCAACCCCCACTACACATACACACATACATGCAACACCAGACCCACATGTGGTACTTACCTACAAATGTAGAAATCGCTCCAAAAACGACTCTCCTCCGGGGTAACAGGTATCCTCCTGTCTGTCCTGGAATAAAGCCTGCTGGGTGTCCAAATGATACCACAGCAAACAACAACCAATTTGCTAGCTCTGCACCTCCTCACACCTCTCTGCAGGTTCACAAAATGGCTGCTGAGCACGCAGCAAACAAGCCCTAATAAAGGGCTGCAAACGGCGGGAAGGCAAATTCAGGACGCCCACTACTCGCCGATTGGTCCGTGATCCGCCAAGGGGAGTGTCGAATCCATTTTGCATTGCATATGGTGAATTCATGGTCCCGGCGGCAGGGATGCGGCTGTCGAGTACGGGCGAATTTTTAAACGGACGAAAAAACGGCGCGATTCGACTGCAATTGCATATACCCCTAAATGGCTCTAAAAACAGGTGACACACATGGGAAGCCAAGCAACTAACACACGCAAAATTAACAAAAATGTTAGCTACCAAACTACTCAGCTGACACGACTGGCTAATTCTCTGGAACTCATGCCGGATGACCGCAACAGGTTTCATAGTTGTTTTGTATGGCTCATGGAGGAAAATAAAAAAATGCATCAGACTTACCTCTATATGCTTGAGGCAAACCTCATAACACAGCAAAGCATGTTAAGTCTCAGGAAGTCCCAGAACATTGCCACCAGAGACCTAAATTCCACAATTGCAAATTTGACACAACTGGTGGCCCAACAAACCACACGAGCAGTTCTGGGGGAATAACCCCACAAACCACTCCAATTACCTCTCCTCAAAGGCGGTTGTCCCGCATCCACATCGCCAGTACAACAACAGCCAAAGAGCATTGCAGCTTCAGGGGGCAGGAGGGGAGGCAAGTGGACTACAGAGCTAGCAGTCATCTGTTAAAAAAGTTTAACACAACAAAAATAAATGTCATTATTGTTGTATATTTTTGGTTGAGGTCAAAATTATTACATGTTTATGTAATGTATTAATACATACCTTGGTGCACCTCTTTTTTTCTTTGCATCATGTGCTGTTTGGGGACTATTTATTAAGTGCCATCCTGTCTGACACTGCAGTGCCACTCCTAGATGGGCCAGGTGTTTGTGCCGCCCACTTGGGTCGCTTAGTGACCTCGGTGCAAATGTTAGCACTAAAAATAATATTGTGAGGTATGAGGTGTTCAGAATAGACTGGAAATGAGTGGAAATTATGGTTATTGAGGTTAATAATACTATAGGATCAAAATTACCCCCAAATTCTATGATTTAAGCAGTTTTTGAAAAAAAACACCTGAATCCAAAACGCACCCGAATCCGACAAAAATTCTTAATGGAGGTTTTGCCAAAAAGCGTCCGAATCCAAAACACGACCGAGGAACTGAATACAAAACCAAAACCAGAAAAATTCCCGCTGCACATCTCTAGTCTTAAGCAATGGAATTGTAAAATTAACATTTTATTGGAACAACAGTACACAAGAAGGACAAATGATCCATGCCTATATGCAAAGTTTGAAAATGGAATAAGGGACAGGGCAAACAAATGGTGGTAGCACTTTTATTAGTGATGAGCGGGTTCGGTTTCCGAGAAACCGAACCCACCCGAGCTTTACCTTTTTTACACGGGTCCGAGCAGACTCGGATCCTCCCGCCTTGCTCGGCTAACCCGAGCGCGCCCGAACGTCATCATCCCGCTGTCGGATTCTCGCGAGATTCGGATTCTATATAAGCAGCCTCGCGTCGCCGCCATTTTCCACACCTGCATTGAGATTGATAGGGAGAGGACGTGGCTGGCGTCCTCTCCGTTTATATACTAGTTATATACTACACAGTACACAGTTGATCTGATTGCTTAGCTTATTGTGGGGAGGATTGGGGAGCAGCTGTTAGGAGGAGTACAGTGCAGAGTTTTGCTAATAGTGACCACCAGTTTTTTATCCGTTCTCTGCCTGAAAAAAATGCTCCATACCATATCTGTGCTCAGTGTGCAGTGCTGCATGATATATCTGTGCTGAGTGCTCACTGCTCACACTGCTTAATTGTGGGGACTGGGGAGCAGCTATAGCAGGAGTACAGTGCACAGTTTTGCTGACAGTGACCACCAGTATACGTTTGTCTGCCTGAAAAACACTCCTGTGGTGTCTTTTTTTTTTTATACTATAAAGTATAAACGCAGTCTGCTGACAGTGTCCACCAGTTCCATTATACTGTATATAGCAGTACGGTAGGCCACTGCTGTACCTACCTCTGTGTCGTCACTCGTCGTCCATAAGTATACTAGTATCCATCCATCTACATTGTATACCTGTGGTGCCTTTTAGTTGTGCGCATTAAAATATGGAGAACAAAAATGTGGAGGTTAAAAAAATAGGGAAAGATCAAGATCCACTTCCACCTCGTGCTGAAGCTGCTGCCACTAGTCATGGCCGAGATGATGAAATGCCATCAACGTCGTCTGCCAAGGCCGATGCCCTATGTCATAGTACAGAGCATGTAAAATCCAAAACACAAAAGATCAGTAAAATTACCCAAAAATCTATATTAAAAGCGTCTGAGGAGAAGCGTAAACTTGCCAATATGCCATTTACGACACGGAGTGGCAAGGAACGGCTGAGGCCCTGGCCTATGTTCATGGCTAGTGGTTCAGCTTCACATGAGGATGGAAGCACTCATCCTCTCGCTAGAAAAAAGAAAAGACTTAAGCTGGCAAAAGCACAGCAAAGAACTGTGCGTTCTTCGAAATCACAAATCCCCAAGGAGAGTACAATTGTGTCGGTTGCGATGCCTGACCTTCCCAACACTGGACGGGAAGAGCTTGCGCCTTCCACCATTTGCACACCCCCTGCAAGTTCCTGACAGTCAAATTGAAGATGTCAGTGTTGAAGTACACCAGGATGAGGATATGGGTGTTGCTGGCGCTGGGGAGGAAATTGACAAGGAGGATTCTGATGGTGAGGTGGTTTGTTTAAGTCAGGCACCCGGGGAGACACCTGTTGTCCGTGGGAGGAATATGGCCCTTGACATGCCTGGTCAAAATACAAAAAAAATTAGCTCTTCGGTGTGGAATTATTTCAACACGAATGCGGACAACAGGTGTCAAGCCATGTGTTGCCTTTGTCAAGCTGTAATAAGTAGGGGTAAGGACGTTAACCACCTCGGAACATCCTCCCTTATACGTCACCTGCAGCGCATTCATCATAAGTCAGTGACAAGTTCAAAAACTTTGGGCGACAGCGGAAGCAGTCCACTGACCACTAAATCCCTTCCTCTTGTAACCAAGCTCCTGCAAACCACACCACCAACTCCCTCAGTGTCAATTTCCTCCTTACCCAGGAAAGCCAATAGTCCTGCAGGCCATGTCACTGGCAAGTCTGACGAGTCCTCTCCTGCCTGGGATTCCTCCGATGCATCCTTGAGTGTAACGCCTACTGCTGCTGGCGCTGCTGTTGTTGCTGCTGGGAGTCGATCGTCATCCCAGAGGGGAAGTCGGAAGACCACTTGTACTACTTCCAGTAAGCAATTGACTGTCCAACAGTCCTGTGCAAGGAAGATGAAATATCACAGCAGTCATCCTGCTGCAAAGCGGATAACTGAGGCCTTGGCAGCCTGGGCGGTGAGAAACGTGGTTCCGGTATCCATCGTTAATTCAGAGCCAACTATAGACTTGATTGAGGTACTGTGTCCCCGGTACCAAATACCATCTAGGTTCCATTTCTCTAGGCAGGCGATACCGAAAATGTACACAGACCTCAGAAAAAGACTCACCAGTGTCCTAAAAAATGCAGTTGTACCCAATGTCCACTTAACCACGGACATGTGAACAAGTGGAGCAGGGCAGACTCAGGACTATATGACTGTGACAGCCCACTGGGTAGATGTATTGCCTCCCGCTGCAAGAACAGCAGCGGTGGCACCAGTAGCAGCATCTCGCAAACGCCAACTCGTTCCTAGGCAGGCTACGCTTTGTATCACCGCTTTCCAGAATACGCACACAGCTGAAAACCTCTTACGGCAACTGAGGAAGATCATCGCAGAATGGCTTACCCCAATTGGACTCTCCTGGGGATTTGTGACATCGGACAACGCCAGCAATATTGTGCATGCATTACATCTGTGCAAATTCCAGCACGTCCCATGTTTTGCACATACCTTGAATTTGGTGGTGCAGAATTATTTAAAAAACGAGAGGGGCGTGCAAGAGATGCTGTCGGTGGCCCGAAGAATTGCGGGCCACTTTCGGCGTTCAGGCACCGCGTACAGAAGACTGGAGCACCACCAAACACACCTGAACCTGCCCTGCCATCATCTGAAGCAGGAGGTGGTAACGAGGTGGAATTCAACCCTCTATATGCTTCAGAGGATGGAGGAGCAGCAAAAGGCCATTCAAGCCTATACATCTGGCCTCGATATAGGCAAAGGAGGTGGAATGCACCTGTCTCAAGCGCAGTGGAGAATGATTTCAACGTTGTGAAAGGTTCTGCAACCCTTTGAACTTGCCACACGTGAAGTCAGTTCAGACACTGCCAGCCTGAGTCAGGTCATTCCCCTCATCAGGCTTTTGCAGAAGAAGCTGGAGACATTGAAGGAGGAGCTAAAACAGAGCGATTCCGCTAGGCATGTGGGACTTGTGGATGGAGCCCTTCATTCGCTTAACCAGGATTCACGGGTGGTCAATCTGTTGAAATCAGAGCACTACATTTTGGCCACCGTGCTCGATCCTAGATTTAAAACCTACGTTCTATCTCTCTTTCCGGCAGACACAAGTCTGCAGGGGTTCAAAGACCTGCTGGTGAGAAAATTGTCAAGTCAAGTGGAACGTGACCCGTCAACAGCTCCTCCTTCACATTCTCCCGCAACTGGGGGTGCGAGGAAAAGGCTAAGAATTCCGAGCCCACCCGCTGGCGGTGATGCAGGGCAGTCTGGAGCGAGTGCTGACATCTGGTCCGGACTGAAGGACCTGCCAACGATTACTGACATGTCGTCTACTGTCACTGCATATGATTCTCTCACCATTGAAAGAATGGTGGAGGATTATATGAGTGACCGCATCCAAGTAGGCACGTCAGACAGTCCGTACGTATACTGGCAGGAAAAAGAGGCAATTTGAGGCCCTTGCAGAAACTGGCTTTATTCTACCTAAGTTGCCCTCCCTCCAGTGTGTACTCCGAAAGAGTGTTTAGTGCAGCCGCTCACCTTGTCAGCAATCGGTGTACGAGGTTACTTCCAGAAAATGTGGAGAAGATGATGTTCATTAAAATGAATTATAATCAATTCCTCCGTGGAGACATTCACCAGCAGCAATTGCCTCCAGAAAGTACACGGGGACCTGAGATGGTGGATTCCAGTGGGGACGAATTAATAATCTGTGAGGAGGGGGATGTACACAGTGAAAGGGGTGATGAATCGGACGATGAGGAGGAGGTGGACATCTTGCCCCTGTAGAGCCAGTTTGTGCAAGGAGAGATTGATTGCTTCTTTTTTGGTGGGGGCCCAAACCAACCAGTCATTTCAGTCACAGTCGTGTGGCAGACCCTGTCACTGAAATGATGGGTTAGTTAAAGTGTGCATGTCCTGTTTATACAACATAAGGGTGGTAGGGAGGGCCCAAGGACAATTCCATCTTGCACCTCTTTTTTCTTTCATTTTTCTTTGCATCATGTGCTGTTTGGGGAGTATTTTTTTGAAGGGCCATCCTGCGTGACACTGCAGTGCCACTCCTAGATGGGCCAGGTGTTTGTGTCGGCCACTAGGGTCGCTTAGCTTAGTCACACAGCTACCTCATTGCGCCTCTTTTTTTCTTTGCGTCGTGCTGTTTGGGGAGTATTTTTTTGAAGGGCCATCCTGCGTGACACTGCAGTGCCACTCCTAGATGGGCCAGATGTTTGTGTCGGCCACTTGGGTCGCTTATCTTAGTCACACAGCTACCTCATTGCGCCTCTTTTTTTCTTTGCATCATGTGCTGTTTGGGGAGTATTTTTTTGAAGTGCCATCCTGCCTGACACTGCAGTGCCACTCCTAGATGGGCCAGGTTTTTGTGTCGGCCACTTGGGTCGCTTAGCTCAGTCACACAGCTACCTCATTGCGCCTCTTTTTTTCTTTGCATCATGTGCTGTTTGGGGACAATTTTTTTGAAGGGCCATCCTGTCTGACACTGCAGTGCCACTCCTAGATGGGCCAGGTGTTAGTGTCGGGCACTTGGGTCGCTTAGCTTAGCCATCCAGCGACCTCGGTGCAAATTTTAGGACTAAAAATAATATTGTGAGATGTGAGGTGTTCAGAATAGACTGAAAATGAGTGGAAATTATGGTTATTGAGGTTAATAATACTATGGGATCAAAATGACCCCCAAATTCTATGATTTAAGCTGTTTTTTAGGGTTTTTTGAAAAAAACACCCGAATCCAAAACACACCCGAATCCAACAAAAAAATTTCGGTGAGGTTTTGCCAAAACGCGTCCGAACCCAAAACACGGCCGCGGAACCGAACCCAAAACCAAAACATAAAACCCGAAAAATTTCCGGTGCACATCACTAACTTTTATATGTGGTATTGGCAACTACTACAAGGCCTGGTATTACAGTAGCTATGTCTCATCTTTGTAGATGTGTGCATAAACTTTATCAAAGAGATTGGAATGCAATTAAGAGAGTGATGCAGGACCTTAAACAACCAAAGGACTTGAACCTGATATTATCAGCCGAAGGTACCGTATATACTCGAGTATATGCCGACTTTTTCAGCACTTTCTTTTGTGCTGAAAAAGCCCCCTCAGCTTATACTCGAGTCAGTGGAAGGGACACGAGTCACGGAGAGACACGGAGGGCACAGCGCGCGCCAGAAGGGACACTAGTCACAGTCGAGTCACGGAGGGACACGGAGGGCACAGCGCGCGCCTCTCCTGTGTCCCTCCTGCATCTCCGGCGGGTCTATTAAATGAAGTACCTGTTCGTGAGCTCTGATTGGCTCACAAACTGGCACTTCATTTAACTGACCCGCCGCGGTCGCCGGAGATGCATGAGGGACACAGGAGAGGCGCGCGCTGTGCCCTCCATGTCCCTCCTTCACAAGACAGCGCGGGAGCGGCGGAAGGTTAGTTATACCTGGCACTGTGGGGGCATATCTGGCACTGTGGGGGCATATCTGGCAGTGTGAGGGCATATCTGGCAGTGTGAGGGCATATCTGGCAGTATGAGGGCATATCTGGCACTGTGGGGGCAAATCTGGCACTATGGGGGCATATCTGGCAGTATGAGGGCATATCTGGCACTGTGGGGGCATATCTGGCAGTGTGAGGGCATATCTGACAGTATGAGGGCAAATCTGGCACTGTGAGGGCATATCTGGCAGTGTGAGGGCATATCTGGCAGTATGAGGGCATATCTGGCACTGTGGGGGCATATCTGGCACTGTGGGGGCAAATCTGGCACTATGGGGGCATATCTGGCAGTATGAGGGCATATCTCGCACTGTGGGGGCATATCTGGCACTATGAGGGCTGTGTACGGCTAGAGCTGCATTTCCCACCCTAGGCTTATACTCGAGTCAATAAGTTTTCCCAGGTTTTTGTGGTAAAATTAGGTGCCTCGTCTTATATTCGGGTCGACTTATACTCGAGTATATACGGTAAACTTGAATAACAAGAAAATGTAGGTGCAGATTGGGCAAGTGATTACAGAGATTGCAAATCAACAAGTGGCTAATTGTTCATTTGGAAACAGTCTAATCTCATAGAAGAAGCAAATGTCAGTTGCTTCATCATCAACAGAAGCTGAATACATCTCAGCGGCCTATGCCAGTCATGAAGTTGTTTGGATTATGTCATCTTCTACATAGAGATGAGCGGGTTTGGTTCTCAGAGAACCGAACCCTACCGGACTTCACGCTTCGAGCCCGGATCCCAGTCAGGCTCGGGTTTTCCCACCTGACTCGGAAACCAGAACGAGCAAAACGTCATTATCCCACTGTCAGATTCTCTCAGGGTTTGGATTCCATATAAGTACCTGTGTGTCGCCCAGTGTTGCCGAGAGGGGGGGGGGGGGAGGGTACAAATTACCCGGGGCCAGGTCTGATGGAGAGGCCCAGTGAGGGGCAGTAGGGGCCCAGGCCTCCTCCCCCTTACCTAGCAGCAGCAGCTGCAGCTCTTTTCCTGAGCCCAGGACACACTGCTGTATACTGGATTGCAGTGTGGCCATGGAGGTGTTTAAAATACTATTTTGTTCAGTATCTTTTACTAAGGGTACATGGCCACACCTCCTGTGATTAGGCCACACCCCTTGAAAAGTACCTGGGCCTAGCTTGGCTCTTGACTGCCCTGGCGTCACCGCCATTTTCACTCTGGCATTGGAGAGTGTAGAGAGAGGACGTGTCTCCGTTCTCTCAGTGTCCATGTTTTGTGCTGCTTCTGTCCAGTCACAATGGTTGTGTCCTCTGCTGCCATATGTCCAGTGCTGCTGTATAGGGTGCTGTGTTGTGCTGCATCAGTTCAGTGGTGGTGTATTGTGCTGCATCAGTCCAGTCACAGTGGTGGTGTCCTCTGCTGCCATATGTCCAGTGCTGGTGTATAATAAGTCCCTTACAGTGTTGCTGTGTTGTCCTACATCAGACCAGTGGTAGTGTCCTGTGCATCAGTCAGTCCAGTGACCAGTCACAGTGGTGTCCTCTGCTTCCACATGTCCAGTGCTGCTGTATAAGTCCAGTCCATTGCAGTGGTGCTCTGTTGTCCTGCATCAGTCCAGTGGTGGTGTCCCTGTACTGCCGTATATGTCCAGTGTTACTGTCGTATCTGTCCAGTGATCCTGCCGTATATGTCCAGCGGTACTGCCGTATACATCCAGTAATCCTGCAGTATAATTACAGTAATCCTCCCGTATAATTCCAGTGATCATGCTGTATACTTCCAGTAATCCTGCCGTATAATTCCAGTAATCCTGCTGTATAATTCCAGTGATCCTGACGTATAATTCCAGTGATTTTGCCGTAAAATTCCAGTAATCCTGCCGTAAAATTCCAGTAATCCTGCCGTATAATTACAATGATCCTGCCGTATAATTACAGTGATCCTGCTGTATAATTCCATATAAATCCATATAATTCCATATAAATCCAATCCAGTGGTGCTGCCATATAAATTCAGTGGTGCTGTCCTGTGCTGTATATTATTTACTCCAAATAAAGGGGTTATTAATATTTAATCCAAATAATTTTTACAGGGTTTGCCCTGTGAGGTGTAGGGGTACGCTCTCCTGTGCCGCATATTGTGTTATATATCTTCAGAAAAATAATGGAGAACAAACATTTGGAGGATAAAATAGGGAAAGATCAAGAACCACTTCCTCCTAGTGCTGAAGCTGATGCCACTAGTCATGACATAGATGATAAAATGCCATCAACGTCGTCTGCCAAGGCCGATGCCCAATGTGATAGTAGAGGGCATGTAAAATCCAAAAAGCCAAAGTTCAGTAAAAAGACCCAAAAAAAAGAAATTTAAATGGTCTGAGGAGAAATATAAACTTGCCAATATGCCATTTACGACATGGAGTGGCAAGAAGCTGCTAAGGCCCTGGCCTATGTTCATGACTAGTGGTCAGCTTCACATGACGATGGAAGCCCTCATCCTCCCACTAGAAAAATGAAAAGAGTTAAGCTGGAAAAAGCACAGAAAAGAACTGTGCATTCTGAGATGGTATCACAAATCCCCAAGGAGAGTCCAAGTGTGTCGGCGGTTGCCATGCCTGACCTTCCCAACACTGGACGGGAAGAGGGGGCTACTTCCACCATTTGCATGCCACCTGCAAGTGCTGGAATGCGCACCCACAGTCCAGTTTCTGATATTCAAATTGAAGATATCACTTTTGAAGTACACCAGGAAGAGGATATGGGTGTTGCTGGCGCTGAGGAGGAAGTTGACGAGGAGGTTTCTGATGGTGATGTGGTTTGATTAAATGAGGCACCGGGGGAGACACCTGTTGTCCGTGGGATGAAGAAGCCCATTGTGATGCCTGGGAAAAGTACCAAAAAAGCCACCTCTTTGGTGTGAAATTTTTTCTCCACAAATCCAGACAACAGGTGTCAAGCTGTGTGTTGCCTCTGTCAATCTGTAATAAGTAGGGGTAAGGATGTTAACCACCTAGGAAAAATCCTCCCTTATACGTCACCTGCAGTGCATTCATCAGAAGTCAGTGTCACGTTGTGAAACTTTGGGTAAGAGCGTAAGCAGTCCACTGACACCTAAATCCCTTCTTCCTCTTGTACCCAAGCTCCTGCAAGCCATACCACCAACTCCCTCAACGTCAACTTCTCCCTCAGTCAGGAACGTCAGGCCATGTCACTGGCAAGACTGAGGAGTCCTCTCCTAACCGGGATTCCTCCGTAGAATCCTTGAGTGGTGCACCTACTGCTGCTGTTGTTGTTGCTGGGAGTCGAACGTCATCCCAGAAGGGAAGTCGGAAGACCACTTGTACTACTTCCAATAAGCAATTGACTGTCCATCAGTCCTTTGTGAGAAAGATGAAATATGACAGCAGTCATCCTTTTGCAAAGCGGATAACCGAGACCTTGACAGCTATGTTGATGTTAGATGTGCATCCGGTATCCGCCATTAGTTCAGTGGGATTTAGAGAATTGTTTGAGGTACTTTGTCCCCGGTATCAAATCCCATCTAGGTTACACTTCTCTAGGCAGGCGATACCGAGAATGTACAGAGACATCAGAAAAAGTGTCCTCAGTGTCCTACAAAATGCAGTTGTACCCACTGTCCACTTAACAAGTGGACAAGTGGAACAGGGCAGACTAAGGACTATATGACTTTGACAGCCCACTGGGCAGATGTATGGTTCCCACAGCAACAACAGCAGTGGCACCAGTAGCAGCATCTCGCAAACGCCAACTCGTTCCTAGGCAGGCTACGCTATGCATCACTGCTTTCGGTAAGAGGCACACAGCTGACAACCTCTTACAGAAACTGAGGGACATCACTGCACAATGGCTTACCCCAGTTAGACTCTCCTGGGGATTTGTGATATCGGACAATGGGGGTCATTCGGAGTTGTTCGCTCGTTGCCGATTTTTGCAACGGAGCGATTAAGGCAAAAATGCGCATGCGGTTAGTATTTTAGCACAAAACTTAGTAGATTTACTCACGTCCGAACGAAGATTTTTCATTGTTGAAGTGATCGGAGTGTGATTGACAGGAAGAGGGTGTTTCTGGGCGGAAACTGGCCATTTTCTGGGAGTGTGCGGAAAAACGCAGGCGTGCCAGGATAAAACGCGGGAGTGTCTGGAGAAACGGGGGAGTGGCTGGCCGAACGCAGGGCGTGTTTGTGACGTCAAACCAGGAACGAAACGGGCTGAGCTGATCACAATGTAGGAGTAGGTCTGGAGTTACTCAGAAACTGCTAAGAAATTTCTATTCGCAATTCTGCTAATCTTTCGTTTGCAATTCTGCTAAGCGAAGATACACTCCCAGAGGGCGGCGGCCTATCGTGTGCAATGCTGCTAAAAGCAGCTAGCGAGCGAACAACTCGGAATGAGGGCCAATGCCACCAATATTGTGCATGTATTATATCTGGGCAAATTCCAGCACGTCCCATGTTTTGCATATACAATTAATTTGGTGGTGCAGAGTTTTTTTTAAAATGACAGCGGTGTGCAGGAGATGCTGTCGGTGGCCCAAAAAACTGCGGCCCACTTTCAGCATTCAGCCACCGCGTGCCGAAAACTGGAGCACCATCAAACACGCCTGAACTGCCCTGCCGTCACCTGAAGCAAGAGGTGGTAATGAGGTGGAATTCAACACGCTATATGCTTCAGAGAATGGAGGAGCAGCAAAAGGCCATTTAAACCTATACATCCACCTACGATGTAGGCAAAGGAGGGGGAATGCACCTGCCTCAAGTGTAGTGGAGAATTATTTCCGTCTTATGCAAGGTTCTCCAACCCTTCGAACTTGCCACACGTGAAGTCCGGTAAGACACTGCCAGCTTGACTCAGGTCATTCCCCTCATCAGGCTTTTGCAGAAGCAGCTGGAGAAATTGAAGGAGGAGCTAAGACGGAGCGATTCCGCAAAGTATGTGGGACTTGTGAATGGAGCTCTTCATTTGCTTTGCCAGGATTCAAGGGTGGTCAATCTGTTGAAATCAGAGCACTACATTGAGGCGTGAGGTGTTCAGAATAGACTGGAAATGAATGTTATTGAGGTTAATAATACCGTAGGATCAAATTTACCCCCCAATTCTGTGATTTTAGCTGTTGTTATGTTTTTTTTCTTCAAAAATCATCCAGATCCAAAACCAAAACACGAAAGAGTGGTTTTGGCAAAACCAAGCCAAAACACGAGCGGGAATTAGAACCAAAACACAAAACACGAAAAGTGCCCACCGCACATTTCTACTTCTACAGGATTATGAAGAGTCAGTAACTCAGCCGACAGTACTTTTTGAGAAATGTATCCGGTCTCTGGGTCAACACCATTTAGGTCGACACCCATTGGTAGACAGTGAATAGGTCAACACTAGAAATATGTTGACGCAGCCATTGGGTCGACATGCAAAAACGTTGACAGGAGTTTTTCGCGTTTTTTTTCTTTTGTTGAACTTTTTCATACTTTGCAGTCCACGTGGACTATGATTGGGAACGGTAACCTTGCCTGAAGCATGGTGAGCAAAGCAAGCAATGCGAGGGGACACGGTGCACTAATTGGGGTTCCCGGTCACTTTACGAAGAAAACAACAAAAAATGTCGACCTTTTTTCATGTTGACCCTGTTCATGTCAACCTAATGGATGAGTTGACCTATTTCTTGTGTCGACATAGCCGCTGTCGACCAATAGGTGTCAACCTAATGGGTGTCGACCTATACACTGTCGACCCTGAGTCCCATACCCTTGAGAACAATCAAGGATGAATAAAGCTTGCATTGAAAAGACAAATGCTGGAACCAAACATGTTGATGTGAATCATCATTACCTACGTGATTTCATGATTCTCCCTATATATAGTGAAATGGAAATATGTTGCTGGATGTTTTGACAAAGCAAATCCCAAGGCCGAAGTTTGAGGGCATTAGATTCAAGAGGTGACTCATCTGAGAAGCAGTTGTTTAGTGGGAGTATTAGACATGTGTGCCATTGTTATTGCAGCCATTGTTCTCAGCTGTGTTTATTATATATGCAGGTGTCATCAGTGTTCAGCTGCTGATAAAAAAAAAAAAAGATGGTACAGGAGCTAGAGTGTGTTTTTTTCATCTAGACCCTGATATGCTGTAGGTGTTCCTTCTTTCCTTTCCCACATAGTAAGTTTGCAGCATGTGTTTGATCCTGTTTGTACAGAAATAAAGAGTTCTTGTTTGATTATATTTTCTCCTGCTCCTATATACAGTAGCATATATACTAGCAGTATTGCACAAAACTCATACAGCCAAGCTGCTATTAAAAATAAGAGCAACATTTTGGCTGGGCTGTCCCGCCAAAATCAGGATGGTTTGGATGTATGTGGTATGTTTACTTTTCATGTGTGTGTTTTACATACTTGCCTACCTAACCCTCTCCATAAGGGAGAAAATGCTCTGTTCCTGGACTTTCCTGGTAATGTATGATTGCCATCACCTGTGCTGAAACACCTTTCTTATCAATTAACTAGCTCACCACAGGTGATGGCAATCATACATTACCAGGAAAGTCCAGGAACAGAGCATTTTCTCCCTCATGGAGAGGGTCAGGTAGGCAAGTATGGTGTTTTACCATTTCTTTCCCCTCACATGAGATGGAAATTTGTTATATGATGTATTGGTATTAGAGAGGGTTTGTAGGTTCTATTGAAGCTTAATAATGGATACCTATTTCAAGCAACACAAATAGTTAATAACAAAAGTTTACATGTAAGTGACTTACAATATGCCTTACAGTTACACTTACTGTGCTTGTTACTTTTGTGGGTAAGATGAACATCTGTACTTTGTATATTTTTTATTCACCAACTGTATCTATTGTAGTGCATCCAAGATGGCTGACTCCACATTAATATGGTTTATTTTCTGCAAATGAAAAGTGCTTTGAGTCCTTTTGAAGAAAAGTAATATAAAAATAAATATTATTATTATTATTATTATTCAAGTGAGTATGCTACAGGTGCTGCTATCACTGCACTTGCTATAGTTGTCACTTTGCTTATGGCTGCAGATGCAGCTTTTTAGTGAAAACCTTTACTCCAATTGCATTCAGACTCAGCATCATCCCCTATAACCCTGGTCCGCCTGATGCCATGATTGTAACACTTCAGGGTAGAATAGATGCAACTGGGTCCACTAGCAATTCTTTCCAAACACTGTAGTATGTAGAGATGTGCACTTGAAATTTTTCGGGTTTTGGTTTTGGGTTTGGTTCCGCGGACGTGTTTTGGGTTCGACCGCGTTTTGGCAAAACCTCACCGAATTTTTTTTGTCGGATTCGGGTGTGTTTTGGATTCGGGTGTTTTTTTTAAAAAAACACTAAAAAACAGCTTAAATCATAGAATTTGGGGGTCATTTTGATCCCAAAGTATTATTAACCTCAAAAACCATAATTTCCACTCATTTTCAGTCTATTCTGAACACCTCACACCTCACAATATTATTTTTAGTCCTAAAATTTGCACCGAGGTCGCTGGATGACTAAGCTAAGCGACCCTAGTGGCCGACACAAACACCTGGCCCATCTAGGAGTGGCACTGCAGTGTCACGCAGGATGGCCCTTCCAAAAAACACTCCCCAAACAGCACATGACGCAAAGAAAAAAAGAGGCGCAATGAGGTAGCTGTGTGAGTAAGATAAGCGACCCTAGTGGCCGACACAAACACCTGGCCCATCTAGGAGTGGCACTGCAGTTTTCTAGCGAGAGGATGAGTGCTTCCATCCTCATGTGAATCTGAACCACTAGCCATGAACATAGGCCAGGGCCTCAGCCTTTCCTTGCCACTCCGTGTGGTAAATGGCATATTGGCAAGTTTACGCTTCTCCTCCGACAATTTTATTTTAGATTTTTGAGTCCTTTTTTTTACTGATATTTGGTGTTTTGGATTTTACATGCTCTGTACTATGACATTGGGCATCGGCCTTGGCAGACGACGTTGCTGGCATTTCATCGTCTCGGCCATGACTAGTGGCAGCAGCTTCAGCACGAGGTGGAAGTCGATCTTGATCTTTCCCTATTTTTGGAACCTCAACATTTTTGTTCTCCATATTTTAATAGGCACAACTAAAAGGCACCTCAGGTAAACAATGGAGATGGATGGATACTAGTATACTTATGGATGACGAGCGACTGCCGACACAGAGGTAGCTACAGCCGTGGACTACCGTACTGTGTCTGCTGCTAATATAGACTGGATGATAATGAGATAAAATTAAAATATATATATATATCACACTAGTACTGCAGCCGGACAGGTATATATTATGTAATGACGGACCTGCTGGACACTGTCTGTCAGCACTGCAGACTCCTAAAGTAAGCTACTAGTATCAAGAAGATAGAAAAAAAAAACCACGGGTAGGTGGTATACAATTATGAATGGACGAGCGACTGCCGACACAGAGGTAGCTACAGCCATGGACTACCGTACTGTGTCTGCTGCTAATATAGACTGGATGATAATGAGATAAAATTAAAATATATATATATATCACACTAGTACTGCAGCCGGACAGGTATATATTATGTAATGACGGACCTGCTGGACACTGTCTGTCAGACTCAGCACTGCAGACTCCTAAAGTAAGCTACTAGTATCAAGAAGATAGAAAAAAAAAAAAACCACGGGTAGGTGGTATACAATTATGGATGGACGAGCGACTGCCGACACAGAGGTAGCTACAGCCGTGGACTACCGTACTGTGTCTGCTGCTAATATAGACTGGATGATAATGAGATAAAATTAAAATATATATATATCACACTAGTACTGCAGCCGGACAGGTATATATTATGTAATGACGGACCTGCTGGACACTGTCTGCAGAATGCGTTTATAAAAACACCACACGACGAGTGTTTAACTTTTTCAGGCAGACAATCACAATATACTGGTGGTCAGCAGACAATCACAATACTGGTGGTCAGTGGTCACTGGTCAGTCACACTGGCAGTGGCACTCTGGCAGCAAAAGTGTGCACTGTACTTAAAATATGTACTCCTGCTATAACTGCTCCCCAGTCTCCCCCACAATTAAGCTGTGTGAGCAGTGAGCACTCAGCACAGTCAGATAATGATATACAGTATTACATATGATGCAGCACACTCGTCTGAGCACAGATATGGTATGTGACTGTGTCACACTGTGTATCGTTTTTTATCAGGCAGAGAACGGATTAATTAAACTGGTGGTCACTGGTCACACTATCAGCAGCAAGTAGTACTCCTCCTAATAATCAGGCCCGGCGACAGGGGGGGTCAAAGGGGACACCCGTCCCGGGCCCCGCCGTTGTTAGGGGCCCCGAGGTCCCAGCAGCGGGTGCAGTGTAAAAAAAAAAAAACAGTGTTCTCCCGAGTCCCAGCGCCGGGCGGGCGCCGCCGGCCGCTGCGTTGTGATTAAAATGCCCGTGTGTGTGGCGCCCCCCCCCCCCCCGCACCCTCCCCCTTCCCTCCCTCCCGTGTTCAGTGTGCTGCATCACCGCCGGCCCCGCAGTTGTTAGGGTCCCGGAGGTCCAGGCAGCGGGCAGCAGCGGGTGCAGTGTAAAAAAAAAAACAGTCTTCTCCCGAGTCCGCCGCCGGCCACTGCGTACTGATTAAAATGCCCGTGTGTGTGGCGGATTAAAATGCCCGTGTGTGTGGCGGCCCCCCTCCGTCCTGAGTTCAGTGTGGCTGCTCAGCAGGCGTGTTTGCGTGCGCGCCCCCCCTCACCCTTGTCTCTTCGAATTGTGGTACTGTTCACCCCTCAGTGACCCCAGCTCGCCCCCAGGTCACCTGGCAACAAGTCCCCAGCCAGAAATCTCGGCTGGACAGCCCCCTCATCCTTGTCTCTCGAATTGTGTCACTGTTCACCCCTCAGTGACCCCAGCTCGCCCCCAGGTCACCTGGCAACAAGTCCCCAGCCAGAAAGCTCGGCTGGACAGGTCACCTGTTAACCTGTCAGCCAGTCCCCAGCCAGGACCGCCCCTCCAGCGTCCTCACCGCACGCTGCCTCCCTGTCTCTCTCTGCTGGGTGAGTGAGGAGCCGGATTGAGGCACGGAGCGCACAGCAGGAGCTGCCAGCCAGGACGAAAGGTATGAGGGGAATGTTAAAAATAAATGTACAGCATGTCTGTGTTTTTTTAAAACTGTATTATGCAGGCCCGGGAACAGGGGGGTCAAAGGGGACACCAGTCAGGCCCCGCCTTTGTTAGGGGCCCCAAGGTCCAGGCAGCGCGCAGCAGCGGCTGCAGTTCATAACAAGTGTAAAAAAAAAACAGTTTCCTCCCGGCATCGCGGATTTGCGGGCCGGCCGCTGCGGAGTAATTTAAGTGCTTGTTTGTGTTAGCAAGCGGCGGCCCCCGCCGCCCCCCCCCTCCCGAGTTCCGTGTGCTGCTCAGCTCAACCCCACATGCGTGTTTGCGTGTGCGCGCCCCCTTCTCTCCAGAATCGTGTGTGCTACTCACCTCACCCCTCAGTGCCCTGTTCACCCCTCAGTGACCCCAGCCCCAGGTCACCTGCCAACCAGTCCCCAGCCAGAAAGCTCGGCTGGACAGGTCACCTGTTAACCTGTCAGCCAGTCCCCAGCCAGGACCGCCCCTCCAGCGTCCTCACCGCACGCTGCCTCCCTGTCTCTCTCTGCTGGGTGAGTGAGGAGCCGGACTGAGGCACGGAGCGCACAGCAGGAGCTGCCAGGACGAAAGGTATGAGGGGAATGTTAAAAACAAATTTACAGCATGTATGTGTTTTTTTAAAACTGTATTATGGAGGTAATTCCGAGTTGATCGCCCATAGCAACATTTTGCTGCTTGTGCGATCAACTAGACGCCGCCTATGGGGGAGTGTATGTCAGCATAGCAAGTGTGCGATCGCTTGTGCAGCCCTGCTATGCTAAAAAAGTTTTGTGTAAAACAAGACCAGCCCTGCAGTTGCTCACCCTGTGCGATGATTCCAGCGATGAAGGTCCCGGAATTGACGTCAGACATCCGCCCTCCAAACGCCTGGACACGCCTGCATTCGCCGAATCCACTCCCAGAAAACAGTCAGTTGACGCCCTGGAATGCCTTCCTCCTTTCAATCTTCTTGTGGTTACTGCTGCGACCGGTTTCTTCGTATGCGGCATTGCTGCGGCAACAACGCGCCTGTGCAATGCGGCTGCCGTGCATGCACAGAACCGACCCGTTCGCACCGCTGCGATGAACCGCAACGTGCGAACGGGTTGGAATGACCCCCTATAAGTATTATTAGTAGTAGTAGTACAAACACATAAAAAGGTCCTGTTGGTATCTATAGATCTTTGTTTTGCTTAGTTTTGACTGGTTGGCTAACCCTGATGTACAGTACATAAGACGAGCCAAGAAGCTAGAAATCACAGTAAAAAACAGGACACCTTTATGGTTAGTGATACCGCTGTGCAGGGGAGGATTACGTGAAGGAAGAGTCTAGATCAGTGTTTACCACCCTCAGTTCTCAAGGCACAGTAAGGCTAGGGCCACACATAGTGGCCAATGCAAATGGGCACCTATGCAGGCACCCACACATGTGCGGCAGTCCCGCTGGCGGAGGATCCAAACGGTTGGGCCGGACGACGGGATTTCAGTGTGAACACATACATTTCAATGCATATGTTCACATAATGTGGCTGTGCCGCACTGTGTTCTATGAAATCCCATGTGTCACTGACCGGATCCTGTTCTGCGGCATGCCGCAGAACAGTGGCCCTCATTCCGAGTTGATCGGTCGCAAGGCGAATTTAGCAGAGTTACACACGCTAAGCCTACGCCTACTGGGAGTGTATCTTAGCTTCTTAAAATTGCGACCGATGTATTCGCAATATTGCGATTACAAACTACTTAGCAGTTTCTGAGTAACTTCAACCTTACTCTGCCTGTGCGATCAGTTCAGTGCTTCTCGTTCCTAGTTTGACGTCACAAACACACCCAGCGTTCGCCCAGACACTCCCCCGTTTCTCCGGCCACTCCTGCGTTTTTTCCGGAAACGGTAGCGTTTTCAGCCACACGCCCCTAAAACGCCGTGTTTCCGCCCAGTAACACCCATTTCCTGTCAATCACATTACGATCGCCGGAGCAATGAAAAAGCCGTGAGTAAAAATCCTTTCTTCATAGCAAAATTACTTGGCGCAGTCGCAGTGCGAACATTGCGCATGCGTACTAAGCGGATTTTCACTGCGATGCGATGAAAAAGAACGAGCGAACGACTCGGAATGAGGGCCAGTATACGTGTGAACACAAAAACCACCTCCCAGCCAAGTGGGTCTCTTCAGCGGGACCCGCTTGGCCGCTATGTGGGGCCCTAGCCTAACAGTCCAGTTTTTAAGTATAGCCATACTTGAGCACCGTTGACTTAATCAGTACCTTTTATTTTGATTGTGCACAAACATAGATATATCATATCCTTAAAACATATACTATAAGTAGTGATGTGCACTGGAAATTTTTCGGGTTTTGGATTCGGGTCCGCGGCCGTGTTTTGGATTCGGGCGCGTTTTGGCAAAACCTCCCTGAAAAATTTTTGTCGGATTCGGGTGTGTTTTGGATTTGGGTGTTTTTTTTAAAAAAAAACCCCTCAAAAACAGGTTAAATCATAGAATTTGGGGGTCATTTTGATCCCATAGTATTATTAACCTCAATAACCATAATTTCCACTCATTTTCAGTCTATTCTGAACACCTCACACCTCACAATATTATTTTTAGTCCTAAAATTTGCACCGAGGTCGCTGGATGGCTAAGCTAAGCGACCCAAGTGGCCGACACAAACACCTGGCCCATCTAGGAGTGGCACTGCAGTGTCAGTCAGGATGGCACTTCAAAAAAATTGTCCCCAAACAGCACATGATGCAAAGAAAAAAAGAGGCGAACCAAGGTCGCTGTGTGACTAAGCTAAGCGACACAAGTGGCCAACACAAACACCTGGCCCATCTAGGAGTGGCACAGTTCTTTGCTGTGCTTTTGAAATCTTAACTCTTTTAAGTTTTCTAGCAGGAGGATGAGTGCTTCCATCCTCAGGTGAAGCTGAACCACTAGCCTTGAACATAGGCCAGGCCCTCAGCCGTTCCTTGGCACTCCGTGTCGTAAATGGCACATTGGCAAGTTTATGCTTCTCCTCAGACGATTTTGATTTAGATTTTTGGGTCATTTTACTGAGCTTTATTTTTTTGGATTTTACATGCTCTCTACTATGACATTGGGCATCGGCCTTGGCAGACGACGTTGATGGCATTTCATCGTCTCGGCCATGACTAGTGGCAGCAGCTTCAGCACGAGGTGGAAGTGGATCTTGATCTTTCCCTATTTTACCCTCCACATTTTTGTTCTCCATTTTTTAATATGTGGAATTATATGTCAGTAATATATCAATAGCAATGGCCTACTACTATATATACTGCGCACAACTGAAATGCACCACAGGTATGGATGGATAGTATACTTGACGACACAGAGGTAGAGCAGTGGACTACTGTACCGTACTGCCATATATATAGTTATACTGGTGGTCAGCAAAATTCTGCACTGTCCTCCTACTGTATACTACAATGCAGCACAGATAAGGAGCGTTTTTCAGGCAGAGAACATATAATACTGGTGGTCACTGGTCAGCAAAACTCTGCACTGTACTCCTCCTATATAATACTGCTGCTCCCCAGTCCCCACAATAAAGCAGTGTGAGCACAGATATATGCAGCACACTGAGCACAGATATGGAGCGTTTTTCAGGCAGACAACGTATACTGGTGGTCACTGTCAACAAAACTCTGCACTGTACTCCTCCTATATAATACAGCTGCTCCCCAAATTAAGGAATAAGCACAAATATTTTTGCATCAAGATTAATAAACGGAGAGGACGCCAGCCACGTCCTCTCCCTAACATTTCCAATGCACGAGTGAAAATGGCGGTGACGCGCGGCTGCTTATATAGAATCCGAATCTCGCGAGAATCCGACAGCGGGATGATCTCGTTCGTGCGCGCTCGGGTTAACAGAGCCATACGGGAGAATCCGAGTATGCCTCGGACCCGTGTAAAATGGGTGAAGTTCGGGGGGGGGGGGGGGGGGGGTTCGGTTTCCGAGGAACCGAACCCGCTCATCACTAACTATAAGTGTGCCTAATAGTTGGGAAACACTGGACTAGGTGATTGTATTACCTTTTCAGGTATCTTCAAGATGAATCGATATAAATCTGGGGCCCAAAAAAGGAAGGAAAAGAAAGACAATGAAAAGAGAGATGAAGGCCTCAAGAAGAAAAATGTCCTTTTTAAGTATTTTGAGAAGAGACAGAAGACTGACGAAGAGGAGAGACAGAAGACTGACGAAGAGGAGAGACAGAAGACTGATGAAGAGGAGAGAAGTTTTGAGAAGTCATCTGATACTGCGGTGCATTTCCAGGATGAACTAAATGCAATTTGTGAAGCATCAAGTTCAAGTTTATCCAACCTGGAAATACCTTCTGGGACTGTACCTCTCACTACTGATGAAGAGATGCCTGGCCAAAGCAATATGGAGCTGGATGTGAACCAGAAGAACACATTTAACCCAAAGGATCCAAGTGAATGGCCTGAAGTGCTATCGGACAATGACCGGCAAGTCATTGTGAAATTTGGTCTAAACTCTGAAGCTAAACTGAAAGAATTGGTTGGGCAACTGCCTGTAGATGTTGAAGGCAATTCATTTCCCACTTATCTACTTCACACACGTACACCAAATGGACGTGAGAAGTCACCCAGAGTTTGGCTATTTCCAAGTCTAGCAAATAATACCCTATATTGTGCCCCCTGCCGACTCTTTGCATCTGCTTCTCAGGCTAAGCATCATGTAAGCTCGCTTGCCACTGAAGAGGGTTTTAATCCTAAAAAACAGAAATGGAGGAAACTGTACAGAAGACTTCCAGAGCATGAGAGTAGTTTTCAACACAAGCAGTTTTATTTGCAATGGAGAACACTTGAACATGCTATTAGGGGAGACAGTAGAGCAATTGACAGTCAACTACAACAACAGTTGGTATCTGAAAGAGAGAAGTTGATTTCCTTATTGAAACATTTTCTCGATGTTACCATTCATTTGAGCTCACGTAGTCAGGCATTCCGAGGCAGCTCAGATAAAATAGGAGATGTACATAATGGTAACTTTCTAGGATGTCTTGAATTATGTTCTCATTATGATCCTTTGCTAGAAGAGCACTTAGCTAAAGTGAAGAAGAGCCAAGAAAGTGGTAAACGGCTTCAAGCTCACTATTTGTCACATGAAACACAAAATGAGTTCATTGATTTGTGTGGGAAACGTGTCTTGGGTGTTATTCTGAATGAAAGATCCGAATCTATTTTTTTTTCTCTGATATGTGATGCAACACCTGACACAGCTCACATTGAGCAAAATGTCCTGATTTTGCGCTACATTCATAAAGATGTAGAAACAAGTCAATGGTCCACGCGAGAAAGGTTTATTGAGTTTTTTGATTTCTCACAGAAAACTGGGCTGGAAATTGCAGATGAGGTATTAAAAAGGCTGCAGCACCATGGCATAAACATAGCTGATTGCAGAGGACAAGGCTATGACAATGGCAGTAACATGTCTGGAAACGTTAAAGGTGTTCAGGCACGTATTACAGAAAAACATCCAACAGCGATTTATTCACCATGCGCTGCACACTCGCTAAATCTTGTTGGTGTACATGCTGCATCATGCTGCGATGAAGCTATCACTTTTTTTGGATGTGTTAATCGCCTGTATGCTTTGTTTAGTGGCAGCCCTGAAAGATGGAAGTTAATCACTGAAAAAACAGGATGTTCTCTACACAGTCAAAGTGACACCCGTTGGAGTGCTAAAAAAGAAGCGATTCGCCCAGTTGCTCGACACCTTCCCAGTGTTATTGAAGCAATAGACGAATTGATTGCCACCAAAAAGAAACAACTTTCGCATAATGCTTTCTCTGAACTCGGTGGTTTATGTCGCTATTTTTCAAGTTTCAAGGCTGTACTAATGGCAGCCTTCTGGGTTAAGATTCTAGAAAGTTTTGATGAAAGAAATGTCATTCTTCAGTCAAGAGCCATCACGCTTGAAATTGCAGCAGCAAACATAAATGACCTAACGTTAGAAATGAAATCACTAAGAGAACAATGGCCACTTCTTCTCTCTGAAGCCAAACTTGTTGCTGGAAATTTAAATATCCCTGCAAAGCTTAAACAGCCCAGAGAAACTGGCAAAAATAACCAAGGTGAACATGCTGCTGTTGTCACTCCTGAGGATACATTTAAGAGAGATGTCTTCTTTTTAATAATGGATTCCATTATATCTGAACTCACAGATAGGTTTCAGCACATGGACCTCATCTCAAGCTTGTTTTCACCACTTCTAAATTTCCATCTCCTGAGTGAAGTTGAGATCCGTCAACAATGCAAATCACTGCTGGACAATAATCCAGATGACCTTACTTCCAGTTTGGAAAACGAAATAATCCACCTTAAAAGTATCTGCAAAGCAACCTTTGGAGAACATGTCTCTGGCCCTCTTTCACTGCTGAATGCAATTTACAAGCTGCAGTTGGAAGACATTTTCGGAGAAGTTTGTATTGGATTACGAATCTTCTGCACTCTTCCAATTACAGTCGCAGAAGGGGAGCGAGCATTCAGCAAACTTGCGATTATAAAAAACCACATGCGAGCAACCATGCTTGAAAGCCGCTTAAATGGTTTAGCATTGTTGTCAATTGAACATGAAATAGCACGGAATATTGATTTCTCTATCGTCCTAGTGGATGCTGGGGTTCCTGAAAGGACCATGGGGAATAGCGGCTCCGCAGGAGACAGGGCACAAAAGTAAAGCTTTCCGATCAGGTGGTGTGCACTGGCTCCTCCCCCTATGACCCTCCTCCAAGCTAGTTAGATTTTTGTGCCCGGCCGAGAAGGGTGCAATCTAGGTGGCTCTCCTAAAGAGCTGCTTAGAAAAGTTTAGCTTAGGTTTTTTATTTTACAGTGAGTCCTGCTGGCAACAGGATCACTGCAACGAGGGACTTAGGGGAGAAGAAGTGAACTCACCTGCGTGCAGGATGGATTGGCTTCTTGGCTACTGGACATCAGCTCCAGAGGGACGATCACAGGTACAGCCTGGATGGTCACCGGAGCCTTGCCGCCGGCCCCCTTGCAGATGCTGAAGTAAGAAGAGGTCCAGAATCGGCGGCAGAAGACTCCTCAGTCTTCTAAAGGTAGCGCACAGCACTGCAGCTGTGCGCCATTTTCCTCTCAGCACACTTCACACGGCAGTCACTGAGGGTGCAGGGCGCTGGGAGGGGGGCGCCCTGGGAGGCAAAATGAATACCTATTTTGGCTAAAAATACCTCACATATAGCCTCCGGAGGCTATATGGAGATATTTAACCCCTGCCAGAATCCGTTAAGAGCGGGAGACGAGGCCGCCGAAAAAGGGGCAGGGCCTATCTCCTCAGCACACAGCGCCATTTTCCCTCACAGAAAGGCTGGAGGGAAGGCTCCCAGGCTCTCCCCTGCACTGCACTACAGAAACAGGGTTAAAACAGAGAGGGGGGGCACTAATTTGGCGTTAGAAATATATAAAAAAGATGCTATAAGGGAAAACACTTATATAAGGTTGTCCCTATATAATTATAGCGTTTTTGGTGTGTGCTGGTAAACTCCCCCTCTGTCTCTCCAAAGGGCTAGTGGGTCCTGTCCTCTATCAGAGCATTCCCTGTGTGTGTGCTGTGTGTCGGTACGTGTGTGTCGACATGTATGAGGACGATGTTGGTGAGGAGGCGGAGCAATTGCCTGTAATGGTGATGTCACTCTCTAGGGAGTCGACACCGGAATGGATGGCTTATTTAGGGAATTACGTGATAATGTCAACACGCTGCAAGGTCGGTTGACGACATGAGACGGCCGACAAACAATTAGTACCGGTCCAGACGTCTCAAAAACACCGTCAGGGGTTTTAAAACGCCCGTTTACTTTAGTCGGTCGACACAGACACAGACAGGGACACTGAATCCAGTGTCGACGGTGAATAAACAAACGTATTCCTTATTAGGGCCACACGTTAAAGGCAATGAAGGAGGTGTTTCATATTTCTGATACTACAAGTACCACAAAAGAGGGTATTATGTGGGATGTGAAAAAACTACCGTAGTTTTTCCTGAATCAGATAAATTAAATAACACCCCTTAGGGTGGATAAGGCGCTCACACGCTTATCAAAACAAGTGGCGGTACCGTCTATAGATAGGGCCGTCCTCAAGGACCAGCTGACAGGAGGCTGGAAAATATCATAAAAAGTATATACACACATACTGGTGTTATACTGCGACCAGCGATCGCCTCAGCCTGGATGTGCAGAGCTGAGGTGGCTTGGTCGGATTCCCTGACTAAAAATATTGATACCCTTGACAGGGACAGTATTTTATTGACTATAGAGCATTTAAAGGATGCATTTCTATATATGCGAGATGCACAGAGGGATATTTGCACTCTGGCATCAAGAGTAAATGCGATGTCCATATCTGCCAGAAGATGTTATGGACACGACAGTGGTCAGGTGATGCAGATTCCAAACGGCACAAAGGTGTATTGCCGTATAAAGGAAGAGGAGTTATTTGGGGTCGGTCCATCGGACCTGGTGGCCACGGCAACTGCTGGAAAATCCGCCGTTTTTACCCTAAGTCACATCTCTGCAGAAAAAGACACCGTCTTTTCAGCCTCAGTCCTTTCGTCCCTATAAGATCATATCTGCCCAGGGATAGAGGAAAGGGAAGAAGACTGCAGCAGGCAGCCCATTCCCAGGAACAGAAGCGTTCCACCGCTTCTGACAAGTTCTCAGCGTGGCGCTGAGACCGTACAGGACCCCTGGATCCTACAAGTAGTATCCCAGGGGTACAGATTGGAATGTCGAGACGTTTCCCCTTCGCAGGCTCCTGAAGTCTGCTTTACCAAGGTCTCCCTCCGACAAGGAGGCAGTATGGGAAAAAATTCACAAGCTGTATTCCCAGCAGGTGATAATTAAATTACCCCTCCTACTACAAGAAAAGGGGTATTATTCCACACTATATTGTGGTACTGAAGCCAGAAGGCTAGGTGAGACTTATTCTAAAAATTTTTTTGAACACTTACAAAGGTTCAAATCAAGATGGAGTCACTCAGAGCAGTGATAACGAACCAGGAAGAAGGGGACTATATAGTGTCCCGGGACATCAGGGATGCTTACCTCTATGTCCCAAATTTGCCCTTCTCACTAAGGGTACCTCAGGTTCGTGGTGCAGAACTGTCACTATCAGTTTCAGACGCTGCCGTTTGGATTGTCCACGGCACCCCGGGTCTTTACCAAGGTAATGGCCGAAATGATGATTCTTCTTCGAAGAAAAGGCGTCTTAATTATCCCTTACTTGGACGATCTCCTGATAAGGGCATAGTCCAGGGAACAGTTGGAGTAGCACTATCTCGGATACTGCTACAACAGCACGGGTGGATTCTAAATATTCCAAAATCGCAGCTGATCCCGACGACACGTCTGCTGTGCCTAGGGATGATTCTGGACACAGTCCAGAAAAAGGTGTTTCTCCCGGAAGAGAAAGCCATGGAGTTATCCGAGCTAGTCAGGAACCTCCTAAAAACAGTGCATCATTGCACAAGGGTCCTGGTAAAAATGGTGGCTTCCTACGAAGCAATTCCATTCGGCAGATTTCACGCAAGAACTTTTCAGTGTGATCTGCTGGACAAATGGTCCGGATCGCATCTTCAGATGCATCAGCGGATAACCCTATATCCAAGGACAAGGGTGTCTCTCCTGTGGTGGTTATAGAGTGCTCATCTTCTAGAGGGCCGCAGATTCGGCATTCAGGATTGGATGCTGGTGACCACGGAGCCCAGCCCGAGAGGCTGGGGAGCAGTCACACAAGGAAAAAATTTCCAGGGAGTGTGATCAAGTCTGGAGATTTTTCTCCACATAAATATACTGGAGCTAAGGGTAAATTTATAATGCTCTAAGCTTAGCAAGACCTCTGCTTCAAGGTCAGCCGGTATTGATCCAGTGGGAAAAACATCACGGCAGTCGCCCACGTAAACAGACAGGGCGACACAAGAAGCAGGAGGGCAATGGCAAAAACTGCAAGGACTTTTCGCTGGGCGGAAAATCATGTGATAGCACTGTCAGCAGTGTTTCATCCCGGGAATGGAAACTGGGAAGCAGACTTCCTCAGCAGGCACGACCTCCACCCGGGAGAGTGGAAACTTCATCGGGAAGTTTTTTCCACATGATTGTAAACCGTTGGGAAATACCAAAGGTGGACATGATGGCGTCCCGTCTGAACAAAAAACGGGACAGGTATTGCGCCAGGTCAAGAGACCCTCAGGCAATAGCTGTGGACGTTCTGGTAACACCGTGGGTGTACCAGTCGGTGTATGTGTTCCCTCCTCTGCTTCTCATACCTAAGGTGCTGAGAATTATAAGACGTAGAGGAGTAAGAACTATACTCATGGCTCCGGATTGGCCAAGAAGGACTTGGTACCCGGAACTTCAAGAGATGCTTACAGAGGTCTTATGGCCTCTGCCGCTAAGAAGGGACTTGCTTCAGCAAGTACCATGTCTGTTCCAAGACTTACCGCAGCTGCGTTTGTCGGCATGGCGGTGGAAAGCCGGATCCTAAGGGAAAAAGGCATTCCGGAAGAGGTCATTCCTACCCTGGTCAAAGCCAGAAAGGAGGTGACCGCACAACATTATCACCACATGTGGCGAAAATATGTTGCGTGGTGTGAGGCCAGGAAGGCCCCACAAAGAAATTTCAACTCGGTCGTTTCCTGCATTTCCTGCAAACAGGAGTGTCTATGGGCCTCAAATTGGGGTCCATTAAGGTTCAAATTTCGGCCCTGTCGATTTTCTTCCAGAAAGAATTGGCTTCAGTTCCTGAAGTCCAGAAGTTTGTCAAGGGAGTATTGCATATACAACCCCCTTTTGTGCCTCCAGTGGCACTGTGGGATCTCAACGTAGTTCTGGGATTCCTCAAATCACATTGGTTTAAAACCAGTCAAATCTGTGGATTTGAAGCATCTCACATGAAAAGTGACCATGCTCTTGGCCCTGGCCTGGACCAGGCGAGTGTCAAATTGGTGGTTTTTTCTCAAAAAAGCCCATATCTGTTTGTCCATTCGGACAGGGCAGAGCTGCGGACTCGTCCCCAGTTCTCTCCCTAAGGTGGTGTCAGTGTTTCACCTGAACCAGCTTATTGTGGTGCCTTGCACCTACTAGGGACTTGGAGGACTCCAAGTTGCTAGATGTTGTCAGGGCCCTGAAAATATGTTCCAGGACGGCTGGAGTCAGGAAAACTGACTTGCTGTTATCCTGTATGCACCCAACAAACTGGGTGCTCTTGCTTCTAAGCAGACTATTGCTAGTTGGATGTGTAATACAATTCAGCTTGCACATTCTGTGGCAGGCCTGCCACAGCCAAAATATGTAAATGCCCATTCCACAAGGAAGGTGGGCTCATCTTGGGCGGCTGCCCGAGGGGTCTCGGCTTTACAACTTTGCCGAGCAGCTACTTGGTCAGGGGCAAACACGTTTGCTAAATTCTACAAATTTGATACCCTGGCTAAGGAGGACCTGGAGTTCTCTCATTCGGTGCTGCAGAGTCATCCGCACTCTCCCGCCCGTTTGGGAGCTTTGGTATAATCCCCATGGTCCTTTCAGGAACCCCAGCATCCACTAGGACGATAGAGAAAATAAGAATTTACTTACCGATAATTCTATTTCTCGGAGTCCGTAGTGGATGCTGGGCGCCCATCCCAAGTGCGGATTATCTGCAATACTTGTACATAGTTACAAAAATCGGGTTATTATTGTTGTGAGCCATCTTTTCAGAGGCTCCGCTGTTATCATACTGTTAACTGGGTTTAGATCACAAGTTGTACGGTGTGATTGGTGTGGCTGGTATGAGTCTTACCCGGGATTCAAAATTCCTCCCTTATTGTGTACGCTCGTCCGGGCACAGTACCTAACTGGCTTGGAGGAGGGTCATAGGGGGAGGAGCCAGTGCACACCACCTGATCGGAAAGCTTTACTTTTGTGCCCTGTCTCCTGCGGAGCCGCTATTCCCCATGGTCCTTTCAGGAACCCCAGCATCCACTACGGACTCCGAGAAATAGAATTATCGGTAAGTAAATTCTTATTTTCACTGATGTTATAAAAGATTTTGCTTCCTTGAAAGTAAGAAGACTCTTGTAACTTTCAATGCACAGGGTGTCATTTATTTTGGTTTGTAAAAAGAAAAATGTTGATGTTGTTTATCACATTGTTTGTTAAATATTACAGAATCTTCCTTTTTCTGTATTGCAGAGAGTTGTATTATTTTGTAATTATATACTGTGGATGTTCCATTAAAGTTTTGTTTTCCAGACGTTAGAGAGTCTCTAATTTTATTTTTAATATACTTGTGTCCTGTAGGTTATATGGGTCCCTGTCCTATTTCCTGAGGGGGAGAAGGGGGCAGGGGGGGGGGGGGGGGCCAGCAGAGATATCAGTGTACAGGGCCCCAAAATTTCTGCTGCCGGCCCTGCTAATAATATGCTCCCCAAAATTTGTGTCTCTCTCTAGTACTCTAGTCTAAACGGAGAGGACGCCAGCCACGTCCTCTCCCTATCAATCTCAATGCACGTGTGAAAATGGCGGCGACGCGCGGCTCCTTATATAGAATCCGAGTCTCGCGATAGAATACGAGCCTCGCGAGAATCCGACAGCGGGATGATGACGTTCGGGCGCGCTCGGGTTAACCGAGCAAGGCGGGAAGATCCGAGTCGCTCGGCCCCGTGTAAAAAAAACTGAAGTTCGGGCGGGTTCGGATTCCGAGGAACCGAACCCGCTCATCTCTAGTAGTATGTTACACTTTAATATATCATACATTGTACTCATGACATAAGACAGAGCTCAACTTCAGTTCTTCATGGAAAAAGTTAATTATTGCCTTGAAAATTTCAGGACCCATATTTCTTTCAATGACGACTTTACCAATCTGTTCAACAAATATTCTAAACCTAAGTGCTGTAAATCTGAAATGTGTTACTTATTAAATTGTATTCTATGATTCTGCAATACTGGAAATTAATTTTAAATATTATAACTCACATGTTTCTTGTTGGAGATATTGGTGACCAAATTTATAGATCTGTACCATTTATATAGCATGTTACATAGGCATATTTATAATGGTTGTAGGGTGTGTGGTCTACTTGGGTCAATGGATGTAGGTAGGCTCCACACCATATACCCTGTAGAGCAGGGTTGGGGAACCTGCGGACCTCCAGCTGTTGTTAAACTACACATCCCAGCATGCCCTGCAACAGTTTTAACATGGCCAAATAGCAAAACTGTAGAAAGGCATGCTGGTATGTGTAGTTCAACAAAAGCTGGAGGGCCAAAGGTTCCCCACCCCTGCTGTAGAGCAGAATATACTTATCTTGTGCAAGAGTGTTCCATCTCCTATGCAGCACCATCTTCCGTTCCCAGTGACTTCCTGGGAAAGATGGTGCAGCACAGTGAATGCAGTGACTGTGGCCTTTGCTCTCTTGTATGGATGTGCCATCTTCCCGTATAACACTGGAAAGATTGCTTTATTGTATCACTGAAGCAACATTCAGTCACGCTCAAGATCTCAGCATTACTTAATTCTCTGCACCATCTGGACCTTTCACCATCTTCTGCATCTTCTAGGTCCCACTACCACTGGCCTTTTACCACCATCCTCTCTTCTGCACTCTCCAGGTCTCTGTATTTTATTTTTTTGAAATTTTAATGGTTTTATTATAGGGTCCTATGGTATTTGAGGTGATGAATGTTGTGTATATTAACGCCTATCCCAACCTGATTTGCCTGGGGGCATATATAAGTGTGGTGATCCTGTGCTTTACTTTGTAATACACATTTATTTTAATGATAATAAATAGCTGTTTAATTTATTCCATCTCTGTGCTATCTACCCTTATTACATTTCACGGTGCCGCCACTAAATTTGATGCCACTAACCTGTCCTGTTGCCTCATCAACTGGCTCCATTTCAACTGATGCCACTAAATTCTGCTGTTTCCTCCTAAACCTTTTATCTGGTAATCTTTGAAAAATCCCATTAAGATTTTATTTATTTTTTTATAGATTTTTAGGTCTTACGCTGGGTACACACTTGCCGATGTCAGTGACATCGTGCAAGATCCCCCCACAAACAATATCGTTCATACACACTGAACGATATCATTTGTGTCTGGTCAGTGACGGCATGCACCCACATCCAGAGCTATAACCTTTTTTATTATTATTTATAATTATGTAGGGTATACATATTCAAAATAGTACAGCTTACAGGGGTTTCCTTGTTGCTTTTTGCAGATTCTTCTATAAGGTTCTCATAATGAAAATGGCTTAATATTTGAGTTTCATTTTTAAACAACGATAAAAAATTAAGGGGTCTATTTGTATTTACTGTCAAAGTAAAAAATATTACATACACATCACATACAAACTCCAAACAGATGGGTCGCTGTGCGTGCGCATACACGCAGCATGCACAGCAATATACGGTAGCATATGCATTCGCACAGACAAGCCACAAAGATATATTCAACACATATTTCATACAACACATAAACATGTCAAGCACCAGACATTATAATGTATTTATATGAGAATTATAACATCATATATATATATATATATATATATATATATATATATGTATTATTGGAACGGAACAAGATAAACATGTCATGCTTGGTGTCAAAATGATCAGGGGAATGAGTGTGTTAATTTGATGGAAATGAGTAGATTGTAGCACATTGCAATGTTTAGTTATGACCAAATGTATGAATACAAAAAGACTTTCTGAGACTTGAAACTGGCCTCACAGCATGACCCTGGGGGCAGACACATGTGTTTGCAACCTAGGACAAAAGCTCTCACACTGACCTATGAACCGTTATGAACCATCGAGTTCTTGAGAGGGCTGGCTCCTGGACCAATGGAAGAAGATGAAACTCACTGTTGTATACATTCATTATTTTACTGTATAAAGGGACTTAGATGCCAGGCAGCTCTCTCTCTGATACATTCACACACGCGCACGCACACACAATTATCAGAAATCTACCTTATGACTGGCTGCCTGGAACCAGTGAAACTAAGCTGTCGCAGTCAAAAATATTACATAGAGAAAACATACAAACTCCAAACAGATGAGTCGCTATGCTTGCAAATACGCACAGCGTGCACAGCAATATATGGTAACATACGCATTTACACAGACATGCCATAAAGATATATTCAACACATATTTCATACAGCACATAAATTAAACATGTCAAGCACCAGACATTATAAGGTTTTAAATTATATAATGGAGTATATAACGTCATGTATGTGTATTGTTGGAACGGAGCAAGATGGATATGTCGTGCTTGGAGTCAAAGTAATCAGAGGAATGTGTATGTTAATTTGATACTGGTGGTTAGATTGTAGCACATTGCAATGAGTAGTTATGATTAAATGTAGGAATATAAAGCCACAATTCTGAAGTGAACAAAAGGACATTCCTGAAAGGAGCAGGTGTGGGCGGAAACCAGAGGCCAACCCTTTTGATGTCTTCTTCAAGGCTTGCATATGAACTTACCAATGACTCATTATGAATGAGAAAGTTCCCTCCCCTGGACCAATAGCAGAAGACGTACACCCCCAACAGACACAGTGTATAGCTGATCCCAGAGACAAGATTTTCTGTTTTGTTGTTACTCTGCTGCTGTGAGCATTGAGAGAGAGGGAGAGATGGAGGAGATGGAGCGTAGTGAACATGGGACAGGGAAATGGTAATTGTATGCTGGCCGTAACTGTATGAATTCTTTTGTAACAGCTGCTTCCTACGAAAATGTACTCTGTAACCATATATATACTGTACATGTGATATATTGTATACATATCCTTTTAATATCAAATATATACATCAATGAGCTTGGAACTCAGACAAATGTGTGCGTGTACTTGTTTTCTCTTAAAAGTGTGCTGTACATCGCAAGCACTGCATCCCTTATCGTATATGGTAATAAGATGCACCTTGCGTCGGCAACATATATTAGCGCTGGCATTTTAGATATTTATTAGAAAATAATCTGACTTTATCAGTTGGGGGAGCGTCCGTGATATCATGTTCTTAATGATGCACTGTACAAGCGCCGCTGTGGTCTACCAATTAACGATGGACGCATCTTGATGCTGCTGAATCACATCCGTTTTTTTTGTGTGTTATCAGTAAGGCGCTGATATGAAATTTAAGGGACAATATATAAATGCAGTATTTTTATTGTTGCAAAACAAAGTTCAAATAAGTCATATTGTGTTTGATTCAGATTGGATTGTTTATCTGTTAAGTAAATTTAAAGAGCATTTAAAAAATGGTGCATAGGTATGATATAGCTGTGTTAGCATGCTGAGGCCAATTCACATACTTTTAAACGTAGGCCTAAAGTAACTTCTGGTGCTTGTATAATTTGTGATTTCTTTGTGACAAAGGAGCTAGCCACATGGCCTGTCCTCCATTTTGTCCAGGCACATGGCTTGTGAATAAGGGGGCGGAGCAGTGGCCATTTTAGGAAGGTCACTCTACCTACTTAGCTAATAGCTGACTTTCAGTCTGGTTAAAACAATCAGTTTCCTTTGTCACAAAGAAACAACATATATGTACAAATCCAACACCATTTATAAGCTACCAATGAATTTATTTAACCCATGCCATAGTTTATTACAAATAGTTTCAATTGGGCCTAGTGAGAGAGAAATGGTGAGATAAATGCTTGGCTTGGTGTAAGAAATTGCACACAGAAAAAAAAAGTTTTTTTTTCTTCTTTCCCAGTATTTAGTTAACTCTCTGTTTGCTATAAGATAGGCATTGAAATGTTAATTAACTGGTTCAACCACTAGTACAGGCAGGCAAAACATCTTTGATATGCAAATTAGAAGTACTGAATGGGTGAAGGAGTCACATAGAAGTGTAGTAAATGGTGTGTGTGTGTGTGTGTGTGTATATATATATATATATATATATATATTATATTATTATATAATGTGTATATTTATATCAGCATATGTTCTGCAAGATAGCTATCCAATCTGAATCATAGCATTTAAATTATAGTAAATAGTCATTATAGATCTGCATAAGAATCGGATATGTTTACTTGTTATATATTTGATATAGTTTGTTAAGGGAGTAATTATAAATAACAAGACAGTTCCGGCCTAATAATTTAGGTAAACACTAAAATGAGGATTACCCTTGTGGGCGAGTTCCGGCGGGTGTAAGGAACCAAAGTGTATTGTGTAGTGAGCAGTAGCATTTTGCTCACATTGATCATGATAAGTGTGGTGTAGTCAGTTGCGAACGCATGGTGTACACGTAGTACGGTATGTGAGGTAAACATACAGAAGCGCACGTGGCGAAGGAAATGTTGAAATATGGACAACAGACTATGGGTTTGTTTATATGCATGTAGTTACCATACAGGGGCAGCAGATGGCGCTGTATACTTACAGAGGTGTAGTGTTTGTCTGCTGCATATGTTTGTACTTGTTTGTTTTATCTCCTCACATGTGTGTTCTAGAAAAGTCTCTGAGGAAAGGAGATGAGCTGATGTTACTGACATGTTTAAGTTGAGAAGCTGATACTGAAACCTGTTGTTATATTGATCCTGCTATTCAGTACTATATAAAGAAGATATACATCTCAAGTCTCGTTCTGTCTGTACACAAGGTAACTCCTGAGGTGATACTTTATCTATAAGACTTCCCGCTGCACACCTATGGTATCGATCCATCGCACTATGCCAACAGGTTATGGGCCCAGACTGGAGTCTATACAAGATAAAGTTTTCAGGAGTGCATCCTAAGCAGCATCCAGATCACGAGTCGCACTGCAAGTCCCAGCAGGCGCAGACAGCAGACTGTGTAACGCACACAAGAAACAACCCAGGAGAACCTTGGAAAGAAAAACTGTGAGTAAAACAAGTTTAGTACCACAGAAGAATAGAGAGATCTATACAAGGAAGGGTTATGGCAAATTACACAGATCTCAGACTAGCTGCTAGCAAGCTTTCTAATGAGAACTATCAAACATGGAAGTTTAAAGTAGAAATGCTATTAACCAGAGATGATTTATGGGATGTTATAAATGCAGACAGACCTGAAGGAGAGGATCAGCAGTGGATTAAGAAGGACAGACAGGCAAGAGCCACTATAAGTTTACTAGTGGAAGATGAACAGCTTATACACATAAGACAAGAGAGTACAGCTAAAGGCATGTGGACTGCATTACAGAGAGTGCATGAAGGATCAAGTTTGAACAGCAAACTATTCCTATTAAGAAAATTATATCAAATGAGATTTAATAAAGGCAAGACAATGCAAGAACACATCAGTGCACTACTAGAGATAACCATACAGCTCAGGTCAATGGGAGAAGAAATCAAAAGCAACCACATAGTAGCCATCCTCCTTTGCAGTTTACCAGATACATACAGTGCACTAATAAACGCACTAGAAATGAGACCTGAAGCAGAAATCACACCAGACTTTGTGAAGAACAGGCTCATAGAGGAGTATCAACGCAGAAAGGAGCTTACAGAGTGCAATACTGAAAGTGACACAGAGAAAGCACTTAAAATGGCGGACACTAAGCCACATACCAGGGAAACAAGAGCTTGTTTCAGATGCAAGAAAGTGGGTCACCTGAAAAAAGATTGCACCATATGGAAGACAGAGCAGCACAAACCACCAGAAAGATTACACAAACAAAGAGCCAAAGCCACACTTGCAGATACAGGAGCACACACTTGGAATGGAACATTTAAAGCGACAGTAACCCAATTGTCAGAAAAGTGGTATGTAGACTCAGGAGCGACTAGTCATATGACAAATAACAAGGACTTCTTTACTGAACTTGATTTGAACCATAAAGAAACAATCTACCTAGCAGATGGAACAAATATCATTGCAGAAGGGAAAGGGAATGGTCAATTCCTATGCTCCAAGGGTAATGGCAGCTATGCAGAAATACCCGTAACAGATGTGCTATATGTTCCCAAGCTTGAGGGAGCACTGCTATCAGTAAAGAATCTAGTAGAAAAAGGACTTACTGTAAAGTTTCAGAATAATAAGTGTTTTATCCAAAACGGAAGAGAAATACTAGCTACAGCCAGAATAAAAGAACATTTATACTGTCTGGATATCGCAGCACAGCAGGCAAAGCTGAGTACACAGAAACACGCTGACTGTATTCACAAGTGGCATAGAAGATTAGGACACAGACACCCAGATTGCATAAAGGAAATGCAGAAGAGAGACCTAGCCAGGGATCTCAAAGTGTCAGACTGTTCAGAAATGATGAAGTGCCAATGCTGCATAAAAGCAAAAGCAACAAGGACGACAATTCCTAAGAAAAGTGAAAACAGAGCTTCCAGACCACTAGACCTGGTACATAGTGATGTATGCGGACCTATGAAAACGCGAACCGTAGGAGACAAAAGGTATATGCTGACATTCATTGACGACTACTCCAGGTTCACAGTCACTTATTTAATAAAAAGTAAAGATGAAGTCTTAGAAAAGCTGCAAGACTATGTGACCATGACCAGAAACAGGTTCAAGAGGAATATGCTAACTCTTCGCAGCGACAATGGAGGCGAGTTCACAGGACAGAAAATAGAACGGTACTTAAGAGGACTCGGTATTGAGCATCAGAAGACAGTACCATATACACCAGAGCAAAACGGTGTATCTGAGAGGAAAAACAGATCACTAACAGAAATGATAAGGTGCATGCTTACAGATTCAGGACTACCTGATAAATATTGGGGTGAAGCAGCAGCAACAGCCACCTATCTTCAAAACAGACTACTTTCCAAAGCAGTAAGGAAGACACCATATGAGCTGTGGCACGGTAAGAAACCCAGCTTAAAGCACATTAGAGTTTTTGGATGCAGAGCCTTCGTCTACATTCCTGCTGAAAAACGAAGCAAGTTGCAGAACCGAGCAGAAGAGGGAGTTCTAGTCGGCTATAGTGAACATTCAAAAGGCTACAGAATCTTAAATCCAAGAACTGGAAAAGTAGTTATAAGCAACAGTGTGACATTCATAGAAGAAACACGAGATAATGTCATAACTCCAGTAGACTCTACTGAAGAAGAAAGCACTGAATCCAAAGAAACAGATGAAGTAGAGATCACTCAAGAAGTTGAAGTACAACACAAGACAAATACCAGCGACACTCATGAGAGTGCATCCGAGGGGGTGAGACGATCTTCAAGAGAAAATAAGGGAAAAGCACCTACACGTTTATCTTACACAGCAAAAGCCATTAACATACAAGAACCTGCATCATGGGAAGAAATTGCTAACTTTTCTGAAAGAGAAGCACAGAAATGGCTAGGAGCCGCAAAAGAAGAAATGGAATCAATGGAAGACAATCAGACATGGACATTGACCAGACTACCAATAGACAAAAAGGCCATAGGATGTAAATGGACTTTTAAGGTCAAGTATGATTCTGAAGGAAAAATAGAAAGATACAAGGCAAGACTCGTTGCTAAAGGATATTCACAGAAATTTGGAGAAGATTATGATGAAACGTTTGCTCCAGTTGTGAAGCACACTACCATTAGAACCTTACTCCTAACAGCAGCCATAAAGGGTATGCAAGTGAAACATTTCGATGTAAAGACGGCTTTCCTACATGGTGAACTAAAGGAAGATATATACATGGAACAACCACCAGGCTTCGTGAATTCTCAGAACCCAGATCATGTATGTAAACTTAACAAGAGTATATATGGTCTTAAACAAGCAGCAAGAGCATGGAATACAAAGATAAATGGAGTTCTGACAGAAAAGGGATTCATCAGAAGCAAAGCAGACCCATGTCTCTATACAAAGTTGATAGAGGAAAGATGGTTCTATGTATTGATTTACGTGGACGATTTGCTAGTTTGTTTTGAACAAGAAGGGGACGAAATTGAATTGTTACAAGAACTAAACCGTCAGTTTGAAACAAAAGACCTCGGCCACATAACGCATTACTTGGGAATGCAAATCTCAAGAGAAGGTGATGGAACATTCACACTAAGTCAGAAATACAAAATTCAGGAAACCATTGAGGAATTCGGTATACAAGATGCAAAGACAGCAAGCACTCCTATGGAGACAAGTTATGAAAAGGAACCAAATGATCAGAGCAACCTGTTACAGGATAACCATCTATACAGAAAAGCCATAGGAAAATTGCTATACATTGCAACCGTCACCAGACCAGATATCTCCACAGCAGTCGGGATTTTAAGCAGAAAAGTCTCTAAACCAACAAAGATGGATTGGAATGCAGTTAAGAGGGTAATTCGTTACTTAAAGGGAACGATTAACAAGAAGCTTAAGCTCTCAGCAAACACAAGTCACAAGTTAACAGGATATGTTGACGCAGATTGAGCTGGAGACACAAGTGACAGAAAATCCACAAGTGGATATCTATTCTCTATTGGAGAAGGATTAATCAGCTGGACAAGCAAGAAGCAGTCTACCGTAGCACTATCTTCTACAGAAGCTTAATATATCGCAGCAGCTCACGCCAGTCAAGAAGTGGTATGGTTAATGCAACTACTATCAGACCTAGGAATGCCTCAAGAAGAACCTATCAAGATATATGAGGATAATCAAGGATGCCTTGCATTAGCGCAAACAGAAAGAGTGAACCCAAGAACCAAGCACATTGATGTCAAGCATCACTTCCTGAGGGATCTACAGGAACAAGGTCTTATAGAGTTGAACTATTGCCCAACAGAAGATATGACAGCTGATATCATGACTAAGCCTCTTACCAGAGAGAGACATTGGAGACTTACGTCAAAGATGGGTCTAACTGAAGAAACCCAGTCTGTTGAGAAGGGGTGTTGAAATATGGACAACAGACTATGGGTTTGTTTATATGCATGTAGTTACCATACAGGGGCAGCAGATGGCGCTGTATACTTACAGAGGTGTAGTGTTTGTCTGCTGCATATGTTTGTACTTGTTTGTTTTATCTCCTCACATGTGTGTTCTAGAAAAGTCTCTGAGGAAAGGAGATGAGCTGATGTTACTGACATGTTTAAGTTGAGAAGCTGATACTGAAACCTGTTGTTATATTGATCCTGCTATTCAATACTATATAAAGAAGATATACATCTCAAGTCTCGTTCTGTCTGTACACAAAGTAACTCCTGAGGTGATACTTTATCTATAAGACTTCCCGCTGCACACCTATGGTATCGATCCATCGCACTATGCCAACAGGAAAGTGCACGGTTGCGTAAGCACGCAAGATTGCGTGAAGTAGCGAGCGCAAGTGTAACCACACAATAGGTATAAATTTAAAGGCGGGATAGAAGACATTTATACAATAGCAAGTAGCAATCCGATTTTGAAAGCAGATTAATATAATATTTTGTTTAAAGTGTAATACCTCTGGGGCAAGCTATCAATCAAAGGGAGTGATATTTTTCTGTACAGAAAAACACTGTGTGAGTGGAAGGTAGGAGTGGATGTATTGAACCCCCGGAAATTGGGAACCCCCGTGGAGATGCTGAGTTAGTAGAGGCTCAACGGCGTGGAAAGGTCGCAACCTCGCATATTAATCAGGTATTGAAGCACGTAGTGTGTGATTTAAAATGTGAAAGGAGCGTGATAAATAGATTGTGAAGTATTGAAGTTTAAAGTTTTTGTGTTACGCTCCGGCTGAGGAGCACAGCTTGTGAATTCGACTCCCGTGATTGTAGGGCATATAGATAACAAGTATCTGTAGACCGTGCGATTGGACAGCGCGTCCGTGTGTTATACACGGCGCAACGTGATACCATTTGCGTTATTTTGTGCAGTGGTGTCATATGCGCTTTGTAGAGCATACGCAGATGTGATTTGTGTAAACAAAGGGGTTTTTCGCTGAGTTTCCTCAGGAAATCTCCTGGTGGGCATTCACTGAAAAGGGTGATTGATAAGTTGTTTCTCATCCTACAAAAATTCCAGTGGATAGATACCGAAAAGGTAAAAACATTTTTTGCTGGCTCTCAGGAAAATATTCCAACAGAATCTCCACTGAAAGAAATTACGGTGCTGAAGGGTCTGGTAGGAGCCTAAGGTTGGGTACATCGGGTTTTCCACTGTTGGAGTGGGTCGTAGTACAGGCCAGCGGAGGCAGGAGCGAGTGAAAGCGCTCGGTGAGAACTTTCACCATCTGCTCGTATTGTTCATTTGGTGTTTGTGTTTAAAAAGTAAACAATGGGAGTTAAGTGCACAAGCGAGAGGCGTTCGGCAGCCAGGGTTCTGGCTGGAGAGATAGGGCCAAGAGGGTCCGCAAGGTTGATAATCTGTGGGAAGTATGGTCCACATGCAGAGGCTTTTTGTGACAAATGGGTATGTATGACTGCTGATAATAAGGCATCATTTCCTAGAGTTGGTGAGTTTTGATCCTGATGTATTGCAGGTAGTATGTCTAACCAAAGTCATATAAGACAAGAACGGAAATATAAGAACTGTTTGAACTTGTAGCAACAATAAGTAGAAAAAAAAGAGAAAGCAAGTACACCGCCATATGTAGATGTGGAAGCAGTTACAGCCAGCATACTAACTATAGAAAATAATAAAAAATAAAGATATGAATGTAACCTATATATGTACTAATGAATGTCAAGGAGAAGGCGACCTGACTGGTTTCAGCCATTTCTCATGCACTCAGAGGAGTAGTCAACCGGTAAAAGAGGAGCTGTAGCCTGCAGGGGAAGTGGCTGAGACCAGTGGAACTGGTAAGTATGGAGTCATTCGAGTACATATATAGTAAAACCCAAAAATAAAATAAAAAAAAATCAAGATAGTAATGTCATAAATGGAGAATATCCTGTCTGCAGATTAGTATTTCCCAGTAGGAAAGCGGACAGAGATAGGGTAACCCCGGGTATTTCTTTAGTTACCACATAAGAAGTAATAATTTCTAGTAATGCCCCTAGTCAAGATGAGCTCGGAAATGTTTGTTGGACCATGTACAGACCCTTAATACGGGATGAGAAGGATTGAATGAATACTTCGCATGACCTAGAAGCTTGTTGATTTTTTTTGTCTTTTGCAGTACTAGAAAAATTCTCCGTCTGGATAAGATCACTGGACAAATGTTGCATTCCACTGTTCTAGATTCATGTCCATCAAAGGTAGAGGAAATTATCTCACACATATCGGGTTCCCTATGAACTTAGGATGGTCAGGACACTGGATTGATGGCTGAGGTAGTCCCAGTAGTGACACAGCATGCACAAGCTTTAAGGGGGTAGACCAAGTAGTTAATCAATTCCCTGTGGTGCCCAATCCAATTGTCATTTTAATAAAATCCTCTCCACCTCTACAAATGTATCTGTCACCAGAGGCGTAACTAGGGTTTTTGGAGCCCAGGGCAAAATGACCCCCCCCAAAAAAAAAAAAAAAAAAACAATGACCTCAGTGCTGTGAGCCAGTAATGCTGACCATTACATCAACACAATTATTTATGTCCTGACGTAGGAGGATTAAAGAGGTCCTCTGAAACGTTGACCATTCAGTACTATTTGTTTAGACTGGTTTTTAAAGTCTCCGTTGAGTGCCAGTTGCTATTGTGTATGGATATTTTGTCAGTTGGGTTGTTGGTCACCGGAAGCAGACTGCTGCAGAGTGCTGGGCTGGTTGAAAACTGGTATATACTGTATATATCTGGGAATTATATTTTTAGCTTTGCGACATACTTTGCTATGTGGCCTGCTTTGCTCTGGCTGGCTACGGCAGGATGGCTTTTCACTGCAGCTGCTCATGCCTCCAGTCCAGTTCACACACTGACAGCGGACAGCTTCCTTCTCGTCCATCTTCCACAGTCCAGCTTCCAGAGTCTCTGCATTCAGTGCGCGCTCAGGCTCTTGTGCAGATGCAGAGTAAAGACAACCCAGGTGCTGACTTGAAGGGCTAATATACATCTCCCTTCATTTGAAATGAAAACGCTGCCGCCGTGGATCCCTGCCGCCTTCCATCACCTGATGCAGGGACATTGCAAAAACTTTCTGCGCTCATAGCAAATAATTTAAGGGCACACCTAGCACCTCTGCCCTCCCCTTGTCATACAGACTTAGCACACCAGCACCCCTCCCCTACTGGGCTCACCTAGCACCTGTTCCCCTTCTTGCCACCCCCGCCCCCTTACTGGGCTCACCTAATATCTGTCCCCCGTCTTGCCACCCCCCCCCCTTCCCTTACTGGACTCACCTAATACCCGTTCCCCCTCGTCACCCCCACCTCCTTAATGGGCTCACCTAATACCTGTCCCCCGTCTTGCCACCCACTCCCTCCCTTACTGGGCTGGGTTCTCCTAATACCTACATGCCTCCCAACATGACCCTCTCCAGGAGGGACAGAATGCTCTGCTTCTGGATTTCCCTCTTAATCTGATTGCCCTCACCTGTGCTGAAACACCTTTCTTGTCCATTAACCTGTACAGCACAGGTGCCGGCAACCATAAATGAAGAGAAAAGTCCAGGAGCAAAGCATTGTGTCCCTCCTGGAGAGGGACATGTTGGGAGGTATGTACCTATACTGGGTGTAGTATGGTATGGCGGCGGTCGGGCTCCCGGCGACCAGCATACAGGCGCCGGGAGCCCGACCGCCGGCATACTGACAGTGTGGCGAGCGCAAATTAGCCCCTTGCGGGCTCGTTGTGCTCGCCACACTGCGGGCAATTTTATTCTCCCTCCAGGGGGGTCGTGGACCCCCACGAGGGAGAATAAGTGTCGGTATGCCGGCACCGGTATACTGTGCGCCGGTATCCCGACCGCCGGCATACTGAAGACCACCCCTTATACTATATTGGTTATAGGTCGCATGGTCTTTTTTAGGTTTATATCTCTAACTGAACCCCCATTATGGTTATTTGCCAAGGCTTCTTCTGTATTCAAATTAGGGGGGTGCTACCACAAGCAAGTATATATCAATTTTAAGTCAATCAGAATAAGAGAAAAGAGAAGAGAAAAATCGATTGCCTTAAAGTGGTGCACAATATTCAACACTAATAAAACATAACTTTTAATATATTTTACATGTGATAAAAACTAGCGAAATACAAGGATAAAATCAAGGTAAGTGAGAAGAAAAAGAATGTGTGATTAAAATAAGATGCTGGACATTCAGAGCCTCTGTATTATGCACTCATTTAATTACTTTATATGGACCTGTGTCTATTTGCTGATTATCTCTGAATATACACTATTATACTGGCTATTCAGCTTAAATTGATTCACTCGATATAATATAGTAATAAAGAAAAAAGATCATTGGTGGTCCATTAATGCTCAGGTAGGACTCGGAGCGCAGTACCGCTGATATACCTCTCAGCATCTCCTGTACATATCTCCCCATATATAATAGATATGATCTTTTTTTCCCCTCTATATACGAGATATGTACATACACCAAATAAAGATGAAACTGAATGTGCATTAATAATCCTGAATGAAACTTACGCAATACACATGCATAAAATGATAATCGTTTATGTTACTGTAATATATCACCACAATCTGTGATCTAGAATTGAAGGCTTTCACCAATGTTATTGACATCATTGGTGGTGACTATTAATGATATGTATGTGGAATGCTCCACTGTATGGATATAAACACACATAAAAGGTATAAAATATTGTCACAGTGTGACAGTATTTAAATTCAGAGATTATAGTTATTTATTATAGAATAACATCATTGGTGAAAAATATATCTGAGAAGATTATCCATGATATCTAGGATTCCTCCTATCTATAAATAGATTTTTTAAGATCCATGGACAATAACTGCATGAATTAAAGGACAACAGAAGAACAATTATAAATCCAACAAGGTAGACACGATATTAATTTAGTGCACTCAGAAGAGATACAACTGTAAGTGACTGACAGTTGGATTCATATGTAACAACCGGGTACATGCACAGTGTTACTGTTACTATATTATATCGAGTGAATCAATTTAAGCTGAATAGCCAGTATAATAGTGTATATTCAGAGTTGATCCGCAAATAGACACAGGTCCATATAAAGTATTTAAATGAGTGCATAATACAGAGGCTCTGAATGTGCAGCATCTTATTTTATTCACACATTCTTTTTCTTCTCACTTACTGTACCTTGATTTTATCCTTGTATTTCGCTAGTTTTTATCACATGTAAAATATATTAAAAGTTATGTTTTATTAGTGTTGAATATTGTGCACCACTTTACGGCAATCAATTTTCTCTCTTCTCTCTCTTATTCTGATTTGCTTAAAATTCTCCTAATACTTGTTACCCCTCTTGCCACCCCCACCCCCCTCCCTGGGCTCTCCTAAAACCTGTTTCTTTTTCATCCACTAGGGGTCACTGGAGTACTCTTGGGATATGGACGGCTTCCACCGGAAGAAGGCACTGAATAAATTAATTTCTGAGACTACTCCTCCCCTCCATATCCTCGAGCACTTCAGTGTTTTTTCTGTGCTCGACACAGTTAGAAGGCATAGTGGAGCTCGTCCACAAAGTATTGGAATTTTTTCTAAGTTTTTTTTTTTTCCTTTCAAGGATTTCCATGTCCTTTCCCCCCTTCTAACAGGCGTGGGTCAGGGACAGTGGAAGCGGCTGAGAACAGCCGTGAGTGTCGGACCTCTCTGTAAAGAGCTCCCTCACTCCACCTGCAGGCTGCCTGCAAAAAGCTGGACGGAGCTTGGATGAGAAGCCCCGTCATAGACTTTTGTTACGGTCCAGGTATGTTGGGTAGGGGCGGTCAGCTTATGCTGCCGCCCCACTGTTGGGGATTGTATTGGGCATGTTTCACTCACTAACGACCGCTGCCCGGAGCGCGTGTGCAGAGGCCGCTTCACGGCTCTATGCAGCGCGCTCTCACTCTCCGCCGCTCCCAGCATCTTAAGTTACCTAGCAGACCGCTGCTCCCTGCGCCGCAGCAGCCGATATGTTCCCCGCTGCCTGGCTACACAGGAGGCCACTCCACTCTATGCTGTGTGTGGCGGGCCGGGAGCGCGTGTGCATAGGCCGCTCCACGGCTCTATGCAGTACGCTCTCTGCTCCCGCTGACCGCCCGCAGCAGCCGAGGAGTTCCCCGCTGCCTTGGCATACAGGTACAGGCCGCTCACACGGCCCTATGCAAAGTTCCGCAGGCCCCGACCCGGTGCTGTACACGGAGGTCGTGGGGGTGGGGGGAGACATTAGCAGTATTGGCAGTGTTAAGCTTTGTAGAAAAACTTGGTACTTAACATGTTTAATGTTCTCCTGTCTGTTCCAGGATTCCTATATTACATCTCGGCTTAAGAGTGGTACTAGGGGAATTTGGGGGTCAGTTTTCTTATTGCTGGCAGGCACTGCACTTGCCTGATATATACAAGGAACTTTGGTGTTATTACTGAGTCGTGCAGACTGTCTGTGTGTAGTTTGTATTGTCTGTCTTTATAATGAGTAAGACACCAGCAAAATCTAAGAAACATTTTTCATGTCATGTCTGTAAGAGTGTGTTGCCTGATGGATCCACCACATGTACAGCATGTGTTGTTAATACAGCCACAAATACGATTTCCACAGAAGTAAAGCCAGCATCTCTGGACCCTCCATGGGCTTTACTTGCAGATGTATTAGTTGGTTTACAATCAGAGCTGGCCGCCTCTCGTGAAGAAAGAGAGGCGGCAAGATCTGAGTTTAAAATGAGACCATTTGAGTTACCAGGGGAGTCTCAATCTGGTCAGAGGTCCACCTTGAGTGGAAAAGATAAGTTTCCTTTTCCTAATAATTTTCCAGTCTCTGGGATACTAGACCTCACTGAACATGAGTATGAGGAGGGCGAAATAGACCAACAGTCAGATAGTGACGATTTTGACAGCCCAGGTATTGATAATCTCATCAGAGCAGTACGTCAGTCGCTGGAGTTTACGGAAACTGAGGAGCCCCTGACGAATGATGAGGTAGTCTTTACTAAACGACAGAGATCTCCGATGTGTTTCCCTATTTCGGAATCTCTTAATAAAATGTTACTGGAAACACGGAAGAATCCGGATAAACGGTTTTCTATACCTCGTAGATTTAAATCGAGTTACCCGTTTCCAGAGTCCATGACAGCTACATGGGAGAACCCACCATCGGTGGATTCATCCGTATCTAAACTTACAAGGAAGTTAACCATACCAGTACCAACTGCTACTACGCTTAAAGACCCTGCAGATCGTAAAATAGAGGCTATGCTAAGGTCCATGTATACAGCAGCTGGAGTGCTGCTGAGACCTGGGTTGGTTGGCATTTGGGTTACTAAAGCATTAATGGTATGGATAAAAGAGCTCAAGTCGGCTCTGCAAGATGACCATCTTATACTTCTCGCGGATCAAATCTGGGAAGCTGCTGAATATCTATGTACAGCTTCTACTGACGTCTGTCAGCTTACTTCTCGCCTGTCCTCATCGCTAGTCATAGTTCGACGAGCACTTTGGCTGCGTTCTTGGCAGGCGGAGACGGAGGTTAAAAAAGGTATAGAGGCATTGCCTTATGATGGCGAGAAGCTTTTCGGTCCTGAATTGGACAAATGGATTTCTGAGGCTACTGGAGGAAAGTCTGTGTTTCTTCCATCGCCTACAACTATACCTAAACGGAAATATTCTGGTCCGGCGTTCAAATCCTTTAGAACTCAGCCCTTTCGTGGGCAGGGCACAGGAGCAGTCACGCCTGGTAGAAGAGGTCGGGGACGTAGTGCCCGACAATCCAATGCACGTCGTCAAGACACTAAGACCACTAACAAACCAGTGGCATGACGGGCTCCCAGCCCATCTCGGATCTCCAATTGTGGGAGCACGCCTTCAGAGCTTTCAGGGGGCGTGGCTGCAGACGTCCACAGATGGGTGGATCCGCAATTTAGTATTAGAGGGTTACAAAATAGAGTTCGATTATCTTCCGACAGGAAGATTTTTCACGACAGGACTGCCTGTGTCGGACGACAAGAAAGCAGTTCTGCAGGTTGCCATTCAGTCTCTGCTGAATGCTGCAGTTGTAATTCCGGTCCCCGTGCAGGAACAGGGGCAGGGTTATTATTCCAGTCTGTTTCTGGTACCAAAACCAGATGGCTCAGTCAGGCCAATATTGAACCTAAAAGGTCTCAATCATTACGTCACTTACCACAGATTCAAGATGGAATCTCTCAGGTCAGTAATTGCAGGGTTAGAGCCACAGGAATTCATGATTGCACTGGATCTCAAAGATGCGTACTTACACATTCCGATTTGGCCACCTCACCAGAGTTTCTTAAGGTTTGCAATAAGGCGAGACCATTACCAGTTTCAGGCTCTGCCGTTTGGCCTCTCATCAGCGCCTCGGGTATTCACCAAGGTAATGTCCGTGATGATAGCTCATCTCAGGTCCCTAGGAGTAATAATTGTTCCGTATTTGGACGATCTACTCATAAAGGCTCCGTCTCAACAATTGCTTCTCCAGCATGCTTTGCTAACGTACAATGTACTAGTTCAGCACGGTTGGATAGTCAGTTTAAAGAAATCACATCTAATTCCGTGTCAACGACTTCAATTCCTAGGGATGATTCTCGATACAGTAAATCAAAAGGTTTACCTGCCACAACAGAAAGTACAGGTCATTCGTCATCTGGTGCAATTAGTGCTCAAGCCACGCACAGTCTCAGTACATTTGTGCATTCGCCTTTTAGGCACAATGGTGGCGGCTTTCGAAGCACTTCAGTTCGGAAGATTTCACTCACGTCCGTTTCAACTGGAGGTGTTAGCGCAATGGTCGGGATCACATCTGCAGATGCACCACAGGGTGAGATTGTCGCCACAAGTCAGGGTGTCTCTTCTCTGGTGGTTAAAAATACACAATCTATCTGCAGGGAGACGATTCGGCGTCGTGAATTGGATAATTCTGTCAACAGACGCAAGTCTCAGAGGTTGGGGAGCTGTAGTTCAGAGTTATCGGCTCCAGGGCCTCTGGGCAGATCACGAAAGATCGCTATCCATAAATGTTCTGGAACTCAGGGCGATTTACAATGCTCTAAGACAAGCAGTGTACATGTTTCGTTTTCAGACTGTTCAGGTGCAGTCAGACAATGCGACGGCAGTCGCATACATAAACAAACAAGGAGGAACGAGAAGCCGCATGGCAATGCGGGAAGTAGCTCGGATCCTCAGATGGGCCGAATATCACCAGGTGATATTGTCGGCAGTGTTCATTCCGGGAGTGGACAACTGGGAGGCAGATTTTCTCAGTCGTCGGGATTTTCATCCAGGAGAGTGGGCATTAAATCCAGAAGTGTTTCAGATGTTGATCCAGAGGTGGGGTTACCCTCAGGTGGATCTGATGGCATCCCGCCACAATCATCAGGTGTCACGATATGTGTCCAGAACAAGAGATCCAGGGGCAGTGGCGGTGGATGCTCTCACAGCCGCGTGGCCGTACAGCCTCGTGTATCTGTTTCCACCGTTTCCGCTGCTCCCGCTGTTGCTAAAACGGATCAAGAGAGGGTCCGTCACAGTCATACTAATAGCGCCTCATTGGCCTCGGAGAACTTGGTTCTCGGATCTCCTCGGTTTACTCGCAGACGATCCGTGGCCACTCCCACTACGTCCGGACCTGTTACAACAAGGTCCGTTCCTTTACCCCGATTTAGCGCGGCTGCGTTTGACGGGGTGGCTGTTGAAAAGGCCATCTTGAGAAGAGAGGGCATTCCGGAGTCTGTTATACCAACCATGGTACGAGCTAGGAAGCCGGTTACGGCAGCTCATTATTACAGAATCTGGCGTACTTATATAGGTTGGTGTGAAGCTCGGAAGTTTCCGACATCATCTTTTAATTTATCCCGTCTTTTGTTATTTTTACAGATGGGGTTAGATGGAGGACTACGTCTTTCCACACTAAAGGTGCAGGTATCTGCGTTGTCAATTTACTTTCAAAGGAAATTGGCCTCGTTGCCGTCAATACATACGTTTCTACAGGGTGTAATGAGGATACAGCCTCCTTTCATTCCACCTACAGCACCATGGGACTTGAATCTGGTTTTAGATTTCTTACAGTCCGATTACTTTGAACCCTTACAACAAGTGGATATTAAATTTCTCACTTGGAAAACGATTTTTCTTTTAGCCTTAGCTTCGGCTAGGCGTGTTTCAGATCTGGGTGCCTTGTCGTGCAAGTCACCGTATTTAGTTTTTCATGATGACAGAGCGGAACTTCGGACGAATCCCGCTTTTCTACCAAAGGTAGTGTCGTCTTTTCACATCAATCAACCAATAGTAGTTCCGGTATTAACAGAGAATGCTGAAACGTTGGATGTGGTTCGCGCATTACGCGTCTATGTATCCCGAACGTCTACGGTTCGTAAGACGGATACGTTGTTTGTTCTCTATGATGCGGCTAAGAGGGGTTGGCCAGCCTCTAAGCAGACCTTATCCAGATGGATCAAACTGACCATACGTCAGGCTTACCTTCATGCTAGGTTACAGCCACCTACATCAGTAACAGCTCATTCCACACGTTCTGTGGGAACGTCATGGGCAGCGAGTCGTGGGGTTTCTACGACACAGCTTTGCCGTGCGGCTACTTGGTCTTCAGTGCACACGTTTGTGCGCTTTTACAAGTTTGATACGTTCGCGGCATCAGCATCTAGCTTTGGCCGTTTAGTGTTACAAGTGCCAAACAGCTCTCCCGCCACGGAGGAAACTTTGGTACATCCCAAGAGTACTCCAGTGACCCCTAGTGGATGAAAAAGAAAATAGGATTTTGGTACTTACCAGGTAAATCCTTTTCTTTGAATCCATAGGGGGCACTGGACGCCCACCCAGAGCAGTTTATCTGTTTTAGGAAGTTCAGTGGTTCTTATGGTAACACACTTTCACGACTGGTTTAAATTTAACAAAGGTTAATCAGTTAGGGTGTCAACTGTTTAGTTGTCTGTTACGTTTTGTGTCAACTTTATTGTTGTCCGTGAGATTATAGGTAATTCTCCTTTTGTCAATCTCTCTATCGATCCTGTTCGGCTCAGTAAAAAACACTGAAGTGCTCGAGGATATGGAGGGGAGGAGTAGTCTCAGAAATTAATTTATTCAGTGCCTTCTTCCGGTGGAAGCCGTCCATATCCCAAGAGTACTCCAGTGCCCCCTATGGATTCAAAGAAAAGGATTTACCTGGTAAGTACCAAAATCCTATTTTCCCCTCTTGCCGCCCCCCCCCCCCTCCCCTCCCCTCCTCCCCTCCCTTACTGGGCTCACCTAATACCTGTTCCCCCTCTTGTCACCCCCCCTCCCTTACTGGGCTCACCTAATACCTGTTGCTCCTCTTGTCACCCCCCCCCTCCCTTACTGGGCTCACCTAATACCTGTGCCCCCTCTTGTCACCCCCCCCCCCTCCCTGACTGGGCTCACCTAATACCTGTTCCTCCTCTTGTCATCCCCCCCCCTCCCTTACTGGGTTCACCTAATACCTGTGCCCCCTCTTGTCACCCCCCTCCCTTACTGGGCTCACCTAATACCTGTTCCTCCTCTTGTCATCCCCCCACCCTCCCTTACTGGGCTCACCTAATACCTGTGCCCCCTCTTGTCACCCCCCCCCCCCCCTCCCTTACTGGGCTCACCTAATACCTGTTCCTCCTCTTGTCACCCCCCCCTCCCTTACTAGGCTCACCTAATACCTGTCCCCCCTCTTGTCACCCCCCCCTTCCCCTCCCTTACTGGGCTCACCTAATACCTGACCCCCCTCTTGCCACCCCACCCCCTCCCTGGGCTCACCTAATACCTGCTTCCCCTCTTGTCACGCCCCCTCCCTTACTGAGCTGGGCTCTCCTAATACCCGTTACCCCTCTTGCCACCCCCCCCTCCCTGGGCCCTCCTAATATATACTCTCCTTTTTTCCACCCCCTGCTTTACTAGGTGCACATAACACCTGTTCCCCCTCCAGTCCTGCCCCCCCTCCACTCTTACTGGGCTCACTTAACACCACTGACCCCCCCTCGCCAGGCAGACAAAACACCAGCGCAGCTGCCTACCTTTCCGGACACCGTAGATGACTGGGGCAGGGGATGGTGATGACCAGGAACTGGGCGGCAGGGAGAAGGAGAGGCCCCGCTATAGAGAAAACATACAAACACCAAACAGATGAGTCGCTATGCTTGCAAATACGCACAGCGTGCACAGCAATATATGGTAACATACGCATTTACACAGACATGCCACAAAGATATATTCAACACATTTCATACAGCACATAAATAAATATTTACTATTCAGGAACAACTGGTCACTTCTGGGAGATCAATTGATCAAAGGCAAATAACATTTCACATATAAATAAAAATAATACATATAAAGAGGTACGGTACTGTCGTGAACAGTAAGACTAGGTCACCTTATAATCAAACAAATCAGTATACCATGTATATAAGCATTACTAAACTGGTAGCTTGCAATCTTCCATTATGCTCACACTGGGTGGTCTAACCCTAGTGGTACCCATAATCTGGTTTTACCTAAGCATACACTCAGTTTATAGCGAACCTGAAGTCAGCTGATATATCACAGACAATAGCCCAGTTCTGAAATGCTGAAGTTCAGACAGCAAATATACATCAGAGGGCCAGGATTCAGTGAAAGTAGGCATGCAAATTCCTAACAGTGCTCAGTCAATAAAGGGAAGCATGCATAAGTTGAAAATGTTATCAAGAGCAGTTTCTAAGCAGAACAGAATGATTGAGGCAAAGCTGTCAATGCAGGCATCAAGGTTCCATTCCAGTGCATGAGGTAAAGGATTGCAAGCAAATGTGTTTCACAAAAGCCAGCTGAGAGAATTTGGCAGTCTGTAGGGAAATGCAGCTCATGACACAGCTCCGCCTACAAATAAGCACTGTAGCAGTCTTCAGTTAAATACCAAGCAAAGGTGAAGTAATAAAGCAATGCGGGGTCAAACATGCAGGCACTCAGGTAATTGCAGAAATGAGGAAGCAGGTTAAGTTAGTAGAGCACAGTTCCTTCTATCAGCAAGCCTCCTGTACTTTGGTGGTCATTCCGAGTTGTTCGCTCGGTAATTTTCTTCGCATCGCAGCGATTTTCCGCTAATTGCGCATGCGCAATGTTCGCACTGCGACTGCGCCAAGTAAATTTGCTATGAAGTTTGGTATTTTACTCACGGCATTACAAGGTTTTTTCTTCGCTCTGGTGATCGTAACGTGATTGACAGGAAGTGGGTGTTTCTGGGCGGAAACTGGCCGTTTTATGGGTGTGTGTGAAAAAACGCTACCGTTTCTGGGAAAAACGCGGGAGTGGCTGGAGAAACGGAGGAGTGTCTGGGCGAACGCTGGGTGTGTTTGTGACGTCAAACCAGGAACGACAAGCACTGAACTGATCGCACTGGAAAAGTAAGTCTCGAGCTACTCAGAAACTGCACAGAGAAGTCTTTTCGCAATATTGCGAATCTTTCGTTCGCAATTTTGCTAAGCTAAGATTCACTCCCAGTAGGCGGCGGCTTAGCGTGTGCAATGCTGCTAAAAGCAGCTTGCGAGCGAACAACTCGGAATGAGGGCCTTTGTACGCTGTACTGTAGTGGATCTCTATGCTGAGTGTCTCTATCTCAATGGTTGGGAACTTGTCTGAGGAAAGGCAAGTCCCTCTTTAACTGAGGGTGTCTTTAGTGTGCCTAACTCCCTCGGTTTAGACTGCGACTTTTACTGGCTGAAGCACTCAGAAGTCTCACTGCACTACAGGGATCAACTCAATTTTTCTCTTCCTCCTCTAAATCCTGCTCAGCGTTGTATAATGTCACTTGTTGGAGGGTGCTGGCGGGGGTAAATACCTGTCAGTGGCGGAAGTGCTTGGTGGGTCCCCAGCTCACTACCAGTGGGACTGTCCCTGGTGCTGGTCTCCCCTCGCTGCAGCACAGCTTCTGTGGCTCTGGGTTATCCGGCGGCTCTCCTCAGCGTTGGCTCCGTTCTCCACAGCATGTCTCCGTTCTCCACAGCATGTCTCCTCAGCATCAACTCAGCGCAGCATCACTCTCCGTGTTGTTACCCCAGAGCACCACTCCTCACAGCGTCTCTCTCCCTGTCACCTCAGGAGACTCCTCAGCAATCACCTCAGGAGGTAACCCCGCCTCCTACTCTTCCCACTCTGCACCATCCAATCAGCAGCTTCGATTCCTCCTGCTCTGCAGGTCTGCACCTGGGTCCGAGTGCTCCACAAGTTGCTGTTTTTTGGTTGCTGGCATTGCCTAGCAACCTAGGCAAGGGGAATCTGTTAACCCTTTCAGCTGCACTGTGCTGGCTAGTGAGAAGTGAGGGTTCCTTTTAGGGAAAATGTAGGTGTCTCACCCAAGTTGTCTCCAGTATATAGCCACATATAGCCACATAAATCCAAGTTAATAGAATATCCATCTCTGAGTGTCACACAATCACGCCTCCAACATGCTCATTCATGCCGCAATGCCCATTTGGCCGCCTCCACCACAGCAAAACGCTCCGCCTCCGTCCCCGAAAGAGCGTTGCACCCACGAATGCCTCTGCCTTATTGACAGGCAGAGGCGATCGCATTTTTTGCAGCCCCCTCACAGAAAATGTGGGAGCATGTGCAGGACAGGCTCTGCGCATGTGCCCGCATCTTTTTCTCAGTTGCGGTTGGATCGCACACTGCGATCCAACCTGAATTACTGTAGGCCCTTTACCTCTGTGTGCTTTATCTCCATCCAAGGCTTAGTAAATAGACCCCTAAGGGGCTGTACACATGGGAGATGTGTGCTGAGCAAACTAGCACAGACCGCTCAGCACACATCTCTCCCACCACTCAACACACAGCGCAAGGTGTACTGACCGGGGGGGAGGGGGGGAGCGCTCACTTAACACAGTGGTGAAATGAGCGATCTCACTAGATTTGCCATGCATGCATGCATGCCAATTCTAGAGGCAGCGCTAGCGACACGTGGGACCACGCATCGCTGTCGCCGGCGCCCAGGCCCAGCGCTACCCACTCAGCAAAGGGATGCAGTGCAGGGAGGCGCTAGGACGGAGAGGCGCTGTCCCTGCTCTGCATCCCTTTCCTGCTGCTGCTGCGCCATCCTGTCCCCCTTGCTGCTGCTGCCAGCTGCTGTGCCTGTCACTGTATGACAGGCAGCGGCGCCGGCAGCAAGAAAAGCCTTCTCCCCTCCCCTCACCTGTGTGACAGCGGCCAGTGTACAGATCAGAGGAGGGGGCAGAGCTACACGAGACGAAAGGAGGCGGAGCTACACAGGACAAAAGGGGTGGAGCTACATGGACCAGGATGCTGTACAGATGGAGACTGAAGAGTAATTACAGTGGCAACCAGCCAGACTCAGGTAAGTGGAGGGTGAGAGAGAAGTGTACAGGTATGAATGTATGTATGTGTGTGTGTATGTATATATGTGTATATATATGTATGTGTGTGTGTGTGTGTGTGTGTGTGTGTGTGTGTGTGTGTGTGTGTGTGTGTGTGTCTGTGTGCACGTGCATTATGGACGCTACTACGGGGGGCATTACATGTAAGGATCCTACTACTGGGGTGTGGGGTATTACGTATAACAACGCTACTACTGGGGGGCATTAAATATAACAATGTTACTACTGGGGTGGCATTACATTTACGGACGCTACTACTACTGGGGGGGCATTACGTATAACTACGCTACTATTGGGGGGCATTACGTATAACAACGCTACTACTGGGGGTCATTACATATAATGATGCTACTACTGGTGGGGCATTACATTTACGAACGCTACTACTACTACTGGGGGGGCATTACGTATAACGACGCTACTTTTGGGGGGGCATTACATGTAAGGACGCTACTACTACTTATAAGGAAGCTACTACTACTACTTGGGGGCATTACATATAAGGACGCTACTACTACTGGGGGGGCATTACGTATAAGGACGCTACTACTACTAGGGGGGCATTACGTATAAGGATGTGTCTACTACTGGGGGTGCGCTACGTATAAGAATGCTACTACTACTGGGGGGCATTACGTATAAGGACGCTTCTACTACTGGGGTGTGCACTACGTATAAGGACGCTACTACCACTGTGGGTGCATTATGTATAAGGATGCTACTACTACTGGAAGGGCATTATGTATAAGGATGCTAGTACTCCTGGGGTGCATTACATATAAGGACGCTACTACTACGGGTGGGGCATTACATTTAAGTTGAATAAGATTGTGCTACTGTGTGGCGTAATTTTAAGTGGAGGTACTATTGTGTAGCCATGCCCCTTCCTGGTGCGCACAAAAGGCGCGCGCTGACCCTTTGTGGGATATGGGAGGGTGCGAATTTATAGTTTGCAGGGGGGCGCCGAACACCCTAGCACCGGCCCTGCCGGCACCCTACAGATTGCTTAATATTTAAGCACAGATTTCTCCGTGTGTATCCCCTTATGACATCTCTTTCTCATAGTCGGTCAAAGCTTCAAGGCAGAAAATAAATGTCGCTGTTATGCACAAAGAAATTCCAAGTGCAATGTCCAAGCTGGGGGAAAGTGGCTGAAACTGCTGCATTTGCTAATTTTAAGAGGTCTGTCCTTAATTAGTCTAGTCTAGGAAATTGAATGCACTAATTGGGGAGACTGCTCCAGGTCCATTCCATATGTAGCCTGTAGTTTTTCAGCGTGCTCATGAAGAGTACTAGGGGAGCTTTTCTGAAAGTGGCTAAAAAGATGAAAATTGTCAGTCAGTAAACTATAAGCTTATTTTCTCCATTCCAGCTTTGATTTAAAAAAAAAAAATCAAGTATGACAAAAACTATTTTCAATCTTAAACTTTTCATCAGCTTGTATTTTACATATCCTCAACCTTTCATATGTGCATTCATAGGGGATGCATTTTACCAGCTGTTGGGATCCCGACGGTCAGTATAGTATAGTAAGCCTAAGTATACATGGTATAAGTGATGCATCTAAATCAGATGTAAACGCACAACTTTGCTAGCCCGCAAGTACAACTATGGGAGTAATTCAGATCTGATCGATAGGCTGCGTTTTCTCACAGCCTGCAATCAGGTCCGAACTGCGCATGCGTATGCACCGCAATTCGCAGGCGCGTCGGACGACTGCACCGTGCATCGGTGCATAGTGACGGAATGGTGCGAAAAAAGCGATTGCAAGGAGATTGACAGGAAGAGGCCATTGTGGGTGGCAACTGACCGTTTTCATAGTGTGTCTGGAAAAACACAGGCGTGTCCAAGCGTTTGAAGTGAGGGTGTTTGACATCAATTCCGGTCCTGAACAGCCTGATGTGATCGCAGCAGCTGAGTAAGTCTTGGGCTGCGCAGAGACTGCACAAAATCAGTTTGCGCAGCTCTGCTACACATGCGATCGCACACTTGCACAGCTCAAATACCCTCCCCCTGTAGGCGGCGACTATCTGATCACAGGACATTAAAAATCGATGCCCAGCGATCAGGTCTGAATTATCCCCTATATCCCCTTGACACACCCTTAACTGACATGCAAATTGCCCTGTTGCTGCCTAGTTATGCCTACTCAGCTGCGTATTATTCTGATTTGCTTTTAGATGCAAATGCTTGGCTACAGAGTATGCATAGTGCAATTGTGCATCAGCCACTCTCTCTCATATCTGGTTCTGTCTCATCCCTTTTGTAAATAAAGTAGCACCAATGCTCTTTATTCCTAAATTCAGTCAGTGATGTGTGATCAGCATAGACAAGGGAGCAGAGCCTCTCCTGTCATACTCCAGTACACTCCAGTTTTGAAAATAAAATTGATTAGAATAATACAGTGTGAGCGTGTGTGTAACTCTGACACTAGCCAATGCTTCCCTAGCCACTGACCTCTCCGCCTCTCATTGAATTCAGTGTATCGAAGATGGGTGCCTTTATCACCTTTCTCATATCTATTCCTGGGCTCAGATGACTAATGAGCAATTTTGTTCCTTATATGCTTTACCCATATTTTGAGTACCTGAGATAGATGCCTAAACCTGACAACATAGAGTAAATGAGTTGTGTTCTCTGTAAGAAAACAAATGCAAAGAAAACAACAACAAACAAGTGTACAGAAAGCTATTTCTTGGAGCCTGTGACCTCAAAGTCTCGATCAACGAGGATTATAAATCGGGGGAGCTTAATTGTGTTTACCTCATAACAAACGTCAGCACTTTGCTTACTAGACCATTAGAGTGGCATTTACAGGTAATTGACAGCATGAGTAGAATTGGCTTGTTTAATAAATGCATTCTTATCACAATTTATTCTCCATCCTGAGCTCTTTGAAGCAGGGGCTTAATGATTGTTCTCTGAAATCTTTTATTTGTTTTATGCATCACCTGCTTTACCATCCACCAAACTTAATTCCAGGAAATGGTTTTCCTGTAACAGTAGGAAACCCAATGATGTGATACCGATTGTGACCCATGTATAGCGGGATGTAGTTATGAGACCGGCGGTCACAAGACCGACGGCTACATCCCCCCTCCACCTGCATTCTGCTGCCGGGATCCCGTGGTCGGTATGCTGACCGCCGGGATCCCCAGCGCCGGTAAGCTATAACCAACCCTGCAAAGTAAAAATAGGATTTTAATACCTACCAGTAAATCCTTTTCTCTTAGTCCGTAGAGGATGCTGGGGACACTTCAAGAACCATGGGGTATAGACGGGATCCGCAGGAGACATGGGCACTTTAAGACTTTGAATGGGCGTGAACTGGCTCCTCCCTCTATGCCCCTCCCCCAGACTCCAGTTATAGGAACTGTGCCCAGGGAGACGGACATTTCGAGGAAAAGGATTGATTGATAACTAAGGTGGGACACATACCAGCTCACACCTCAAACACGCCGTACAACATGGCATTCAACAGAAATCCAGTCAACGGCATAAACAATGTCAGCAACAGGCTGACAACAACAGAAACACAACTAGTGTGTAACTTAACTAATAAGTAATTACTGCAGATAGAGTCCGCACTGGGACGGGCACCCAGCATCCTCTACGGACTAAGAGAAAAGGATTTACCGGTAGGTATTAAAATCCTATTTTCTCATACGTCCTAGAGGATGCTGGGGACACTTCAAGAACCATGGGGTTATACCAGAGCTCCAGAACGGGCGGGAGAGTGCTGATGACTCTGCAGCACCAATTGACCAAACCTGACGTCCTCATCAGCCAGGGTGTAAAATGTGTAAAATTTCGCAAACGTGTTTGCAGAGCAGCTACTTGGTTGGGTGCAAAGTTGTAACGCCGAGCCCCCCCGGGCAGCCGCCTAGGATGAGCTCACCTTTCTGGTAGAGTAGGCCTTCACTGATTTAGGTAACGGCAAACCACACGTAGAATGACCATTCTGAATTGTAGTACAGATCCAACGTGCAATAGTCTGCTTAGAGGCAGGATTCCCAATCTTGTTGGGAGCATACAGGACAAACAGAGCATCTGTTTTCCTAATTTGAGCCGTCCTGGCGACATAAATCTTCAAAGCCCTAACCACATCGAGGGAACTTGACTCAGCAAAGGCGGCAGTAGCCACAGGCACCACAATAGGTTGGTTCATGTGGAATGATGAAACCACCTTCGGTAGAAACTTGACGAGTCCTCAACTCTGCTCAATCTTCATGGAAGATTAAATATGGGCTCTTGTGAGACAAGGCCGCTAACTCAGACACCTGCCTTGCGCATGACACTTTCCAAGTGAGAAATTTTAACTCTATCTTCTGTAAAGGTTCAAACCAATGTGACTGAAGGAACTGCAACACCACGTTAAGATCCCATGGTGCCACCGGGGGCACAAATGGAGGTTGGATGTGCTGCACACCTTTCACAAAAGTCTGAACTTCCGGAAGGAAAGCCAATTCTTTTTGAAAGAAAATTGATAAGGCCGAAATTTGTACTTTAATTGAGCCCAACTTTAGGCCCGCATCCACACCTGCTTGCAGAAAATGTAGAAACCGGCCTAGCTGAAATTCTTCCATAGGAGCCTTCTTGGATTCACACCAAGACACATATTTTCTCCAAATACGGTGATAATGTTTCGCCGTCACCTCTTTCCGAGCCTGAAGAAGTATGGGAACGACTTCACTAGGAATACCTATTCGGGCTAGGATCTGGCGTTCAACCGCCAAGCCATCAAACGTAGCTGCGGTAAGTCTTGATACACGCACGGCACCTGCTGTAACACCCTCTCGTAGAGGAAGAGGCCAAGGATCTCCTATGAAGATCTGGATACCAAGCCCTTCTTGGCCAGTCCGGAGCAATGAGGATCGCCTGAACCTTTGTCCTTCTTATGATCTTCAGTACCTTTGGAATGAGCGGAAGCGGAGGGAACATGTACACCGACTGAAACACCCATGGTGTCAATAGGGCGTCCACTGCTATTGCTTGAGGGTCTCTCGACCTGGAACAATATCTCTGAAGTTTCTTGTTGAGGGTAGACACCATCACGTCTATTTGAGGAATTCCCCAAAGACTTGTCACTTCTGCGAAGACCTCTTGATGAAGACCCCACTCTCCCGGATGGAGATCGTGTCTGCTGAGGAAGTCTGCTTCCCAGTTGTCCACTCCTAGAATGAATATCGCCGACAGAGCGCTTGTATGTCTCTCCGCCTAGCGGAGAACTTTTGTGGCCACTGCCATTGCCGCTCTGCTCTTTGTTCCGCCCTGGCAGGTTATGTGCGCTACTGCTGTTATACTGTCCGACTGTATCAGAACGGGTAGGTTGCGAAGAAGACGTTCCGCTTGACGAAGGCCATTGTAAATGGCCCTTAACTCCAACACGTTTATGTGTAGAGAAACTTCCTGGCTTGACCATTTCCCTGGAAAGTTTCCCCCTGTGTGACCGCTCCCCAGCCTCGGAGGCTCGCATCCATGGTTACTAGGATCCAATCCTGGATCCCGAACCTGCGTCCCTCTAGGAGGTGAGAGCTGTGCAGCCACCACAGGAGTGAGATTCTGGTCTTGGAGGACAGGATTATTTTCCGGTGCGTGTGCAGATGGGATCCGGACCACTTGTCCAACAGATCCCACTGAAACACCCTGGCATGGAACCTGCCAAAGGGAATGGCCTCGTAGGCCGCCACCATCTTCCCTGCAACCGAGTGCATTGATGAATTGACACTCTCGCTGGCTTCAGAATTTGTTTGACCAGACTCTGAATTTCCAGAGCTTTCTCTTCTGGAAGAAAAACCCTCTGTGATTCTGTGTCCAGAATCATTCCCAAAAACGACAGTCGTTTCGTCTGAATTAACTGTGACTTTAGCAAGTTTAGGAGCCAACCATGTTGTTGCAGAACTGTCAGGAATAGCGTAATGTCCTGCACCAGCTTGTCTTTGGATCTCACCTTTATCAGGGGATCGTCCAAGTACGGGATAATTGTGACTCCTTGCTTGCACAGGAGAACAATCATTTCTGCCATTACCTTGGTGAAAATCCTCGGAGCCGTGGAGAGACCAAACGGCAACGTCTGAAACTGGTAATGACAATCCTGAATAGCAAACCTCAGGTAAGCATGATGCGGAGGATATATGGGGATGTGTAAATAGGCATCCTTTATATCGACCGACACCATGAAATCCCCTTCCTCCAGACTGGAGATCACAGCCCGGAGAGACTCCATCTTGAATTTGAATTTTTTTTTAAGTAGAAATTGAGGGATTTCAGGTTTAGGATTGGTCTGACTGAGCCGTCCGGCTTCGGGACCACGAAAAGGCTAGAATAAAAGCCTTCTCCCTGTTGTGACGGGGACACCTTGATAATGACTTGATTTTGACACAGCTTTTGTATTGAGTCGCATACCACCTCCCTGTCCGGAGGCGAAGCTGGTAAGGCCGATTTGAAAAATCGTCGAGGGGGAACGTCTTGAAACTCCAGTTTGTACCCCTGGGACACTATTTCTAAGACCCATGGGTCCAGGCCCGAATGAACCCAGAACTGACTGAAGAGTTTGAGACGTGCCCCCACCGGTGCGGACTCCCGCAGAGGAGCCCCAGCGTAATGCGGTGGATTTGGCAGAAGCCGGGGAGGACTTCTGCTCTTGGGACCCTGCCACGGCTGGAGATCTTTTACCTTTTCCTCTATTAGCATATTTGTATTTATTTGGCCGAAAGGACTGCATCTGGAAATGGTGAGCTTTCTTTTGTTGTGGAGGAACATAAGGCAAAAATGACGACTTACCCCCAGTAGCCGTAGATACCAAATCAGTGAGACCGTCACCAAACAAAACGCTACCTTTATATGGGAGAGACTCCATAGCTTTCTTGGAGTCCGCATCAGCATTCCATTGATGAATCCACAATGCCCGCCTAGCTGAAATCGCCATGGCATTGGCTTTTGATCCCAAAATGCCAATATCTCTCGCCGCTTCCTTCAGGTAGGCTGCAGCGTCCCTGATATAACCCAGCGTCAAAAGGATACTATCCCTGTCTATGGTATCTATATCAGATGACAAATTATCTGCCCACTTTTCGATAGCACTACTCACCCACGCAGATGCAATGGTTGGCCTGAGCAGTGTACCTGTGGTGATGTAAATTGATTTTAACGTATTTTCCCGTCTACGATCTGCAGGCTCCTTAAGGGCTGCCGTGTCAGGAGAGGGTAACGCTACCTTTTTCGACAGCCTTGATAGGGCCTTGTCCACAATGGGGGATGACTCCCATTTTTCTCTATCCCCAGAGGGGAACGGGTACGCCAGCTGAATCCTTTTGGGAATCAGAACCTTTTTGTCAGGATTTTCCCACATTTAAAAAAAAAAAAGTATTCAGTTCATGAGAGGGCGGAAACGTTACCTCAGGTTTCTTTCCCTTATACATACAGACCCTGGTATCAGGAACAGCAGGGTCCTCAGTGATATGTAACACGTCTTTTATAGCCACAATCATGTACTGAATGTTCTTTGCCAATTTTGGGTCTAATCTGGTCTCACTATAGTCGACACTGGAGTCAGTGTCCGTGTCGGTATCTGTGTCCGCCAACTGAGCAATCGAACATTTATGTGACCCCGAGGGGGTCTGGACCTGTGATAACACATCCTCCACAGATTTCTTCCATGCCTGGTTCTGAGAGTCAGATCTATCTAATCTCTTATTAATAAGAGCCACATTAGCATTTAAGGCATTCAACACATTTACCCAATCAGGAGTCGGCAGTGCCGACAGGGTCACTCCCACAGCCGTTTCTGTCCCTAACACAGTCTCCTCCTGGGAAGAGCACTCAGCCTCATACATGCCGACACACATGTACCGACACCCACAGACACACTGGGTAAATAGTAGAGATGTGCACTTGAAATTTTTCGGGTTTTGGTTTTGGGTTCGGTTCCGCGGCCGTGTTTTGGGTTCGACCGCGTTTTGGCAAAACCTCACCGAATTTTTTTTGTCGGATTCGGGTGTGTTTTGGATTCGGGTGTTTTTTTTCAAAAAACACTAAAAAACAGCTTAAATCATAGAATTTGGGGGTCATTTTGATCCCAAAGTATTATTAACCTCAAAAACCATAATTTCCACTCATTTTCAGTCTATTCTGAATACCTCACACCTCACAATATTATTTTTAGTCCTAAAATTTGCACCGAGGTCGCTGGATGACTAAGCTAAGCGACCCTAGTGGCCGACACAAACACCTGGCCCATCTAGGAGTGGCACTGCAGTGTCACGCAGGATGGCCCTTCAAAAAAACACTCCCCAAACAGCACATGACGCAAAGAAAAAAAGAGGCGCAATGAGGTAGCTGTGTGAGTAAACTAAGCGACCCTAGTGGCCGACACAAACACCTGGCCCATCTAGGAGTGGCACTGCAGTGTCACGCAGGATGGCCCTTCCAAAAAACACTCCCCAAACAGCACATGACGCAAAGAAAAAAAGAGGCGCAATGAGGTAGCTGTGAGAGTAAGCTAAGCGACCCTAGTGGCCGACACAAACACCTGGCCCATCTAGGAGTGGCACTGCAGTGTCACGCAGGATGGCCCTTCCAAAAAACACTCCCCAAACAGCACATGACGCAAAGAAAAAAAGAGGCGCAATGAGGTAGCTGTGTGAGTAAGATAAGCGACCCTAGTGGCCGACACAAACACCTGGCCCATCTAGGAGTGGCACTGCAGTGTCACGCAGGATGGCCCTTCCAAAAAACACTCCCCAAACAGCACATGACGCAAAGAAAAAAAGAGGCGCAATGAGGTAGCTGTGTGAGTAAGCTAAGCGACCCTAGTGGCCGACACAAACACCTGGCCCATCTAGGAGTGGCACTGCAGTGTCACGCAGGATGGCCCTTCCAAAAAACACTCCCCAAACAGCACATGACGCAAAGAAAAAAAGAGGCGCAATGAGGTAGCTGTGTCAGTAAACTAAGCGACCCTAGTGGCCGACACAAACACCTGGCCCATCTAGGAGTGGCACTGCAGTGTCACGCAGGATGGCCCTTCCAAAAAACACTCCCCAAACAGCACATGACGCAAAGAAAAAAAGAGGCGCAATGAGGTAGCTGTGTGAGTAAGATAAGCGACCCTAGTGGCCGACACAAACACCTGGCCCATCTAGGAGTGGCACTGCAGTGTCACGCAGGATGGCCCTTCAAAAAAATACTCCCCAAACAGCACATGACGCAAAGAAAAAGAAAAGAAAAAAGAGGTGCAAGATGGAATTGTCCTTGGGCCCTCCCACCCACCCTTATGTTGTATAAACAGGACATGCACATTTTAACCAACCCATCATTTCAGTGACAGGGTCTGCCACACGACTGTGACTGAAATGACAGGTTGGTTTGGACCCCCACCAAAAAAGAAGCAATTAATCTCTCCTTGCACAAACTGGCTCTACAGAGGCAAGATGTCCACCTCATCATCATCCTCCGATATATCACCGTGTACATCCCCCTCCTCACAGATTATCAATTCGTCCCCACTGGAATCCACCATCTCAGCTCCCTGTGTACTTTGTGGAGGCAATTGCTGCTGGTCAATGTCTCCACGGAGGAATTGATTATAATTCATTTTAATGAACATCATCTTCTCCACATTTTCTGGAAGTAACCTCGTACGCCGATTGCTGACAAGGTGAGCGGCGGCACTAAACACTCTTTCGGAGTACACACTTGTGGGAGGGCAACTTAGGTAGAATAAAGCCAGTTTGTGCAAGGGCCTCCAAATTGCCTCTTTTTCCTGCCAGTATAAGTACGGACTGTCTGACGTGCCTACTTGGATGCGGTCACTCATATAATCCTCCACCATTCTTTCAATGGGGAGAGAATCATATGCAGTGACAGTAGACGACATGTCCGTAATCGTTGTCAGGTCCTTCAGTCCGGACCAGATGTCAGCATCAGCAGTCGCTCCAGACTGCCCTGCATCACCGCCAGCGGGTGGGCTCGGAATTCTGAGCCTTTTCCTCGCACCCCCAGTTGCGGGAGAATGTGAATGAGGAGATGTTGACAGGTCGCGTTCCGCTTGACTTGACAATTTTCTCACCAGCAGGTCTTTGAACCCCAGCAGACTTGTGTCTGCCGGAAAGAGAGATCCAAGGTAGGTTTTAAATCTAGGATCGAGCACGGTGGCCAAAATGTAGTGATCTGATTTCAACAGATTGACCACCCGTGAATCCTTGTTAAGTGAATTAAGGGCTCCATCCACAAGTCCCACATGCCTAGCGGAATCGCTCCGTGTTAGCTCCTCCTTCAATGTCTCCAGCTTCTTCTGCAAAAGCCTGATGAGGGGAATGACCTGACTCAGGCTGGCAGTGTCTGAATTGACTTCACGTGTGGCAAGTTCAAAGGGCAGCAGAACCTTGCACAACGTTGAAATCATTCTCCACTGCGCTTGAGACAGGTGCATTCCACCTCCTATATCGTGCTCAATTGTATAGGCTTGAATGGCCTTTTGCTGCTCCTCCAACCTCTGAAGCATATATAGGGTTGAATTCCACCTCGTTACCACTTCTTGCTTCAGATGATGGCAGGGCAGGTTCAGGCGTTTTTGGTGTTGCTCCAGTCTTCTGTACGTGGTGCCTGTACGCCGAAAGTGTCCCGCAATTCTTCTGGCCACCGACAGCATCTCTTGCACGCCCCTGTCGTTTTTTAAAAAATTCTGCACCACCAAATTCAAGGTATGTGCAAAACATGGGACGTGCTGGAATTTGCCCATATTTAATGCACACACAATATTGCTGGCGTTGTCCAATGCCACAAATCCACAGGAGAGTCCAATTGGGGTAAGCCATTCCGCGATGATCTTCCTCAGTTGCCGTAAGAGGTTTTCAGCTGTGTGCGTATTCTGGAAACCGGTGATACAAAGCGTAGCCTGCCTAGGAAAGAGTTGGCGTTTGCGAGATGCTGCTACTGGTGCCGCCGCTGCTGTTCTTGCGGCGGGAGTCCATACATCTACCAAGTGGGCTGTCACAGTCATATAGTCCTGACCCTGCCCTGCTCCACTTGTCCACATGTCCGTGGTTAAGTGGACATTGGGTACAACTGCATTTTTTAGGACACTGGTGAGTCTTTTTCTGACGTCCGTGTACATTCTCGGTATCGCCTGCCTAGAGAAGTGGAACCTAGATGGTATTTGGTAACGGGGGCACACTACCTCAAGAAATTGTCTAGTTCCCTGTGAACTAACGGCGGATACCGGACGCACGTCTAACACCAACATAGTTGTCAAGGCCTCAGTTATCCGCTTTGCAACAGGATGACTGCTGTGATATTTCATCTTCCTCGCAAAGGACTGTTGGACAGTCAATTGCTTGGTGGAAGTAGTAAAAGTGGGCTTACGACTTCCCCTCTGGGATGACCATCGACTCCCAGCAGCAACAACAGCAGCGCCAGCAGCAGTAGGCGTTACACGCAAGGATGCATCGGAGGAATCCCAGGCAGGAGAGGACTCGTCAGAATTGCCAGTGACATGGCCTGCAGGACTATTGGCATTCCTGGGGAAGGAGGAAATTGACACTGAGGGAGTTGGTGGGGTGGTTTGCGTGAGCTTGGTTACAAGAGGAAGGGATTTACTGGTCAGTGGACTGCTTCCGCTGTCGCCCAAAGTTTTTGAACTTGTCACTGACTTATTATGAATGCGCTGCAGGTGACGTATAAGGGAGGATGTTCCGAGGTGGTTAACGTCCTTACCCCTACTTATTACAGCTTGACAAAGGCAACACACGGCTTGACAAATGTTGTCCGCATTTCTGTTGAAATACTTCCACACCGAAGAGCTGATTTTTTTGGTATTTTCACCAGGCATGTCAATGGCCATATTCCTCCCACAGACAACAGGTGTCTCCCCGGGTGCCTGACTTAAACAAACCACCTCACCATCAGAATCCTCCTTGTCAATTTCCTCCCCAGCGCCAGAAACACCCATATCCTCCTCATCCTGGTGTACTTCAACACTGACATTTTCAATCTGACTATCAGGAACTGGACTGCGGGTGCTCCTTCCAGCACTTGCAGGGGGCGTGCAAATGGTGGAAGGCGCATGCTCTTCACGTCCAGTGTTGGGAAGGTCAGGCATCGCAACCGACACAATTGGACTCTCCTTGTGGATTTGGGATTTCGAAGAACGCACAGTTCTTTGCGGTGCTTTTGCCAGCTTGAGTCTTTTCATTTTTCTAGCGAGAGGCTGAGTGCTTCCATCCTCATGTGAAGCTGAACCACTAGCCATGAACATAGGCCAGGGCCTCAGCCGTTCCTTGCCACTCCGTGTGGTAAATGGCATATTGGCAAGTTTACGCTTCTCCTCCGACAATTTTATTTTAGATTTTTGAGTCCTTTTTTAACTGATATTTGGTGTTTTGGATTTTACATGCTCTGTACTATGACATTGGGCATCGGCCTTGGCAGACGACGTTGCTGGCATTTCATCGTCTCGGCCATGACTAGTGGCAGCAGTTTCAGCACGAGGTGGAAGTCGATCTTGATCTTTCCCTAATTTTGGAACCTCAACATTTTTGTTCTCCATATTTTAATAGGCACAACTAAAAGGCACCTCAGGTAAACAATGGAGATGGATGGATACTAGTATACTTATGGATGGACGAGCGACTGCCGACACAGAGGTAGCTACAGCCGTGGACTACCGTACTGTGTCTGCTGCTAATATAGACTGGATGATAATGAGATAAAATTAAAATATATATATATATATCACACTAGTACTGCAGCCGGACAGGTATATATTATGTAATGACGGACCTGCTGGACACTGTCTGACAGCACTGCAGACTCCTAAAGTAAGCTACTAGTATCAAGAAGATAGAAAAAAAAAATAAACCACGGGTAGGTGGTATACAATTATGGATGGACGAGCGACTGCCGACACAGAGGTAGCTACAGCCGTGGACTACCGTACTGTGTCTGCTGCTAATATAGACTGGATGATAATGAGATAAAATTAAAATATATATATATATATATATCACACTAGTACTGCAGCCGGACAGGTATATATTATGTAATGACGGACCTGCTGGACACTGTCTGCAGAATGCGTTTATAAAAACACCACACGACGAGTGTTTAACTTTTTCAGGCAGACAATCACAATATACTGGTGGTCAGCAGACAATCACAATACTGGTGGTCAGTGGTCACTGGTCAGTCACACTGGCAGTGGCACTCTGGCAGCAAAAGTGTGCACTGTACTTAAAATATGTACTCCTGCTATAACTGCTCCCCAGTCTCCCCCACAATTAAGCTGTGTGAGCAGTGAGCACTCAGCAGTCAGATAATGATATACACTATATGATGCAGCACACTGGGCTGAGCACAGATATGGTATGTGTGACTGTGTCACACTGTGTATCGTTTTTTTTCAGGCAGAGAACGGATTCATTAAACTGGTGGCACTGGTCACTGGTCACACTATCAGCAGCAAGTAGTACTCCTCCTATATTATGCTCCCCAAAATTTGTGTCTCTCTCTCTCTAGTACTATTAGTCACTCTAAACGGAGAGGACGCCAGCCACGTCCTCTCCCTATCAATCTCAATGCACGTGTGAAAATGGCGGCGACGCGCAGCTCCTTATATAGAATCCGAGTCTCGCGATAGAATCCGAGCCTCGCGAGAATCCGACAGCGGGATGATGACGTTCGGGCGCGCTCGGGTTAACCGAGCAAGGCGGGAAGATCCGAGTCGCTCGGCCCCGTGTAAAAAAAACTGAAGTTCGGGCGGGTTCGGATTCCGAGGAACCGAACCCGCTCATCTCTAGTAAATAGGGGGCAGACCCACAGTAAAGCCTGTCAGAGAAACGCAGAGGGAGTTTGCCAGCTCACAACCCGGCGCTCAATCGCGGTCTGAAAACTTTATAAAAGCGCTACAGGTCTGGGGCTTTATATTATCACTTATAACTGCACCCCCCCCCCCTCCCCGTTTGCACCCTGTTACATGTACAGCAGTGTAGGAGGAAAGGACCAGCATCTCTGCAGCTTCTGTGAAGATAAAATGGCGCTGATGAGAGCTGTGAGGGGTAAGCCCCGCCCCCTTAATGGTGCGCTTCAGCCCCGCTATTCTGCACCCTGCAGTGCCGCTGTGTACGTGGGAGCATGTCGCGCAGCGCGATAGTTATGCGGTACCTCATAGCCGTCACTGAAGTCTTCTGATCTTCTTCTACTCGCCTGTCTTCTGACTTCTTGCTCTGCAAGGGGGGTGACGGCGGGCTCTGGGAGTGAATCCCTAGGCGTACCTAGTGTTCCAAACCCTCAGGAGCTAATGGTGTCCTGTAGCCAAGAAGCAGAGCCTTTAAACTCATTAGAAGTAGGTCCGACTTCTCTCCCCTAAGTCCCACGATGAAGGGAGACTGTTGCCAGCAGCCTCCCTGAAAATAAAAAACCTAACAAAGTCTTTTCAGAGAAACTCAGTAGAGCTCCTCAGTGTGCATCCAGTCTGCCTGGACACAGAATCTAACTGGAGGAGGAGGGGCATAGAGAGAGGAGCCAGTTCACGCCCAAAGTCTTAAAGTGCCCATGTCGGATCCCGTCTATACCCCATGGTTCTTGAAGTGTCCCCAGCATCCTCTAGACGTATGAGAAAATAAAACGTTATCAATCTTCATATCATTTTAATTGAGTGTTTTACTGCTTTCTACACACGCTTTTGCAAATTGTAATATATAAATTCAAATGTAATCGTGTCTGCTTTTAGAGATGTACAGTATATATAACATACAATAGGTTTTATTCTTTCTTTTTTGTTGACACAACAACATTTTCAGAATACAATTGTACTCAATGTAGGGAACACAATACACATGTAACAACCATTGATGTGCGGTCATGGTAGGCAGGGGAAGTAGAGCCTCACCTGTCATACTCCAGAGTTTTCGCTATAAAAATGATTATGAATATATTAATAACTTAGAATATATTCTTTGAATTATTCTATGTAATACAAACATCTTTGAATTAGAGATGTGTGGTCCAGTTTTCCAGAAATCTAAATTCACGTGAATTTTGTAGTTACGAACTGAACCAAAACTTGGGGGTAAATTTACTAAGATGAGAGTTCTATTTAAGATGGGATGTTGCCCACAGCAACCAATCAGATTTTACTTCTCATTTATCTAGCACCTTCTAGAAGATAATACCTGGAATCTGATTGGTTGCTATGTGCAACATCCCATCTTAAATAGAACTCCCATCTTAGTAAATATACCCCTTGGTCTGGATCCCACGAGGAGATCCATTCTGAACAGAGTCCAGGATCGAATATTCTCGCCGTTCGGATTTTACTCTGAATTTTGGGTTTTGAATTTCAAAAATTACCAGATTTTAGCTGTTTGCATCTATTTTTATCAATGATTATCAATTTTTTATTGATTTGAAACCAAATAGAAATCCGAATAAGAACCAAAACAATTGAGAGTGGTTTTGCCAAAACGTGATGAATTAGAACCAAAACAGAGGGGCCCACATCAATCTCTACTTTATATTACTGATTTTTATATTAATTGTTATATTATTGTAATATTTTCTGTGTGTGTAAATCTGGCTGTGATACTAGCCAGTACCTCCCAATCCATTGACCTCACCACACCTCAATGGTAACAACTACCCCACTACCATTTTATTAAATCTCCAGAAGTATATTTGTGTATTTAAAATATGCTTTTTTTTTTTTTTGCATCATGATCAGTTTTACATTATGCAAACTTATTCACTTTTCCATATAGGCTCTTAAAGGCTAATCATAGTGATTTTCTACATTTGACCTCAAAAATGTCTTTACAATTCCAGATAGTAGGTGGGAGAGGAATTCTAGAGTAGACCTAGGGGTATATGTAGTAATAAACGTTGGCTTAGCATCTTCTGTGATTTTGGAAAGGATCCGACAAGGTATTGGATACATCCCATAGTCTCTAGCAACACTACAAGCTTCAAGTTTAACTGACAGTGATGACCGATTCTTTGCTTACATGCGCCAGTGGCACATGAATGTCCTCACAATACCCTTATATAGTATGTGATCAAAATACCCAGAGCACAGAGAAGGGGATCCGGTGGGGATCCTGACACTGCTCAGAATGTCGTCATCAGCACTCCAACAAGGATCACAATCCCAGCGCCAAGAATCCGGAAACGCTGGGATTCCGAACAAAGGTTTAGGCTGTGGGAAGGGGAGGTTAGGTTTAGGCACCACCATGGAGGGAGGGGGAGGTTTAGGGGGCCATTGGGTTAAGGTAAGTATACTTACCTTGCCACTGTCAGGATTCTAACCATCGGGATGCCGTTGTCGGTATTCTGATCTCCGGCATCCTGACAGCCGGCATATAAATCTCAACACCAGAGAAGTATGGAAAAATTATGATTAACCTACTTCACTTCAGGATTGGATTGGATTATGTGATCGGAAACACTGGAGATCTGAGATTTCCAGGAAAGGGTGTTTTGACTTGTTACAAGGTCCGATTTTAGCACGAAGATGCACGTCATGATTTGGTACTACTTGCTACCATTATATTCAGCTCAGCCTGATTTCTTGTAGTCTGAACTGCTCATTTCTACTAGCACAGCATTATTCATTATGAGCTGGAGCTGTCATCAGCACACGTGTAGAGCAAGTGTGACTGCAGATAACTGGAAATGTAGTGCTGAGAAGGTGGCAGCTTTACAGTATATGTAAAAATCAGCTGCTGTTCCTCCATAGTAATGGATGTTGTCCACTGTCTGAGTGACATTATGCCCTTTATCCACTGTTTTATGTGCCTCCAAAGCCTTGGCACCCATGGGCATCTAACTGAAGCACCAGACTTGTAATGTAGCTGGGTTCCATGCAGGTTTAGTAATTATATCTTTTGGACAGAATTATACTGTATGCATTGGAGGTGAAGCAATCTCCAGTCTCTGGATGAGGTAGGTATGGTGTAGCAACAACTGTGAAATCAATCTCTGCTGTGGCTGACTTATATTCTAAAATCAGCCCCATTAGTTTAATATAATGATATCTTTGTGATTTTCCAACATGACAAAAAAACAAAATATAAAGTAATGATAATATTAGCAAACAAAAAAGTCTGGTATATTTGTACAGGGATGAGTGAAGTTGCGGCACAAATTTGTGCAAATGGAATTTGTCAAATCCCTAATTGAAATGAAATAAAAACCCCTACTTACTGCAGAGCTGTTGAGAAGTGAAGCTGCGCTATTCCAGCCGCCTGCACATGTGACATAATGGAAGAAGGGATAGAAAGCTGAGCACATGGTGCATCTTAAGGGTGCACTGGGCTACTCTTTATCAGTTTCCAGGCTTCAGGATGCTATTCTAGATACCCACAAGCCAAATACAGGTACCAATGAGGTAGCATTTGTGCCACACCATCGACATTGCACTCTGGTAAAGGGCACCACTCGCAAAACCCTCATTATGGCCTTGGTCTGACATATCCAGCATACGTCATTTTTACCATCAAAATAGAATTTTGTGACAACAGACTATTCTACACAAAAGCAACGCTCCAGTGTACAATCTGCATCACATATGCAATCTCTACCGTCTACATTTTCAGAATTTATGGTCTATATTTAGGATAACGGTGGGAAAATTCTTTGAAGAATATTTAATGCTAAATTCCACTGGGAAAATATACACTCCCTTGTCCAGATGCAGAATGAGACAAATGTTCTGCTGAATCATTTTGAAACTGTTGCTTATGCCTTTTTTATTTGCATTAGTAAAGTATCAAGCTGTGTACACTTGGAACAAAGTATTAAGCTGTGTACCCTTGGAATTGATTGCATACATAATCCCAGCGGGCAGAATGCTGACTGTCAGTATCCCGACAGTGGCACCCCACAGGGCAGAATGCCCAGCAGCGGTGTGAGTCCCCTTGCGGGCTCGCTGCGCTCACCATGATGCAGGCTCGGTGGCGAGCTGGGCTCGTCATAGATTGTATTCCCTCTCTATGGGTGTCGTGGACACCCACGAGTGGAAATAGTCCGCTGGAGGGATTCCGGCGTCAGCATACTGACTGCCAGGTGCCGACAGCCGGCAAACGGAACGGATCCCCTTGGAACAAAGTATTAAGCGGTGCACCCTTGAAACAAACTCTGCTTGGTCTGAGCACTGAGTTACACCCTTTGCTGCTCTAACTTCTCACCTCAGAGAAGCAGATTGGTTGGTTCCTTATCTCCCTCCACTATATCTCTCATTAAGCTTGGATACATTTCTCATAGTGTGTGCTTGGCCACATTCCAAAAAATATACCTTTTTTACAGAATAATTTACATTTTCAGAAAATATCCTTCATTGTTTATGCCTCCTCATGCAGCTGAAAAAAAATAAGATTTTACTCACCGGTAAATCTATTTCTCGTAGTCCGTAGTGGATGCTGGGGACTCTGTAAGGACCATGGGGAATAGACGGGCTCCGCAGGAGACTGGGCACTCTAAGAAAGATTTAGTACTACTGGTGTGCACTGGCTCCTCCCTCTATGCCCCTCCTCCAGACCTCAGTTAAGGAAACTGTGCCCGAAAGAGCTGACATTACAAGGAAAGGATTTTGGAATCCAGGGTAAGACTCATACCAGCCACACCAATCACACCGTATAACTTGTGATAAACTTACCCAGTTAACAGTATGAACAAACAACAGAGCATCAACCAATGGATGCCAACATAACATAACTCTTTATTAAGCAATAACTATATACACGTATTGCAGAAAGTCCGCACTTGGGACGGGCGCCAAGCATCCACTACGGACTACGAGAAATAGATTTACCGGTGAGTAAAATCTTATTTTCTCTAACGTCCTAGTGGATGCTGGGGACTCCGTAAGGACCATGGGGATTATACCAAAGCTCCCAAATGGGCGGAAGAGTGCGGATGACTCTGCAGCACCGAATGGGCAAACACAAGGTACTCCTCAGCCAGGTTATCAAACTTGTAGAATTTTGCAAATGTGTTTGAACCCGACCAAGTAGCAGCTCGGCAAAGCTGTAATGCCGAGACCCCTCGGGCAGCCGCCCAAGAAGAGCCCACCTTCCTTGTGGAATGGGCTTTCACTGATTTTGGATGCGGCAATCCAGCCGCAGAATGAGCCTGCTGAATCGTGTTACAGATCCAGCGAGCAATAGTTTGCTTTGAAGCAGGAGCACCCAGCTTGTTGGATGCATACAGGATAAACAGCGAGTCAGTCTTCCTGACTCCAGCCGTTCTGGTTACATAAATCTTCAAAGCCCGGACTACGTCAAGCAACTTGGAATCCTCCAAGTCACAAGTAGCCGCAGGCACCACAATAGGTTGGTTCAAATGAAAAGATGACACCACCTTTTGCAGAAATTGCGTACGAGTCCGCAATTCTGCCCTGTCCATATGGAAAACCAGATAGGGGCTTTTACATGACAAAGCCGCCAATTCTGACACACGCCTAGCCGAAGCTAAGGCCCACAGCATGACCACTTTCCACATGAGATACTTTAGTTCCACAGTCTTAAGTGGCTCAAACCAGTGGGATTTCAGGAAACCCAACACCACTTTAAGATCCCAAGGTGCCACTGGTGGCACAAAAGGGGGCTGAATATGCAGCACTCCCTTAACAAACGTCTGAACCTCAGGCAGTGAAGCCAGTTCTTTTTGAAAGAAAATGGATAGGGCCGAAATCTGGACCTTTATGGACCCTAATTTTAGACCCATAGTCACTTCTGACTGTAAGAAGTGCAGGAATCGACCCAGCTGGAATTCTTCTGTAGGGGCCTTCCTGGTCTCACACCAAGCAACATATTTTCGCCATATACGGTGATAATGCTTTGCTGTCACGTCCTTCCTAGCCTTTATCAGCGTAGGAATAACTTCATCCGGAATGCCTTTTTCCGCTAGGATCCGGCGTTCAACCGCCATGCCGTCAAACGCAGCCGCGGTAAGTCTTGGAACAGACAGGGCCCTTGTTGCAACAGGTCCTGTCTGAGAGGCAGAGGCCATGGGTCCTCTGTGAGCATTTCTTGCAGTTCCGGGTACCAAGTCCTTCTTGGCCAATCCGGAACAATGAGTATTGTTCTCACTCATCTTTTTCTTACAATTCTCAGCACCTTTGGTATGAGAGGAAGAGTAGGAAACACATAGACCGACTGGAACACCCACGGTGTTACTAGTGCGTCCACAGCTATCGCCTGAGGGTCCCTTGACCTGGCGCAATACCCTTTTAGCTTTTTGTTGAGGCGGGACGCCATCATGTCCACCTGTGGCAGTTCCCGTCGATTTGCAATCTGCGTGAAGACTTCTTGGTGAAGTCCCCCCTCTCCCGGGTAGAGGTCGTGCCTGCTGAGGAAGTCTGCTTCCCAGTTGTCCACTCCCGGAATGAACACTGCTGACAGTGTGTTTACGTGATTCTCCGCCCAGCGAAGAATTCTGGTGGCTTCCGCCATCGCCACCCTGCTCCTTGTGCCGCCTTGGCGGTTTACATGAGCCACTGCGGTGATATTGTCTGACTGGATCAGAACCGGTTGGTCGCGAAGCAGGGTCTCCGCTTGACTTAGGGCGTTGTATATGGCCCTTAGTTCCAGGATATTGATGTGAAGGCAAGTCTCCTGCCTTGACCACAGCCCTTGGAAATTTCTTCCCTGTGTGACTGCCCCCCACCCTCGGAGGCTTGCATCCGTGGCACCAGGACCCAGTCCTGTATGCCGAACCTGCGGCCCTCGAGAAGGTGAGCACTCTGCAGCCACCACAGAAGAGACACCCTGGCCCTGGGGGACAGGGTGATCAGCCGATGCATCTGAAGATGCGATCCGGACCACTTGTCCAACAGATCCCACTGAAAGATCCTCGCATGGAACCTACCGAAGGGAATGGCCTCGTATGATGCCACCCTCCTTCCCAGGACTCGAGTGCAGTGATGCACTGACACCTGTTTTAGTTTTAATAGATTCCTGACCAGTGTCACGAGCTCCTGGGCTCTCTCTATCGGGAGATTAAATTTTTTCTGGTCTGTGTCTAGGATCATGCCTAGGAGAGGCAGATGAGCTGTAAGAACCAACTGCGACTTTGGAATATATAGAATCCAGCCGTGTTGCCGTTTCACTTCCAGAGAAAGTGATACGCTGTTCAGCAACTGCTCTCTTGATCTCGCTTTTATGAGATCGTCCAAGTACGTGATAATAGTGACACCTTGCTTCCGCATCATTTCCGCCATTACCTTGGTGAATATTCTCAAGGCCGTGGAGAGACCAAACGGCAACGTCTGAAATTGGTAATGACCATCCCGTACCGCAATTCTGAGGTACGCCTGATGAGGTGGATAAATGGGGACATGAAGGTATGCATCCTTTATGTCCCGAGTCACCCTAAAATCTCCCCCTTTCAGGTTTGCAATAACCGCTCTTAGCGATTCCATCTTGAACTTGAACCCTTTCAGGTATATGTTCAGGGATTTTAAATTCAATATGGGTCCGACCGAACCGTCTGGTTTCGGGACTACAACATGGTCGAATTATAACCCCCTCCTTGTTGAAGGAGGGGAACCTTGACCACCACCTGTTGAAGATACAATTTATGAATTGCAGTTAACACTGTTTCCCTCTCGTGGGGGGAAGCCGGCAGGGCCGTCGGTGAGGGGGCATCTTCTCAAAGTCCAGTTTGTATCCCTGAGACACAATATCTATTGCCCAGGGATCTAACAGGGAGTGAACCCACTTGTGGCTGAACTTACGAAGGCGTGCCCCCACCGGGCCTAGCTCCGCCTGTGGAGCCCCAGCAACATGCGGTGGATTTTTGTAGAGGCCGGGGAGGACTTCTGTTCCTGGGAACTAGCTGTGTTGTGCAGCTTCATTCCTCTGCCCCCGCCTCTGGCAAGAAAGGACGCACCTCGGACTTTATGGTTCTTTATTCGAAAGGCTGCATTTGATAATGTCGTGCTTTCCTAGGCTGTGCAGGAATATAAGGCAAAATATCAGAATTACCAGCTATAGCTGTGGAGACCAGGTCCGAGAACCCTTCTCCACACAATCCTCAGCCTTCCACATGCCTCTTAAGTTGGCATCATCTGTCCATTGCATAGTCTACAGAACACGTCAAGCAGAAATCAACATAGCTTTGACTCTAGGACCCAGTATACTCATGTCTCTTTGGGCATGTTAGGTAGATAGGTATATATATATATATATATATATATATATATATACATATATGTATATATATCACTTAAGACAGCATCTTTAATATAAATATATATATACATATATATATATCTATATGCATACTAGGGTCTCAATCTCTGCTGATAAGGTACCTGTCCACGCTGCCACAGCGCTATAAAACCATGCCGACACAATCGCCGGTCGTAGTATACTAGAATGTGCACGCTATCTGCAGGATCCCTGAGAATAGCTAGTGCTACCTTCTGTGCAAACGGGACACCCTAGGGGAAGATTCCCATCACATCCTGGCCCTAGTGGGGAGAGGATACTGCTTGAGAATTTTTTGTGGGAAGCTGCAGTCTCTTGTCTGGAGATTCCCGCTCTTTTTCCTCATGAGAGGAGGGAAATTTACCTCAGCTTTCTTCCCCTTAACATGTGTACCCTTGTGTCAGGGACAAATGAGTCATCAGTGATATGAAAATCATCTTTTATTACAATAATCATATATTGAATACCTTTCAGCCATCTTGGCTGTAACTTTGCATTATCGTAGTCGACACTGGAGTCAAACTCCGTGTCGATATCAGTGTTTATTATTTTGGATAGTGAGCATTGTGAGACTCTGAAGGTCTCTGTGACATAGGGACAGACAAGGGTAGATTTCCTGTCTGTTCTCTAATCTTTTGTGCAATAAATTCACCTCAGCTTACACATAACCAAACAGGTGTCGGCGTTGTCGACGGAGACACCCTCTCACACACATATTTGCTCTATCTCCTCCTTAGGGGAGCCTTTTACCTCAGACATGTCGACACACACGTACCGACACACCACACACACAGGAGATGCTCTATTTGAAGACAGTTCCCCCACAAGGCCCTTTGGAGAGAGAGTATGCCAGCACACACCCCAGCGCTATATGACCCAGGAATCACACAGTAACTTAGTGTTAACCCAGCAGCTGCTGTATATATTGTTTTTACGCCAAATTTATGTGCCCCCCCCTCTCTTTTTCACCCTCTCTATCGTGCAGGGGAGAGCCTGGGGAGCTTCCTCTCAGCGGATCTGTGGAGAGAAAATGGCGCTGGTGAGTGCTGAGGAAGAAGGCCCCGCCCCCTCAGCGGCGGGCTTCTCCCGCGATTGTGTAAAATTAATGGCGGGGGCTCATGCATATAACAGTGTCCAACTGTATATATGCTGCTTTTGCCAGGAGGTACTTAATTGCTGCCCAGGGCGCCCCCCCCTGCGCCCTGTACCCTACAGTGACCAGAGTGTGTGGGTGTAATGCGGGAGCAATGGCGCACAGCTGCAGTGCTGTGCGCTACCTCATGTGAAGACAGGAGTCTTCTGCCGCCGATTTCGATGTCTTCTTGCTTCTGTCTTCTGGCTCTGCGAGGGGGACGGCGGCGCGGCTCCGGGGACGGCGGCGCGGCTCCGGGAACGGACGACCAAGGTTAAGATCCTGTGTTCGAACCCTCTGGAGCTAATGGTGTCCAGTAGCCTAAGAAGCGCAACCTAGCCGCAGTTAGTAGGTTTGCTTCTCTCCCCTCAGTCCTTCGTAGCAGAGAGTCTGTTGCCAGCAGAAGCTCTCTGAAAATAAAAAACCTAACTAAAATACTTTCCTATTAGCAAGCTCAGGAGAGACCACTAAAAGCACCCAGCTCTGGCCGGGCACAGATTCTAACTGAGGTCTGGAGGAGGGGCATAGAGGGAGGAGCCAGTGCACACCAGTAGTACTAAATCTTTCTTAGAGTGCCCAGTCTCCTGCGGAGCCCGTCTATTCCCCATGGTCCTTACGGAGTCCCCAGCATCCACTAGGACGTTAGAGAAATAAACATTGCCAGAAAAGTGTTTTTATTGAAATTGCAAGGGTGTACTAACAAGCAAATGTGTATTCTGTTATTGTTTAAACACTACAGGGGCTTTCCTATTAGCCACGTTAATTTTTCGGCTGAAAAAATAGGCTAAGAATTATAAAAAAAATTTAACTGAAAAATATCCAGTTTTTTGGGCGATAACACATGAAATCGGGATTGAAGGCCTGATTCATAGATAGACACAGATCGCTGCATAAGCAGCAACATCTACATCCATCTCCTCACATGCTGGGGGCTGCCCAGCACAGGGCAAAGACGCTGAGCGAGTGTGACGGGTCGCCTCCTGATGCATCCGTAAATACATTGTGGATGCATCAAATTAAGGTTGACCCCTAGCTGCGCTCTGCGTGTGATGTCATGCAGCCACCCCGAAACCAATCCCGGAATGCCCCTGTTTGGACCACCACGCCCTAACAACGCCGCATCACCACCCCTCAAACGCTGTCAATCATCTTGCAGCCGCATCCTTCGTGGATGCGGCTGCAAGGAGAAGGGTCACACGCACTGCACACAGTGGGCAGGCCAGATGGCTACGGCCACTGCGTGCGGACGCACAGTTGCATCCATCTCTGAATCAGCCCCAAAGTCTCTGTATCCATGTGTTATAATGGCAAAACAGGTTTCCTGTGTTACAATGTTTAAAAACAGGGGGGCAGATGTATTAACCTGGAGAAGGCATAAGGAAGTGATAAACCAGTGATATGTGCAAGGTGATAAAGGCACCAGCCAATCTGCTCCAATATGTAAATTAACAGTTAGGATCTGATTGGCTGGTGCCATTATCACCTTGCACATATCACTGGTTTATCACTTCCTTATCCCTTCTCCAGGTTAATACATCTGCCCCATGGCTGGTTATTGAGGATTTAACCACTTGCCTTGCATGGTTGCATCAGATGTGACCACACCAGCCCCTGCCTTATCTGACCTGCTCATACAGTATGTGACCAGCTAGATAGAGTGTGTTTGCAGTGGCAGGGAAGAGGAATTTCCAGCTGCTGTTGCTCTCCCTCCCCCAGTGTTTGCTGTGCTGCAGATCATTGCTGCTTGGCCAGCAGAGCAAGACCACCACCCCCCTCCCCAGCGGCTGCAGACAATAGCAGCAGCTAGGGAACTGTAAATTAACCTCCTTACACCCCCCCCACCCCCACACACACACACACACACACACACACACACACACACACCCCTCCCACCCCCTTTCCTGTATACCTGGAAGCTATCCTGGCTATTAAAATGGTTTCGATGTTAAAAAAAATAAACTTTTTTTTTTAAATATATTTTTTCAAACTAAATCGTTTTGGAAAGGTTGAAATACATGTTCTTCACCTAATTCACTCATTTAAAAAAAAATTAAAATTTCTGAGTTTTTTTGGGGAAAAATTGCCAGTTAAGTGGTTAAGGCTGCTGTTGCTGTAGATGCTGCCGCACAGTCTGCAACGGAGCTGCGGGGGAAGTTATATACTTGCCTGCAGTAAAGGATGAGTAGCACAGGTGGGCACTGACAGACAGAAATGGTTGAGTGTCCCATGGCACCTAAGCTCGGGTAAGGGGGGCCAGCGAGGTAAAGAGAGGGAGCAGCACGGCGGGGGACATAAGGTCACTCTCTCCGGATTTATATGACAAGCGATAAATTACTGCTGCTAATTGGATATCAGGGGGGGGGGGGGGGGGGAGGTTGGAGAAATGTATCAAACCTTGAAGAGAGATAAAATGGAAATAAAAGATGATTGTCTGGTACTTTTTCTCTGTACACTTTCTCTCTCTCAAAGACTTGATACATCTCCGCCAGGTTTTCATAATAAAAAATAAGAATTTACTTACCGATAATTCTATTTCTCGTAGTCCGTAGTGGATGCTGGGGACTCCGTCAGGACCATGGGGATTAGCGGCTCCGCAGGAGACAGGGCACAAAATTAAAAGTTTGACCACTAGGTGGTGTGCACTGGCTCCTCCCCCTATGACCCTCCTCCAAGCCTCAGTTAGGATACTGTGCCCGGACGAGCGTACACAATAAGGAAGGATTTTGAATCCCGGGTAAGACTCATACCAGCCACACCAATCACACTGTACAACTTGAGATCTGTACCCAGTTAACAGTAGAGATGAGCGCCGGAAATTTTTCGGGTTTTGTGTTTTGGTTTTGGGTTCGGTTCCGCGGCCGTGTTTTGGGTTCGACCGCGTTTTGGCAAAACCTCACCGAATTTTTTTTGTCGGATTCGGGTGTGTTTTGGATTCGGGTGTTTTTTTCAAAAAACCCTAAAAAACAGCTTAAATCATAGAATTTGGGGGTAATTTTGATCCCAAAGTATTATTAACCTCAAAAAACATAATTTACACTCATTTTCAGCCTATTCTGAACACATCACACCTCACAATATTATTTTTAGTCCTAAAATTTGCACCGAGGTCGCTGTGTGAGTAAGATAAGCGACCCTAGTGGCCGACACAAACACCGGGCCCATCTAGGAGTGGCACTGCAGTGTCACGCAGGATGTCCCTTCCAAAAAACCCTCCCCAAACAGCACATGACGCAAAGAAAAAAAGAGGCGCAATGAGGTAGCTGTGTGAGTAAGATTAGCGACCCTAGTGGCCGACACAAACACCGGGCCCATCTAGGAGTGGCACTGCAGTGTCACGCAGGATGTCCCTTCCAAAAAACCCTCCCCAAACAGCACATGACGCAAAGAAAAAAAGAGGCGCAATGAGGTAGCTGACTGTGTGAGAAAGATAAGCGACCCTAGTGGCCGACACAAACACCGGGCCCATCTAGGAGTGGCACTGCAGTGTCACGCAGGATGTCCCTTCCAAAAAACCCTCCCCAAACAGCACATGACGCAAAGAAAAAAAGAGGCGCAATGAGGTAGCTGACTGTGTGAGAAAGATAAGCGACCCTAGTGGCCGACACAAACACCGGGCCCATCTAGGAGTGGCACTGCAGTGTCACGCAGGATGTCCCTTCCAAAAAACCCTCCCCAAACAGCACATGACGCAAAGAAAAAAAGAGGCGCAATGAGGTAGCTGTGTGAGTAAGATTAGCGACCCTAGTGGCCGACACAAACACCGGGCCCATCTAGGAGTGGCACTGCAGTGTCACGCAGGATGTCCCTTCCAAAAAACCCTCCCCAAACAGCACATGACGCAAAGAAAAAAAGAGGCGCAATGAGGTAGCTGACTGTGTGAGAAAGATAAGCGACCCTAGTGGCCGACACAAACACCGGGCCCATCTAGGAGTGGCACTGCAGTGTCACGCAGGATGTCCCTTCCAAAAAACCCTCCCCAAACAGCACATGACGCAAAGAAAAAAAGAGGCGCAATGAGGTAGCTGTGTGAGAAAGATAAGCGACCCTAGTGGCCGACACAAACACCGGGCCCATCTAGGAGTGGCACTGCAGTGTCACGCAGGATGTCCCTTCCAAAAAACCCTCCCCAAACAGCACATGACGCAAAGAAAAATAAAAGAAAAAAGAGGTGCAAGATGGAATTGTCCTTGGGCCCTTCCCACCCACCCTTATGTTGTATAAACAAAACAGGACATGCACTCTTTAACCAACCCATCATTTCAGTGACAGGGTCTGCCACACGACTGTGACTGAAATGACGGGTTGGTTTGGACCCCCACCAAAAAAGAAGCAATTAATCTCTCCTTGCACAAACTGGCTCTACAGAGGCAAGATGTCCACCTCATCATCATCCTCCGATATATCACCGTGTACATCCCCCTCCTCACAGATTATCAATTCGTCCCCACTGGAATCCACCATGTCAGCTCCCTGTGTACTTTGTGGAGGCAATTGCTGCTGGTCAATGTCTCCGCGGAGGAATTGATTATAATTCATTTTAATGAACATCATCTTCTCCACATTTTCTGGATGTAACCTCGTACGCCGATTGCTGACAAGGTGAGCGGCGGCACTAAACACTCTTTCGGAGTACACACTTGTGGGAGGGCAACTTAGGTAGAATAAAGCCAGTTTGTGCAAGGGCCTCCAAATTGCCTCTTTTTCCTGCCAGTATAAGTACGGACTGTGTGACGTGCCTACTTGGATGCGGTCACTCATATAATCCTCCACCATTCTATCAATGGTGATAGAATCATATGCAGTGACAGTAGACGACATGTCCGTAATGGTTGTCAGGTCCTTCAGTCCGGACCAGATGTCAGCATCAGCAGTCGCTCCAGACTGCCCTGCATCACCGCCAGCGGGTGGGCTCGGAATTCTGAGCCTTTTCCTCGCACCCCCAGTTGCGGGAGAATGTGAAGGAGGAGATGTTGACAGGTCGCGTTCCGCTTGACTTGACAATTTTCTCACCAGCAGGTCTTTGAAACCCAGCAGACTTGTGTGCGCCGGAAAGAGAGATCCAAGGTAGGTTTTAAATCTAGGATCGAGCACGGTGGCCAAAATGTAGTGCTCTGATTTCAACAGATTGACCACCCGTGAATCCTTGTTAAGCGAATTAAGGGCTCCATCCACAAGTCCCACATGCCTAGCGGAATCGCTCTGTCTTAGCTCCTCCTTCAATGTCTCCAGCTTCTTCTGCAAAAGCCTGATGAGGGGAATGACCTGACTCAGGCTGGCAGTGTCTGAACTGACTTCACGTGTGGCAAGTTCAAAAGGTTGCAGAACCTTGCACAACGTTGAAATCATTCTCCACTGCGCTTGAGACAGGTGCATTCCACCTCCTATATCGTGGTCAGTTGTATAGGCTTGAATGGCCTTTTGCTGCTCCTCCAACCTCTGAAGCATATAGAGGGTTGAATTCCACCTCGTTACCACCTCCTGCTTCAGATGATGGCAGGGCAGGTTCAGGCGTTTTTGGTGGTGCTCCAGTCTTCTGTACGTGCTGCCTGTACGCCGAAAGTGTCCCGCAATTTTTCTGGCCACCGACAGCATCTCTTGCACGCCCCTGTCGTTTTTTAAAAAATTCTGCACCACCAAATTCAAGGTATGTGCAAAACATGGGACGTGCTGGAATTTGCCCAGATGTAATGCACGCACAATGGCCCTCATTCCGAGTTGTTCGCTCGGTATTTTTCATCGCATCGCAGTGAAAATCCGCTTAGTACGCATGCGCAATGTTCGCACTGCGACTGCGCCAAGTAACTTTACTATGAAGAAAGTATTTTTACTCACGGCTTTTTCTTCGCTCCGGCGATCGTAATGTGATTGACAGGAAATGGGTGTTACTGGGCGGATACACGGCGTTTCAGGGGCGTGTGGCTGAAAACGCTACCGTTTCCGGAAAAAACGCAGGAGTGGCCGGGGAAACGGTGGGAGTGCCTGGGCGAACGCTGGGTGTGTTTGTGACGTCAACCAGGAACGACAAGCACTGAAATGATCGCACAGGCAGAGTAAGTCTGGAGCTACTCTGAAACTGCTAACTCGTTTGTAATCGCAATATTGCGCGTACGTCGGTCGCAATTTTAAGAAGCTAAGATTCACTCCCAGTAGGCGGCGGCTTAGCGTGTGTAACTCTGCTACATTCGCCTTGCGAGCGAACAACTCGGAATGAGGGCCAATATTGCTGGCGTTGTCCGATGCCACAAATCCACAGGAGAGTCCAATTGGGGTAAGCCATTCCGCGATGATCTTCCTCAGTTGCCGTAAGAGGTTTTCAGCTGTGTGCGTATTCTGGAAACCGGTGATACAAAGCGTAGCCTGCCTAGGAACGAGTTGGCGTTTGCGAGATGCTGCTACTGGTGCCGCCGCTGCTGTTCTTGCGGCGGGAGTCCATACATCTACCCAGTGGGCTGTCACAGTCATATAGTCCTGACCCTGCCCTGCTCCACTTGTCCACATGTCCGTGGTTAAGTGGACATTGGGTACAGCTGCATTTTTTAGGACACTGGTGACTCTTTTTCTGAGGTCTGTGTACATTTTCGGTATCGCAACCCTAGAGAAATGGAACCTAGATGGTATTTGGTACCGGGGACACAGTACCTCCAACAAGTCTTTAGTTGGCTCTGCAGTAATGATGGATACCGGAACCACGTTTCTCACCACCCAGGATGTCAAGGCCTCAGTTATCCGCTTTGCAGTAGGATGACTGCTGTGATATTTAATCTTCCTCGCAAATGACTGTTGGACAGTCAATTGCTTGGTGGAAGTAGTAAAAGTGGTCTTACGACTTCCTCTCTGGGATGACCATCGACTCCCAGCAGCAACAACAGCAGCGCCAGCAGCAGTAGGCGTTACACGCAAGGATGCATCGGAGGAATCCCAGGCAGGAGAGGAATCGTCAGAATTGCCAGTGACATGGCCTGCAGGACTATTGGCATTCCTGGGGAAGGAGGAAATTGACACTGAGGGAGTTGGTGGGGTGGTTTGCGTGAGCTTGGTTACAAGAGGAAGGGATTTACTGGTCAGTGGAGTGCTTCCGCTGTCACCCAAAGTTTTTGAACTTGTCACTGACTTATTATGAATGCGCTGCAGGTGACGTATAAGGGAGGATGTTCCGAGGTGGTTAACGTCCTTACCCCTACTTATTACAGCTTGACAAAGGGAACACACGGCTTGACACCTGTTGTCCGCATTTCTGGTGAAATACCTCCACACCGAAGAGCTGATTTTTTTGGTATTTTCACCTGGCATGTCAACGGCCATATTCGTCCCATGGACAACAGGTGTCTCCCCGGGTGCCTGACTTAAACAAACCACCTCACCATCAGAATCCTCCTTGTCAATTTCCTCCCCAGCGCCAGCAACACCCATATCCTCCTCATCCTGGTGGACTTCAACACTGACATCTTCAATCTCACTATCAGGAACTGGACTGCGGGTGCTCCTTCCAGCACTTGCAGGGGGCGTGCAAATGGTGGAAGGCGCATGCTCTTCACATCCAGTGTTGGGAAGGTCAGGCATCGCAACCGACACAATTGGACTCTCCTTGTGGATTTGGGATTTCGAAGAACGCACAGTTCTTTGCTGTGCTTTTGCCAGCTTGAGTCGTTTCATTTTTCTAGCGAGAGGCTGAGTGCTTCCATCCTCATGTGAAGCTGAACCACTAGCCATGAACATAGGCCAGGGCCTCAGCCGTTCCTTGCCACTCCGTGTGGTAAATGGCATATTGGCAAGTTTACGCTTCTCCTCCGACAATTTTAGTTTAGGTTTTGGAGTCCTTTTTTTTCTGATATTTGGTGTTTTGGATTTGACATGCTCTGTACTATGACATTGGACATTGGGCATCGGCCTTGGCAGACGACGTTGCTGGCATTTCATCGTCTCGGCCATGACTAGTGGCAGCAGCTTCAGCACGAGGTGGAAGTGGATCTTGATCTTTCCCTAATTTTGGAACCTCAACTTTTTTGTTCTCCATATTTTATAGGCAGAACTAAAAGGCACCTCAGGTAAACAATGGAGATGGATGGATTGGATACTAGTATACAATTATGGACGGACTGCCACGGTTAGGTGGTATAAAAAAACCACGGTTAGGTGGTATATATTATAATAATAATACAATTATGGATGGACGGACTGCCTGCCGACTGCCGACACAGAGGTAGCCACAGCCGTGAACTACCGCACTGTACACTGGTTGATAAAGAGATAGTAGTATACTCGTAACAACTAGTATGACACTATGACGACGGTATAAAGAAAGAAAAAAAAATACCACAGTTAGGTGGTATATATTATAATAATAATACAATTATGGATGGACGGACTGCCTGCCGACTGCCGACACAGAGGTAGCCACAGCCGTGAACTACCGCACTGTACACTGGTTGATAAAGAGATAGTAGTATACTCGTAACAACTAGTATGACACTATGACGACGGTATAAAGAATGAAAAAAAAACCACGGTTAGGTGGTATATATTATAATAATAATACAATTATGGATGGACGGACTGCCTGCCGACTGCCGACACAGAGGTAGCCACAGCCGTGAACTACCGCACTGTACACTGGTTGATAAAGAGATAGTAGTATACTCGTAACAACTAGTATGACACTATGACGATGGTATAAAGAAAGAAAAAAAAATACCACAGTTAGGTGGTATATATTATAATAATAATACAATTATGGATGGACGGACTGCCTGCCGACTGCCGACACAGAGGTAGCCACAGCCGTGAACTACCGCACTGTACACTGGTTGATAAAGAGATAGTAGTATACTCGTAACAACTAGTATGACACTATGACGACGGTATAAAGAATGAAAAAAAAACCACGGTTAGGTGGTATATATTATAATAATAATACAATTATGGATGGACGGACTGCCTGCCGACTGCCGACACAGAGGTAGCCACAGCCGTGAACTACCGCACTGTACACTGGTTGATAAAGAGATAGTAGTATACTCGTAACAACTAGTATGACACTATGACGACGGTATAAAGAAAGAAAAAAAAATACCACAGTTAGGTGGTATATATTATAATAATAATACAATTATGGATGGACGGACTGCCTGCCGACTGCCGACACAGAGGTAGCCACAGCCGTGAACTACCGCACTGTACACTGGTTGATAAAGAGATAGTAGTATACTCGTAACAACTAGTATGACACTATGACGACGGTATAAAGAATGAAAAAAAAACCATGGTTAGGTGGTATATATTATAATAATAATACAATTATGGATGGACGGACTGCCTGCCGACTGCCGACACAGAGGTAGCCACAGCCGTGAACTACCGCACTGTACACTGGTTGATAAAGAGATAGTAGTATACTCGTAACAACTAGTATGACACTATGACGACGGTATAAAGAAAGAAAAAAAAATACCACAGTTAGGTGGTATATATTATAATAATAATACAATTATGGATGGACGGACTGCCTGCCGACTGCCGACACAGAGGTAGCCACAGCCGTGAACTACCGCACTGTACACTGGTTGATAAAGAGATAGTAGTATACTCGTAACAACTAGTATGACACTATGACGACGGTATAAAGAAAGAAAAAAAAAACACGGTTAGGTGGTATATATTATAATAATAATACAATTATGGATGGACGGACTGCCTGCCGACTGCCGACACAGAGGTAGCCACAGCCGTGAACTACCGCACTGTACACTGGTTGATAAAGAGATAGTAGTATACTCGTAACAACTAGTATGACACTATGACGACGGTATAAAGAATGAAAAAAAAACCACGGTTAGGTGGTATATATTATAATAATAATACAATTATGGATGGACGGACTGCCTGCAGACTGCCGACACAGAGGTAGCCACAGCCGTGAACTACCGCACTGTACACTGGTTGATAAAGAGATAGTAGTATACTCGTAACAACTAGTATGACACTATGACGACGGTATAAAGAAAGAAAAAAAAATACCACAGTTAGGTGGTATATATTATAATAATAATACAATTATGGATGGACGGACTGCCTGCCGACTGCCGACACAGAGGTAGCCACAGCCGTGAACTACCGCACTGTACACTGGTTGATAAAGAGATAGTAGTATACTCGTAACAACTAGTATGACACTATGACGACGGTATAAAGAATGAAAAAAAAACCACGGTTAGGTGGTATATATTATAATAATAATACAATTATGGATGGACGGACTGCCTGCCGACTGCCGACACAGAGGTAGCCACAGCCGTGAACTACCGCACTGTACACTGGTTGATAAAGAGATAGTAGTATACTCGTAACAACTAGTATGACACTATGACGACGGTATAAAGAATGAAAAAAAAACCACGGTTAGGTGGTATATATTATAATAATAATACAATTATGGATGGACGGACTGCCTGCCGACTGCCGACACAGAGGTAGCCACAGCCGTGAACTACCGCACTGTACACTGGTTGATAAAGAGATAGTAGTATACTCGTAACAACTAGTATGACACTATGACGACGGTATAAAGAATGAAAAAAAAACCACGGTTAGGTGGTATATATTATAATAATAATACAATTATGGATGGACGGACTGCCTGCCGACTGCCGACACAGAGGTAGCCACAGCCGTGAACTACCGCACTGTACACTGGTTGATAAAGAGATAGTAGTATACTCGTAACAACTAGTATGACACTATGACGGTATAAAGAATGAAAAAAAAACCACGGTTAGGTGGTATATATTATAATAATAATACAATTATGGATGGACGGACTGCCTGCCGACTGCCGACACAGAGGTAGCCACAGCCGTGAACTACCGCACTGTACACTGGTTGATAAAGAGATAGTAGTATACTCGTAACAACTAGTATGACACTATGACGACGGTATAAAGAAAGAAAAAAAAATACCACGGTTAGGTGGTATATATTGTAATACAATTATGGATGGACGGACTGCCTGCCGAGTTCCGACTGCCGACACAGAGGTAGCCACAGCCGTGAACTACCGCACTGTACTGTGTCTGCTGCTAATATAGACTGGTTGATAAAGAGATAGTATACAATACATACAACAATATACTACTATACTGGTGGTCAGGCACTGGTCACCACTAGTCACACTGGCAGTGGCACTCCTGCAGCAAAAGTGTGCACTGTTTAATTTTAAATTAATATAATATTATGTACTCCTGGGGGCTCCTGCTATAACAACCTGCAGTGCTCCCCAGTCTCCCCCACAATTATTATAAGCTTTGCCTTTTATACATTGATGTGCAGCACACTGGGCTGAGCTGAGTGCACACAGACTGAGTCACACTGTGTGACTGGCTGCTGCTGTGTATCGTTTTTTTTCAGGCAGAGAACGGATATAGCAGAGAACGGATATATTATATTAAAATAAATAAAAGTTAACTAACAACAACTGCACTGGTCACTGTGGTAAACTCTGTCTGACTCTGCACAATCTCTCTCTCTCTTCTAATCTAATTTCTAATGGAGAGGACGCCAGCCACGTCCTCTCCCTATCAATCTCAATGCACGTGTGAAAATGGCGGCGACGCGCGGCTCCTTATATAGAATCCGAGTCTCGCGAGAATCCGACAGCGTCATGATGACGTTCGGGCGCGCTCGGGTTAACCGAGCAAGGCGGGAGGATCCGAGTCTGCTCGGACCCGTGAAAAAAACATGAAGTTCGTGCGGGTTCGGTTTCAGAGAAACCGAACCCGCTCATCTCTAGTTAACAGCATGATAACAGAGGAGCCTCTGAAAATATGGCTTCCAACAATAATAACCCGATTTTTGTAACAATAACTATGTACAAGTATTGCAGACAATCCGCACTTGGGATGGGCGCCCAGCATCCACTACGGACTACGAGAAATAGAATTATCGGTAAGTAAATTCTTATTTTCTCTGACGTCCTAAGTGGATGCTGGGGACTCCGTCAGGACCATGGGGATTATACCAAAGCTCCCAAACGGGCGGGAGAGTGCGGATGACTCTGCAGCACCGAATGAGAGAACTCCAGGTCCTCCTTAGCCAGGGTATCAAATTTGTAGAATTTTACAAACGTGTTCTCCCCTGACCACGTAGCTGCTCGGCAGCGTTGTAACGCCGAGACCCCTCGGGCAGCCGCCCAAGGTGAGCCCACCTTCCTTGTGGAGTGGGCATTTACAGATTTTGGCTGTGGCAGGCCTGCCACAGAATGCGCAAGTTGAATTGTGCTACAAATCCAACGAGCAATCGTCTGCTTAGACGCAGGAACACCCAGCTTGTTGGGTGCATACAGTATAAACAGCGAGTCAGACTTTCTGACTCCAGCCGTCCTTGAAATATATATATATATATTTTTAAGGCTCTGACAACGTCGAACAACTTGGAGTCCTCCAAGTCGCTAGAAGCCGCAGGCACCACAATAGGTTGGTTCAGGTGAAACGCTGATACCACCTTAGGGAGAAACTGAGGACGCGTCCGCAGTTCTGCCCTGTCCCAATGGAAAATCAGATATGGCTTTTGTACGAAAAAGCCGCCAATTCTGACACTCTCCTGGCCGAAGCCAGGGCCAGTAGCATGGTCACTTTCCATGTAAGATATTTCAAATCCACCGATTTGAGTGGCTCAAACCAATGGGATTTGAGGAATCCCAAAACTACATTGAGATCCCACAGTGCCACTGGAGGCACAACCGGGGCTGTATATGTAGTACTCCTTTGACAAAAGCTTGGACTTCAGGAACTGAAGCCAATTCTTTCTGGAAGATAATCGACAGGGCCGAAATTTGAACCTTAATGGACCCCAATTTGAGGCCCATAGACAATCCTGTTTGCAGGAAATGTAGGAATCGACCCAGTTGAAATTCCTCCGTCGGAGCCCTCTCCTTCAGGATCCGGCGTTCAACCGCCATGCCGTCAAACGCAGCCGCGGTAAGTCTAGAGGTAGAGTGCACGGATCCTCCGTGCGCATCTCTTGAAGTTCCGGGTACCAAGTCTTTCTTGGCAAATCCGGAGCCACGAGTATCGTTCTTACTCCCCTTCGCCTTATAATTCTCAGTACCTTGGGTATGAGAGGCAGAGGGGGGAACACATACATTGACTGGTACACCCATGGTGTTACCAACGCGTCCACAGCTATTGCCTGAGGGTCTCTTGACCTGGCGCAATAGCTGTCCAGTTTTTTGTTGAGGCGGGACGCCATCATGTCCACCTTTGGTTTTTCCCAACGGTTCACAATCATGTGGAAGACTTCTGGATGAAGTCCCCACTCTCCCGGGTGGTGATCGTGTCTGCTTCCCAGTTGTCCACTCCCGGAATGAACACTGCTGACAGTGCTATCACATGATTTTCTGCCCAGTGAAAAATCCTTGCAGCTTCTGCCATTGCCCTCCTGCTTCTTGTGTCGCCCTGTCTGTTTACGTGGGCGACTGCCGTGGTGTTGCCCTACTGGATCAACACCGGCTGACCCTGAAGCAGAGGTCTTGCCAGGCTTAGAGCATTGTAAATTGCCCTTAGCTCCAGTATATTTATGTGAAGTGAAGTCTCCAGGCTTGACCACACTCCCTGGAAATTTCTTCCCTGTGTGACTGCTCCCCAGCCTCTCAGGCTGGCATTCGTGGTCACCAGGACCCAGTCCTGAATGCCGAATCTGTGGCCCTCCAAAAAGGTGAGCACTCTGCAACCACCACAGAAGAGACCCCCTTGTCCTTGGAGACGGGGCTATCCGCTGATGCATCTGAAGATGCGATCCGGACCATTTGTCCAGCAGATCCCACTGAAAGGTTCTTGCGTGGAATCTGCCGAATGGAATCGCTTCGTAAGAAGCCACCATTTACCCAGGACTCTTGTGCATTGATGCACTGACACTTTTCCTGGTTTTAGGAGGTTCCTGACTAGCTCGGATAACTCCCTGGCTTTCTCCTCCGGGAGAAAAACCTTTTTCTGAACTGTGTCCAGAATCATCCCTAGGAACAGCAGACGTGTCGTCGGGCTCAGCTGGGATTTTGGAAAATTTAGAATCCACCCGTGCTGTTGCAGCACTACTTGGGTTAGTGCTACACCGGCCTCTAACTGTTCTCTGGATCTTGCCCTTATCAGGAGATCGTCCAAGTAAGGGATAATTAATACGCCTTTTCTTCGAAGAAGAATCATCATTTCGGCCATTACCTTGGTAAAGACCCGGGGTGCCGTGGACAATCCAAACGGCAACGTCTGAAACTGATAGTGACAGTTTTGTACCACGAACCTGAGGTACCCTTGATTTGAAGGGCAAATTTGGACATGGAGGTAAGCATCCTTGATGTCCAAGGACACCATAAAGTCCCCTTCTTCCAGATTCGCTATCACTGCTCTGAGTGATTTCATCTTGAACTTGAACCTTAATATGTAAGTGTTCAAAAGATTTCAGACTTAGAATAGGTCTCACCGAGCCGTCCGGCTTCGGTACCACAAACAGCGTGGAATAATACCCCTTTCCTTGTTGTAGTAGGGGTACCTTGACTATTACTTGCTGGGAAAACAGCTTGTGAATAGCTTCCAACACCGTCTCCCTGTCGGAGGGAGATGTTGGTAAAGCAGACTTCAGGAATCTGCGAGGAAGAGACGTCTCGAATTCCAATCTGTACCCCTGTGATACTACCTGCAGGATCCAGGGGTCGACTTGCGAGTGAGCCCACTGCGCGCTGAAATTCTTGAGACGACCCCCCCACCGGACCTGAGTCCGCTTGTAAGGCCCCAGCGACATGCTGAGGACTTTTCAGAAGCGGGGGAGTGCTTCTGCTCCTGGGAAGGAGCTGCTTGCTGCAGTCTCTTACCCTTTCCTTTGCCTCAGGCAGATATGAATGGCCTTTTGCCCGCTTGTTCTTATGAGAACGAAAGGACTGAGGCTGAAAAGACGGTGTCTTTTTCTGTTGGGAGGTGACCTGAGGTAAAAAAAGGTGGATTTTCCGGCTGTTGCCGTGGCCACCAAGTCCGATAGACCGACCCCAAATAATTCCTCCCCTTTATACGGCAAACTTCCATATGCCGCTTGGAATCCGCATCACCTGACCACTGTCGCGTCCATAAACTTCTTCTGGCAGAAATGGACAGCGCACTTACCCTTGATGCCAGAGTGCAAATATCCCTCTGTGCATCTCGCATATAAAGAAAATGCATCCTTTAAATGCTCTATAGTCAATAAAATATTGTCGCTATTCAGGGTATCAATATTTCCAGTCAGAGATTCCGACCAAACCCCCCCAGCACTGCACATCCATGCTGGGGCGATTGCTGGTCGCAGTATAACATCAGTATGTGTGTATATACTTTTTAGAGTATTTTCCAGCCTCCTATCAGCTGGATCTTTGAGGGCGGCCGTATCAGGAGACGGTAACGCCACTTGTTTTGATAAGCGTGTGAGCGCCTTATCTACCCTAGAGGGTGTTTCCCAGCGCGCCCTAACCTCTGGCGGGAAAGGGTATAATGCCAATAACTTCTCTGAAATTAGCAACTTCCTATCGGGGGTAACCCACGCTTCATCACACACTTCAATCAATTCATCTGATTCAGGAAAAACTACAGGTAGTTTTTTCACACCCCACATAATACCCATTTTTGTGGTACTTGTAGTATCAGAAATATGTAACGCCTCCTTCATTGCCGTGATTATGTAACGTGTGGCCCTACTGGAAAATACGTTTGTTTCTTCACCGTCGACACTGGAGTCAGTGTCCGTGTCTGTGTCTGTCGACCGACTGAGGTAATGGGCGTTTTAAAGCCCCTGACGGTGTTTGAGACGCCTGGACAGGTACTAATTGGTTTGCCGGCCGTCTCATATCGTCAACCGACCTTGTAGCGTGTTGACACTATCACGTAATTCCATAAATAAAGCCATCCATTCCGGTGTCGACTCCCTAGGGGGTGACATCCCATTACAGGCAATTGCTCCGCCTCCACACCAACATCGTCCTCATACCTGTCGACACACACGTACCGACAGCACACACACACAGGGAATGCTCTGATAGAGGACAGGACCCCACTAGCCCTTTGGGGAGACAGAGGGAGAGTTTGCCAGCACACACCAAAGCGCTATAATTATACAGGGACAACCTTATAGTAAGTGTTTTCCCTTATAGCAGCTTAATATATAATAATATCGCCAAAAAATGCCCCCCCTCTCTGTTTTAACCCTGTTTCTGTAGTGCAGTGCAGGGGAGAGCCTGGGAGCCTTCCCACCAGCGGATCTGTGTGGGAAAAATGGCGCTGTGTGCTGAGGAGATAGGCCCCGCCCCCTTCACGGCGGGCTCTTCTCCCGGTTTTTTCTGTAATCCTGGCAGGGGTTAAATACATCCATATAGTCCAGGGGCTATATGTGATGTATTTTTAGCCAGTAAAGGTAATTACATTGCTGCCCAGGGTGCCCCCCCCCAGCGCCCTGCACCCTCAGTGACCGCGGTGTGAAGTGTGCTGAGAGCAATGGCGCACAGCTGCAGTGCTGTGCGCTACCTTAAGAAGACTGGGAAGTCTTCAGCCGCCGATTTCTGGACCTCTTCTCTCTTCAGCATCTGTAAGGGGGCCGGCAGCGCGGCTCCGGTGACCCATCCAGGCTGTACCTGTGATCGTCCCTCTGGAGCTAGTGTCCAGTAGCCTAAGAAGCCAATCCATCCTGCACGCAGGTGAGTTCGCTTCTTCTCCCCTTAGTCCCGCGTTGCAGTGAGCCTGTTGCCAGCAGGACTCACTGAAAATAAAAAACCTAACAAACTTTTATTCTAAGCAGCTCTTTAGGAGAGCCACCTAGATTGCACCCTTCTCGGCCGGGCACAAAAATCTAACTGAGGCTTGGAGGAGGGTCATAGGGGGAGGAGCCAGTGCACACCACCTAGTGGTCAAACTTTTAATTTTGTGCCCTGTCTCCTGCGGAGCCGCTAATCCCCATGGTCCTGACGGAGTCCCCAGCATCCACTTAGGACGTCAGAGAAATAAGATTTTACTCACCGGTAAATCTATTTCTCGTGGATGCTGGGGACTCCGTAAGGACCATGGGGAATAGACGGGCTCCGCAGGAGACTGGGCACTCTAAGAAAGATTTAGTACTACTGGTGTGCACTGGCTCCTCCCTCTATGCCCCTCCTCCAGACCTCAGTTAAGGAAACTGTGCCCGGAAGAGCTGACATTACAAGGAAAGGATTTTGGAATCCAGGGTAAGACCAGCCACACCAATCACACCGTACAACTTGTGATAAACTTTCCCAGTCAACAGTATGAACAACAACCGAGCATCAAACAATGGATGCCAACATAACATAACCCTTTATTAAGCAATAACTATATACAGAAATACTATATTATATATATATTATTATTATTATTATTATATTATTATATATATATACAGAATACTATATTGCAGAAAGTCCGCACTTGGGACGGGCGCCCAGCATCCACTACGGACTACGAGAAATAGATTTACCGGTGAGTAAAATCTTATTTTCTCTAACGTCCTAGTGGATGCTGGGGACTCCGTAAGGACCATGGGGATTATACCAAAGCTCCCAAACGGGTGGGAGAGTGCGGATGACTCTGCAGCACCGAATGGGCAAACACAAGGTCCTCCTCAGCCAGGGTATCAAACTTGTAGAATTTTGCAAAAGTGTTTGAACCCGTCCAAGTAGCTGCTCGGCAAAGCTGTAATGCCGAGACCCCTCGGGCAGCCGCCCAAAAGAGCCCACTTTCCTTGTGGAATGGGCTTTTATCGATTTTGTATGCGGCAATCCAGCCGCAGAATGAGCCTGCTGAATCGTGTTACAGATCCAGCGAGCAATAGTTTGCTTTGAAACATGAGCACCCAGCTTGTTGGATGCATACAGGATAAACAGCGAGTCAGTTTTCCTGACTCCAGCCGTTCTGGCCACATAAATCTTCAAAGCCCTGACTACATCAAGCAACTTGGAATCCTCCAAGTCACGAGTAGCCGTAGGCACCACAATAGGTTGGTTCAAATGAAAAAATGACACCACCTTCGGCAGAAATTGTGGACGAGTCCGCAATTCTGCCCTGTCCACATGGAAAACCAGATAGGGGCTTTTACATGAGAAAGCCGCCAATTCTGACACACGCCTAGCCGAAGCTAAGTCCAATAGCATGAGTGGTTCAAACCAGTGGGATTTCAGGAAACCCAACACCACGTTAAGATCCCAAGGTGCCACTGGTGGCACAAAAGGGGGCTGAATATGCAGCACTCCCTTAACAAACGTCTGAACCTCAGGAAGAGAAGCCAGTTCTTTTTGAAAGAAAATGGATAGGGCCGAAATCTGGACCTTTATGGACCCCAACTTCAAGCCCATAGTCACTCCAGACTGTAGGAAGTGCAGGAACCGGCCCAGCTGGAATTCCTCTGTAGGGGCCTTCCTGGCCTCACACCAGGCAACATATTTTCGCCATATACGGTGATAGTGTTTTGCGATCACGTCCTTCCTAGCCTTTATCAGCGTAGGAATAACTTCATCCGGAATGCCTTTTTCCGCTAGAATCCGGCGTTCAACCGCCATGCCGTCAAACGCAGCCGCGGTAAGTCTTGGAACAGACAGGGCCCCTGTTGCAACAGGTCCTGTCTGAGAGGCAGAGGCCATGGGTCCTCTGTGAGCATTTCTTGCAGTTCCGGGTACCAAGTCCTTCTTGGCCAATCCGGAACAATGAGTATTGTTCTCACTCCTCTTTTTCTTACGATTCTCAGCACCTTGGGTATGAAAGGAAGAGGAGAAAATACATAGACCGACTGGAACACCCACGCTATCGCCTGAGGGTCTCTTGACCTGGCGCAATACCTTTTTAGCTTTTTGTTGAGGCGGGATGCCATCATGTCCACCTGTGGCAGTTCCCATCGATTTGTAATCTGCGTGAAGACTTCTTGATGAAGTCCCCACTCTCCCGGGTGGAGGTCGTGCCTGCTGAGGAAGTCTGCTTCCCAGTTGTCCACTCCCGGAATGAACACTGCTGACAGTGCTTGCACGTGATTCTCCGCCCAACGAAGAATCCTGGTGGATCCGCCATCGCCACTCTGCTTCTTGTGCCGCCCTGGCGGTTTACATGAGCCACTGCGGTGATGTTGTCTGACTGAATCAGCACCGGTTGGTTGCGAAGCAGAGGCTCCGCTTGACTCAGGGCGTTGTATATGGCCCTTAGTTCCAGGATATTTATGTGCAGACAAGCCTCCTGACTTGACCACAACCCTTGGAAGTTTCTTCCCTGTGTGACTGCCCCCCATCCTCGGAGGCTCGCATCCGTGGTCACCAGGACCCAGTCCTGTATGCCGAACCTGCGGCCCTCGAGAAGGTGAGCACTCTGCAGCCACCACAGAAGAGACACCCTGGCCCTGGGGGACAGGGTGATCAGCCGATGCATCTGAAGATGTGATCCGGACCACTTGTCCAACAGATCCCACTGAAAGATCCTCGCATGGAACCTGACGAAGGGAATGGCTTCGTATGATGCCACCATCTTTCCCAGGACTCGCGTGCAGTGATGCACCGACACCTGTTTCGGTTATAAGAGGTCTCTGACTAGAGTCACGAGCTCCTGAGCCTTCTCCGCCGGGAGAAACACCTTCTTCTGGTCTGTGTCCAGAATCATGCCCAGAAAGGGCAGACGCGTCGTAGGAATCAGCTGCGACTTTGGGATATTCAGAATCCAGCCGTGCTGTTGCAACACTTCCTGAGAGTGTGCTGCGCTGATCAGCAACTGCTCTCTGGACCTCGCCTTTATGAGGAGATCGTCCAAGTATGGGATAATTGTGACTCCTTGCTTTCTCAGCAGCACCATCATTTCCGCCATTACCTTGGTAAATATTCTCGGTGCCGTGGAGAGCCCAAATGGCAACGTCTGGAATTGGTAATGACAGTCCTGTACCACAAATCTGAGGTACTCCTGATGAGGTGGATAAATGGGGACATGCAAGTAAGCATCCTTGATGTCCAGAGACACCATAAAATCCCCCTCTTCCAGGCTTGCAATGACCGCTCTGAGCGATTCCATTTTGAACTTGAATCTTTTCAGATAAATGTTCAGGGACTTTAAATTCAATATGGGTCTGACCGAACCATCCGGTTTCGGTACCACAAACATTGTGGAATAGTATCCCCTTCCCTGTTGAAGGAGGGGAACCTTTACCACCACCTGCTGGAGATATAACTTGTGAATTGCCGCTAACACTACCTCCCTTTCCATGGGGGAAGCTGGCAGGGCCGATTTGAGGTAACGGTGAGGGGGCATCACTTCGAATTCCAGCTTGTATCCCTGAGACACAATCTGTATAGCCCAGGGATCCACCTGTGAGCGAACCCACTGGTGGCTGAAATTTCGTAGACGCGCCCCCACCGCTCCTGGCTCCACCTGTGGAGCCCCAGCGTCATGCGGTGGATTTAGTGGAAGCCGGGGAGGACTTCTGTTCCTGGGAACTAGCTGTATGGTGCAGCTTCTTTCCTCTACCCCTGCCTCTGGCAAGAAAGGATGCACCTCTGACTTTCTTGCTTTTTTGTGATCGAAAGGACTGCATTTGGTAATACGGTGCTGTCTTAGGCTGTGGGGGAATATATGGCAAAAAATTTGACTTCCCAGCCGTAGCTGTGGAAACTAGGTCCGAGAGACCGTCCCCAAACAATTCCTCACCCTTGTAAGGTAAAACCTCCATGTGCTTTTTGGAGTCGGCATCACCTGTCCATTGCCGAGTCCACAGGACCCTTCTGGCAGAAATCGACATTGCATTTATTCTAGAGCCCAGTAGGCAAATGTCCCTCTGGGCATCCCTCATATATAGGACAGCGTCTTTTATATGCCCCAGGGTCAGTAAAATAGTATCCTTGTCCAAGGTATCCAGTTCCTCAGACAGATTATCTATCCATGCTGCTACAGCACTACACATCCAGGCCGACGCAATTGCCGGCCTCAGTAGAGTACCTGAATGCGTATAGACAGACTTCAGGATACTTTCCTGCTTCCTATCTGCAGGATCCTTTAGGGAGGCCGTATCATGTGACGGCAGGGCCACCTTTTTAGATAAGCGTGTCAGAGCTTTGTCTACCCTAGGGGAGGATTCCCAGCGCATCCTGTCCGTTGGCGGGAAAGGGTACGCCATAAGTAACCTTTTGGAAATCAGCACTTTCCTATCGGGGGAATCCCACGCTTTTTCACATAACTCATTTAACTCATGTGAAGGGGGAAAAGTCACCTCTTGCTTTTTCTCCCCATACATATAAACCCTCTTGTCAGGGACAGGGTTTACCTCTGATATGTGCAATACATCCTTCATTGCTATAATCATGTAGCGGATGGCTTTAGCCATTTTAGGCTGCAATTTTGCATCATCGCCATCGACACTGGAGTCAGAATCCGTGTCGATATCTGTGTCAACAATTTGGGATAGTGGGCGCTTCTGAGACCCTGACGGCCTCTGCGCTGTAGGATCAGGCATGGGCTGAGACCCCGACTGTCCCAAGGTTTCAGCTTTATCCAACCTTTTATGCAAGAAGTTTACATTATCATTTAACACCTTCCACATATCCATCCAATCAGGTGTCGGCGCCGTCGGCGGAGACACGTCATTCATCTGCACCTGCTCTGCCTCCACATAGCCCTCCTTGTCAAACATGTCGACACAAGCGTAGCGACACACCACACACACAGGGGATGCTCTATATGAGGACTGGACCCCCACAAGGCCGTTTGGAGAGACAGAGAGAGAGTATGCCAGCACACACCCCAGCGCTATATAACCCAGGAATCACACAGTAACTTAGTGTTTATCCAGTAGCTGCTGTATATATGATTAATGCGCTAAATTTGTGCCCCCCCTCTCTTTTTACCCTCTTTCTACCGTGAGTCTGCAGGGGAGAGCCTGGGGAGCTTCCTCTAAGCGGAGCTGTGGAGAGAAAATGGCGCTGGTGAGTGCTGAGGAAGAAGCCCCGCCCCCTCAGCGGCGGGCTTCTGTCCTGCGATTTTGTGTAAAAATAATGGCGGGGGCTCATGCATATTACAGTGCCCAGCTGTATATATGCTGCTTTTTGCCAGGAGGCCCTGCACCCTACAGTGACCGGAGTGTGTGGGTTAGTGTGGGAGCAATGACGCACAGCTGCAGTGCTGTGCGCTACCTCATATGAAGACCGGAGTCTTCTGCCGCCGATTTTGACGTCTTCTTGTTTCAACCCGCCGGCTTCTGTCTTCTGGCTCTGCGAGGGGGTCGGCGGCGCGGCTCCGGACAACCAAGGTTAAGTTCCTGTGTTCGATCCCTCTGGAGCTAATGGTGTCCAGTAGCCTAAGAAGCGCAACCTAGCCGCAGTTAGTAGGTTTGCTTCTCTCCCCTCAGTCCCACGTAGCAGAGAGTCTGTTGCCAGCAGAAGCTCTCTGAAAATAAAAAAAAACCTAACTAAAATACTTTCTTAATAGCAAGCTCAGGAGAGCTCACTAAAATGCACCCAGCTCCTTCCGGGCACAGATTCTAACTGAGGTCTGGAGGAGGGGCATAGAGGGAGGAGCCAGTGCACACCAGTAGTACTAAATCTTTCTTAGAGTGCCCAGTCTCCTGCGGAGCCCGTCTATTCTCCATGGTCCTTACAGAGTCCCCAGCATCCACTAGGACGTTAGAGAAATATACTTGAAAATAATGTATATTCATCATTTATGAAAAAAAATTTTGTTACAAAATAAATAAATGCACAAAATATGTAGGAGTAATACAGTAGCAAAAAAAGTCCCCGACCTTCACGTCTGTTAAGGGGGCACATCATAAAAGACCGGGGGGATGCCCGTTGTGAGCAGGTTTGAGCACGGGAATGATAGGGTCATCTCAATACAAGAAAAATCTAACCCCCTGTCATTTACCACAATCCTTTGTTGGTGAGCCCCATCCCTAATTATCTTCAGTACACCATCCCTGTGCTATCAAGCAGACTTGTCCCCAGCTAAGGACTGCAATGATACGGATTACTGGTGGAGGATAGATTTTTTTTTTTTTTTTTTACAGCTCTTGAGTGTGGAATATGTGAAAAAAATATATAGACAAAAAAATACCATCCATTATTATTACAATAATTTATTTAACTAGGACAGAGGTTCTCAAACTCGGTCCTCGGGGGCCCACACAGTGCATGTTTTGCAGGTCTCCCCACAAAATTACAAGTGAAATAATTAGCTCCACCTGTGGACCTTTTAAAATGTGTCAGTGAGTAATTAATACACCTGTGCACCTGCTGGGTTACCTGCAAAACATGCACTGTGTGTGTCCCAGAGGACCGAGTTTGAGAACCTCTGAACTAGGATGACAAGCAAATCTGTCTTTACTACATGACTGTGTCTAAAATACACTAAAGGCCACTCTGGATTGCCATGTGCTGACATTATACTTAAAACACGTATCTTGGCTTTTTAAACTACACAAACAACATAACGTTTGTAAGACAAAACTTATAAATACAAATTGGAAAGTTTTCTGAACCTTTCATAACTGATTATAAAGGGTAAAACTTAGGGTTTTAAAACAATTCAAGTATTATGACAGACATCATGGATTGTGAGAACAGAAAGCTATTAAAGAACACACATTTTACATGTATTTAAAAGCTAATTGCTTTAACAAATAGGCTTGGAATCAATTGATGTCTTAATATAGGATTTTAAGTAAGAAAAAAAAACATTGCAAATGACCGTTTCCTCAGTTTTCAGGATATTAGACTTATAGGGATGTATTTTAGGAGACAATTTATGCCACCTCTTCTGCAAAGTGCTCATAAAACCATCTCATCTATCTATATACATATGTGTATGTATATATATATATATATATATATATATATACATACATACACACACAGGTTGAGTCTCCCTTATCCAAAATGCTTGGGACCAGAGGTATTTTGGATATGGGATTTTTCCGTATTTTGGAATAATTGCATACCATAATGAGATATCATGGTGATGGGACCTAAATCTAAGCACAGAATGCATTTATGTTACATATACACCTTATACACACAGCCTGAAGGTAATTTTAGCCAATATTTTTTATAACTTTGTGCATTAAACAAAGTGTGTCTACATTCACACAATTCATTTATGTTTCATATACACCTTATACACACAGCCTGAAGGGCATTTAATACAATATTTTTAATAACTTTGTGTATTAAACAAAGTTTGTGTACACTGAGCCATCAAAAAAATAAGAATTTACTCACCGGTAATTCTATTTCTCGTAGTCCGTAGTGGATGCTGGGGACTCCCTAAGGACCATGGGGAATAGACAGGCTCCGCAGGAGACTGGGCACTCTATAGAAAGATTTAGGACTATCTGGTGTGCACTGGCTCCACCCCCTATGACCCTCCTCCAAGCCTCAGTTAGGAACTGTGCCCGGAAGAGCTGACACAAAAAGGAAGGATTTTTGAATCCCGGGTAAGACTCATACCAGCCACACCAATCACACCATATAACACGTGATAGGAACCCCGGTTAACAGTATGATAACAAATGGAGCCTCTGAAGAGATGGCTCACAACAAAACCCGATATTTGTAACAATAACTATGTACAGGTATTGCAGACAATCCGCACTTGGGATGGGCGCCCAGCATCCACTACGGACTACGAGAAATAGAATTACCGGTGAGTAAATTATTACTTTCTCTGACGTCCTAGTGGATGCTGGGGACTCCGTAAGGACCATGGGGATTATACCAAAGCTCCCAAACGGGCGGGAGAGTGCGGATGACTCTGCAGCACCGAATGAGAGAATTCCAGGTCCTCCTCAGCCAGGGTATCAAATATGTAGAATTTTGCAAACGTGTTTGCCCCCGACCAAGTAGCTGCTCTGCAAAGTTGTAAAGCCTAGACCCCTCGGGCAGCCGCCCAAGATGAGCCCACCTTCCGTGTGGAATGGGCTTTTACAGATTTAGGCTGCGGTAAGCCTACCGCAGAATGCGCCAGCTGAATAGTGCTACAAATCCAGCGCGCAATAGACTGCTTAGAAGCAGGAGCACCCAGCTTGGAGGGTGCATACAGGATAAACAGCGAGTCAGTCTTTCTGACTCCAGCCGTCCTGGAAATATATATTTTTAGGGCCCTGACTACGTCCATCAACTTGGAATCCTCCAAGTCCCTAGTAGCCGCAGGCACCACAATAGGATGGTTCAAGTGAAACGCTGAGACCACCTTTGGGAGAAACTGAGGACGAGTCCTCAATTCTGCCCTATCCATATGGAAAATCAGATAAGGGCTTTTACAAGACAAAGCCGCCAATTCTGAAACCCGCCTGGCTGACGCCAGGGCCAACAGCATGACCACTTTCCACGTGAGATATTTTAAATCCACAGTCTTAAGTGGTTCGAAACAATGTGATTTCAGGAATGCCAAAACCACATTGAGATCCCAAGGTGCCACTGGGGGCACAAAAGGAGGCTGAATATGCAGTAATCCATTGACAAAAGTCTGAACTTCAGGCAGTGAAGCCAGTTCTTTTTGGAAGAAAATCGACAGAGCCGAAATCTGGACCTTTATGGACCCCAATTTGAGGCCCAACGTCACCCCTGCTTGCAGGAAGTGCAGGAATCGACCCAGTTGAAATTCCTCCGTCGGGGCCTTCATGGCCTCACACCAAGCAACATATTTTCGCCAAATGCGGTGATAATGTCTTGCGGTGACATCCTTCCTGGCTTTGATCAGGGTAGGGATGACTTCCTCCGGAATACCCTTTTCCTTCAGGATCCGGTGTTCAACCGCCATGCCGTCAAACGCAGCCGCGGTAAGTCTTGGAACAGACAGGGTCCCTGCTGCAGCAGGTCTTGTCTGAGCGGCAGAGGCCAAGGGTCCTCTGTAAGCATCTCTTGAAGTTCCGGGTACCAAGCTCTTCTTTGCCAATCCGGAACCACGAGTATGGTTTTCACTCCTCGCCTTCTTATTATTCTCAGTACCTTGGGTATGAGAGGTAGAGGAGGAAACACATAAACCGACTGGTACACCCATGGTGTCACTAGAGCGTCCACCGCTATCGCCTGAGGGTCTCTTGACCGGGCGCAATATCTTTTCAACTTCTTGTTGAGGCGGGACGCCATCATGTCTACCTGTGGTTTTTCCCACCGGTTGACCAGCATTTGGAAGACTTCTGGATGAAGTCCCCATTCTCCCGGGTGGAGGTCGTGCCTGCTGAGGAAGTCTGCTTCCCAGTTGTCCACTCCCGGAATGAACACTGCCATCAGTGCTAACACATGATTCTCTGCCCATCTGAGAATCCTTGTGGCTTCTGCCATCGCCATCCTGCTTCTCGTGCCGCCCTGTCTGTTTACATGGGCGACCGCCGTGATGTTGTCTGACTGGATCAGTACCGGCTGGTTTTGAAGCAGGGGTCTTGCCTGGCTTAGGGCATTGTAAATGGCCCTTAGCTCCAGGATATTTATGTGAAGAGAAATCTCCTGATTTGACCACAGTCCTTGGAAATTTCTTCCCTTTGTGACTGCCCCCCAGCCCCGAAGGCTGGCATCCGTGGTCACCAGGACCCAGTCCTGTATTCCGAATCTGCGGCCCTCTAGTAGATGAGCCCTCTGCAGCCACCACAGCAGCGACACCCTGGTTCTGGCCGATAGGGTTATCCGCTGTTGCATCTGGAGATGGGACCCGGACCATTTGTCCAACAGGTCCCACTGGAACGTCCTTGCATGGAACCTTCCGAATGGAATTGCTTCGTACGAAGCTACCATTTTTCCTAGGACTTGTGTGCATTGATGTACCAACACTTTTCCTGGTTTTAGGATGTCTCTGACCAGAGATGACAATTCCTCGGCTTTTTCCAGTGGAAGAAACACTCTTTTCTGGTCTGTGTCCAGAATCATTCCCAGGAACAGAAGACGTGTCGTCGGGACCAGCTGTGACTTTGGAATGTTTAGAATCCAGCCGTGCTGTTGTAGCACTTCCTGAGAAAGTGCCACCCCCACTATCAACTGTTCTTTGGACCTCGCCTTTATCAGGAGATCGTCCAAGTACGGGATAATTAAAACTCCCTTCTTGCGAAGGAGTATCATCATTTCGGCCATTACCTTGATAAAGACCCTCGGTGCCGTGGCTAACCCAAACGGCAGCGTCTGGAACTGATAGTGACAGTCCTGTACCACAAATCTGAGGTACTCCTGGTGCGGAGGGTAAATGGGGACATGCAGGTACGCATCCTTGATGTCCAGGGATACCATGTAATCCCCCTCCTCCAGGCTCGCAATAACCGCCCTGAGCGATTCCATCTTGAACTTGAACCTTTTGATATAAGTGTTCAAGGTTTTTAAATTTAAGATGGGTCTCACCGAACCGTCCGGTTTCGGTACCACAAACATTGTGGAGTAGTAACCCTTTCCTTGCTGAAGGAGGGGTACCTTGACGATCACTTTCTGTGAATACAGTTTTTGAATAGCCACCAACACTGCCTCCCTGGCAGAGGGAGTTGCCGGCAAGGCAGATTTTAGGAAACGGCGGGGGGGAGACGTCTCGAATTCCAGCCTGTACCCCTGAGATACTACTTGAAGGACCCAGGGATCCACTTGTGAGAGAGCCCACTGTGTGCTGAAAAACCTGAGACGTGCCCCCACCGTTCCCGATTCCGCCTGAGCAGCCCCAGCGTCATGCTGTGGACTTACCGGACGCAGGGGAGGACTTCTGCTCCTGGGAACTAGCTGTGTGCTGCAGCTTTTTCCCCCTTCCTCTGCCCCTCGGCAGAAAGGATGAGCCTCTAGCCCGCTTAGTTTTCTGGGGCCGAAAGGACTGTACCTGATAATACGGTGCTTTCTTTTGCTGTGGGGTAGCCTGTGGCAAAAAAGTCGATTTCCCAGCAGTAGCTGTGGAAACGAGGTCTGAAAGACCTTCCCCAAAAAGTTCCACCCCTTTATAGGGTAAAACTTCCATGTGCCGCTTGGAGTCGGCATCACCTGACCATTGCCTAGTCCATAACCCCCGTCTGGCGGCAATGGACATAGCGCTTATTTTTGATGCCAGCCGGCAAATATCCCTCTGTGCATCACGCATGTATAAGACCGCGTCTTTTATATGGTCAATCGTTAGCAAAATATTGTCACTATCCATGGTATCAATGTTTTCCGACAGGGAGTCTGACCACGCAGCAGCAGCACTGCACATCCAAGCTGATGCAATAGCGGGTCTCAATATAATGCCAGTGTGTGTGTATATAGCTTTTAGGGTACTTTCCTGCTTTCTATCAGCAGGTTCTTTTAGGGCGGCCGTATCCGGAGACGGTAGTGCCACCTTCTTTGATAAGCGTGTCAGCGCTTTATCTACCCTAGGGGGTGTTTCCCAGCGTGACCTATCCTCTGGCGGGAAAGGGTACGCAGCCATTAACCATTTAGAAATAATCAATTTCTTATCTGGGGAAGTCCACGCTTCCTCACACACCTCATTTAATTCGTCAGATGCAGGAAAAACTACTGGTAGTTTTTTCTCACCAAACATAATACCCTTTTTTGTGGTACCTGGGGTATCATCAGAAATGTGTAATACATTTTTCATAGCCTCAATCATATAACGGGTGGATCTATTGGAGGGTACACTCGTCTCATCATCGTCGACACTGGAGTCGGTATCCGTGTCGTCATCTGTATCTGTCATCTGAGGTAGCGGCCGTTTTATAGCCCCTGATGACATTTGAGACGCTTGGACAGGCACAAGCTGAGTAGCCGGCTGTCCTATGTCGTCAAACCTTTTATGTAAGGAGCTGACACTGTCACGTAATTCCTTCCATAAGTCCATCCACACAGATTGGGTATCTGCACACTCACTATGTATTTGTTTATTGTATTTCTTGTGAGTGTATGTGATTCATCACCATACATTCACTTGGCGAACCCCTTTCCTATATCATATATTATTAAATGTACTCAGGGGGTGCTGTCAACTACAGGGTATTGAAACTAGAATGTAAGAGGAAAGAAACAGAAGGAAATCTGTATTGTTGACGCACTGAGGAGATATGAATTTATTCTAAAATATAACCTTTATTTGATATGCATTAAAATAGAGTTGGATATCGTCCTGAACAGCAGTGAAACATAAGAGTTAAAATGACAGTACTAACAAATATGTGAAAAGACTAGAAAAATGTGAATAAAGAGTTAAAAACGTGTCCACATGTGTTTCACGTCTAATTCTTAGGAGTTGCTGAGATGACTTATATATCAATAGTCTTTATCCAATATCAAAAAGGCTGTCACAATCTATGATGTTGGAACCCGCTATATTACATCAGTGGTCTAAATGTTTACTCTTCATGTGTGTATCTTCTTCACTCCATGAAGATTACCATCTGACGGGTACTCCCCCTTGTGCAGTAGAAATATGTGGACTATAGATTCAAATAAATGCACATATATCACCCAGTTTCAGATAAAATTATCTTTGAGTATATGTGGTTGCTTTAGTCTTAATTTCCCTATTGCTGTAGATATAATTCTCTACTGAAATACGGATCTCCAAGCATCAGGAGTCCTACACACTTACTGTCTATACCTTCAGAGGATCTATTATATGTGTGGGTTAAGTTGCTTCGGAGGTTATAATATTCCCCACTTGTTATGGGAAACGGCCTACGTGTATATTAATACACATCGGCTCTGTTTTAATCTATCAGGAGTATGGCTAGAAATTGCTTATATTAGGGGTATAGCAGCCCCAATTTTTCTTAGAAAGCAATCCACCTGTAGACTCAACTCATTTCCTGTGCGTCTGTAGTATATTAACACTGAGGATTATTATGTGTATCCTCAATTAATTATAGTGTATTTCTCATTTACATAAAGATTTCCCATTAGTCAATGTAAATCACTGTTATGCCATTAAAGGAATAAACCTTATTTGATTGGTTAACAGTAACAGTGAGGTTAATGGTGGGGTATAACAGTCCAAGCTTAAATATAAAGTGACCCACAAATATATTGGTTGTGGTAGCTTTAAGGAATAATTCCTATTTTTTGGCTACCAATATGTATAGAATAATAACTAAGAGGTATAGTACTGTTAATCCTTGTGTCACATAATTATTCTTAAATTGTTAGGCTTCAGGTATAGGGAAATTTATTTTTGTTTGTGTTAAATTTATTACATTCATCAAAAAACCTTAGTTTATAAAGCAACCACTATATAGGGAGATCTGTTATAATTTTAGATCAGTGATAGTCCTAAAATAAAATTATGTATAGATATTGCGGGTATCTCAAAAAGTGTGTGTCATGATGTCATATATCCTGGCTGTCATTTATGCCACAGTCATAAAATTATAACTTTTATTAATGAGAATCACAGCTTTAACATAGACTCTTTTGCTGGTAGTTGCTTCAATAATATCTTAGGACACGTAACTGTCCTCTGGCTCCTGTATGTTGCCAGTTCAATTGCTACAGTGTGTTGTGTTCTGTGTATTGAATTGAGACATGCAGCTGCTACTGGCTTCTCAATCTGTGTGTATGCTACTATTGGTTCTTTGACCAATTCCTTTCTTGTATCTAGCACCTCTAAACTTAATAAGTTAATTTGATACTTCTCAAGAAATTCTCTCGGGAGCGTTTACCCGTAATCATGTCTACATTTAGCCTAACTAAAGATCTAGAAAATAGACGAGATAAACTCAAGAATGATATTGATTCCATCTTTAATTCAAATCCCAACCAACAGGACATGAATGATCCCAATTGGACTGAGGATTTATATAGCCTTAAGACAGCTCTCATGAAGCAGAGCAAAACCAGTTGGAACAGAAGTACCTTTGACAATTACTTACGTAATAAACTGATCCCGAGAGGTTTGAGACCCAAACTATTTCCTGCTTATGAGTTAGCAAATGATACACTCAAAAGAGAATGGGAAGGAGTACTAACCCAATGTTCTAATGATCTAATAAAAATCCTCATGAAACATGATGAGATAATACTTGCGCAATTGAACCAGGAAATCACCTTATTAGGAGAGAAATTAAAAAACTTTGAGTCATTGGAGCAGTTTCAGTTAAGATATGAGAAATATAGGAAGGATGTAGAGGAATTTGAGAAGGAAATAATTGAGAAAAAACGTAGAAAATTCCAAAGGGACAAAATGGACTATGCATCGAATAGGGTGTTCAAATGGAATATATCCACCCAGCGTAACAAAACCAGTTGGTCCACTAACTACTCTACCTCTGAGATGGACTCCTCAGAAAGTGAGGGCCCAAGCAATGGAACCAGTAATAGGATGTTTAGGCGGAATTTTTTAGAGAAGGGCCCAAGACAATCCAGGGCCAATTCAAACACAGATGGCGAAAGATCAGGAGGGGCAAGAGGAGGAAGAAGAAAGAGGGATACCTTGGACTGGCGAGAAGAGCCAAGGGAGAGGAGACAATACAGGAAGTAACATCCCAATTAGAAACAACTCTGGGGGAAGAACGGATGAATTTAAAATTATCAATCTAACCGAGAGAATATTGACCCCCAATCAAATATCTGTCCTAAGTAAAAGACTATCTTTCTCCCCAGCACGAAAACCAGATCGGTTTGAATGCGAAAAAGACCTTCAATTATTCACCAGAAAAATCCTCCTCAAAAAATTCTTCTCCAATCAGGAGAATAGAAAAGCCCACTTCCCTACCACAAATTTTGATGACGATGATCTCTTGGCCCTACAGATGTTGGAAGAACTTACTACTGAATCTGTCCCTACTCAAACAATCAGTGATGAAGCAGAGGATAGATCTAGGATAACGAGAAAATCCAAATTCTTCCCAGATACCAAAATTTGCCCTCAAGTTGAAGTCTTTCAAAGACTTGTATGTAAAGATCTTGATCAATTACATCTAGGTAATAAGAACTACAGTGACAACTTAAATACAGGAGAGAGAACTGCACTGAATGAGATCACAAAATGGCAAGACACTATAGTCAAGCCATCAGATAAGGGGGGCAACATTGTGCTATGGCCTAGAACAATGTATCTGGAGGAACTTGAGAAACAGCTGAGTGATAAAAACTGCTATAAAAGACTCTATTTTAATCCTACAAACACCTTTCTTCAACAATATAATAACATTGTTCAAACAGCATATAACAACAATGTTATAACTAAAAAGGATTGGGATTTTCTAAAAATGAATAAACCAAAAACACCAACGTTATACCTTCTGCCCAAGGTGCACAAAAATGAGAAAAAGCCACCAGGTAAATGCGAGTATTTATATAGATCACCATCTACGTAAACATGTTATCTCCCTCCCTTCCTATGTACGTGACACAATGGATGTCCTGAACAAGATAAACAATCTCAGTGTTAATCCGGGGGTATGGCTCGTAACATGCGATGTAGAGAGTCGCTACACGAGCATCAATCATGTCCAGGGTGTTGCAGCCACAAAGTATTTCCTCAATATGGAGGCTCAGAATGAGCGAAGCGACTTCCTTGTTGAATTGTTGGAATTCTTATTATCTCACAATTATTTCACGTGTAATGAGCGCCACTACCTCCAGGTTAGAGGGACGGCGATGGGGACAGCATGTGCCCCCACGTACGCTAACCTCTACCTGGGGTGGTGGGAGAGAGAGGTGGTCTTCCAGGAATCGTTGGAGAAATACACTAACAACATACTGATATACTTACGGTATATCGACGATATCCTAATACTATGGGAACGCCCCTCCAGAGAATTGAATGAGTTTATTGACATCTTGAACACTAACAACTTAAATTTAAAATTGACCCTGGAAGCCAGTCAAAGATCAATTAACTTTTTAGATCTAACCATCCACATTGATGAAGATGGGAATATATCAACAGATCTTTATAGAAAACCAACAGCCACCAATAGTCTGCTACACTCCACAAGCTCACATCTCCCGGCAACTATTAGAGGAATTCCTAAAGGAGAATTACTAAGAATAAAAAGAAACTGCTCTAATGAGGACACTTTCCATACAAGGCAGACTGAATTGAGTGAACGTTTCAAAAAAAGAGGATACAGCAATAGATTGATAAATAAATCAATCCAGGAAGTTAAGACTTACCAACGGGACTCCTTACTAACGCCTAAAATCAAATCGAAACAGGAAGAACCCATCAGATATGTGGGAACCTTCAATATACATTGGAGAGAAATTAACAATATTTTAGAGAAACATTGGTCCATTCTCCACACAGATGAAGATCTGGCTAGGATACTTCCTGCTAAACCACTTACCAGTTGGCGAAGATCATCAAATCTGAGGGATAAGGTGGTACATAGTCATTTATCTTCCATTTCACCAAATGAAATGGCAAGGAAGGGATCCTTTCCCTGCGGTAGTTGCAAGGCCTGCAAATTCATGACACCTACGAAGCATTTCTTTGACAAATATAACAAAAAATGGATAATATCCTCAAAAATCACCTGTACCTCGATAGGAACCGTATATTATCTTGAGTGTCCTTGTCACAAGAAATACATTGGTAAAACGATACGACCATTAAAAGTCAGACTCCTAGAACATGTCGGCAGTATCCGGAATGCTAGAAAAGACCTAGCCAGATTTAAACCTCTCCCACCAGTAGCCAGACATTTTTTAAATCACCATAATGGAGACCCAACAGGTCTCAGAGCATTTGGTATCAAACATGTACAGCTTGGTATCAGGGGAGGGGATTTAGATCAGGAGTTATTAAAATTCGAAACGAAAATGATCTTTCTGCTAAATACCGTACACCCATATGGGATGAACGAATCAAATAGTTACATCTCTTTCTTGAATTGATTATATCATCCGAAGTGGGTACCTGTAATTAGGAGGGCATATTCCCTTAATCCTCTTTCATCACTTCACACACCTATTATGTTGATGTCACTGTTTAGAGAGATGCACTCTATTTTCCACTCACTAATCCCTATCCTTTACATATTGTACACGTTCTTTTAATATATATTTTATCACCTATGCAGGTATTTCTTGCAATTATAGTATGCGAAGACACCATATCACTCATCTTTCACCATTTAGCATGTACCTTTTTTATTCTTTTAATGCACGTTGGTTAATTGATTTTCACACCACCACTATATTCACTTTATTACAGTGTCTTCTGCCACCTCACTATGCATTAATGAGATCTCACGCACTTTTGATTGGACCCCTTTCTTTACTTTCCATCCCTAATCACGGCCCTTATGGGGCAATTATCTATGTCTATATATTTTTTACAACATTAGATGACAGTAATGGTTTAATACCATCTATTCACCATATGGAATTATTGTGAATATTCTTCTTGGAATACTGCCCAAATTTATATAACTATGGTCTCCCACAGTACCTAGATATTAGTGGATGAACAAAGAGACCATAATCAGCTATTTTATCTCAATATTACTTTGATAATTATTTTATACCAAAACACCGACATCTTTCTCATCAGTAAATTTATACACATTATACTGGGAAATTATACTTCCCATAACATTAGGATAATGGCAGGGAACAGAATAAAGCTATAATGAGAACTTAGACCATTCTACCTCGATGCCACTTAAGATGACAATCTATAAGGTGACAAATGACGAAGGGACGAGCATTTTTACCTGTCAGTTTATCTGACATATATGCTATATCGGGAGAGAACTAGACCCATTTACCTAGATATTCACCCAAGGGATATACTTACCTTCTGAATGTATTGATTGACAGGGAACAGAATAAAGTTATAATGAGAATTTAGACCATTCTACCCTGATGCCATTTAAGATGACAATCTATAAGGTGATAAATGACGAAGGGACGAGCATCTTTACCTGTCATTTTACTTGATATATACGCTATATTGGGAAAGAATTAGATCCACTTATCTAGATATTTACCTAAGGGATATACTTACCTTCTGAATGTATTGGATATTATTTATTATTGAATGTTATAACATCAAAATTATGAGCTATCTTAATAACTACATATTTAATGTATACTTATATATTTCCGGAGTGATGTGAAATCTATACCTTAAATGGGACTTGAAATGTAGGAGTACTTTTTCATAAAAAGTTTATTCTATATAAAGAAGTACACAGCCAGACCACAACATTTTTTATTATATTTTTTGTCATATCTTTTACACATTTTTTGTAGATTAAAATATAGCAGAAATATCGAATTGAATTTGCAGCATCACTATAACAGATTGAGCATGAGTGTGGAATAGGGACCACACACTTTGTCCATGATAGGGCGCAATAAGCAAAAAGAAAAAATAACCCAGGAACATGTATTTATTTATTACTATATGAGAAATAAGGACAATAATTTAAATACACCATATAGGATAACCAACCTGCTGTAAGAAGAAAAAATACAGCGGGGTCAGCAAATTTTAGAATATACAAAGGTGCTACTGCTGGCTATGCTATGTGGAAATAGAGCGATATGACATATACAGATTCGGGACCTAGCTGCAATGGAATCTCCATCCTTCTTAATATAATACAAATCACTTCCTTACTAACGCATGAACATCGCGATTGGGTAGCGGTGTCACGTGATATATGTTAAGAATGACCCAGGAACATGTATATATCCATCACAGCACTTTATATGGAATGAAGATAACAAAACCTGGACACGTGGAATACAACTACCAAGATGTTGCAGGATGGAGAAACACAGCGGTGCCAGTAAATTATGGCATATAACGGCCGAACTGTAAAGCATGTTGCCAGATGACGAATGGTTATGTTGTATACAGACACCGGGGCATGGTGACCACAAAATCCCCATCTCCATAGACACAACAGAGAATATTGGAGCACCGCGATTGGCTAGCGGTGCCATGTGACAATGATGAATGTATTCCATTGGCGGGCAGCCGCATGTCACGTATCGGGACATAGCGGAATTACGATAGGCTGGCGGCCCCACATGACCTGATAACGGACACTGATTGGGTCAAATGATCTCAATTTATACATGCTCTCGGGAAGCGCTCTCGTTTGCTCCCTGACGAAGCTGCGACAAGCGCAGTGAAACACGCGTGTAGGGCACAGCGTGTCCACATGTGTTTAGTGTGTGAATGCTACAATGCAAATATGTTATTATAGGATGTTAGCTGGCAGTCTGCAGCAATAAGGATACTCACCGCAGAGGGCTGTAAACTATGTGTAATGTCATGATGCTAATACAGGAATCATTATAGGAGACTAGCTGTTAGCCGTGAGTGACAGGGACATTTTAGCATAGAGGGCTGAATATACAGATTAGATGAAGGGATATTGATTGCCCAATCTCCAGAAATCTATGTATTTAAATATGGTGACAATTAATAGTCCTCATTAACAGTCTTTAGGAAGAGGGAGACTGTATTAAGCTGCGGCTAAGTCTATACCAGCTGCTTAAACGGACATACTTAATGATAGCTGGTAAAGTGTTACAAATCCTTGACACTGTGCTGGTAGCTACAGACATCAGTAGTGTTGTAATAGAGCATTGTTGCAACTGTGTATAATTGTAACACATTCAGATAGCTGAGACAGGAATATTGTAACAAACTGGCAACATTGAGAAGCCAGTAGCAGCTGCATGTCTCAATTCAATACACAGAACACAACACACTGTAGCAATTGAACTGGCAACATACAGGAGCCAGAGGACAGTTACGTGTCCTAAGATATTATTGAAGCAACTACCAGCAAAAGAGTCTATGTTAAAGCTGTGATTCTCATTAATAAAAGTTATAATTTTATGACTGTGGCATAAATGACAGCCAGGATATATGACATCATGACACACACTTTTTGAGATACCCGCAATATCTATACATAATTTTATTTTAGGACTATCACTGATCTAAAATTATAACAGATCTCCCTATATAGTGGTTGCTTTATAAACTAAGGTTTTTTGATGAATGTAATAAATTTAACACAAACAAAAATAAATTTCCCTATACCTGAAGCCTAACAATTTAAGAATAATTATGTGACACAAGGATTAACAGTACTATACCTCTTAGTTATTATTCTATACATATTGGTAGCCAAAAAATAGGAATTATTCCTTAAAGCTACCACAACCAATATATTTGTGGGTCACTTTATATTTAAGCTTGGACTGTTATACCCCACCATTAACCTCACTGTTACTGTTAACCAATCAAATAAGGTTTATTCCTTTAATGGCATAACAGTGATTTACATTGACTAATGGGAAATCTTTATGTAAATGAGAAATACACTATAATTAATTGAGGATACACATAATAATCCTCAGTGTTAATATACTACAGACGCACAGGAAATGAGTTGAGTCTACAGGTGGATTGCTTTCTAAGAAAAATTGGGGCTGCTATACCCCTAATATAAGCAATTTCTAGCCATACTCCTGATAGATTAAAACAGAGCCGATGTGTATTAATATACACGTAGGCCGTTTCCCATAACAAGTGGGGAATATTATAACCTCCGAAGCAACTTAACCCACACATATAATAGATCCTCTGAAGGTATAGACAGTAAGTGTGTAGGACTCCTGATGCTTGGAGATCCGTATTTCAGTAGAGAATTATATCTACAGCAATAGGGAAATTAAGACTAAAGCAACCACATATACTCAAAGATAATTTTATCTGAAACTGGGTGATATATGTGCATTTATTTGAATCTATAGTCCACATATTTCTACTGCACAAGGGGGAGTACCCGTCAGATGGTAATCTTCATGGAGTGAAGAAGATACACACATGAAGAGTAAACATTTAGACCACTGATGTAATATAGCGGGTTCCAACATCATAGATTGTGACAGCCTTTTTGATATTGGATAAAGACTATTGATATATAAGTCATCTCAGCAACTCCTAAGAATTAGACGTGAAACACATGTGGACACGTTTTTAACTCTTTATTCACATTTTTCTAGTCTTTTCACATATTTGTTAGTACTGTCATTTTAACTCTTATGTTTCACTGCTGTTCAGGACGATATCCAACTCTATTTTAATGCATATCAAATAAAGGTTATATTTTAGAATAAATTCATATCTCCTCAGTGCGTCAACAATACAGATTTCCTTCTGTTTCTTTCCTCTTACATAAGTCCATCCACACTGGTGTCGACCCCGCAGGGGGTGACATCACATTCACAGGCATTTGCTCCGCCTCCACATCATTATCCTCATCATACATGTCGACACAGCAGTACCGACACACAGCAGACACACAGGGAATGCTCTTACAGAGGACAGGACCCCACAAAGCCCTTTGGGGAGACAGAGGGAGAGTATGCCAGCACACACCAGGGCGCTATATAACACAGGGATATCACTATACAGAGTGTTTTCCCCTATAGCTGCCTATAATATATATATATACTGCGCCTAAATTGTGCCCCCCCCCCTCTCTTTTTGACCCTTTCTGTAGTGCAGGACTGCAGGGGAGAGCCAGGGAGCTTCCTTCCAGCGGAGCTGTGAGGGAAAAATGGCGCCAGTGTGCTGAGGGAGTTGGCTCCGCCCCTTTTTCGGTGGGCTTTCTCCCGCTATTTTATCGTTTCTGGCAGGGGTTAATATACACCTATATAGCCTCTGGGGCTATATATGGTGTTAGTTTTGCCAGCCAAGGTGTTACTATTGCTGCTCAGGGCGCCCCCCCCCAGAGCCCTGCACCCAGTGACCGCAGTGTGTGGTGTGCATGAGGAGCAATGGCGCACAGCTGCAGTGCTGTGCGCTACCTTGGAGAAGACAGAAGTCTTCAGCAGCCGATTTTCCGGACCACCTTCTTTGTTTCTGGCTCTGTAAGGGGGACGGCGGCGCGGCTCCGGGAACGGACGACGAGGTCGGGCCCTGTGTTCGATCCCTCTGGAGCTAATGGTGTCCAGTAGCCTAAGAAGCCCAAGCTACCACCACTTAGGTAGGTTCGCTTCTTCTCCCCTTAGTCCCTCGTTGCAGTGAGCCTGTTGCCAGCAGGTCTCACTGAAAATAAAAAACCTAAACTATACTTTCTTCTAGGAGCTCAGGAGAGCCCCTAGTGTGCATCCAGCTCAGCCGGGCACAGAAATCTAACTGAGGCTTGGAGGAGGGTCATAGGGAGAGGAGCCAGTGCACACCAGATAGTCCTAAATCTTTCTATAGAGTGCCCAGTCTCCTGCGGAGCCCGTCTATTCCCCATGGTCCTTACGGAGTCCCCAGCATCCATTAGGACGTCAGAGAAACAAAGGTTTCACTATCTCACTCAAAAAGGTCCGTATTTCGGAATATTTGGATATGGGATACTCAACCTATATAGCACCAAGCTTGCTCAGGGGCACACGCAATATTCCCACAGGCCTCCCGAAATGTACTGGTATGTACAAATGTGGGCACTGTAATATGTGCAAATTTGTCCATCCGAATCGGAGGATGTTCTACAGCAGTGACAACACGAAAGAATTTGAAATAAATGACTTCATCAATTGCAACACACCGTCGGTGATATATATGATCGAGTGCGGATGTCATCTGAAATATATAGGGAAGACAAAGAGACCATTAAAATTGCGGATCCAAGAGCACGTGAGGAACGTCAAAAATAAAGTAGAGAGCCATCCGCTCTCCAGACATTTTGCTACGGCCCACAGCTCAAATACAGATACCTTAACCTATAAAGCACTCGAACATGTTAAATTGGGCCCAAGGGGTGGCGACCTTTTAAAAAAACTCACAACGTGAGATGTATTGGATTTTTACTTTAAACACCATGTCTCCCTATGGCCACAATGAGGGTTACAAAATAGCGCCATTTTTAAGAGTACCAACCACCTGCAAATAAATATGCTCTTCCTCCTTTTTATCAATCGCCTCATTTATGGATAGAATGAATCCCTATAAATTCTGGGACACTGTTCACGATGATTCATAACCTACTGTTTTTAATGCACTCGCAGTCTGGCTATATATGTGCTGATTCTTATTCCATTTTTTATTCTATTTTAAAACCCATTCATAATTTATGGGTATCGCTTGCATCAGTATATTAATGTATGTGATCAGTTACAGATTCATTGTACCCCTCCCCCATTTTAAATATGTCTCCACTATTATATAAACTCACTTGGGATATGTTATTATATTAAGCCGTATGTGCTATATATATATATATATATATATATATATATATATATATATATATATATATACTTATTTTTATTCTCCACGTATTTTTAAAAGCAGTCCATTATTCATGAATTTTTTGTAATTTTTTATTATTTATATCAATGTATATTTATGTTAATATTTTTATATATATTTATATGTATATACATCTGTAGTTATACTTTCTATACTGTTGGTTGGTCGCCTGAAATGTTCTGTAGCTTACTAGCCGGTAATATACATGTACTTGCTCTGTTTATGTATGTAAATTAGCCATGTGGCTAGGGAAGCACCTCTCCATGATTCTCTATACCACGCATGTCCAAACTGCGGCCCTCCAGCTGTTGAGAAACTACACATCCCAGCATGCCCTGACACAGCTTTAGCATTCTCTGACAGCAAAACTGTGTCAGGGCATGCTGGGATATGTAGTTTCACAACAGCTGGAGGGCCGCAGTTTGGACATGCCTGCTCTATACACACTCTTACTGAGCATTATCAGTGTTGATGCGGCCGTGGGAGACACGCTACTTCCGGCGGCGACGCACTTCCGCCGGAAGTCAGGCGCCGAGCAGCGCTAAATGTAAACAGACCACTGTGAGTAGATAACAGTGGGTCTGTGCAACAAAACAAAGTAGAAAAGACACTGTAGTTAACAGAGAATCACCACCACTCATCTAAGGCACCATATCTATAAACTTATTAAGAATTATACTACTTCCGGTTTCGCCGATGACGCAAACCGGAAGTAATTTGCATAATTAAGGCCTAATCGATGTGGGTATAAATAAGACCTCACTATAGCATGATGCAATCTCCTGATGAAGCCCTAAGCCGGGCGAAACGCGTTGAGAACCTGAACTACCGATTTGCCGACCTACCTTTGCCGACATTCATGTCATTTAAGCTAAGCTATATATTTTATATAGTTTTGTATACTTAAATAAATTTGAACTTTTTTATATGAAATACTGATTGGAGCATTGCTATATTATCCAAAGGTTTCCATATGACTACCACCCTCTGATGAGGACCAGGATACAAGTATTTATACGGACATGCACAAATTAATACTTTATCTGGTACGCATGTAATTTAAACGTGAGACGTAAACATTTTGACACTATCTTTTGAATAATTACTACGCTATATAGCGATTCCCTGTCTCCTGACTATCTAGATTTCGACAGAGACGTGGACTAAAAAGACCAGGGGATCGATAAGCATTGAGTCAAGCCGTAATCCGGTACGCAGTATTTTTCTTGCGTGTGACAAAAACTAATTTAAAGGATACTACACTATAGGCGCTCTGTTGTTTCTTCCTCTATTTCTATATATATATATACATATATATATATATATATACATACACACACTGTTGTAGAACATCCTCCGATTCGGATGGACAAATTTGCACATATTACAGTGCCCACATTTGTACATACCAGTACATTTCGGGAGGCCTGTGGGAATATTGCGTGTGCCCCTGAGCAAGCTTGGTGCTATACAGGTTGAGTATCCCATATCCAAATATTCCGAAATACTGACTTTTTTGAGTGAGATAGTGAAACCTTTGTTTTTTGATGGCTCAATGTACACAAACTTTGTTTAATACACAAAGTTATTAAAAATATTGTATTAAATGACCTGCAGGCTGTGTGTATAAGGTGTATATGAAACATAAATGAATTGTGTGAATGTACACACACTTTGTTTAATGCACAAAGTTATAAAAAAATATTGGCTAAAATGACCTTCAGGCTGTGTGTATAAGGTGTATATGTAACAAATACATTCTGCGCTTAGATTTAGGTCCCATCACCATGATCTCTCATTATGGTATGCAATTATTCCAAAATACTGAAAAATCCTATATCCAAAATACCTCTAGTCCCAAGCATTTTGGATAAGGGAGACTCAACCTGTATATACACAAAGATTTTCTGAAATGGTCTTCAATTCCAATTGTGAAGGAGTGGTTACACTATCACACTGAAAGAAGTACACGGTATCACATTGCTTGCAGGAACATGCGGTAAGGTAAATAGCTCAGGAGGCACTGGCTAGTACCAGAGCCAGATTTATACACAATATATGAGCCAAAGGGTACATGTGGGCATTGTACACAGGTGTAGCAGTATATACTATTGGAAATTTGGCGAGTTTTGATTAGAGATGTGCGGAAAAGATAGGCACTACCTCCCCTGCCATAGATGTTTTACTCCAGAGATCTGACTATAAAAATCATTAGAATAATAAAAATAAGATATTTATAATATATTCTTTGTATTTGTCATATACTTTATATCAGGCATGTCCAAACTGTGGCCCTCCAGCTGTTGAGAAACTACACATCCCAGCATGCCCTGACACAGCTTTTGCATTCTCTGACAACAAAACTGTGTCAGGGCATGCTGGGATATGTAGTTTCACAACAGCTGGAGGGCCGCAGTTTGGACATGCATGCTTTATATAGTCAAACCTCTGGTTTAAACGTTAGTATGGCAGGAAAGGCTCTGCCTCACCCCACCACATACCTTTGACTGCTTGTTATGTGCACTGCTTATTTCGAGGTCTTCAGAGATATTCCAGTAATCGTGAAGCTTCTCTGTGAGGAATGTCATAAGGTTTGATCTATGGCTTTCAACCAAATACCTGCAATAAAATTCTAATGAACAGACCCATAAATGATCTTGAGGGAGGTCAAATGGATTGGCTTTCATTTCAAATAAAGGTGGTTCTCACATTCTCTCTAGTCACTAGAGCTCTCTATTCACCATTAATGTTACACAAATATCGATGTTTAGTGGGTTGATGTTTCCCATCAATGGCACAAGTGTGATGGTTTATTGCCATAGATGGCTTTGTACCGATAGTTTTTATGTCTTATATTTGGAATTATAATTCCTACTGTGTCTAATCATTTGTGGCTTGCCACAAAGCTGGACTGAGAGGGGAAGGGGCAGAGAACACAGAAAGAAACCCCTCTATGTAGTCACACCAAAGCAAGAGACAGAACGTGTGTGAGGAAGTCACAACTGTTTCAATGCTGATAAATGTATATACATAGCTCTAAGTAATGAGTACAGGGTGCATCTAGCAGCTTCAGTGCGGTGTCTCTATACAATTTTTACACAACCCTCCTTAGGTGGATATCCAATTAGCCACGGCAGTTTACCGGGGCTAATTGTTCAGCAATGGGGCTATCATATTATCCCCGATAAGCCAGCACGAGCGGTGGCTCATCGGGGGTTACCTGAAGCTGCACCGTGTGCCGGCTCCCGACAGCGTCCGGTGAAGTGCCGCTCCCCCGTCATGTGACCACTGTCAGGGGCGGAGAGGGGGGATGCGGTCATGGCGCTGCACAGGCTTCCCCGCCGGCGGCCACCGTGCTGAGGACAGGTTCCGGGCCGCAGCACCATGCCTTCAGTCCCTACCTGCGGCTACTGCAGAGGGCATGGGACGCTGCAGGTTGTCCCGCTTATTGGGGATTTTGTTTCGCCCTGCCTCAGGCAGGAAAAACCAAATCCCCAAAAACAGCCCCGTTTCTGTGCGAAAACTGGGCTGTTTCAATCGAAAACACACGTTTCACTGAATCTGTGTGTTTTTGGGAGAAATTTAATTTTTTGTTTTACAGGCGATCAATTTGGATAGCTTGTAAAAAAAAAAAAATAATTGGTGAAACATCGGGATAAATCGGGAAAAACATACGTTTTTCGCACCCAATGTTTTACCGGGCCTAATAGGATATCTCCCTTAGTGTTTATGCAAATCCTGTCAACAAGCCCACCTATTTTTTTTTTTTTTTTACATTTTGTTTTAGAGAACTGTAGTTTAGATGATTGCATTAACCATATGTTGGCCTAGCACCTACAAAGTCAGATTTCTTTACAAATGGACACAGAGGCATTTGATGTAACACATTGGGGTCTATTCATAAAGCAGAGAAAAGCTCTGTTTTGCGGAAACAGGGCTTTTCTCTGCTTCATGCTATTCATGGAGCAGGTTACCGTGGAGACGACACGGACTTCTCCAGCAGCCCCACTGCTCCATGGCTGAATTGCATCACCATACTTTAGAATGGTGAGTGCGATTCATGAATGTGCGATGTATAGTGAGAAGTATCAATTCAGTTTTCATTTTTTTATGAATAGACCCCTCCCCTCTGTTACTGGAATTAAGATTTTCATGGTCTGATTTATTATATTTTTTAATCCTCTTCATTTCTTGCTTGTAGCTATGTTGAATAAATGCAATAAGTGCTCTGAATGTAATCATATGCCCTACACAGAATATAGTCTTTTAAAGTCTCCAAACATTTTTTAAACTTTACAAGTTTAGATGAAGACAAATTGACCTATGTATAGTATACCCAGTTCTCTGTTAGACTACAGGCAGGTGTAATAAACCTCGGCTAGTGATAAAGTGGAGAGAGTTAAAGTACCAGCCAACCAGCTCCTGTCACTTTACAGGATGTTTGAAAAATGACAGAAGCTGATTGGTTGGTACATTATCTCCATGGCTTAGTACATCTGCCCCTATGGGCAGCAATCATTTATAAGCAAAACCAAGTTGGTTTTGCCTTGTAAACAATTGCTGCTTTAAAAATACAGGCACTCACACACAGACACGCGCCTCCAGCTTCTCGCGGGCTATTACATTTACTGTATATGTTTAATCATCTTGCTGACAGTTGAACTACTGGCTTCAAGCAGCATTTCACGCTCATTGATCTCCTTTGAGCCGGCATTGCGGGTCCCCAAAGTGCTGGTCAGCATTATAAATGACACAAGCACACTGCATATCATTTAGAAATCCAAATATAATATGATCTATTTGGCCAAAATAATTAACCATAAGTAGACTCAATATTAAGGTTTTGTACTTTCAATTTCTTTAGTTCACATTTTAATGCTATTATGCTTTAATTATTTTGATATTAATGAAAATTCATTGTTTATTTTTGTTCACACTTCTCTGAGAGCAAATCATCACATGGAAACATAACACGTGAAGCTACTGCTGAGACCTTGCGGATAATTGAATGGGGATCCAGGTCGACACCACAAATAGCTCGACATGGAAAAGGGTCGACATGAGTTTTTCACTTTTTCTTCTTCATTTTTTGAACTTTCATACTTTACAATCCACGTGGACTACAATTGGGAACAGTAACCTGTGCTGAGCGGAGCGAGGCACCTTGCCCGATGCGAGGAGACACGGTGCACTAATTGGGATTCCCGGTCACATTACAAAGAAAATGACACAAAAAGCCAAAATACTCATGTCTACCTTTTTCCACGTCGACCTATTTCTGGTGTCGACTAAGGTGCGTCGACCTTGAGTCACAGACTCATTGAATGTGCCCCTTTATTTTATACATGGAAGTAATAGAGTCCAATAGATTCCTAGGGGTAAATTTACTAAGGTGGGAGTTTTTTTTTTATAACTGGTGTTATAGCCCATAGCAACCATATTCTATTATCTTCTAGATAAATGTTAAGTAGAAGTTGATTGGTTGCTATGGGCAACATCACCAGTTCTAAAAAAAACTCCAGCTGAAAGTGCATTTCAGCCATCTCTTCCTGGTCTTACACACTGAATCTGGGACAAGTTGATCATCTGTATTGTTAAATGATGATGTCAAGTTCTACTGGAAATGTAACAAGAAATAACTGCATGGATTCAGGCATTACTCTTGCCCTCATAATGGATGTGTCTATGGCTCAGCTTTGACCATAGCCAACATCTGTTTCTGTCTTTCATCTGTAGATACATAACTATATAACACAGAGCTCGATCATTAACATTCCTTAGTATTTGGTGTTACTCAAGCAAAAACATACATGTAAATACACATTTTCATTGTCCTTTTTCTAAATAAAAAATATCTAGATGTTTTTAATTTATTTAGTTTCACACTGTAGCTGTAGGACTGTGAATTTTAAGCACTGACAGCATTTTGGAAAGAAGATCTGATCTCTTGTACCAAAGTCACATGCACTGGTTCTATATATATATATATATATATATATATATATGGTGATAGGATCACAGTGATGACATTTATTCCATTATATTTACTGTATACACTTATTCTGATCTCTGTTTTGCAAATTGTTTCATAGTCAATACTGTAAATCCCACCCTCCCTTTTTTGAAGGAGTCATGTAAGTTGGAAAAAGTCTTTAATCAACTTGATTCATGACTTAACCCTTGCAGGATCTTTGCTCTCTAGAAGGAGGTACGACATCTGGGGGAGTCATGTACCCCAGTTCCCACCTTCTACTCCATTTGCCCTGCCAGTTTAAAGAGAATGTGTGTGAGGTACATTAATGACATTTTCTACAGGGATTTTCTGCACTTGCCACTTGGGTTGACTTCCACAGACCAGAAAAACGAACTATTTTCTAGTACAAGATAACAGTACCATGGCAGAAAGCCAGCACTATATTAACACCTTGAGATGAATAAAATGACGCTCTGGATTCAAACGATTTCTGAGAAACTCCATTTCCGCTGTTTATTTGCAAGAAATCTTCACATGAAGCCAGGGACATTTAACTGATGAAAGATGTCACAGATTACAAATAAATTGCCACACTTTGTCATTCTCCATCACCTTGTTCAGATGGGGCCTTTTATTCTTCACAGTGTGTTGACGTCTTTCCCAGACATGTCAGTGATTATATAAATAGTCTATAAAAAGAATGATTCTCAAAACACACATACATCAATATTTCACATGGAGCTTATTACACTTGTAGGTCTTACATGGTCATTCTAGAATTACTGTAGACTGACGGATCCTGTTACATGAGGCACTTTGCAATGGAGATTCTGCTGTCTGACAAGGGTTATACATATTTATTTATTCTATGAAAGTTTCATTTATACATCAGCCTTCCACACATTTACCAAGATTGGCTTGCCAAATGCTATAAAGCAGAACAACAAAGTAGAAATAGCTCTAGTAATAGTCTTACACTGATACATGTGCAGACACAAGACAAGACACTGGCTCGGAAAATGTTATCTAATTTAATTCAGGAGGGTGCATAGGAAGTTACATATTACACTGCCAGCAGCAAAAATGACTTATGAAAAAAATTTAAATTCTCTGGCACACACTGAAATAAGGTCATGTCAAGTAATCATCCTTGGAATGTATAACTTTAGGCAAATGCTATCAGAATGATTTAAATAGAAACAAGAGTATAGTAGAGCAATGTTTAAAAGTTTGCCAACTTTCTCTTTTCTAACATCTTCATTGAAATGTTGTTAATGAGTAAATTAGCTGTAAAAATACGTTTATCTTTTTTAGTATAATAGCCGGATGTAAGGCAAAATCGACCAGGTTTTGCCTTGTAAATGTTTGCTGCTTTAAAAAAAAAAAAAGTATGAATTCTGCCGGAATCTCGGACGCTCTGGCCGTCTCGCACTGCATTATATCTGGTCCCTAGTATGAGAAATTCACCCTTGCCAACCCGTATATTACAGCAGTGTTACTCACTCTCTAACCTCAAGGTACACCAACAGTCCAGGTTTTAAGGATATCCATGCTTGTGCACAGATGGTTAAATCAAAATGACAGAGCTACTAATAAAGTCCCGACCACAAGCATGGATATCCTTAAAACCTGCACTGTTCGTGTGCCTTGAGTACAGTTTGAGTAGCACTGTATTAAAGAGTAGTTTGAACTGTAAGCATTGATCGAACAATAAATACATAAATATAATAAATAAAATGCAAAATTGCAGTGCAAAGCTTCATAAGTTCCATCAGACTGTCAAAATCCAAGGTAAACATCAACAGAAGCACTTGTTGCAAATATGAGATATATTGTTGTCACTCACATATTTCATTTATAAAATGAGGTATGTGGACATGCAGTAAAATGTAAAAATACTTATAAGCAAGCTTAAGCAATATGTGTCTACTATAGAAATCCAAGTAACAGCAGAACCTGACAGTTTCCATCTATAATAAAGATGTGGCATGCAAAGATGTAAGATTGAAAACATACTTTAAAGCATTTTAGGCAGCATGTGACTCTTTACAGCTACTGAGGAACTATAAGTAACAGCATTCCCTGCCATCTCCAATTTGTAGTAAATATTTTATAAAATATATAAGGATGTTCTATAAACATGTGAGGAAATATATTCTAATAGAAATAGCACGAGACTACATATTGTAATCAAAATCAGTATAAAAGCAAAGTAATCTAATTAAGATTGAAAACATCGTTACTTATGATGTATTAAATATACCAATTATTTTATTTCAAAGGGATGAATTAAGTGATTTTGCAATCTAAGTTAAGTGCCAGCAAAGTAGTGAAATGTGATACACAGAACAAAATTAAATTTTTTCAGAAAATTCTTCAATTTGCTATTTTTTAAATAAACATGTATATATTTTTGAATAGGACTTAATTTTAGTCTCATGATGGAGACTAGGTTATGTACCAGGTAAGTACTAGCTTGTGTGGTATAGTAGCTGATCACAACCATTAAGCAATTAGCACTTATACTCCTGATGCAAAGACTATAGGTTGCAAATGGCTGATTGGTTGCCTATTTATGCAAGTGTGCACCTATCTTATAACGGTTAATAGATTTCATCCAATGCACCACAATGAATGTGGACATGTAGTGTATCTTTGGATGCTATGTAATTGTACATGTAAAATGTGAGAGTTATGAGGTGCTAACCAAACTTTCCAAAATTCATCCCATAGCAGCAAATTATCTCCTTGAAGGTTTTGCGCATCTCCAGACTTCGGAAAGCGTAAATGAGTGGGTCAATGACAGAATTACACATTATGAGGATCAAGTATGTGTTAAAGTAGGCACCGTAGCAGACACAGTAAGAATTAGCAGGACAGGAGATGATGAGGATAAGGTGTAGGAAAAAAGGTGCCCAGCACACAACAAACACCCCAAGAAGAATGGTAATGGTAATAGCGCCTTTCATGCAGGTCCGCTGCTGCACTACACCATCCACCGGTAGGGCAGCGATTCTTTTCACATGGAGACGTGCAAATAAAAACATATGAACATACATGGTAGCCATGAGGACAAGCATGGTGAAGAACAGGGTGATGAGACACACAATGACAGTTTTGCTTTCCGAATAGACAATAAATACAATGCCACAAATGATACAGGATATCCAGATGATCATAATCAAGGCTAAGGCTTTCTTCACCGTCATGATGCTGTGATAACGTAAGGCATAAAAAATTGTGATGTATCTGTCTATAGCAATAACCAAAAGGCTGCAAATTGAAGCAACTAAAGATATACAGATTAAGGAGTCAAATACATCATCCAACTGCTGGAGAAGTGTATCCCCTATGTCTAAATATTTATTTTGTACTGCGATCACAATAGTTTCCAGGGCATTGGACACACTGACTAGCATGTCTGCCACAGCCAGGCTGCAGAGGAAAAAATACATGGGGGAGTGAAGGTTTTTGTTTTTCAGTATAGCCATAATCACCAGGATGTTCTCCAGCAGGCTGATAATTCCCAGAGTCAGGAAAACCTCTGTTTTAATGAAGACCTGCTCACAGAATTCAATACCGCTGAGATTGCTGAGCAAGAGAGTCTCATTAAAGTCCAAAGTTCCATTGAATTGGATGGAATGAATGAAGAAGAGGTCATTTGATGCATTCATGTCTGAAGCGGTGTAGAGTCACACGGAGCACAGGGTTATAGTGCCACCCTCTCTTTGTAAGTAGGATCAGCCACGCTGCACAGCAAGCTTTTCAAAAGAACATGTTTGTGAATGTGATAATCAAGCAATCTTATTAGCTACTATCATTTGATGGTAGGACTTGTCTTGCTTTCATGAGTTTCCAGAGTATAATTACAGAAGACCCTTATGTTAAGGGATAGCAGCCTCCTCTGATATATATTCAGCTAAATTTGTTTCCATTTTCTCAGAGGGTAGAAAACTTGCATGCACTCTGTGCTCCTTTCTGCAATCCATCTGCACTTCAAAGTGTGCAGCAGTTTCAAGGCAAGGAAATAATTCCTCAGATTTGTACATTCATTGATAGCCTGAACTCCTCCTCATTCTCTAGACTACCCACTTATAAAGCAGGTGAGTGACAGCCAAGCTCTGCTACACTACAGCAGCAGGTGCTACACTATGGCAGTTATATGGAAACATTGCATACTGGAAGAAGAAATGATTTGGCGCCCTCTACAGTCTCAATATGTTTTAAACACAGTAACACTGGTATTTCTTGCAATGACGCAAGTTGTCATAAAACCAATATTAAAGAGCATACATTACTTTGACATTTTTTTTTTACTAACAATTATTCAAGATGATGAATGTTTGTCATGTGGAAACATCTGTGTACTATAATGAGTTTGGGTAAAGGGTTAACAAAATATAGCATGTGTTACATTTTCATGCTCTTCAGTAGTGAGTTTGTAAAGAGGTAAATTATGTACTAGAGTTCATAGAATCTAAATATTTGATTGTTAGCCTGTTAGGCACCCAAGGGGAGGGAGGGTTAGGTTTAGGCTGCGAGGAGTGGGGGTTAGGTTTAGGCACTGCCACAGGGAGGTTAGGGTAAGGCTACGGTAAGGGAGGGTTAGTGTTAAGGGAGATTAGCCCCAACTCCGCCTTGTTGCCTTTCCAAGCTTCAGGATCCTGGCGTCGGCCTTATGAATGCTGGGATCCCCAGCGTCAGCATTTCGTACTGAATCCAACAGAACCTGTGTAATTATTATTATTGTTTATTTCTATGGTGCCACAATCTGCAGCACCTAACAAAGTACATAAACAAATGAGCAAAACACAAAACCCAGCGACTAACTGCACAAGACAAAAGGGCAGTCTTAACAGCAGTGTAGGCCCCTGGGCAAGCAATGTAACGGGGGCCCCTACGCATCCTCCAGCAGTAGAGGTGGGGGGTGCCATCAGTGGCAGCTATGATGTCCCGCGGGCGGTAGGGTGTGTTCTATCTTCCATTCAGCATGTAAGAAATGGAGCAGTAATTTCTGCGAATTACTCCTTTACTACACAGATAGTGGGAGATGGGGTGGGAGGGTAAACATTAAACTGTAGAAGGGGGCATTGGGCTGAATGAAGTAGCCCCGGTACATGACTTCCAGGGTGGTAGGGGGTGTTTAGTATGCAGGGGTGGGACTAATATTCATTTTCCAGAGGGAGGGCAGTTGGCAGTTTTCTCCAATTCCTGTAAATCGCTTTCTTAGCTTTCAATTGGATAACAAAAAACTAGAGCATCTCACCTTTCAGGAGCTAATGGGGACTTGGGAATTAGAGTTCAGGAGCCAGAGCAATCCCCAAATGTAAATATAAAACTGCATACCAGGTGTGTGGAGCTGGAGCAGGGACCAGCTGTTGCAAGGCTGATAGCTCTGGTTCTAGGCATAGTAGAGACAAGCTGCCAGTGTCCACCAGAAGGGGAGAATCACAGCTTTTGGAGTATATCAAAAGAAAAACTCTAAGTCAGACAGAACCCAAGATATCTGACTGGGAAGAGCAATTAACAGGCTTGTATGGCGACCACTGCTTTGAAGTCAGATATATCTGATTCCAAAGAGCCGATTTTCAAAAATCTGGTACCCCTGCGAAAAGGGGACCCTCAGCTGTCTGCCTAGACTTATGGGGCCCTTGGGCAACTGCCCATTGAGCCCATATGAAAATACAGCCCTGCAAGACAATGTAGGACAAGTACATGGTATACAAGCACTGGGATCCGGTCTGAAGATCGACAGTGTCTAGGTCGACAATGTTTAGGTCGACCACTATAGGTCGACAGTCACTAGGTCGACATGGATTGAAGGTCGACAGGGTTTCTAGGTCGACAGGTCTAAAGGTCGACATGATTTTCTCACATTTTTTCTTTTTTTGAATTTTTTCATACTTAACGATCCACGTGGACTACGATTGGAACGGTAAAGTGTGCCGAGCGAAGCGGTAGTGGAGCGAAGGCACCATGCCCGAAGCATGCGAGCGAAGCGAGCCATGCGAGGGGACGCGGTGCACTAATTTGGGATCCCGGTCACTCTACGAAGAAAACGACAAAAAAATAAATAAAAATCCTCATGTCGACCTTTAGACCTGTCGACCTAGCACATATCGACCTAGAAACCCTGTCGACCTTCCATCCATGTCGACCTAGTGACTGTCGACCTATAGTGGTCGACCTAAACATTGTCAACCTAGACACTGTCGATTTGATGAACCACACCCACAAGCACTGCAGCATCAAGGGATATGACACTGAAAATAGGATTTTGGTACTTACCAGGTAAATCCTTTTCTTTGAATCCATAGGGGGCACTGGAGTACTCTTGGGATATGGACTGCTTTAGCAAGAACATGGCACTGAATATTTAAATTTAGAACTCTCCTCCCCTCCATATCCCAGAGAACCTCAGTGTTTTTTACTGAGCCGAACAGGAGCGATAGAGAGGATGACAATGGAGAATTACATATAACATAACGGACAATAAAGTTGACACAACGTAACTGACAACTAAACAGTTGACACCCTAACCGATAGAACTTGAAAATTTGAACCAGTCGGTGAGAATGTGTTACCATAAGATCCCCTGAACTTACCACAAACCAGGTAAAACTGCTCTGGGTGGGCGTCCAGTGCCCCCTATGGATTCAAAGAAAAGGATTTACCAGGTAAGTACCAAAATCCTATTTTCTTTTTCGTCCACTAGGGGTCACTGAAGTACTCTCGGGACGTACCAAAGCTTCCCCCGTGGGCGGGAGAGCTGTTTGGCACCTGTAACACTTGGCGGCCAAAGCTAGATGCTGATGCCGCAAACGTATCAGACTTGTAAAAGCGCACAAACGTGTGCACTGATGACCATGTAGTCGCACGGCAAAGCTGCGTCGTAGAAACCCCACGACCAGCTGCCCATGAAGTTCCCACAGAACGTGTGGAATGAGCCATTACTGATGTAGGCGGCTGTAACCTAGAATGAAGGTAAGCCTGACGTATGGTCAGTCTAATCTAGCTGGATAAGGTCTGCTTAGAAGCTGGCCAACCCATCTTGGCAGCATCATAGAGAACAAACAACGTATCCGTCTTACGAACTGTAGATGTTCGGGATACATAAACGCGTAATGCGCGTACCACATCCAAAGTTCTAGAATGTCCTGTTAACACAGGAACTACTTTTGGTTGATTGATGTGAAAAGATGACACAACCTTTGGTAAGAAAGCGGGATTCGTCCGAAGTTCCGCTCTGTCATCATGAAACACCAAATACGGTGACTTACATGACAAGGCACCCAAATCTGAAACACTCCTTGCCGAAGCTAAGGCTAGGAGAAAAATTGTTTTCCAAGTGAGAAACTAAAATCCACTTGTTGTAAGGGTTCAAAATATGAAGACTAAGAAATCTAAAACCAGATTCAAGTCCCATGGCGCTGTAGGTGGAAGGAATGGAGGCTGTACTCTGAGGACACCTTGCAGAAAGGTGTGTACGGACGGCAATAGAGCCAATCGTCTTTGAAAGTAAATTGACAAAGCAGATACCTGCACCTTTAGTGTAGATAAAGCAGTCCTCCATCTAACCCCGTCTGTAGAAATAACAAAAGACGGGATAACTTGAAAGATGATGTCGGAAACTTCCGAGCTTCACACCAACCTATATAGGCACGCCAAATTCTGTAATAATGATCTGCCGTAATTGGCTTCCTAGCTCGTAACATGGTTGGTATAACAGATTGTGGAATGCCCTCTTTTCTTAAGAGGGCGGTCTCAACAGCCACCCCATCAAACGCAGCCGCGCGAAAACGGGGTAAAGGAATGGACCCTGTTGTAACAGGTCCGGACGAAGTGGGAACGGCCAAGGATCGTCTGCGAGTAGTCCGCGGAGATCCGAGAACCAAGCTCTCAGAGACCAATGAGGCGCCACTAGTATGACTGTGGCGGACTCTTTTGATCCGTTTTAGCAACAGAGGGAGCAGCGGAAACGGTGGAAACAGATAGATGAGGCTGTACGGCCAGGCGATTGTGAGAGCATCCACTGCCACTGCCCGTGGATCTCACGCTCTGGACACATACTGGGGCTTTGGTGATTGTGGCGAGATGCCATCAGGTCCACTTGAGGGTAACTCCACTTCTGGACCAACATGTGAAACATTTCTGGATTTAATGCCCATTCTCCTGGATGAAAATCCCGACGGCTGAGATAATCCGCCTCCCAGTTGTCCACTCCCGGAATGAACACTGCCGACAATATCACTTGGTGATGCTCGGCCCAATTGAGGATTCGAGCTACTTCCCGCATGGCCATGCGGCTTCTCGTTCCTCCTCGTTTGTTGATGTACGCGACCGCCGTCGCGTTGTCTGACTGCAACTGGACAGTCTGAGACCGAAGCATGTGCACTGCTTGTCATAGCGCATTGTAAATTGCCCTGAGTTCCAGGACATTTATAGACAGCAATCTTTCGTGATCCGCCCAGAGACCCTGGAGCTGACAATTTTGAACTACAGCTCCCCAACCGCTGAAACTCGCGTCCGTCTTTAGAATTATCCAATTCCAGGCGCCGAACCGTTTTCCTGCTGTTAGATTGTGTACTTTGAGCCACCAGAGTAGAGATACTCTGGCCCGTGGCGACAACCTCACCCTGTGGTGAATCTGCAGATGCGAGCCCGACCACTGTGCAAGCACATCCAGTTGAAAAGGGCGTGAGTGAAATCTTCCGAACTGAAGCGCTTCGAAAGCCGCCACCATTGTGCCTAAAAGGCGAATGCACAAATGTACCTTTTTCTGTGCATGGCTTGAGCACTAATTGTGCCAGATGACGAATAATCTGTACTTTCTGTTCTGGTAGGTAAATTCTTTGATTTACCGTATCGAGAATCATACCTAGGAATTGAAGTAGTTGAGACGGAATTAGATGTGATTTCTTGAAGTTGACAATCCAACCGTGCTGAACTAGTACATTGTACGTTAGCAACGCATATTGGAGGAGCATCTGTTGAGACGGAGCTTTGATGAGCAGATCGTCCAAGTACGGAACTATTATCACTCCCAGGGATCTGAGATGAGCTATCATCACAGACATCACTTTTGTGAATAACCGAGGCGCTGACGAGAGGCCAAACGGTAGAGCCTGAAATTGGTAATGGTTTTGCTGTACCGCAAACCTTAAGAACCTCTGATGCGGTGGCCAAATTGGAATGTGTAAGTACGCACTCCTAAAATCCAGCGCTATCATGAATTCCTGTGGCTCTAAACCTGCAATTACTGACCGTAGGGATTCCATCTTGAATCTGTAGTAAATGACGTACTGATTGAGACCCTGTAGATTCAATATCGGTCTGACCGAGCCATCTGGCTTTGGTACCACAAAAAGACTGGAATAATAACCCTGACCTTGTTGGTGAACAGGGACCGGAATCAAAACAAAAATCTAGCAGAAACTGAATCGCAATCTGCAGAACCGCCTTCTTGTCTTCCGACAGAGGCAGTCCTGTTGAAAAACCTCCCTGGTGGGAGACAGTCGTGTGGATCCACCCATCTATGGATGTCTGGAACCACTGGAACGTCTGAAGGCGTGCCCCCACAACTGAAGATCCGAGATGGGCTGGGAGCCCGTCATGCCACGTCATGTCTACCAGGCGTGGTTGTACCTCTACCATGGCCTCGAAAGGGCTGAGGTCTTAAGGATTTGAACGCTGGACCAGAGTATTTCCTTCTAGGTACCGTTGGAGGCAATGGTAGGAAGATAGACTCCCCCCCCCTTCCCCCGTGGCCTCAGAAATCCATTTGTCCAATGGAGGACCAAACAACTTCTCGCCAGCGAAGGGTAACACTTCTATCCCTCTTCTTGACCTCTGCCTCTACCTGCCAAGAACGCAGCCAGAGTGCCCGTCGTGCTGTAACTAGTGACGATGAAAATGCGAGAACTGACCTGACAGACGTCCGTAGAAGCTGTACATAGATAATCAGCAGCTTCACAAATTTGATCCGCGAGAAGGATAAGGTGGTCGTCTTGTAAGGCGGACCTGAGTTCTGTTATCCATACAATCAGCACCTTAGTTACCCAAATTCCAACCAAACCAGGTCTAAGCAGCACCCCTGCTGCTGTATACATGGACTTTAGCATAGCTTCTAGCTTAACCTCTGACGGCTCTTGAAGTGTAGTAGCTGGTACTGGAAGGGTTAATTTTTTTGAAAATTTTGACACAGACGAATCTACCATTGGAGGATTCTCCCATGTAGATGTGACAGACTCTGGAAACGGGTAACTAGTCTTAAACCGGAAAGGTATAGAAAAGAGTTTATCCGGATTCTTCTATTAGCATCTTATGAAGAGATTCCGAAAAAGGAAAACACACTTGAAATCTGTCGTTTAGTAAATACTACCTCATCATTTGTTAGAGGTTTTTCTGTCTCCGTAAACTTCAGAGACTGACGCACCACCCTGATGAGATTATCAATGCCCGGGCTGTCAAAATCCTCACTATCTGACTGCTGGTCCAACTCGCCATCCTCATGCTCATCTTGCGCAGTGAGGTCTGGCATAGAATCGTCAGAACACAACATAGCAGTTACTGGTAAATTATAAGACAAATGAAAATCATCCTTTTTTTTTTTTCCAAAGTGGACTTGGACCTTGGCAAAGGCTGAGACCCTTCTAGTAACTCTGGCGGCCACACACGAGATTAAGATCTTGCCGCCTCCCGCTCGTGGCGACCAATTCTGATTGCAACCCAGCCATTACATCCGCTAATATTGCCCATTGCGGATCCGGGGATGAAACTGGAGTAGATATCGTATTTGTAGCTGAATTTACAAAACATACTGTGCATGTGGTAGACCCATCTGGCAACACACTATTACAGACATTGCAGTGAAAGTGCTTTTTTGTTTTTGCTGGTGCGTTACTCATTATGCAGACAGACAACACAAACCAACAAATAGAGACAGCTCGCACGACTCGGTAAAATGGTTACTAAGGTGTGTGTGTATGTGTATATATATATATATATATATATATATATATATATATAATATGACCGAAGTGCAGTGCACGTGGCCAGTACTATATGAAATCTGATCCAAATTCCCACTAACACCCCTGTGCCTCCGGTGGAGTAGTGTTGTAGGACAGGATCTTCCAAACTGAAAGAGAAACAGGATTGAACAGGAAGCATGCCATGCTTACACTTATAATCACAGTTCAGGTTATAACACGTCTAAAGTGTATAACCTGAAACTAACTTCGTTAAAAAATATCCTGTTAATATAGGCTTAACAGACTATGTAATTAGATCACAACCCATGCAGCCTTTCTATGGTAATACATACATCACCCCCCCCCCCCTTGCAGCTGCGCTGCTGTGAGGAGACTCGTCCCCCCCCTGTGCTCCGTGTACCGTCTGCAGTGAAGCGGAGATCTCGCACAGGGAGCCGGGGAGAGCGCGCTGTGTAGCGGCGGGACGCGGCGGTGCGGTCTCTAGCGGGGAGCGGGTGCCGGATCTGTGCGGCCGGCGCTGTGTGTGGCCTCTGAGCGGTGGCTTGAGCGTCTCTGGTGGGCGCATTACACAAGGCAGCGGCGCGGACGGAAGTGTGAGGGTACAGAGTACTGGCGGCTGTACTTACACAAAGCAGCGGCGGGCGGCAGTTAACAGGAGCACTGGCGCGCAAAACAATGTTCCCTACACAGCGGGCCGCCCCGTCCCCCAACATACCTGGACGCCTGTGGTGAGGGGCTATGACGGGGCTTCTTCTGCAAGCTCCGTCCAGCCTTTCCTGCAGGTTGTCTGCACTTGGCTGTGAGGGTGCTCTGTAGTAAGGATCGACACGCCAGTAGCTGCTTGTAGCAGCTTCCACTATCCCGGACCCACGCTTTTTGGAAGGGGGGGAAGGGATGTGTACAAAGTTTAGCCAAAATTAAAATAAAAAATATTCAAAATAAGTGTGGGGCGTCCACACAAGCTTTGTTGCTACTTCGAGCACAGAAAAAACAATGAGGTACTCTGGGAGTATGGAGGGGAGGAGAGTTACTAAATTTAAATATTCAGTGCCTTGTCCTGCTAAAGCCGTCCATATCCCAAGAGTACTCCAGTGACCCCTAGTGGATGAAAAAGAAATAAGCATTAGTGTGGCAGTAACCAGGGGTTAGGTGCCATTGTAGAAGTATGGAGTAGTCTAAGTAACAGAAGGAAAACCACATGAGGGGAGAGAAGCCCTGCTCGTGAGAGCTTACATTCTGAAGTGGAGGGGCAAACAGACAGGGGTGACTCAGATGGGGTACAAGTGAGCATGGAACAGAGGGTTAGGATGTGAGATGGATGCATTTGATAAAGAGGTGGGTCTTGAGAGCCCAATTGAACTTTTGTAGAGAGGTGGAGAGTCTGAGGGGGAGAGATCGAGCATTACAGAGGTGGGTTGGAGTGTAAAGGGAGGTAAGGGCAGAGACGTAAATGGGAGAGGATTTGGTGAGAGCTTTGTAAGAGTGTGTGAGAAGCTTGATGTGGATTCTGAAGGGGAATGGGAGCCAGTGTAGGAGAGGGGATGTGGACGTAGTGCATTTGGTGAGGAAGATGAGCCTGGCAGCAGCGCTGAGTATAGATTGGAGTGATTAGAGGCAGTAGCCAGGGAGGGCAGATAGGAAGAGATTACATTAATCCAATCTTGAAATGATCAGTGAGTGGATGAGGGTCTTCGAAAAATGAACATTGGATGCTATGTTATTTGTGATCCCCTTCCTTTTGTCTACTTCCCTTTTGGTGCTTTTCTGATATGGTTTTCTTACAAGAAACTCTTCTACTTCCTCCTGAAATTACTAAACTGCATATATTAGAGTAGTGGCTTCTGCACCATTTAATTCTAAAGTGAGAGTAGTACTTGCTTTGGCTAAAAAGTGACTTCAGATAGAGGTACTGTCTTCTATTATTATTATAAATTCACAGAAGACACATTATTGAAAGCAATATTGCACAAAATAGATATGTAATGTGTACTGTTTATTTCACTAATTCTTATTCTAAAAGTTTTTCAGTTATTATTTATACAGTTATATCCATATATGTCTTTACCCCTAACTGGGGGGGGGGGGGGAGATTTTAATGTAATTGTATCTAGATACAGGGATACAAATGATCAATGTCTTGAACAATGCTTCCTAAATTAGGGATTCGTTTTTGTTTTTTTAATAACAGGGAATAACACAGAAGCTTGGAGAGCTCAACATCCTTTAGATAAAGACTATACTTGCTTGGTTGGTCTTCAATATGCAGACTGTCGGGATCCCGGCGCACAGTATACCGGCGCCGGAATCACGAAAGCCGACATACCGACACTTTCTCCCTCGTGGGGGTCCACGACCCCCCTGGAGGGAGAATAAAATAGCATGGCGCACCACAGTTCCCGCAGCGTGGCAAGCGCAGCGAGCCAGCAAGGGGCTCATTTGCACTCGCCACGCTGTCATCATGCCGGCAGTCGGGCTCCCAGCGCCGGTATGCTTGTCGCCGGGAGCCCGGCATACCATACTACACCCACTCGCTTATCAGGAGCACATGGCAATTTATCTCGAATACATTATATTATGACAGATGCTGTATTCCCTAATGTATTCGCGGCAGAAATTGAGCCTATATGCCTCTCTGATCATTCCCTGATCTGGGTGCAGATTACCTCCGCGACAGATAAAGGCTCATTTAGACAGTGGAGGTTTCTCGGCTTCTTTCATTATCTGCATATTTTAAGAGAAAAAATGATTCTTTCTGGGAGAAGTTTAAGATTAATAATTCTCAACAAGTTGAGGATAATCCGGTAAATTTTTTCGCAAACATCTAAATCCGGTATTGGGGGGGAAATATATACGTTATGGTAAGAACTTACCATTGATAGCGGTATTTCTCCTAAGTCCACAGGATAACAATGGGATATGATGGAGCGACAGCGGATTGGCACCAAACGATCACAAGCTTTCAGGCCTCCAAGGATGCAACGGGCCGTCCATATATATCCCCGCCCACTGGCTCAGGCAAATCAGTTGGATTCCAAAGCATTTAGGCAGGAGCATCATGTAGAGCCCAAATCAGGTGAGAACACACATGCACACCCTTCCGTACAAGGAAGAGGTTAGCGAGTAGCAAGAGCCTCAAAAATAAGATTTTACTTACCGATAAATCTATTTCTCTGAGTCCGTAGTGGATGCTGGGGTTCCTGAAAGGACCATGGGGAATAGCGGCTCCGCAGGAGACAGGGCACAAAAAGTAAAGCTTTTCCAGATCAGGTGGTGTGCACTGGCTCCTCCCCCTATGACCCTCCTCCAGACTCCAGTTAGGTACTGTGCCCGGACGAGCGTACACAATAAGGGAGGATTTTGAATCCCGGGTAAGACTCATACCAGCCACACCGTACAACTCGTGATCTAAACCCAGTTAACAGTATGATAACAGCGGAGCCTCTGAAAGATGGCTTCCTTCAACAATAACCCGAATTAGTTAACAATAACTATGTACAATTATTGCAGATAATCCGCACTTGGGATGGGCGCCCAGCATCCACTACGGACTCCGAGAAATAGATTTATCGGTAAGTAAAATCTTATTTTCTCTATCGTCCTAGTGGATGCTGGGGTTCCTGAAAGGACCATGGGGATTATACCAAAGCTCCCAAACGGGCGGGAGAGTGCGGATGACTCTGCAGCACCGAATGAGAGAACTCCAGGTCCTCCCTAGCCAGAGTATCAAATTTGTAAAATTTTACAAACGTGTTCTCCCCTGACCACGTAGCTGCTCGGCAGAGTTGTAATGCCGAGACCCCTCGGGCAGCCGCCCAAGATGAGCCCACCTTCCTTGTGGAGTGGGCCTTTACAGATTTAGGCTGTGGCAGGCCTGCCACAGAATGTGCAAGTTGGATTGTGCTACAGATCCAACGAGCAATCGTCTGCTTAGACGCAGGAGCACCCATCTTGTTGGGTGCATACAATATAAACAACGAGTCAGATTTTCTGACTCCAGCTGTCCTTGCAATATATATTTTTAATGCTCTGACAACGTCCAGTAACTTGGAGTCCTCCAAGTCACTTGTAGCCGCAGGCACTACAATAGGCTGGTTCAGATGAAATGCTGACACCACCTTAGGGAGAAAATGCGGACGAGTCCGCAGTTCTGCCCTGTCCGAATGGAAAATCAGATATGGGCTTTTGTAAGATAAAGCTGCCAGTTCTGACACTCTCCTGGCCGAAGCCAGGGCTAGAAGCATGGTCACTTTCCATGTGAGATATTTCAAATCCACCTTTTTTAGTGGTTCAAACCAATGAGATTTTAGAAATTCCAAAACCACATTGAGATCCCACGGTGCCACTGGAGGCACCACAGGCGGCTGTATATGCAGCACTCCCTTAACAAAGGTCTGGACTTCAGGGACTGAAGCCAATTCTTTTTGAAAGAAAATCGACAGGGCCGAAATTTGAACCTTAATAGATCCCAATTTGAGACCCATAGACAATCCTGATTGCAGGAAATGTAGGAATCGACCCAGTTGAAATTCCTCCGTCGGAGCACTCCGATCTTCGCACCACGCAACATATTTTCGCCAAATTCGGTGATAATGTTGCACGGTTACTTCCTTCCTCGCTTTAATCAAAGTAGGAATGACTTCTTCCGGCATGCCTTTTTCCTTTAGGATCCGGCGTTCAACCGCCATGCCGTCAAACGCAGCCGCGGTAAGTCTTGAAACAGACAGGGACCCTGCTGAAGCAAGTCCCTCCTTAGAGGTAGAGGCCACGGATCTTCCGTGATCATCTCTTGAAGTTCCGGGTACCAAGTCCTTCTTGGCCAATCCGGAACCACTAGTATCGTTCTCACGCCTCTTTGCCGTATAATTCTCAATACTTTTGGTATGAGAGGCAGAGGAGGAAACACATACACCGACTGGTACACCCAAGGCGTTACCAGCGCGTCCACAGCTATTGCCTGCGGATCTCTTGACCTGGCGCAATACCTGTCCAGTTTTTTGTTGAGGCGAGACGCCATCATGTCCACCATCGGTCTTTCCCAACGGGTTACCAGCATGTGGAAGACTTCTGGATGAAGTCCCCACTCTCCCGGGTGAAGATCGTGTCTGCTGAGGAAGTCTGCTTCCCAGTTGTCCACTCCCGGGATGAACACTGCTGACAGTGCTATCACATGATTCTCTGCCCAGCGAAGAATCCTTGCAGCTTCTGCCATTGCACTCCTGCTTCTTGTGCCGCCCTGTCTGTTCACATGGGCGACTGCCGTGATGTTGTCCGACTGGATCAACACCGGTTTTCCTTGAAGCAGAGGTTCTGCCTGGCTTAGAGCATTGTATATTGCTCTTAGTTCCAATATGTTTATGTGAAGAGACGTTTCCAGGCTCGTCCATACTCCCTGGAAGTTTCTTCCTTGTGTGACTGCTCCCCAGCCTCTCAGGCTGGCGTCCGTGGTCACCAGGATCCAATCCTGTATGCCGAATCTGCGGCCCTCCAATAGATGAGGACTCTGCAACCACCACAGAAGAGACACCCTTGTCCTTGGAGACAGGGTTATCCGTAGGTGCATCTGAAGATGCGACCCTGACCATTTGTCCAACAGATCCCTTTGGAAAATTCTTGCGTGGAATCTGCCGAATGGAATTGCTTCGTAAGAAGCCACCATTTTTCCCAGGACTCTTGTGCATTGATGTACAGACACCTTTCCTGGTTTTAGGAGGTTCCTGACAAGCTCGGATAACTCCTTGGCTTTTTCCTCCGGGAGAAAAACCTTTTTCTGAACCGTGTCCAGAATCATCCCTAGGAACAGCAGACGAGTTGTCGGCATTAACTGGGATTTTGGAATATTCAGAATCCACCCGTGCTGTTTTAGCACTTCTTGAGACAGTGCTAATCCCATCTCTAGCTGTTCTCTGGACCTTGCCCTTATTAGGAGATCGTCCAAGTATGGGATAATTAATACGCCTTTTCTTCGAAGAAGAATCATCATCTCGGCCATTACCTTTGTAAAGACCCGAGGTGCCGTGGACAATCCGAACGGCAGCGTCTGAAACTGATAGTGACAGTTTTGTACAACGAACCTGAGGTACCCCTGGTGTGAGGGGTAAATTGGAACGTGGAGATACGCATCCTTGATGTCCAAGGATACCATAAAGTCCCCCTCTTCCAGGTTCGCTATCACTGCTCTGAGTGACTCCATCTTGAACTTGAACTTCTTTATGTACAGGTTCAAGGACTTCAGATTTAGAATAGGCCTTACCGAGCCATCCGGCTTCGGTACCACAAAAAGAGTGGAATAATACCCCTTCCCTTGTTGTAGAAGAGGTACCTTGACTATCACCTGCTGAGAGTACAGCTTGTGAATGGCTTCCAAAACCGTCTCCCTTTCGGAGGGGGACGTTGGTAAAGCAGACTTCAGGAAACGGCGAGGTGGATCTGTCTCTAATTCCAACCTGTACCCCTGAGATATTATCTGCAGGATCCAGGGATCTACTTGCGAGTGAGCCCACTGCGCGCTGTAATTTTTGAGACGACCCCCCACCGTCCCCGAGTCCGCTTGAGAAGCCCCAGCGTCATGCTGAGGCTTTTGTAGAAGCCGGGGAGGGCTTCTGTTCCTGGGAAGGAGCTGCCTGTTGCTGTCTCTTCCCTCGACCTCTGCCTCGTGGCAGATATGAATAGCCCTTTGCTCTCTTATTTTTAAAGGAACGAAAGGGCTGCGGTTGAAAGGTCGGTGCCTTTTTCTGTTGGGGAGTGACTTGAGGTAGAAAGGTGGATTTCCCGGCTGTAGCCGTGGCCACCAAATCTGATAGACCGACTCCAAATAACTCCTCCCCTTTATACTGCAAAACTTCCATATGCCGTTTTGAGTCCGCATCGCCTGTCCACTGTCGCGTCCATAAAGTTCTTCTGGCCGAAATGGACATAGCACTTACCCGTGATGCCAGTGTGCAGATATCCCTCTGTGCATCACGCATATAAAGAAATGCATCCTTTATTTGTTCTAACGACAGTAAAATATTGTCCCTGTCCAGGGTATCAATATTTTCAATCAGGGACTCTGACCAAACTACCCCAGCACTGCACATCCAGGCAGTCGCTATAGCTGGTCGTAGTATAACACCTGCATGTGTGTATATACTTTTTTGGATATTTTCCATCCTCCTATCTGATGGATCTTTAAGTGCGGCCGTCTCAGGAGAGGGTAACGCCACTTGTTTAGATAAGCGTGTTAGCGCCTTGTCCACCCTAGGAGGTGTTTCCCAGCGCTCCCTAACCTCTGGCGGGAAAGGGTATAATGCCAATAATTTCTTTGAAATTATCAGCTTTTTATCAGGGGCAACCCACGCTTCATTACACACGTCATTTAATTCTTCTGATTCAGGAAAAAATAAGAATTTACTTACCGATAATTCTATTTCTCGGAGTCCGTAGTGGATGCTGGGGTTCCTGAAAGGACCATGGGGAATAGCGGCTCCGCAGGAGACAGGGCACAAAAGTAAAGCTTTCCGATCAGGTGGTGTGCACTGGCTCCTCCCCCTATGACCCTCCTCCAAGCCAGTTAGGTACTGTGCCCGGACGAGCGTACACAATAAGGGAGGAATTTTGAATCCCGGGTAAGACTCATACCAGCCACACCAATCACACCGTACAACTTGTGATCTAAACCCAGTTAACAGTATGATAACAGCGGAGCCTCTGAAAAGATGGCTCACAACAATAATAACCCGATTTTTGTAACTATGTACAAGTATTGCAGATAATCCGCACTTGGGATGGGCGCCCAGCATCCACTACGGACTCCGAGAAATAGAATTATCGGTAAGTAAATTCTTATTTTCTCTATCGTCCTAGTGGATGCTGGGGTTCCTGAAAGGACCATGGGGATTATACCAAAGCTCCCAAACGGGCGGGAGAGTGCGGATGACTCTGCAGCACCGAATGAGAGAACTCCAGGTCCTCCTTAGCCAGGGTATCAAATTTGTAGAATTTAGCAAACGTGTTTGCCCCTGACCAAGTAGCTGCTCGGCAAAGTTGTAAAGCCGAGACCCCTCGGGCAGCCGCCCAAGATGAGCCCACCTTCCTTGTGGAATGGGCATTTACATATTTTGGCTGTGGCAGGCCTGCCACAGAATGTGCAAGCTGAATTGTATTACACATCCAACTAGCAATAGTCTGCTTAGAAGCAATAGCACCCAGTTTGTTGGGTGCATACAGGATAACAGCAAGTCAGTTTTCCTGACTCCAGCCGTCCTGGAACATATTTTCAGGGCCCTGACAACATCTAGCAACTTGGAGTCCTCCAAGTCCCTAGTAGGTGCAAGGCACCACAATAAGCTGGTTCAGGTGAAACACTGACACCACCTTAGGGAGAGAACTGGGGACGAGTCCGCAGCTCTGCCCTGTCCGAATGGACAAACAGATATGGGCTTTTTTGAGAAAAACCACCAATTTGACACTCGCCTGGTCCAGGCCAGGGCCAAGAGCATGGTCACTTTTCATGTGAGATGCTTCAAATCCACAGATTTGACTGGTTTTAAACCAATGTGATTTGAGGAATCCCAGAACTACGTTGAGATCCCACAGTGCCACTGGAGGCACAAAAGGGGGTTGTATATGCAATACTCCCTTGACAAACTTCTGGACTTCAGGAACTGAAGCCAATTCTTTCTGGAAGAAAATCGACAGGGCCGAAATTTGAACCTTAATGGACCCCAATTTGAGGCCCATAGACACTCCTGTTTGCAGGAAATGCAGGAAACGACCGAGTTGAAATTTCTTTGTGGGGCCTTCCTGGCCTCACACCAAGCAACATATTTTCGCCACATGTGGTGATAATGTTGTGCGGTCACCTCCTTTCTGGCTTTGACCAGGGTAGGAATGACCTCTTCCGGAATGCCTTTTTCCCTTAGGATCCGGCTTTCCACCGCCATGCCGACAAACGCAGCTGCGGTAAGTCTTGGAACAGACATGGTACTTGCTGAAGCAAGTCCCTTCTTAGCGGCAGAGGCCATAAGACCTCTGTAAGCATCTCTTGAAGTTCCGGGTACCAAGTCCTTCTTGGCCAATCCGGAGCCATGAGTATAGTTCTTACTCCTCTACGTCTTATAATTCTCAGCACCTTAGGTATGAGAAGCAGAGGAGGGAACACATACACCGACTGGTACACCCACGGTGTTACCAGAACGTCCACAGCTATTGCCTGAGGGTCTCTTGACCTGGCGCAATACCTGTCCCGTTTTTTGTTCAGACGGGACGCCATCATGTCCACCTTTGGTATTTCCCAACGGTTTACAATCATGTGGAAAAAACTTCCCGATGAAGTTTCCACTCTCCCGGGTGGAGGTCGTGCCTGCTGAGGAAGTCTGCTTCCCAGTTTCCATTCCCGGGATGAAACACTGCTGACAGTGCTATCACATGATTTTCCGCCCAGCGAAAAGTCCTTGCAATTTTTGCCATTGCCCTCCTGCTTCTTGTGTCGCCCTGTCCTTTTTACGTGGGCGACTGCCGTGATGTTTTTCCCACTGGATCAATACCGGCTGACCTTGAAGCAGAGGTCTTGCTAAGCTTAGAGAATTATAAATTTACCCTTAGCTCCAGTATATTTATGTGGAGAAAAGTCTCCAGACTTGATCACACTTCCTGGAAATTTTTTCCCTTGTGTGACTGCTCCCCAGCCTCTCGGGCTGGGCTCCGTGGTCACCAGCATCCAATCCTGAATGCCGAATCTGCGGCCCTCTAGAAGATGAGCACTCTATAACCACCACAGGAGAGACACCCTTGTCCTTGGATATAGGGTTATCCGCTGATGCATCTGAAGATGCGATCCGGACCATTTGTCCAGCAGATCCCACTGAAAAGTTCTTGCGTGAAATCTGCCGAATGGAATTGCTTCGTAGGAAGCCACCATTTTTACCAGGAACCTTGTGCAATGATGCACTGTTTTTAGGAGGTTCCTGACTAGCTCGGATAACTCCCTGGCTTTCTCTTCCGGGAGAAACACCTTTTTTTTTTTTTTTTTTTTTTTGGACTGTGTCCAGAATCATCCCTAGGCACAGCAGACGTGTCGTCGGGATCAGCTGCGATTTTGGAATATTTAGAATCCACCCGTGCTGTTGTAGCAGTATCCGAGATAGTGCTACTCCGACCTCCAACTGTTCCCTGGACTATGCCCTTATCAGGAGATCGTCCAAGTAAGGGATAATTAAGACGCCTTTTCTTCGAAGAAGAATCATCATTTCGGCCATTACCTTGGTAAAGACCCGGGGTGCCGTGGACAATCCAAACGGCAGCGTCTGAAACTGATAGTGACAGTTCTGCACCACGAACCTGAGGTACCCTTAGTGAGAAGGGCAAATTTGGGACATAGAGGTAAGCATCCCTGATGTCCCTGGACACTATATAGTCCCCTTCTTCCTGGTTCGTTATCACTGCTCTGAGTGACTCCATCTTGATTTGAACCTTTGTAAGTGTTCAAAAATTTTTTTAGAATAAGTCTCACCTAGCCTTCTGGCTTCAGTACCACAATATAGTGTGGAATAATACCCCTTTTCTTGTAGTAGGAGGGGTAATTTAATTATCACCTGCTGGGAATACAGCTTGTGAATTTTTTCCCATACTGCCTCCTTGTCGGAGGGAGACCTTGGTAAAGCAGACTTCAGGAGCCTGCGAAGGGGAAACGTCTCGACATTCCAATCTGTACCCCTGGGATACTACTTGTAGGATCCAGGGGTCCTGTACGGTCTCAGCGCCATGCTGAGAACTTGTCAGAAGCGGTGGAACGCTTCTGTTCCTGGGAATGGGCTGCCTGCTGCAGTCTTCTTCCCTTTCCTCTATCCCTGGGCAGATATGATCTTATAGGGACGAAAGGACTGAGGCTGAAAAGACGGTGTCTTTTTCTGCAGAGATGTGACTTAGGGTAAAAACGGCGGATTTTCCAGCAGTTGCCGTGGCCACCAGGTCCGATGGACCGACCCCAAATAACTCCTCTTCCTTTATACGGCAATACACCTTTGTGCCGTTTGGAATCTGTATCACCTGACCACTGTCGTGTCCATAACATCTTCTGGCAGATATGGACATCGCATTTACTCTTGATGCCAGAGTGCAAATATCCCTCTGTGCATCTCGCATATATAGAAATACATCCTTTAAATGCTCTATAGTCAATAAAATACTGTCCCTGTCAAGGGTATCAATATTTTTAGTCAGGGAATCCGACCAAGCCACCCCAGCTCTGCACATCCAGGCTGAGGCGATCGCTGGTCGCAGTATAACACCAGTATGTGTGTATATACTTTTTATGATATTTTCCAGCCTCCTGTCAGCTGGTCCTTGAGGACGGCCCTATCTATAGACGGTACCGCCACTTGTTTTGATAAGCGTGTGAGCGCCTTATCCACCCTAAGGGGTGTTTCCCAACGCGCCCTAACTTCTGGCGGGAAAGGGTATACCGCCCATAATTTTCTATCGGGGGGAACCCACGCATCATCACACACTTTATTTAATTTATCTGATTCAGGAAAAACTACGGTAGTTTTTTCACATCCCACATAATACCCTCTTTTGTGGTACTTGTAGTATCAGAAATATGTAACACCTCCTTCATTGCCTTTAACGTGTGGCCCTAATAAGGAATACGTTTGTTTATTCACCGTCGACACTGGATTCAGTGTCCCTGTCTGTGTCTATGTCGACCGACTAAAGTAAACGGGCGTTTTAAAACCCCTGACGGTGTTTTTGAGACGTCTGGACCGGTACTAATTGTTTGTCGGCCGTCTCATGTCGTCAACCGACCTTGCAGCGTGTTGACATTATCACGTAATTCCCTAAATAAGCCATCCATTCCGGTGTCGACTCCCTAGAGAGTGACATCACCATTACAGGCAATTGCTCCGCCTCCTCACCAACATCGTCCTCCTACATGTCGACACACACGTACCGACACACAGCACACACACAGGGAATGCTCTGATAGAGGACAGGACCCACTAGCCCTTTGGAGAGACAGAGGGAGAGTTTACCAGCACACACCAAAAACGCTATAATTATATAGGGACAACCTTATATAAGTGTTTTCCCTTATAGCATCTTTTTTATATATTTCTAACGCCAAATTAGTGGCCCCCCCTCTCTGTTTTAACCCTGTTTCTGTAGTGCAGTGCAGGGGAGAGCCTGGGAGCCTTCCCTCCAGCCTTTCTGTGAGGGAAAATGGCGCTGTGTGCTGAGGAGATAGGCCCCGCCCCTTTTTCGGCGGCCTCGTCTCCCGCTCTTAACGGATTCTGGCAGGGGTTAAATATCTCCATATAGCCTCCGGAGGCTATATGTGAGGTATTTTTAGCCAAAATAGGTATTCATTTGCCTCCCAGGGCGCCCCCCTCCCAGCGCCCTGCACCCTCAGTGACTGCCGTGTGAAGTGTGCTGAGAGGAAAATGGCGCACAGCTGCAGTGCTGTGCGCTACCTTTAGAAGACTGAGGAGTCTTCTGCCGCCGATTCTGGACCTCTTCTTACTTCAGCATCTGCAAGGGGGCCGGCGGCAAGGCTCCGGTGACCATCCAGGCTGTACCTGTGATCGTCCCTCTGGAGCGGATGTCCAGTAGCCAAGAAGCCAATCCATCCTGCACGCAGGTGAGTTCACTTCTTCTCCCCTAAGTCCCTCGTTGCAGTGATCCTGTTGCCAGCAGGACTCACTGTAAAATAAAAAACCTAAGCTAAACTTTTCTAAGCAGCTCTTTAGGAGAGCCACCTAGATTGCACCCTTCTCGGCCGGGCACAAAAATCTAACTGGCTTGGAGGAGGGTCATAGGGGGAGGAGCCAGTGCACACCACCTGATCGGAAAGCTTTACTTTTGTGCCCTGTCTCCTGCGGAGCCGCTATTCCCCATGGTCCTTTCAGGAACCCCAGCATCCACTAGGACGATAGAGAAACTATAGGTAGTTTTTTCACACCCCACATAATACCCTGTTTAGTGGTACCTGTAGTATCAGCTAAATGTAACGCCTCCTTCATTGCCAAAATCATATAACGTGTGGCCCTACTGGAAAATACGGTTGATTCGTCACCGTCACCACTGGAGTCATCGCCTGTGTCTGGGTCTGTGTCGACCGACTGAGGCAAAGGGCGTTTCACAGCCCCTGACGGTGTTTGAGTCGCCTGGACAGGCACTAATTGATTGTCCGGCCGTCTCATGTCGTCAAACGACTGCTTTAGCGTGTTGACACTATCCCGTAGTTCCATAAATAAAGGCATCCATTCTGGTGTCGACTCCCTAGGGGGTGACATCCTCATATTTGGCAATTGCTCCGCCTCCACGCCAATATCGTCCTCATACATGTCGACACACACGTACCGACACACAGCAGACACACAGGGAATGCTCCTAACGAAGACAGGACCCACTAGCCCTTTGGGGAGACAGAGGGAGAGTTTGCCAGCACACACCAAAAGCGCTATATATATATATCAGGGATAGCCTTATAGTAAGTGCTCCCTTATAGCTGCTTTGTTATATCAAAATATCGCCATAAATTTGCCCCCCCTCTCTGTTTTACCCTGTTTCTGTAGTGCAGTGCAGGGGAGAGACTTGGGAGCCGTCCTGACCAGCGGAGCTGTGAGAGGAAATGGCGCCGTGTGCTGAGGAGATAGGCCCCGCCCCTTTTCTGGCGGGCTCGTCTCCCGCTATTTAGAGAAATCAGGCAGGGGTTAAATATCTCCATATAGCCTCTGGGGGCTATATGTGAGGTATTTTTAGCCTTTATATAGGTTACATTTGCCTCCCAGGGCGCCCCCCTCCCAGCGCCCTGCACCCTCAGTGACTGCCGTGTGAAGTGTGCTGAGAGGAAAATGGCGCACAGCTGCAGTGCTGTGCGCTACCTTTAGAAGACTGCAGGAGTCTTCAGCCGCCGATTCTGGACCTCTTCTGACTTCAGCATCTGCAAGGGGGCCGGCGGCGCGGCTCCGGTGACCATCCAGGCTGTACCTGTGATCGTCCCTCTGGAGCTTGATGTCCAGTAGCCAAGAAGCCAATCCATCCTGCACGCAGGTGAGTTGACTCCTTCTCCCCTCAGTCCCTCGCTGCAGTGATCCTGTTGCCAGCAGGAATCACTGTAAAATAAAAAACCTAGCTAAACTTTTTCTAAGCAGCTCTTTAGGAGAGCCACCTAGATTGCACCCTTCTCGGCCGGGCACAAAAATCTAACTGGAGTCTGGAGGAGGGTCATAGGGGGAGGAGCCAGTGCACACCACCTGATCTGGAAAAGCTTTACTTTTTGTGCCCTGTCTCCTGCGGAGCCGCTATTCCCCATGGTCCTTTCAGGAACCCCAGCATCCACTAGGACGATAGAGAAATCAGGTGCGTCAGGGTGGGATCCCTGTGGAACCTGTGGACTTCGGAGAAATACAGTTATCAACGTTAAGTTCTTGCCATAACGTATATTTCTCCGGCAGGGTACACAGGTTATCCACAGGATAACAATGGGATTTCCCAAAGCAATTTTAATGGTGGGGATGCTCCTGATTGGACAGGAGAACCTTACGCCCGAATTCAGCGTCATGAGAGACAAAAGTATCCACGGACGCGCCGGATCGCGATAACAGCGGGCCAAAGAGAGACCCCTTACCTCCCCTTGTACCTGCGGCCATGCGATCCCGGAGGGCAGCGGCGAGTGTGTGACTGACCAGAAATACACCGGAGCCTCCGCTGTAGTTACCCGGCAACCAGGGCGTGAGAGTATACGGCGCTGCTGGGGGAGTGATGGAGCTGCAGCAGGGGATGTCTGACGGACATCCAGCAAAGCTGCAGCCCTTGAAGTCTTCAGATTTCTTCTCTCTTCAAAAATTAGCTTATAATATGAGCTTCAGGAGCAGCCCTCCTGTTGATTGCCTGCTTACTGCATGGCACCAACTTACAAACTGAGCTCCTGTACACGGAGCCGGGGTGATATAGGAGGCGGCGCTATGCATCTTGGGAAGAAGGTCAAAGCTTTGAGCCTGTTGGTGCCTCGGATCAAGATCCTACTCTACACCCCGATGTTGATCCTTGTGGAGCCCAGTGTACCCTGCAGCAGAAAAACTGCACATTTCGCCATTTTTTTTTTAGTGTGAATGGGAATTCACCCTATACCTAGGCAAAAAAAAACAACAGGATTTTAGTACCTACCGGTAAATCCTTTTCTCCTAGTCCGTAGAGGATGCTGGGGACTCCAAAAGGACCATGGGGTATAGATGGATCCGCAGGAGCTTGGGCACACTATCAAGACTTAAACTGGGTGTGAACTGGCTCCTACCTCTATGCCCCTCCTCCAGACCTCAGTCAGAAAACTGTGCCCAGGAGAGACGGACAATGAGGAAAGAATTTATAATTTAAACACAGTGAGTGTGATACCGCCTCACATCACGAACATACCGCAAGACATGGCCTTCAACAGAATACTAGCCCACGGTATGAAAACCATACAGCCATATGCTGAGAGAATATGTAACACAACCTGTGTGTCAGCCTACCAACAATAAAAAACCACATGCCATGGCATGAACAATGTCAGCGATAGCCTGACAGAGAAGAAACACCACAAAGTGCAACCAAAATCCATAACTGCAGACACAGTACGCACTGGGACGGGCGCCCAGCATCCTCTACGGACTAGGAGAAAAGGATTTACCGGTAGGTACTAAAATCCTATTTTCTCTTACGTCCTAGAGAATGCTGGGGACTCCAAAAGGACCATGGGGTCTATACCAAAGCTCCAGAACGGGCGGGAGAGTGCGGACGACTCTGCAGCACCAATTGAGCAAACATGAGGTCCCCATCAACCAGGGTATCAAACTTGTAGAGCTTAGCCAAGGTGTTTGAAACCCGACCAAGTAACCGCTCGGCAAAGTTAACCCGCCAAGATAACTTAGGCATCCGCCCAAAAATAACCCATCTTCCTAGTAGAATGGGTCTCGCCCGACTTCGGAAACGGCAATCCAGCCGTAGAACTAGCACACCGAATAGTATCACAGATCCAGCGTGTAACAGACCGCAGAGACGGAGGCGCCCAAGCACGCAGGGAGCATACCGGACAAACAGAGGCTGTGTTTCCCCAAACTGAGCCCAATTGGCAACATAAAACTTCACAGCCCTGACTACATCGAGAGAGATTGAATCAGCCAATGCTGAAGCTACCACAGGCATCGAAAAAGGCAGGTATTTGATAAACCCCAAAACCCTTTTCGGCAGAACTACTATCCGAGTTCTCAATTCTATCCACTTGGAAGATCAAACAGGGGCTCTTGTGAAACAAAGCCGCTACTTCCGACAACCGCCTTGCGGACGGCTAAAAAGCAAAAGTATGACCACTCTCCAAGAGAGAAAGTTTAACACAACCTTTAATAAAGGTTCCAATCAGTGAGACACAAGCAACGCAACACCACGTCAAGAGCCCACTGTGCCAATGGGGCACCAATGTGGAGGTTGGATGATCAGCACTCCTTTCACGAAAGTCTGAACTTCCAGAAAGGTGGGCAATTTTTTTTTTTTTTAAGAAAAATTGACAAGGCCAAAACTGCCCTGAAACGGAGCCTAACTGTAGGCCTGCATCCACACCTGCTTGCAAAGAACGGAGAAGAATGACTCAGCTGAAAGTCTGCCATAGGAAGCTTCTTAGATTTACACCAAGACACATTCACGTCAAACACGGTGTTAAGGCTTCGCCGTAACTTCTTTTTTAGCCTGAAGAAGTGTGGAAATGACCTCACTGGGAATACCCGATCGGACTAGGATATGGCGTTCAACCGCTACGCCGTCAAACGCAGCCGCGATAAGTCCTGATACACGCTCGGATCTTGCTGTAACCGTTCCTCCCGTAGAGGAAGAGGCCAGGGATCTTCTATGAATAAATCTTGAAGAACTGGATACCAAGCCCTCCTTGGCTAGACCGGAACAATGAGTATCGCCGGAACCTCTGTTCCTCTTACTTTTATCACCTTCAGCAGAGTGAAAGCGGAGGGGACACAGACCGACTGAAAACCCCCAAGGTTTCACAAGGCCGTCCACTGCTATAGCTTGTGTCCCTTGACCTGGAACCATATTCCTGAGGTCTCTCGTTGAGGCGAGACGCCCACATGCCCAATTGAGGCACTCCTCAAAGACTAGTCACTTCTGTAAAACGTCTCTATGACGACAGTATTTCTCCCGGATGGAGAGCGTGTCTGCAGAGGAAATCTATTTCTCCGTCGTTTACGTCCGGAACTAAGACTGCTAATATAACGGTTACCAGTCTTACCACCCAGCGGAAAACTATTCCAGCTTCTGCCATTGGCACTTTGCTCCTTGTTCCGCCCTAGCAGCTTACTTACGCCACTGCCGCCAAGTCGTCCGACAGAATTAACACAGGCAGATCACGAAGAATAGGTTAGTTGAAAATAGCTCTTACTTCAAGAAAGCTTATTGTAGACAAGCTTCGCAACTTGACCTTTTCCTCTGGAAATACTTTCCATGCAAGGACCGCTCCCCAGCCTCGGAGATCTGCACACATGTACACCAGGATCTAATAGTGAATCCCGAATCTTCATCCCTCTAGGAGGTGAGAACTGAGCAGACATCACAGGAGCGATATCCTGGCCATTAGAATTATATTCCAGTGCATGTGCCGGTGAGACCCGGACCACATTCCCAACAGGTCCCGTGAAAACCACTCTGGCATTTGACCTGCTCACCGAAAAGGCCTCTTAGGCCACACCCAACTTCTTCATCAATGGAACATACAGATGGATTGTCACTGCAAATCTGATCCGATTCAGGATCCTCAGACCTCTTTCCACAGGAAAGCACAGAACCTCAACCGTTCAGTATCTACTTTGATACCACCTCCGATATCTGCGTCGTTGGGAACAACAGCCCTTCCCTGTGTTGAAGAACAGTCAGACAGAAACGCACCACTTGTTACTAGACCTCACCTCAATTAGGCGGACATCTCATTACAGAATAACAATGGATCTTACTATTTAAAGAAAACCATCATACTACCATCACTACAGTGAAATGGCAAAGACCATCCTGGCTATCCATCCAAGTAATCTGAATGCGTAAAACGCACATAAACTTTTTCTTTTTTATAACCAGGACAGGAGGACAAGGCCCTGAACCGGACGCACCTCTGATATGGCGTCGCGTATTACCTCCCCTTCCAGAGGGGAAACGGTAAGATCCATTAGGAAAACAGTGAGGGGAAACCTCTGTAACTCCAGACAGTCCCCCTCTGGATTCTACAATTAACTCACGGATCCTGGACTATTCCCGGACTAACTGAAAAGTAGTAGACTAGTCCCCACCGGAGTGTGGTCCAGGTAGGTAGACTCAGCACCATGTGGTGGATGTGTGAGAAACAGAAAACGACATCCGCTTCTGCGAACCTAACAAGGCTGCAGAACACTTACCTTTCCACCCTCCATCTGCACAGAAAGGAAAAAAAAAAAAAGAACGGCATCGAACTAGTTAAGGCGACTGCATCCCACAAAAGAATGCGTCACCAACCGTTGTGAGGGAATCTAACTCACCAAGTTAGATTTATAAGCAGTATCCGCCGAGACTTGACTGTACTAAGGCATCCCTAAACAGCGGCACACCGACCCAGGGCAAAAACTCCTGTATCTCTCGGAGTCGGCCTCAGCATTTCCCCAGCCACCTCCTGTATACGCACTACAAACTGCTGCGATATATAGAGAAAACCCAACATAAGGAAAAATAAGATTTTAAACCTACCGGTAAATCTTTTTCTCCTAGTCCGTAGAGGATGCTGGGGACTCCATAAGGACCATGGGGATAGACGGGCTCCGCAGGAGACATGGGCACTAAAAAAGAACTTTAGGTATGTGTGTGCACTGGCTCCTCCCTCTATGCCCCTCCTCCAGACCTCAGTTAGAGAAACTGTGCCCAGAGGAGACGGACAGTAAGAGGAAAGGATTTTTGTTAATCCAAGGGCAAGATTCACACCAGCGCACACCATTCACACCGTATAACTTGGGTAATACGAACCAGTTAACAGCATGAAACACAGCCTCAGTCAGAGACCGAACAAAACTGTAACATAACCCTTATGTAAGCAATAACTATATACAAGTCTTGCAGAAGCAGTCCGCACTGGGACGGGCGCCCAGCATTCTCTACGGACTAGGAGAAAAAGATTTACCGGTAGGTTTAAAATCTTATTTTCTCTTACGTCCTAGAGGATGCTGGGGACTCCGTAAGGACCATGGGGATTATACCAAAGCTCCCAAACGGGCGGGAGAGTGCGGATGACTCTGCAGCACCGATTGAGCAAACATGAGGTCCTCCTCAGCCAGGGTATCAAACTTGTTTAACTTTGCAAAGGTGTTCGAACCCGACCAAGTAGCAGCTCGGCACAGCTGTAATGCAGAGACCCCTCGGGCAGACGCCCAAGAAAAGCCCACCTTCCTACTGGAATGGGCATTAACTGATTTTGGTAACGGCAATCCAGCCGTAGAATGAGCCTGCTGAATTGTGTTACAGATCCAGCGAGCAATAGTCTGCTTAGAAGCAGGAGCGCCAACCTTGTTGGCTGCATACAGGACAAACAGTGCCTCTGTTTTTCTGACCCGAGCCGTTCTGGCCACGTAAATTTTCAAAGCCCCGACTACATCAAGGGACTCTGAATCCTTCAAGTCTCGCGTAGCCACAGGCACCACAATAGGTTGGTTCATATGAAAAGATGAAACCACCTTGGGCAAGAATTGAGTACGAGTCCGCAATTCCGCTCTATCCACATGGAAAACCAGATAGGGGCTTTTGTGAGACAAAGCCGCTAACTCCGATACTCGCCTAGCCGAAGCCAATGCTAACATAACCACTTTCCAAGTGAGATATTTTAATTCCACCGTTTTAAGCGGTTCAAACCAGTGGGACTTAAGGAAACTCAACACCACGTTAAGGTCCCAAGGCGCCACCGGTGGTACAAAAGGAGGCTGAATATGCAGCACTCCCTTCAAAAGAGTCTGGACTTCTGGGAGAGAAGCCAATTCTTTCTGAAAGAAAATGGATAGGGCCGAAATTTGAACCTTAATGGAGCCTAATTATAGCCCCAAATTCACTCCAGTTTGTAGGAAGTGAAGGAAATGGCCCAGATGGAATTCTTCCGTAGGAGCATTCCTGGCCTCACACCAAGAAACATATTTCCGCCATATACGGTGATAATGCTTATCTGTCACGTCCATCCTAGCCTTTTTCAGAGTAGGAATGACCTCATCCGGAATGCCCTTTTCCGCTAGGATCCAGCGTTCAACCGCCATGCCGTCAAACGCAGCCGCGTTAAGTCTTGGAACAAACAGGGCCCCTGTTGCAACAGGTCCTGTCTTAGAGGAAGAGGCCACGGATCTTCTGTGACCATTTCCTGCAGATCCGGATACCAGGCCCTTCGCGGCCAATCTGGAACAATGAGAATGGTCTGTACTCCTCTTTTTCTTATGATTCTCAACACCTTGGGGATGAGAGGAAGAGGAGGAAACACATAGACCGACTGGAACACCCATGGTGTCACCAGGGCGTCCACTGCCACCGCCTGAGGGTCTCTTGACCTGGCGCAATACCTCTGTAGTTTCTTGTTGAGGCGGGACGCCATCATGTCTATTTGGGGCAGTCCCCACTGACTTGCAATCTGTGCGAAGACTTCCTGATGAAGTCCCCACTCTCCTGGATGTAGATCGTGTCTGCTGAGGAAGTCTGCTTCCTAGTTGTACACCCCATGGAATGAACACTGCTGACAATGCGCTTACATGATTTTCCGCCAGCGAAGAATCCTGGTGGCTTCCGTCATTGCCATTCTGCTCCTTGTGTTGCCTTGGCGATTTACATGAGCCACTGCGGTGATGTTGTCTGACTGAATCAGAACCGGTAGATCACGAAGCAAAATCTCCGCTTGACGAAGGGCGTTGTATATGGCCCTCAGCTCCAGGACGTTGATGTGAAGACAAGTCTCCTGGCTTGACCAAAGCCCTTGGTAGTTTCTTCCCTGAGTGACTGCTCCCCAACCTCGGAGGCTCACGTCCGTGGTGACCAGAATTCAATCCTGAATTCCGAACCTGCGACCCTCTAGAAGGTGAGCACTCTGCAGCCACCACAGGAGAGATACCCTGGCCCTGGAGGACAGGGTGATCATCTGATGAATCTGTAGATGTGACCCGCACCACTTGTCCAGTAGGTCCCACTGGAAAGTCCTCGCATGGAACCTGCTGAAGGGAATGGCCTCGTAAGACGCCAACATCTTTCCCAGGACTCGAGTGCAGTGATGCACTGACACCTGTTTTGGCTTCAATAAGTCACTGACCAGAGTCATGAGTTCCTGGGCCTTTTCTATCGGAAGATAAACCCTTTTCTGGTCCGTATCCAGAATCATGGCTAAGGTCAACAGAGTTGTAGGAACCAACTGTGACTTTGGGATATTGAGAATCCAGCCGTGATGCTGCAATACCTCCAGCGAAAGTGACACGCTGTTCAACAATTGCTCTCGTGATCTCGCGTTTATGAGATCGTCCAAGTACGGGATAATTGTGACACTCTGCTTGCGCAGGAGCACCATCATCTCCGCCATTACCTTGGTGAAAATCCTTGGGGCCGTGGAAAGCCCTAACGGCAACGTCTGAAATTGGTAATGACACTCCCGTACCGCAAATCTCAGGTACGCCTGATGAGGTGGATAAATGGGAACATAAAAGGTATGCATCCTTTATGTCCATGGATACCATAAAATCCCCCCCTTCTAGGCTGGCGATGATCGCTCTGAGCAATTCCATCTTGAACCTTTTCAAGTATAGGTTCAAGGATTTTAAATTTAAAATGGGTATGACCGAACCGTCCGATTTCGGGACTACAAACAGGGTTGAGTAATACCCCCTCCCTTGTTGAAGCAGGGGAACTTTGACCACCACCTGTTGAAGACACAATTTGTGAATGGCATTTAGAACGATCTCCCTTTCTGGGGGAGAAGCTGGCAGGGCCGATTTGAAAAACCGGCGAGGAGGCACCTCTTCGAATTCCAGCTTGTACCCCTGGGAAACAATTTCTATTGCCCAGGGATCCACCTGTGAGTGAACCCAGATGTGGCTGAAAAGCCGAAGACTCCCTCAGCAGAGCCCCAGTGTCATGCGGTGGATTTTGTAGAGGCCGGGGAGGACTTCTGCTCCTGGGACCTAGCTGTGGTAGGCAGCTTTTTCCCTCTGCCCTTACCTCTGGCAAGAAAGGACGATCCTCGTACTCTCTTGTTTCTATTTGACCGAAAGGACTGCATCTGATAATGTGGCGCTTTCTTAGGCTGTGAGAGCACTGTCAAAGTCAGAAAAATATCATGCTACACGTTGCCATATATTCACCTCATGCGCGTGCCTGCTGCACGTGCACATTCTCTCCCGTGCGTGTGGATACTCGCAGCCGCGTGATGGTGCCTCGGCCATGCGCTCGAGCGCGTGGTATGTGCATTCATGGTAGAGTTTGTGTGCGTCTAGCGGGCGACTCAATCGTTAAATAATAAAACCAAATAGTACGTTTTATAGATAATGTTCCCCTTAATAATGACTAAGTTGGTTTAATGTAAATGGTCGCTGGACAGAGGAATTCATCTTTGTATGGTACGAAGGGTCAGACAGGGTTTGAACAGCTGTGTCTGGTACCTAACTAAAGAACATTTTATTAGCAATAATCCGGTGCTGGTTAGGTAAAGATTAATCGCTCCTGCGTATAGATATGGCCATTAGTATTTTCTGGATATTTACTATATTTGCGATTCATTACCCATGCGGCGGGAATCTTCAGATTCCCTCCCACCTGAGCAGTTTGATATAGTCACAGCCCACCTGTTCAAACTAACCTATGACCTTTTGTTATGATGCGAGGAGACATTCCTGTGTCCAATGAACAATGAGATTATAGGTCCCTTTGTAGTATACTGTACTCAGTGTATATAAGATCAGCCAGCCTGGGCAGCTCTCGCACTCTCCACAAACGGTTTTCATCTTGACTAACTCGGAGCTGGTACCAGAAGGCTGCGCAGCGATCATTCCCAGTGTGTGTAAGTAATTCTCTGTAATTATCTCGCTCTTTGCTTGTATTGGCCATATTCTCTCTCTCTCTCTGTTATAGTATAAGATTGTGACGCTATTGTATATTTTTGTCTAGATATTCTGTTAGAATTATATGTTAGTTTGTAGTGTATGACTTGTGAACTGTTTTACCTTTTTCGATATAACTTAAAAGCTTGTTAGTAAAGGTGTTGGAACCTTAGCACGGTATCGTGTGTTCATTACATTGCAGTGGGTAATAGGAGCGTCTCGATCGCTCAAACAGCTGTAGTATTAACAAGGTTAAGCAGCGTTATATCGCTACAGTGTTTCAGTACAAGGTTTACAGTATAAGAGTATCCTGTGTGTTACATTCAAGGTTTACTGATTGTCATCTTGTGAGCGTCTGCGCTGCTCGTGATCTCCTCGTGGTCTCGAGCGTCCGCTACGCTGGTAGTGTAGCATTACGGTAGTCGCCCGCCTATAGCGTGCTCGACACCACGCATTAAGCTGTGAGCGAGCGTGCCGCATGTGCGTCTCGATCACGGCCGAGCGTATGCTACGCTAAGTGCGTACCCTTACGGTACCCCATACGCCAATTGCGTACCGAGTCTCTTACCCATATAATGAAGTTTATAAGGTAATCAAATCAGCATTATCAGAACATAAGGCAAAAAATTTGATTTACCTGCCGTTGCTGTGGAAACGAGGTCCGAGAGACCTTCCCCAAACAATTCCTCACCCCTGTAAGGTAAAACCTCCATATGCCTCTTTGAGTCGGCATCACCTGTCCATTGCCAGGTCCATAGAACTCGTCTAGCAGAAACCGCCATAGCGTTGACTGTAGAACCCAGTAGTCCAATGTCTCTTTGAGCATCTCTCATATATAAGACAGCATCTTTAATATGACCCAGGGTCAATAAAATGGTATCCTTATCCAGGGTATCAATATCTGCCGATAAGGAATCTGCCTACGCTATTACCGCGCTACAAACCCAAGCCGACGCTATCGCCGGTCTGAGTAAGGTACCAGAATGTGTGTAAATGGACTACAAGGTAGCCTCCTGCTTGCGATCAGCAGGGTAGCCGTATCTTGGGATGGCAGCGCTACCTTTTTGGATAAGCGTGTCAACGCTTTGTCCACCCTTGGGGAAGATTCCCACCGTATCCTGTCCTTAGCCGGGAAAGGATGCGCCATAAGAATCTTTTTGGGAATCTGCAGTTTTTTGTCTGGAGATTCCCAAGCCTTTTCAAATAACTCGTTCAGCTCATGAGACGGGGGAAAGGTTACCTCAGGTTTCTTTTCCTTATACATGTGTACCCTCGTGTCAGGGACAGGGGGTTCCTCTGATATGCAAAACATCTTTTATTGCAATAATCATATATTGAATACTTTTAGCCAATTCTGGCTGTAACTTTGCATCATAGTAGTCGACACTGGAGTCAGAATCCGTGTCGGCATCAGTGTCTACTATTTGGGATAGTGGGCGTTTTTGAGACCCCGAAGGTCCCTGTGACATAGGGGCAGGCAGGGCTTGACACCCTGTACATTCCCTGGACTCAGCTTTGACCAACCTTTTGTGCAATAAATTCACATTAGCACTTAAAACATTCCACATATCCAACCAGTCAGGTGTCTGTGTTGCCGACGGAGACACCAGTCATTTGCTCCACCTCCTCCCTAGGAGAGCCTTCTACCTCAGACATGCCGACACACGCGTACCGACACCACACACTCAGGGAATCCTCTTATCTGAAGACAGTTCCCTCTTAAAGCCCTTTGGAGAGACAGAGTATGCCAGCACACACCCAGCGCCAATGACCCAGGAAAAAAAACACAATATGTTTACCCAGATAGCGCTGTTTAACCTTATTTGCGTCAAATGATGTGCCCCCCCCCCCCCTTTCTTTAAAACCCTCTTTCACCGTGTATGCAGGCTGAAAATTTAAAAAAACTGGCGGGGGATCTCTTATATACCGTGCCCAGCCTGTATATATCCTATTAAGCCAGATATGGAGGTTCTTATTGCTGCCCAGGGCGCCCCCCCCCCCCTGCGCCCTTACAGTGCCTGCCTTGTGTGTGTTGTGTGGGAGCAATGGCGTGCAGCGTTACCGCTGCGCGTTACCTCAATGAAGATCTGAAGTCTTCAGCCACCTCTGAAGTCTTTTCTTCACATACTCACCAGGCTTCTATCTTCCGGCTCTGCGAGGAGGATGGCGGCGCGGCTCCGGGACGAACGGCAAGGGTGAGACCTGCGTTCCCTCTGGCGCCAATGGTGTCCAGTAGCCTAAGAAACAGAGCCTAACATTAAAGTAGGTCTGTTTCTCTCTCCTCAGTCCCTCGATGCAGGTAGTCTGTTGCCAGCAGGCTCCCTGAAAATAAAAAAAAACCTAACAAAATACTTTTTCAGGAAACTCAGGAGAGCTCCCTGTAATGCACCCAGTCTCCTCTGGGCACAGTATTAAACTGAGGTCTGGAGGAGTGGCATAGAGGGAGGAGCCAGTGCACACCCATACCTAAAGTTCTTTTTTAGTGCCCATGTCTCCTGCGGAGCCAGTCTATCCCCATGGTCCTTACGGAGTCCCCAGCATCCTCTAGGACGTAAGAGAAACCCCCTATCTCTGCAGGATAATTTCATCGGATGTCCTTTCAAATATAAACACTCCCTCATGTGCATGTAATGCAAATAAGTCCAAAGAATAGAAATAAAATATCACTTCGCTTCCTGTATCCGATCCTTTGTGACAGGACGCCATGTCGACCAGGAGTGGACTTTCACAGTATTCTCTCCGCCGCGGGAAAATAATAAACATTCAGACTCCTTGAGAGGACGGGAGACCCACTTGTCACGGCCGACCTAAAGCTTTATCAACAGAGCGACCAGCACATGAGAAAGAATACTGTTACTTCAGCATTCATTATAAATCATAAGATGAATATACATATTGTAATACACAAACACACATATCCTACCTATATATACATATACCATACATATAAGCGGATTGTCCGGAACCTTCGGGACCCAAGTGACATTAATGTGTTCTGAATGTGTATGACCATGTACTTAATCCGCAGTTGTGGCTCTACCAGGAAACATTATAGTCGACAGAAAACCTAGTAATCGTCGACAGCAGGGAGTAGTAACCAGGCAAATTAACATACTTGCGACCCCGAGGGGTCCGAGAGAATTATACATTAATAATTTTAATAACATTCCCCCACAAATATAACCATGTCTGCGCTCGAGCTACAGACTCACGGAACCGAACCATATAAATACATATAAAAGAGAATTTTGGTACTTACCGATAAATCCATTTCTCTGAATCCTCTAGGGGACACTGGAGTCCTATACAGTAGGGGTGTGAAGCTTGCAACCGGAGGTGTGGCACAATCTAAAATTAGCATTGTGTGCACAGCCGGTTCCTCCCCCTTCACATCCCTCGTCCCTCAGTTTAGAAAATTTGACCGAGAGAAGAGGACATGACACTTGAGCACATGGCGAGGAACCGAACCGTACAACCGATCAAACAGCACCCAAGAACTCTTAACTGAAAAAGGAACGCTGTTTGTACAACCGTGTAAAATCCACCTTTGGCACAGAGCCACAATGTGATTTGATCCTATGACCCTGTTAGTCAAAGTCCAGGGATTACCTATGTGAGCCACAAGAGTCCTTTGAATAGGAAGCGTGAACCCAGCAGGCCGACAGCACCGAGGCGGGCGTCCAGTGTCCCCTAGAGGATTCAGAGAAATGGATTTATCGGTAAGTACCAAAATCCTCTTTTCTCTTTCATCCACTAGGGGACACTGGAGTCCTATACAGTAGGGGACGTCCCAAAGTTAACCCCCAGGGAGGGAGTGCTGTCGGTGTTCTGCAAAATTAAACGTCCGAACTTAGAGTCCCCGGACGCAAAAGCATCAACCTGTAAATTCTTGCGAAATTCTTGCGAACTTGTGGGCTGAGCACCACAATGCCGCCTTGCAAAGTTTAGTGGAAACCCCTCTGGCCGCCGCCGCCCAGGAGTCGCCCACTGGTCGGGTGGTATGAGCACCCGTCTGAAACGGAACCTGTTTGCCACAAGAAATGTGAGTTTGCCGACCGGCAAGTCTAGGCCCAGACTGCTCAGATGCTAGCCAACGCTTCTGAGGCTGATCACAAGAAACCAAGAAATGGTCCGACCTACTGAAGGACGATATAATGTGAAGGCAAACCCGGTAAACTCGGACACAACCCAGGACCCGCCTCTATCTGCGAGACCCAGAAAATATACTACAATCGGTTGGGATACTCGAAACCCCGAGACCACCATAGGAAGGAAAGCTGCTTTTATACCGAGATCTGTCAGAAAAACTCCCAACCCAGAAGACCACCTGGCCGGAGCCAAGGCCAGCATTAACGTGACCGTTCAAGATAGATATTGTAGGTCTGTCTAAGCACCAATTTTAAGTGTTAAGACGCAGTAGGAGTACGAAGAAGGGAGTTGGATCCCCCGAACCCCTTGTAAAAAGGTTCGAACTTCTGGCCAGGATGTTAACCGCTGTCAAAATAGGACGGATGGTACTGAAACTTGACCGTTCAGAGAACCCAGCCTCAGTCCTACTTCCTGACCTGCCGAAAGGAAAAGCAGAAGTCCGGAGAAGTGGAAGTTCGCTGAAATCCACCCACCTCATGACACCAGCCCTAGTACCTCTACTAAGGCTTGTAGTATTGTATGTCTGTGACCGGCCGTCTAGCGGCAACCTCATAAGAATAGTCGATCCAGGTATCTCTGTTTTACAGGATCCGGGTTTCAATGACCGCGCCGTTAAAAGCATCCCGTTTCTGGATGTTGGAATGGTCCCTGAGATAGCAGGGCCCCTGTCTGAGATAACCTTCAAGGATCTTCCGTTATTAACCCCTGCAGTGGGCCAACCTGGTGCGATTAGAATCACAGACACTCGCTCTCATTTTAACCCCTTTCCAGAACCCTGAGAATGAGTTGGAAAGGTGGAAAAAAATGTAATCCCTCCTGTAACACCAAGAAAGTGCTAATGTGTCGACTCCGTCAGCTGTTGGACCCTTTGTCCCTTATACATGCTTGTGGCTTCCTTTAATGCCATTCCGTTCCTTTTTCCTTTGACGGTTTACGTATGCCGTCGTCCTGACGGTGTTCGACCGTAGTCGTATGTGTTGACTCATGACCTGGCCCTTTGGCCAAGAAAGAGGTATGCTCCAGGAGCATCCAACTGCTCCAAAACTAATGCTATTGTAAGACGGCGCCCAAACCTTTGAGGTTGGCGTCTTCTGGCAGGAACCACCAATCCCAAATGTCGAATCTCTAGCCTGTTGCGAGATTCTTCTGCAAAGACAAATAAAGTAAGGAAGTGCGTAAGCGTGGTGGAAGTCGGAGTCTTTGACGTAGAACTAGTGTGACCTTGCTCCGTGAGCAATGAGGTTCATCTGTAATGGACAGGAATGAGGCCTGCCACCAACTTCCAGAAAAATTTCACACAGAGGTGTAGAAAGCCGGACCTCAGTACCTGAGCCACTAACCTCTGGAAGTCCTGGACCGTGTTCTTTGGTAGGAATTCTCACAGCAGTATGTCCAATAGGAGACCGAGGAGTTGAATCCGTTGAGTTGGCCAGAAGCCGTATCTCTGGAATTCACAATCTCCCCATGTTGACCGAGGATGGATGGGATGTCTGAACATCCCTGATCAACTGGTTTGGAGAGGATGCCTTGATTAGCATGTCGCCTAGAGAAGGACCAATCGTGGCTTCAACAGTCCCGAGTCTGTCACCATGAATGCCATGATCCTCTGTCAACAGTCTTGGGGTCAGTGACAGACTGAACGGCAAGACCCTGAATTGGTAGCGACCCCTTAGCAGTGCAAACCCTAAGTAAGCTTTTGATATGCAGAACTGTATGTTCTAAACTTGCAATGATCGACTGGATTGATTCCAGCCTGAATTTGTAGACACATAGAAACTGGTTTAAAACTTTTAAGTTGAGTAACGGCCGGACTGTTCTGACTGACTTGGCATTGACAAAAGGATTGGAATAGAGAGCCATTCCTTTCACTGAGAGGCGGCAACCGGAAACATGACCTCTAAACGTAGCAATCTTTCCATTGCCGGCAGTAGGTCTTATACTTTCTGAGGGCACCGAGGCTGCCTCAGACATTCGCCCACCAAGGGGAATCCCAGGGGAGCCGTGAGACCGTCCTGTCACGGTCTTGTCAGCAGAGTCATCCCGCTTTCTGGCAGCCTGTGAGCAGCCTCTACCTCTGCCCCCACGTTGTAACAAAAGAACTCCTTCTTGGATTCGCAAAGACTGAGCTCTAAAAGAATTACCCGCTGGTCTTGAATAACCTCTCCTAACCTGTGGAATGGTGCTTATATAAGGAGAAGACAGACAAGTGGACACCGTAGCTTGCGGAATCCACTTGTCCAACACTGGACCGAAAAACATCTCATCCTCAAAAGAGGGGGGGGGGGGTATTCTACCGCACTTTGGTGTGAATATCCCTAGAGGTTTGACACAAGCGTGAAACAATCTTGTTACGCCAGTCGTGTAACTTCTTCCAAGCATTTTCCTCCTAAATAGCCTGTGCTATGCGTCCAGACCATGCTCGCATGGCCTTGTTAACTCACGCGCAGACCACCTTAGGTCTCTTATGCCACAAAAATTGACGCTAAAGCTGCGTCAACCTCTTAAGGTCGTTATATGAGGTAACGGTAAGATTGTCTACTTCGACAACCTTCCTAGGAAACCCCCACAAGCGGTGGAAACTTCCACTTATCCATTATACTCTTAGGAAGGGGATAAGTTACTGGAAACCCCCCCCCTTTTTTTTTTTTAATTGACAAACGTTAGTCAGGTTGGCTCCAAAACCTTCTCCATTTGAGACTGGAGGGATTTAGGAAGTGGAAAACGCTGAACGCGCTTTTGGAATTCAAATAATTCACATGTACGGGCTCCTTTACTTATTGTACTTTAAAGTCTAGGAGCACAGATTGTTGTTATTGCCGTGTCCTCTTTTGGAAATTCGGCATCTAGGTTTGATTCAATCCAACTCTCCCATTGTATCAATGAGAACATTCGCTTCCTTCTTGTTTCCAGTACGAGAGGAAGAGGCCCTTTTAACCGCCTTGCATATTGTTACTGCTTGTGCAAGAAGCGTTTTTTTTTTTTTTTTTAATATATATCTGATGAGCAAGTCATCCATCGTCTCTGAGAATCCCGCAGCACTGATTGTTGCGTGCGGAATTCCGGTCTCCCATCGGAGAATCTTTGTGCAAAGTTATCCTTGTCCTAGCCGGAGCACTGCTGCTCCCGTTGGAGCGTCCCTGTTTAAGTAGGAATCGCACAACCCGGGACTGTGTGCCTTTGTTGATACCTTACGTACAAACATAACAGATCTCTGTCCCGTTAGAGGTCTTTGCATGAAACCTGTCATGGAAAACCCCCTACCAGGATATCTCGTGGTGCTTTCACCCTTTAACTAGGAAGAGAAAGGCTATGAGAGATGACGGAAGCAAAGTTATCGGATCCAGCTGGAATTACTGTTCCCTTCTTTATGTAGAAACTAGAACAGGACAAAAATATCTTTATATAAAATAAATTTAAAAAATAACGAGAAACACCAGCCGACATGTAACCTCCATCCCTCAAACCGTAAATCAGCTCCGATGGTATAGTTTGTATCCGCTTGCTTCCTTGTATCTTCGTTCGGATCTTTATAATAGAAGTCCGTTGAAAATATAAATAGTATGGTAAAATTATATGTTGTGGAATACCGTAGTAGATGACGGGAACAGTTGTATTGAATTTATCTGGCTGGATTCTGAGAAAAAATAAATAAAAATTAATTACACTAAACAGCCTTGTTGCAACCCTCGCATACTAAAACTGTGATTCAGTTGTGCGGTCGGGGTTGATATCCAAAAGTTCCCTATATTTTCCTAGGATCTTTGCATTAGAAGTCCCTTAAAATAAGAATTTACTTACCGATAATTCTATTTCTCGGAGTCCGTAGTGGATGCTGGGGTTCCTGAAAGGACCATGGGGGGATAGCGGCTCCGCAGGAGACAGGGCACAAAAAGTAAAGCTTTAGGATCAGGTGGTGTGCACTGGCTCCTCCCCCTATGACCCTCCTCCAAGCCTGTTAGGATACTGTGCCCGGACGAGCGTACACAATAAGGAAGGATTTATGAATCCCGGGTAAGACTCATACCAGCCACACCAATCACACCGTACAACCCGTGATCTGAACCCAGTTAACAGTATGATAACAGCGGAGCCTCTGAAAGATGGCTCACAACAATAATAACCCGATTTTTGTAACTATGTACAAGTATTGCAGATAATCCGCACTTGGGATGGGCGCCCAGCATCCACTACGGACTCCGAGAAATAGAATTATCGGTAAGTAAATTCTTATTTTCTCTATCGTCCTAGTGGATGCTGGGGTTCCTGAAAGGACCATGGGGATTATACCAAAGCTCCCAAACGGGCGGTAGAGTGCGGATGACTCTGCAGCACCGAATGAGAGAACTCCAGGTCCTCCTTAGCCAGGTTATCAAATTTGTAGGATTTTACAAACGTGTTTGCCCCTGACTAAATAGCCGCTCGGCAAAGTTGTAAAGCCGAGACCCCTCGGGCAGCCGCCCAAGATGAGCCCACCTTCCTTGTGGAATGGGCATTTACATATTTTGGCTGTGGCAGGCCTGCCACAGAATGTGCAAGCTGAATTGTATTACACATCCAACTAGCAAAAGTCTGCTTAGAAGCAAGAGCACCCAGTTTGTTGGGTGCATACAGGATAACAGCAAGTCAGTTTTCCTGACTCCAGCCGTCCTGGAACCTATACTTTCAGGGCCCTGACAACATCCAGCAACTTGGAGTCCTCCAAGTCCCTAGTAGGCGCTAGACACCACAATAAGCTGGTTCAGGTGAAACACTGACACCACCTTAGGGAGAGAACTGGGGACGAGTCCGCAGCTCTGCCCTGTCCGAATGGACAAACAGATATGGGCTTTTTTGAGAAAAAAACCACCAATTTGACACTCGCCTGGTCCAGGCCAGGGCCAAGAGCATGGTCACTTTTCATGTGAGATGCTTCAAATCCACAGATTTGACTGGTTTTAAACCAATGTGATTTGAGGAATCCCAGAACTACGTTGAGATCCCACAGTGCCACTGGAGGCACAAAAGGGGGTTGTATATGCAATACTCCCTTGACAAACTTCTGGACTTCAGGAACTGAAGCCAATTCTTTCTGGAAGAAAATCGACAGGGACGAAATTTGAACCTCAATGGGCCCCAATTTGAGGCCCATAGACACTCCTGTTTGCAGGAAATGCAGGAATCGACCGAGTTGAAATTTCTTCGTGGGGCCTTCCTGGCCTCACACCACGCAACATATTTTCACCACATGTGGTGATAATGTTGTGCGGTCACCTCCTTCCTGGCTTTGACCAGGGTAGGAATGACCTCTTCCGGAATGCCTTTTTCCCTTAGGATCCGGCGTTCCACCGCCATGCCGTCAAACGCAGCTGCGGTAAGTCTTGGAACAGACATGGTACTTGCTGAAGCAAGTCCCTTCTTAGCGGCAGAGGCCATAAGTCCTCTGTGAGCATCTCTTGAAGTTCCGGGTACCAAGTCCTTCTTGGCCAATCCGGAGCCATGAGTATAGTTCTTACTCCTCTACGTCTTATAATTCTCAGTACCTTAGGTATGAGAAGCAGAGTAGGGAACACATACACCGACTGGTACACCCACGGTGTTACCAGAACGTCCACAGCTATTGCCTGAGGGTCTCTTGACCTGGCGCAATACCTGTCCCGTTTTTGTTCAGACGGGACGCCATCATGTCCACCTTGGTATTTCCCAACGGTTCACAATCATGTGGAAAAACTTCCCGATGAAGTTTCCACTCTCCCGGGTGGAGGTCGTGCCTGCTGAGGAAGTCTGCTTCCCAGTTTCCACTCCCGGAATGAAACACTGCTGACAGTGCTATCACATGATTTTCCGCCCAGCGAAAAGTCCTTGCAGTTTTTGCCATTGCCCTCCTGCTTCTTGTGCCGCCCTGTCTGTTTACGTGGGCGACTGCCGTGATGTTTTTCCCACTGGATCAATACCGGCTGACCTTGAAGCAGAGGTCTTGCTAAGCTTAGAGCATTATAAATTTACCCTTAGCTCCAGTATATTTATGTGGAGAAAAGTCTCCAGACTTGATCACACTCCCTGGAAATTTTTTCCTTGTGTGACTGCTCCCCAGCCTCTCGGGCTGGCCTCCGTGGTCACCAGCATCCAATCCTGAATGCCGAATCTGCGGCCCTCTAGAAGATGAGCACTCTGTAACCACCACAGGAGAGACACCCTTGTCCTTGGATATAGGGTTATCCGCTGATGCATCTGAAGATGCGATCCGGACCATTTGTCCAGCAGATCCCACTGAAAAGTTCTTGCGTGAAATCTGCCGAATGGAATTGCTTCGTAGGAAGCCACCATTTTTACCAGGACCCTTGTGCAATGATGCACTGACACTTTTCCTGGTTTTAGGAGGTTCTTGACTAGCTCGGATAACTCCCTGGCTTTCTCTTCCGGGAGAAACACCTTTTTCTGGACTGTGTCCAGAATCATCCCTAGGCACAGCAGACGTGTCGTCAGGATCAGCTGCGATTTTGGAATATTTAGAATCCACCCGTGCTGTTGTAGCAGTATCCGAGATAGTGCTACTCCGACCTCCAACTGTTCCCTGGACTTTGCCCTTATCAGGAGATCGTCCAAGTAAGGGGTAATTTAAGACGCCTTTTCTTCGAAGAAGAATCATCATTTCGGCCATTACCTTGGTAAAGACCCGGGGTGCCGTGGACAATCCAAACGGCAGCGTCTGAAACTGATAGTGACAGTTCTATACCACGAACCTGAGGTACCCTTAGTGAGAAGGGCAAATTTGGGACATGGAGGTAAGCATCCCTGATGTCCCGGGACACTATATAGTCCCCTTCTTCCTGGTTCGTTATCACTGCTCTGAGTGACTCCCTCTTGCTTTGAACCTTTGTAAGTGTTCAAATTTTTTAGATTTAGAATAGGTCTCACCTAGCCTTCTGGCTTCAGTACCACAATATAGTGTGGAATAATACCCCTTTCCTTGTTGTAGGAGGGGTAATTTGATTATCACCTGCTGGGAATACAGCTCGTGAATTGTTTCCCATACTGCCTCCTTGTCGGAGGGAGACCTTGGTAAAGCAGACTTCAGGAGCCTGCGCAGGGGAAACGTTTCGACATTCCAATCTGTACCCCTGGGATACTACTTGTAGGATCCAAGGGTCCTGTACGGTCCCAGCGTCATGCTGAGAGCTTGGCAGAAGCGGTGGAAGGCTTCTGTTCCTGGGAATGGGCTGCCTGCTGCAGTCTTCTTCCCTTTCCTCTATCCCTGGGCAAATATGACTCTTATAGGGACGAAAGGACTGAGGCTGAAAAGACGGTGTCTTTTTCTGCAGAGATGTGACTTAGGGTAAAAACGGTGGATTTTCCAGCAGTTGCCGTGGCCACCAGGTCCGATGGACCGACCCCAAATAACTCCTCTTCCTTTATACGGCAATACACCTTTGTGCCGTTTGGAATCTGCATCACCTGACCACTGTCGTGTCCATAAACATCTTCTGGCAGATATGGACATCGCACTTACTCTTGATGCCAGAGTGCAAATATCCCTCTGTGCATCTCGCATATATAGAAATGCATCCTTTAAATGCTCTATAGTCAATAAAATACTGTCCCTGTCAAGGGTATCAATATTTTTAGTCAGGGAATCCGACCAAGCCACCCCAGCTCTGCACATCCAGGCTGAGGCGATCGCTGGTCGCAGTATAACACCAGTATGTGTGTATATACTTTTATATGATATTTTCCAGCCTCCTGTCAGCTGGTTCCTTGAGGACGGCCCTATCTATAGACGGTACCGCCACTTGTTTTGATAAGCGTGTGAGCGCCTTATCCACCCTAAGGGGTGTTTCCCAACGCGCCCTAACTTCTGGCGGGGAAGGGTATACCGCCAATAATTTTCTATCGGGAGGAACCCACGCATCATCACACACTTCATTTAATTTATCTGATTCAGGAAAAACTACAGGTAGTTTTTTCACATCCCACATAATACCCTCTTTTGTGGTACTTGTAGTATCAGAAATATGTAACCCCTCCTTCATTGCCCTTAACGTGTGGCCCTAATAAGGAATACGTTTGTTTATTCACCGTCGACACTGGATTCAGTGTCCGTGTCTGTGTCGACCGACTAAGGTAAACGGGCGTTTTAAAACCCCTGACGGTGTTTTTGAGACGTCTGGACCGGTACTAATTGTTTGTCGGCCGTCTCATGTCGTCAACCGACCTTGCAGCGTGTTGACATTATCACGTAATTCCCTAAATAAGCCATCCATTCCGGTGTCGACTCCCTAGAGAGTGACATCACCATTACAGGCAATTGCTCCGCCTCCTCACCAACATCGTCCTCATACATGTCGACACACACGTACCGACACACAGCACACACACAGGGAATGCTCTGATAGAGGACAGGACCCACTAGCCCTTTGGAGAGACAGAGGGAGAGTTTGCCAGCACACACCAAAAAACGCTATAATTATATAGGGACAACCTTATATAAGTGTTTTCCCTTATAGCATCTTTTTATATATTTCTAACGTAAAATTAGTGCCCCCCCTCTCTGTTTTAACCCTGTTTCTGTAGTGCAGTGCAGGGGAGAGCCTGGGAGCCTTCCCTCCAGCCTTTCTGTGAGGGAAAATGGCGCTGTGTGCTGAGGAGATAGGCCCCGCCCCTTTTTCGGCGGGCTCGTCTCCCGCTCTTCAACGGATTCTGGCAGGGGTTAAATATCTCCATATAGCCCCCGGAGGCTATATGTGAGGTATTTTTTGCCAAAAAATAGGTTTACATTGCCTCCCAGGGCGCCCCCCTCCCAGCGCCCTGCACCCTCAGTGACTGCCGTGTGAAGTGTGCTGAGAGCAATGGCGCACAGCTGCAGTGCTGTGCGCTACCTTAAGAAGACTGAGGAGTCTTCTGCCGCCGATTCTGGACCACCTTCTCTTTTCAGCATCTGCAAGGGGGCCGGCGGCGAGGCTCCGGTGACCATCCAGGCTGTACCTGTGATCGTCCCTCTGGAGCTAATGTCCAGTAGCCAAAGAAGCCAATCCATCCTGCACGCAGGTGAGTACACTTCTTCTCCCCTAAGTCCCTCGTTGCAGTGATCCTGTTGCCAGCAGGACTCACTGTAAAATAAAAAACCTAAGCTAAACTTTTCTAAGCAGCTCTTTAGGAGAGCCACCTAGATTGCACCCTTCTCGGCCGGGCACAAAAATCTAACTAACTGAGGCTTGGAGGAGGGTCATAGGGGGAGGAGCCAGTGCACACCACCTGATCCTAAAGCTTTACTTTTTGTGCCCTGTCTCCTGCGGAGCTGCTATTCCCCATGGTCCTTTCAGGAACCCCAGCATCCACTAGGACGATAGAGAAATAGAAAAATGCATTAAAAGAAATTAGCCCATACTTTTGAAGGACCCAGTTATTGGGAAAGAACTTCCTGTTAATCCCTCGTTTATTTATAGAAGGGCACCGAACCTTAAAAATAAATTGGTACATTTTTCTTCCTCCACACTACTTCGAACTAGTCTAAGGATAATAAGATTTTACTCACCGGTAAATCTATTTCTCGTAGTCCGTAGTAGATGCTGGGAACTCCGAAAGGACCATGGGGAATAGCGGCTCCGCAGGAGACTGGGCACAACTAAAGAAAGCTTTTAGGTCACCTGGTGTGCACTGGCTCCTCCCACTATGACCCTCCTCCAAGCCTCAGTTAGGACACTGTGCCCGGACGAGCTGACATAATAAGGAAGGATTTTGAATCCCGGGTAAGACTCATACCAGCCACACCAATCACACCGTATAACTCGTGATACCATACCCAGTTTAACAGTATGAAAACAACTGAGCCTCTCAACAGATGGCTCAACAATAACCCTTTAGTTAACAATAACTATGTACAAGTATTGCAGACAATCCGCACTTGGGACGGGCGCCCAGCATCCACTACGGACTACGAGAAATAGATTTACCGGTGAGTAAAATCTTATTTTCTCTGACATCCTAGTGGATGCTGGGAACTCCGAAAAGGACCATGGGGATTATACCAAAGCTCCCAAACGGGCGGGAGAGTGCGGATGACTCTGCAGCACCGAATGAGAGAACTCAAGGTCCTCCTCAGCCAGGGTATCAAATTTGTAGAATTTTGCAAACGTGTTTGCCCCTGACCAAGTAGCAGCTCGGCAAAGTTGTACAGCCGAGACCCCTCGGGCAGCCGCCCAAGATGAGCCCACCTTCCTTGTGGAATGGGCTTTTACTGATTTAGGATGCGGCAGTCCAGCCGCAGAATGCGCCAGCTGAATTGTGCTACAAATCCAGCGAGCAATAGTCTGCTTAGAAGCAGGAGCACCCAGCTTGTTGGGTGCATACAGGATAAATAGCGAGTCAGTTTTCCTGACTCTAGCTGTCCTGGAAACAAATTTTCAAGGCCCTGCCTACGTCCAGCAACTTGGAATCCTCCAAGTCCCTAGTAGCCGCAGGCACCACAATAGGTTGGTTCAAGTGAAAAGCTGATACCACCTTAGGGAGAAACTGGGGACGAGTCCTCAATTCTGCCCTATCCATATGGAAAATCAGATAAGGGCTTTTACATGACAAAGCCGCCAATTCTGACACACGCCTGGCTGAAGCCAAGGCCAACAACATGACCACTTTCCACGTGAGATATTTTAGATCCACGGTTTTAAGTGGCTCAAACCAATGTGATTTTAAGAAACTCAACACCACGTTGAGATCCCAAGGTGCCACTGGAGGCACAAAAGGGGCTGAATATGCAGCACTCCCTTAACAAACGTCTGAACTTCAGGTAGTGAAGCTAGTTCTTTCTGGAAGAAAATCGACAGAGCCGAGATCTGTACCTTAATGGAGCCTAATTTCAGGCCCATAGTCACTCCTGCTTGTAGGAAATGCAGAAATCGACCCAGTTGAAATTCCTCTGTTGGGGCCTTTTTGGCCTCACACCAAGCAACATACATCCGCCATATGCGGTGATAATGCTTTGCAGTTACATCTTTCCTGGCTTTAATCAGCGTAGGAATGACTTCCTCCGGAATGCCCTTTTCCTTCAGGATCCGGCGTTCAACCGCCATGCCGTCAAACGCAGCCGCGGTAAGTCTTGGAACAGACAGGGCCCCTGCTGCAGCAGGTCCTGTCTGAGCGGCAGAGGCCATGGGTCCTCTGAGATCATCTCTTGAAGTTCCGGGTACCACGCTCGTCTTGGCCAATCCGGAACCACGAGTATTGTTCTTACTCCTCGTTTTCGTATTATACTCAGTACACTTGGTATGAGAGGCAGAGGAGGGAACACAAACTGACTGGTACACCCACGGTGTCACTAGAGCGTCCACAGCTATCGCCTGAGGGTCCCTTGACCTGGGGCAATATCTCTATAGTTTTTTGTTTAGGCGGGACGCCATCATGTCCACCTGTGGCCTTTCCCAACGGTTTACCAACAGTTGGAAGACTTCTGGATGAAGTCCCCACTCTCCCGGGTGTAGGTCGTGTCCGCTGAGGAAGTCTGCTTCCCAGTTGTCCACTCCCGGAATGAACACTGCTGACAGTGCTAAGACGTGATTTTCCGCCCATCGGAGAATCCTTGTGGCTTCTGCCATCGCCATCCTGCTTCTTGTGCCGCCCTGTCGGTTTACATGGGCGACTGCCGTGATGTTGTCTGATTGGATCAGTACCGGCTGGATTTGAAGCAGAGGCCTTGCCAGACTTAGGGCATTGTAAATGGCCCTCAGTTCCAGAATATTTATGTGTAGGGACGACTCCTGACTTGACCAAAGTCCTTGGCAATTTCTTCCCTGTGTGACTGCCCCCCAGCCTCGAAGGCTGGCATCCGTGGTTACCAGGACCCAGTCCTGTATGCCGAATCTGCGGCCCTCTTGAAGATGAGCACTCTGCAGCCACCACAGTAGAGATACCCTGGTCCTTGGAGACAGGGTTATCAGCCGATGCATCTGAAGATGCGATCCCGACCACTTGTCCAAGAGGTCCCACTGAAAGGTTCTTGCATGGAACCTGCCGAATGGAATTTTGCTTCGTAAGAAGCTACCATTTTTCCCAGGACTCGTGTGCAGTGATGCACCGATACCTGTTTTGGTTTCAGGAGGTTTCTGACTAGAGATGACAGCTCCTTGGCTTTCTCCTGCGGGAGAAACACTTTTTTCTGTTCTGTGTCCAGAACCATCCCCAGGAACAGTAGGCGTGTGGTAGGAACCAGCTGTGACTTTGGAATGTATAGAATCCATCCGTGCTGTTGTAGCACTTCCCGAGATAGTGCTACTCCGACCAACAACTGCTCCTTGGACCTCGCCTTTATAAGGAGATCGTCCAAGTACGGGATAATTAAAACTTCCTTTCTCGAAGGAGTATAATCATTTCTGCCATTACCTTGGTAAAGACCCTCGGTGCCATGGACAGTCCAAACGGCAGTGTTTGGAATTGGTAATGGCAATCCTGTACCACAAATCTGAGGTACTCCTGGTGAGGATGGTAAATGGGGACATGTAGGTAAGCCTCCTTGATGTCCAGGGATACCATGTAATCCCCCTCCTCCAGGCTTGCAACAATCGCCCTGAGCGATTCCATCTTGAACTTGAATTTTTTTATGTATGTGTTCAAGGATTTCAAATATAAAATGGGTCTCACCGAACCGTCCGGTTTCGGTACCACAAACAGTGTGGAATAGTAACCCCGTCCTTGTTGAAGTAGGGGCACCTTGACTATCACCTGCTGGGAATACAGCTTGTGAATTGCCTCTAGCACAGTCTCCCTGCCTGAGGGAGTTGTCGGCAAGGCAGATTTGAGGAAACGGCGGGGGGGAGACGCCTCGAATTCCAGCTTGTACCCCTGAAACACTACTTGAAGGATCTAGGGATCCACCTGTGAGCGAGCCCACTGATCGCTGAAATTATTGAGGCGGCCCCCCACCGTACCTGGCTACGCCTGTGGAGCCCCCCCGTCATGCGGTGGACTCAGAGGAAGCGGGGGAAGAATTTTAATTCTGGGAACTGGCTGACTGGTGCAGCTTTTTCCCTCTTCCCTCGTTTTACACGCTTGCATTTCTGAAGCCGAAAGGACTGTACCTGATAATACAGTGCTTTCTGAGGCTGTGAGGAAACCTGAGGTAAAAATTTTTTCTTCCCAGCTGTTGCTGTGGATACGAGGTCCCAGAGACCATCCTTCCTCACCCTTATAAGGCTCTATGTGCCTTTTAAAGTCAGCATCACCTGTCCAGTGTCGGGTCTCTAATAACCTCCTGACCGAATGAACATTGCATTAATTCTGGATGCCAGCCGGCAAAATATCCCTCTGTGCATCCCTCATATATAAGACGACGTCTTATGTTCGCAAACTAGTATCCCTGTTTGACAGGGTTACAGACCACGCTGCAGCAGCACTATCTGCAGGTCTCAGTCTAGTACCTGAGTGTGTAAATACAGACTTCAGGATAGCCTCCTGCTTTTTATCAGCAGGTACCTTCAAAGTGGCCGTATCCTAAGACGGCAGTGCCACCTTTTTTGACAAACGTGTGAGCGCCTTATCCACCCTAGGTGATATCTCCCAGCGTAACTTATCCTCTGGCGGGAAAGGGTACGCCATCAGTAACTTTTTAGAAATTACCAGTTTCTTATCGGGGGAACCCACGCTTTTTCACACTTCATTCACTCATTTGATGGGGGAACAAAACACTGCCTGCTTTTTCTCCCCAAACATAAAACCCTTTTTTAGTGGTACTTGGGTTAATGTCAGAAATGTGTAACACATTTTTTATTGCCAGGATCATGTAACGGATGTTCCTAGTGGATTGTGTATATGTCTCAACCTCGTCGACACTGGAGTCAGACTCCGTGTCGACATCTGTGTCTGCCATCTGAGGGAGCGGGCGTTTTTGAGCCCCTGATGGCCTTTGAGACGCCTGGGCAGGCGCTGGCTGAGAAGCCGGCTGTCCCATAGCTGTTACGTCATCCAGCCTTTTATGTAAGGAGTTGACACTGTCGGTTTATACCTTCCACCTATCCATCCACTCTGGTGTCGGCCCCCAGGGGGCGACATCACATTTATCGGCATCTGCTCTACCATCACATAAGCCTCCTCATCAAACGTGTCGACACAGCCGTACCGACACACCGCACACACACAGGGAATGCTCTGACTGAGGACAGGACCCCACACAGCCCTTTGGGGAGAGAGAGTATGCCAGCACACACCAGAGCGCTATATAATTTAGGGATTAACACTATATTGAGTGAATTTTTCCCAATAGCTGCTTGTATATACAATATTGCGCCTAAATTTAGTGCCCCTCCTCTCTTTTTAACCCTTTGAGCCTGAAAACTACAGGGGAGAGCCTGGGGAGCTGTCTTCCAGTTGCACTGTGAAGAGAAAATGGCGCCAGTGTGCTGAGAGAGATAGCTCCGCCCCTTTTTCGCGGACTTTTCTCCCACTTTTTTATGGATTCTGGCAGGGGTATTTATCACATATATAGCCTCTGGGGCTATATATTGTGATATATATGCCAGCCAAGGTGTTTTTATTGCTGCTCAGGGCGCCCCCCCCCCCAGCGCCCTGCACCCTCAGTGACCGGAGTGTGAAGTGTGCATGAGGAGCAATGGCGCACAGCTGCAGTGCTGTGCGCTACCTTGGTGAAGACTGATGTATTCTGCCGCCGATTTTCCGGACCTCTTCTTGCTTCTGGCTCTGTAAGGGAGACGGCGGCGCGGCTCCGGGACCGAACACCGAGGCTAGTTCCATGCGGTCGATCCCTCTGGAGCTAATGGTGTCCAGTAGCCTAAGAAGCCCAAGCTAGCTGCAAGCAGGTAGGTTCGCTTCTTCTCCCCTTAGTCCCTCGCTGCAGTGAGCCTGTTGCCAGCAGGTCTCACTGTAAAATAAAAAACCTAATTATATACTTTCTTTCTAGAAGCTCAGGAGAGCCCCTAGTGTGCATCCAACCTCGGCCGGGCACAAAATCTAACTGAGGCTTGGAGGAGGGTCATAGTGGGAGGAGCCAGTGCACACCAGGTGACCTAAAAGCTTTCTTTAGTTGTGCCCAGTCTCCTGCGGAGCCGCTATTCCCCATGGTCCTTTCGGAGTTCCCAGCATCCACTAGGACGTCAGAGAAACAGGGTTTTCATCGTTGCGGTTTATGCCTCATGTGCAGAACCACAAAAAATAATCCATCAAAAATAAAAGAATTTACAGTAAATGGAAAGGTTTATCCGATAAAGGATTTTAGCACCTGTTCTAAGAATGTGGTTTATGCGGTACAATGCACATGTAATTTGGTATATATAGGCAAAACTACAAGAAATCTCAAAACTCGCCTAGCAGAACATGTTTATAATGTTAAAAAGGGCCTTGACTCCCATACCTTCTCCGCACATTTTAAGGAGAAGCATAATTCAAAAGAATGCTTTATTAAATCTCTCTGGGGTATCCAACAGATACAGGCGAATTGGTGATCCAGAGATATTGAATTAAGACTCTCCAAAGCAGAGATGAAATGGATCTACCAACTTAAAACTTTGGTTCCCAGAGGTTTAAATGGGGAGTTTGCACTTAAACATTTCTTGTAGTTTGCGGTTTCATCACATATCCTTTTGCTCATTTTCCTCCTGTTCTCCTCTTTTTGTGTATATTGTGCTCCGTCATGTACATTAGGTTTTAATTTATTAATCTTGTTTTCAAGGTTTCCCACCACCTGTGATACTGGACGCGTCTATAGAGCCTCTATTACTACAACTCCGTTGCTATGGAGATGAATCGCTACGGCTATTTAGTATTCTTCCGGATGGATAGTTTACAGTGGAACGCATCGTGCGACCGGAAATGACGTAGCGGGATCTCACGTTATTGGAACGCAAAACGCGACTTCCGCTAGTTACCGGAAGTGATGTTACGAGCGCTAATACGCGATTCGTTGTTTTGAATGTTGTTCTTTTGGCGCCCAGAAACACAGGGGGTGGGAGGCCGTTCTAGGATTTTATTTTGGCTAATTATCCAAAGTATAAATAAGATGAACTGTGCACTTTACCACCATGCTTCTGACGAAGGACTTTCATAGTCCGAAACACGTAAAGCAGGTGGTTCTTCAGATGATCTCCTTGGGATCAGCATACAGCGTCTTCTGATAACATCTGGAAAACGAGGACTCTGACTTGTCGGTTTGGACTTGATGTCCAAGTGTGAGCTGTTACTCCCATGGAGTGTTATATGCTTCAATGTTTTTAAAGAATGTGAGTTTAATGGTGTTATTAAATATATGGTTTTTATGAAAAAGTGTTGCACTATATTTTTCTCCTCTGATTTTCATATACCCTATTGGAGGAAGACTTGTCAGGATACCACTACCATTTTTGGGGTTGATGAGCATGTATTATACTACTCAAATGTGAGTGTGATACCGTACCACATTATTGATCTGGTGTGTTGTTAAAACAGTGTTACACTAAGTGTGTCTCTCTTGTTTGAGGTATCTCAAGTTGAACGACAACAAGGACTTGCTCTGAAGGATTCGAGACTAAGGACTGGTTTCCAATATTATTGTGATACATGTAACTCTTATCTGCGCCACAGGGATCTCCTTTTTCTTTTGCATTTCTGGTTATGGTTTGGTGTACCTTGAGTAACCTGGGCTGCATTTTGAGTATATTGCGCAGTGGTTAAGGTGTTTCTCTTTGTATAATCTGTTTAAACATGATCAGTAATATGTTCTCCTACATACTTAAAAATGTGTTTTTAGTTGATGTGCTCATATTGCTAATTATACTAATGTATAACATGTGACTGCTAGTGTGATTGCGGACTTTACTATGTCTGTCAGTTTGTTTTCTGATCCTCAATGCTGGTGCATGGGTAGGGTCAGATTGTATGTCACTATAGAAACTTTAAAGTGATTACAGTCACAAATTGTGTAGTACACTGTGAAAGTGCTGATTATCAAGTCTAAGAACGGCAAAGGTGAGGAAGGTGCACTCACAGCAACACCATGTTGATCTTGCAAAACTATTATTCTCTCTGGATCTGGTTCAGGATGGTTTTTGTGCAAATTCTTTTAGTTTTCAGCAAAATGCAAGGCAGATTGCTGTACACAGTCAGGTACAGATGGAACCATTTGGGCTATGTTTGCACAGACCTTATCCAGTATAGCTGAATGGATAATTCCTACAGCTTCTGTACCAGGAAACAAGCTGATAAAATCGATGGTAAGTTGTTCACCGTCACAGGCTACACATGAGGCAGAGGAGGATTCATCAGAAGATGAAATCTCAATTAATTCTACTTCGGCATACGAAGAGGAAGAAAGTCTCAGCTAAGTGGATATAGCGGAGTTAGAGCAATGAAAGCCATTCTATCCTTAGAGGATTCAGCAGAGCCTGTGTTGAAAACCAAGGCACCAGTGTTTATCCCAAAACATTTAAGACTGAGTTCCCAGGGTCATATCAGCTGACTGAAATCTTGGAAGAGGCTTGGGCTACACCCAATAAGTTAAATTCCAAAAAAATGGGATTCCAATTCTCCTCCACAAGCTGGGGATTGTTTAAAAAGGGGGGTGGCTCCTAAAGTAGATACACATGTGATTCGATTAGTGCGAAAAATAAGAATTTACTTACCGATAATTCTATTTCTCGTAGTCCGTAGTGGATGCTGGGGACTCCGTCAGGACCATGGGGAATAGCGGCGCCGCAGGAGACAGGGCACAAAATTAAAAGTTTGACCACTAGGTGGTGTGCACTGGCTCCTCCCCCTATGACCCTCCTCCAAGCCTCAGTTAGGATACTGTGCCCGGACGAGCGTACACAATAAGGAAGGATTTTGAATCCCGGGTAAGACTTATACCAGCCACACCAATCACACTGTACAACTTGAGATCTGAACCCAGGTAACAGCATGATAACAGAGGAGCCTCTGAAAAGATGGCTTCCAACAATAATAACCCGATTTTTGTAACAATAACTATGTACAAGTATTGCAGACAATCCGCACTTGGGATGGGCGCACAGCATCCACTACGGACTACGAGAAATAGAATTATCGGTAAGTAAATTCTTATTTTCTCTGACGTCCTAAATGGATGCTGGGGACTCCGTCAGGACCATGGGGATTATACCAAGGCTCCCAAACGGGCGGGAGAGTGCGGATGACTCTGCAGCACCGAATGAGAGAACTCCAGGTCCTCCTTAGCCAGGGTATCAAATTTGTAGAATTTTACAAACGTGTTCTCCCCTGACCACGTAGCTGCTCGGCAGCGTTGTAATGCCGAGACCCCTCGGGCAGCCGCCCAAGGTGAGCCCACCTTCCTTGTGGAGTGGGCATTTACAGATTTTGGCTGTGGCAGGCCTGCCACAGAATGCGCAAGTTGAATTGTGCTACAAATCCAACGAGCAATCGTCTGCTTAGACGCAGGAACACCCAGCTTGTTGGGTGCATACAGTATAAACAGCGAGTCAGACTTTCTGACTCCAGCTGTCCTTGAAATATATACATATATTTTTAAGGCTCTGACAACGTCGAACAACTTGGAGTCCTCCAAGTCGCTAGAAGCCGCAGGCACCACAATAGGTTGGTTCAGGTGAAACGCTGATACCACCTTAGGGAGAAACTGAGGACGCGTCCGCAGTTCTGTCCTGTCCCAATGGAAAATCAGATATGGCTTTTGTACGAAAAAGCCGCCAATTCTGACACTCTCCTGGCCGAAGCCAGGGCCAGGATCATGGTCACTTTCCATGTAAGATATTTCAAATCCACCGATTTGAGTGGCTCAAACCAATGGGATTTGAGGAATCCCAAAACTACATTGAGATCCCACAGTGCCACTGGAGGCACAACCGGGGCTGTATATGTAGTACTCCCCTGACAAAAGCCTGGACTTCAGGAACTGAAGCCAATTCTTTCTGGAAGAAAATCGACAGGGCCGAAATTTGAACCTTAATGGACCCCAATTTGAGGCCCATAGACAATCCTGTTTGCAGGAAATGTAGGAATCGACCCAGTTGAAATTCCTCCGTCGGAGCCCTCTCCTTCAGGATCCGGCGTTCAACCGCCATGCCGTCAAAACGCAGCCGCGGTAAGTCTAGAGGTAGAGTGCACGGATCCTCCGTGCGCATCTCTTGAAGTTCCGGGTACCAAGTCTTTCTTGGCAAATCCGGAGCCACGAGTATCGTTCTTACTCCCCTTCGCCTTATAATTCTCAGTACCTTGGGTATGAGAGGCAGAGGGGGGAACACATACATTGACTGGTACACCCATGGTGTTACCAACGCGTCCACAGCTATTGCCTGAGGGTCTCTTGACCTGGCGCAATACCTGTCCAGTTTTTTGTTGAGGCGGGACGTCATCATGTCCACCTTTGGTTTTTCCCAACGGTTCACAATCATGTGGAAGACTTCTGGATGAAGTCCCCACTCTCCCGGGTGGTGATCGTGTCTGCTGAGGAAGTCTGCTTCCCAGTTGTCCACTCCCGGAATGAACACTGCTGACAGTGCCATCACATGATTTTCTGCCCAGTGAAAAATCCTTGCAGCTTCTGCCATTGCCCTCCTGCTTCTTGTGTCGCCCTGTCTGTTTACGTGGGCGACTGCCGTGGTGTTGCCCTACTGGATCAACACCGGCTGACCCTGAAGCAGAGGTCTTGCCAGGCTTAGAGCATTGTAAATTGCCCTTAGCTCCAGTATATTTATGTGAAGTGAAGTCTCCAGGCTTGACCACACTCCCTGGAAATTTCTTCCCTGTGTGACTGCTCCCCAGCCTCTCAGGCTGGCATTCGTGGTCACCAGGACCCAGTCCTGAATGCCGAATCTGCGGCCCTCCAAAAAGGTGAGCACTCTGCAACCACCACAGAAGAGACCCCCTTGTCCTTGGAGACGGGGCTATCCGCTGATGCATCTGAAGATGCGATCCGGACCATTTGTCCAGCAGATCCCACTGAAAGGTTCTTGCGTGGAATCTGCCGAATGGAATCGCTTCGTAAGAAGCCACCATTTACCCAGGACTCTTGTGCATTGATGCACTGACACTTTTCCTGGTTTTAGGAGGTTCCTGACTAGCTCGGATAACTCCCTGGCTTTCTCCTCCGGGAGAAAAACCTTTTTCTGAACTGTGTCCAGAATCATCCCTAGGAACAGCAGACGTGTCGTCGGGCTCAGCTGGGATTTTGGAAAATTTGGAATCCACCCGTGCTGTTGCAGCACTACTTGGGTTAGTGCTACACCGGCCTCTAACTGTTCTCTGGATCTTGCCCTTATCAGGAGATCGTCCAAGTAAGGGATAATTAATACGCCTTTTCTTCGAAGAAGAATCATTTCGGCCATTACCTTGGTAAAGACCCGGGGTGCCGTGGACAATCCAAACGGCAACGTCTGAAACTGATAGTGACAGTTTTGTACCACGACCCTGAGGTACCCTTGGTTTGAAGGGCAAATTGGGACATGGAGGTAAGCATCCTTGATGTCCAAGGACACCATAAAGTCCCCTTCTTCCAGATTCGCTATCACTGCTCTGAGTGATTTCATCTTGAACTTGAACCTTTGTATGTAAGTGTTCAAAAGATTTCAGACTTAGAATAGGTCTCACCGAGCCGTCCGGCTTCGGTACCACAAACAGCGTGGAATAATACCCCTTTCCTTGTTGTAGTAGGGGTACCTTGACTATTACTTGCTGGGAATACAGCTTGTGAATAGCTTCCAACACCGTCTCCCTGTCGGAGGGAGATGTTGGTAAAGCAGACTTCAGGAATCTGCGAGGAAGAGACGTCTCGAATTCCAATCTGTACCCCTGTGATACTACCTGCAGGATCCAGGGGTCGACTTGCGAGTGAGCCCACTGCGCGCTGAAATTCTTGAGACGACCCCCCCCCACCGGACCTGAGTCCGCTTGTAAGGCCCCAGCGACATGCTGAGGACTTTTCAGAAGCGGGGGAGTGCTTCTGCTCCTGGGAAGGAGCTGCTTGCTGCAGTCTCTTACCCTTTCCTTTGCCTCAGGCAGATATGAATGGCCTTTTGCCCGCTTGTTCTTATGAGAACGAAAGGACTGAGGCTGAAAAGACGGTGTCTTTTTCTGTTGGGAGGTGACCTGAGGTAAAAAAAGGTGGATTTTCCGGCTGTTGCCGTGGCCACCAAGTCCGATAGACCGACCCCAAATAATTCCTCCCCTTTATACGGCAAATTTCCATATGCCGCTTGGAATCCGCATCACCTGACCACTGTCGCGTCCATAAACTTCTTCTGGCAGAAATGGACAGCGCACTTACCCTTGATGCCAGAGTGCAAATATCCCTCTGTGCATCTCGCATATAAAGAAAATGCATCCTTTAAATGCTCTATAGTCAATAAAATATTGTCGCTATTCAGGGTATCAATATTTCCAGTCAGAGATTCCGACCAAACCCCCCCAGCACTGCACATCCATGCTGGGGCGATTGCTGGTCGCAGTATAACATCAGTATGTGTGTATATACTTTTTAGAGTATTTTCCAGCCTCCTATCAGCTGGATCTTTGAGGGCGGCCGTATCAGGAGACGGTAACGCCACTTGTTTTGATAAGCGTGTGAGCGCCTTATCTACCCTAGAGGGTGTTTCCCAGCGCGCCCTAACCTCTGGCGGGAAAGGGTATAATGCCAATAACTTCTCTGAAATTAGCAACTTCCTATCGGGGGTAACCCACGCTTCATCACACACTTCAATCAATTCATCTGATTCAGGAAAAACTACAGGTAGTTTTTTCACACCCCACATAATACCCATTTTTGTGGTACTTGTAGTATCAGAAATATGTAACGCCTCCTTCATTGCCGTGATTATGTAACGTGTGGCCCTACTGGAAAATACGTTTGTTTCTTCACCGTCGACACTGGAGTCAGTGTCCGTGTCTGTGTCTGTCGACCGACTGAGGTAATGGGCGTTTTAAAGCCCCTGACGGTGTTTGAGACGCCTGGACAGGTACTAATTGGTTTGCCGGCCGTCTCATATCGTCAACCGACCTTGTAGCGTGTTGACACTATCACGTAATTCCATAAATAAAGCCATCCATTCCGGTGTCGACTCCCTAGGGGGTGACATCCCATTACAGGCAATTGCTCCGCCTCCACACCAACATCGTCCTCATACCTGTCGACACACACGTACCGACAGCACACACACAGGGAATGCTCTGATAGAGGACAGGACCCCACTAGCCCTTTGGGGAGACAGAGGGAGAGTTTGCCAGCACACACCAAAGCGCTATAATTATACAGGGACAACCTTATAGTAAGTGTTTTCCCTTATAGCAGCTTAATATATAATAATATCGCCAAAAAATGCCCCCCCTCTCTGTTTTAACCCTGTTTCTGTAGTGCAGTGCAGGGGAGAGCCTGGGAGCCTTCCCACCAGCGGATCTGTGTGGGAAAAATGGCGCTGTGTGCCGAGGAGATAGGCCCCGCCCCCTTCACGGCGGGCTCTTCTCCCGGTTTTTTCTGTAATCCTGGCAGGGGTTAAATACATCCATATAGCCAAGGGGCTATATGTGATGTATTTTTAGCCAGTAAAGGTAATTACATTGCTGCCCAGGGCACCCCCCCCCAGCGCCCTGCACCCTCAGTGACCGCGGTGTGAAGTGTGCTGAGAGCAATGGCGCACAGCTGCAGTGCTGTGCGCTACCTTAAGAAGACTGGGAAGTCTTCAGCCGCCGATTTCTGGACCTCTTCTCTCTTCAGCATCTGTAAGGGGGCCGGCGGCGCGGCTCCGGTGACCCATCCAGGCTGTACCTGTGATCGTCCCTCTGGAGCTAGTGTCCAGTAGCCTAAGAAGCCAATCCATCCTGCACGCAGGTGAGTTCGCTTCTTCTCCCCTTAGTCCCGCGTTGCAGTGAGCCTGTTGCCAGCAGGACTCACTGAAAATAAAAAAAACCTAACAAACTTTTATTCTAAGCAGCTCTTTAGGAGAGCCACCTAGATTGCACCCTTCTCGGCCGGGCACAAAAATCTAACTGAGGCTTGGAGGAGGGTCATAGGGGGAGGAGCCAGTGCACACCACCTAGTGGTCAAACTTTTAATTTTGTGCCCCGTCTCCTGCGGAGCCGCTATTCCCCATGGTCCTGACGGAGTCCCCAGCATCCACTTAGGACGTCAGAGAAATCTATATTACCTTTGCCTTCAACATCATTAAATGATGTCACGGATTGACTAAAAACCATACTTTCCCTGTGTGGGGTAGTCATAAGGCCAGCCATGGCTTCAGCTTGGATGGCATAAGCAGTGGCTGCCTGGGCTAATACATTGAAGAGGGAGGGGGGGGGGGGGGGGGGGGGCGCGCCGATTCAGGATCTAAGGTTTTGGAATTTTTGCCTTTTTCTGAAAATATTTTTTGGTAAAGAATTGACAGATATTCTGGAGTCAGAAGCAGACTCCAAAAAGGTAAAGTTTCCTTTCACATACAACTTCAAACCTAAAGGTCCAGCTGTTTGGTCCTTTTGGTCTCAAGTTTTGCTAAGGGAAACAGTTCACAAGCAGCCCCAATATAACAAGTCTGGTAAGTCAAAAAAGCATTGGGCTACCAGAGGGCCAGCTTCCAAATCAGAAGACCAGCCATCAGCCTGATGGTGCGGGCCTCCACCTGGGGGACCCCAGGTTAGGGGGCCGACTTCTTCAGTTTGCACAGATCTGGCAGCGAGGACAGGGTTTTTACTCCAACCTGTTTTTGGTTCAGAAGCCAAATGGGTAATTTCAGACCACTCTCAAAATGGTTAACAAATACATTTGGGTACCTCTGTTTCACATGGAGACGTTACGTTCCACAGTCTTGGCCATGGAGCCAGGGGATTATATATATGGTATCCCTGGATATACATGGTGCTTACCTACATGTTCCTATAGCACTGTCCCATCAGTGTTCTCAGGTTTGCTATCCTCCAACAGCATTTTCAGTTCCAGGCCCTACCTTTTGGTTTAGTCACAGCCCCCAGAGTATTTACAAAGATTATGGTGGTTATGGCAGATTATCCCCGCAAGCAGGGTATAAGAATTTCCATACCGTGACAATCTTTTAATCCTGGCAGTTACAGGAATTGCTCCTATGTCATCTCAGACAATAACATATCTGCAGAGGCACGGATGGCTCATAAATTGGGCAAAATCATCTCTAGTTCTGTCAGAACGGATTACTCACTTGGGGGCTGTACTGGATTCAGGTCTGCAGAGAGTATTTTTACCTCGGAACAAGATATCCAAGGTTCAGTCAAGGATTCAAGACTGGCTACACAGTCAAACGGTATCCATTCATACAGCAATGCGAGTGATGAGTTTGGTGGTATCAACATATCGACATGGAGTATGCACAATACCACTCAAGGCTTCTGCAGCGTCTGATTCTTGCCAAATGGAATGGATTACATCAGACGATAAAAATACAGACTATGGTACTTTTGATAAAAGTAAAAAGGTTATTAGCCTGGTGGCTACAGACATCCAATCTGGACAAGGGGAGACCACTTTGGATATCAGATTGGGAAATTCTGACAACAGATGCCAGTCTCCAGGGCTGGGAAGCAGTGTCCGTAAGGTTGTGTTTCCAGGGGCGATGGGCCAAAGAAGAAAGTTGCCTGCCAATAAATGTGTTGGAACTTTCAGGCAAAGGACATTCGAGGAAAACCGGTCCAGATCCACTCGGACAATGCGACGGCAGTAGCGTACCTCAACCATCAGGGAGGAACTCGCAGCCAAAAAGCGATGGAGGTAAGTCACATACTAAAGTGGGCAGAACTCCATCTTCCAGCCTTGTCTGCAGTGTTCGTTCCGTGAGTCCTTTACTGGGAAGCTGACTTTTTCAGTCGACGCCATTCAAGAAAGCGAATGGGCTCTACACCCGGAGGTCTTCCAGACTCTAGTAGACAAATGGGGGTTGCCAGAGATCTCATGGCATCCCGTCTGAACAACAAAGTGCTCGCATACGGGTCAAGAACAAAGGATCCCAGAGCGATCTTAGTGGACGCCTTGTCGGTGAGATGGGACTTTCATCTGGCTTATGTGTTCCCTCCAACCACTCTATTACCCAGGGTGGTGAGAAAGATAAAGCAAGATAAGGGTGCCGTGATACTAATAGCTCAGGCTTGGCCCAGAAGGCATTGGTATACGGATCTGCAGAGAATGTCGATTGATGCTCCATTTCTGCTCCCTCAATGTCCAGACGCATGGTCCTTGTTATCCCAGACATCTGGATCGACTGTCTTTGATGGCGTGGCTCTTGAAACCTCTACCCTGAAGTCAAGAGGATTCTCACAACAGGTAATTCAAACAATGCTCAGAGCAAGGAAACCTTCCTCAGCTCGTCTTTATCACCAAATATGGCAAACCTATATTCATTGGTGCAGTGAAAGAAAGGTGGACCCTAAATCTTTAAGAGTTTCCAGAGTCTTAGCATTCCTTCGGGCAGGAATAGATATGGGTTTGAAGGTGGCTTCCTTGAGTGCAAGTGTCGGCATTGACTAAGGTTCCAGAAGAAAATTGCCAATTTACAGGATGTGCGTACTTTACTTCAGGGAATGCTGCGCATTCAACCTCCGTTTGTTCTGCCTACAGTGCCGTGGGACTTATGTTTAGTACTGAAAGCCCTTCAAGTTGCCCCATTTGAACCACTTAAAGTGGATCTTAAATGGTTGACAGCTAAAGCGCTCTTTCTACTGACTATGGCATCAGCTATAAGAGTATCAGATTTAGGGGCATTGTCATGTTGTTTCCCATTTCTGATTTTTTATCCAGATAGAGCAGTTATCAGATCTGGGTATCTTCCTAAGGTGGTGTCTAAATTCCACCTTACTGAAGAAACTATAGTCCCGGCTTTTCACGTATCGGGACTTTCTGCGGGAGATGCATTGCTGGACGTTGTCTGTATCTACGTGGATCGTACCAGTGACATCAGAAAGAGACAGATTCTCTCTTCATTCTCTACAGATTTCACAAGAGGATGGCCTGCTAGTAAACAAACGCTGGCAAAATGGCTTCGGATGACTATTTCAGAAGCATATTCTGAGGCTGATCTCCCTGTTCCGGCTGTCTGTTCACTCTACTCGTAAGGTAGGTCCCTCATGGGCAGCACAGCGTGGTGCTTCAGCAGAACAGATATGTAAGGCAGCCACATGGTCTTTCATTAACACATTCATTAGACATTATGCCTTGGATACCTTTGCCTCCCATGAGGCTGAATTCAGGGGAAGGGTTCTCCAGTTCAATCAGGAGCGTCCCCACCACTAAATTGCTTTGGGAAATCCCACTGTTATCCTGTGGATAACCTGTGGACCCTGCCGGAGAAATATATACGTTATGGTAAGCCCTTACACCGTTGATACCGGTATTTCTCCTAACTACACATGATCCACAGGGATCCCACCCTGACGCACCTGATTTGAGGATCCTTTTACTCACTAACCTCTTCCTTCTTGTACGGAAGGGTGTGCATGTGTGTTCTCGCCTGATTAGGGCTCTACATGATGCTCCTGCCTTGTGCTTTGGAATACAACTGATTTGCCTGAGCCAGGGATATATGGACGGGCCCGTTGCATGTTGGGAGGCCGGAAAGCTTTGATCGATTGGTTCCAATCTGCTGTCGCTTCATCATATCCCATGGTTATCCTGTGGACTTAGGAGAAACCCCATTATCAAGTTCTTACCATAACGTATATTTATTGAAGTGTATTATTCCACAATATTTGAAGCCATATACTACCTTACTTTCACTACTCAGAATAGCAAACAAATGTGAGAGCAATTACCTAAAATAATCCACATAAAAGGATTTTATTTTTGATACCAGATTTGCATACAAATTAGTAATGAACTCCATATATGAAGAGGCCAACAAAGACATTACAAACTTATTTTGTTTCTCATTTTCATTGCACTTTATTATTTTTGCTAAATATTGTAACATACAAATTTAGTAACATTGTAGTGATTAAAATGTTTTCACATTGAATCATTACCCTAATTTGAACAAACTAGCTTTGTAATTCTTGGATAAGTAACTGGACAGAAATAGGATTTTAATCACCTACCAGTAAATCCTTTTCTCGTAGTCCATAGAGGATGCTGGGGTCTATTTTAGTACCATGGGGTGTAGACGGTTCCGCAGGAGCCTTCAGCACTTTAAGACTTTTCAACAGTGTGAATTGGCTCCTCCCTCTATGCCCCTCCTCCAGACCTCAGCATAGGAACTGTGCCCGAGTAGACTGACAACTTCGAGAGAAGAATTTACATTAAACTAGTGGCGACATTCACACCAGCTCACACCATACAAAACTTGCCGCCTAACATGGCCTTCAACATAACCCATGCCAAAGTGCATGCATAACGCAACAGCTGTGAACATCTTAGCACATGAGAACCTGTGTAAGATGATAACTTAATTCTGCAGGAAAAATTAGCACTGGGCGGGCACCTAGCACCCTCTACGGACTACGAGAAAAGGATTTACCGGTAAGCAATTAAAATCCTATTTTCTCTTACGTCCTAGCGGATGCTGGGGTCCATTTTAATACCATGGGGATGTACCAAAGCTCCCAGTGCGGGTGGGAAAGTGCTAATGTTCCTGTAGAACTGACTAACCAAACTGAAGGTCGTCAGCAGCCAAGGTGTCAAACCTGTAAAACTTAAACGTGTTTGCCCCTGACCAAGTAGCTGTTCAGCAAATTTGCAGTGCCGAGACACCCCAGGCAATTGCACAAGAAGAACCCACTTTCCTTGTAGAGTGGGCCTTGACCGAACTCGATAACTGCAATCCTGCCGTGGAATAAGCGTGCCGAATGGTACATCTGATCCAGCGCGCAATAGTCTGCTTAGAAGCAGGACCCCCAATCTTGTTGGGGTCAGAGTTCAAACAAAAGATTCTGTTTTCCTTATCCGAGTTGTTCTTGCAACATAAGTCCTCAACGCTCTGACATCCAAGGACTTTGCAACGGCTGGGATATCAGAAGCCACAGGCACCACCACAGGTTGGTTGATATGGAAATAAGCCAAGAAAATGCTGACGCGTCCACAGTTCAGCTCTATCTTCATGAAAAATCAAGTAAGGACTCGTGTGACAGAGCCCCTAATTCAGACACTCGTCTGCCTGAAGCCAAGGCCAACAGCATGACCACTTTCCAAGTGAGAAACTTCAACTCTACCTCTTGTGGAGGCTCAAACCAGTCCGGAACTGCAAAACCACATTAAGATCCTATGGCGCCGCAGGAGGCACAAAGGGAGGTTGAATGCGCAGAACGCCCTTCAAGAAACGTCTGGACCTCAGGAAGGGAAGCCAACTGATTATGAAAGAAAATGGACAAGGCTGAAATTTGGACCTTGATAGACCCCAATCTCAAGCCAGCATCCAAACCCGCCTGTAGAAATAGAAGACGTCCTAATAGAAACTCCACCGCAGGAGACTTCTTGGATTCACACCAAGATACATATTTTCTCCAAATATGGTGTTAATGTTTGGACGTTACCCCTTTCCTGGCCAGAATAAGTGTGGGAATTACTTCATTGGGAATACCCTTACGGGATAGGATCTGGCGCTCAACTGCCACGCCGTCAAACGCAGCCGTGGTAAGTCTTGATAAACAAACGGCCCCTGCTGAAGCTGGTCCTCGTGAAGAGGAAGAGACTGAGGATCTTCCAGTAATAACTCCTGAAGATCTGGATACCAAGCCCTCCTTGGCCAGTCTGGAGCAATGAGAATTGCTCGAACCCTTGTTCTTCTGATGATCTTGAGAACTTTTGGTGATAGTGGAAGTGGAAGGAACAGATACACCGACTGAAACACCCACTGGGTCACTAGTGCATCCACTGCTATTGATTGTGGGTCTCTCGACCTGGAACTATTTCTGAAGCTTCTTGTTGAGACGTGATGCCATCATACCTACTTGAGGAACGCCCCAACGATCTGCTACCTCTGCAAAGACTTCTGGGTGGAAGCCACATACTCCTGGATGGAGATCGTGTCTGCTGAGGAAGTCTGCTTCCCAGTTGTCCACTCTCGGAATGAAAATTGCATACAGAGCTTTTGCATGTCTTTTTGCCCAGATGAGTATCTGTCACCCCTGCCATTGCCGCTCTGCTTTTTGTTCCGCCCTGGCGGTTTATGTAAGCTGCTGCAGTTACATTGTCTGACTGGATCTATAAGGGACGACCTTGAAGAACGTGTGCCGCTTGATGAAGGCTGTTGTACACAGCTCTCAATTCCAGAATGTTTATGTGAAGGAGTACTTCTTGACTTGACCATCGTCCTTGGAAGCTTTCCCTTTGTGTGACTGCTCCCCAACCTCAGAGGCTTGCATCTGTGGTCACCAGGATCCAAGTCTGAATCCCGAACCTGCGTCCCTCCAGGAGGTGAGAACTTTGAAGCCACCACAAGAGTGAAATAAATTCTGGCTTCTGTTGACAGGATTATCCTCCGGTGCATGTGTAGGTGCGATCCAGACCACTTGTCCAGTAGGTCTCATTGGAACACCCTGGCGTGGAATCGGCCAAATTGTAGAGCCTCGTAGGCCGCTACCATCTTCCCCACCCGTCGGATGCACTGATTAATCAATACACGTGCTGGTTTAAAAACTTGTTTGACCATCCTCTGGATCTCCAGAGCCTTTTCCACCGGTAGGAATACTTTCTGTGCTTCCATGTCCAATATCATTCCCAGAAATGATAACCTCATTGTGGGTTCCAATTGTGATTTTGGAAAGTTTATGATCCAACCGTGCTGTTGAAGCACCATCAGGGAAAGTGCAATGTTCTGCACTAGTTTCTCCCTGGATCTCGCTTTTATGAGATCGTTCAAGTATGGGGATGGCTGACTCAACTCTTGCGAAGAAGAACCATCATCTCCGCCATCACCTTGGTGAATATTCTCGGAGCCGTGGAGAACCCGAAAGGCAATGTTTGGAACTGGTAGTGGAAGTCCTGCACAGCAAACCTCAGGTATGCCTGATGCAGCGGGTAGATGGGAACATGTAAATAAGCATCTTTGAGGTCTATCGATACCAGAAATTCCTTTTCCTCCAAGCTGGAGATCTCCGCTCTTAGGGATTCCATCTTGAATTTGAACCTTTTCAAATAAAGGTTCAGAGTCTTTAGGTGTAAAATCGGTCTGACCGTGCCATCCGGTTTCGGCACTACAAACAGGCTTGAATAAAACCCTTTTTCCTGTTGTGACACAGGAACAAAGGAAATTACGTTGTCTTGACATAATTTCTGTATTGCGTTCAGCACTTTTGCTCTGTCCTGAACAGAAGCTGGTAAGGCCGATTTGAAAAATCGGCATGGGGGAAGGTCTTGAAATTCCAATTTGTACCTTTGGGATACTATCTGCAATACCCAAGGATCCAGATCTGAGTGAACCCAGACCTGGCTGAAAGACGGGAGACGTGCCCCCACCCGATCGTACTCCCGCAGGGGAGCCCCAGCGTCATGCTGAGGGTTTAGCAGAAGTAGCTGTTGACTTCTACTCCTGCAAGCCTGATGGTGTAGGTTTTTTACCTATTCCTCGCCCTCTTCCTGCAATTAAGGGGGTACCCTTTTGCCTTTTTGGACTGGTTGGGCCGAAAGGATTGCATCGTATAAGAATGAAATCCTTTCATAGGTGGAGCAGCTGCGGAAGGCAGAAATGATGACTTGCATGATGTAGTTGTTGAAATCATGTCATCCAGCTCGTCTCCAAAGAGGGCTTCTCCATTGTAAGGAAGCGCCTCAATATTCTTTTTTGATTCCGCATCAGCATTCCATTGGCGGATCCACAGCGCCCTGCGGGCTGAAATCGGCATAGCGGAGGATCTTGAACCCAGCAACCCAATATCCTTCATAGCTGCAACTAAGTAACCTGCGGCATCTTTGATATGGCAGAGAGTTAGGACTATTTCATCCCTGTCAACTGTGTCTATGTTAACAAGCAAGTTGTCAGACCATTTTTCCACAGCGTTACCCATGCACAAGCAATGGTGGGCCTGAGCACTGTTCAGTTAGCCATATATATGGATTTTAGGGTTGTTTCTAATTTATGGTCAGCTGGATCTTTTAAAATGGCTGAACCAGGGGCAGGCAAAACTATTTTATTAGACAGCCGAGAAACTGAGGTGTCTATCATTGAGGGTGTCTCCCATTTGTGCCTGTCTTCCTCAGGGAAAGGGTACGCTACACGTATCATTCTGGGAAGAGTACATTTATTCTCGGGTTAGCCCAGGATTCTTCAAAGAACGCATTCAAATCCTTTGAAGGAGGAAAAGTCACAACCTGCTTTTTATTTAATTTAAAATAATCCTTTTGGTCAGGGACCAGTGTGTCAGGAAACTTCAACACGTCCTTTATAGCGACTATCATATATTGTATGCTTTTGGCTAATTTGGGGACTACCCCTCTCAAATCTCCAGTGTCGGAATCTCTCTCTGTCCCTTGCATTATCTGGGCCAGAGACCTTTTCTGGGAACTGGATGGGACCTGAGTGAGAGGATATGGAGGGGTCAGTAAATAGCGCATCCTCCAGACGGCCTCCAATATTTAGTCTGTTCAGACTCAGAATTTCTTTGCAAGCATTGACATTCTTTTGCAACATTCTCACCCACTCTGGCTCCTTTTGAGAGAGAAGGGCCACCACATTACCCCCTGGTTCATCTAAAATGGGTTCTTCCAGGGAAGAACCCTCTCCGATGTCTGACATGTTACACACATCCCTATCACACAGGGGAGCTATTGGGGACAGACCCACACTAAAGTCTGTCAGAGAGACACAGAGGGATTTGCCAGTCCACACACTACACCTTATATGTGAATTGTGGAAATATTACCCACTTACAGTGCATATACCAATAATAGGCTCACAGACCTAATTATAATGAACACTCTCTGCCCCTTCTATAAAACCCTGTACTTGTATCAGCGTTGTCATGAGGAGAAACAGCGTTTAGGAGCTTCACACTGGCGTTTCTGCAGGAGAAAATGGCGCCCAGTGAGTGTTCTGGCAAGTCTGAGGAGAATTCCCGTCCCCCATTAATGGCGCGATTCAGCCTCAGCAATGTAATATTTATACTGGCTGGGGATGGTACATTAGTGACTGTACATGTGCCCTTTTTGGCAGTGAGAGTAAGGTTTTAAAACATGCCCTCAGAGCGCGCCGTATGGTTTTAGGATACCATAAAAAAATAGCCTTAATTTAAACTTATACCTAGAAACATTTGAGGGAGTGCTAGTGTTGCAATTTATGCTACGAGTGCTTAAAATTAGTGTCAAACATAAAAAAGGAGTGACAAGGGCAAATCCATTTTTCTTATTTACACTCCTATTTTAAAGAACATTAGGACAGATGTATGAAAGTGCGCTGTGGTTTCTGCTGACCACAGCGCACGTAAACCATTCATTTACCACAACCCCGTAACTTATCAACGGCGTCTTAACGCCGTGTGCTTCACATGCTGCGCTCCCCCGCCGCTTACCGCTTGCCCACAGTCACCAAAGGGACACGAATGAGTCACTATACGCCTCCTAAAGCCGCCGATCCGGAACACCTCCCCCGGGCAGGCGATGTGTGGTTAAAGCATTGGTGGATGTTTTTGTTTTTTTGTGTTTCACTAAAAAACTATTGATAGAGGACAAACACTGCCTCATACCGCCAGCTAGAAGCAGGGGAGAAGGGCGTATGCGCACACACTGCAGCGCCAACACCAGCCGAGCCAATGTGGATGGTGCGCTATAACGTCTTCCCACATCAGCTGCCACACATGTAATACATTGTGGCGCAGGGACCAGCCATATTACCACGATAATGTGGTGATACGGCGCCAAGCACATAACGTCTGTAAGGACGTTCATCATACATCACCCTCCTTATTCCTGTGGCGCAACATCCGGGGATCTATTACCCACGGGTAAAGACTTCCAGTCTCTTCTCCCAGGTAAATGGATTGGAGCCAATGAAAGAGATCAAAGCTTAACCAACAAGCAGCCACAAGCAATTAAGCTGCAAGATACAGGAATTACAAAATCTGAAATTTTTCCTCTGGAGACAGATCAATTTTTGTTTCAAACTCTTTAGTGATCTGGAATGACTTTATAATGTATTAGCTACTGTGGGCAGCGATCTGCTTTCTAAAAAATGAATAGAGAATGATGTGGGCAGGCAAATACAGAATATCAAGTTATATAAAGGCTCCAAGACCTAACATCTTAAAAAGTTCATAACTATATAAGGAAGCACAATCTTAAACCCAGTAAAAAACAGGAATACCCGTACAAGGAATATAAGTATGTTAAACATTAACACCAGATTAACAACTTCCAAATCATGACCTTATGTGATCACACATGTAATGGAATTTTGCTTCTTATTACAAGTTTCTTTCCAGGATTCAAATCTTCATGAGTATTCATTTATTATATTTAGGCAAGTTTTACATACAGCACAAACAGCATTTATGAGGTCCGTTGGTAATGTCTGCCACAAGAGCCCTTGAACATTAATAGAGTTTGAAGTTACTTGTTTCCTTTTGCAGAATTTCCATAGTACAATGAAAGCAGTTTTCTTTCAGGTATTACACGATTACTCGTAAGACACTGAGAAAATAAATAGATAGCATGTTAATTTGTATTTAAAAACCATTACAATCCCTTGTATGACGAGATAATATTCTGAGAAACAATTAAGCTGGATATAACACAGACAATGTCCAGAAGACATCATACAGCACAATGCCAACTATACGGCATACGGCACAGGACCATACAGCATACTAACAAAACAGGTTAAACACAGAATTAAAACTATACAGGTATGTGCAAAGAAGCCAGTAATGTAACGTGTATACTGGATATATTTACCTGTGCACTGAAGTCCGTAAACATCTTCTCCGGGAGCTTCAGAGACTCAACCTGCAGCACTGGATCCTAATACTCTGTCAATGTCACCCACAGAGCCACCTAGAACATCCAGTGTTACAAGACATTAGCTTCCTCTTGCAAATCTGCTAATGGAAGAAGCAAACCAATTTCTTTAAGGTAGCCAAAAACCTCAACATTCAATAGAGTAGCTGCCCTAGTGAGAAGTGGAAATACTAGTACGTCTGTAAACATAAAATAAACAATTCTAAAAGCACAACATCCTAGAGGAAGTCAATAAATCACATGATGCCGTAAGGCAAGGCATCTTACAGAACGGATACATAAACCCTGGATCATTAGGGTGCCTTGAAGACTAAGTTTGGGTACCACTGTAATAGGATACTAAGTAATAGCAAGCTGGATAGGGGGCTGAAAATGGCAGGAAAGCACCACACAGCACACCACCACAGATTTAGGATTGCATTACATTGTGAAATACAAACTATTAGGATTTTAAATGTACGCACACTGGAAAAGGGATTGACGATGTCAGGAAGGCATCATACCGCACAGTGCCATACGACAAAGCATTACACAGCATGATACCCTAACGGTTTTGAGGATGCTAATAGATTTCACCCAGATATACAAACTTAAAGGATATTAAGGAAAAGCTGGATACAGGTCTGAAAACGCCAGGAAAAACCATACAGCAAAACATCACACAGCATGATGCTAAACTTCTGGTTTTAAAGATGATGAAAATAGTTGTACAAACTTTTAGGATATTAAGGAAAAGAAGGGAGGATATAAAACGGAAACCTTCAGGAAGGCACTATACAGCATAATGTCGTACCATACGGCACAACACCACACAGCATGATGCCATATTTATGGTTTTAGTGACAACAAAGTTTGTATTGCTGGGTGTTACCTACTAAAATATTAATAAAGCTGGATATGGGATTGACAACATCAGAAAAGTACCATACTGCACAATGCCAAGCCGCACAGTGCCATACGACCTAGCATTACACAGCATGATACCCTCCTAACGGTTTTGAGGATGCTAATAGATTTCACCCAGATATACAAACTTAAAGGATATTAAGGAAAAGCTGGATACAGGTCTGAAAACGCCAGGAAAAACCATACAGCAAAACATCACACAGCATGATGCTAAACTTCTGGTTTTAAAGATGATGAAAATAGTTATACAAACTTTTAGGATATTAAGGAAAAGAAGGGCGGATATAAAACGGAAACCTTCAGGAAGGCACTATACAGCATAATGTCGTACCATACGGCACAACACCACACAGCATGCTGCCATATTTATGGTTTTAGTGACAACAAAGTTTGTATTGCTGGGTGTTACCTACTAAAACATTAATAAAGCTGGATATGGGATTGACAACATCAGAAAAGTACCATACTGCACAATGCCAAGCCGCACAGTGCCATACGACCTAGCATTACACAGCATGATACCCTCCTAACGGTTTTGAGGATGCTAATAGATTTCACCCAGATATACAAACTTAAAGGATATTAAGGAAAAGCTGGATACAGGTCTGAAAACGCCAGGAAAAACCATACAGCAAAACATCACACAGCATGATGCTAAACTTCTGGTTTTAAAGATGATGAAAATAGTTGTACAAACTTTTAGGATATTAAGGAAAAGGGAGGATATAAAACGGAAACCTTCAGGAAGGCACTATACAGCATAATGTCGTACCATACGGCACAACACCACACAGCATGATGCCATATTTATGGTTTTAGTGACAACAAAGTTTGTATTGCTGGGTGTTACCTACTAAAATATTAATAAAGCTGGATATGGGATTGACATCAGAAAAGTACCATACTGCACAATGCTAAGCCGCACAGTGCCATACGACCTAGCATTACACAGCATGATACCCTCCTAACGGTTTTGAGGATGCTAATAGATTTCACCCAGATATACAAACTTAAAGGATATTAAGGAAAAGCTGGATACAGGTCTGAAAACGCCAGGAAAAACCATACAGCAAAACATCACACAGCATGATGCTAAACTTCTGGTTTTAAAGATGATGAAAATAGTTGTACAAACTTTTAGGATATTAAGGAAAAGAAGGGAGGATATAAAACGGAAACCTTCAGGAAGGCACTATACAGCATAATGTCGTACCATACGGCACAACACCACACAGCATGATGCCATATTTATGGTTTTAGTGACAACAAAGTTTGTATTGCTGGGTGTTACCTACTAAAATATTAATAAAGCTGGATATGGGATTGACAACATCAGAAAAGTACCATACTGCACAATGCCAAGCCGCACAGTGCCATACGACCTAGCATTACACAGCATGATACCCTCCTAACGGTTTTGAGGATGCTAATAGATTTCACCCAGATATACAAACTTAAAGGATATTAAGGAAAAGCTGGATACAGGTCTGAAAACGCCAGGAAAAAACCATACAGCAAAACATCACACAGCATGATGCTAAACTTCTGGTTTTAAAGATGATGAAAATAGCTGTACAAACTTTTAGGATATTAAGGAAAAGAAGGGAGGATATAAAACGGAAACCTTCAGGAAGGCACTATACAGCATAATGTCGTACCATACGGCACAACACCACACAGCATGATGCCATATTTATGGTTTTAGTGACAACAAAGTTTGTATTGCTGGGTGTTACCTACTAAAATATTAATAAAGCTGGATATGGGATTGACAACATCAGAAAAGTACCATACTGCACAATGCTAAGCCGCACAGTGCCATACGACCTAGCATTACACAGCATGATACCCTCCTAACGGTTTTGAGGATGCTAATAGATTTCACCCAGATATACAAACTTAAAGGATATTAAGGAAAAGCTGGATACAGGTCTGAAAACGCCAGGAAAAACCATACAGCAAAACATCACACCGAATGATGCTAAACTTCTGGTTTTAAAGATGATGAAAATAGTTGTACAAACTTTTAGGATATTAAGGAAAAGAAGGGAGGATATAAAACAGAAACCTTCAGGAAGGCACTATACAGCATAATGTCGTACCATACGGCACAACACCACACAGCATGATGCCATATTTATGGTTTTAGTGACAACAAAGTTTGTATTGCTGGGTGTTACCTACTAAAATATTAATAAAGCTGGATATGGGATTGACATCAGAAAAGTACCATACTGCACAATGCTAAGCCGCACAGTGCCATACGACCTAGCATTACACAGCATGATACCCTCCTAACGGTTTTGAGGATGCTAATAGATTTCACCCAGATATACAAACTTAAAGGATATTAAGGAAAAGCTGGATACAGGTCTGAAAACGCCAGGAAAAACCATACAGCAAAACATCACACAGCATGATGCTAAACTTCTGGTTTTAAAGATGATGAAAATAGTTGTACAAACTTTTAGGATATTAAGGAAAAGGGAGGATATAAAACGGAAACCTTCAGGAAGGCACTATACAGCATAATGTCGTACCATACGGCACAACACCACACAGCATGATGCCATATTTATGGTTTTAGTGACAACAAAGTTTGTATTGCTGGGTGTTACCTACTAAAATATTAATAAAGCTGGATATGGGATTGACAACATCAGAAAAGTACCATACTGCACAATGCTAAGCCGCACAGTGCCATACGACCTAGCATTACACAGCATGATACCCTCCTAAAGGTTTTGAGGATGCTAATAGATTTCACCCAGATATACAAACTTAAAGGATATTAAGGAAAAGCTGGATACAGGTCTGAAAACGACAGGAAAAACCATACAGCAAAACATCACACAGCATGATGCTAAACTTCTGGTTTTAAAGATGATGAAAATAGTTGTACAAACTTTTAGGATATTAAGGAAAAGAAGGGAGGATATAAAACGGAAACCTTCAGGAAGGCACTATACAGCATAATGTCGTACCATACGGCACAACACCACACAGCATGCTGCCATATTTATGGTTTTAGTGACAACAAAGTTTGTATTGCTGGGTGTTACCTACTAAAATATTAATAAAGCTGGATATGGGATTGACAACATCAGAAAAGTACCATGCTGCACAATGCTAAGCCGCACAGTGCCATACGACCTAGCATTACACAGCATGATACCCTCCTAACGGTTTTGAGGAGGCTAATAGATTTCACCCAGATATACAAACTTAAAGGATATTAAGGAAAAGCTGGATACAGGTCTGAAAACGCCAGGAAAAACCATACAGCAAAACATCACACAGCATGATGCTAAACTTCTGGTTTTAAAGATGATGAAAATAGTTGTACAAACTTTTAGGATATTAAGGAAAAGAAGGGAGGATATTAAACTGAAACCTTCAGGAAGGCACTATACAGCATAATGTCGTACCATACGGCACAACACCACACAGCATGATGCCATATTTATGGTTTTAGTGACAACAAAGTTTGTATTGCTGGGTGTTACCTACTAAAATATTAATAAAGCTGGATATGGGATTGACAACATCAGAAAAGTACCATACTGCACAATGCCAAGCCGCACAGTGCCATACGACCTAGCATTACACAGCATGATACCCTCCTAACGGTTTTGAGGATGCTAATAGATTTCACCCAGATATACAAACTTAAAGGATATTAAGGAAAAGCTGGATACAGGTCTGAAAACGCCAGGAAAAAACCATACAGCAAAACATCACACAGCATGATGCTAAACTTCTGGTTTTAAAGATGATGAAAATAGCTGTACAAACTTTTAGGATATTAAGGAAAAGAAGGGAGGATATAAAACGGAAACCTTCAGGAAGGCACTATACAGCATAATGTCGTACCATACGGCACAACACCACACAGCATGATGCCATATTTATGGTTTTAGTGACAACAAAGTTTGTATTGCTGGGTGTTACCTACTAAAATATTAATAAAGCTGGATATGGGATTGACAACATCAGAAAAGTACCATACTGCACAATGCTAAGCCGCACAGTGCCATACGACCTAGCATTACACAGCATGATACCCTCCTAAAGGTTTTGAGGATGCTAATAGATTTCACCCAGATATACAAACTTAAAGGATATTAAGGAAAAGCTGGATACAGGTCTGAAAACGACAGGAAAAACCATACAGCAAAACATCACACAGCATGATGCTAAACTTCTGGTTTTAAAGATGATGAAAATAGTTGTACAAACTTTTAGGATATTAAGGAAAAGAAGGGAGGATATAAAACGGAAACCTTCAGGAAGGCACTATACAGCATAATGTCGTACCATACGGCACAACACCACACAGCATGCTGCCATATTTATGGTTTTAGTGACAACAAAGTTTGTATTGCTGGGTGTTACCTACTAAAATATTAATAAAGCTGGATATGGGATTGACAACATCAGAAAAGTACCATGCTGCACAATGCTAAGCCGCACAGTGCCATACGACCTAGCATTACACAGCATGATACCCTCCTAACGGTTTTGAGGAGGCTAATAGATTTCACCCAGATATACAAACTTAAAGGATATTAAGGAAAAGCTGGATACAGGTCTGAAAACGCCAGGAAAAACCATACAGCAAAACATCACACAGCATGATGCTAAACTTCTGGTTTTAAAGATGATGAAAATAGTTGTACAAACTTTTAGGATATTAAGGAAAAGAAGGGAGGATATTAAACTGAAACCTTCAGGAAGGCACTATACAGCATAATGTCGTACCATACGGCACAACACCACACAGCATGATGCCATATTTATGGTTTTAGTGACAACAAAGTTTGTATTGCTGGGTGTTACCTACTAAAATATTAATAAAGCTGGATATGGGATTGACAACATCAGAAAAGTACCATACTGCACAATGCCAAGCCGCACAGTGCCATACGACCTAGCATTACACAGCATGATACCCTCCTAACGGTTTTGAGGATGCTAATAGATTTCACCCAGATATACAAACTTCAAGGATATTAAGGAAAAGCTGGATACAGGTCTGAAAACGCCAGGAAAAACCATACAGCAAAACATCACACCGAATGATGCTAAACTTCTGGTTTTAAAGATGATGAAAATAGTTGTACAAACTTTTAGGATATTAAGGAAAAGGGAGGATATAAAACGGAAACCTTCAGGAAGGCACTATACAGCATAATGTCGTACCATACGGCACAACACCACACAGCATGCTGCCATATTTATGGTTTTAGTGACAACAAAGTTTGTATTGCTGGGTGTTACCTACTAAAATATTAATAAAGCAGGATATGGGATTGACAACATCAGAAAAGTACCATGCTGCACAATGCTAAGCCGCACAGTGCCATACGACCTAGCATTACACAGCATGATACCCTCCTAACGGTTTTGAGGAGGCTAATAGATTTCACCCAGATATACAAACTTAAAGGATATTAAGGAAAAGCTGGATACAGGTCTGAAAACGCCAGGAAAAACCATACAGCAAAACATCACACAGCATGATGCTAAACTTCAGGTTTTAAAGATGATGAAAATAGTTGTACAAACTTTTAGGATATTAAGGAAAAGAAGGGAGGATATTAAACTGAAACCTTCAGGAAGGCACTATACAGCATAATGTCGTACCATACGGCACAACACCACACAGCATGATGCCATATTTATGGTTTTAGTGACAACAAAGTTTGTATTGCTGGGTGTTACCTACTAAAATATTAATAAAGCTGGATATGGGATTGACAACATCAGAAAAGTACCATACTGCACAATGCCAAGCCGCACAGTGCCATACGACCTAGCATTACACAGCATGATACCCTCCTAACGGTTTTGAGGATGCTAATAGATTTCACCCAGATATACAAACTTAAAGGATATTAAGGAAAAGCTGGATACAGGTCTGAAAACGCCAGGAAAAAACCATACAGCAAAACATCACACAGCATGATGCTAAACTTCTGGTTTTAAAGATGATGAAAATAGCTGTACAAACTTTTAGGATATTAAGGAAAAGAAGGGAGGATATTAAACTGAAACCTTCAGGAAGGCACTATACAGCATAATGTCGTACCATACGGCACAACACCACACAGCATGATGCCATATTTATGGTTTTAGTGACAACAAAGTTTGTATTGCTGGGTGTTACCTACTAAAATATTAATAAAGCTGGATATGGGATTGACAACATCAGAAAAGTACCATACTGCACAATGCTAAGCCGCACAGTGCCATACGACCTAGCATTACACAGCATGATACCCTCCTAACGGTTTTGAGGATGCTAATAGATTTCACCCAGATATACAAACTTAAAGGATATTAAGGAAAAGCTGGATACAGGTCTGAAAACGCCAGGAAAAACCATACAGCAAAACATCACACCGAATGATGCTAAACTTCTGGTTTTAAAGATGATGAAAATAGTTGTACAAACTTTTAGGATATTAAGGAAAAGAAGGGAGGATATAAAACAGAAACCTTCAGGAAGGCACTATACAGCATAATGTCGTACCATACGGCACAACACCACACAGCATGATGCCATATTTATGGTTTTAGTGACAACAAAGTTTGTATTGCTGGGTGTTACCTACTAAAATATTAATAAAGCTGGATATGGGATTGACAACAGAAAAGTACCATACTGCACAATGCCAAGCCGCACAGTGCCATACGACCTAGCATTACACAGCATGATACCCTCCTAACGGTTTTGAGGATGCTAATAGATTTCACCCAGATATACAAACTTAAAGGATATTAAGGAAAAGCTGGATACAGGTCTGAAAACGCCAGGAAAAACCATACAGCAAAACATCACACCGAATGATGCTAAACTTCTGGTTTTAAAGATGATGAAAATAGTTGTACAAACTTTTAGGATATTAAGGAAAAGAAGGGAGGATATAAAACAGAAACCTTCAGGAAGGCACTATACAGCATAATGTCGTACCATACGGCACAACACCACACAGCATGATGCCATATTTATGGTTTTAGTGACAACAAAGTTTGTATTGCTGGGTGTTACCTACTAAAATATTAATAAAGCTGGATATGGGATTGACAACATCAGAAAAGTACCATGCTGCACAATGCTAAGCCGCACAGTGCCATACGACCTAGCATTACACAGCATGATACCCTAACGGTTTTGAGGAGGCTAATAGATTTCACCCAGATATACAAACTTAAAGGATATTAAGGAAAAGCTGGATACAGGTCTGAAAACGCCAGGAAAAACCATACAGCAAAACATCACACAGCATGATGCTAAACTTCTGGTTTTAAAGATGATGAAAATAGTTGTACAAACTTTTAGGATATTAAGGAAAAGAAGGGAGGATATTAAACTGAAACCTTCAGGAAGGCACTATACAGCATAATGTCGTACCATACGGCACAACACCACACAGCATGATGCCATATTTATGGTTTTAGTGACAACAAAGTTTGTATTGCTGGGTGTTACCTACTAAAATATTAATAAAGCTGGATATGGGATTGACAACATCAGAAAAGTACCATACTGCACAATGCCAAGCCGCACAGTGCCATACGACCTAGCATTACACAGCATGATACCCTCCTAACGGTTTTGAGGATGCTAATAGATTTCACCCAGATATACAAACTTAAAGGATATTAAGGAAAAGCTGGATACAGGTCTGAAAACGCCAGGAAAAACCATACAGCAAAACATCACACCGAATGATGCTAAACTTCTGGTTTTAAAGATGATGAAAATAGTTGTACAAACTTTTAGGATATTAAGGAAAAGAAGGGAGGATATAAAACAGAAACCTTCAGGAAGGCACTATACAGCATAATGTCGTACCATACGGCACAACACCACACAGCATGATGCCATATTTATGGTTTTAGTGACAACAAAGTTTGTATTGCTGGGTGTTACCTACTAAAATATTAATAAAGCTGGATATGGGATTGACAACATCAGAAAAGTACCATACTGCACAATGCCAAGCCGCACAGTGCCATACGACCTAGCATTACACAGCATGATACCCTCCTAACGGTTTTGAGGATGCTAATAGATTTCACCCAGATATACAAACTTAAAGGATATTAAGGAAAAGCTGGATACAGGTCTGAAAACGCCAGGAAAAACCATACAGCAAAACATCACACAGCATGATGCTAAACTTCTGGTTTTAAAGATGATGAAAATAGTTGTACAAACTTTTAGGATATTAAGGAAAAGAAGGGAGGATATAAAACGGAAACCTTCAGGAAGGCACTATACAGCATAATGTCGTACCATACGGCACAACACCACACAGCATGCTGCCATATTTATGGTTTTAGTGACAACAAAGTTTGTATTGCTGGGTGTTACCTACTAAAATATTAATAAAGCTGGATATGGGATTGACAACATCAGAAAAGTACCATACTGCACAATGCTAGGCCGCACAGTGCCATACGACCTAGCATTACACAGCATGATACCCTCCTAACGGTTTTGAGGATGCTAATAGATTTCACCCAGATATACAAACTTAAAGGATATTAAGGAAAAGCTGGATACAGGTCTGAAAACGCCAGGAAAAACCATACAGCAAAACATCACACAGCATGATGCTAAACTTCTGGTTTTAAAGATGATGAAAATAGTTGTACAAACTTTTAGGATATTAAGGAAAAGAAGGGAGGATATAAAACAGAAACCTTCAGGAAGGCACTATACAGCATAATGTCGTACCATACGGCACAACACCACACAGCATTATGCCATATTTATGGTTTTAGTGACAACAAAGTTTGTATTGCTGGGTGTTACCTACTAAAATATTAATAAAGCTGGATATGGGATTGACAACATCAGAAAAGTACCATACTGCACAATGCCAAGCCGCACAGTGCCATACGACCTAGCATTACACAGCATGATACCCTCCTAACGGTTTTGAGGATGCTAATAGATTTCACCCAGATATACAAACTTTTAGGATATTAAGGAAAAGCTGGATACAGGTCTGAAAACGCCAGGAAAAACCATACAGCAAAACATCACACAGCATGATGCTAAACTTCTGGTTTTAAAGATGATGAAAATAGTTGTACAAACTTTTAGGATATTAAGGAAAAGAAGGGAGGATATTAAACTGAAACCTTCAGGAAGGCACTATACAGCATAATGTCGTACCATACGGCACAACACCACACAGCATGATGCCATATTTATGGTTTTAGTGACAACAAAGTTTGTATTGCTGGGTGTTACCTACTAAAATATTAATAAAGCTGGATATGGGATTGACAACATCAGAAAAGTACCATACTGCACAATGCTAAGCCGCACAGTGCCATACGACCTAGCATTACACAGCATGATACCCTCCTAACGGTTTTGAGGATGCTAATAGATTTCACCCAGATATACAAACTTAAAGGATATTAAGGAAAAGCTGGATACAATTCTGAAAACGCCAGGAAAAACCATACAGCAAAACATCACACAGCATGATGCTAAACTTCTGGTTTTAAAGATGATGAAAATAGTTGTACAAACTTTTAGGATATTAAGGAAAAGAAGGGAGGATATAAAACGGAAACCTTCAGGAAGGCACTATACAGCATAATGTCGTACCATACGGCACAACACCACACAGCATGCTGCCATATTTATGGTTTTAGTGACAACAAAGTTTGTATTGCTGGGTGTTACCTACTAAAATATTAATAAAGCTGGATATGGGATTGACAACATCAGAAAAGTACCATACTGCACAATGCTAAGCCGCACAGTGCCATACGACCTAGCATTACACAGCATGATACCCTCCTAACGGTTTTGAGGATGCTAATAGATTTCACCCAGATATACAAACTTAAAGGATATTAAGGAAAAGCTGGATACAGGTCTGAAAACGCCAGGAAAAACCATACAGCAAAACATCACACCGAATGATGCTAAACTTCTGGTTTTAAAGATGATGAAAATAGTTGTACAAACTTTTAGGATATTAAGGAAAAGAAGGGAGGATATAAAACGGAAACCTTCAGGAAGGCACTATACAGCATAATGTCGTACCATACGGCACAACACCACACAGCATGCTGCCATATTTATGGTTTTAGTGACAACAAAGTTTGTATTGCTGGGTGTTACCTACTAAAATATTAATAAAGCTGGATATGGGATTGACAACATCAGAAAAGTACCATACTGCACAATGCTAAGCCGCACAGTGCCATACGACCTAGCATTACACAGCATGATACCCTCCTAACGGTTTTGAGGATGCTAATAGATTTCACCCAGATATACAAACTTAAAGGATATTAAGGAAAAGCTGGATACAGGTCTGAAAACGCCAGGAAAAAACCATACAGCAAAACATCACACAGCATGATGCTAAACTTCTGGTTTTAAAGATGATGAAAATAGCTGTACAAACTTTTAGGATATTAAGGAAAAGAAGGGAGGATATAAAACGGAAACCTTCAGGAAGGCACTATACAGCATAATGTCGTACCATACGGCACAACACCACACAGCATGATGCCATATTTATGGTTTTAGTGACAACAAAGTTTGTATTGCTGGGTGTTACCTACTAAAATATTAATAAAGCTGGATATGGGATTGACAACATCAGAAAAGTACCATACTGCACAATGCTAAGCCGCACAGTGCCATACGACCTAGCATTACACAGCATGATACCCTCCTAAAGGTTTTGAGGATGCTAATAGATTTCACCCAGATATACAAACTTAAAGGATATTAAGGAAAAGCTGGATACAGGTCTGAAAACGCCAGGAAAAACCATACAGCATAACATCACACATCATGATGCTAAACTTCTGGTTTTAAAGATGATGAAAATAGTTGTACAAACTTTTAGGATATTAAGGAAAAGAAAGGAGGATATAAAACGGAAACCTTCAGGAAGGCACTATACAGCATAATGTCGTACCATACGGCACAACACCACACAGCATGCTGCCATATTTATGGTTTTAGTGACAACAAAGTTTGTATTGCTGGGTGTTACCTACTAAAATATTAATAAAGCTGGATATGGGATTGACAACATCAGAAAAGTACCATACTGCACAATGCTAAGCCGCACAGTGCCATACGACCTAGCATTACACAGCATGATACCCTCCTAACGGTTTTGAGGATGCTAATAGATTTCACCCAGATATACAAACTTAAAGGATATTAAGGAAAAGCTGGATACAGGTCTGAAAACGCCAGGAAAAACCATACAGCAAAACATCACACAGCATGATGCTAAACTTCTGGTTTTAAAGATGATGAAAATAGCTGTACAAACTTTTAGGATATTAAGGAAATGAAGGGAGGATATAAAACGGAAACCTTCAGGAAGGCACTATACAGCATAATGTCGTACCATACGGCACAACACCACACAGCATGATGCCATATTTATGGTTTTAGTGACAACAAAGTTTGTATTGCTGGGTGTTACCTACTAAAATATTAATAAAGCTGGATATGGGATTGACAACATCAGAAAAGTACCATACTGCACAATGCTAAGCCGCACAGTGCCATACGACCTAGCATTACACAGCATGATACCCTCCTAAAGGTTTTGAGGATGCTAATAGATTTCACCCAGATATACAAACTTAAAGGATATTAAGGAAAAGCTGGATACAGGTCTGAAAACGCCAGGAAAAACCATACAGCATAACATCACACATCATGATGCTAAACTTCTGGTTTTAAAGATGATGAAAATAGTTGTACAAACTTTTAGGATATTAAGGAAAAGAAAGGAGGATATAAAACGGAAACCTTCAGGAAGGCACTATACAGCATAATGTCGTACCATACGGCACAACACCACACAGCATGATGCCATATTTATGGTTTTAGTGACAACAAAGTTTGTATTGCTGGGTGTTACCTACTAAAATATTAATAAAGCTGGATATGGGATTGACAACATCAGAAAAGTACCATACTGCACAATGCCAAGCCGCACAGTGCCATACGACCTAGCATTACACAGCATGATACCCTCCTAACGGTTTTGAGGATGCTAATAGATTTCACCCAGATATACAAACTTTTAGGATATTAAGGAAAAGCTGGATACAGGTCTGAAAACGCCAGGAAAAACCATACAGCAAAACATCACACAGCATGATGCTAAACTTCTGGTTTTAAAGATGATGAAAATAGTTGTACAAACTTTTAGGATATTAAGGAAAAGAAAGGAGGATATAAAACGGAAACCTTCAGGAAGGCACTATACAGCATAATGTCGTACCATACGGCACAACACCACACAGCATGCTGCCATATTTATGGTTTTAGTGACAACAAAGTTTGTATTGCTGGGTGTTACCTACTAAAAAATTAATAAAGCTGGATATGGGATTGACAACATCAGAAAAGTACCATGCTGCACAATGCTAAGCCGCACAGTGCCATACGACCTAGCATTACACAGCATGATACCCTCCTAACGGTTTTGAGGATGCTAATAGATTTCACCCAGATATACAAACTTAAAGGATATTAAGGAAAAGCTGGATACAGGTCTGAAAACGCCAGGAAAAACCATACAGCAAAACATCACACAGCATGATGCTAAACTTCTGGTTTTAAAGATGATGAAAATAGTTGTACAAACTTTTAGGATATTAAGGAAAAGAAGGGAGGATATTAAACTGAAACCTTCAGGAAGGCACTATACAGCATAATGTCGTACCATACGGCACAACACCACACAGCATGATGCCATATTTATGGTTTTAGTGACAAAGTTTGTATTGCTGGGTGTTACCTACTAAAATATTAATAAAGCTGGATATGGGATTGACAACATCAGAAAAGTACCATACTGCACAATGCTAAGCCGCACAGTGCCATACGACCTAGCATTAACACAGCATGATACCCTCCTAACGGTTTTGAGGATGCTAATAGATTTCACCCAGATATACAAACTTAAAGGATATTAAGGAAAAGCTGGATACAATTCTGAAAACGCCAGGAAAAACCATACAGCAAAACATCACACAGCATGATGCTAAACTTCTGGTTTTAAAGATGATGAAAATAGTTGTACAAACTTTTAGGATATTAAGGAAAAGAAGGGAGGATATAAAACGGAAACCTTCAGGAAGGCACTATACAGCATAATGTCGTACCATACGGCACAACACCACACAGCATGCTGCCATATTTATGGTTTTAGTGACAACAAAGTTTGTATTGCTGGGTGTTACCTACTAAAATATTAATAAAGCTGGATATGGGATTGACATCATCAGAAAAGTACCATACTGCACAATGCCAAGCCGCACAGTGCCATACGACCTAGCATTAACACAGCATGATACCCTCCTAACGGTTTTGAGGATGCTAATAGATTTCACCCAGATATACAAACTTAAAGGATATTAAGGAAAAGCTGGATACAATTCTGAAAACGCCAGGAAAAACCATACAGCAAAACATCACACAGCATGATGCTAAACTTCTGGTTTTAAAGATGATGAAAATAGTTGTACAAACTTTTAGGATATTAAGGAAAAGAAGGGAGGATATAAAACGGAAACCTTCAGGAAGGCACTATACAGCATAATGTCGTACCATACGGCACAACACCACACAGCATGATGCCATATTTATGGTTTTAGTGACAACAAAGTTTGTATTGCTGGGTGTTACCTACTAAAATATTAATAAAGCTGGATATGGGATTGACAACAGAAAAGTACCATACTGCACAATGCCAAGCCGCACAGTGCCATACGACCTAGCATTACACAGCATGATACCCTCCTAACGGTTTTGAGGATGCTAATAGATTTCACCCAGATATACAAACTTAAAGGATATTAAGGAAAAGCTGGATACAGGTCTGAAAACGCCAGGAAAAACCATACAGCAAAACATCACACCGAATGATGCTAAACTTCTGGTTTTAAAGATGATGAAAATAGTTGTACAAACTTTTAGGATATTAAGGAAAAGAAGGGAGGATATAAAACAGAAACCTTCAGGAAGGCACTATACAGCATAATGTCGTACCATACGGCACAACACCACACAGCATGATGCCATATTTATGGTTTTAGTGACAACAAAGTTTGTATTGCTGGGTGTTACCTACTAAAATATTAATAAAGCTGGATATGGGATTGACAACATCAGAAAAGTACCATGCTGCACAATGCTAAGCCGCACAGTGCCATACGACCTAGCATTACACAGCATGATACCCTAACGGTTTTGAGGAGGCTAATAGATTTCACCCAGATATACAAACTTAAAGGATATTAAGGAAAAGCTGGATACAGGTCTGAAAACGCCAGGAAAAACCATACAGCAAAACATCACACAGCATGATGCTAAACTTCTGGTTTTAAAGATGATGAAAATAGTTGTACAAACTTTTAGGATATTAAGGAAAAGAAGGGAGGATATTAAACTGAAACCTTCAGGAAGGCACTATACAGCATAATGTCGTACCATACGGCACAACACCACACAGCATGATGCCATATTTATGGTTTTAGTGACAACAAAGTTTGTATTGCTGGGTGTTACCTACTAAAATATTAATAAAGCTGGATATGGGATTGACAACATCAGAAAAGTACCATACTGCACAATGCCAAGCCGCACAGTGCCATACGACCTAGCATTACACAGCATGATACCCTCCTAACGGTTTTGAGGATGCTAATAGATTTCACCCAGATATACAAACTTAAAGGATATTAAGGAAAAGCTGGATACAGGTCTGAAAACGCCAGGAAAAACCATACAGCAAAACATCACACCGAATGATGCTAAACTTCTGGTTTTAAAGATGATGAAAATAGTTGTACAAACTTTTAGGATATTAAGGAAAAGAAGGGAGGATATAAAACAGAAACCTTCAGGAAGGCACTATACAGCATAATGTCGTACCATACGGCACAACACCACACAGCATGATGCCATATTTATGGTTTTAGTGACAACAAAGTTTGTATTGCTGGGTGTTACCTACTAAAATATTAATAAAGCTGGATATGGGATTGACAACATCAGAAAAGTACCATACTGCACAATGCTAAGCCGCACAGTGCCATACGACCTAGCATTACACAGCATGATACCCTCCTAACGGTTTTGAGGATGCTAATAGATTTCACCCAGATATACAAACTTAAAGGATATTAAGGAAAAGCTGGATACAGGTCTGAAAACGCCAGGAAAAACCATACAGCAAAACATCACACAGCATGATGCTAAACTTCTGGTTTTAAAGATGATGAAAATAGTTGTACAAACTTTTAGGATATTAAGGAAATGAAGGGAGGATATAAAACGGAAACCTTCAGGAAGGCACTATACAGCATAATGTCGTACCATACGGCACAACACCACACAGCATGATGCCATATTTATGGTTTTAGTGACAACAAAGTTTGTATTGCTGGGTGTTACCTACTAAAATATTAATAAAGCTGGATATGGGATTGACAACATCAGAAAAGTACCATACTGCACAATGCTAAGCCGCACAGTGCCATACGACCTAGCATTACACAGCATGATACCCTCCTAACGGTTTTGAGGATGCTAATAGATTTCACCCAGATATACAAACTTAAAGGATATTAAGGAAAAGCTGGATACAGGTCTGAAAACGCCAGGAAAAACCATACAGCAAAACATCACACCGAATGATGCTAAACTTCTGGTTTTAAAGATGATGAAAATAGTTGTACAAACTTTTAGGATATTAAGGAAAAGAAGGGAGGATATAAAACAGAAACCTTCAGGAAGGCACTATACAGCATAATGTCGTACCATACGGCACAACACCACACAGCATGATGCCATATTTATGGTTTTAGTGACAACAAAGTTTGTATTGCTGGGTGTTACCTACTAAAATATTAATAAAGCTGGATATGGGATTGACAACATCAGAAAAGTACCATACTGCACAATGCCAAGCCGCACAGTGCCATACGACCTAGCATTACACAGCATGATACCCTCCTAACGGTTTTGAGGATGCTAATAGATTTCACCCAGATATACAAACTTAAAGGATATTAAGGAAAAGCTGGATACAGGTCTGAAAACGCCAGGAAAAACCATACAGCAAAACATCACACAGCATGATGCTAAACTTCTGGTTTTAAAGATGATGAAAATAGTTGTACAAACTTTTAGGATATTAAGGAAAAGAAGGGAGGATATAAAACGGAAACCTTCAGGAAGGCACTATACAGCATAATGTCGTACCATACGGCACAACACCACACAGCATGCTGCCATATTTATGGTTTTAGTGACAACAAAGTTTGTATTGCTGGGTGTTACCTACTAAAATATTAATAAAGCTGGATATGGGATTGACAACATCAGAAAAGTACCATACTGCACAATGCTAGGCCGCACAGTGCCATACGACCTAGCATTACACAGCATGATACCCTCCTAACGGTTTTGAGGATGCTAATAGATTTCACCCAGATATACAAACTTAAAGGATATTAAGGAAAAGCTGGATACAGGTCTGAAAACGCCAGGAAAAACCATACAGCAAAACATCACACAGCATGATGCTAAACTTCTGGTTTTAAAGATGATGAAAATAGTTGTACAAACTTTTAGGATATTAAGGAAAAGAAGGGAGGATATAAAACAGAAACCTTCAGGAAGGCACTATACAGCATAATGTCGTACCATACGGCACAACACCACACAGCATTATGCCATATTTATGGTTTTAGTGACAACAAAGTTTGTATTGCTGGGTGTTACCTACTAAAATATTAATAAAGCTGGATATGGGATTGACAACATCAGAAAAGTACCATACTGCACAATGCCAAGCCGCACAGTGCCATACGACCTAGCATTACACAGCATGATACCCTCCTAACGGTTTTGAGGATGCTAATAGATTTCACCCAGATATACAAACTTTTAGGATATTAAGGAAAAGCTGGATACAGGTCTGAAAACGCCAGGAAAAACCATACAGCAAAACATCACACAGCATGATGCTAAACTTCTGGTTTTAAAGATGATGAAAATAGTTGTACAAACTTTTAGGATATTAAGGAAAAGAAGGGAGGATATTAAACTGAAACCTTCAGGAAGGCACTATACAGCATAATGTCGTACCATACGGCACAACACCACACAGCATGATGCCATATTTATGGTTTTAGTGACAACAAAGTTTGTATTGCTGGGTGTTACCTACTAAAATATTAATAAAGCTGGATATGGGATTGACAACATCAGAAAAGTACCATACTGCACAATGCTAAGCCGCACAGTGCCATACGACCTAGCATTACACAGCATGATACCCTCCTAACGGTTTTGAGGATGCTAATAGATTTCACCCAGATATACAAACTTAAAGGATATTAAGGAAAAGCTGGATACAATTCTGAAAACGCCAGGAAAAACCATACAGCAAAACATCACACAGCATGATGCTAAACTTCTGGTTTTAAAGATGATGAAAATAGTTGTACAAACTTTTAGGATATTAAGGAAAAGAAGGGAGGATATAAAACGGAAACCTTCAGGAAGGCACTATACAGCATAATGTCGTACCATACGGCACAACACCACACAGCATGCTGCCATATTTATGGTTTTAGTGACAACAAAGTTTGTATTGCTGGGTGTTACCTACTAAAATATTAATAAAGCTGGATATGGGATTGACAACATCAGAAAAGTACCATACTGCACAATGCTAAGCCGCACAGTGCCATACGACCTAGCATTACACAGCATGATACCCTCCTAACGGTTTTGAGGATGCTAATAGATTTCACCCAGATATACAAACTTAAAGGATATTAAGGAAAAGCTGGATACAGGTCTGAAAACGCCAGGAAAAACCATACAGCAAAACATCACACCGAATGATGCTAAACTTCTGGTTTTAAAGATGATGAAAATAGTTGTACAAACTTTTAGGATATTAAGGAAAAGAAGGGAGGATATAAAACGGAAACCTTCAGGAAGGCACTATACAGCATAATGTCGTACCATACGGCACAACACCACACAGCATGCTGCCATATTTATGGTTTTAGTGACAACAAAGTTTGTATTGCTGGGTGTTACCTACTAAAATATTAATAAAGCTGGATATGGGATTGACAACATCAGAAAAGTACCATACTGCACAATGCTAAGCCGCACAGTGCCATACGACCTAGCATTACACAGCATGATACCCTCCTAACGGTTTTGAGGATGCTAATAGATTTCACCCAGATATACAAACTTAAAGGATATTAAGGAAAAGCTGGATACAGGTCTGAAAACGCCAGGAAAAAACCATACAGCAAAACATCACACAGCATGATGCTAAACTTCTGGTTTTAAAGATGATGAAAATAGCTGTACAAACTTTTAGGATATTAAGGAAAAGAAGGGAGGATATAAAACGGAAACCTTCAGGAAGGCACTATACAGCATAATGTCGTACCATACGGCACAACACCACACAGCATGATGCCATATTTATGGTTTTAGTGACAACAAAGTTTGTATTGCTGGGTGTTACCTACTAAAATATTAATAAAGCTGGATATGGGATTGACAACATCAGAAAAGTACCATACTGCACAATGCTAAGCCGCACAGTGCCATACGACCTAGCATTACACAGCATGATACCCTCCTAAAGGTTTTGAGGATGCTAATAGATTTCACCCAGATATACAAACTTAAAGGATATTAAGGAAAAGCTGGATACAGGTCTGAAAACGCCAGGAAAAACCATACAGCATAACATCACACATCATGATGCTAAACTTCTGGTTTTAAAGATGATGAAAATAGTTGTACAAACTTTTAGGATATTAAGGAAAAGAAAGGAGGATATAAAACGGAAACCTTCAGGAAGGCACTATACAGCATAATGTCGTACCATACGGCACAACACCACACAGCATGCTGCCATATTTATGGTTTTAGTGACAACAAAGTTTGTATTGCTGGGTGTTACCTACTAAAATATTAATAAAGCTGGATATGGGATTGACAACATCAGAAAAGTACCATACTGCACAATGCTAAGCCGCACAGTGCCATACGACCTAGCATTACACAGCATGATACCCTCCTAACGGTTTTGAGGATGCTAATAGATTTCACCCAGATATACAAACTTAAAGGATATTAAGGAAAAGCTGGATACAGGTCTGAAAACGCCAGGAAAAACCATACAGCAAAACATCACACAGCATGATGCTAAACTTCTGGTTTTAAAGATGATGAAAATAGCTGTACAAACTTTTAGGATATTAAGGAAATGAAGGGAGGATATAAAACGGAAACCTTCAGGAAGGCACTATACAGCATAATGTCGTACCATACGGCACAACACCACACAGCATGATGCCATATTTATGGTTTTAGTGACAACAAAGTTTGTATTGCTGGGTGTTACCTACTAAAATATTAATAAAGCTGGATATGGGATTGACAACATCAGAAAAGTACCATACTGCACAATGCTAAGCCGCACAGTGCCATACGACCTAGCATTACACAACATGATACCCTCCTAAAGGTTTTGAGGATGCTAATAGATTTCACCCAGATATACAAACTTAAAGGATATTAAGGAAAAGCTGGATACAGGTCTGAAAACGCCAGGAAAAACCATACAGCATAACATCACACATCATGATGCTAAACTTCTGGTTTTAAAGATGATGAAAATAGTTGTACAAACTTTTAGGATATTAAGGAAAAGAAAGGAGGATATAAAACGGAAACCTTCAGGAAGGCACTATACAGCATAATGTCGTACCATACGGCACAACACCACACAGCATGCTGCCATATTTATGGTTTTAGTGACAAAGTTTGTATTGCTGGGTGTTACCTACTAAAAAATTAATAAAGCTGGATATGGGATTGACAACATCAGAAAAGTACCATGCTGCACAATGCTAAGCCGCACAGTGCCATACGACCTAGCATTACACAGCATGATACCCTCCTAACGGTTTTGAGGATGCTAATAGATTTCACCCAGATATACAAACTTAAAGGATATTAAGGAAAAGCTGGATACAGGTCTGAAAACGCCAGGAAAAACCATACAGCAAAACATCACACAGCATGATGCTAAACTTCTGGTTTTAAAGATGATGAAAATAGTTGTACAAACTTTTAGGATATTAAGGAAAAGAAGGGAGGATATAAAACGGAAACCTTCAGGAAGGCACTATACAGCATAATGTCGTACCATACGGCACAACACCACACAGCATGATGCCATATTTATGGTTTTAGTGACAACAAAGTTTGTATTGCTGGGTGTTACCTACTAAAATATTAATAAAGCTGGATATGGGATTGACAACATCAGAAAAGTACCATGCTGCACAATGCTAAGCCGCACAGTGCCATACGACCTAGCATTACACAGCATGATACCCTCCTAACGGTTTTGAGGATGCTAATAGATTTCACCCAGATATACAAACTTAAAGGATATTAAGGAAAAGCTGGATACAGGTCTGAAAACGCCAGGAAAAACCATACAGCAAAACATCACACAGCATGATGCTAAACTTCTGGTTTTAAAGATGATGAAAATAGTTGTACAAACTTTTAGGATATTAAGGAAAAGAAGGGAGGATATTAAACTGAAACCTTCAGGAAGGCACTATACAGCATAATGTCGTACCATACGGCACAACACCACACAGCATGATGCCATATTTATGGTTTTAGTGACAAAGTTTGTATTGCTGGGTGTTACCTACTAAAATATTAATAAAGCTGGATATGGGATTGACAACATCAGAAAAGTACCATACTGCACAATGCTAAGCCGCACAGTGCCATACGACCTAGCATTAACACAGCATGATACCCTCCTAACGGTTTTGAGGATGCTAATAGATTTCACCCAGATATACAAACTTAAAGGATATTAAGGAAAAGCTGGATACAATTCTGAAAACGCCAGGAAAAACCATACAGCAAAACATCACACAGCATGATGCTAAACTTCTGGTTTTAAAGATGATGAAAATAGTTGTACAAACTTTTAGGATATTAAGGAAAAGAAGGGAGGATATAAAACGGAAACCTTCAGGAAGGCACTATACAGCATAATGTCGTACCATACGGCACAACACCACACAGCATGCTGCCATATTTATGGTTTTAGTGACAACAAAGTTTGTATTGCTGGGTGTTACCTACTAAAATATTAATAAAGCTGGATATGGGATTGACATCATCAGAAAAGTACCATACTGCACAATGCCAAGCCGCACAGTGCCATACGACCTAGCATTAACACAGCATGATACCCTCCTAACGGTTTTGAGGATGCTAATAGATTTCACCCAGATATACAAACTTAAAGGATATTAAGGAAAAGCTGGATACAATTCTGAAAACGCCAGGAAAAACCATACAGCAAAACATCACACAGCATGATGCTAAACTTCTGGTTTTAAAGATGATGAAAATAGTTGTACAAACTTTTAGGATATTAAGGAAAAGAAGGGAGGATATAAAACGGAAACCTTCAGGAAGGCACTATACAGCATAATGTCGTACCATACGGCACAACACCACACAGCATGCTGCCATATTTATGGTTTTAGTGACAACAAAGTTTGTATTGCTGGGTGTTACCTACTAAAAAATTAATAAAGCTGGATATGGGATTGACAACATCAGAAAAGTACCATGCTGCACAATGCTAAGCCGCACAATGCTAAGCCGCACAGTGCCATACGACCTAGCATTACACAGCATGATACCCTCCTAACGGTTTTGAGGATGCTAATAGATTTCACCCAGATATACAAACTTAAAGGATATTAAGGAAAAGCTGGATACAGGTCTGAAAACGCCAGGAAAAACCATACAGCAAAACATCACACAGCATGATGCTAAACTTCTGGTTTTAAAGATGATGAAAATAGTTGTACAAACTTTTAGGATATTAAGGAAAAGGGAGGATATTAAACTGAAACCTTCAGGAAGGCACTATACAGCATAATGTCGTACCATACGGCACAACACCACACAGCATGCTGCCATATTTATGGTTTTAGTGACAACAAAGTTTGTATTGCTGGGTGTTACCTACTAAAATATTAATAAAGCTGGATATGGGATTGACAACATCAGAAAAGTACCATACTGCACAATGCCAAGCCGCACAGTGCCATACGACCTAGCATTACACAGCATGATACCCTCCTAACGGTTTTGAGGATGCTAATAGATTTCACCCAGATATACAAACTTAAAGGATATTAAGGAAAAGCTGGATACAGGTCTGAAAACGCCAGGAAAAACCATACAGCAAAACATCACACAGCATGATGCTAAACTTCTGGTTTTAAAGATGATGAAAATAGTTGTACAAACTTTTAGGATATTAAGGAAAAGAAGGGAGGATATAAAACAGAAACCTTCAGGAAGGCACTATACAGCATAATGTCGTACCATACGGCACAACACCACACAGCATGCTGCCATATTTATGGTTTTAGTGACAACAAAGTTTGTATTGCTGGGTGTTACCTACTAAAATATTAATAAAGCTGGATATGGGATTGACAACATCAGAAAAGTACCATACTGCACAATGCTAAGCCGCACAGTGCCATACGACCTAGCATTACACAGCATGATACCCTCCTAACGGTTTTGAGGATGCTAATAGATTTCACCCAGATATACAAACTTAAAGGATATTAAGGAAAAGCTGGATACAGGTCTGAAAACGCCAGGAAAAACCATACAGCAAAACATCACACAGCATGATGCTAAACTTCTGGTTTTAAAGATGATGAAAATAGTTGTACAAACTTTTAGGATATTAAGGAAAAGAAGGGAGGATATAAAACGGAAACCTTCAGGAAGGCACTATACAGCATAATGTCGTACCATACGGCACAACACCACACAGCATGCTGCCATATTTATGGTTTTAGTGACAACAAAGTTTGTATTGCTGGGTGTTACCTACTAAAACATTAATAAAGCTGGATATGGGATTGACAACATCAGAAAAGTACCATACTGCACAATGCCAAGCCGCACAGTGCCATACGACCTAGCATTACACAGCATGATACCCTCCTAACGGTTTTGAGGATGCTAATAGATTTCACCCAGATATACAAACTTAAAGGATATTAAGGAAAAGCTGGATACAGGTCTGAAAACGCCAGGAAAAACCATACAGCAAAACATCACACAGCATGATGCTAAACTTCTGGTTTTAAAGATGATGAAAATAGTTGTACAAACTTTTAGGATATTAAGGAAAAGAAGGGAGGATATAAAACGGAAACCTTCAGGAAGGCACTATACAGCATAATGTCGTACCATACGGCACAACACCACACAGCATGATGCCATATTTATGGTTTTAGTGACAACAAAGTTTGTATTGCTGGGTGTTACCTACTAAAATATTAATAAAGCTGGATATGGGATTGACAACATCAGAAAAGTACCATACTGCACAATGCTAAGCCGCACAGTGCCATACGACCTAGCATTACACAGCATGATACCCTCCTAAAGGTTTTGAGGATGCTAATAGATTTCACCCAGATATACAAACTTTTAGGATATTAAGGAAAAGCTGGATACAGATCTGAAAACGCCAGGAAAAACCATACAGCAAAACATCACACAGCATGATGCTAAACTTCTGGTTTTAAAGATGATGAAAATAGTTGTACAAACTTTTAGGATATTAAGGAAAAGGGAGGATATAAAACGGAAACCTTCAGGAAGGCACTATACAGCATAATGTCGTACCATACGGCACAACACCACACAGCATGATGCCATATTTATGGTTTTAGTGACAACAAAGTTTGTATTGCTGGGTGTTACCTACTAAAATATTAATAAAGCTGGATATGGGATTGACAACATCAGAAAAGTACCATACTGCACAATGCTAAGCCGCACAGTGCCATACGACCTAGCATTACACAGCATGATACCCTCCTAACGGTTTTGAGGATGCTAATAGATTTCACCCAGATATACAAACTTAAAGGATATTAAGGAAAAGCTGGATACAGGTCTGAAAACGCCAGGAAAAACCATACAGCAAAACATCACACAGCATGATGCTAAACTTCTGGTTTTAAAGATGATGAAAATAGTTGTACAAACTTTTAGGATATTAAGGAAAAGAAGGGAGGATATAAAACGGAAACCTTCAGGAAGGCACTATACAGCATAATGTCGTACCATACGGCACAACACCACACAGCATGATGCCATATTTATGGTTTTAGTGACAACAAAGTTTGTATTGCTGGGTGTTACCTACTAAAATATTAATAAAGCTGGATATGGGATTGACAACATCAGAAAAGTACCATACTGCACAATGCTAAGCCGCACAGTGCCATACGACCTAGCATTACACAGCATGATACCCTCCTAAAGGTTTTGAGGATGCTAATAGATTTCACCCAGATATACAAACTTAAAGGATATTAAGGAAAAGCTGGATACAGGTCTGAAAACGCCAGGAAAAACCATACAGCAAAACATCACACAGCATGATGCTAAACTTCTGGTTTTAAAGATGATGAAAATAGTTGTACAAACTTTTAGGATATTAAGGAAAAGAAGGGAGGATATAAAACGGAAACCTTCAGGAAGGCACTATACAGCATAATGTCGTACCATACGGCACAACACCACACAGCATGATGCCATATTTATGGTTTTAGTGACAACAAAGTTTGTATTGCTGGGTGTTACCTACTAAAATATTAATAAAGCTGGATATGGGATTGACAACATCAGAAAAGTACCATACTGCACAATGCCAAGCCGCACAGTGCCATACGACCTAGCATTACACAGCATGATACCCTCCTAACGGTTTTGAGGATGCTAATAGATTTCACCCAGATATACAAACTTAAAGGATATTAAGGAAAAGCTGGATACAGGTCTGAAAACGCCAGGAAAAACCATACAGCAAAACATCACACAGCATGATGCTAAACTTCTGGTTTTAAAGATGATGAAAATAGTTGTACAAACTTTTAGGATATTAAGGAAAAGAAGGGAGGATATTAAACTGAAACCTTCAGGAAGGCACTATACAGCATAATGTCGTACCATACGGCACAACACCACACAGCATGCTGCCATATTTATGGTTTTAGTGGCAACAAAGTTTGTATTGCTGGGTGTTACCTACTAAAATATTAATAAAGCTGGATATGGGATTGACAACATCAGAAAAGTACCATACTGCACAATGCCAAGCCGCACAGTGCCATACGACCTAGCATTACACAGCATGATACCCTCCTAACGGTTTTGAGGATGCTAATAGATTTCACCCAGATATACAAACTTAAAAGATATTAAGGAAAAGCTGGATACAGGTCTGAAAACGCCAGGAAAAACCATACAGCAAAACATCACACAGCATGATGCTAAACTTCTGGTTTTTAAGATGATGAAAATAGTTGTACAAACTTTTAGGATATTAAGGAAAAGAAGGGAGGATATAAAACGGAAACCTTCAGGAAGGCACTATACAGCATAATGTCGTACCATACGGCACAACACCACACAGCATGCTGCCATATTTATGGTTTTAGTGACAACAAAGTTTGTATTGCTGGGTGTTACCTACTAAAATATTAATAAAGCTGGATATGGGATTGACAACATCAGAAAAGTACCATACTGCACAATGCCAAGCCGCACAGTGCCATACGACCTAGCATTACACAGCATGATACCCTCCTAACGGTTTTGAGGATGCTAATAGATTTCACCCAGATATACAAACTTAAAGGATATTAAGGAAAAGCTGGATACAGGTCTGAAAACGCCAGGAAAAACCATACAGCAAAACATCACACAGCATGATGCTAAACTTCTGGTTTTAAAGATGATGAAAATAGTTGTACAAACTTTTAGGATATTAAGGAAAAGAAGGGAGGATATAAAACGGAAACCTTCAGGAAGGCACTATACAGCATAATGTCGTACCATACGGCACAACACCACACAGCATGCTGCCATATTTATGGTTTTAGTGACAACAAAGTTTGTATTGCTGGGTGTTACCTACTAAAGTATTAATAAAGCTGGATATGGGATTGACAACATCAGAAAAGTACCATACTGCACAATGCCAAGCCGCACAGTGCCATACGACCTAGCATTACACAGCATGATACCCTCCTAACGGTTTTGAGGATGCTAATAGATTTCACCCAGATATACAAACTTAAAGGATATTAAGGAAAAGCTGGATATAGGTCTGAAAAGGCCAGGAAGTAACCATTCACCACAATGCCATGCAATACGGCAAACCATCACACAGCATGATGCTGCACGACTGTTTTTAACTACAATGAAAATACTTATACAAACTATTCCGTGGTTAAAGGAAGCTAGTTATCTAAACAGTATACTATATATTTACCTGTGAAGTTTGTAAACATCTTGTCCGGAAGCTAACTCAATAGTCTGCAGCTCTCGATCCTGATGCTCGTTTTTTATGTCCGCCAAAGGGTCGTCAAAAATATCAAGTGTTTGAGAACATTTTCTACTTGTAAATTTGCCATTCGGTGATGAAAACCATTTTCTTTCAGGTATCTAAAATCCTTAACATTCAATAGAGTAGCTGCCCTAGTGAGAAGTGGAAATAATACTAGTAAGTCTATAAACAATATTAAACTACCAATCTTAAATACACAAGACCTTGCAGAAAGTCAACATATCACATTATGCCATAATGCAAGGGACCTTACATAACTGGATATTCTTAAAACCTAGAATGTTAAGGTGCATTAGTTTGTAAACCTCTGTATTAGGACATTAAGTAAAATCAACCTGGATATGGGACTGAAAATGTTAGGAAAGCACCAGACCGCACATTGCCATGCCATACAGCACACCTCAGTTTTAGTGACACATTACATTGTGAAAAAATAAGAATTTACTCACCGGTAATTCTATTTCTCGTAGTCCGTAGTGGATGCTGGGGACTCCGTCAGGACCATGGGGAATAGCGGCTCCGCAGGAGACAGGGCACAAAATTTAAAAGTTTGACCACTAGGTGGTGTGTACTGGCTCCTCCCCCTATGACCCTCCTCCAAGCCTCAGTTGGGATACTGTGCCCGGACGAGCGTACACAATAAGGAAGGATTTTGAATCCCGGGTAAGACTCATACCAGCCACACCAATCACACCGTACAACTTGTGATCTGAACCCAGTTAACAGTATGATAACGTAGGAGCCTCTGAAAAGATGGCTCACAACAATAAACAACCCGATTTTTTTGTAACAATAACTATGTACAAGTATTGCAGACAATCCGCACTTGGGATGGGCGCCCAGCATCCACTACGGACTACGAGAAATAGAATTACCGGTGAGTAAATTCTTATTTTCTCTGACGTCCTAGTGGATGCTGGGGACTCCGTCAGGACCATGGGGATTATACCAAAGCTCCCAAACGGGCGGGAGAGAGCGGATGACTCTGCAGCACCGAATGAGAGAACTCCAGGTCCTCCTTAGCCAGGGTATCAAATTTGTAGAATTTTACAAACGTGTTCTCCCCTGACCACGTAGCTGCTCGGCAGAGTTGTAATGCCGAGACCCCTCGGGCAGCCGCCCAAGATGAGCCCACCTTCCTTGTGGAGTGGGCATTGACAGATTTAGGCTGTGGCAGGCCTGCCACAGAATGTGCCAGTTGAATTGTGCTACAAATCCAACGAGCAACCGTCTGCTTAGAAGCAGGAGCACCCAGCTTGTTGGGTGCATACAGTATAAACAGCGAGTCAGATTTTCTGACTCCAGCCGTCCTTGAAATATATATTTTCAATGCTCTGACAACGTCCAGCAACTTGGAAAACTCCAAATCGCTAGTAGCCGCAGGCACCACAATAGGCTGGTTCAGGTGAAACGCTGATACCACCTTAGGCAGAAAATGAGGACGCGTCCTCAATTCTGCCCTGTCCGAATGGAAAATCAGATATGGGCTTTTATACGATAAAGCCGCCAATTCCGACACTCTCCTGGCTGAAGCCAGGGCCAGTAGCATGGTTACTTTCCATGTAAGATATTTCAAATCTACCGATTTGAGTGGCTCAAACCAATGGGATTTGAGAAAATCCAAAACTACATTGAGATCCCACGGTGCCACTGGGGGCACAACCGGGGGCTGTATATGTAGTACTCCTTTTACAAAAGTCTGGACTTCAGGAACTGAAGCCAATTCTTTCTGGAAGAAAATCGACAGGGCCGAAATTTGAACCTTAATGGACCCTAATTTGAGGCCCATAGATAATCCTGTTTGCAGGAAATGTAGGAATCGACCCAGTTGAAATTCCTCTGTCGGGGCCTTCCTGGCCTCACACCATGCAACATATTTTCTCCAAATGCAGTGATAATGTTGTGCAGTCACCTCCTTCCTGGCTTTGACCAGGGTAGGGATGACCTCTTCCGGAATGCCTTTTTCCCTTAGGATCCGGCGTTCAACCGCCGTGCCGTCAAACGCAGCCGCGGTAAGTCTTGGAATAGACACGGTCTCTGCTGAAGCAGATCCCTTCTTAGAGGTAGAGGCCACGGATCTTCCGTGAGCATCTCCTGAAGTTCCGGGTACCAAGTCCTTCTTGGCCAGTCCGGAGCCACTAGTATCGTTCTTACTCCCCTTTGCCGTATAATTCTCAGTACCTTGGGTATGAGAGGCAGAGGAGGGAACACATACACTGACTGGTACACCCATGGTGTTACCAGAGCGTCCACAGCTATTGCCTGAGGGTCTCTTGACCTGGCGCAATACCTGTCCAGTTTTTTGTTGAGGCGGGACGCCATCATGTCCACCATTGGTCTTTCCCAATGGACTACAATCATGTGGTGAACACTGCTGACAGTGCTATCCGCCCAGCGAAGAATCCTTGCAGCTTCTGCCATTGCCCTCCTGCTTCTTGTGCCGCCCTGTCTGTTTACGTGGGCGACTGCCGTGATGTTGTCCGACTGGATCAACACCGGCTGACCCTGAAGCAGAGGTTTTGCCAGGCTTAGAGCATTGTAGATTGCTCTTAGTTCCAGTATATTTATGTGAAGAGACGTTTCCAGGCTTGACCACACGCCCTGGAAGTTTCTTCCTTGTGTGACCGCTCCCCAGCCTCTCAGGCTGGCATCCGTGGTCACTAGGACCCAGTTCTGTATGCCGAATCTGCGGCCCTCTAACAGATGAGCACTCTGCAACCACCATAGCAGAGAGACCCTTGTCCTTGTCGACAATTTTATCCGCTGATGCATCTGCAGATGCGATCCGGACCATTTGTCTAGCAGATCCCACAGAAAAATTCGTGCATGGAATCTGCCGAATGGAATCGCTTCGTAAGAAGCCACCATTTTTCCCAGGACTCTTGTGCATTGATGCACAGACACTGTCCCTGGTTTTAGGAGGTTCCTGACGAGTTCGGATAACTCCCTGGCTTTCTCCTCCGGAAGAAATACCTTTTTCTGAACAGTGTCCAGAATCATCCCTAGGAACAGCAGACGTGTCGTCGGGATCAGTTGGGATTTTGGAAAATTCAGAATCCACCCGTGCTGTTGGAGCACTACTTGAGTTAGTGCTACTCCGACCTCCAGCTGTTCTCTGGATCTTGCCCTTATCAGGAGATCGTCCAAGTAAGGGATAATTAATACGCCTTCTCTACGGAGAAAGATCATCATTTCGGCCATTACCTTGGTAAAGACCCTGGGTGCCGTGGACAATCCAAACGGCAGCGTCTGAAACTGATAATGACAGTTTTGTACCACGAACCTGAGGTACCCTTGGTGTGAAGGGCAAATTGGGACATGAAGGTAAGCATCCTTGATGTCCAAGGACACCATAAAATCCCCTTCTTCCAGATTCGCTATCACTGCTCTGAGTGACTCCATCTTGAACTTGAATCTGTTTGTACAGGTTCAGAGATTTCAGATTTAGAATAGGTCTTACCGAGCCGTCCGGCTTCGGTACCACAAATAGCGTGGAGTAATACCCCTTTCCCTGTTGTAGAAGGGGTACCTTGATTATCACCTGCTGAGAATACAGCTTGTGAATGGCTTCCAATACCGTCGCCCTGTCTGAGGGAGACGTTGGCAAAGCAGATTTTAGGAACCGGCGAGGGGGAGACTTCTCGAATTCCAACCTGTAACCCTGAGATACTACCTGCAGGATCCAGGGGTCCACCTGCGAGTGAGCCCACTGTGCGCTGAAATTCTTGAGGCGACCCCCCCACCGCCCCCGAGTCCGCTTGTAAGGTCCCAGCGTCATGCTGAGGCCTTTGCAGAAGCCGGGGAGGACTTCTGCTCCTGGGAAGGGGCTGCTTGCTGCAGTCTCTTACCCTTTCATTTGCCTCGGGGCAAATATGAATGTCCTTTTGCTCGCTTGTTCTTATAGGAACGAAAGGACTGCGGCTGAAAAGACTGCGTCTTTTTCTGCTGGGAGGGGACTTGAGGTAAAAAGGTGGACTTCCCGGCTGTTGCCGTGGCTACCAAATCCGATAGACCGACCCCAAATAATTCCTCCCCTTTATACGGCAATACTTCCATATGCCGTTTGGAATCCGCATCGCCTGACCACTGTCGTGTCCATAGACTTCTTCTGGCAGATATGGACATCGCACTTACTCTTGATGCAAGAGTGCAGATATCCTTCTGTGCATCTCGCATATAAAGGAATGCATCCTTTAATTGCTCTATAGTCAATAAAATACTGTCCCTATCCAGGGTATCAATATTTTCAGTCAGGGAATCCGACCAAGCCACCCCAGCACTGCACATCCAGGCTGAGGCGATTGCTGGTCGCAGTATAACACCAGTATGTGTGTATATACTTTTTAGAGTATTTTCCAGCCTCCTATCAGCTGGATCCTTGAGGGCGGCCGTATCAGGAGACGGTAACACCACTTGTTTGGATAAACGTGTGAGCGCCTTGTCCACCCTAGGGGGTGTTTCCCAGCGCGCCCTAACCTCTGGCGGGAAAGGGTATAACGCCAATAACTTCTTTGAAATTAGCAGTTTTTTATCAGGGGTAACCCACGCTTCATCACACACGTCATTCAATTCCTCTGATTCAGGAAAAACTACAGGTAGTTTTTTCAGACCCCACATAATACCCCTTTTTGTGGTACTTGCAGTATCAGCGATATGCAAAGCCTCCTTCATTGCCGTTATCATATAACGTGTGGCCCTACTGGAAAATACGTTTGTTTCTTCACCGTCGACACTAGATTCGGTGTCCGTGTCTGGGTCTGTGTCGACCGACTGAGGCAAAGGGCGTTTTACAGCCCCTAACGGTGTTTGAGACGCCTGTACAGGTACTAACTGGTTTGCCGGTCGTCTCATGTCGTCAACCGACTTTTGCAGCGTGCTGACATTATCACGTAATTCCATAAACAAAGCCATCCATTCCGGTGTCGACTCCCTAGGGGGTGACATCACCATTACCGGCAATTGCTCCGCCTCCACACCAACATCGTCCTCATACATGTCGACACACACGTACCGACACAGCAGACACACAGGGAATGCTCTGATAGAAGACAGGACCCCACTAGCCCTTTGGGGAGACAGAGGGAGAGTTTGCCAGCACACACCAAAGCGCTATAATTATATAGGAACAACCTTATATAAGTGTTGTTTCCTTATAGCTGCTTAAATATATATATAATATCGCCAAAAAATGCCCCCCCCCTCTCTGTTTTTTACCCTGTTTCTGTAGTGCAGTGCAGGGGAGAGCCTGGGAGCCTTCCTAGCAGCGGAGCTGTGTAGGAAAATAGCGCTGTGTGCTGAGGAGATAGGCCCCGCCCCCTATTCCGGCGGGCTCTTCTCCCGGTTTTTCTGAGACCTGGCAAGGGTGAAATACATCCATATAGCCTCATGGACTATATGTGATGTATTCTTTTTAGCCAGAAAGGTATTAACATTGCTGCCCAGGGCACCCCCCCAGCGCCCTGCACCCTCAGTGACCGCCGGTGTGAAGTGTGCCTGAGCGCAATGGCGCACAGCTGCAGTGCTGTGCGCTACCTCATGAAGACTGAAAAGCCTTCAGCCGCCGGTTTCTGGACCTCTTCTTACTTCGGCATCTGCAAGGGGGTCGGCGGCGCGGCTCCGGTGACCCATCCAGGCTGTACCTGTGATCGTCCCTCTGGAGCTAGTGTCCAGTAGCCTAAGAAGCAAATCCATCCTGCACGCAGGTGAGTTCACTTCTTCTCCCCTAGGTCCCTCGTTGCAGTGAGCCTGTTGCCAGCAGGACTCACTGAAAATAATAAAACTATCAAAACTTTTACTCTAAGCAGCTCTTTATGAGAGCCACCTAGATTGCACCCTGCTCGGACGGGCACAAAAACCTAACTGAGGCTTGGAGGAGGGTCATAGGGGGAGGAGCCAGTACACACCACCTAGTGGTCAAACTTTTAAATTTTGTGCCGTCTCCTGCAGAGCCGTTATTCCCCATGGTCCTGACGGAGTCCCCAGCATCCACTAGGACGTCAGAGAAACTATAATTAATTTAAATGAAAGTTGGCACTGGTGTCAGGAAGGCACCGTACAGCACACTGCCATACTAATGGTTTTAGAGATACTGAAAACGGGTTACATATTAAAATACAAGCTAGAAGGTTGTGAAGGAAAGAAAGCTGGATATGGTACTAAAAAATACAAAATGCTGCTATACCAGATGCAGGCAAATAGAACCTCACACTCAAAGGCTTGGACAAAGCAAGTTTACGGCCGGTTGGACAGCACTCCAGTAGTTGAAAGACCCATTTGGGGCAGCAGACACTGGATACTAAGAGTTGCCATCTGAAGCAGAACTCAGGACTGGAATCTGGAGCAGAGTAATCAGGACTGGAACCAGCCGCAGGCTCTCAGAACTGGTAGTAGCAACAAGAACCAGAACTGGAACCAACTCCAGGAGACTCAGAACTGGCCCAGATGCAGACCGCTCACAACGGAAATCCGAGGCTAACAAATGTAATCCAACGCGGAGAACGCCAAACTAGAACCCAAACACCAGCATCTATGAGGATATTACATAAAAGCAAGCTGGATATAGGAGTAAAAACACCAGGAAGGCACCACATAGCAAGATGCCATACTGTTTCAGGGACGATTAAACAGTTTGTATTGTTGTGTGGAATCTATTAACCGTCAATGACCGTATATATTTACCTGTGCATAGAAGTCCGTGTATATCTTGTCCAGAAGCTTCAGAGATTCAGTAGTCAGCAGATCTATATCCGGATGCTCGCTTGTACTTTCCATGACCAAGCCATTAATAATATCTACAGTGTTTGAAGACATGGGCTTCCTCTTGCTAATTTGCAATGGATGAAGCACACCATTTTCTTTCAGGTAACCAATAACCTCAATATTCAACAGAGTAGCTGCCCTAGTGAGAAGTGGAAACAATACTAGTAAGTCTATAAACAATATAAAACTACCAATTTTACATGCTCAAGGCACCTTACAGAACAGGATATACTTAAACCCTGGATCGCTAGGGTGCCTTGAAGACTAAGTTTGGGTACCGCTGTATTAGTATATTAAGTAAAAGTAACCTAGATATGGGACTGAAAATGGTAAGAAAGCACCACGCAGCACACCACCACAGTTTTAGGGATGCATTACATTGTGAAATACAAACTACAGTACTAGGATTTTAAATGAACGCACACTGGAAAAGGGATTGACGACGTCAGGAAGGCACCATACCGCACAGTGCCATGCCACACGGCATAGCATGATGCTATACTAACTGTGACGGCAAGCTAACCCTACCAGCGCGAACAGTAAAGTCTAACGGTTGCAGCGATGTTGAAAACTGGTTAAACCCAGAAATTCGAACTATTAGGATATTAAGTAAAAGCAAGCTGGAAATGGGACTGAAAATGTGAGGAAAGCAACACGTAGCACAATACCAAGCCATAAGGCACAATACCACACGCATAAAACCACAGATAGAGACGTGTTACATTCTGAAACAAACTATTAGGCTATTAAGTAAAAGCAAGCTGGAAATGGGGCTGACAATGGCAGGAAGGCACCATATAGCACAATGCCATGCCGCACGGCACCATACGGCAAAGCATGAAGCTATATTAACGGTGCCGACAAGCTTACCCTAACGGTGCAAATAGCAGTGTCCAAAGGTTGCAGGGATGCTGAAAACTGGTTAAACCCAGAAATTCTAAATATTAGGATATTAAGCAAAAGCATGGGGCGGACAATGTCAGGAAGGCACCATATAGCACAATGCCATGCCGCACGGCACCATACGGCACAGCATGATGCTATATTAACGGTGGCGGCAAGCTTACCCTAAAGGCGTAAGAGACAGTTAAGCCCAAGACTAGAAGTTGCAGGGATGCTGCAAACTGGTTAAACCCAGAAATTCAAAATATTAGGATATTAAGTAAAAACAAGCTGAATATGGGACTGAAAATGTTAGGAAAGTACCACGCCATACAGCACCCCCCCACCACACGCAAAACATTTGAAAATACAAACTATTAGGATTTTAAATGAAAGTTGGCACTGGTGTCAGGAAGGCACCGTACAGCACAGTGCCATACTAATGGTTTTAGTGATACGGAGAATGGGTTACACACAAAAATACAAACTATAAGGATGTGAAGTAAAAGAAAGCTGGATATGGGACTAAAGAATACAAAATGGTGCTATACCAGATGCAGGCAAATAGAACTTCACACTCGAAGGCATGGGCAAAACAAGTTGGCGGCCGGTTGGACGGCACTCCTGTAGGTGACAGGCCCATTTGGGGCAGCAGACACTGGATGCTAAGAGCTGGCATCTGAAGCAGAACTCAGGACTGGAATCTGGGGCAGAGAAATCAGGACTGGAATCTGCAGCTCAGAACTGAAACCTGCAGCCGAGAACTCAAAACTGGTGCTTGACAAGACAACCAGGACTGGAACCAGCCACAGGCACTCAGACCCGGTACTAGCTACAAAAGACTCAGAACTGGAACCTACCCCAGGAGACTCAGAATTGGCCCCAGCTGCAGAACTGGAATCTGAAGCTGAGAACTCAGTACTGGAGCAACTGAAGCGCAGGCCTGGAACCTGCAGCTGAGAACTCAGCACTGGCGCCTGACAAGGCCCCCGGGGAGTACTGGAGCCAGCCACAGGCAATCAGAACTGGAAAATGCATCAAGAAACTCGGAACTGGAACCAACCTCAGGAAACTCAGAACTGGCCCCAGCTGCAGAACTGGAATCTGGAGTCAAGAACTCAGGACTGGATTCTCAGGAGCTCAGACCTGGAACCTGAAGCTGAGAACTGGTGCCCCACAAGACAACCAGGACTGGAACCAGCTGCAGGCTCTCAGAACTGGTAGTAGCAACAAGAACCAGAACTGGAACCAACTCCAGGAGACTCAGAACTGGCCCAGATGCAGACCGCTCACAACGGAAATCCGAGGCTAACAAATGTAATCCAACGCGGAGAACGCCAAACTAGAACCCAAACACCAGCATCTATGAGGATATTACATAAAAGCAAGCTGGATATAGGAGTAAAAACACCAGGAAGGCACCACATAGCAAGATGCCATACTGTTTCAGGGACGATTAAACAGTTTGTATTGTTGTGTGGAATCTATTAACCGTCAATGACCGTATATATTTACCTGTGCATAGAAGTCCGTGTATATCTTGTCCAGAAGCTTCAGAGATTCAGTAGTCAGCAGATCTATATCCGGATGCTCGCTTGTACTTTCCATGACCAAGCCATTAATAATATCTACAGTGTTTGAAGACATGGGCTTCCTCTTGCTAATTTGCCAATGGATGAAGCACACCATTTTCTTTCAGGTAACCAATAACCTCAATATTCAACAGAGTAGCTGCCCTAGTGAGAAGTGGAAACAATACTAGTAAGTCTATAAACAATATAAAACTACCAATTTTACATGCTCAAGGCACCTTACAGAACAGGATATACTTAAACCCTGGATCGCTAGGGTGCCTTGAAGACTAAGTTTGGGTACCGCTGTATTAGTATATTAAGTAAAAGTAACCTAGATATGGGACTGAAAATGGTAAGAAAGCACCACGCAGCACACCACCACAGTTTTAGGGATGCATTACATTGTGAAATACAAACTACAGTACTAGGATTTTAAATGAACGCACACTGGAAAAGGGATTGACGACGTCAGGAAGGCACCATACCGCACAGTGCCATGCCACACGGCATAGCATGATGCTATACTAACTGTGACGGCAAGCTAACCCTACCAGCGCGAACAGTAAAGTCTAACGGTTGCAGCGATGTTGAAAACTGGTTAAACCCAGAAATTCGAACTATTAGGATATTAAGTAAAAGCAAGCTGGAAATGGGACTGAAAATGTGAGGAAAGCAACACGTAGCACAATACCAAGCCATAAGGCACAATACCACACGCATAAAACCACAGATAGAGACGTGTTACATTCTGAAACAAACTATTAGGCTATTAAGTAAAAGCAAGCTGGAAATGGGGCTGACAATGGCAGGAAGGCACCATATAGCACAATGCCATGCCGCACGGCACCATACGGCAAAGCATGAAGCTATATTAACGGTGCCGACAAGCTTACCCTAACGGTGCAAATAGCAGTGTCCAAAGGTTGCAGGGATGCTGAAAACTGGTTAAACCCAGAAATTCTAAATATTAGGATATTAAGCAAAAGCATGGGGCTGACAATGTCAGGAAGGCACCATATAGCACAATGCCATGCCGCACGGCACCATACGGCACAGCATGATGCTATATTAACGGTGGCGGCAAGCTTACCCTAAAGGCGTAAGAGACAGTTAAGCCCAAGACTAGAAGTTGCAGGGATGCTGCAAACTGGTTAAACCCAGAAATTCAAAATATTAGGATATTAAGTAAAAACAAGCTGAATATGGGACTGAAAATGTTAGGAAAGTACCACGCCATACAGCACCCCCCCCCCCCCACCACACGCAAAACATTTGAAAATACAAACTATTAGGATTTTAAATGAAAGTTGGCACTGGTGTCAGGAAGGCACCGTACAGCACAGTGCCATACTAATGGTTTTAGTGATACGGAGAATGGGTTACACACAAAAATACAAACTATAAGGATGTGAAGTAAAAGAAAGCTGGATATGGGACTAAAGAATACAAAATGGTGCTATACCAGATGCAGGCAAATAGAACTTCACACTCGAAGGCATGGGCAAAACAAGTTGGCGGCCGGTTGGACGGCACTCCTGTAGGTGACAGGCCCATTTGGGGCAGCAGACACTGGATGCTAAGAGCTGGCATCTGAAGCAGAACTCAGGACTGGAATCTGGGGCAGAGAAATCAGGACTGGAATCTGCAGCTCAGAACTGAAACCTGCAGCCGAGAACTCAAAACTGGTGCTTGACAAGACAACCAGGACTGGAACCAGCCACAGGCACTCAGACCCGGTACTAGCTACAAAAGACTCAGAACTGGAACCTACCCCAGGAGACTCAGAATTGGCCCCAGCTGCAGAACTGGAATCTGAAGCTGAGAACTCAGTACTGGAGCAACTGAAGCGCAGGCCTGGAACCTGCAGCTGAGAACTCAGCACTGGCGCCTGACAAGGCCCCCGGGGAGTACTGGAGCCAGCCACAGGCAATCAGAACTGGAAAATGCATCAAGAAACTCGGAACTGGAACCAACCTCAGGAAACTCAGAACTGGCCCCAGCTGCAGAACTGGAATCTGGAGTCAAGAACTCAGGACTGGATTCTCAGGAGCTCAGACCTGGAACCTGAAGCTGAGAACTGGTGCCCCACAAGACAACCAGGACTGGAACCAGCTGCAGGCTCTCAGAACTGGTAGTAGCAACAAGAACCAGAACTGGAACCAACTCCAGGAGACTCAGAACTGGCCCAGATGCAGACCGCTCACAACGGAAATCCGAGGCTAACAAATGTAATCCAACGCGGAGAACGCCAAACTAGAACCCAAACACCAGCATCTATGAGGATATTACATAAAAGCAAGCTGGATATAGGAGTAAAAACACCAGGAAGGCACCACATAGCAAGATGCCATACTGTTTCAGGGACGATTAAACAGTTTGTATTGTTGTGTGGAATCTATTAACCGTCAATGACCGTATATATTTACCTGTGCATAGAAGTCCGTGTATATCTTGTCCAGAAGCTTCAGAGATTCAGTAGTCAGCAGATCTATATCCGGATGCTCGCTTGTACTTTCCATGACCAAGCCATTAATAATATCTACAGTGTTTGAAGACATGGGCTTCCTCTTGCTAATTTGCCAATGGATGAAGCACACCATTTTCTTTCAGGTAACCAATAACCTCAATATTCAACAGAGTAGCTGCCCTAGTGAGAAGTGGAAACAATACTAGTAAGTCTATAAACAATATAAAACTACCAATTTTACATGCTCAAGGCACCTTACAGAACAGGATATACTTAAACCCTGGATCGCTAGGGTGCCTTGAAGACTAAGTTTGGGTACCGCTGTATTAGTATATTAAGTAAAAGTAACCTAGATATGGGACTGAAAATGGTAAGAAAGCACCACGCAGCACACCACCACAGTTTTAGGGATGCATTACATTGTGAAATACAAACTACAGTACTAGGATTTTAAATGAACGCACACTGGAAAAGGGATTGACGACGTCAGGAAGGCACCATACCGCACAGTGCCATGCCACACGGCATAGCATGATGCTATACTAACTGTGACGGCAAGCTAACCCTACCAGCGCGAACAGTAAAGTCTAACGGTTGCAGCGATGTTGAAAACTGGTTAAACCCAGAAATTCGAACTATTAGGATATTAAGTAAAAGCAAGCTGGAAATGGGACTGAAAATGTGAGGAAAGCAACACGTAGCACAATACCAAGCCATAAGGCACAATACCACACGCATAAAACCACAGATAGAGACGTGTTACATTCTGAAACAAACTATTAGGCTATTAAGTAAAAGCAAGCTGGAAATGGGGCTGACAATGGCAGGAAGGCACCATATAGCACAATGCCATGCCGCACGGCACCATACGGCAAAGCATGAAGCTATATTAACGGTGCCGACAAGCTTACCCTAACGGTGCAAATAGCAGTGTCCAAAGGTTGCAGGGATGCTGAAAACTGGTTAAACCCAGAAATTCTAAATATTAGGATATTAAGCAAAAGCATGGGGCTGACAATGTCAGGAAGGCACCATATAGCACAATGCCATGCCGCACGGCACCATACGGCACAGCATGATGCTATATTAACGGTGGCGGCAAGCTTACCCTAAAGGCGTAAGAGACAGTTAAGCCCAAGACTAGAAGTTGCAGGGATGCTGCAAACTGGTTAAACCCAGAAATTCAAAATATTAGGATATTAAGTAAAAACAAGCTGAATATGGGACTGAAAATGTTAGGAAAGTACCACGCCATACAGCACCCCCCCCCCCCCACCACACGCAAAACATTTGAAAATACAAACTATTAGGATTTTAAATGAAAGTTGGCACTGGTGTCAGGAAGGCACCGTACAGCACAGTGCCATACTAATGGTTTTAGTGATACGGAGAATGGGTTACACACAAAAATACAAACTATAAGGATGTGAAGTAAAAGAAAGCTGGATATGGGACTAAAGAATACAAAATGGTGCTATACCAGATGCAGGCAAATAGAACTTCACACTCGAAGGCATGGGCAAAACAAGTTGGCGGCCGGTTGGACGGCACTCCTGTAGGTGACAGGCCCATTTGGGGCAGCAGACACTGGATGCTAAGAGCTGGCATCTGAAGCAGAACTCAGGACTGGAATCTGGGGCAGAGAAATCAGGACTGGAATCTGCAGCTCAGAACTGAAACCTGCAGCCGAGAACTCAAAACTGGTGCTTGACAAGACAACCAGGACTGGAACCAGCCACAGGCACTCAGACCCGGTACTAGCTACAAAAGACTCAGAACTGGAACCTACCCCAGGAGACTCAGAATTGGCCCCAGCTGCAGAACTGGAATCTGAAGCTGAGAACTCAGTACTGGAGCAACTGAAGCGCAGGCCTGGAACCTGCAGCTGAGAACTCAGCACTGGCGCCTGACAAGGCCCCCGGGGAGTACTGGAGCCAGCCACAGGCAATCAGAACTGGAAAATGCATCAAGAAACTCGGAACTGGAACCAACCTCAGGAAACTCAGAACTGGCCCCAGCTGCAGAACTGGAATCTGGAGTCAAGAACTCAGGACTGGATTCTCAGGAGCTCAGACCTGGAACCTGAAGCTGAGAACTGGTGCCCCACAAGACAACCAGGACTGGAACCAGCTGCAGGCTCTCAGAACTGGTAGTAGCAACAAGAACCAGAACTGGAACCAACTCCAGGAGACTCAGAACTGGCCCAGATGCAGACCGCTCACAACGGAAATCCGAGGCTAACAAATGTAATCCAACGCGGAGAACGCCAAACTAGAACCCAAACACCAGCATCTATGAGGATATTACATAAAAGCAAGCTGGATATAGGAGTAAAAACACCAGGAAGGCACCACATAGCAAGATGCCATACTGTTTCAGGGACGATTAAACAGTTTGTATTGTTGTGTGGAATCTATTAACCGTCAATGACCGTATATATTTACCTGTGCATAGAAGTCCGTGTATATCTTGTCCAGAAGCTTCAGAGATTCAGTAGTCAGCAGATCTATATCCGGATGCTCGCTTGTACTTTCCATGACCAAGCCATTAATAATATCTACAGTGTTTGAAGACATGGGCTTCCTCTTGCTAATTTGCAATGGATGAAGCACACCATTTTCTTTCAGGTAACCAATAACCTCAATATTCAACAGAGTAGCTGCCCTAGTGAGAAGTGGAAACAATACTAGTAAGTCTATAAACAATATAAAACTACCAATTTTACATGCTCAAGGCACCTTACAGAACAGGATATACTTAAACCCTGGATCGCTAGGGTGCCTTGAAGACTAAGTTTGGGTACCGCTGTATTAGTATATTAAGTAAAAGTAACCTAGATATGGGACTGAAAATGGTAAGAAAGCACCACGCAGCACACCACCACAGTTTTAGGGATGCATTACATTGTGAAATACAAACTACAGTACTAGGATTTTAAATGAACGCACACTGGAAAAGGGATTGACGACGTCAGGAAGGCACCATACCGCACAGTGCCATGCCACACGGCATAGCATGATGCTATACTAACTGTGACGGCAAGCTAACCCTACCAGCGCGAACAGTAAAGTCTAACGGTTGCAGCGATGTTGAAAACTGGTTAAACCCAGAAATTCGAACTATTAGGATATTAAGTAAAAGCAAGCTGGAAATGGGACTGAAAATGTGAGGAAAGCAACACGTAGCACAATACCAAGCCATAAGGCACAATACCACACGCATAAAACCACAGATAGAGACGTGTTACATTCTGAAACAAACTATTAGGCTATTAAGTAAAAGCAAGCTGGAAATGGGGCTGACAATGGCAGGAAGGCACCATATAGCACAATGCCATGCCGCACGGCACCATACGGCAAAGCATGAAGCTATATTAACGGTGCCGACAAGCTTACCCTAACGGTGCAAATAGCAGTGTCCAAAGGTTGCAGGGATGCTGAAAACTGGTTAAACCCAGAAATTCTAAATATTAGGATATTAAGCAAAAGCATGGGGCGGACAATGTCAGGAAGGCACCATATAGCACAATGCCATGCCGCACGGCACCATACGGCACAGCATGATGCTATATTAACGGTGGCGGCAAGCTTACCCTAAAGGCGTAAGAGACAGTTAAGCCCAAGACTAGAAGTTGCAGGGATGCTGCAAACTGGTTAAACCCAGAAATTCAAAATATTAGGATATTAAGTAAAAACAAGCTGAATATGGGACTGAAAATGTTAGGAAAGTACCACGCCATACAGCACCCCCCCACCACACGCAAAACATTTGAAAATACAAACTATTAGGATTTTAAATGAAAGTTGGCACTGGTGTCAGGAAGGCACCGTACAGCACAGTGCCATACTAATGGTTTTAGTGATACGGAGAATGGGTTACACACAAAAATACAAACTATAAGGATGTGAAGTAAAAGAAAGCTGGATATGGGACTAAAGAATACAAAATGGTGCTATACCAGATGCAGGCAAATAGAACTTCACACTCGAAGGCATGGGCAAAACAAGTTGGCGGCCGGTTGGACGGCACTCCTGTAGGTGACAGGCCCATTTGGGGCAGCAGACACTGGATGCTAAGAGCTGGCATCTGAAGCAGAACTCAGGACTGGAATCTGGGGCAGAGAAATCAGGACTGGAATCTGCAGCTCAGAACTGAAACCTGCAGCCGAGAACTCAAAACTGGTGCTTGACAAGACAACCAGGACTGGAACCAGCCACAGGCACTCAGACCCGGTACTAGCTACAAAAGACTCAGAACTGGAACCTACCCCAGGAGACTCAGAATTGGCCCCAGCTGCAGAACTGGAATCTGAAGCTGAGAACTCAGTACTGGAGCAACTGAAGCGCAGGCCTGGAACCTGCAGCTGAGAACTCAGCACTGGCGCCTGACAAGGCCCCCGGGGAGTACTGGAGCCAGCCACAGGCAATCAGAACTGGAAAATGCATCAAGAAACTCGGAACTGGAACCAACCTCAGGAAACTCAGAACTGGCCCCAGCTGCAGAACTGGAATCTGGAGTCAAGAACTCAGGACTGGATTCTCAGGAGCTCAGACCTGGAACCTGAAGCTGAGAACTGGTGCCCCACAAGACAACCAGGACTGGAACCAGCTGCAGGCTCTCAGAACTGGTAGTAGCAACAAGAACCAGAACTGGAACCAACTCCAGGAGACTCAGAACTGGCCCAGATGCAGACCGCTCACAACGGAAATCCGAGGCTAACAAATGTAATCCAACGCGGAGAACGCCAAACTAGAACCCAAACACCAGCATCTATGAGGATATTACATAAAAGCAAGCTGGATATAGGAGTAAAAACACCAGGAAGGCACCACATAGCAAGATGCCATACTGTTTCAGGGACGATTAAACAGTTTGTATTGTTGTGTGGAATCTATTAACCGTCAATGACCGTATATATTTACCTGTGCATAGAAGTCCGTGTATATCTTGTCCAGAAGCTTCAGAGATTCAGTAGTCAGCAGATCTATATCCGGATGCTCGCTTGTACTTTCCATGACCAAGCCATTAATAATATCTACAGTGTTTGAAGACATGGGCTTCCTCTTGCTAATTTGCCAATGGATGAAGCACACCATTTTCTTTCAGGTAACCAATAACCTCAATATTCAACAGAGTAGCTGCCCTAGTGAGAAGTGGAAACAATACTAGTAAGTCTATAAACAATATAAAACTACCAATTTTACATGCTCAAGGCACCTTACAGAACAGGATATACTTAAACCCTGGATCGCTAGGGTGCCTTGAAGACTAAGTTTGGGTACCGCTGTATTAGTATATTAAGTAAAAGTAACCTAGATATGGGACTGAAAATGGTAAGAAAGCACCACGCAGCACACCACCACAGTTTTAGGGATGCATTACATTGTGAAATACAAACTACAGTACTAGGATTTTAAATGAACGCACACTGGAAAAGGGATTGACGACGTCAGGAAGGCACCATACCGCACAGTGCCATGCCACACGGCATAGCATGATGCTATACTAACTGTGACGGCAAGCTAACCCTACCAGCGCGAACAGTAAAGTCTAACGGTTGCAGCGATGTTGAAAACTGGTTAAACCCAGAAATTCGAACTATTAGGATATTAAGTAAAAGCAAGCTGGAAATGGGACTGAAAATGTGAGGAAAGCAACACGTAGCACAATACCAAGCCATAAGGCACAATACCACACGCATAAAACCACAGATAGAGACGTGTTACATTCTGAAACAAACTATTAGGCTATTAAGTAAAAGCAAGCTGGAAATGGGGCTGACAATGGCAGGAAGGCACCATATAGCACAATGCCATGCCGCACGGCACCATACGGCAAAGCATGAAGCTATATTAACGGTGCCGACAAGCTTACCCTAACGGTGCAAATAGCAGTGTCCAAAGGTTGCAGGGATGCTGAAAACTGGTTAAACCCAGAAATTCTAAATATTAGGATATTAAGCAAAAGCATGGGGCTGACAATGTCAGGAAGGCACCATATAGCACAATGCCATGCCGCACGGCACCATACGGCACAGCATGATGCTATATTAACGGTGGCGGCAAGCTTACCCTAAAGGCGTAAGAGACAGTTAAGCCCAAGACTAGAAGTTGCAGGGATGCTGCAAACTGGTTAAACCCAGAAATTCAAAATATTAGGATATTAAGTAAAAACAAGCTGAATATGGGACTGAAAATGTTAGGAAAGTACCACGCCATACAGCACCCCCCCCCCCCACCACACGCAAAACATTTGAAAATACAAACTATTAGGATTTTAAATGAAAGTTGGCACTGGTGTCAGGAAGGCACCGTACAGCACAGTGCCATACTAATGGTTTTAGTGATACGGAGAATGGGTTACACACAAAAATACAAACTATAAGGATGTGAAGTAAAAGAAAGCTGGATATGGGACTAAAGAATACAAAATGGTGCTATACCAGATGCAGGCAAATAGAACTTCACACTCGAAGGCATGGGCAAAACAAGTTGGCGGCCGGTTGGACGGCACTCCTGTAGGTGACAGGCCCATTTGGGGCAGCAGACACTGGATGCTAAGAGCTGGCATCTGAAGCAGAACTCAGGACTGGAATCTGGGGCAGAGAAATCAGGACTGGAATCTGCAGCTCAGAACTGAAACCTGCAGCCGAGAACTCAAAACTGGTGCTTGACAAGACAACCAGGACTGGAACCAGCCACAGGCACTCAGACCCGGTACTAGCTACAAAAGACTCAGAACTGGAACCTACCCCAGGAGACTCAGAATTGGCCCCAGCTGCAGAACTGGAATCTGAAGCTGAGAACTCAGTACTGGAGCAACTGAAGCGCAGGCCTGGAACCTGCAGCTGAGAACTCAGCACTGGCGCCTGACAAGGCCCCCGGGGAGTACTGGAGCCAGCCACAGGCAATCAGAACTGGAAAATGCATCAAGAAACTCGGAACTGGAACCAACCTCAGGAAACTCAGAACTGGCCCCAGCTGCAGAACTGGAATCTGGAGTCAAGAACTCAGGACTGGATTCTCAGGAGCTCAGACCTGGAACCTGAAGCTGAGAACTGGTGCCCCACAAGACAACCAGGACTGGAACCAGCTGCAGGCTCTCAGAACTGGTAGTAGCAACAAGAACCAGAACTGGAACCAACTCCAGGAGACTCAGAACTGGCCCAGATGCAGACCGCTCACAACGGAAATCCGAGGCTAACAAATGTAATCCAACGCGGAGAACGCCAAACTAGAACCCAAACACCAGCATCTATGAGGATATTACATAAAAGCAAGCTGGATATAGGAGTAAAAACACCAGGAAGGCACCACATAGCAAGATGCCATACTGTTTCAGGGACGATTAAACAGTTTGTATTGTGTGGAATCTATTAACCGTCAATGACCGTATATATTTACCTGTGCATAGAAGTCCGTGTATATCTTGTCCAGAAGCTTCAGAGATTCAGTAGTCAGCAGATCTATATCCGGATGCTCGCTTGTACTTTCCATGACCAAGCCATTAATAATATCTACAGTGTTTGAAGACATGGGCTTCCTCTTGCTAATTTGCCAATGGATGAAGCACACCATTTTCTTTCAGGTAACCAATAACCTCAATATTCAACAGAGTAGCTGCCCTAGTGAGAAGTGGAAACAATACTAGTAAGTCTATAAACAATATAAAACTACCAATTTTACATGCTCAAGGCACCTTACAGAACAGGATATACTTAAACCCTGGATCGCTAGGGTGCCTTGAAGACTAAGTTTGGGTACCGCTGTATTAGTATATTAAGTAAAAGTAACCTAGATATGGGACTGAAAATGGTAAGAAAGCACCACGCAGCACACCACCACAGTTTTAGGGATGCATTACATTGTGAAATACAAACTACAGTACTAGGATTTTAAATGAACGCACACTGGAAAAGGGATTGACGACGTCAGGAAGGCACCATACCGCACAGTGCCATGCCACACGGCATAGCATGATGCTATACTAACTGTGACGGCAAGCTAACCCTACCAGCGCGAACAGTAAAGTCTAACGGTTGCAGCGATGTTGAAAACTGGTTAAACCCAGAAATTCGAACTATTAGGATATTAAGTAAAAGCAAGCTGGAAATGGGACTGAAAATGTGAGGAAAGCAACACGTAGCACAATACCAAGCCATAAGGCACAATACCACACGCATAAAACCACAGATAGAGACGTGTTACATTCTGAAACAAACTATTAGGCTATTAAGTAAAAGCAAGCTGGAAATGGGGCTGACAATGGCAGGAAGGCACCATATAGCACAATGCCATGCCGCACGGCACCATACGGCAAAGCATGAAGCTATATTAACGGTGCCGACAAGCTTACCCTAACGGTGCAAATAGCAGTGTCCAAAGGTTGCAGGGATGCTGAAAACTGGTTAAACCCAGAAATTCTAAATATTAGGATATTAAGCAAAAGCATGGGGCTGACAATGTCAGGAAGGCACCATATAGCACAATGCCATGCCGCACGGCACCATACGGCACAGCATGATGCTATATTAACGGTGGCGGCAAGCTTACCCTAAAGGCGTAAGAGACAGTTAAGCCCAAGACTAGAAGTTGCAGGGATGCTGCAAACTGGTTAAACCCAGAAATTCAAAATATTAGGATATTAAGTAAAAACAAGCTGAATATGGGACTGAAAATGTTAGGAAAGTACCACGCCATACAGCACCCCCCCCCCCCCACCACACGCAAAACATTTGAAAATACAAACTATTAGGATTTTAAATGAAAGTTGGCACTGGTGTCAGGAAGGCACCGTACAGCACAGTGCCATACTAATGGTTTTAGTGATACGGAGAATGGGTTACACACAAAAATACAAACTATAAGGATGTGAAGTAAAAGAAAGCTGGATATGGGACTAAAGAATACAAAATGGTGCTATACCAGATGCAGGCAAATAGAACTTCACACTCGAAGGCATGGGCAAAACAAGTTGGCGGCCGGTTGGACGGCACTCCTGTAGGTGACAGGCCCATTTGGGGCAGCAGACACTGGATGCTAAGAGCTGGCATCTGAAGCAGAACTCAGGACTGGAATCTGGGGCAGAGAAATCAGGACTGGAATCTGCAGCTCAGAACTGAAACCTGCAGCCGAGAACTCAAAACTGGTGCTTGACAAGACAACCAGGACTGGAACCAGCCACAGGCACTCAGACCCGGTACTAGCTACAAAAGACTCAGAACTGGAACCTACCCCAGGAGACTCAGAATTGGCCCCAGCTGCAGAACTGGAATCTGAAGCTGAGAACTCAGTACTGGAGCAACTGAAGCGCAGGCCTGGAACCTGCAGCTGAGAACTCAGCACTGGCGCCTGACAAGGCCCCCGGGGAGTACTGGAGCCAGCCACAGGCAATCAGAACTGAAAAATGCATCAAGAAACTCGGAACTGGAACCAACCTCAGGAAACTCAGAACTGGCCCCAGCTGCAGAACTGGAATCTGGAGTCAAGAACTCAGGACTGGATTCTCAGGAGCTCAGACCTGGAACCTGAAGCTGAGAACTGGTGCCCCACAAGACAACCAGGACTGGAACCAGCCGCAGGCTCTCAGAACTGGTAGTAGCAACAAGAACCAGAACTGGAACCAACTCCAGGAGACTCAGAACTGGCCCAGATGCAGACCGCTCACAACGGAAATCCGAGGCTAACAAATGTAATCCAACGCGGAGAACGCCAAACTAGAACCCAAACACCAGCATCTATGAGGATATTACATAAAAGCAAGCTGGATATAGGAGTAAAAACACCAGGAAGGCACCACATAGCAAGATGCCATACTGTTTCAGGGACGATTAAACAGTTTGTATTGTTGTGTGGAATCTATTAACCGTCAATGACCGTATATATTTACCTGTGCATAGAAGTCCGTGTATATCTTGTCCAGAAGCTTCAGAGATTCAGTAGTCAGCAGATCTATATCCGGATGCTCGCTTGTACTTTCCATGACCAAGCCATTAATAATATCTACAGTGTTTGAAGACATGGGCTTCCTCTTGCTAATTTGCCAATGGATGAAGCACACCATTTTCTTTCAGGTAACCAATAACCTCAATATTCAACAGAGTAGCTGCCCTAGTGAGAAGTGGAAACAATACTAGTAAGTCTATAAACAATATAAAACTACCAATTTTACATGCTCAAGGCACCTTACAGAACAGGATATACTTAAACCCTGGATCGCTAGGGTGCCTTGAAGACTAAGTTTGGGTACCGCTGTATTAGTATATTAAGTAAAAGTAACCTAGATATGGGACTGAAAATGGTAAGAAAGCACCACGCAGCACACCACCACAGTTTTAGGGATGCATTACATTGTGAAATACAAACTACAGTACTAGGATTTTAAATGAACGCACACTGGAAAAGGGATTGACGACGTCAGGAAGGCACCATACCGCGCAGTGCCATGCCACACGGCATAGCATGATGCTATACTAACTGTGACGGCAAGCTAACCCTACCAGCGCGAACAGTAAAGTCTAACGGTTGCAGCGATGTTGAAAACTGGTTAAACCCAGAAATTCGAACTATTAGGATATTAAGTAAAAGCAAGCTGGAAATGGGACTGAAAATGTGAGGAAAGCAACACGTAGCACAATACCAAGCCATAAGGCACAATACCACACGCATAAAACCACAGATAGAGACGTGTTACATTCTGAAACAAACTATTAGGCTATTAAGTAAAAGCAAGCTGGAAATGGGGCTGACAATGGCAGGAAGGCACCATATAGCACAATGCCATGCCGCACGGCACCATACGGCAAAGCATGAAGCTATATTAACGGTGCCGACAAGCTTACCCTAACGGTGCAAATAGCAGTGTCCAAAGGTTGCAGGGATGCTGAAAACTGGTTAAACCCAGAAATTCTAAATATTAGGATATTAAGCAAAAGCATGGGGCTGACAATGACAGGAAGGCACCATATAGCACAATGCCATGCCGCACGGCACCATACGGCACAGCATGATGCTATATTAACGGTGGCGGCAAGCTTACCCTAAAGGCGTAAGAGACAGTTAAGCCCAAGACTAGAAGTTGCAGGGATGCTGCAAACTGGTTAAACCCAGAAATTCAAAATATTAGGATATTAAGTAAAAACAAGCTGAATATGGGACTGAAAATGTTAGGAAAGTACCACGCCATACAGCACCCCCCCACCACACGCAAAACATTTGAAAATACAAACTATTAGGATTTTAAATGAAAGTTGGCACTGGTGTCAGGAAGGCACCGTACAGCACAGTGCCATACTAATGGTTTTAGTGATACGGAGAATGGGTTACACACAAAAATACAAACTATAAGGATGTGAAGTAAAAGAAAGCTGGATATGGGACTAAAGAATACAAAATGGTGCTATACCAGATGCAGGCAAATAGAACTTCACACTCGAAGGCATGGGCAAAACAAGTTGGCGGCCGGTTGGACGGCACTCCTGTAGGTGACAGGCCCATTTGGGGCAGCAGACACTGGATGCTAAGAGCTGGCATCTGAAGCAGAACTCAGGACTGGAATCTGGGGCAGAGAAATCAGGACTGGAATCTGCAGCTCAGAACTGAAACCTGCAGCCGAGAACTCAAAACTGGTGCTTGACAAGACAACCAGGACTGGAACCAGCCACAGGCACTCAGACCCGGTACTAGCTACAAAAGACTCAGAACTGGAACCTACCCCAGGAGACTCAGAATTGGCCCCAGCTGCAGAACTGGAATCTGAAGCTGAGAACTCAGTACTGGAGCAACTGAAGCGCAGGCCTGGAACCTGCAGCTGAGAACTCAGCACTGGCGCCTGACAAGGCCCCCCCGGGGAGTACTGGAGCCAGCCACAGGCAATCAGAACTGGAAAATGCATCAAGAAACTCGGAACTGGAACCAACCTCAGGAAACTCAGAACTGGCCCCAGCTGCAGAACTGGAATCTGGAGTCAAGAACTCAGGACTGGATTCTCAGGAGCTCAGACCTGGAACCTGAAGCTGAGAACTGGTGCCCCACAAGACAACCAGGACTGGAACCAGCCGCAGGCTCTCAGAACTGGTAGTAGCAACAAGAACCAGAACTGGAACCAACTCCAGGAGACTCAGAACTGGCCCAGATGCAGACCGCTCACAACGGAAATCCGAGGCTAACAAATGTAATCAACGCGGAGAACGCCAAACTAGAACCCAAACACCAGCATCTATGAGGATATTACATAAAAGCAAGCTGGATATAGGAGTAAAAACACCAGGAAGGCACCACATAGCAAGATGCCATACTGTTTCAGGGACGATTAAACAGTTTGTATTGCTGTGTGGAACTTATTAACCGTCAATAACAGTATATATTTACCTGTGCATAGAAGTCTGTGTATATCTTGTCCAGAAGCTTCAGAGATTCAGTAGTCTGCAGATCTATATCCTGATGCTCGCTTGTAATGTCCACCACCAAGCCATCTATATTATCTACAGTGTTTGAAAACATGGGCTTCTTCTTCCAACATTTCCAATGTAGGAATCAAACGATTTGCTTTCTTTAGTTGCACATTAAGACGTAGGATACTGAAAATAATATATCAGATATTTTGTTAGTTTACAAATAAATTATATATTAGAATTATGTCAATTTCTCCAACGTTTACGCCATTTATCTCCCACAGTCCAAAAAATATTGGTAAATGAATGATCTAGTGAGAGCATTGTAGAGATTTTAGACAGCAAGCTTTACTAACATAGGGGTCAATTAAATTTGCAGACAATTAAATAGTGCTGGGAATTAGCTCCCTGGCGCTATTCAATACAGCGTCATGTGACACTAAATTGTCGGGAATTCTTATCACACCCCGCGGGGTGCGAACAGAAATCTGACAAAAGATCTGGCGCGAGGCTGTTTTATGCAATTCTGCCGTTCTTTACACAAATAGTCACAGCACCCCAATATGGGGATAAATAGAGAAGTATCTTTTTATATTTTCAGTTTTTAAAAACTAAAGCAAAGCTGTTAAATATACAGTAGACTAAGGCTGCTTGTCACATGTGGGCTTTAAGTCTAGAAGGAAACACAAGCTACAGTATTTTGTATCCTGTACAAAAGATGTGAATACATCTGAAACATTGGCTGTAAAGTGGTGTGGATTTATGCAATGAATGCCTGTGAATATCCTAGGAGCACTGCCAGTTTGCCTGTATACATATAAATCTTGATTTTCCTTTGAAGCACCATAAATGGTATCTGGTTTTTAGATCGACACTCATTAGGTCAACCACTATTGGTCGACATGGTCACTAGGTAGACACATGAAAAGGTCAACATGAGTTTTTCACATTTTTTTTTCATACTTTGATACACGTGGACTGCGATTGGCAATAGTAACATGTGCTGAGTGTAGCGATAGCGGAGTGAGGCACCTTGCCCAAAGTATGGTGAGAGAAGCAAGCCATGGAAGGGGACACGGTGTACTAATTGAGGTTCCCAGTCACTTTATGAAGAAAACAAACACTCATGTCGACCAATTGTGGTCGACCTAATGACTGTCAACCCTATGATCCAAACCCACATAAATACCCCTTTCACACCGCCTGAGGCAGGTCGCACCCGGGACCCTGACACAGGTGCTTCCCGGGTGCGACACACCTCAGGCCCCTCGAGCACACATCACATGATCTCCAAGTGTCGCATCGACCCGGCTTTGTGTTCACACAGCACAGCGAGCCAGGTTGAACACGTGTTCAACCCTGCTCACTAAGGGGCAAATTTACTAAGATGGGAGTTCTATTTAAGATGGGATGTTGCTCATAGCAATCAGATTCTACTTCTCATTTATCTAGCACCTTCTAGAAGATAATATCTGGAATCTGATTGGTTGCTATTGGCAACATCCCATCTCAAATAGAACGCCCATCTTAGTAAATTTACCCCTAAGTTTGGAATACCGGGTCACTTGACCCGGATTATTCCAACTGGGCCCTTTCAGACCGCACATCAACACGACACAGGTTATGCACGCTCATGTGCAATAACCGTGTTCAAAGTTGGCGGTCAGAAATGGGTATTACTCTGATGTGGTAGAGTGCCAGTCTTTGGATAGATAGACACGATAAATTTGAGATTCTGTATAAAAAAATTAAAAAAAGGCACCACAAAAGGAATGTGGAAGCTTCAGTATCTGTATCTATTAATAAATAACAGAAGCAGTAAGACAGATAACAAAATCACAGTGGGGGAAAGAAGTGTGAGCTATTAATATAAATGCATAGATATACACACATACAAATATCAATATCAATAGCACTCCTTCAAAATATAACCGTACTTGCTCAGGTACTCACTAGCAGCAAAGGAAAAACAAAACACCTAAGAAACACTATTCGCACTGTGGGAGCTTGGGATAAAACACACCACTACTGGATTAAGAGCCCAGAGTTATTAAACTGGGTGGACGCCATCATGAAAGGCAAGAAGATTTGTGCTTTAAAAATAAGGGCAGACTCGCCGGAATATCCGTGGAGTAGATCGTTATGCTTCTAAATTATCCCAAAAAGCATGCATATGTGTGATATGTATATACAAAAAAAAAATTGTAAACTAGAAAATATATATATATATACATATATACACACACACACACACGTACACACACATACTATCTTCCCTCTGAAACACTCCAGATGTCTATATCTATCCAGTATCAACCGGCACTCAGACTACAAACAGCTTGCTCCGGTGCCCATATGTAAAGCATAATATAGGTCCAGCAATAAAGGCACTCGGAGACCATGAAGTTCGTAAGAAGAGGTGTAATAAATGTCATTAACGTTCCGGAGCAGCAAGCCACGTCCTGTTGCTGTGTTCATTCTGAGGACGGGGCTTGCTGCTCCGAAACTTCAATGACGTGAATTACACCACCTCTTACTCTCTTCATGGTCTCAGAGTGCCGTTATTGCTGGATATATATAAATCTATATATATATCTATATATGGATATACACATACACTTCAAAACAGTCTTAATATGGATACAGGTTGAGTATCCCTTATCCAAAATGCTTGGGACCAGAGGTATTTTGGATATCGGATTTTTCCGTATTTTGGAATAATTGCATACCATAATGAGATATCATGGTGATGGGACCTAAATCTGAGCACAGAATTAATTTATGTTACATATACACCTTATACACACAACCTGAAGGTAATTTTAGCCAATATTTTTTATAACTTTGTGCATTAAACAAAGTGTGTCTATATTCACACAATTTATTTATGTTTCATATACACCTTATACACACAGCCTGAAGGCCATTTAATACAATATTTTTAGTAACTTTGTGTATTAAACAAAATTTGTGATCATTGAGCCATCAAAAAACAAAGGTTTCATTATCCCACTCTCACTCAAAAAAAGTCCGTATTTCGGAATATTCCGTATTTCGGAATATTTGGATATGGGATACTCAACCTGTATTACATATCACCGAAGTCATGCTTAAAAATGTTTTGCTTACATGAAACAGCTTTGTGTGTGTTGCTGTAGGGGGTATTACATTAGAAAGTTGTAATAATGTAATTGGTACGGCCTCATCTAGAATACAGTGTTTAATTCTGGAAGCCATATCTTCAGGATATATTAATGCATTGGAGACTGTACAAAGAAGGGCAACTAAAATGGTGCATGACCTACATCACAACATACACTGAAAGACTAAAAAAAAATCTCAATATGTATAGTTTGGAGCAGAGAATAGAAAAGGGGGACATTAATAGACACTTCCAAATATATCAAGGGTTTCAACATAGTCCAGGAGGGAAATATTCTTCAAATGAAGAAAAGTATTAGAACACAAGGACATGCACGGAGACTGGGAGACATGTTCAGAGAATAAATGGGGTCGATTCTATTCGGCAACTAATGAATAGCGCCGGGAATTAGCTCCCGACGCTATTCAATTCAGCAACTAGTTACGTCGGCGATGGCCCGTTCTCGCCGACAAAACAGGTTGAATTGTCGGGAGAACGGGCATTCTCCGACTTAACTCCCCGGCGCGAGGCTGATTCCCGACAGAATCAGCCTCGCGCCGGCCGCGAGGCAGCACTTTTGTCGGGTTTCTCTTCTCATCCCCCGGGGATGAGAGAAGAATTCCCGACAATTGCAGGTAATTAGTTGCTGAATTGAATAGCGTCGGGAGCTAATTCCCGGCGCTATTCATTAGTTGCCGAATAGAATCGACCCCTATGAGGGAAAAGTTACTTCACAGAAAGGGTAGTGGACAAGTGGAATAGCCTCCCATCAGAGGTGGTAGAGGCTAAAACAGTAGAGCAATTTAAACATGCATGGGATGAACAATGATATCCTTACAAAGAAATAAGGATCAAATAAGTTTTGAGGTAAAAATATGGATAAAAAGGGGCAGACTAGACGGGCCACTTAAAGCTAACATGCCGACAAATTCTATGTGCTGTTACTATATAGGGGGTAATCTGTGTGATGCTATTGCAGGGGGTATTGTGTGTGATGTTACTGTAGGGAGGAAATCCATGTGTGTGAATCTACTATAGGGTGTAAACCGGTTTTTAATTTTAAAGGAGGGAGTAAATTTATGCGTGTGCTATTATGGTTGTGTCTATGTTGCCTTCGTGCTAAGGTAGCATCTAGTTTCTCTTCGTGCAGAGGACCTTTCCCATAACCCCCTGGGTCCATGTCACAATCTATTTGGAATAGTAAAGTGTGGCGAGCGAAGCAGAGCGAGACACCGTGCCCGATGCGTGGCTAGCGAAGCGAGCCCACAAGGGTCCAATACTGCATAGAAAAACAAAAAACAACTCCCCAAACGAACGGATAACGAAGCAGACATTTAGGAGCTGTAAGGACGAAAGTTCTCTCCTGCCCTCTCGTTTTGTCACGTCCAGGTCCTTAGCACGAAGAGAACAGACACAACCTTCGTGACAAAACGAGAGGGCAGGAGAGAACTTCCGCCCTTACAGCACCTAAATGTCTTCTTCGTTTGGGTGAATTTTTTTTTTCTATGCGGCATTGGACGCTCGCCACGCTTCGGGCTCGGTGTCTCGCTCCGCTCACCACACTTTACTAGTCCATATAGATTGTGACATGGACCCAGGGGGTTATGGGAAAGGTCCTCTCCACAAAGGTAATCTAGCCGCTACCGTGCTATTATAGGGGAGGGGGTAATAAAATATGAACATTTTATTAAATTAAAATAAGAAGCTAGATATCCCCCCATGTATCCCTACTGTTAGTACATCCTCGGGACGGTTGCCTCGGGAGGTGGCGCCACAGACATGAGCAGCAGAGGTGATGATATATGCGGAGAGCGGTCCTGGAAGGTGGCGCCACAAACAGCAGCAGCCTCTCACCCCGCTGGAGAATCACACACACAAAATCAGCGGGACAGCGTTACTGGGACAATGAGGCTACGTCATGTTACCCGTCGCCACCGCCTCTCATCACCCGCCCCAGGCTCCGCGGCCACTGCACCACCATAAGCTCACCTGTCCTCCTCGGTGTGATGGAGGTCGGTAGCGGGTCACATCAGCATCGATCACCTCACACAAGCCGCTTCCTGGGTGGAACATCACTTCCGGTCACAAACTGCTGCCGTGCAGGACGAGCAGAAGTTTCCACGGTCTGTAGGAAAATGCGCGCCAAATCACGGCGTTTTAAATACTGTACGGAAGTGGCGTTTTCTCTGACGTCACACGCTGGTCTCCCAGGCAACGTGACTACGGATTGACCCGTAGTCAGGTGACGGCGGAAGCGGAAGTTGTTGCAGGTGTGGAGGAGAGCGGAGTTTGTTGTTGCTGTTGTAGTTGTGGTCACTGCTTCCTGGTGTGTAATGGGCTGTGACGGTGGTACCATCCCCAAGCGCCATGAGCTGGTAAAGGGGCCCAAGAAGGTGGAGCAGGTGAGATAGCGTTGTGTACAGCAGACAGAAGCAGCTGTGGGAACTACAGGTTCCAGCATTCCATAAAGGCAGTAGAGTGTGTACTGTTACGCCTCATCATGTTAGTTATATATGACAGCGTGTGCACAGGGTGCAATGTTACGTTACATCTGCATACGGGCAGCTAGCTGGAGACTTAGACACGTTATTTGCTGCACTATAGCAGATGTGCTAAATAATCCTTGTTTTTTTATTTTTATTATTATTATTATTATTATTATTCTTTATATAGTTCTAGCCAGGTTGGTAGTGGGATCCCAGATGCAGAATTCTGGTGGGGGGGGGGACATGAGCGCAACGAAGCCCCTTGCGGGATCGGTGGTGAGCTACACCCACGAGTGGGTATAGTACATGTTAGTCGGCATTGTGAGGGGGGCCGGATGTCGTGGTCAGTATTGTGACCAACGATCTCTTGACTACATCCCGTTCTAGCCAACCATGCCACAGTGTAGTCCATGCACACTAGTAGCGTACCCCATGTACGCTAGTAGTCAATGAACAGCCATTTAAACTTAACCTCATTGTTTCTGGTGAGTGTGAGGAAATGTACAGGAACACGAGGAGTAGAAACCAATTCCACACAACTTGGTCGGCATCTAACCCCAATGCTGTGCTGTGCCACCATATTCACGGTCCTAAGTAGTGTCTATAACTGGTATGTTTGCTACTGCCAGCAACAAACGTGTGTCTTTCAGCTTCTGGTTAGACATAGAAATCCTGTTTCAAGCATTAGGACTAATTTAGCCATGGAGCTGTACTTAGCATCATGATTTTAATAAGGGAAAGTACTCTCCATTATTGTTGTGCGCCCTTTTTACCTGGTGCCTGCTCTTGTTTATTTGCTTTGGAGTATCCAGTTTGCTATTAAAGGTCAAGTGATCTGAGGGGGGCAGCGTGGGCAAAATCTTGCATTCACGCATGGCCTGCAGTGACCAGAGGAGAGGAGAGACGATGGTCATTGGCCGATCAGAGAGGGCTGGAGGGAGAGTGTGATGAGGTTGGAGGTGTAGGGAGCATTGCAGTTTATATAATAAAAGGCTAACACTGCGCCTCACCTCTTTGTGGTTAATTCAAGTGTTTTGCATGCTGGCGGCCACTAGATGGCACATGATGGAGCATTTCAGGTGTTGCTCCATTCAGGCGTGGACAGCAACTAGCACTGACATTAATGTTATGTTTTTAAGTCATTTTGACATGCTGATAACTAGTGCCTTAATATATGAATAGTGATGCATCCTCTTTTAAGATGACATATGCCTGAATTAAAATGAAACAGTATAGATAGGGACAGGTTAGAACAAATTTAAGGAGTTGACGACTGTGTAACAAGAAATATTGGAGTGAAAACTAGTACAGATGTGTTACACTAGGCATTCTACTTGTTTGCAGTGTACTAGTATCATTGTCGGTGGCGTTTCGCCTGTTCTGAGGGTGTCTGCTATCCTAGTATCTGATAAACAGTGAAGGTCTGTATGTACCTTGTTATATCAAATGTTCTATCCTTTTGGAATCATTCGGTCATTTTATAGTTATGGTAGTAGATCAGAAAATAATCTGCATACGATTTGTAGGGTTATTATAATTTACAATAAATATATACACGGAATACTAGAGCAGGATGGAAGGATTATGGCAGGGGTGCTCAACATGCGGCCCTTCTTCTATTGTAGAGCGACACATCCCAGTTTTGCTAAAAGGGAATAGTAAACTGGCAGGGCTTGGTGGGATGTGTAGTTCCACAACAGCTGGATGCACACATGCTGGACATTTCGTGATTACTGGTATTACACTGTAAAAAGTAAAATGCAGAATATACATCTATTTTATGTTTGTGTGTGTATATATATATATATATATATATATATATATATATATATATATATATATATATATATATATATATATATATATATATATATAGATATTTGTCTTTGGAATGGTAACTGCTCTGGTCCAGCCTTTGAACAGTTACCTATGAGCAATGCTGGACCCTTCACCTGTCATTATTATTGTTTGGGAAAAGTTTCTTGATCCAGCCCAAAGGTGGGAACTGTTAATGCTGCAAGTAGTAAACTGTTGTAAATTTGTCGGCAAATAATGCAGTACCCCAGAACATCACAGATGCTGTCATTTTATTATTTTTATCAGATCTTGTTGTGTCTTCTTTTAGGTTGACAAAAATGCTGAGTTGGTTGCCCGCTGGTATTACTGCACTCTAAGCCAGGAGAAACTGAAAAAGCCAATAGTGGCCTGTGAACTGGGCAGGTATGTGTTAGAGGGTGGAATGTTTTTTCAGAGGTATAATATTTGGGGAGATATTTTTCTATGCTATGACAGATCTTTAAATAAGAGCATATGTTTTGTCACAGGTTAGTTTGACCAACCATATAGTAGATCTGCACAGTTTGGTCTCTATTGGTCGATAATAAATTGTGACGTTATGCGGTCGTTCAGCAGTCAGAGTAAAATGCATCAATATTCTCTTTCCTCTGCACTATGAAGTACAAGACATGCCTTTCAACTAAACAAGTGCATAGAAACTTTCCAAATTGTCCTTTGTAACAACAGACCTGAATTTAGTTACCAATATACTTGTCAATCGTTTTCTACCAATATGGGCCTAATTCTGAGTTAGATGCACAATTCTAAGCACACAGCGTGTGCACCACAATAAGCAGTTGCAGACACCATGCAGAGGATATGAAAGCATCGGATTCATTCAGTGCGTGGCTGAATCTTTTCCATCAATGAAATGAGCACATCTGGGTTGCTAACTTGTGGACACATGGGAAATATCTGTATCGCGGGAGTGTCACGGGTGTGTAGTCAGACTTCCGTGTCAGTATGAGGCATGCATATGATGGATATTTTGCCCCCACATGTGTTAGATGAATTCACTGGTCAACTGCCCGAGGTGGTAGATGGATGCCGCAAAACCTTGTAATTTAAATGAGATTTGTACATTTTATGCTTTATTTTTAGGTGTATCAATTGTTATGTTCTATTTTATTATGTGATACAGTTTTAAATTAATTTGTTTAAAAAATTTTTTTTAGTAAGATTATCATCAATTATTGTCTGCACTTGAGAAAATGTTTTGTGGTGTAATTGGTTTATCCAGGACAGTAGTTGTATGATTTTGATGCTATAAAAATTGAAACTTACAATTCATTTACATTTTTACTTGGTCATTCTCTTTTGGTAATTCGTACTTTACAATTTATACCCCTTTCACACCACCAATGCCGCATCCCACCCAAGAATTGGAAACGGGTCCTTCCCAGGTGGGATCCGGCATTGGACCCTAACAGCAGGCATACCGACCTGGCAATTTGTCGGGTCAGTTGTCATAGCGGCGGGGAGCGGAGACGGCGCTGGGAGATGAGCTGATCTTCGCTCCACCTCTCCCTATTGTAGTTAACGGGTCCCGGGTTGCGCCGACTTGGGAATCTGTTCACTGCTCCACTGACCCGGTATACAAACCGGTAATTCGACCGTTGCCCTTTCACACTGCACACCGACCCGTGTCAACCTGGTAATATGCCGGGTCGATACCGGGTTATTTGTGTGGTGTGAAAGGGGTATTAGTTTACTATGTGAGTAGAAGGTTGATCATTCTATTGATTGAAGCTGAGACAATTATCAGGACATTCCTAGAACACTGTCCTTTTAGGAGAGAGAGACTGTCAAGTTAAAAACACATTTTATCAGGTTATAACCGAGGTTATTGCTATACCCTCCTACAGCTCAGAATCAGGCCATATATCTGGACTCTAAGGGCACAATCTCCAAAATATATTACCCTGGTTCCTATTTCATTGTCATACCTTAGTTAACTTTTTTTTTTCACACAGGCTGTACAATAAAGATGCAGTTATTGAATTTTTACTGGACAAATCTCCGGACAAACCACACGCAGATTCTGCAGCCCACTTAAAGAGCATCAAGGTATAGCTCCCACCGCGCTTTCCACCTGTCCAAGTTACTCACATATTCTGCATGTTTGTGGTCATTTTTAGAGAACTCCTAATCTATTGAAAATGGTTTGAAATGATGTTGTTTTTTCTGTGTTCTTATCCTTTAATAAAGGATAAAAATAAATATTGACACACCGTAGCAAAGATCACCATCACTACATACCAGAAAATTAGCCAGCTAAAATTAATATTTCTCTATCGTCCTAGTGGATGCTGGGGTTCCTGAAAGGACCATGGGGAATAGCGGCTCCGCAGGAGACAGGGCACAAAAAGTAAAGCTTTAGGATCAGGTGGTGTGCACTGGCTCCTCCCCCTATGACCCTCCTCCAAGCCTCAGTTAGATTTTTGTGCCCGGCCGAGAAGGGTGCAATCTAGGTGGCTCTCCTAAAGAGCTGCTTAGAAAAGTTTAGCTTAGGTTTTTTATTTTACAGTGAGTCCTGCTGGCAACAGGATCACTGCAACGAGGGACTTAGGGGAGAAGAAGTGAACTCACCTGCGTGCAGGATGGATTGGCTTCTTTGGCTACTGGACATTAGCTCCAGAGGGACGATCACAGGTACAGCCTGGATGGTCACCGGAGCCTCGCCGCCGGCCCCCTTGCAGATGCTGAAACAAGAAGAAGGTCCAGAATCGGCGGCATGAAGACTCCTCAGTCTTCTTAAGGTAGCGCACAGCACTGCAGCTGTGCGCCATTTCCTCTCAGCACACTTCACACGGCAGTCACTGAGGGTGCAGGGCGCTGGAAGGGGGGCGCCCTGGGAGGCAATGAAAACCTATTTTTGGCTAAAAATACCTCACATATAGCCTCCGGGGGCTATATGGAGATATTTAACCCCTGCCAGAATCCGTTAAGAGCGGGAGACGAGGCCGCCGAAAAAGGGGCGGGGCCTATCTCCTCAGCACACAGCGCCATTTTCCCTCACAGAAAGGCTGGAGGGAAGGCTCCCAGGCTCTCCCCTGCACTGCACTACAGAAACAGGGTTAAAACAGAGAGGGGGGGCACTAATTTGGCGTTAGAAATATATAAAAAAGATGCTATAAGGGAAAACACTTATATAAGGTTGTCCCTATATAATTATAGCGTTTTTGGTGTGTGCTGGCAAACTCTCCCTCTGTCTCTCCAAAGGGCTAGTAGGTCCTGTCCTCTATCAGAGCATTCCCTGTGTGTGTGCTGTGTGTCGGTACGTGTGTGTCGACATGTATGAGGACGATGTTGGTGAGGAGGCGGAGCAATTGCCTGTAATGGTGATGTCACTCTCTAGGGAGTCGACACCGGAATGGATGGCTTATTTAGGGAATTACGTGATAATGTCAACACGCGGCAAGGTCGGTTGACGACATGAGACGGCCGACAAACAATTAGTACCGGTCCAGACGTCTCAAAAACACCGTCAGGGGTTTTAAAACGCCCGTTTACTTTAGTCGGTCGACACAGACAGGGACACTGAATCCAGTGTCGACGGTGAATAAACAAACGTATTCCTTATTAGGGCCACACGTTAAGGGCAATGAAGGAGGTGTTACATATTTCTGATACTACAAGTACCACAAAAGAGGGTATTATGTGGGATGTGAAAAAACTACCGTAGTTTTTCCTGAATCAGATAAATTAAATGAAGTGTGTGATGATGCGTGGGTTCCCCCCGATAGAAAATATGGGCGGTATACCCTTTCCCGCCAGAAGTTAGGGCGCGTTGGGAAACACCCCTTAGGGTGGATAAGGCGCTCACACGCTTATCAGAACAAGTGGCGGTACCGTCTATAGATAGGGCCGTCCTCAAGGAGCCAGCTGAGAGGAGGCTGGAAAATATCATAAAAAGTATATACACACATACTGGTGTTATACTGCGACCAGCGATCGCCTCAGCCTGGATGTGCAGAGCTGGGGTGGCTTGGTCGGATTCCCTGACTAAAAATATTGATACCCTTGACAGGGACAGTATTTTATTGACTATAGAGCATTTAAAGGATGCATTTCTATATATGCGAGATGCACAGAGGGATATTTGCACTCTGGCATCAAGAGTAAGTGCGATGTCCATATCTGCCAGAAGATGTTTATGGACACGACAGTGGTCAGGTGATGCAGATTCCAAACGGCACAAAGGTGTATTGCCGTATAAAGGAAGGGGAGTTATTTGGGGTCGGTCCATCGGACCTGGTGGCCACGGCAACTGCTGGAAAATCCACCGTTTTTTACCCTAAGTCACATCTCTGCAGAAAAAGACACCGTCTTTTCAGCTTCAGTCCTTTCGTCCCTATAAGAGTCATATCTGCCCAGGGATAGAGGAAAGGGAAGAAGACTGCAGCAGGCAGCCCATTCCCAGGAACAGAAGCGTTCCACCGCTTCTGACAAGCTCTCAGCATGACGCTGAGACCGTACAGGACCCCTGGATCCTACAAGTAGTATCCCAGGGGTACAGATTGGAATGTCGAGACGTTTCCCCTGCGCAGGCTCCTGAAGTCTGCTTTACCAAGGTCTCCCTCCGACAAGGAGGCAGTATGGGAAACAATTCACGAGCTGTATTCCCAGCAGGTGATAATTAAATTACCCCTCCTACAACAAGAAAAGGGGTATTATTCCACACTATATTGTGGTACTGAAGCCAGAAGGCTAGGTGAGACCTATTCTAAATCTAAAAAAAAAAATTTGAACACTTAAAAAGGTTCAAATCAAGATGGAGTCACTCAGAGCAGTGATAACGAACCGGGAAGAAGGGGACTATATGGTGTCCCGAGACATCAGGGATGCTTACCTCCATGTCCCAAATTTGCCCTTATCACTAAGGGTACCTCAGGTTCGTGGTACAGAACTGTCACTATCAGTTTCAGACGCTGCCGTTTGGATTGTCCACGGCACCCCGGGTCTTTACCAAGGTAATGGCCGAAATGATGGTTCTTCTTCGAAGAAAAGGCGTCTTAATTATCCCTTACTTGGACGATCTCCTGATAAGGGCAAAGTCCAGGGAACAGTTGGAGGTCGGAGTAGCACTATCTCGGATACTGTTACAACAGCAGGGGTGGATTCTAAATATTCCAAAATCGCAGCTGATCCCGACAACAAGTCTCCTGTGCTTAGGGATGATTCTGGACACAGTCCAGAAAAAGGTGTTTCTCCCGGAAGAGAAAGCCAGGGAGTTATCCGAGCTAGTCAGGAACCTCCTAAAATCAGTGCATCATTGCACAAGGGCCATGGTAAAAAAATGGTGACTTCCTTCGAAGCAATTCCAGTCGGCAGATTTCATGCAAGAACTTTTCAGTGGGATCTGCTGGACAAATGGTCCGGATCGCATCTTCAGATGCATCAGCGGATAACCCTATATCCAAGGACAAGGGTGTCTCTCCTGTGGTGGTTACAGAGTGCTCATCTTCTAGAGGGCCGCAGATTCGGCATTCAGTTTTGGATGTTGGTGACCACGGAGGCCAGCCCGAGAGGCTGGGGAGCAGTCACACAAGGAAAAAATTTCCAGGGAGTGTGATCAAGTCTGGAGACTTTTCTCCACATAAATATAGCTAAGGGTAAATTTATAATGCTCTAAGCTTAGCAAGACCTCTGCTTCAAGGTCAGCCGGTATTGATCCAGTGGGATAAAACATCACGGCAGTCGCCCACGTAAATAGACAGGGCGGCACAAGAAGCAGGAGGGCAGTGGCAAAAACTGCAAGGACTTTTCGCTGGGCGGAAAATCATGTGATAGCACTGTCAGCAGTGTTTCATTCCGGGAATGGAAACTGGGAAGCAGACTTCCTCAGTAGGCACGACCTCCACCCGGCAGAGTGGGAACTTCATGGGGAAGTTTTCCACATGATTGTAAACCGTTGGGAATTACCAAAGGTGGACATGATGGCGTCCCGTCTGAACAAAAAACGGGACAGGTATTGCGCCAGGTTAAGAGACCCTCAGGCAATAGCTGTGGACGTTCTGGTAACACCGTGGGTGTACCAGTCGGTGTATGTGTTCCATCCTCTGCTTTTCATACCTAAGGTACTGAGAATTATAAGACGTAGAGGAGTAAGAACTATACTCATGGCTCCGGATTGGCCAAGAAGGACTTGGTACCCGGAACTTCAAGAGATGCTCACAGAGGACTTATGGCCTCTGCCGCTAAGAAGGGACTTGTTTCAGCAAGTACCATGTCTGTTCCAAGACTTACCGCAGCTGCGTTTGACGGCATGGCGGTGGAACGCCGGATCCTAAGGGAAAAGGCATTCAGGAAGAGGTCATTCCTACCCTGGTCAAAGCCAGAAAGGAGGTGACCGCACAACATTATCACCACATGTGGCGAAAATATGTTGCGTGGTGTGAGGCCAGGAAGGCCCCACGAAGAAATTTCAACTCGGTCGATTCCTGCATTTCCTGCAAACAGGAGTGTCTATGGGCCTCAAATTGGGGTCCATTAAGGTTCAAATTTCGGCCCTGTCGATTTTTCTTCCAGAAAGAATTGGCTTCAGTTCCTGAAGTCCAGAAGTTTGTCAAGGGAGTATTGCATATACAACCCCCTTTTGTGCCTCCAGTGGCACTGTGGGATCTCAACGTAGTTCTGGGATTCCTCAAAACACATTGGTTTAAAACCAGTCAAATCTGTGGATTTGAAGCATCTCACATGAAAAGTGAACATGCTCTTGGACCTGGCCTGGACCAGGCGAGTGTCAAATTGGTGGTTTTTTTTCTCAAAAAAGCCCATATCTGTTTGTCCATTCGGACAGGGCAGAGCTGCGGACTCGTCCCCAGTTCTCTCCCTAAGGTGGTGTCAGTGTTTCACCTGAACCAGCTTATTGTGGTGTCTTGCGCCTACTAGGGACTTGGAGGACTCCAAGTTGCTAGATGTGGTCAGGGCCCTGAAAATATAGGTTCCAGGACGGCTGGAATCAGGAAAACTGACTTGCTGTTATCCTGTATGCACCCAACAAACTGGGTGCTCTTGCTTCTAAGCAGACTTTTGCTAGTTGGATGTGTAATACAATTCAGCTTGCACATTCTGTGGCAGGCCTGCCACAGCCAAAATATGTAAATGCCCATTCCACAAGGAAGGTGGGCTCATCTTGGGCGGCTGCCCGAGGGGTCTCGGCTTTACAACTTTGCCGAGCGGCTATTTAGTCAGGGGCAAACACGTTTGTAAAATCCTACAAATTTGATAACCTGGCTAAGGAGGACCTGGAGTTCTCTCATTCGGTGCTGCAGAGTCATCCGCACTCTCCCGCCCGTTTGGGAGCTTTGGTATAATCCCCATGGTCCTTTCAGGAACCCCAGCATCCACTAGGACGATAGAGAAAATAAGAATTTACTTACCGATAATTCTATTTCTCGGAGTCCGTAGTGGATGCTGGGCGCCCATCCCAAGTGCGGATTATCTGCAATACTTGTACATAGTTACAAAAATCGGGTTATTATTGTTGTGAGCCATCTTTCAGAGGCTCCGCTGTTATCATACTGTTAACTGGGTTCAGATCACAGGTTGTACAGTGTGATTGGTGTGGCTGGTATGAGTCTTACCCGGGATTCATAAATCCTTCCTTATTGTGTACGCTCGTCCGGGCACAGTATCCTAACTGAGGCTTGGAGGAGGGTCATAGGGGGAGGAGCCAGTGCACACCACCTGATCCTAAAGCTTTACTTTTTGTGCCCTGTCTCCTGCGGAGCCGCTATTCCCCATGGTCCTTTCAGGAACCCCAGCATCCACTACGGACTCCGAGAAATAGAATTATCGGTAAGTAAATTCTTATTTTTGGCTACCGATTAGCGGCTATTGCAGCACATTTTAAGCTTGCTGCATTCACTGTGTAAAGTGCGCTAGATACTATAGCAACCGAGATGCTGAGATCTGCACATTTAGCTACAGTCTCATCAGGAATAATCACCACTACTTATATTTTTGTAATTATCCTGATACTTTTGGTCAGAATTCACCATGTACTTGACATTGCAGCTTTTTACACCCCCCCCCCCAGTGAACAGGATAATAATAAGCACCATATTTTGCAACGGCCATCTAGGAATGATCTGTGTAGTCCCCCAGAGAATTAACACCATTATATGCTGCTGTATTCAGCCTTTGGTCTTATTTACATGTTTGCCTTTTCTCTAAGCGAATACACTTGTTTCAAGTGAAAGCGTAATTCCCTTTATTTCCTATTTCTCCATAAAGACCATGTTGCCCTGTTCTCCACATTCTGTTCTTTCAGCAAAGCTAAATTTCATATAAGAATATTACGTAAGTGGTTACGTCATATGATGACTTTCCGCAGTAGCTGTATGTGCAGTGGAGTATTTCCTCCCTACGGCCCTGTAAAACACATGTAATCACTAAGTGGCCACTGTGGTAGGGTAGAAAGCTTAAAAAGGCAAGGGAAAACCTTTCCCTTCTTATTCTCCCACATCCCTGCATGCGTGTCCTATGAGACTGGAAGGCAGTAGCTTTTGAAGTCATATGTTTCGGTGTACTGTCCTTCTTGCCTGTGTCTGTTTTTACCAATTAGCCATGCTGGATAAATTTGGTGAAACACCAGTTATTTCAGGTTTAATGAACTGTATAGTTGGATAAAGAAAAAACGTCCTCTGAATACATGTGTCATTCTTTCCTGGTAGAATGTGATTGAGTTGAATCTGAGTGATAACCCAGTTTGGACTGGAGACAAAGGCAACACGAAAGGAGACAAATACGACGATCAGTGTGCGCAGTTTATCTGTCCTGTTGTTGGCCTGGAAATGAATGGCAGACACCGGTAGGTGCTATAATAATTCTGACACATAGAGGACAGTTCAGTTGCTAACGAACTATGAGCCGTCAAAATGTTTTATGACTGCGGTGCGTGACCACTCATTTTGCGTCACACGACCATAGTGGTGCACAGGAAAATAATTCTCTACCTATGTGCACAAAATTATCTGTATCCGTCCCTATGGCTACTGGAACACATTTCTCACTTACGACTCCTTACACTTAGAGAGGTGGAAACGGGCATGTAAGCTTGAGCAAAGTACCATAAGGGCATGTGTGCACAAAAGAGGTCCCATGCTTACCATAAGAAGGGCACATATGTGCCTTGCAGGAGACAGCTTAACTTTGGGTGCTTGACCACTTGGCGCAAATGGCAAACTAATTCTGACAGTCAGTGGCTATTTCTATTTGGCTGTATGCACCTGAAAACTTCCCAATGTTTCTGTAAGTTTGTGTGGCTGCTACAATATATTAAAATACATAGTCATACACAATATAATATGAATTGTATACTGTACTTTTAGTATTTACTTCTACTACTGTGACGCTACACCTCCCAACATAAACAAGACATGGAGTAAAGCAGGTGCATATGCTGCACTCAGGCTGCCTATGTACATTATATGCTTTCTGATGCAGATTCCTTCCCCACTATGAGTGTGCATTAACCATGTCTCAGATTAATTCGCTCGGCAAATGTATCACTGGAGTATTATAATATTTAGAAAAAGTGTTTTCAGATTATGTATGGTTTTTTCACTGGATAGCAGAAGTGCTACAACTTGCATTATTTAATATTAACTAGTTACTAACAGTGATATTGTTAGTATCCCGTTTACATTGTTCTCCTTCCCCCTAGGTTCTGTGTGTTGAGACACTGCGGATGTGTGTTTTCTGAGCGGGCACTAAAAGAAATCAAAACAGACGTGTGCCACAAGGTATGTGTTTGTAAATGTCAGAGCATTCTAAAGGCTGATAAAGTTTACATGTAGATCAGTTGCCCATAGCCACCAATGAGGTTCTAGCTGGCATTTATCAAGTACATTCTATAAAATGATTGATAGCAGAACAAATAATCAAAGCATTTGGTCTGATTCTCGGGGATGCGGTTATGTGACCGGTGGACGGGAGACCACCGGTCACAATTCCGATGCCGAGATCCCGATTGCTTAATAACCCGCCGGTCGGCATGCCGACCAACAGGGACTATTTCCTCTTATGGTGTTTCTTTGTTTTTGCCGCCCCCGCTTACACATTTGCAGATAACAATAGGTGAGAACTGTCACTCTTAAATTCATTAAAAATCCATTTTTTCGTACTGGTGATTTTTGTTCCTAAAACTTGAAGAAAGACAATACAATATTGCAAATAAGAGGTGGCACCATAAAGAAAAATTGATTTATTGGTCCCACTCACATAGATACAGATGAGTCAGCGTGTATCACCCTCATAGGGTCAACAGGAAGCAAGTCTTCATATAGCTAGGGCTTAAAAAGAGCAATATAGTGCAATTCCGTTTGTAAAGATGAATATTTAATATAACAATGCACTCACATGGAGACAAAGCACATAAGCATATATCGCCAGTTCTCTGGTTAGCCTCCCCAACAGTCACGTCAGACCAGATGGAATTTCCAAGTGCCTCCATTATCTGGGATCCATATGCTCGTTTGGGAGGTTGTGCACCGGACCTGTTATTTTCTACAAAGCGTGAGTGCCAGACATATTGTGTGTGTGTATATTTGTATATGTGTGTGTGTGTGTGTGTATATATATATATATATATATATACACACACACACACACACTGCACTGCTGCACTACGTACATACAATGCACACACATATATATACTGCATTGCTATACATACATATATACACTGCACACATTACATAGGGTGTAGTATGGCTGACCGGCGGTCTCCTGACCGCCGGTCAGCTTACCGACGCCGGGATCCCGGCAGCATACCGACGCCGGGATCCCGGCGGGGAGGGGCGAGTGCAGCAAGCCCCTTGCGGGCTTGGTGGCGACCTGCGGTCGCCACGGGTTCTATTCCCACTCTATGGGTGTCGTGGACACCCACGAGTGGAAATAGTCCCTGTCGGTCGGCATGCCGACCATCGGGATACTGAGCCGGCGGGATGGTGGAGGAGGTCATGTGACTGTCGGTCAGCAGACCGGCGGTCACATGAATACCACCCATTACATACATACGCTGCACACCATATATATATATATATATATATATATATATATATATATATATACACTGCTCAAAAAAATAAAGGGAACACTAAAATAACACATCCTAGTTCTGAATGAATGAAATATTCTTATTAAATACTTTGTTCTTTACATAGTTGAATGTACCGACAACAAAATCACACAAAAATTATCAATGGAAATCAAATTTATTAACCCATGGAGGTCTGGATTTGGAGTTACCCTCAAAATTAAAGTGGAAAAACACACTACAGGCTGATACAGGCACGAGGAGGCCGCAGACACTGCTGAGCCTCATTTTGACTTGTTTTAAGGACATTACATCAAAGTTGGATCAGCCTGTAGTGTGTTTTTCCACTTTAATTTTGAGGGTGACTCCAAATCCAGACCTCCACGGGTTAATAAATTTGATTTCCATTGATAATTTTTGTGTGATTTTGTTGTCAGCACATTCAACTATGTAAAGAACGAACAAAGTATTTAATAAGAATATTTCATTCATTCAGATCTAGGATGTGTTATTTTAGTGTTCCCTTTATTTTTTTGAGCAGTGTATATACATATACATCATACACTGCATTACAATACATACATACACTAAATTACTACACACCATACATACACTGCACACAATACCTCCCCCACCCGCGGCACCTCCAGACCCCCACCCTCAACCACCCCTCCCCTACCCATGTTGGCTCCGGACTCCCACCCACACCCACGGCACACCCGGCCCTCCTCCACCCGCCGCTCCACCGCAACCTCCCCTACCCGCAGCACCTCCGAAACCGCCCCTCCCTCACCTACAGCACCCCCGGATCCCCTCCCCCATCTGCGTCTCCCCCGCACCCACCACTCCCCCAACCACAACACCTACTAGGTGATTCATAGTGCCCTGCGTGCGCTGTTCACGCCATCACAAGGGGCTACGGCCCCTTAACCATCGCACGCCCTTTGTCCGTGCAATATTTAAGCACTCACAGAATTATGATTGGAGGTGATACTCCATATAATCAAAATATTGCACGGCCCAAGGGCGTGCAAGGGTTAAGGGGGCGTAGCCCCTTGCGACGGTGTGAAGAGCGCCCTTAGGGCGTGATGAATCACCTAGTAGTATGTAATAAGCCATTATCTCCCACTATATTGTACATTTAATCTAAGCCGCAGTTTATATGGCAATACAAAGTGGATTAGTCACTGCGTAAATGGCTAGATGATCCCCGTGGGGTTGTCGCTAGGTTTCTTGTTGCTAATACTGTATTTATGTTGTGTAAGATCATTAGCAGCTCTTCCTCTGGGAGTTGTCTCCCTTATTCAGGTTAGATTGCATCTGCATCCATTTGTCTCCTTACACTCTCCGTTACGGGTCTGTCATTCTGCACTCTGATACATTTGTAAGAGTTGTGTCTGGTCACTGTTGCAAAGCTGTCCTTTAAGGCTGTATGCTTGACTATTATTTATTTTCTGGAAATGTAGAAAATGATTGTTAGTTCTTTGATAAATATTTATAATGCCCCCTTAAGAAAATACAACAATTATTAACTGAAATTTTAGTGCCGTCCTATTATGCAAAGGTAAACCCGTCTCAGTAAAGGTGGGTACACACTGGCCGATATATCGTCCGTTCTCTTGAACGCCCGATATATCGCGGGTCCGTCGGCCAGTGTGTACGGCCGATACGTCTGTGAACTCCGTCGTTCACAGACATATCGCGTTGGCCCTGCAGCACAGCTAAAGGCCAATATATCTACCGACCGCCCGTACACATGCTGCGGCGGCCGGTGGTGATTGACAGCTGAACTGGGCGGGTGTGTGTACACGCCCGCCCAGTTCATGACGTCAGTCCCCGACGGATCGGGCAGTGTGTATGCTCAACACACTGCCCGATCCGTCTATAGATATATCTGCCGATCAATTGATTGGCAGATATATCTACCAGTGTGTACCCACCTTAAGTGTTTAATGCTTTGCATTGCCTACAAATCAGAAGTCACAAAATAAGAATAAAATATATTTCATTCTGTAACATAGGGGTAACAATATGAAAATTATACTGGAGTAGGAACATCTTTATTAATTGTTCTCCATTGATCACGGAGGCCTATTGCATATGCCCTCTGTCCTATAACTGGCATCAAAGACTTTTGTGACAAGAACATGGGGCCACTCACGCCAAGGGTGAAAAAAGTGCAGTTCTACCCCTCCTACTTCCATCCGCTACACTGTGGATTTCTCTAACGTCCTAAGTGGATGCTGGGACTCCGTAAGGACCATGGGGAATAGCGGCTCCGCAGGAGACAGGGCACAAAATAAAAGCTTGAGATATCAGGTGGTGTGCACTGGCTCCTCCCCCTATGACCCTCCTCCAAGCCAGTTAGATTTTTGTGCCCGGCCGAGAAGGGTGCAAACTAGGTAGCTCTCCAGAGCTGCTTAGAATAAAAGTTTAGTTAGTTTTTTTTATTTTCAGTGAGTCCTGCTGGCAACAGGCTCACTGCATCGTGGGACTAAGGGGAGAAGAAGCGAACTCACCTGAGTGCAGAGTGGATTGGGCTTCTTAGGCTACTGGACGTTAGCTCCAGAGGGACGATCACAGGTTCAGCCTGGATGGGTCACCGGAGCCGCGCCGCCGTCCCCCTTACAGAGCCAGAAGAGACGAAGGTCCGGTGAAAGCGGCGGCAGAAGACATCCTGTCTTCAAGACTAAGGTAGCGCACAGCACCGCAGCTGTGCGCCATTGCTCTCAGCACACTTCACACTCCGGTCACTGAGGGTGCAGGGCGCTGGGGGGGAGCGCCCTGAGACGCAATATAACACACATATACCTTAGCTGGCAAAAGGAATACATCACATATAGCTCCAGGGCTATATGGATGTATTTTTTCCCCTGCCATTTTACACAAAAAAGCGGGAGTTAAGGACGTCGTGAAGGGGCGGGGCCTATCTCCTCAGCACACTGGCGCCGTTATTCCCTCACAGCTCCGCTGGAAGGACGGCTCCCTGATTCTCCCCTGCAGTACTGCATCTGATTCAGGGTAAAAAAGAGAAGGGGGGGCATTTTGGCAGCAAATAACTAGATTAACAGCAGCTATAAGGGATTAACACTTCTATAAGGTTATCCCTGTATATATATAGCGCTGGGTGTGTGCTGGCAGACTCTCCCTCTGTCTCTCCAAAGGGCTAAGTAGGGTCCTGTCCTCTATCAGAGCATTCCCGGTGTGTGTGCTGTGTGTCGGTACGCGTGTGTCGACATGTATGAGGAGGAAAATGAGGTGGAGGCGGAGCAGTTGCCTGTGTTAGTGATGTCACCCCCTAGGGAGTCGACACCTGACTGGATGATTGTGTTTAAGCAATTAAGTGATAATGTCAGCAATTTACAAAAAACTGTTGACGACATGAGAAAGCCGGCAAATCAATTAGTGCCTGTTCAGGCGTCTCAGACACCCTCAGGGGCCCTAAAACGGCCGCTACCTCAGTGGGTCGACACGGATCCAGATACAGATACTGAATCTAGTGTCGACGGTGACGAGACAAACGTAATGTCCAGTAGGGCCACACGTTACATGATCACGGCAATGAAAGAGGCATTGAACCTTTCTGACACTACAAATACCTCAAAGGCGGGTATTATGTGGGGTGTGAAAAAACTGCCAATAGTTTTTCCTGAGTCTGAGGAAATAAATGAGGTGTGTGATAAAGCGTGGGTTTCCCCCGATAAAAAACAGCTAATTTCTAATAAGTTATTAGCACTATACCCTTTCCCGCCAGAGGTTAGGGCACGGTGGGAAACACCCCCTAGGGTAGATAAGGCGCTCACACGTTTATCTAAACAAGTAGCGTTACCGTCCCCTGATACGGCCACCCTCAAAGAACCAGCTGATAGGAGGCTGAAAAATATCCTGAAAAGTATATACACACATACTGGTGTTATACTGCGACCAGCAATCGCATCAGCCTGGATGTGCAGTGCTGGAGTCGCATGGGCGGATTCCCTGACTGAGAATATTGATACCCTGGATAGGGACAATATTCTGTTAACTATAGAACATTTAAAGGATGCATTGCTATATATGCGTGATGCGCAGAGGGATATTTGTACCCTGGCATCAAGAGTAAGCGCAATGTCCATCTCTGCCAGAAGAGCATTATGGACCAGACAGTGGTCAGGGGACGCAGATTCCAAACGGCACATGGAAGTATTGCCGTATAAGGGGGAGGAGTTATTTGGGGCTGGTCTAACAGACCTGGTGGCCACGGCAACGGCTGGAAAATCCACCTTTTTACCCCAGGTTACTTCACATCAACAGAAAAAGACACAGTCTTTTCAAACTCAGTCCTTTCGTTCCCATAAGTACAAGCGAGCAAAAGGTCACTCTTTTCTGCCCAAGGGCAGAGGAAGAGGAAAAAGGCAGCACCATGCAGCCGCTTCCCAGGAGCAGAAGCCCTCCCCTGCTTCTGCCAAGTCTTCAGCATGACGCTGGGGCTTTACAAGCAGACTCAGACACGGTGGGGGCCCGTCTCAAGAATTTCAACGCGCAGTGGGCTCACTCGCAAGTGGATCCCTGGATTCTACAGGTAGTATCACAGGGGTACAAACTGGAATTCGAGGCGTTTCCTCCTCATCGGTTCCTGAAGTCTGCTTTACCAAAGTCTCCCTCCGACAGGGAGGCAGTTCTGGAAGCCATTCACAAGCTGTACTCCCAGCAGGTGATAATCAAGGTACCCCTCTTACAACAGGGGAAGGGGTATTATTCCACACTATTTGTGGTACCGAAGCCGGACGGCTCGGTGAGACCAATATTAAATCTAAAATCTTTGAACACTTACATAAAAAGGTTCAAATTCAAGATGGAGTCACTCAGAGCGGTGATAGCGAACCTGGAAGAGGGGGACTATATGGTGTCGCTGGACATCAAGGATGCTTATCTCCACGTCCCAATATATCCTTCTCACCAAGGGTACCTCAGGTTTGTAGTACAAAACTGTCATTATCAGTTTCAGACGCTGCCGTTTGGATTGTCCACGGCGCCTCGGGTCTTTACCAAGGTAATGGCCGAAATGATGATTCTTCTACGAAGAAAAGGCATCTTAATTATCCCTTACTTGGACGATCTCCTGATAAGGGCAAGAACCAAGGAACAGTTAGAAGTCGGAGTGGCACTATCTCAGGTAGTGCTAAGTCAGCACGGATGGATTCTAAATATTCCAAAATCGCAGCTGATTCCAACGACACGTCTACTGTTCTTAGGAATGATTCTGGACACAGTCCAGAAGAAGGTGTTTCTCCCGGAGGAGAAGGCCAGGGAGTTATCCGAGCTAGTCAGGAACCTCCTAAAACCAGGACAGGTCTCAGTGCATCAGTGCACAAGGGTCCTGGGAAAAATGGTGGCTTCTTACGAAGCGATTCCATTCGGAAGATTCCATGCAAGAACTTTTCAGTGGGATCTACTGGGAAAATGGTCCGGATCGCATCTTCAGATGCATCAACGGATAACCCTGTCGCCAAGGACAAGGGTGTCTCTCCTGTGGTGGCTTCAGAGGGCTCATCTACTAGAGGGCCGCAGATTTGGCATTCAGGATTGGATCCTGGTAACCACGGATGCCAGCCTGAGAGGCTGGGGAGCAGTCACACAGGGAAGGAATTTCCAGGGCTTGTGGTCAAGCATGGAAACATCTCTTCATATAAACATTCTAGAACTAAGGGCCATTTACAATGCCTTAATTCAAGCAAAACCTCTGCTTCAGGGTCAGGCGGTGTTGATCCAGTCGGACAACATCACGTCAGTCGCCCACATAAACAGACAGGGCGGCACGAGAAGCAGGAGGGCAATGGCAGAAACTGCAAGGATTCTTCGCTGGGCGGAAAATCATGTGATAGCACTGTCAGCAGTGTTCATTCCGGGAGTGGACAACTGGGAAGCAGACTTCCTCAGCAGACACGACCTTCACCCGGGAGAGTGGGGACTTCACCCAGAAGTCTTCCACCAAATTGTAAACCGTTGGGAAAGACCAAAGGTGGACATGATGGCGTCACGTCTAAACAAAAAACTGGACAGATATTGCGCCAGGTCAAGGGACCCTCAGGCAATAGCAGTGGACGCTCTGGTAACGCCGTGGGTGTACCAGTCAGTGTATGCATTCCCTCCTCTGCCCCTCATACCGAAAGTATTGAGAATCATAAGAAGGAGAGGAGTAAGAACTATACTCGTGGTTCCGGATTGGCCAAGAAGGTCTTGGTACCCGGAACTTCAAGAGATGCTCACGGACGAACCGTGGCCTCTACCTCTAAGACAGGACCTGCTACTGCAGGGGCCTTGTCTGTTCCAAGACTTACCGCGGCTGCGTTTGACGGCATGGCGGTTGAACGCCGGATCCTGAAGGACAAGGGCATTCCAGAAGAAGTCATCCCTACTCTGGTAAAAGCCAGAAAGGAAGTAACCGCAAAACATTATCACCGCATTTGGCGTAAATATGTTGCGTGGTGTGAGGCCAAGAAGGCCCCTACACAGGAATTTCAACTGGGTCGTTTCTTGCATTTCCTGCAAACAGGACTGTCTATGGGCCTAAAATTAGGGTCCATTAAGGTTCAAATTTCGGCCCTGTCGATATTCTTCCAGAAAGAACTGGCTTCAGTACCTGAAGTTCAGACATTTGTGAAAGGGGTGCTGCACATACAGCCTCCTTTTGTGCCTCCAGTGGCACCTTGGGATCTCAATGTTGTGTTGAGATTTCTAAAATCACACTGGTTTGAACCATTGTCTACGGTAGATTTAAAATATCTCACGTGGAAGGTGTCGATGCTGTTGGCCTTGGCTTCAGCTAGGCGTGTGTCAGAATTGGCGGCTTTATCATGTAAAAGCCCTTACCTAAATTTTCATTCTGACAGGGCGGAATTGAGGACTCGTCCTCAATTTCTACCTAAGGTGGTTTCTGCATTTCACATGAACCAACCTATTGTGGTACCTGCGGCTACTAGGGACTTAGAGGACTCTAAGTTGCTGGACGTTGTCAGGGCCTTGAAAATATATGTTTCCAGGACGGCTGGAGTCAGGAAAACTGACTCGCTGTTTATCCTGTATGCACCCAACAAGCTGGGTGCTCCTGCTTCAAAGCAGACGATTGCTCGTTGGATTTGTAGTACAATTCAGCTTGCACATTCCGTGGCAGGATTGCCACAGCCAAAATCAGTAAAAGCCCATTCCACAAGGAAAGTGGGCTCATCTTGGGCGGCTGCCCGAGGGGTCTCGGCTTTACAACTTTGCCGAGCAGCTACTTGGTCAGGGGCAAACACGTTTGCTAAATTCTACAAATTTGATACCCTGGCTGAGGAGGACCTGGAGTTCTCTCATTCGGTGCTGCAGAGTCATCCGCACTCTCCCGCCCGTTTGGGAGCTTTGGTATAATCCCCATGGTCCTTACGGAGTCCCAGCATCCACTTAGGACGTTAGAGAAAATAAGATTTTACTTACCGGTAAATCTATTTCTCGTAGTCCGTAGTGGATGCTGGGCGCCCATCCCTAGTGCGGATTGTCTGCAATACTTGTATATAGTTATTGTTACAAAAAAATCGGGTTATTATTGTTGAGCCATCTTTTCAGAGGCTCCTTTAAATTTATCATACTGTTAACTGGGTTCAGATCACGAGTTGTACGGTGTGATTGGTGTGGCTGGTATGAGTCTTACCCGGGATTCAATATCCTTCCTTATTATGTACGCTCGTCCGGGCACAGTATCCTAACTGGCTTGGAGGAGGGTCATAGGGGGAGGAGCCAGTGCACACCACCTGATATCTCAAGCTTTTATTTTGTGCCCTGTCTCCTGCGGAGCCGCTATTCCCCATGGTCCTTACGGAGTCCCAGCATCCACTACGGACTACGAGAAATAGATTTATCGGTAAGTAAAATCTTATTTTTGCAGTGGGGTTGTCGGACGCCACAGAGTGGAGGACACGGTGGTATGAGAAGCATGGGGGTACTTTAATACAGCTGTGGCCCATCAGTCATGTTCTCCCAATATCCTTTGTTAATAGTACATTATTCTTTATGGATCCAGGTCATCACTTCAGTTCATTCTGTGTCAATAAATTCTGTTTGGAAATAACAGGCAATTTCCTGTGCATTTACTTATTTAAAATGATCTTTAAATAATTGTTTCCATCTAGGCCAGGCCATGCCAACCTGTGCCTCTCTGGCTATTATGAATCTACAAGTCGCAGCATGCCCTACCACAGTTTTGCTATTAGGGAATGCTAAAACTGTGGCAGGGCACGCTAGGATGTGTAGTCTCACAACAGCTGGAGATCCATAGCTTGGCCAGGCCTGATGAAGGCTTTCAGAATAGTTATTTAGAACTCGCATGGCACCACTCTTTATTTGAGACCATTGTATTAAAGTATGGAGTACACTAGTATATAAAATAAAAGGTGCCCACTCAGGCCAATTACCTTCCTCCTTCTGTTGGAAACATCTCACTGAACTTGTATGTATGACTCTAAAGGGTATGTAATAAAGCGAATAAGTCGAGCCCCTGTCCTGCATTGATATCTACATATGTGTTCTAATTGTAGGTTAGCTTGCTTGGAAAATGCATGGATGCAGATGTCGGCCAGGCTCTGCTGTATGATCTTCACTTTATTAGCATGTTGCAGAGAAAGTTACAGAAATACTATTACTCTTGAGAGCTGATCATGTATAGCTTTCATTACAACATCTCATGTTCTGTACATGTCCTACACGATCTCCCATGCAAATAGTCAACATGTTCCAAATCAGTCTGTAATTTGCACATTGTCACTTAGTCAAATACAGTATTGCATTCCTCCTGGAAACTCGGACATGTTTTCATTTTGGACTGCATGTATTGCAGGATATCTTTGTGTCTGTTGTCATGTTTCTGTCCTCTTGGAATACTCGTCTTCAAAATACCAGTTCTTTTCCATAGGCACATCTGCTTCCTTTAGAACTTTAAGCCTGTAATGTCTTTCCAAGCAGTCGGTGACTAGTGGATATTGGCTTGGATCGAATTTGTTAGCAAATAAATGAGGTGATTTAGTCAGCCACTGCAGGTCTCCAAGTCCATATACACAGATGTCTCGGACATAATGGCCTTGAAAGAGAGAGACCAGTTAGTCTGAATACCTGTATTAATATATTTTAAAAAGCATCTCTGTTTTGCTACTACATATTTACTTTTATTCCATTGTTTGTGGTACATGAGACTGTAGTAGCCTACATGTAGTTTTGCAGGAGTTGCCTGCCTGCTCCCTATCTTCTGTTCAATCCTACTGTATGCTGCTCTGCTTTGCCTCTCCTCTAAAGTTGTCACAGACCTATTGTCTCTAGTCCACATCCGGAGTATACTGTATTGTGTATGTGTTAGTACACTTCAATAATACTCCTTTTACACCTGGGATTTGTAACTAAGGGGTCTATTCATGAAGCTGTGAAAAGTGAGGAGAAGTGAGCCAGTGGAGAACTTGCCCATGGCAATCAATCAGCATTGAAGTATACAATTGAATGGAGTAGCTGATTGGTTGCCATGGGCAACTTCTCAACAGGCTCACTTCTCCACAATATGGAACAACTATGGGAATAGATCCCACAGTTATTCCCAGATCAGCGCCATTCACACACAGGAGCAGTGCAAGTGTTTGAAGATTACATAATCTCCTTGCATTGGAATGCGGCTCCCCCATGCTGCAAACTGGACCCAGGTCGTCCGTTTACACTGCAGTTTACCTGGGTCCTTGCCAGGTAAAACCCTTCTAGTTACCAGGGTTGGATTGCTGTATTACTGGACACATGTGTAGCCATTCCACTGAGCAAAAACCCGGGTCAATTTCCGTTCACGTGCAAATACCTGGGTTTTTGAAGACAGTGGAAAAGGTGGTATAAATACAGTAGGTATGTATAGATTGGATTGGGCAAGGACTGATGTGAATGATTAAGGAGTTGCTGAGTTTGAAATAAAATAAAAGACTCTTTAACTGTCCTCACATGAGACGTACGCTAATCAAAATAAGTCTGATCATTACCTGGAGAGTTTGTAACTATTGAGAGATGACCATTATATGCTTCTGGCCACAGTAACAGGCCCCTGTGTGGTCTGATTCTGGTCCAGCCACTTGGTCTCAACTGCAAATGGCCTGACATTGTTAAACTTCAGCCATTCATGTGGCACCAGTTTATAATGTCATCCTGACGCCCATTCCAGTATTGAGGTATATTATATGTTTCTGGATTAAATTATGTCTCATCCTCTGCAATGGTGAATGTTTTCTAATGAATGAACATAAATGTGAAGATAAATGCTTACCATTGCAACCAGAGTGGGAGACCCCCTGCTGATCCCTCCATTTAATAGCTCTGATGTTCCCCTCCCATCCAGCATTGGGTGTGGAGCCTGGGACACCTGTAATATATAAAAAAAAGTCCCAAAAGCTCATTTACATTTGTAATATACTATCCTTGTTTGTAATGTATAATAATAACCTTTATCTAGCCCCTCTTTAGATTATTATGTAATACAGAATGCATTTCTGCATGAACATGCCCTAGAGTATTGGCCAAACACTTTAAGATTTCTTATTTACCTATACTCCCATAGTTGAAAGGACCAGAAACTGGAACAGATAATCTAATACAGTCATTCTGTCAGCAATGGAGAAAATAAACTTGTATTTAAATGTACGAGCCACCAGTATTTTTCAGAAGCTGTTCATCTGTGTCAAGTTTCAGACTTTGTTTTAAGGTATTTATAAGAAGATGTTGTTTGAATTAAGTCAATTCTTAGCTTTTAACTCAGACTACAACAGGCCTTGCATAATTAAATGCATGATTGGCCAAACAGTTGGTGAGTCATATTGCACAGATCTGATTGTTTAACAAACAAGCCTAATGACTGGATAATATATGTTCCAATGGTAAGGTTGACAGATAAACGCTTACATATGCAATTGTGTTCATCTGTTAACTAGATTTTGTTGTGCAGGCCTTTGCTAGAGAACGCAGTTTGAGTTTGTTCAGTCTCAGTGGTTGTTTTGGCTTTACATAGAGTAATGTTGGCTCAGATTGGTCAAAAACTGCTTAATCGGGTGACATATGAGTTACATAATAGACTGGTTAGACCTCCAATAATATCAGCATTCATTCCTGTTTAATTATACTCAAATTCTCTTACCTTTCATCCTGTTAAGAGTCACCCAGTAGTGCTCATCTGGACTGTACGAGTCCTTTGACCACTCAAGAAGATCTTTTGCACGCTTGTCTGATATTACAAACAGCACAAAGTCCCTTGTGAGGGCGTAATAAGCTGTACCAAAGTACAGGGTGATGTTGTGAGGTGGACTTTCTTTCTCTTCTTTGGTTGGATATACATATGACTTTTCCATGTGAACAAATTCTTTGTAAGTGAATCGTGTCCGGTATTTCATATGCTGCGGCTGTATCACACCTGGCGTCAGATTTCTGCCGTTCCATTTGCTTTTTAGATACTGTACAATTTCTCTGTTAGTTTTAATAGGAAAGTCTTGCCCACAAACATTGATAACATGCTTCCATGGAACATCGGAGCGTACTAGGTCCTCCATGCAGTTGATATCCGCTTGTAGGCGTGAAATACCTGCGTACACAACAGTCTCCTGTCTTGAAGATATAAAAACGTTTCGGAAGCAGCTGGCCAGCCTCTGCACAGCTTGGCTGTATACCTTGGGGGACTTTTGGTCAATGTGTATGCAGTAGACATTCTGAGGAGCATAGATGGCGGATAAAAGTTTCACAAACATGTCCAACTTTTTGTGTATGGTTATGATATAAGCCAGGGGGTAGCCTGCTTCCTCTTCAGACAGCGGCTTTGTTATAAAGTGTAGCTCTTGTATCATGGTGGAACAGTTGCTTGTAGACTGAAGATTGACAAGCTCCTTGTTTCTGGGCAGAAGCAGAGCATCCTGGCAGAAATTCCCCACCACCAGAGCTGCGGGCTTCCCCTCAAACAGTGCTCTGCACAGTTCTCCTGGATAAAAGCCGCATTCCTTGACTTCTTTTTCAACGTCCATCCGCTCCTCTTGCTGATTAATGCTATTAATTGCTAACAAGACAATACAGAGGCCGGCACATAACACAAAGCTTGACTTTGTACAACATAGAAAGCTCATGGTTTTCCCTCCCACAAATTATTTAACATCCTTTGTTGGAAATCCTACATGGGAAAGAAAGAAAGAAAGTTTATTTCAAATAAAGCACTGGCAACTGTGGTATTCTCAGTACCACTGTAATAGTTTTACACATTCTAGGAATGTGTCTGTGTACAGGAAATCCTTAGCGCCTACACCCTCTTGAAGCCTTATAGCAGATTATCATTTATCTGTGGGGAGAACAGTTGACATGTTGTAAAGTATCATTTGTAAAATCTAGTACTTGCTGTTTTTAACCATACGTTTAATAAACACAAGTACTATGTAATAGCCAGCGAGATGCAGCCACAATTCCCACGTGATAGCCCACATTTTTAAAGCAGCAGTATTGTAAAAGGCAAAACCAATTCTGGTGAGTCACAGGTGTAACTCGCAGGACTCATATCTGTGCTTCCTTTCACCGGCTTAAGGGCCTAATTCTGAGTTGATCGCAGAAGCAAGTATGTTAGCAGTTGGGCAAAACCATGTGCACTGCAGGGGGGGGGGCAAATATAACATGTGCAGAGATAGTTTTAGATTTGGGTGTGGTGTGTTCAATCTGCAATCTAATTTGCAGTGTAAAAATAAAGCAGCCAGTATTTACCCTGCAGAGAAACAAAATAACCCACTGAAATCTTATTCTCTCTGCACATGTTATATCTGCACCCCCTGCAGTGCATATGGTTTTGCCCAATTGCTAACAAACTTGCTGCTGCGATCAACTCAGAATTACCCCTTAAGTATGGCCCAGACAGTAAATAATCCATCCAAGATGGACAGGAGATTATTGCTGCCTGCATGTGTGTGTGGTCATCTGTTGCTGTCTAATTCTTGTGGTGAACTGCATTACTGCTTTTTTATCTCACCCGTTAGAGGTACACGGTGATATAGCGGATGTGTGTGCAGCGGTACATCCTGCTGAATTGAATTGTTCCCGTGTTTGTCTGGATACTGTGTATGGTTAGTATCTGATGGAGATTAGAAGTAAAACTGTCCTCTTGGCTATGATGTCTTAGATTTGACTTTTTACCCACACATTTTTATTTAATCTGTTCTCTATTTTATTGATCAAATTTTTACTTTGGTTATGTATTGTATTTGATTAATAGAGTTGACAGTTATGATTTCGACATGTTAACAATGGGGGCATGTGAAACGTCGACATTCTGCAGAAAGCAGTGCGGTAGACTGTCTTTGTGCCAGAGTCTACTGTGCACGTACCGATCTCCAGGAACATCGCACCTGGGCATTGTTTTCCGGGGATGTCTATACTGCGCATGCGCAATTTATCGGGAAATTATTGCTGCACCATTTTCCCTGTGATTTCTGCTTCTTTGCCTTTTTCCATTTTTACCTGTTTTTATAGGAAATGAAACCAGCCATTTTATAGCTGATCGAAGCCTATTTCACTAACGTTTGCACAAACTGACTGGCTGCAGAGCCGCAAGTATATAGTGTTCCTCTTTAATTCAGTGCTTCTAACACTTCCTCTATAGACTGAATTGCTGATTTATATGACCTTGGATGTCAGAACCGCGTTCTTGCCGCAGGAAATAAGTTGCTTACCATATTCTGGCTTATTTCTGCCAGTAGTTTGCTCTTGCCACGGGCAAGCAGGCTTTTTGCCCGTGGCGCCGCCACCCTGAGGGCGCCGCCACCGTGGCAAGAGCCACTACTAATCCACTCTCCCTCCACACCTGCTCCCCGGCTCCCGGCTGCTGCGGGCGCACGCAGCCGGCGTCACTGCTGACTGACGCTAGAGGTCAAAATTGACCCCTAGTGTCAGTGCGGCGCTGCTATGGGAAAGACGTCATAACGTCTCTCCCATAGAGAGGAGCCGGAGACAACAGCAGCAGCGGTCCGGAAGCAGGAGCGAGGCTGGTAAGTATTGGTTTTTGTTTGTTTTTGTTTTTTTTAGGGTTTCAAAGCGGCGCTACTACAGGGGGCACAGCTACTGGGGGCACCACTACGGGGGCAGCCCCTTACAAGGGGCACAGCTACAGGGGGCACTACTAAAGGGAGCACTGCTACTGGGGGCAAATTAACTGGGGGCACAGCTACTGGGGGCACTACTACAGGGGCAGCCCCCTACTGGGGGCACAGCTACAGGGGGCACTGCTACAGGGGGAACAGCTACTGTGGGAAAATTTACTGGGGGCACAGCTACTGGGGGCACAAGTACAGGGGGATAACTGTGGTCCTTCCCTATGAAGAAGCCACGCCCCTGTTTTGGGACGCCTACCATCGGCGTGCACCAACTGTCGTGGGGGGAAGGGATTTGGGGCGCTACAAGGTCTAGAACCTGCCCTGATTTCTGCACATGCTAGTCACTGACTTTTGAGGGCCAATTAAGATACTGTATTAGAGGCTTTGATAGCAAGATGGAGCAGACTGTGCTTGGTTATATCTAATCTGTTCAGAATAGTCAGTTTGACCAAATAAGGCTTGTGGGAGTTCTTGGTCTGCAAATGCTGAGACTGAAGGTGAATACACACTGGGCGTGTATGCACAGCGATGATGGCTGACATCGCTGGGCTGAAAATCGCTCAGTGCATAATACCAGCAGATGAACGCTGGCCGCCGGCGATGAAGCGGGAGCTGACTTCAGCGCTCATCGCCGGGTCATACACACTGGGCGGTTTTGTACACAAAGCATCTCAACACACCAAAAGTGAGCTGCTTTCAGCTCAAAATCGCCCAGTGTGTATGGGCCTTTAGGTTTGGTTCTTTCACAGCTATGATTACATCTTTCTTCCCTGTATTCTACTTATGTGTCTTACACTCAATGAGCCATCCTATGGCAGTTGTTGCACTCTGAGTATTGCTGGCTGTGATTAACATAACATTATTACTGGCTGATTATTGAAAAGAAGGTAAAAGTACTTTTCATTCTGTCAATATTTTGTATATAAACTGGAATAATAGGAAAGTTAAAAGCAGATGATATAATTATAAAATCGAGACAGCTGCAATGTTACAAGTTTCAGTTTGTAATGCAAACTTACTGCAGTGTGTGTTTTCTCAACCCTGGCTCATGTTACTCTGAGACTCAGTCACCCCTTTAAGGTGTTTTAGACCTGAGTGGCCACAAATCATATTGTGTATATCCTCTAAGGCCACTAATCAATATTGATTTGTATTTTGGATCAGTTACTTGTTGTGTGCAGCTGTATGTGTCAGTGTCTGACCCGTGGTAATGGTGTCCCATTAGATCAGTCAGATTGGCCGTATAATGGGGGTCATTCCGAGATGATCGCTCGTTAGCTAGTTTTAGCAGCCGTGCAAACGCTATGCCGCCGCCCACTGGGGAGTGTATTTTAGCTTAGCAGAAGTGCGAAAGCATGTGCAGCCGAGCTCTGCAAAAACAGTTTGTGCAGTTTCTGAGTAGCTCTGAACCTACTCAGTGCTTGCGATCACTGCAGCCTATTCGTGTCCGGATTTGACGTCATACACCCGCCCAGCGAACGCCCAGCCACGCCTGCGTCCTTTCAGACACGCCTGCGTTTTTGCAAACACTCCCTGAAAACGGTCAGTTGACACCCAGAAACGCCCTTTTCCTGTCAATCTTCTTGCGGCCGTCAGTGCGACTGAAAACTTTGTTAGAACTGTGCAAAACAACAAATTCCTTTGTACCCGTACGTCGCGCGTGCGCATTGCGGTGCATACGCATGTGCAGAAATGCCAATTTTTAGCCTGATCGCTGCACTGCAAACAGCGGCAGCTAGCGATCAACTCGGCATGACCCCTATAGAATTAGATTTGGGTGGGTTATTTTGTTTCTGAGCAGGGTAAATACTGGCTGCTTTATTTTTACACTGCAATTTAGATTTCAGTTTGAACACACCCCACCCAAATCTAACTCTCACTGCCCCACCTGCAGTGCACATGGTTTTGCCCAACTGCTAACAAACCGGCCGCTCTGTATTACATTGCAGAACTGTTACTTGCATGGTTACAGATAACCGGCCACTCTGTATTACATCTCAGAACAGTTACTTGCATGGTTACAGATAACCGGTCACTCTGTATTACATCTCAGAACTATTACTTGCATGGTTACAGATAACCGGTCACTCTATATTACATTTCAGAACTATTACTTGCATGGTTACAGATAACCGGTCACTCTGTATTACATCTCAGAACTGTTACTTGCATGGTTACAGATAACCGGTCACTCTGTATTACATCTCAGAACAGTTACTTGCATGGTTACAGATAACCGGTCACTCTGTATTACATCTCAGAACAGTTACTTGCATGGTTACAGATAACCGGCCACTCTGTATTACATCTCAGAACTGTTACTTGCATGGTTACAGATAACCGGTCACTCTGTATTACATCTCAGAACAGTTACTTGCATGGTTACAGATAACCGGTCACTCTATATTACATTTCAGAACTATTACTTGCATGGTTACAGATAACCGGTCACTCTGTATTACATCTCAGAACTGTTACTTGCATGGTTACAGATAACCGGTCACTCTGTATTACATCTCAGAACAGTTACTTGCATGGTTACAGATAACCGGCCACTCTGTATTACATCTCAGAACTGTTACTTGCATGGTTACAGATAACTGGTCACTCTGTATTACATCTCAGAACTATTACTTGCATGGTTACAGATAACCGGCCACTCTGTATTACATTTCAGAACTATTACTTGCATGGTTACAGATAACCGGCCACTCTGTATTACATCTCAGAACTGTTACTTGCATGGTTACAGATAACCGGTCACTCTGTATTACATCTCAGAACTGTTACTTGCATGGTTACAGATAACCGGTCACTCTGTATTACATCTCAGAACTGTTACTTGCATGGTTACAGATAACTGGTCACTCTGTATTACATCTCAGAACTATTACTTGCATGGTTACAGATAACCGGTCACTCTGTATTACATCTCAGAACTGTTACTTGCATGGTTACAGATAACTGGTCACTCTGTATTACATCTCAGAACTATTACTTGCATGGTTACAGATAACCTTTATAGGAGTCATTCATCGTTTACTGAGTGAGTTGGGGTACGCACCTGAGGATTTTTGTTGATATAAAGAAACCGTTATATGAATGTTCTGGCTTTGCTCTGTGTAAGTGAGGGTACGCATTGAAATTGCCTCAGACACTACCCCTACGTGTTTACAGTACCCCATGTGGTGTGAGATTCAGGCACGCTTAATTACGTGAACCTAACCTGAGGGGATTGGAGAAAAAAACTAGCAATAAAGATACCTTTACGGGAACCCACTTACTTGTTTCTGTGTGAGTGGGGTACGCCCTTAAAAACTTTCATTGTGTGGAATTCTCGATTCTAGCTGTTGTAAACGGTGCTACACATTTCTTTTCTCTCTTATTTCTCTCCATTTTGACATGAACTGGGAGCCATTTATAACGAGAAGATTCACCTGAACGAAAGAACTCATAGGCCTGCATAATCTGGAGAAGACATCATATACCCATTTGACAAGGGATGTGTTAAGTTTCATTACCTTTTTCTTTTTTTACGCGCCCTGGACACAGATAAATACCAACACTTGCTTCTTCTATATATGGTTACAGATAACCGGTCACTCTGTATTACATCTCAGAACTGTTACTTGCATGGTTACAGATTACCGGCCATTCTGTATTACATCTTGGAACTGTTACTTGCATTGTTACAGATAAGTACTTAATGCCCTCTAGCTATTATTCATTCTACTTTACTGTTATTTACCATATGGTTGCTTTCTTGTGCTCTAAAAGCACAGGGTACAGATACATTTCTATACTGCTCAGGTCCCAGATTATTTATAGAAGTCTAAAATTAGTTAAAATACTTTTTCATCACTGACCACCGAATAAGTGATGACATCCCTAGGCCAGTGTCTTGACGATTCATAATAAAATAACTGTCACTTAGACATTGGTAATATTAGATAAATCTAGTTTAACTAGGTGTTGCTAATTGAACATTTTAGCTTTGTTGAATTATGTTACAAACACACATGTGCCCACTTACCTTCTGCTTTTCATATGAGTATTTTTAGTTTTCTTAGAACCGAGATAAAATCCTTTTTCCGCTGCAGAAGTCCCAGAACACAAACCATTTAGTTGTGGGTGTAGTGTTAGACAGTAACTAGCAAGGTTGTGTTTCCAAGCAAGCGTTAGTGTGTTTCCTATCAGTAGCCTGCTCCTTTTCCCCTGAGACCACACTCAAGCATCCTTTAGGGTCTCGTTAAATGAAACAGATCTGTGCGACATTCTGCCTTCCATTCTTCATCATTGTGGTTATTTTCATTTTATAGTGATATTGGTTTCAGTGTGAGGGTTTTTCCTTATCTTTTATTGTACAAATGTATTATCATCTTTGCTGCTGTGTGTGGGAACCCTGCCCAAACAGGCTGGTAATAAATGACACATGTAAATGCATACAGGTAGAAAGTATAGAAATATTGAAATGCTCTAGACACCAATTTTGGATTCCTCTAGACCAATGGTCTCCAACCTTAATTGGGGTGTGAGCTACTTTCGGAAAATAAAACCTCTGAAGAGGTACCCCCCCCCCCCCCAATGCGCGTGCGTTCCTGCAAAAGTGGGTGTGGTCTCACAAAAGTGGGTGTGGCCTCACAACTGCAAGTAATGCCCCCCGCGTAGTGCCAGATACACAAATAGTTCCCCTCAGCAGTGCCAGATACACAAATAATGCCCCCCAGCAGTGCCAGAAACAATGCCCCCACCGATGCCAGATACAATTCCCCCACCAGTGCCAGATACAATTCCCCCACCAGTGCCAGATACAATTCCCCCCCAGTGCCAGATACAAATCCACCCCCAGTGCCAGATACAAATCCACCCCCAGTGCCAGATACAATCCCCCCCCCCAGTGCCAGATACAATTCCCCCCCCCCCCAGTGCCAGATACAATTCCCCCCCCAAGTGCCAGATACCAGCGCCAGATACAATTCCCCCACCAGCGCCAGATACAATGCCCCCACCGATGCCAGATACAATTCCCCCACCAGTGCCAGATACAATTCCCCCACCAGTGCCAGATACAATTCCCCCCCAGTGCCAGATACAAATCCACCCCCAGTGCCAGATACAAATCCACCCCCAGTGCCAGATACAATCCCCCCCCCCAGTGCCAGATACAATTCCCCCCCCAAGTGCCAGATACCAGCGCCAGATACAATTCCCCCACCAGCGCCAGATAAAAAGCCCCCCCCCCCCCCCCCCGTGTCTGATACAGTGCTCCACACAGTGCCAACCCTTGCTGGCTTCTTCTACTGCCACCGGTGCTGCTCCTCCTGTATGAGGGACGGAAGGAGAGGAGAGTGCAGTACGTGCCTCTCCTGTGAAGTCCGGTGAGCGGCTACGGTGAGGGTGACAGAGTCTCCGGTGGCGGCGGGCATTTAAAATATGGTGCCGGTGAGTGAGCCAATCAGGTGCCGCCGCGAGCTCTGATTGGCTGGCGGCCGGCACCATATTAAAAATTAAGGGAGGAGGAGTGCCAGTGACTGCCCAAGCCCGTGCGCTCTGTGAGCTACCGAAAATACTACGGCGAGTTACCAGTAGCTCACGAGTTATGGGTTGGTGATCACTGCTCTAGCCTGATTGTTGCAGTTCGCAGTCTTGGGTTTAGCAGGAACAACTGTAGACCACAACCCAACCATAGACAGAAGGCATAACCGCTAGTGTGCTATGCAGAAGATCTTGGGTTTTGCATGACCTTTTGATGCTAGACTTTTAAAATCCACACTGTACCCTCTCTTTCCCTAATTGGGATAGGGTAAGAGAGGGTAATCAGTCATTACAGTGGGCTTCTGTTGTTTGTAAGACCGACACAGACAACTGCATGCTGATAGGTTCCCTACACTGTCACTTGCAGAGAAGTCTATGGTATGTTAAGGGATTTGCTCTGGGGAACAGTAAGGGAGAGCAAGCTACACAAAGAGCAATTAAAGCTTACCAAAGAGTCCCATGACAAAAATGACACAATTTACACAAAATGAGCCCATTAAGGTGAGCTATGTATTAACCTGGGCAGGGAACACAGAACTGAAACAGTATACCGTTATTGTGTAAAGGGCCCTACACACTAGAATACATGACCAATGTGGATGATGAGCAATTTCCCTTGAACTTCCCAGAGCCCTGACAAACGAAATAGAGTGTACACACAAAGCAATTTTTCGAATAATTTGAAAGACGAAAGATATCTTTGGAATTGGCACCTTTTTTTACATATTTTAATATTGGGGAGGCATTTCCAGGTGTGTGGGCAGGGCTGTAGAAAGGGAACCAATGAAGTGGTTTTTTTTCACCCACTGCCCCGCCAATTTCCACTGTGCCACCAACTTAATAAAAAATTCATTATAATGGGTTCATAAATAAAATATATATATATATATATATATATATATATTTATGAACCCATTATAATGAATTTTTATTAAGTTGGTGGCATAGTGGAAATATAATTGGTGGTGCAGTGGGTGAAAAAAACTTAATTGGTGGGTCAGTGGAAGAAATTATGAGGGAGACGCTGAGAGGTGGCTGAGCGGTTGCGGCTCCCATCAGCAGCTCAGCTAGAATGTAGCCGCTGCCGGGGAGGAGGAGCAATGTCACATTGTGAACATCGCTCATCGCAGCTCCGTACACACGTGCCGTGATGAGCGATGTCATTGTCAAGTGACATTGCTCACATTGAGCATGCTGCACGGCCAACCGCCGACCTCCAATCAACGAGCGCAGGTGCGCGCATCGTTGATTGGTAGGGCCATACACACTAGATGATGTGAACGATTTATCGTTCACAATTGCCGTTATCGGCCAGAATAGTCGTCTAGTGTGTTAAGAATGGTGGTTGCAGACTTGTTTGACCTCAATTAGTGTTGCCCTGGTGACCCATTTCATGATGTAGCGTTTATTCCTTTTAATTTATTTAAAGGTTGTGAGCTGTAACAATATTCTGTTTCCAGTGAACTACTGACATCACTAAGGCACGGAGCACAAAGTGTCTCTGAGGTTGTCTAAAAATCAAGTACCAGTTGTTTTTTCCTATGAAGTTATTGTCTCTAAATCTTTAGGATGAAATTGCTGAATCAAGCCAGTTCCTGCAACTTACAGGCTTTATCTGCATGTGTTCACAATTGCAACACACCCATCCCATCCACTTGGCCTACATAAAAAAACTCCTGTCACGTCTACCAGGTGGCATAATCATGCCTATCTGTATGGACACATATGCGGCCTCACTGTTCTGCTACTATGCACACTTGTGTGGCACTCGCCCTGCATCAGCCCTTTATTCTTATGTATAATGAATATGGGAAAGTCTGATTCTACTCATTAGCACAAAAATAATCCTTACAAACATTGTACTCTGTAGCATACCCTTTCCAAATTATGAATAAACAGTCTAATTGTCAGTCATCGTATACATTTTTCCAGTGACCCAAAGGAAGACACTAAATTTACTATTGCATCTAAGTCTTTCTCATATTCTGTTTGCTAAATACCCACCCATCCCAACTCCCTGTATAAGCGAAGACTAGGGTAGGCCATTTCAGCTGGCAGCACTCAACACAGTTTAAATTTGCCCGCAAGTGCTTCATTACCAATAGCTTTTTTTTTTTTTTTTTTTTGCCCTGTTGCGTGTTTTAGTTGTCTTTTTCTTTATATTATTTGTAGTGCATATGCATGAGCGGGCGATACTGACATCATGACTCATGACATCAAATCATCTTGTCCCCTTGAAGTGAAGGCAGAGTAGCAGGTAGTTTAGAGAGTTAAGATATAAAATGTGTGTGTGTTGATAGATAGATAGATAGATAGATAGATAGAATTTTTCTACTTCAGGATCCATAGTAGTATCCACAGGATTTTCATTGGGTTGTAGGTGGCATCAGAGGATCAGGTATCAAACAATTAAACTTTTGGGCTTCCAGCATGCATCGGTCCAGCCTCCCTATAACCCCCACCTCCTGGCACAGGGAACTCCGTTTTTTGTTTGGTGCGGCAGGAGCCGGACCACTGTAGAAAACAGTGTGGCCATTTTTCATCCACAAAGCTTTTGTTTTGTAATACTTTTCTATTGTTTTATATATATATATATATATATATATATATATATATATATATATATATATATATAAAAACATGCAGCGGCGGCACTCACGGCACTGAAGAAATTCCACTTGAACTTCTTCAGTGCCGTGAGTGCCGCCGCTGCATGTTTTTTATGTCAGGTACCGGCTTTTCCCGTTTTCCTTTTGGAGGGCACCGGCCATTATCAACAGCTACATTAATATACAGGACTCAGGAGTGCCGTAAATTGCCTATTATATATATATATATATATATATATATATATATATATATATATATATATATATATATATATATATATATATATATATATATATATATATATAATTTTTTTTTTTTTTTGCAGGAAAAGAGCACTCAAATAATATAGAAAAAAAAATTAGTTTTATTAGTTTCCAAAAAACACTTTAAAAATCCATACTGATGGCAATGGTGGAGAAAAGAGTACTTATATCCATATTAATCCAAGCACAATAAATGCCACTTCAATTCATAGTTTCAACATCAATGCAAAACTGAGGAAATATTCAAAAGCCAAAACTTATCAGTTTTCGACCTCTGTCATCTAGTGACCGTCATAGACCTCTGCATCGTAGCACAAATAACCACTGCTGCCAAAGCCATCCACCAATCAGAAAGGAAGACCTACAGGATAAGGCACCCAAGTCTGAAACCCTTCTAGCAGAGGCAATAGCCAGCAAAAACAAGACCTTAAGAGTAAGCCACTTAAGGTCCACAGACTCAAGAAGTTCAAACGGAGACTCTTGTAGGGCATCCAGAACAACCGACAAATCCCAAGGAGCCACAGGAGGAACATAGGGAGGTTGAATCCATAAAACACCCTGAGTGAAAGTATGAACGTGAGGCAGATTCTCAATTTTTCTCTGAAACCATACCGACAAAGCTGAAATATGAACCTTGAGGGAGGCCAGACGAAGCCCTAAGTCCAGGCCCCGTTGCAGAAAAGCCAAAAGTTTGGCAGTACTGAACTTGTACGCATCATGATTCTTAGCCGCACACCAGGTGAAGTAAGAATTCCAGACCCTATAATAAATCCGAGCCGAAGCCGTTTACGGGCTTTCAACATAGTTTAAATGACCGCCTTTGAAAATTCCTTGGCCCTCAGAACTGAAGCTTCAAGAGCCACGCCGTCAAAGCCAGTTGGGACAGATCCTGGTAGACACAAGGGCCCTGAACGAGGAGGTCTGGGCATTGCGGAAGTAGAAGAGGACACTCTATCGAGAGACCCTGCAGGTCTGAGAACCAATGCCATCTGGGCCACGCTAGAGCGATTAGAAGTAGTAATCCTCCTTGCTTGAACTTCCTTATTACCCTGGGCAGGAGTGACACTGGAGGGAACACGTGTGGCAGCCGAAAGTTCCATGGAAAAGCCAGGGCGTCCACGAATGCTGCTTGAGGATCCCTTGTCCTTGCTCTGAAGACCAGAACCTTGTGATTGTGTTGAGACGCCATCAGATCTACATCTGGTATGCCCCACTTGTCCACTAGGAGTTGAAGTACTTCTGGATGAAGGCTCCACTCTCCGTCCTGACGACGGAGGAAGTCCGCTTCCCAGTTGAGGACCCCTGGAATGAACACTGCCGATATGGCTGGCAGATGACGTTCCGCCCATAGAAGAATCTTTGACACTTCCATCATTGCCATGCGACTTCGAGTGCCGCCTTGATGATTGATATACACCACAGTGGTGGCGTTGTCCGTCTGTACTTGAACAGGCATGTTCTGTACCAGAGGCAGGGCCAGCTTCAAAGCATTGAACACTGCCCACAACTCCAGAATATTTATCTGGAGGAGAGATTCCTCCCTGGTCCACTGACCCTGAAGAGTGTTGCTCGAACACCGCACCCCAACCCCTCAGACTGGCATCCGTCGTTAGAAGGACCCAGTTGGAGATCCAGAAGGGACAACCCCTGCTCAATTGCTGGTCTGTAGCCACCAGGTCAGTGACAGGCGAACCTCCGGAGTCAAGGAGATCATGTGAGTCCTGATCCGCTGAGGCAGACCGTCCCATTTGGAAAGGATTAACCTCTGCAGAGGGTGGGAATGAAATTGAGCGTACTCTACCATGTCAAAAGCCAACACCATGAGGCCTAGTCCTTGCATCGCCGAGTGTATCGACACGCGAGCGAGATAGGATACATTTTATCTTGTCCTGAAGTTTCAGGACTTTCTCTGGAGACGAGAACAACCGTTGGGTGTCCAATAGTGCCCCCAGGTGCACCATGCTCTGAGCAGGGACCAGCGGGGATTACTTTCAGTTGATGAGCCACCCGTGGGCTTGCAGAATTTGGACCGTCAGTTCCATATGACTGAGGAGAACCTCTGGAGAGTTCGCCAGGATCAATAAGTTGTCCAAATACGGCAGGATCCTGATAGCCTGACGGCGGAGCATAGCCGTCATGACCTTGGTGAAGATTCTCGGAGCCGTGGTCAGACCAAAAGGTAATGCCTGGAATTGAAAATGTAGGTTGCCAATAGCAAACCGCAGGTATTGCTGATGCGACATGGCAATAGGTATATGCAGGTAAGCATCCTGCATGTCCAGGGATACCATATATTCCATGGGCTCCAAGGCCAGAACAATAGAGCGAAGAGTTTCCAAACGGAATTTGGAGACTTACACAAAATTGTTCAAAGACTTGAGGTTGAGAATTGGCCGGGAAGACCCATTCGGTTTCGGAATTAGGAACAACGTTGAATAGTACCCCCTGCCTCTTTGAGACAGAGGCACCGGCACTATCACTCCTGTGTTCAGGAGGGATTGTACCACCAGATGGAGAGTTTTAGCTTTTACCGGATCCGAAGGGATGTTTGTTGAGCGAAACTGGCGAGGGGGACGTTTCTTGAAAGAGATGGCGTATCCGTGAGTGACTACTTCCTTTACCCAGGCATCTGAAGTGGTCTGTAGCCATACCTGAGCAAACCGCATAAGTCGGCCTCCCACCCTGGGGTCCCCCAGGAGGAGGCCTGCCCCGTCATGCAGCAGGTTGTCTGTTTTGGAAGCAGACTGACGGGCAGCCCAGGATCGTTTAGGTTTGGGCTTAGTGGATTTGGAAGTGCGAGCCTGTTTCGGGTACACCTGACCCTTTGCTTTACTTGGAGGTCGAAAGGAATGAAAGGAAGTACTTTTAGCCTTCAGAGCCAAAGGATTAGTTCTAGGCAGACAGGCAGTCTTAGCGGATGCTAAGTCAGCAACAATCTTGTTGAGATCTTCCCCAAAAAGAATACTTCCCTTAAAGGGGAATCACCTCCAAGGTCTTTTTAGAGTCCAGATCTACAGACCAGGACCGCAACCAGGGAATCCTGCGAGCCAGAATGGACATAGACGCTTTGGCCACCAGGACACCAGCATCAGATGCCACCTCCTGAATATAATGAGAGGCTGTAATAATATATGAAAGACACTGTCTGGCATTATCAGGAAAATCAGACGGTAGTTCCGCTTCAACTTCCTGAACCCAGGCTTCAATAGCTTTTGCAGCCCAAGAAGCCGTAATAGTGGGCCTATGCACAGCTCCTGCAAGAGTGTAAATAGACTTCAAGCAACCCTCCACACGTTTATCCATCGGTTCCTTCCGAGAGGTGACGGTAGTGACAGGCAGAGCAGATGACACCACCAGACGCACGACCTGTGAGTCCACCGGCGGCGGTGTTTCCCAATTTTTACTTAACTCTGCGGCGAGGGATAAAGAGCTAGCATCTTCTTAGACAGGGAGAATTTCTTTCCTGGATACTCCCAGGATTCCTGACGTATGTCAACAAAATTACCAGAATGGGTAAAACTAATTTAGTAACCTTCTGACAATTGAACTTATCAGGTTTCTTAGAGGTATCTGGAGGTTCTGCATCATCATCAATTTGAAGAATCATTCTGATAGTCTCCGAGAGGTCAGGAACATCCACCTGTGTAATAGATTCCCCATCAGAAGCAACTGCATCAGTGTCTGAGGGGTCCGTATATACGCCATCTTCATCGGATGAAGTATCCGAAACTTGTGTGGATTGTGAGGCGGTAATGACCTGCTTAGAGGACCCCTTGGTCCTAGGCGGGCGAGGGTTAGGTTTTTGTTTAGTCAAAGACTGATTTAATTGCTGTAACTGAGTGGACAGATTATCTGCCCATGGCGGATTAATTGCAGGGACACTATGTGACTGTGATGGCACAGGAGGTCCCACAGGGGGCGCAAGTCCAGTTACTAGCGTAGTCAGTAAATTAGAAAGACAGCCCAAGGTGGGTCTTGGCGTGCCCCCGTTGCTGCAGATTGACTGAGGGGTACAGAACCCCCGGTACCTGAACCCTCAGCTGCAATGTTTTCCTCCGAGCAATCCATAGCGTCAGCACTGCATGGTGCAGGATCAGCCATGGACCTACCGCCCTGTTTAGCAGACATTATTTGTAAGCGTAACCTAAGGGTGTAATAGTATAATGAAAGCAGACAAAGTACCTGACAAAAAAAACCTGTATAGTGTGACTGCAAGGCAGAGCACAAACAGAGAATTTAAGAGGTATATGGTGACTGAAACACACAGAGAAAAATACCAAGGTAGTATATCCTGTGAGACACTATATCATATGAGAACGCTGATGCACTTAGCCCCCTTCAGGGTTCAGAATATAGGTATAGCAATATGTGTGAGATGCACGGAATAGAGACCACAGCAGCAGCTATTGGCACACACAGTCACATGTACAATGCAGAAATTATTACAAACAACAATAAAACTGCACTGGACTAACAATACTAGTGTCTACGTCGGCGCGCGCGGTCCATCTCCAAAGACCGCGCCGGATCGCGATTTCAGCAGGTCCCGCCTGGGGGACCCTCTTACCTCCTCCTGAAGACGCGGCCACGCGATCCAGGAGAGCAGCAGCGGGTGTGTGCCTTGAAGTGACCGGAGCCCTCCGCTTTAAGTACCCGGCAACCAGGGCGCGGGAGTATACAGCGCCGCTGGGGAAGGTGAGGGAGCCGCAGCACGATATGTCAGACTGACATATAGCACTTGTAAATACCTGTGCTGCGACCCTTGAAGTCTTCTTTCTTCAGAAAAGCTCTTTTCAGGGCTGCCTAGCGCAGCCCTCCCTGTTAGCTGCCTGGAGGCACCAACTTACAAACTGAGCTCCAGTGCCTGGAGGCGGGGATATAGAGGAGGCGGCGCTATGCATCCTGGGAACAGTCAAAGCTTTTAGCCTATTGGTGCCTAAGATCAAGATCCAACTCTACACCCCGATGTAATTCCCTGTGGAATCACAGTGTACCCCGCTGCAGAAACATACATACATGTATGTGTGTGTGTGGTGCTGCATAACCTTTTGCTGTTTAAAAATACAATTCTAGTACTGTGTCAGCCGACTCCTCTAAATGGTGGGGCAGAGTCCCAGGGGTAAGGTTTTGGGCACAGGTCAGACTAAAATACCTTTCTCTTTAAGTAAATCTCCAATGCAGCAACACAGTGGCTCTCAGACTGGTTGTTTCGATTCTTCTTTCCCGAATCTGTTGAAAACCTTCACTTTTCTGAGGTGTAAGTTAATACTAATTTAAGGTGCAAAACAAGTTACTTGTAATACTATTCAGGGGACATATCAATGTGCCATGGTTCTTCTAGAGTAGACTATTCTGTGTTTTAATATGCTTAAAGATCAGTGTCCCACAAAAGTACCGTGCATCATTTTATAATCCCTTGATCAGCTCTTCATTCCCGAGCTATCCCTATTCTGATACAGGGATTGTGGTTTTAGACTACTGCTCTTATGATGACATGAAACAACCATAAATACAAAATAGATTTATGAAAAAAAAAAAAATGTGATGGCTTTTACCTGGTATTAGCAAGCAGACGTATATTTATGTTTGTCTTGGTCTTCTGTGCTGCGTTGAATGCTGAGATTGACTGACAGTATATGTGCATGACAAGTGTATCCTGTAGCTATTGATTTGTTTGTGGGCTTAGATATTCAGTGACTAGACCCAACTTTAAAAAAACAGTCTGTTTCCATGATAAGCGTATTTTCCCTATGCAAAACTCACAGGAAGTGTAGAGGTCTGGATCTGAGCTTTGATACTTACTTGTGATGTCCTATGTCTAAATATGAGCATTTTATTTTAGTTCTTCACAGGGAAAAAAAAAAAAGGCATAGAAAAGTGAATGTTTCGTGTTGACCAGCGTTTCAGTTAAACATGCATTTCAATCTAGAAAAATCTGTAACGCTGTTAAAAACACACACGGCTATCAATGCAAATGTAGGATGTGCTCACAGAAGTCAGTGGTTTTCGGTTTCATCACTATCTGTGAAATGATTGAAGAAAAATGTGAAGAGCCATTTACTGCCTGTACCATGCTACACTGGGAATGCCTGCACCTGCAAAGAAATGGTAACCTACAGGTGGAGGGAAATAAGCGATGACAATGGGCAAATAGTGCTAGAGATGACAGTGATAGTATACTTGTGTACTTTGTGTAAATGTAGCACATACTGTAGATAGCATTACTTGAATCAGACAGACCACAAAGATCTTCAAACAGTTTTGTGGTCTCACATGAGCAACAAACATCCTGTGCTAGTGGTGGTCTGTCATAAGTAATGTGAGGCAGGGCGCGGTGCAGCTCCATAATGGGGTCAATAGCATTTGTGGGGGTGTGTGTTATATATTTACATGAGAGCTGGAGTTGCCTTGTTGAGTCAATGGGTTTTGATATTTTACAGACATTATTTAGCATTTTGTTTGATTTTTTTTACAATACTAATTGTATAAAGTAAACCTTTAGAGAGTGAGAAGTGTCAGATAGAGTAGAGAGATATGGGGACGTGGGGGAGAGAGCGAGAGAGAAAGATGGGGGTAAGAGAGAGCAATAAAAACCTTCAAGCCCAGGCACAGTAGCTAGAGACTTGATAAATGACTGGTACACTCTAGTAATATTTTATATATACACCATAGCATATGAAGCAGCACTCACCGGACTTCCACTCGGCAAAAATAACAAGACTTTCAGGCCATAGATGTTTTTCTAATGTTTCAGCTTTTTTAGACCCATCATCAGAGAATATGTAATAATAATAATAATTATAATATGTGTGAATACAGTATACTAGTGAGTGTTTGTATCATACTATATAAGAAAACACAGAAAGAACCAACACACTGGTTCATTTTATAACCTGATTTCATACTAGGGGGGGATTCAATTGTTTTCTAGGTGCCTAACACTAGGTGTTCTGCCTTGCAGGCGCGATCACCTCTGGCACTGACGTTTCTGCTCGCAGCCTCTGGAGTTTGCGAGCAGAGATGTGCAAAGTGTTTTTGCGGAGCAGCACTATTAGTCTGGCTTAGCAGCTTTGTGCAGCTAATCCCTGTGCTTTTCGGTGCTTAACAAGTAACTGGTGCCCGATCAGAGCAACCATTTAATTGCTGTGATGGGTGTACAAAAAAAACATCACTTCATAGATCTGTAATAACTTTCTGCTTAATGAGATGTATGGATTAGGTCTTGTCAAAATGAAACTCGTTGGAACACACTTGCTTTTTCAAAGTAGTAGTTTAGAAATGTGTCTCTCCTTTTCTATGCCTGTAATCACGCTAATGCATATGTGTGTGTTTAAATCCATTGTCACAGCTGAAAGAAAGTGCATAGTCCATCCTAGCTATATAGGCCCTCATTCCGAGTTGATCGCTCGCTAGCTATTTTTTGCAGAGCAGCGATCAGATAGTCGCCGCCTATGGGGGAGTGTATTTTAGCTTTGTAAGTGTGCGATCGCTTTTGCAGTCGAGCACTACCAAAACAGTTTGTGCGGTTTCTGAGCCGCTGCGATCACTTCAGCCTGTCCGGTCCCGCAATTGACGTCAGACACACGCCCTGCAAACGCTTGGACGCGCCTGCGTTTTCCCAACCACTCCCTGAAAACGGTCAGTTGACACCCAGAAACGCCTTCTTCCTGTCAATCTTCTTCTGATCGGCTGTGCGAATGGATTCTTTGTTAAATCCATCGCCCAGCACCGATCCGCTTGTACCCGTACAACGCACCTGCGCATTGCGGTGCATGCGCAATTTTGCAGAGTTTTGACCTAATCGCAGCGCTGCAAAAATAGCGTGCGATCAACTCTGAATGACCCCAATACATCTATAGGATGCTTATCTCCACATACCTGTTATAGCTTACCGTCATTGGTTCCTCATATTTGTAGATTCTTGGTCACTACGTTCAGTTCACATGTCTTTTTTCACGAAGGTGCTTGTAGTTTGAAGGAATCAGGCCATGTCTTTATCTGGAAGACTGGAAACAGGAAAGCCGCCAAAGAAAAGTCTGCTCAGGTAATGTTGTTCCTACAGGAACACAGTTGGACCCCCAATGCAGCAAAACATTGGGTGCATTATCCACACAGTTCTTAGGAGTTTGTACAGACAAATACACAGGGTCATGTAGAGTAGGCTGCATGTATTTGGCAGTTGTTCCCTTCTGCACTTTTGTTCTTTGGAAAATGACGCTTAAGGTGTGTACACACGGTAAGATATTTTCTTCCGATTCTGACTATATAGTCAGAATCGGAAGAAAATATAGTGCAGATCGCAAGGTGACAGTCACCTTGCGATCCCGATCCGATGCCGATGCGCGGCCCCGCGCGGTCGGCATCGGAAGAAAAAATAGGCTGTGCAGGCAAGTCAATCCTGACTATCTCTATAGAAGAGATAGTCAGGATTGAAATCGCACATAGCCAGCATCGCAAGCACAGTTATTATGTGCTTGCGATACTGGCTAAGTGCCGACCCGGCCCCCTGTCGCACGGTGAGAATCGGATAAGTCCGAATCTCACCGTGTGTATGCACCCTTAGGCTGCATATCTGTTGCCGCTGCTTTCATCTTGCTATAAGATTATTATTATTATCATCATCAGCAGCAGCAGCACCAGCAGAGGAAATTAAGTAGGTTTTTTCTTCTTCTAAAGTGTAGCATCCCCAAGCAGCAATGATGCCATGTGTGTGGTAACCCTGCAATAGTGCAAAAAGCACTAGACTGGTCAGCACTGGGCTTAATTCCCAGAAGATGAACCAGAGCCTAGGAAGTACCAGCCCTGCGCTGAAAGCACTAGGGCTATTCCCACACCTTGTGCTGTAGGTATGTGTTAATATGTGAACTTATTGATATTGAAGTATTTTGATATGGTGCAATGCTGAAAACAGCAGGTCTTGGCAGCCTTCAACTGTTTGGCTGTACTGGCACTAGTACTACAAGTGTCAGTATACCCATGACTGCCTGGGCATGCTGGCTCCTGTAAACTTTGTGCCCCATGTAAAACACCCCACACACCAATTAAACACTTTTCTCTAACGTCCTAGTGGATGCTGGGAACTCCGTAAGGACCATGGGGAATAGCGGGCTCCGAAGGAGGCTGGGCACTCTAGAAAGATTTATGACTACCTGGTGTGCACTGGCTCCTCCCACTATGACCCTCCTCCAAGCCTCAGTTAGATCTTGTGCCCGGCCGAGGTTGGATGCACACTAGGGGCTCTCCTGAGCCTCTAGAAAGAAAGTATAGAATTAGGTTTTTTATTTTCAGTGAGACCTGCTGGCAACAGGCTCACTGCAGCGAGGGACTAAGGGGAGAAGAAGCGAACTCGCCTGCTTGCAGCCGGATTGGGCTTCTTAGGCTACTGGACACCATTAGCTCCAGAGGGATCGACCGCAGGCCCAGTCCTTGGTGTTCGATCCCGGAGCCGCGCCGCCGTCCCCCTTACAGAGCCAGAAGCAAGAAGAGGTCCGGAAAATCGGCGGCAGAAGACATCAGTCTTCACCAAGGTAGCGCACAGCACTGCAGCTGTGCGCCATTGCTCCTCATACACACCTCACACTGCAGTCACTGAGGGTGCAGGGCGCTGGGGGGGGGCGCCCTGAGCAGCAATAAAAACACCTTGGCTGGCAAACATACATCACATATAACCCCCAGGGCTATATGGATGTATTTTAACCCCTGCCAGAATCCATAAAAATGCGGGAGAATAGGCCGCGGAAAAGGGGCGGAGCTATCTCCCTCAGACACACTGGCGCCATTTTCTCTTCACAGTGCAACTGGAAGAAAGCTCCCCAGGCTCTCCCCTGTAGTTTTCAGGCTCAAAGGGTTAAAAAGAGAGGGGGGGCACTAAATTTAGGCGCAATATTGTATATACAAGCAGCTATGGGGGAAAATTCACTCAGTTATAGTGTTAATCCCCACATTATATAGCGCTCTGGTGTGTGCTGGCATACTCTCTCTCTGTCTCCCCAAAGGGCTTTGTGGGTCCTGTCCTCAGTCAGAGCATTCCCTGTGTGCGGTGTGTCGGTACAGCTGTGTCGACATGTTTGAGGAGGAGGCTTATATAGTGACGGAGCAGATGCCGATAAATGTGATGTCGTCGCCTGTGGGGCCGACACCAGAGTGGATGGTTAGGTAAAAGGTATTAACCGACAGTGTCAACTCCTTACATAAAAGGGTGGATGACGTAACAGCTGTGTGACAGCCGGCTTCTCAGCCCGTGCCTGCCCAGGCGTCTCAAAGGCCATCAGGGGCTCAAAAACGCCCGCTCATTCAGATGGCAGACACAGATGTCGACACGGAGTCTGACTCCAGTGTCGACAAGGTTGAGACATATACACAATCCACTAGGAACATCCGTGACTTGATCCCGGCAATAAAAAATGTGTTACACATTTCTGACATTAACCTCTAAAAATGGGTTTTTATGTTTGGGGAGAAAAAGCAGGCAGTGTTTTGTTCCCCCATCAGATGAATGAATGAAGTGTGTGAAAAGCGTGGGTTCCCCCTGATAAGAAACTGGTAATTTCTAAAAAGTTACTGATGGCGTACCTTTTCCCGCCAGAGGATAAGTTACGCTGGGAGATATCCCCTAAGGTGGATAAGGCGCTCACACGGTTGTCAAAATAGGTTTGGCACTGCCGTTTTAGGAACGGCCACTTTGAAGGTACCTGTTGATAAAAAGCAGGAGGCTATCCTGAAGTCTGTATTTACACACTCAGGTACTAGACTGAAACCTGCAGAGCGTGCTGCTGCAGCGTGGTCGGTGACCCTGTCAAACATACTAGTTTGCTAACATGAGAACATATTAAAGACGTCGTCTTATATATGAGGGATATTTTGCCGGCTGGCATCCAAAATGACTGTAATGTCCATTCTGTCAGGAGGGTATTAGAGACCGGTCACTGGACAGGTGATGCTGCCCTTAAAAGGCGCATAGAGATTCTGCCTTATAAGGGTGAGGAATTATTTGGGGATGGTCTCTGGGACCTCGTATCCGCAGCAACAGCTGGGAAGAAATATTTTTACCTCAATTTTCCTCACAGACTAAGAAAGCACTGTATTATCAGGTACAGTCCTTTCGGCTTCAGAAAAGCAAGCTGGTCAAAGGCGCTTCTTTTCTGTACATAGACAAGGGAAGAGGGAAAAAGCTGCACCAGTCAGCCTGTTCCCAGAATCATAATTCTTCTCTCGCTTCCTCTGAGTCCACAGCATGACGCGGGGGCTCCACAGGTGTAGCCAGGTACGGTGGGGGGCCGTCTCAAAAATGTCAGCGATCAGTGGGCTCGCTCACAGGTGGATCCCTGTTTCATTCAAGTAGTATTTCAGGGGTACAAGCTGGAATTCGATATGTCTTCCCCCCGCCGTTTCCTCAAATATGCCTTGCCGACAACTCCCTCAGGCAGGGAGGCTGTGCTAGAGGCAATTAATAAGCTGTATTCCCAGCAGGTAATACTTAAGGTGCCCCTACTCCAACAAGGACGGGGTTACTATTCCACACGGTTTTGGGGTACCGAAACCGCATGGTTCGGTGTGACCCTTTTTTATATTTAAAATCCTTGAACACATACATAAAAAATTCAAGTTCAAGATGGAATCGCTCAGGGCGGTTATTGCAAGCCTGGACGAGGGGGATTACATGGTATCCCTGGACATCAAGGATGCTTACCTGCATGTCCCTATTTACTGTCCTCGCCAGGAGTACCTCAGATTGTGGTACAGGATTACCATTACCAAGTCTAGACTCTGCCGTTTGGACTGTACATGGCACCGAGGGTGTTACCATGGTAATGGCCGGAATGAGGATACTCCTTCGAAAAGGGGAGTTTTTAATTATCCCGTACTTGGACAATCTCCTTATAAGGGCGAGGTCCAAGGAGCAGTTGCTAGTCGGGGTAGCACTATTTTGGAAAGTGCTACAACAGCATGGTTGGATTCTAAACAGTCCAGAGTCACAGCTGGTTCCTACGACATGTCTACTGTTCCTGGGGATGGTTCTGGACACAGACCAGAAATAAGTGTTTCTCCAGGAGGAGAAAGCCAAGGAGCTGTCATCTCTAGTCAGAGACCTCCTGAAGCCAAAACAGTTATCGGTGCATCATTGCACGCGAGTCCTGGGAAAAATGATAGCTTCCTACGAAGCAATCCCATTCGGCAGGTTTCATGCAAGAACTTTTCAGGGGGACCTGTTAGACAAGTGGTCCGGGTCGCATCTTCAGATGCATTAGGCTGATAACCCTGTCTCCAAGGACCAGGGTATCTCTACTGTAGTGGCTGCAGAGTGCCCATCTTCAAGAGGGCCGCAGGTTCGACATACAGGACTAGGTCCTAGTGACCATGGATGCCAGCCTTTGAGGCTGCAGTGATCGCGCTGAGACCAAAAAAAAGTGGGTCCCAGGGACCCCTCACTTTTAAAAATTGGGGTCCTACTTGTCCTTTTCTGGGTCCCATTGGAATGAAGGTTTTAATTAGTCTTATTAATGATTCAAACATAAAAACACAAACTTGATTTGGACACTACAAAAGGGGTGCAAGGGGGAGGATGGGGTGACGATGCTGCTGGGCTGTGTAGCATACAGGACACCCCGCACTTTAGATGTAATTAGACATTTTGGTGACCTTGTGGCAGAAAGAGAATTGGTTCTCCCGCACTGAGACTGAAAACTGTGACAGTGCGCGCCGAAGGCGCGCTGGAATTTTTTAGGGGCGTAGCTTCGTGGGGAAGGGGCGTGGTCACATAATAGTACCAATTCACATTATTCCACACAGTAGTGCCGCTTATACACATTGCACCAGGTAGAACCTCCTATACACACTGAGCCAAGGAGAGCACGTTATTCACATTGCACCAGGTAGAGCACGTTATACACATTGCGCCACACATTGCACCAGGTAGAGCACGTTATACACATTGCGCCACACATTGCACCAGGTAGAGCACGTTATACACATTGCGCCACACATTGCACCAGGTAGAGCACGTTATACACATTGCGCCACACATTGCACCAGGTAGAGCACGTTATACGTATTGCGCCAGGTATAGCACGTTATTCACATTGCGCCAGGCAGAGCACATTATTCACATTGCGCCAGGCAGAGCACGTTATTCACATTGCGCCAGGTAGAGCACTTAACAATTATATGATTAAAAAACAGGACAACATTATTAAATAATACATTTTCTATATGTAATGGCTTTATGGTGCCGCTATAATAGAGCCCCAGACTGGATTTAGACACTACAAAAGTGTTGTGGGGGAGGGAGGGTGACAATGCTGCTGGGCTGTTATCATATCGGAAGTATGCATTCAGGATCCTGGCTGTCGGGATCCCAGCAGCCGTAATACCGATGCCGGAATCCTGACAGCAGCCACAATACCAACACTGGCATCCAGAGGTGATCAGGATCCCGGCAACGATATCCTGACAGTCAGGATCCTGAAGGGAAGTATGCACTGCCGCCACTGGTTTAGCGTGCAAGTGGGAAGGGGGGGGGGGGGGTTAGGATATGGTGTTGGGGAGGGTTAGGCTGCAGAGGGGGGGGGGGGGGGGTATAGGTGTTAGGCACTAAGGGGGTGGGTTGGGTTTAGGCTGCGGGAAACGGAGGGTTAGGGATGGGAGGTTAGGGTACCCTCTGCACTCGTCACTCTTGTCGGCTTTGCTGCGATCGGGATGCTGGTGTCGGTATACTAAATGCCAACATCCTGATGACGACTTCGGACACTTGGTACAACCACTGGATTTGAGTCATGCTGCCTGTAATTTATGTGCTGACTGATCAACTTCAGTGACACTCACTGTGCTGGCTGCCTTTACAGTAACCAGCGGCAACCAGCAGTAACCAACAGCAACCAGCAGTAACCAACAAAGGCAGACAGCACAGTGAGTGTCACTGAAGTTGATCAGTCAGCACATAAATTACAGGCAGCATGACTCGAATCCAGTGGTTGTATCAAGGGTCCTGTATGCTGCAGAGACCAGCAGCACTGTCACCCTCTCGCCTCACCCCCACTCCATACCACAAAAATGTTGCGTTTAACACCTGTTTGCAGGCGCCATGCAGCCCCCATCTCCGCCATCCCACCGATATGAACAGCCCCCCTGCCGCCACCGTAAGTCCAGCTCACCCCTCCGCACAGCAAGCACAGTCCCCGGTCACCGACGTTCAACATCCCCGCAGCACAGTGTGTAGCGCGCCGCAGAGCCGTCCTCACTGTCTGTCCGGCTCCCGTGAAGCTCCAGCGGGTGATCGGCGGGGGCGTCCTCACTCTGTCCGGCTCCGTGAAGCTCCAGCGGGTGATCGGCGGGGGGGGCGTCCTCACTCTGTCCGGCTCCGTGAAGCTCCAGCGGGTGATCGGCGGGGGGGGCGTCCTCACTCGGTCCGGCTCCCTTGAGGCTCCAGCGGGTGATCGGGGGGGGGGGGGGAGGCGGGCCGCACCGCCACAAGAGGACTTATAGAAGACCAGCTTCAGCGGAGCATCTTGCCCCCGGTGTGATGTGTGTGCGCGGTGTAGGGGGCGGGGCCTTCTGGGTGCATGCGGATAGAGAGATGCGGCGGCGATTGGATGAGGAGGCGCGGCGGTGATTGGATGGGAAGACAGAGTCTCCTATTGGTGCAGTGATACACAGCGCGTCCTATGGGACCCGCTCATTTTTTAAAACCGGGTACGTCTCTTCCTGTAGCGCGTAAAAACGCGCTATAGCGCGTATTTTGCGATCACTGGGCTGGGGGGCAGTCACACAGGGAAGAACCTTCCAGGGACTTTGGTCAAGTCAGGTGACTTCCCTACATAAATATTCTGGAACAGAGGGCCATTTACAATGCCCTGAGTCAGGCAAGGCCTCTGCTTCAAAACCAGCCGGTCCTGATCCAATCAGGCAACATCACGGCAGTCGCCCATGTAAACCAACAGGGCGGCACAAGAAGCAGGATGGCGATGGCAGAAGCCACAAGGATTCTCCGATGGGCGGAAAATCATGTGTTAGCACTGTCAGCAGTGTTCATTCCCGGAGTGGACAACTGGGAAGCAGACCTTCTCAGCAGACACTACTTCCACCCGAGAGTGTGGGGACTTCATCCAGAAGTCTTCCAAAGGATTGTACACCATTGGGAAAGGCCACAGGTGGACATGAAGGCGTCCCGCCTCAACATAAAGCTATAAAAGATATTGCGCCAGGTCAAGGGATCTTCAGGCGATAGCTGTGGACGCTCTGGTAACACCGTGGGTGTACCAGTCGGTTTATGTGTTCCCCCCTCTGCCTCTCATACCAAAGGTACTGAGAATAATAAGAAGGCGAGGAGTAAGAACGATACTCGTGGTTCCGGATTGGCCAAGAAGAGCCAGGTACCCAGAACTTCAAGAAACTATATATCAGAGGACCCATGGCCTCTGCCGCTCAGACAGGACCTGCTGCAGCAGGGGCCCTGTCTGTTCCAAGACTTACCGCGGCTACGTTTTGATGGCATGGCGGTTGAACGCCGGATCCTAAAGGAAAAGGGCATTCCGGAGGAAGTCATTCCTACGCTGATTCAAGCCAGGAAAGATGTTACTGCAAAACATTATCACCGCATATGGCGGAAATATGTTGCTTGGTGTGAGGCCAAAAAGGCCCCAACAGAGGAATTTCAACTAGGTCGATTTCTGCATTTCCTACAAGCAGGAGTGTCTATGGGCCTAAAATTAGGCTCCATTAAGATACAGATCTCGGCTCTGTCGATTTTCTTCCAGAAAAAATTAGCTTTCTTACCTGAAGTTCAGACATTGTAAAAGGAGTGCTGCATATTCAGCCCCCAGTTGTGCCTCCAGTGGCACCTTGGGATCTCAACGTGGTGTTGAGTTTCTTAAAAATCACATTGGTTTGAACCACTAAAAACCGTGGATCTAAAATATCTCACGTTGAAAGTGGTCATGTTATTGGCCTTGGTTTCGGCCAGGCGTGTATCAGAATTGGCGGCTTTGTTATATAAAAGTCCTTATCTGATTTTCCATATGGATAGGGCAGAATTGAGGACTCGTCCCCAGTTTCTCCTTAAGGTGGTATCAGTTTTTCACTTGAACCAACCTATTGTGGTGCCTGCGGCTGCTAGGGACTTGGAGGATTCCAAGTTACTGGACGTAGTCAGGGCCTTGAAAAATTATGTTTCCAGGACGGCTAGAGTCAGGAAAATTGACTCGCTATTTATCCTGTATGCACCCAACAGGCTGGGTGCTCCTGCTTCTAAGCAGACTATCGCTCGCTGGATCTGTGACACGATTCAGCCGAAGTATTCTGCGGCTGGACTGCCGCATCCTAAATCAGTGAAAGCCCATTCCACAGGGAAGGTGGGCTCATCTTGGGCGGCTGCCCGAGGGGTCTCGGCTTTACAACTTTGCCGAGCTGTTACTTGGTCAGGGGCAAACACGTTTGCAAAATTCTACAAATTGGATACCCTGGCTGAGGAGGACCTTGAGTTCTCTCATTCGGTGCTGCAGAGTCATCCGCACTCTCCCGCCCGTTTGGGAGCTTTGGTATAATCCCCATGGTCCTTACGGAGTTCCCAGCATCCACTAGGACGTTAGAGAAAATAAGATTTTACTCACCGGTAAATCTATTTCTCGTAGTCCGTAGTGGATGCTGGGCGCCCATCCCAAGTGCGGATTGTCTGCAATACTTGTAAATAGTTATTGCTAACTAAAGGGTTATTATTGAGCCATCTGTTGAGATGCTCAGTTGTTTTCATACTGTCAAACTGGATATAGTATCACGAGTTGTACAGTGTGATTGGTGTGGCTGGTATGAGTCTTACCCGGGATTCAAAATCCTTCCTTATTATGTCAGCTCGTCCGGGCACAGTGTCCTAACTGAGGCTTGGAGGAGGGTCATAGTGGGAGGAGCCAGTGCACACCAGGTAGTCATAAATTTTTCTAGAGTGCCCAGCCTCCTTCGGAGCCCGCTATTCCCCATGGTCCTTACGGAGTTCCCAGCATCCACTACGGACTACGAGAAATAGATTTACCGGTGAGTAAAATCTTATTTTATTTTATATCAATACAGACCCCATTCGCAGCCCTCAGTCACCATTTTATTGCTCACCTATTTCAGGTGGTATGGGTGTGTCCTTTTCTTTGTTCCCTAAAGGCCATCCAGTGACTGCGAGAACTTGCTCATTGCGGAGCAGTGAGACAAAGGAGGCAGAAGCAGTGTATCACTTCTATTTATACAGTGGGGATTTCCTATGGTCTGAAGTCAGACTGGTGCTTCCCCACTGTAATACATAGAACTGTTATGCAGCTAACACTTTTCTAGTCTTAATGCAGATCATGTTTCTAGCATCTCTTGCTGAAGATATGCATTTTACAGATTTTTCGGTTCTGCAAGCACCTTGGAATACATGTGGTTCTGCAAACTGTGCAAAATGCATAATGTACGGACACCGTTTTAAACATTGTGTCTTACTTCATATTAGCACAAAAATGTCTTTGTAAGACTAATGAATTATAAAAGTTCAACATCTAGTATATCAACTTCAGTCTTGGCAAATGGTGCTAATACTGGGTTGTCTTGGTGTTCTAGGAATTATATCATCCACTATACTGATTCTTCCTTGGGCAGGATGGCATATGTGAGAGATTCAACTGGCATGCTCAGTGTGATCAGTTGAACTTCCCTGGATCACGAGATAAATCTTACATGTTCCAATGTAATCTCTAGGATCTGAGACTAAAGGGGGGTACACACGGAGCTATAATATAAGCAATCTGACTAGATTGCTTAGATTTTCAGCAAGATCGCTCTGTGTGTAGCCCTGACAACGATAGCGATGCACAGCCCCGCGCATCGCTATCGCTGGTGCTAGATTGGCCTGCTGTGCAGGCCAATCTAGCGGGTCGCTCACTTCACCCGCTGGGTGAAGTGAGCGGCCCCCCGTCTCCCCCCGCACGCTCAGCACACATATCGCTGTGCTGAGCGGCGGGAGAGATGTGAGCTGAGCGGTTCGCTCAGCACACATCTCTCCCGCATCGGCCCGTTTATATGGGCCTTTAGGAACATATTCAATCGTGCATGGGAGATTTGAAAAACCCTGCGGCGCTGCATTTTTCCAGCAGCTGCTGGGTTTCCCTATTCAGATGAAGGAGAGAGAATGAGACACAGTGAATTCTCTCGAAATCACCATATCTTATTTCTCACACCCCCCTTGCTCTGGCACCCTTAGGACTAATTAAGCACTCAACCTTCCGAAGCAGTGTCTTCTTCATCCAGGCTGCTGGGACCTGGTCTTCTGCAGCAGCATGTGTGGTAAGTGTGTGTGTGTGTGTGTGTGTGTGTGTGTGTGTACCCCCCACCCCATCGGAGCGGAGGCAACAGCAGGGAGAACTACATCTCGGGGCAGTACGGATGGTGTAATGGTTAGCATTACTGCCTCACAGCACTGAGGTCATGGGTTCGATTCCCACCATGGCCCTAACTGTGCGGAGTTTGTATATTCTCCCCGTATTTGCGTGGGTTTCCTCCGGGTACTCCGGTTTCCTCCCACAATCCCAAAAATATACTGGCAGGTTAATTGGCTCCCAACAAAATTAACCCTAGATTGAATGTGTCTGTGTGTACATGTGGTAAGGAATATAGATTGTAAGCTCCACTGGAGCAGGGACTGATGTGAATGGGCAAATATTCTCTGTAAAGCGCTGCGGAATATGTGTGCGCTATATAAATAACTGGTAATAATAATAATAATAATCTCCCAGCAGCCCCCTCCCCAGTGAAAAGATGGAGAGAAGATGACGGGGAGCACCAAAGACCACCAGACCACTAAGTATCTTCCTATAACCCCGCCTCCTGGCACAGGGAATTCAGTTTTTTGTGTTTGGTGCGGTAGGAGCTGGACAACTGTGGAAACTGTGTGGCTGTTTTACAGCCACAAGCTTTTTAAGAAACTTTTATTATTTTATATAGCCTTTTTTGAGCACCTTTGCTATGTTTCTTAAACACATTTTTGCAAAGGTCGCTCCAACAACTTCCTGCCGGTGTCGCAACAACAGTTACCCTCATGTAGATGCTGATGTTACGGCAGACGCCAGCAGGACGTACTAGCAGGTCTTTTCTGGTGATCCCAGGCTCCGGCCGGAGCATGGGGAGACGGTAAGGTGTCTTCACCGCTTATCGGTCTAATTCGCATTTAACGCAGTCTTACTGTCTAGGGTTGGAGACTATCGGACAGTCGCTGACGCAGTCTTACACCTCGGGTGTACCAGCGCTAGACCTCAGGGATCATAGACTCTGGTGATTAATGAGTCCGCAGAACCCTGGGGTGGATGTCAGCAATGCGGAGTAAGGCCCTCCCCTGGTCACGCCTCCCAATTCATGGCCAGTCTCCTTTGCATTTCCTGTCATGAACTGTATTTACCCACTTCTGTCTGAGATGCAATGAGACTAAGTACACGTGGTGCGTCATAGTAGCTGTACGGCTATGTTCACTGGGGTGTCTCTTACTTATAGACTTCTTTCTGGCGGCAATATTGAACTAAGGAAGCCGGGTTCTAGTCTCCCTGTATCCTGCTCTCCAGAGGCAGGTGAAACAGCACTGATTTCCTACCTACTTCTGTGGTATTGCGTAGTTGAATTAAGTGCCCAGTGCAAATGTGCGCCTGTGTACATATGTTGCGGTTTTAGATGCTGTGCAGCTATATATATTGGTCTCCCTGTATACCGCTCCCAGGAGCTAGGTAATACAGTACTGATTTCCTGCCTACCTTTGTGAAATTGTGTAGTTGAATAAGTGCCCATCTGCAAATGTATATTCATGCATTGTATGTGACTGTTTGCTAGTGCTGCTGTCTGTCTTTAAAAATTCTCAATTTTTCTGTTAGCTCTTTCATTTTCATACCCTCAATGCTGGTGCAAATAGGGTAGGTTCTGATTGTACTTCACTTTAACTATACATAAGTGAAGGTTGTCACATTGCTGTGTATATTTACACTGAGGTGTGAATAATATTGTTGATATGTCCTCATGAGGCAAGGGTAATGATGCAGCACCTACATTAATATCATGTTTGTCCTGTAAAGCAGGGTTAGGCCCTCAGGACTTTATGCAGGATGGGTTGTGTGTAAACTATCATAGGTTTTCAAACCTTAAACATGTTGACCAACTGGCTTTAGGTCAGGAACCTGTACAAGGTTCCACCTGAACCTTGCCGAGAGGTCAGGCGGCTGAGTGACATCCTGCTGCGCGCTGATCTCCCTGTATGCCCGCCAGCTGTCCCCCTGTGGCTCGCCCCCCTTCTCCTCCTCTGCGTCCCATCTAAATTCGACTTGAAAAAGTCGAATTTTAGATGGGATTGAATAGGGGTTGTTGGATCCATTCCGACAAATACATGTCGGAATGGATCTGACTTTAATTGAATATACCCCTAAAACTCCAATCTTTCAACGTCCAAAAACAGTAAAGTCTGAATTTCCAATCTCAGATCAGTTGATGGAAATTATACAAGAGGTATGGGAAATACCCAGTAATAAGTTTAAAGTACCAAAAAAAATTGGTCTCTTACTGTCCTCTTCCGCCTGGGCAGTGTATAAAAAGGGAAGTACCTTCCAAGGTAGGTAGATGCTTGCGTAGTACGACTGGTGTGGAAGTCTACATTCCACAAGTTCTATTCCCACTCTGTGGGATTCCCGGACACCCACGAGTGGGAATAGTCCCTGCTAGTCGGCATGCCGACTGTTGGGATTTAGAGGGTTGGGGATATAGCCGTTGGTATTGTGACCGGCATTCCCCCCGGTCACATGACTACATCCCATCTCGGTCCATGGAACAAGAGAACAATGATTCCATATAGCTAATATAAAGCAAGCATCTGCCTATCTGGAAGAAGAAGCCCTAGATATGGGTATATTATCTTCTCATGCTTCAGCTTCCTCGGTAGCAGCTCGCAGAGCAGTTTGGTTACGTTCATGGAAGGCTAACACGGAATCCAAAAAGGTATTGGAATCCCTACGCTTTGTTGGAACTATTCTGTTTGGAACAGAATTGGACAACATTTTATTATCTGAAACAAACTAAATCAGCGGGGTTTCCTTCAACATCAAAACCTAAATTCTCTACTTTCCGGTCCTTTCAGCCCCAAGATAAAGCAAAGGGAAAGGCTTATATCAACAGTCTTAATCAAATAAAACTGTTAAGACTAAGGACAAACAGGCTTGGTCAGCCAGAAGCCCGACCTCTAAAACAGAAAACAAGCCCTCTGCCTGAGGGCACGGGCATCCATCCAGGGTGGGAGGCCGACTTCTTCAATTTGCACAGGTTTGGCAGCAGTCCACCAGAGAGACCTGGGTGCAAGAAGTGGTGTCTCACGGGTACGCCTTCTCCTTCTACATCACCCCTCTCAAGTTCTTTTGTACCAGTACGTCATCAGTAACAACGAAGGCCAGGGCTGTACAAAATGCAATACAGAATTTGCTACAATCAGGAGTGATAGTACCAGTTCTCTCAGCACAACAAAGACTGGGTTTCTACTTTACCCCTTTGCTGGTTCAGAAGCCAGATGGTTCCCATCGGCCCATTCTCAATCTCAAAGCTCTGAACAAATATATTTGGGTGCCTCGGTTCCATATGGAAACATTACAGACCATTATCCTGGCAATGAAGCTGGGGTATTTCATGGTGTCCCTGGACACTGAAGATGCTTACCTACATGTACCAATAGCTTTCTCTCATCAGTGTTATCTCAGGTTCGCTATCCTCCAGCAACATTTTCAGTTTAAGGCACTAACCAACAGGTGTTCACCCAAATTTTGGTGGTGATGGCAGCCCACCTTCGTCGTCAGAGAATAAAGATTTTCCCATACCTGAATGACCTGCCAATCCTGGCACAAATCCCAGGAAACCCTCCACTGCCATATACAAGTGACAATAGCCTACCTACAGGCTCACAAGTGGCTCATAAATTGGGCAAAGTCTTCCCTAGTCCCATCCCAATAGATGACGCATTTAGGGGCTGTATTGGATACCAGTCTTAAGAAAAAAATTCTACCCCTGGACAAAATATCCACAATACAGATGAGAATTTGCGGATTACTGCACAGGGGGCCTAATTCAGAGTTGATCGCAGCAGCAAATTTGTTAGCAGTTGGGCAGAACCATGTGCACTGCAGGGGGGGCAGATATAACGTGCAGTGAGAGTTAGATTTGGGTGGGGTGTGTTCAAACTGAAATCTAAATTGCAGTGTAAAAATAAAGCAACTAGTATTTACCCTGCACAGAAACAAAATAACCCACCCAAATCTAACTCTCTCTGCAAATGTTATATCTGCCACACCTGCAGTGCACATGGTTTTGCCCAACTGCTAACAAATTTGCTGCTGCAATCAACTCTGAATTACCCCCAGTATCCATACATGCAGCAATGCGGATACTGGGATCAATGGTCTCGGTATTCAATATGGTAGAATATGCCCAGTTCCATTCAAGATCTCTTCAACATCTGATTCTCTCCAGATGGAATGGACAGCATCAGACGATAAAAAGTCAGACAATGACGCTTCCTCTGAAGTACATCAGTTATTAGCCTGGTGGCTACAGACTTCGCACTTGGACAAAGGTCGACCCTTTTGGGTTTCAGACTGGGTGCTTCTGACAACGGATGCCAGTCTCCGAGGCTGTGGGGCCGTAACAGGGCAATACTCTCTCCAGGGTTATTGGACCAAGGAAGAAAGTTGTCTGCCAGTCAATGTCCTAGAACTTTGGGCCATCTACATGGCACTCACCCATGCAAAAGAAGTGCTTCGCGACAAACCGGTGCAGATTCAGACAGACAATGCCACTGCAGTAGCTTACCTCAGTCACCAAGGAGGCACTCGCAGTCGGATGGCAAAGAAGGAGGTAAGCTGCACATTAAAGTGTGCAGAACTTTGTCATCCAGCCATGTCCGCAGTATTTCTACCCAGAGTACTAAATTGGGAAGCAGACTTCTCAGCCGGCACGACATTCATGCAGGTGAATGGGCCCTGTACCCAGAAGTCTTCCAGATTAGGGTAAACAAAGGGGGATTGCTGGAAGTGGACCTTATGGATTCACTTCAGAACAACAAGGTACCAGTATAAGGGTCAAGAACAAGGGATCCCAAAGCAATCTTCGTGGATGTCCTGTCAGTGAGATGGAAATTTAATCTTGCATATGTCTTCCCTCCAATCTCCCTTTTGCCCAGGGTGATTCGAAAATTCAAACAGGAGTTGCTCATTGTTTATCGGACCATTCTACTACAGCTGTTTTTTTTTCACGCAGAAATTGACCCGTCTCTGCATGAAAAAACATAGTGAAACAGTTCAGCAATCTATCAATGTTTTTGTATGTTTTATTTATGTACAGTATATATTTACATTATTGGATAAGATTGCACAGTGTCACTATTGATGCCAGCTTTGACCGCAATGTCACTTCCGGGGGTGATGGCTGGATCTGCTCCCGTCTCTCTTGCGTTTCACTGTTTATTCCCTGTTGCCCGGTGACAGTCGCGGTCCCTCAACGTCACTTCTGGTACAGCGAAACAGCGGTGTTACCTCTCTGAAACTTGGTAGAGCATTTCTGATTACTCCAGCTGGAGGTGGGTTGCGGTGAACGCTGGTATCCTTGTCACATAGGTGTGTTGCACAGGTGGGTGATATTTGCTATTGTGGATCGGGTATAAATGCCTATACTTGTGTGCTCGATTTTGTGGCTGACCCATGACAAAGGAGATATCCAAAACGAGCCATCGGGATAGCCAGATGCAGCTTAATTGATGAAAAAATATCCTTGCTGTGGATGAGTATATGCTGCTAATGAATTTATATCCTCGCTATGGATTACTATGATGCTGCTAATGTAAAGGCTCTTTGCCTGATGCTGCTTATGTAAAGGCTTTTTTTGTCTTCAGATGCATTAAATAATTCTGTTTTGCACTTGAGAAGGTGGTGTGCTGGTTTACCTTATTATAGCCTTTATTGGACATTTTTTGGTTCTTTTTTATCTATTACTACATATGATCGAGCACCTACAGAGTGGATTATAAATGTGTGCAGTTTTGGACTTGTATATAATACTTTTTTTTACAGTTTGTAAACCTACACACACAATTCCCATGTTTGTTTATATTGAAGTTAGTGACTAGGGCCCTACTTTTGGACACATTTAAGCTACAGGTGTGTCCAACATCCTTCCTGCAGTCACATTAAACAGCCCTTCTAGTCGGTAGCGCCAAGCGTCTTTATGTGCGACTTTTTACGTTAAAATGTGTCTAAGTCACTATTCGAATATGACACACGAACAGCTTTTGCTGATTAAAATGATACTCGGCGTTAGCAGAGCTGCTGGCTGACTCACGCCAGGCATCTCCTGCTCCATGGCGTAATTATGCAAGATATATGAGAACACATCTGTATAGGAGGTATACAGATTAGTCATGGGTCGGGTTAGGAATCTGGGGGTGATTGTGTGAACTTTTAGGCCTAGTAAAATAGTTACTAAGGTGCTCCACAATATCTCCTATTTTAATGTTTGTGTATATGTGTCTTATGCATTTAAAGTTGTTATGGACTGTTTCTTTTGTTCATTATTAGTGTGGAGCACGTTTTCAAGAATCTGATCTGATTTTATTGAATGGCAGTAAAGATGAAGTGGAGGAACTGAGGAAGAAAATGGAAGAAAGAAGATTAAAGGCTAGAATGGAGAAGGTGAGACCACTATTTAATGCTTTAAACCTTTGGGTTTAGTACTGGGCCAGTATCCAATTAGCCATGTTAACTTTTCTCCAGAACAAAACACGCTGCTTATTGCGGATTATGCTTTGGGTGCCTAAGTGCACTCAGCATGGCAGATTGAATAGGCCTGGCCCAATCCATTATCTGCAGTCATTTACCGCAGCTGATTGGATACCGGCCTAAGTGGAAGTATTGACCCCAAAAGTTTAAAATGTCAGAAATATTTGATTTATAGTAATGTTTGCCCACGCTTAAGAGCCAGTCACTATAAATCCTACAGAGACTGTCATCCGCTCCCACTGTGTTCTGAACTGCAGCCATCGATAAGTGCGTCAGTGAGCAAGTGCAAGAGCTGCCTTTCCACCGTATGACTAAAGGCCCATACACACTTGCCGATAAAATGAGCAACGTCACTCATTTTTCCCCTCCCTGAGTGGCGTCGCTCATTTTATCGGCAAGTGTGTATGCCGCCAGCGACGACCGATGTGCGGCCCCACAACGATCGTCGCTGTCGGCAGTGCATGCATGCAGGATCTGGACTGTCGTCCGTGACCTGCATGCACGGCTGGCGGAGGCGTGAGGTCACTGAGCGGTCATATCGCTCAGTGTGTACAGGCCCGGTCCGGGAGGGGAAACATTAGAAAACGTCGCTTATAGAGCGACATCGTCTAATGTGTATGGACCTTCAGAAGCATTTGTACAGAGATCACTATCCCCATGCATTACTAAATATCTGAACTGACTGGTACACTTCCTGCACTATAGATGGGATTTTATTTTATTTGGGGGGCTTTTGCTTATTTTGTGGGTGTTTTTTTTATTTTATTTTTTACATAAAAAAAATCTTCACTGTTTTAAAAGCTGTTGTGAAATGATACCAGGAGATGTTGTACGTACGTACGTACTTCATTATGGTCCAAAACTGAGCATGTGCCTTTGAGGTAGCGATCATGTGAGGGCTGTGATGAAGAGATTTGCCAGACCTATACATGGTATTCCTGCACCATTTTTTAGTGTGCAGAAATGGTTTGAAGTTGGCGTTGTCTCAGCCTGCTCTTAGTTGCTATCATTCTGTTTTAGATACATGAATCCTTTTCCCTTTATATACCTGACAAAGCCATTGTGAAAGCTTATTGCAGTTGGGGGCCTGCTGTATTTTGTCTGTTTGAGCTGTTACAACAATTACATTTAATTAAAATATTTCAATTTTCCCACTCTCTTTTGCTTTCCCCTTTTTAAGTCTACAGTATATGGATGTAGATTTGTTTTCTTACTGCATATTAGGTGGCACTTATGGGCAGTTTTTAAGCGAGTTTTGTTGCATACGAGTTAGGGGAGTCATGTGACATTCCCTTCAGGGTTATTACTGAGACACTGCAATATCACTGAAGGAGCTATTCCATGGTTACATGTGTTGCACTCAGATTGCAGTTCGGCTGATGAAAAATCATTTGATTACACTATAGATATAAACTTGACAGGCAACACTTTTGTCCATTGAGTTCTAGAGAATTTAAGAAATGACTACAAGATAGATTTTTACCAGTACTGAAGAAATGTGCTTTTACAGTCCAGAATGCCTACCCGTTTAGCAGAACTAGAAGCTCTGCAAGATAGTCTACAAACTTTGATCAAAGTAAAGGCAATTACTTCAGTTCCCTTAGATCAGATGGGCAAGCTTTTATTCTTGACTGTCCCCGTCAAAAAAATGCTGAGGTTCTATCTTCCTTTCTGGACCTATACACGCCAAGCCATTTTCCATGGAATTAGTGATTAGTATCCTTTCACTTGTCACCGAAAGAGATATTCTTACATCCATAGATCTTCAGGACTCTTGCTTTCGTGTTCCTGTTGCTGTACAATACAGAATGTTTCTAAGACTCTGGTTCCTGGAACAGCACTTTCAGCTCTTTGTCCTGTCTTTTGGCCAAACACGTCACCAAGAAGTTTTCACAAAGGTGGTAAAATGTAAAACCTATACATAGATTCCAGTGCTCCAAGAGTATAGCATCTGCTATGGGTGTAGTATGGTATGCCGACGGCCGGGATCCTACAGCTGGGCGAGCGCAAATGAGCCTGTTGCGGGCTTGCTGCGCTCGACACGCTGCGGGCACAGTGGCGCGGTACGTGTGCCACGCTGTTTATTCTCCCTCCTGGGGGATTGTGGACCCCCAAGCGGAAGAATAGTTGTTGGTATGCCGGGTGTCGGGATTCCGGCGCCGGGATCCCAACAGCTGGCATACTAAATACCACCCTCTGCTACTACTACTTATGGTAGCAATTCTGTTTCTTGACTTTTGCATTAAAATAATGTATGTGCTGGGAACTGTTTTTCTATTGTAGAAATCCAAGAAGCCCAGAACTGTGGAGAGTGTCGTTACAAATGCTGCTACAGCGGAAGGTAAACGTGCTTGCGTGCGTGTGTGTAAGGAAAAATGCTTTAAAGGTTCATTACTAAAGTGGGGACAACTTGCACATACCATTGCTACCAATCAGACACTTTCTTTCTTTCTTTCTTTCTTTCTTTCTTTCTTTCTTTCTTTCTTTCTTTCTTTCTTTCTTTCTTTCTTTCTTTCTTTCTTTCCACAAGTAGAGAAAGGTTACATCACTGTGCTAGTTGGTGCCTATATTCGTAAAGATTCCAGTTATATAATTTCACTGATCTTTCAGAGTTTAATTCATTGCTAGATACCGCACTCCATAGATTAATGATATTTGATATTTGCGTTTTCTTTTCCAGGTGCTGCAGGACCCTCTGGAACAACAGATGGGACCAAAAAGAGCGCCAGAGATAAAATAAATTTTGTTTCCAGCAGCAATTGTGCAGGTAATGTGTATAAGCTGCCTTTTTCATATGTCAAATAAATATTTAGAAAATAGATAATACATCCAGCTGCGTGGTTCTATAATGGACTTTTTGTGATATACAGTATATTTGTAAAGAATACCTCTTACAAAAGAAAAAAATAGATGTAGCCAAGCTCAGCAGCGCCTGTGTATATTTACACCCCCGATCCATAGACGTTACATTCTGTTCACGGGTGCAAATAGTCATAGACGGGCGCATTGCGAGTAAGTGGAGCTCTGCTACATCTGTATGTATAGATGAACACTGTATATAAGGCGACACTTAAGAATGCCAATGTTTCAGTACATTGATGTGTTTCAGGGAAACGGTATTAATTACTTATCCTATCCCTCAGTGCCGCCTGATATACAGTATCTATATTATGCTCTGTGTGCATTCCTCAGTTCATCTAGGAGGGCCACAGGGAGAAGTATCTGTGCTGTGAGTTCCCGACAGGAGAGCCAGATGGTAGAAGGGTTCTGTAGTCAAGAGAAAAGCATTGGAATCACCAGTTAGATAAGTTCATATAATAAAAAAACAACATTCATTACATGAGCAGGACTAAATATAGATCTCTTTGATGGAATACCAAATACATTTTCTAATTAGTCAGCAATTAGCAGCTTGAACATTGAATATGAAAATAACATTCCAATTATTATTATTATTTTTCTTTTAAACGTTTGTGTGTTCTTTAATTGTAAATGGTATGTCTGGCTAGTTTGTATAAAATGTAGCTGCTTTTAAATCTAGTTAGTGATGTTTTGGGGCCAGCCAGCGTTTATCAATTAAATCACATTAAAGCATATAGTTTATAGTGCATGTGTGTAGACAGAAGTGTAATTGTATGTTTTCTTAATCCAGCAGACTCCGTGTCATCAGAGAGTGCCGCCACATCATCCTCTGCTGCTGTGAAGAGACCGTTACCAAGCACTGACCAGAAATCAGAAGCATACAAATCCATCTTCACATCCCATAGCTCTGCAAAACGCACCAAGGACCAGTCCTCTAACTGGGTCACTCACACAGCCTATTACTTCTAATTTCATGTGACATTGACCCCTCGTGACTGTGTTATTATACATTTACAGGTTCCATATATAAAACCACTTTCCTTCTTGTATTGCTAATTTTGTGTCTGAGTATAGATACATGTGTATGAAGAAGCATTTTACAAGTCCTTATCTGAGAAGATTCTGCTATCTGCATGAAAATGAAAATATTTTTTCTCTGAAATAAACCATAAAACTATTGTACTTCTTGTAGTGTTGTATGATTTACTGCCAGTGGTGAGACACAACTTTGCTAATATATGTTCCCAGTGGAACCAGGTTCTCTAGGTACACAGAGTTAATCAACTCAGACAGACATTCTAGCTAAGGTTATTATAGAAAGTATCAAATGATGTTTAAATACTTATATTAACAATACACTTAGCTGTTATTAATGTCTCCTAGCTTTAGTTGGGTACATGATATACGTCCAAGCAGTCACACCTTGTACAGAAAGGCTGGAGATACAGATAAGGGACACTGTATCAACACTCCCTCCACAAGACTGACAGGGTATAAAAAGGGCTTGCAAGAATACACAAGGTTAAGGGTGGTGAGGGGGTGGTGTGACCTCCCAAGTAATCCATGTGTTAGTGTTAGTTATGTGTATATGTTAGTTAGCTTTTAGTATCAGCAGGCGTGGTTGCAATTGCCTAAATGATTATTAACAGGATAATCCACTCTTCTAGATTTTTCTGTCAGGTTCAGTACTTGGCAATGTACAAAAAAAAGCCATTGTCTTTGTATATGAGAACATATGTAGATGGCAACATTTAGCAAGCCTGTTACTACAATATAATAATTCTTTGCTACTACAAACATAGTATTAAATAATGCAGCTGTACCAAAATATGGAACAAAGGGCACATTTTCTTTTTTCTCTAACGTCCTAGTGGATGCTGGGGACTCCGTAAGGACCATGGGGAATAGACGGGCTCCGCAGGAGACAGGGCACTTTAAGAAAGAATTTGGATTCTGGTGTGTTCTGGCTCCTCCCTCTATGTCCCTCCTCCAGACCTCAGTTTGAATCTGTGCCCGGACGAGCTGGGTGCTACTTAGTCAGCTCTCCTGAGCTTGCTAAAAATAAAGTATTTTGTTAGGTTTTTTATTTTCAGAGAGATCTGCTGGCAACAGGCTCTCTGCTACGTGGGACTGAGGGGAGAGAAGCAGCCCTACTCACTGAAGATAGGTCCTGCTTCTTAGGCTACTGGACACCATTAGCTCCAGAGGGATCGTACACAGGATCGCACCCTTGGTCGTCCGATCCCGGAGCCGCGCCGCCGTCCCCCTCGCAGAGCCAGAAGACAGAAGCCGGTGTCAGAAGCAAGAAGACTTCGAAATCGGCGGCAGAAGACTCCAGTCTTCATATGAGGTAGCGCACAGCACTGCAGCTGTGCGCCATTGCTCCCACACTAAACCCACACACTCCGGTCACTGTAGGGTGCAGGGCGCAGGGGGGGGGGGCGCCCTGGGCAGCAATTAGGTACCTCTTGGCAAAAGTTTACATAATATACAGTTGGGCACTGTATATATGTATGAGCCCCCTTAAAATTGTACATGAAAGCGGGACAGAAGCCCGCCGTCGAGGGGGCGGGGCTTCTTCCTCAGCACTCACCAGCACCATGTTTTTTTCTTCACAGCACCGCTGAGAGGAAGCTCCCCAGTCTCTCCCCTGCAGTTACACGGTAGAAGAGGGTAAAAAGAGAGGGGGGGCACATAATTAGGCGCAAAAATCAATATAAACAGCGGCTACTGGGTTAACATTAAGTTACTGTGTTATTCCTGGGTTAATAGCGCTGGGGTGTGTGCTGGCATACTCTCTCTCTGTCTCTCCAAAGGGCCTTATGGGGGAATTGTCTTCAGATGAGCATTCCCTGAGTGTGTGGTGTGTCGGTACGTGTGTGTCGACATGTCTGAGGTAAAAGGCTCCCCTAAGGAGGAGATGGAGCATATGTGTGTGAGAGGGTGTCTCCGTCGACAACGCCGACACCTGTTTGGATATGTGTAATTAAGTGCTAAGGTGAATTTATTGCACAAAAGATTAGAGAACAGACAGGAAATCTACCCATGTCTGTCCCTATGTCGCAGAGACCTTCAGAGTCTCTCAATTCTCACTATCCAAAATAATAGACACTGATATCGACACGGAGTTTGACTCCAGTGTCGACTACGATAATGCAAAGTTACAGCCAAAATGGCAGAAAAGTATTCAATATATGATTATTGTAATAAAAGATGATTTGCATATCACCGATGACTCATCTGTCCCTGACATAAGGGTACACATGTTTAAGGGGAAGAAAGCTGAGGTAAATTTCCCTCCTCTCATGATGAAAAAGAGCGGGAATCTCCAGACAAGAGACTGCAGTTTCCCACAAAGAATTCTCAGGCAGTATCCTTTCCCCACTAGGGCCAGGATATGATGGGAATCTTCCCCTAGGGTGTCACGTATGCCCAAAAGGTAGCCCTGACGTAACAGCTATTCTCAGGGATCCTGCAGATAGCGTGCACATTCTGGTACGCTACTCAGACCGGCGATTGTGTCGGCATGGGTTTATAGCGCTGTGGCAGCGTGGACAGGTACCTTATCAGCAGAGATTGAGACCCTAGTATGCATATAGATATATATATATATATATATATATGTATATATAGAGATATATATATATTGAAGATGCTGTCTTAAGAGATATGTATATATATATATATATATATATATATATATATACATGCCCAAAGAGACATGAGTATACTAGTGAGTATGTCCTAGAGTCCAAGCTATGTCGATTTCTGCTTGACGTGTCCTGTAGAATATGCAATGGACAGATGATGCCGACTTAAGAGGCATATGGAAGGCTGAGGATTGTGTGGAGAAGGGTTCTCGGAACTGGTCTCCACAGCTATAGCTGGTAATTCTGATATTTTGCCTTATATTCCTGCACAGCCTAGGAAAGCACGACATTATCAAATGCAGCCTTTCGAATAAAGAAACAAGAAAGTCCGAGGTGCGTCCTTTCTTGCCAGAGGCGGGGGCAGAGGAAAGAAGCTGCACAACACAACTAGTTCCCAGGAACAGAAGTCCTCCCCGGCCTCTACAAAAATCCACCGCATGTAGCTGGGGCTCCACAGGCGGAGCTAGGCCCGGTGGGGGCACGCCTTCGTAAGTTCATCCACAAGTGGGTTCACTGCCTGTTAGATCCCTGGGCAATAGATATTGTGTCTCAAGGATGCAAGCTGGACTTTGAGAAGATGCCCCCTCACCGACGGCCCTGCCGGCTTCCCCCCACGAGAGGGAAACAGTGTTAACTGCAATTCACAAATTGTATCTTCAACAGGTGGTGGTCAAGGTTTCCCTCCTTCAACAAGGAGGGGGTTATTATTCGACCATGTTGTAGTCCCGAAACCAGACGGTTCGGTCAGACCCATATTGAATTTAAAATCCCTGAACATATACCTGAAAAGGTTCAAGTTCAAGATGGAATCGCTAAGAGCGGTCATTGCAAGCCTGAAAGGTTGAGATTTTATGGTGACTCGGGGACATAAAGGATGCATACCTTCATGTCCCCATTTATCCACCTCATCAGGCGTACCTCAGAATTGCGGTACGGGATTGTCATTACCAATTTCAGACGTTGCCGTTTGGTCTCTCCACGGCCTTGAGAATATTCACCAAGGTAATGGCGGAAATGATGGTGCTCCGGCGGAAGCAAGGTGTCACTATTATCACGTACTTGGACGATCTCCTCATAAAAGCGAGATCAAGAGAGCAGTTGCTGAACAGCGTGTCACTTTCTCTGGAAGTGTAACGGCAACACGGCTGGATTCTATATATTCTAGAGATGAGCGGATTCGGTTTTACTCGGTTTTACTCGGTTCTCAAAACCGAATCTTATTGGCTCACGGATGTCACGTGTTTTGGATAGCCAATAAGATTCGGTTTTGAGAACCGAGTAAAACCGAGTAAAACCGAATCCGCTCATCTCTAATATATTCCAAAGTCGCAGTTGGTTCCTACAGATCATCTGCCTCTCCTCGGCATGATCCTAGGCACAGACCAGAAAAGGGTTTATCTCCCGATAGAGAGAGCTCAGGAGCTCGTGACACTGGTCAGGAATCTATTAAAACCAAAACAGGTGTCAGTGCATCACTGCACTCGAATCCTGGGAAGGAGGGTGGCATCATACGAAGCCATTCCCTTCGACATGTTCCATGCGAGGACCTTCCAAGGGGACTTACTGGACAAGTGGTCCGGATCACATCTTCAGATGCATCGGTTAATCGCCCTATCCCCCAGGGCCAGGGTGTCTCTCCTGTGGTGGCTGCAGAGTGCTCACCTTCTCGAAGGTCGCAGATTCGGCATTCAGGACTGGGTCCTGGTGACCACGGATGCAAGCCTCCGAGGGTGGGGGGCAGTCACACAGGGAAGAAATTTCCAAGGGCTGTGGTCAAGGCAGGAGACTTGCCTTCACATCAATATCCTGGAACTAAGGGCCATATACAACGCCCTAAGTCAAGCGGAGACCCTGCTTCGCGACCAACCGGTTCTGATTCAGTCAGACAATATCACCGCAGTGGCTCATATAAACCGCCAAGGCGGCACAAGGAGCAGGGTGGCGATGGTAGAAGCCACCAGAATTCTTCGCTGGGCGGAGAATCACGTAAGCGCACTGTCAGCAGTGTTCATTCCGGGAGTGGACAACTGGGAAGCAGACTTCCTCAGCAGGCACGACCTCCACCCGGGAGAGTGGGGACTTCATCAAGAAGTCTTCATGCAGATTGCAAGTCGGTGGGAACTGCCACAGGTGGACATGATGGCATCCTGCCTCAACAAAAAGCTGCAGAGATATTGCGCTAGGTCAAGAGACCCTCAGGCGATAGCTGTGGACGCACTGGTGACACCGTGTATGTTCCCGTCGGTATATGTATTTCCTCCTCTTCCTCTCATACCCAAGGTGCTGGGAATCATAAGGAAAAGAGGAGTGAGAAAAATACTCTTTGTTCCGGATTGGCCAAGAAGGACTTGGTATCCAGATCTGCAAGAAATGCTCACAGAGGACCCGTGGCCTCTGCCTCTAAGACAGGACTTGTGCAACAGGGGCCCTGTCTGTTCCAAGACTTACCGCGGCTGCGTTTGACGGCATGGCGGTTGAACCCCGGATCCTAGCAGAAAAAGGCATTCCGGATGAGGTCATTCCTACGCTGATAGAGGCTAGGAAGGATGTGACGGCTCAACATTATCACCGTATATGGCGAAAATATGTTGCTTGGTGTGAGGCCAGGAATGACCCTACGGAGGAATTCCAGCTGGGCCGTTTTCCTTCACTTCCTACAGTCGGGAGTGACTTTGGGGCTGAAATTGGGTTCCATTAAGGTCCAGATTTCGGTCCTATCCATTTTCTTTCAAAAAGAACTGGCTTCTCTTCCTGAAGTTCAGATGTTGTAATGGGAGCATATTCAGCCCCCTTTTGTGCCTCCAAGTGGCACCTTGGGATCTTAACGTGGTGTTGAGTTTCCTGAAGTCACACTGGTTTGAGCCACTCAAAACCGTTAAAATTTCTCACGTGGAAGGGGTCATGCTATTGGCCTTGGCTTCAGCTAGGCGTGTGTCAGAATTAGCGGCTTTGTCACATAAAAGCCCCTATCTGGTTTTCCATATGGACAGGGCAGAATTGCGGACCCGTACACAATTTCTGCCAAAAGTGGTGTAATCTTTTCATATGAACCAACTTATTGTGGTGCCTGTTCGTGACTTGGAGGATTCCGAGTTGCTGGATGTGGTCAGGGCTTTGAAGGTTTATGTAGCGAGAACGGCTAGAGTCAGGAAAACTGAGTCGCTGTTTATCCTGTATGCATCCAACAAGCTGGGTGCTCCTGCTTCAAAGCAAACTATTGCTCGCTGGATCTGTAACACGATTCAGCAGGCTCATTCTGCGGCTGGATTGCCGCTTCCAAAATCAGTAAAAGCCCACTCCGCAAGGAAGGTGGGCTCTTCTTGGGCGGCTGCCCGAGGGGTCTCGGCATTACAGCTTTGCCGAGCAGCTACTTGGTCAGGTTCAAACACTTTGGCAAAATTTTACAAGTTTGATACCCTGGCTGAGGAGGACCTTGTGTTTGCTCATTCGGTGCTGCAAAGTCATCCGCACTCTCCCGCCCGTTTGGGAGCTTTGGTATAATCCCCATGGTCCTTACGGAGTCCCCAGCATCCACTAGGAAGTTAGAGAAAATAAGATTTTACTTACCGGTAAATCTATTTCTCGTAGTCCGTAGTGGATGCTGGGCGCCCGTCCCAAGTGCGGATTTCTTCTGCAATGCTTGTATATAGTTATTGCTTAAATAAGGGTTATGTTTGGTTGCATCAGGGTTGATCTGATGCTCCGTTGTTGTTCATACTGTTAACTGGGTAAATTTATCACGAGTGATACGGTATGATTGGTGTGACTGGTATGAGTCTTGCCCTGGATTCCAAAATCCTTTCCTTGTACTGTCAGCTCTTCCGGGCACAGTTTCTCGAACTGAGGTCTGGAGGAGGGACATAGAGGGAGGAGCCAGAACACACCAGAATCCAAATTCTTTCTTAAAGTGCCCTGTCTCCTGCGGAGCCCGTCTATTCCCCATGGTCCTTACGGAGTCCCCAGCATCCACTACGGACTACGAGAAATAGATTTACCGGTAAGTAAAATCTTATTTTTTTTGTTCACTCCTTAATAAATGTTTACACATACATAAAAAGCAAATACAAGCATGGCTCCTTGGCAGCCATTTTGTTCCACTATGACAATATAGAACACTGCATTCGAGTTCCACCATCAGATGAGTAATTTACTGTAGTGAATATAAACATCCAGTCACGCTCTCCACATACTGCTTTTTAAAATTCAAGTGTTATTCTGTCCTTTGAACCCATGTCTTTATATAATCAGTTACTTATTTTTCTGCTGCGGGGTACACTGGGCTCCACAAGGATTAACATCGGGGGTGTAGAGTAGGATCTTTATCCGAGGCACCAACAGGCTCAAAGCTTTGACTGTTCCCAAGATGCACAGCGCCGCCGCCTCCTCTATAACCCCGCCTCCGTGCACAGGAGCTCAGTTTGTAAGTTGGTGCCATGCAGTAAGCAGGCACATAACAGGTGGGCTGCCTTTTGCAGCCTATTGATAGCTTTTTATGAAGAAAAAGAATGAAGATTACTTCTGACAAGACTTCAGAGCTGCAGTAGGGAAAGTCACATAGACTATTGTGACTGCAGCTTCATCACCCCCAGCGGCGCTGTATACTCCCGCACCCTGGTTGCCGGGTTACTGCAGCGGAGGCTCTGGTTCCTTCCAGCATCAGTCACACACACACACCGCTGTCCTCCCAGATCGCGTGGCTGCAGGTGGAGGTAAGAGTCTCTTTGGCCACACTTTACCGCGATCCAGCGTGGCCGTGGGAGGCGGGCCACGCGCGCGTCGGCGTTGTCACTGTTATTGGCAGCCGCTCCACTAGCCACCAGGGACATACATGGGCACAGGTCTGGGGGGGGGGGGTTTACACTCAATTACCCCCATTTTCAAAGCCCGCAGAGCCCGGTGGGGATGCCAGCAGGGGGAGCAGGCCTAACCTGTAGCCCCAGCCCCAGGGCGCCATTTCTTTAAATGTTCCGGCCCTGGAGCTGCATTTCTCTCCCTCACTCCCTGTACGCATCCATTACAAACGGAGCTGAGCTGTTCCTGGGACTGCTGGGGCAAATCCTCCTCTGTAAATCCGCCTGATCGCCAGCGCTGTGCATATTACAGGACACTTAAGTATTCTACCTGTCACTAGGACAGTGTTAGTTAAGAAAGAGTGCATACATTCAGGGTTGTGTGGTACAAACACCCTGTGATATACATCCAGTATCTACTGTGCTTTGTTATATCTATTGTTGACACATATAGCCATACTGAGTATTACTTTATATTGCTAGTCCAATGCAGTTTTATGGTGCATAATTTCGGCATGGTACGCTTGTGACTATATATGTGTGTGTGTGCCATGTAGCTGCTGCGTGGCTGCCTTATTGGGTATTTCACTCAGCGTGCTACTCCTATATTCCATAACCTATGGGGGCTAAGTGTATCAGGTTTTCTGTATAATATAGGATTTTTTTCACAATATATACTTGCTGTGTATTTTTACTTGTGATTTATAGTCACCCTATATATGTACCGGTATATATATCTCTTGGATTCCCGGTAGTTGTGCTGCCACAGTCGCACATCACGGGGGGGTTCTTGCTAGGTGTATCGCTACTACAAATTGTACCAGGGTGCCCAATATTGTGCTTACTATTATGTCAGCTACAAGAGGTAACGGAGCTGGGGCTTCTCCCACACCGTGTTGTGGTGGTGATGCTGCAGACATTTTGGAGGAAAATTTGGCAGCAGAGAGTTTAGGTTCAGGGGGTTCCTTACCCCCCAGTGGGTCCGTAGCACTGGGGGCAACAAATGACCAACCTTGGGCTACATTTTCCATGCTATTAAATACCCTTGTAACTTATCTTGCACCCCCTGTGGGACTACCTGTGCCATGGGCAGATCAAATCTCTTCTCAGTTACAGCATTTGAACCGGTCACTGACTAAATCTAAGTGTCACTCTCGCCCGCCTAAGACTAAGTCATCTTCTAAATGGGCCAATCCACTCTTCCTCCCAATCCACTCTTATCCCGGACATGTCCTCTGCGGAGGATGGTGCATATACTGATCCAACAGACACTGACTCAGATGTTTCTGATGGGGAAGGGAAGTCATTGGTGGATGTCCCTGATCTGATTGAGGCAATTAGGCTCATTCGTGTCTGGTGGTCCTGAGCCTGTCTCTAAAAAACCGGATAGGTTTAAACGTAAGAAGGTGGTTAAACAAGTTTTACCCCATCCTAAACACCTGGTTGACATACGTCAGGAATCCTGGGAAAATCCGGGGACAAAATTCACACCAAATCAGAGACTGTTGGCTCGCTATCCTCTCTCTGCGGAGTTATGTAAGAATTGGGAAACTCCTCCGCCTGTAGATTCACATGTGGCGCGCATGCTTGTTTCTTCTGCTCTGCCAGTAACTACCGTCACCTCTCTGAAGGAACCGACGGATAGACATGTAGAGGGCTGTTTGAAAGCGATTTACACCCTAACGGGGGCCGTGCATAGGCCAACCATTGCAGCAACATGGGCTGCTGAAGCTGTTGAGGTATGGGCTCAAGAGCTAGAGGCGGAGCTGCCTTCTAATGCATCTGAGCATGCTCGACAGTGTCTCTCATATATTACCACGGCTTCTCTGTACCTTAAGGAGGCGGCATCCAATGCCGGGGTGCTGGCGGCCAAAGCTGCTACTACGTCCGTCTTGGCCAGACGTATCCTTTGGTTGAGATCCTGGTCGGTGGATATGGATTCCAAGAAAACCCTGGAGGTGCTTCCTTTCAAGGGAGACATTCTCTTCGGAGAAGACCTCAATAAGATTGTGGCTGATCTGGCTACTGCTAAAATAGCTTGCCTACCTAGTACGGCTCCTTCCATGCAGAAGGCTAAAAGTACTTTTCCTCTGCCCTTTTCGCCCTCCAGATAAAGCAAAAGGTCAGGCGTACCCAAAGCAAGCTCGTGCATCCAGACCGAAACGAGCCTGGGTTGCCCGTCAGCCTGCTTCCAAAACGGACAAGCCTGCCGCATGACGGGGCGGGCCTCCCCCTGGGGGATCCCAGGGTGGGGGCCGACTTCTAGGTTTTGCCCAGGAATGGTTGAAAACCACTGCCGATGCCTGGGTAAAGGAAGTTGTCACTCGAGGTTACGCCGTACCCTTCAAGAATCGTCCCCCTCATCGATTTTGCCTGACGGCTGTTCCTCAGGACCTAACAAAGGCAAACACTCTGCATTCGGTGGTACATTCCCTTCTGACCACAGGAGTGGTAGTACAGGTGCCTCTGGCTCAGAGAGACAAGGGGTACTATTCACCGCTGTTTCTAGTCCCGAAACCGAACGGGTCCTCTCGGCCCATTCTCAATCTGAAGTCCTTGAACAAGCATGTGCGGGTCTCCAAGTTTCGTATGGAAACTCTGCGCTCTATTGTTCTTGCCTTGGAGCCTGGGGACTTTATGGTCTCCCTGGACATACAGGATGCCTACCTCCATATTCATATTGCAGTGTCTCATCAGCAGTACCTGAGGTTTGCAGTGGGCAACCTTCATTACCAATTTTGGGCATTACCCTTTGGTTTAACAATGGCTCCCTGAGTTTTCACCAAAGTTATGGCTGTCATGACGGCTACACTCCACCGTCAAGGGGTCAGGATCCTACCGTACTTGGACGATTTGTTAATCCTGACAAATTCCCCAGAACTTCTCCTGTGTCATCTCAATCTGACGGTCCAGTGCATGAAAGCCAACGGGTGGCTGATCAACTGGAAGAAATCCTCCCTGGTTCCTGCTCGGAGCATGTTACATCTGGGAGGGGTATTGGACACTCGCAACCAACGGTTGTTCTTGTCTCAGGAGAAAGTCCTGAAGCTTCAGGACAGGATTCGATGCTTCCTATCTCGTCCACAAGTGTCGATACATTCGGCAATGCAAGTGCTGGGTCTCATGGTGTCGGCTTTCGACATGGTGGAGTATGCTCCATACCATTCTCGTCCTCTGCAGAAGTTAATTCTGACCAAGTGGGACGGCCTGCCTCAACAGATCAGATCTCACATGATCTCCTTGCCTCCGGAGGTCCGCCTGTCACTGAGCTGGTGGCTTCAGGACCAACGAATGAGCAAGGGCCGTCCCTTCTGGATATCCAACTGGGTCCTTCTGACGACGGATGCCAGTCTGAGGTTGGGGCGCAGTGTTGTAACAACACTCTTCAGGGTCGGTGGACCAAGGAGGAGTCTCTACTCCCGATAAATATTCTGGAACTGCGGGCAGTGTTCAATGCGTTGACAATGGCATCTGATACAGAACAGACCTGTTCAAGTCCAATCGGACAACACCACCACGGTGGCGTACATAAATCATCAAGGCGGCACTCGAAGCCGCATGGCAATGAGGGAAGTATCACGGATTCTTCAGTGGGCAGAATGCCATCTGCCGGCCATATCCGCAGTGTTCATTCCAGGAGTCCTAAACTGGGAAGCGGACTTTCTCAGTCGTCAGGACATACACGCCGGAGAATGGAGCCTCCATCCAGAGGTGTTTCAACTTCTCGTGGACATGTGGGGCCTTCCAGATGTGGACCTGATGGCATCTCGACACAATCACAAGGTTCCGGTCTATGGAGCAAGGACAAGGGATCCTCAAGCAGCATTCGTGGATGCTCTGTCAATTCCATGGAACTTTCGGCTGCCGTACGTGTTCCCTCCGGTGTCACTCCTGCCCAGAGTAATACGGAAGTTCAAGCAAGAATGAGGAAACCTACTTCTGATTGCTCCAGCGTGGCCCAGGCGGCACTGGTTCTCCGATCTACAGGGCCTCTCATTGGATCGTCCCCTTCTATTTCCACAATGACCAGATTTTCTTATTCAGAGCCCTTGTGTTTACCAGGACTTGGCCTGTCTGGCTTTGACGGCATGGCTCTTGAAGCTTCCGTCCTGAGGGCCAAGAGTTTTTCTGAGGCGGTCGTTCAAACTATGTTGAAGGCCCGAAAGCCGGCTTCTGCTAGGATTTTCCATAGGGTCTTGAATGCTTTCTTTACTTGGTGTGCGTCTCACAATCATGACGTTTTCAAGTTTAGCACGGCCAAACTGTTGGCCTTCCTGTAACAGGGCCTGGACTTAGGCCTGCGTCTGGCCTCCCTCAAGTTTCACTTTTCTGCCTTGTCGGTTTGGTTTCAGATAAAGATTGCTACCCATCCGGATGTTCATACATTCACTCAGGGCATGTTGCAGATTCAGCCTCCTTATGTACCCCCTGTGGCCCTTGGGATTTGTCGGTGGTACTAGAGGCCTTGCAAGAGTATCCATTTGAACCTCTTGCCTCTGCTGACCTTAAGTGGCTTTCCATTAAGGTGCTGTTTTTGCTGGCTATTGCTTCAGCTAGAAGAGTCTCGGACTTGGGTGCCTTATCCTGTAAGTCCCCCCATTTGATTTTTCACCGGGACCGGGCGGTTCTTAGAACGCGCCCAGGTTATTTACCCAACGTGGCGTCTTCCTTCCACCTTAACCAGGAGATTGTGGTTCCAGCCTTTAATTCTCCCGAGTCTCCCAAAGACCTCCCCCATTAGGAAAACTGATTCTCTGTTTGTATTGTTTGGTTTTCACAAACGTAGCTGGCCTGCTTCCAAGCAGACTCTGGTCAGATGGATTAAAATGGTGATTGCACATGCTTATGTACAGGCTGGTCGTCCGGATCCTGCTACCATCAAAGCCCATTCTACTCGGTCGGTTGGACATTCTGGGGCGGGCCACCGTGGTGCGACCCTTGAACAATTGTGCAAAGCGGCTATGTGGTCCTCAGGGAACACGTTTATAAGGTTCTATGCCTTCGATACTTCTGCCTCCCAGGATGCTTCCTTTGGACACCGGGTTCTTGTACCCGCTACAGTGTGTCCCCTCCCATAAGGAACTGCTTTAGGACATCCCCGATGTTAATCCTTGTGGAGCCCAGTGTACCCCGCAGCAGAAAACGAGATTTATGGTAAGAACTTACCGTTGTTAAATCTCTTTCTGCGAGGTACACTGAGCTCCACAATGCGCCCACCCTGACACACTTAGCTTCTTTGGGTTGGTATGGCATAGCCGCTGACACCCTCTCCTGTGGTGTGTGTGTGTGGTGTAATTGGCTGCGAGCGATTGTTGTCTCTGGTACCTGCTACTGCATTGGGCTGGTTAACGAAACTGAGCACCTGTGCATGGAGGCGGGGTTATAGAGGAGGCGGCACTGTGCATCTTGGAAACAGTCAAAGCTTTGAGCCTGTTGGTGCCTCGGAATCAAGATCCTACTCTACACTCCCGATGTTAATCCTTGTGGAGCCCAGTGTACCTCGCAGAAAGATTTAACAACGGTAAGCTTTTACAATAAATCTAATTTTCTTTTCCTAGGATGGGACATTTGCATCCAATGCAAACACTATGGCCCATGGGGAAAATAAAACAAACAACTTCTCACAGTGGCATGAAGACAAAGTTGAAACTGGAAAGAATTTAGAAATAAAATACAATAAGCCTAATTCAAATCTGATCGCAGCAGCAAATTTGTTAGCAAATGGGCAAAACCAGGGGCCGAATTCAGATCCGATTGTAGATGTGCTAAATTTTATCACATCTATGATCAGTTTCACAGACATGCGGGGGTAAACCCAGCACATGACTAGTCCGCCCCGCATGTCTGGCTCTGCCACCCTGCACAGGTATAAAAGTATCACATGCGGCGATGCTTTTGTACATGATGAGTAGCTCAAATCTGATCGCAGCAGCAAATTTGTTAGCAAATGGGCAAAACCAGGGGCCGAATTCAGATCCGATTGTAGATGTGCTAAATTTTATCACATCTATGATCAGTTTCACAGACATGCGGTTGTAAACCCAGCACATGACTAGTCCGCCCCGCATGTCTGGCTCTGCCACCCTGCACAGGTATAAAAGTATCACATGAGGCGATGCTTTTGTACATGACGAGTAGCTCCCTGTTTTTGTACCTGGCGAGTAGTTTTCCGGACCGCGCCCCGGCAATGGTGTTCTAAAGCTGTTGGCACGCCCTCTACCATCCCACGACCACCTCTGCCTGTCAATCAGGCAGAGGCGATCGCACCAGTGAGATGATGATAGCATCTCACTAGGCTCCCGGGGTGTGCACGCGCAGTGCGGCCGCTGCGTGTGCGCACTTCACAAAGTAATTCAGACTGCGATCACTGCAGTCTGAATTACACCCCTGTGCACTGAAGGGGGGGGCAGATTTAATGTGCAGAGAGAGTTTTGGGTGTGGCGTTCAAACTGAAATCTAAGTTACAGGGTAAAAATAAAGCAGCCAGTATTTACCTTGCACAGGAATAACCCACCCAAATGTAACTGTCTGCAAATGTTATATCTGCCCCCCCCCCCCCCCCACACACACCCTGCAGTGCACATGATTTTGCCCATTTGCTAACAAATTTGCTGCTGCGATCACATTTGAATTAGGCCCAATGGCCCTCATTCCGAGTTGATCGGTCGCAAGGCGAATTTAGCAGAGTTACACACGCTAAGCCGCCGCCTACTGGGAGTGAATCTTAGCTTCTTAAAATTGCGACCGATGTATTCGCAATATTGCGATTACTAACTACTTAGCAGTTTCAGAGTAGCTTCAGACTTACTCTGCCTGTGCGATCAGTTCAGTGCTTGTCGTTCCTGGTTGACGTCACAAACACACCCAGCGTTCGCCCAGGCACTCCCACCGTTTCTCCGGCCACTCCTGCGTTTTTTCCGGAAACGGTAGCGTTTTCAGCCACACGCCCCTGAAACGCCGTGTTTCCGCCCAGTAACACCCATTTCCTGTCAATCACATTACGATCGCCGGAGCGAAGAAAAAGCCGTGAGTAAAAATACTTTCTTCATAGTAAAGTTACTTGGCGCAGTCGCAGTGCGAACTTTGCGCATGCGTACTAAGCGGATTTTCACTGCGATGCGATGAAAAAGAACGAGCGAACAACTCGGAATGAGGGCCAATGTCTTTCATGTTGCAATATAGCATGTATAAGCCGGTAAGGTTATGTAAAAGGTGGAAGAATCACAAAATGCAACGTTTATTTAGCACATGGAAACAGACGTGACAAACATTCATTAGAATTAACTTCCTTTCCTTTGGCGTCAGCAATGAAATTGCATTGTATAAATTCTTCATGCTCAGAGGTGTCCTTAATCATTGTTGGCTTTTACAATTCACCGTCCTCTAATGTTCACAGGTGAATTACGAGAAGAGGATTACCACTAGAGATGCAGGCAGATGCAGTAGTTACACAGGGTCCCCCCTGCCCGTCCGCCCACTTAGTGTGTAAAGTGGGCGGCCTGGGCAGTTGATGACGCGATTCTTGCTGAATCGCGTCATCATAGCCACGCCCCCTGCAGTGTAATGCTGGTGATCGCGGCATTACAGAGAGGGGGGACTTAAAGGAGGCGTCACTGTGACCCCGCCCTAGCTCCGTCCCCATCCCGCTTCCGGCCCACCCCCATCCTCTACGTCACAGCCTCCCCTGCCCGCCCTCTGAGCCGACCTGGTTGCTCTCTCCCGCAGAGAGCAGCCAGAATGTCGGTAAGCATGTCGAAAGTACAATATGAGCAGAGAGCAAATGGTTATCCAGAATGAGACTTGCAGCAGTCATGAAATAGTTGAACCATGCTTACCGACATTCTGGCTGCTCTCTGCAGGAAAGAGCAGCCAGGTCGGCTCAGAGGGCGGGCAGGGGAGGCTGCGACATAGAGGGGGTGGGCCGGAGGCGGGACAGGGGTGGAGCAAGGGTGGGGCGGAGCAAGGGCGGGATGGGGCGGGGTCATGGTGACGCCTCCTTTAAGCCACGCCACCTGCTCTGTAATGCCGGCATCACCGGCATTACACTGCAGGGGGCGTGGCTATAATGACGCGATCCAGCAAGAATCGCGTCATCAACTGCCCGGACCGCCCACTTTACACACTAAGTGGGTGGATGGGCAGGGGGGACCCCGCAAATCGGGAGACTTCCTGCTCTTCCTGGGGGCCGGGAGAGTCACCCGATTTTCGGGATCCTCCCGGCCATTCTGTAGGCAGGTATGAGTTGAATAAGAATCCAGAGTAATATAGGGGGTAATTCCAAGTTGATCGCAGCAGGATTTTTGTTAGCAATTGGGCAAAACTATGTGCACTGCAGGGGAGGCAGATATAACATGTGCAGAGAGAGTTAGATTTGGGTGGGGTGTGTTCAATCTGCAATCTAATTTGCAGTGTAAAAATAAAGCAGCCAATATTTACCCTGCACAGAAATAAAATAACCCACCCAAATCTAACTCTCTCTGCACGTTATATCTGCCTCCCCTGCAGTGCACATGGGCCCTCATACCGAGTTGTTCGCTCGCAAGCTGCTTTTAGCAGCTTTGCACACGCTAAGCCGCCGCCTACTGGGAGTGAATCTTAGCATAGTAAAATTGCGAACGAAAGATTCGCAATATTGCGATAAGACATCTCTGTGCAGTTTCTGAGTAACTCGAGACTTACTCGGCATCTGCGATCAGTTCAGTGCTTGTCGTTCCTGGTTTGACGTCACAAACACACCCAGCGTTCGCCCAGACACTCCTCCGTTTCTCCAGCCACTCCCGCGTTTTTCCCAGAAACGGTAGCGTTTTTTCACACACTCCCATAAAACGGACAGTTTCCGCCCAGAAACACCCACTTCCTGTCAATCACATTACGATCACCAGAACGAAGAAAAAACCGTGAGTAAAATTCCTAACTGCATAGCAAATTTACTTGGCGCAGTCGCAATGCGGACATTGCGCATGCGCACTAAGCGGAAAATCGCTGCGATGCGAAGAAATTTACCGAGCGAACACCTCGGAATGACCCCCATGGTTTTGCCCAATTGCTACCAAAAATCCTGCTGCGATCAACTTGGAATTACCCCCATAATCCACAGAACTCAGATTGCAGGATTTGCACAATAAATCAGAAATGCATGCAACATAGTGATGTGCACCGGAAATTTTTCGCGTTTTGGTTTTGGGTTCGGTTCCGCGGCCGTGTTTTGGATTCGGACGCGTTTTGGCAAAATTTCACCGAAATTTTTTTGTCAGATTCGGGTGTGTTTTGGATTCGGGTGTTTAAAAAAAAAAAAAAACGAAAAAACAGCTTAAATCATAGAATTTGGAGGTCATTTTGATCCCATAGTATTATTAACCTCAATAACCATAATTTCCACTCATTTCCAGTCTATTCTGAACACCTCACACCTCACAATATTATTTTTAGTCCTAAAATTTGCACAGAGGTCGCTGGATGGCTAAGCTAAGCGACACAAGTGGCCGACACAAACACCTGGCCCATCTAGGAGTGGCACTGCAGTGTCAGGCAGGATGGCCCTTCAAAAAAATAGTCCCCAAACAGCACATGATGCAAAGAAAAAAAGAAGCGCACCAAGGTGGCTGTGTGACTAAGCTAAGCGACACAAGTGGCCGACACAAACACCTGGCCCATCTAGGAGTGGCACTGCAGTGTCAGGCAGGATGGCCCTTCAAAAAAATACTCCCCAAACAGCACATGATGCAAAGAAAAAAAGAGGCGCACCAAGGTGGCTGTGTGACTAAGCTAAGCGACACAAGTGGCCGACACAAACACCTGGTCCATCTAGGAGTGGCACTGCAGTGTCAATCAAGACAGGATGGCCCTTCCAAAAAATTGTCCCCAAACAGCACATGATGCAAAGAAAAAAAGAGGCGCACCAAGGTGGCTGTGTGACTAAGCTAAGCGACACAAGTGGCCGACACAAACACCTGGCCCATCTAGGAGTGGCACTGCAGTGTCAATCAAGACAGGATGGCCCTTCCAAAAAATTGTCCCCAAACAGCACATGATGCAAAGAAAAAAAGAGGCGCACCAAGGTGGCTGTGTGACTAAGCTAAGCGACACAAGTGGCCGACACAAACACCTGGCCCATCTAGGAGTGGCACTGCAGTGTCAATCAAGACAGGATGGCCCTTCCAAAAAATTGTCCCCAAACAGCACATGATGCAAAGAAAAAAAGAGGCGCACCAAGGTGGCTGTGTGACTAAGCTAAGCGACACAAGTGGCCGACACAAACACCTGGCCCATCTAGGAGTAGCACTGCAGTGTCAATCAAGACAGGATGGCCCTTCCAAAAAATTGTCCCCAAACAGCACATGATGCAAAGAAAAATGAAAGAAAAAAGAGGTGCAAGATGGAATTGTCCTTGGGCCCTCCCACCCACCCTTATGTTGTATAAACAGGACATGCACACTTTAACCAACCCATCATTTCAGTGACGGGGTCTGCCACACGACTGTGACTGAAATGACTGGTTGGTTTGGGCCCCCACCAAAAAAGAAGCAATCAATCTCTCCTTGCACAAACTGGCTCTACAGAGGCAAGATGTCCACCTCATCATCATCCTCCGATTCCTCACCTCTTTCACTGTGTACATCCCCCTCCTCACAGATTATTAATTCGTCCCCACTGGAATCCACCATCTCAGGTCCCCGTGTACTTTCTGGAGGCAATTGCTGCTGGTGAATGTCTCCACGGAGGAATTGATTATAATTCATTTTAATGAACATCATCTTCTCCACATTTTCTGGAAGTAACCTTGTACGCCGATTGCTGACAAGGTGAGCGGCTGCACTAAACACTCTTTCGGAGTACACACTGGAGGGAGGGCAACTTAGGTAGAATAAAGCCAGTTTCTGCAAGGGCCTCCAAATTGCCTCTTTTTCCTGCCAGTATACGTACGGACTGTCTGACGTGCCCTACTTGGATGCGGTCACTCATATAATCCTCCACCATTCTTTCAATGATGAGAGAATCATATGCAGTGACAGTAGACGACATGTCAGTAATCGTTGGCAGGTCCTTCAGTCCGGACCAGATGTCAGCACTCGCTCCAGACTGCCCTGCATCACCGCCAGCGGGTGGGCTCGGAATTCTTAGCCTTTTCCTCGCACCCCCAGTTGCGGGAGAATGTGAAGGCGGAGATGGTGACGGGTCACGTTCCGCTTGAGTTGACAATTTTCTCACCAGCAGGTCTTTGAACCTCTGCAGACTTGTGTCTGCCGGAAAGAGAGATACAACGTAGGTTTTAAATCTAGGATCGAGCACAGTGGCCAAAATGTAGTGCTCTGATTTCAACAGATTGACCACCCGTGAATCCTGGTTAAGCGAATTAAGGGCTCCATCCACAAGTCCCACATGCCTAGCGGAATCGCTCTGTTGTAGCTCCTCCTTCAATGTCTCCAGCTTCTTCTGCAAAAGCCTTATGAGGGGAATGACCTGACTCAGGCTGGCAGTGTCTGAACTGACTTCACGTGTGGCAAGTTCAAAGGGTTGCAGAACCTTGCACAACGTTGAAATCATTCTCCACTGCGCTTGAGTCAGGTGCATTCCACCTCCTTTGCCTATATCGTGGCCAGATGTATAGGCTTGAATGGCCTTTTGCTGCTTCTCCATCCTCTGAAGCATATAGAGGGTTGAATTCCACCTCGTTACCACCTCTTGCTTCAGATGATGGCAGGGCAGGTTCAGGAATGTTTGGTGGTGCTCCAGTCTTCTGTACGCGGTGCCTGAATGCCGAAAGTGGCCCGCAATTCTTCGGGCCACCGACAGCATCTCTTGCACGCCCCTGTCGTTTTTTAAATAATTCTGCACCACCAAATTCAAGGTATGTGCAAAACATGGGACGTGATGGAATTTGCCCAGATGTAATGCACGCACAATATTGCTGGTGTTGTCCGATGTCACAAATCCCCAGGAGAGTCCAATTGGGGTAAGCCATTCTGCGATGATCTTCCTCAGTTGCCGTAAGAGGTTTTCAGCTGTGTGCCTATTCTGGAAAGCGGTGATACAAAGCGTAGCCTGCCTAGGAACGAGTTGGCGTTTGCAAGATGCTGCTACTGGTGCCGCCGCTGCTGTTCTTGCTGCGGGAGGCAATACATCTACCCAGTGGGCTGTCACAGTCATAAAGTCCTGAGTCTGCCCTGCTCCACTTGTCTACATGTCCGGCGTTAAGTGGACATTGGGTACAACTGCATTTTTTAGGACACTGGTGAGTCTTTTTCTGAGGTCTGTGTACATTTTCGGTATCGCCTGCCTAGAGAAATGGAACCTAGATGGTATTTGGTACCGGGGACACAGTACCTCAATCAAGTCTCTAGTTGGCTCTGAATTAACGATGGATACCGGAACCACGTTTCTCACCGCCCAGGCTGCCAAGGCCTCAGTTATCCGCTTTGCAGCAGGATGACTGCTGTGATATTTCATCTTCCTTGCAAAGGACTGTTGGACAGTCAATCGCTTACTGGAAGTAGTACAAGTGGTCTTCCGACTTCCCCTCTTGGATGACGATCGACTCCCAGCAGCAACAACAGCAGCGCCAGCAGCAGTAGGCGTTACACTCAAGGATGCATCGGAGGAATCCCAGGCAGGAGAGGACTCGTCAGACTTGACAGTGACATGGCCTGCAGGACTATTGGCTTTTCTGGGTAAGGAGGAAATTGACACTGAGGGAGTTGGTGGTGTGGTTTGCAGGAGCCTGGTTACAAGAGGAAGGGATTTAGTGGTCAGTGGACTGCTTCCGCTGTCACCCAAAGTTTTTGAACTTGTCACTGACTTATGATGAATGCGCTGCAGGTGACGTATAAGGGAGGATGTTCCGAGGTGGTTAACGTCCTTACCCCTACTTATTACAGCTTGACAAAGGCAACACACGGCTTGACACCTGTTGTCCGCATTTGTGTTGAAATAATTCCACACCGAAGAGCTGATTTGTGTCTCCCCGGGTGCCTGACTTAAACAAACCACCTCACCATCAGAATCCTCCTTGTCAATTTCCTCCCCAGCGCCAGCAACACCCATATCCTCATCCTGGTGTACTTCAACAGTGACATCTTCAATTTGACTATCAAGAACTGGACTGCGGGTGCTCCTTCCAGCACTTGCAGGGGGCGTGTAAATGGTGAAAGGCGCAAGCTCTTCCCGTCCAGTGTTGGGAAGGTCAGGCATCGCAACCGACACAATTGGACTCTCCTTGGGGATTTGTGATTTTGAAGAACGCACAGTTCTTTGCTGTGCTTTTGCCAGCTTAAGTCTTTTCTTTTTTCTAGCGAGAGGATGAGTGCTTCCATCCTCATTTGAAGCTGAACCACTAGCCATGAACATAGGCCAGGGCCTCAGCCATTCCTTGCCACTCCGTGTCGTAAATGGCATATTGGCAAGTTTACGCTTCTCCTCAGACGCTTTTAATTTTGATTTTTGGGTCATTTTACTGAACTTTTGTGTTTTGGATTTTACATGCTCTCTACTATGACATTAGGCATCGGCCTTGGCAGATGACGTTGATGGCATTTCATCGTCTCGGCCATGACTAGTGGCAGCAGCTTCAGCACGAGGTGGAAGTGGATCTTGATCTTTCCCTTTAACCTCCACATTTTTGTTCTCCATTTTTTAATGTGTGGAATTATATGCCAGTATCAATAGCAATGGCCTACTACTATATTTACTGCGCAAAACTAAAATGCACCACAGGTATAGAATGTAGATGGATAGTATACTTAATGGATGATGAGTGACGACACAGAGGTAGGTACAGCAGTGGCCTACCGTACTGCTATAAGTATATATATATAGTATACTGGTGGACACTGTCAGCAAACTGCAAAACTGTCTAAAATGCACCACAGGTATAGAATGTAGATGGATAGTATACTTAATGGATGACGAGTGACGACACAGAGGTAGGTACACAGCAGTGGCCTACCGTACTGCTATATATAGTATACTGGTGGACACTGTCAGCAAACTGCAAAACTGTCTAAAATGCACCACAGGTATAGAATGTAGATGGATAGTATACTTAATGGATGACGAGTGACGACACAGAGGTAGGTACACAGCAGTGGCCTACCGTACTGCTATATATAGTATACTGGTGGACACTGTCAGCAAACTGCAAAACTGTCTAAACTACACCACAGGTATACAATGTAGATGGATAGTATACTTAATGGATGACGAGTGACGACACAGAGGTAGGTACACAGCAGTGGCCTACCGTACTGCTATTTATAGTATACTGGTGGACACTGTCAGCAAACTGCAAAACTGTCTAAAATGCACCACAGGTATAGAATGTAGATGGATAGTATACTTAATGGATGACGAGTGACGACACAGAGGTAGGTACACAGCAGTGGCCTACCGTACTGCTATATATAGTATACTGGTGGACACTGTCAGCAAACTGCAAAACTGTCTAAAATGCACCACAGGTATACAATGTAGATGGATAGTATACTTAATGGATGACGAGTGACGACACAGAGGTAGGTACACAGCAGTGGCCTACCGTACTGCTATATATAGTATACTGGTGGACACTGTCAGCAAACTGCTAAACTAGTCTAAAATGCACCACAGGTATACAATGCAGATGGATAGTATACCTAATGGATGACGAGTGACGACACAGAGGTAGGTACAGCAGTGCACTCTGCACTGTACTACTCCTATATAATATTAATTATACTGGTGGTCCCCAGTCCCCACAATAAAGCAGCACACTGTGAGCACAGATATGGAGTGTTTTTCAGGCAGACAACGTATACTGGTGGTCACTGTCAGCAAAACTCTGCACTGTACTCCTGCTATAGCTGCTCCCCAGTCCCCACAATTAAGCAGTGTGAGCACTCAGCACAGATATATCATGCAGCACACTGAGCACAGATATGGTATGGAGCGTTTTTTTCAGGCAGAGAACGGATAAAAATTGGTGGTCACTTATCAGCAAAACTCTGCACTGTACTCCTCCTAACAGCTGCTCCCCAGTCCTCCCCACAATTAAGCAATAAAGCAATCAAGTTCAACAATAAACGGAGTGGACGCCAGCCACGTCCTCTCCCTATCATCTCCAATGCACGAGTGAAAATGGCGGCGACGCGCGGCTGCTTATATAGAATCCGAATCTCGCGAGAATCCGACAGCGGGATGATGACGTTCGGGCGCGCTCGGGTTAGCCGAGCAAGGCGGGAAGGTTCGAACCTGCCTCGGACCCGTGTGAAAAAGGTGAAGTTCGGGGGGGTTCGGTTTCGGAGAAACCGAACCCGCTCATCACTAGTGCAACATAGAGGAAGTCCACAGTAATATGTAAACACAAGTAATGAATGCTTAGAGAATCCACAGGGCACAGTGAAAGTCCCTAATACTTAACTAAGGTAGTCCTGGAACACAAACTGGCAAGAACAGGAGTTGCTGGATAACATGAACTGACAGATCAGGTTTCTCGGCATGAACAGGAGCTAGGACTAAGACATCAGTCAATGCAGATAGTTCAGGCAGGAAAATAATATAATATCACTGGCTTGCGAGAGCTCAGCTAGCTGGTTTATAACAGCCACACTAACCAATGAACAAGGCCAGGGTGGGAGTGTTAACTCTAATTACAAACCCTGTGCACCTGCAGAGCTGCATGAACACAGTGCCTAAAGGTGGGTACACACTGGAAGATATATCTGCCGAACAATTGATCAGCGGATATATCTATGGACGGATCGGGCAGTGTGTTGAGCATACACACTGCCCGATCTGTCGGGGACTGACATCATGAACTGGGTGGGCGTGTACACACAGCCGCCCAGTTCAACTGTCAATCACTGCCGGCTGCCGTAGCATGTGTACGGGCGGTCGGCCGACGGCCCGCACACACACAGCGATGCGCCAATATATCAGTAGATATATTGCCCGTCGGCTGTGCTGCTGGGTCGACGCGATACGTCTGTGAACAACGGAGTTCACAGACGTATCAGCCGTGCACACTGGCCGACAGACCCGCGATATATCGGCCGTTCAAGAGAACGGCCGATATATCGGCCAGTGTGTACCCACCTTAAGGACCAGAAAATACACTGATGGATTGTTAATGTCAGCTGACACCAGGTGCATTCAGAACAGAGGGAATACATGTACCAACAGAATCATAACATTAGCCCAGCCTAAAAAATGGTTGCCTCCTCTGTGTGGGGCTTCAGTTTAATATTGGGCCTTATATCCTATGAACAATGCAGGTTACTTGTTTAATAATAATAATACAAAAGTGTGTTTTCTCAGTATTCTATTTTTTTTTTTTAACTTGGGTGTCTATTCGTGAAGCAGTGAAAAGAGTGGAGAAGTGAGCCAGTGGAGAAGTTGTTGAGGTAACATTTATAAAGTGCATTCTATAAAATTATACATAGCAGCTGATTGGTTGCCATGGGCAACTTTTTCACTGGCCCACTTCTCCACAATTTTCACTGCTTCATGAATAGACCCCTTAGTCACAAATGTAAATATGTACACTTTTTTTAAGCTTAACGGAATGCCTATGTTGTGTTCTTTCAAGCCAAGATGGATCAGCCATAGATCTTAAAGAAGTTTTCCTAATAGACCAACTGAGGCGTTTTTAGTAATTGTTTTTTTTCTTTACTAAACTGGTGAGATGCCTACATAGAACTACAGGGGCATGTTCACGTCACACACACATTAGGATACTTGCAGCCATCATCATATACATGTTACCAGGGGCGGATTGGCCCACCAGGACAGATTCAGATGGGCCATCCCATATCCCCCTCAGCCAGGCCGATTCACACTCAGGCTGGGCTGGCTCACACTGCTTCCAGTACCTGTGGTTCATTGAAATGCAATCCAGAAGTTAGGCTAGCGGGCACTTCCAGGTGCCGCTGGCCGTGAAAAGTGGTGATCCTGTTTTACCAATGGGGGACCTTGAGAAAGTTAACCAGCCCAGCAGCATCCTCTCCCTGGCCCCGGCCCAGGAGCAGCAGCAAAGCGATGGTCAGAGCCGGGTTCACTGCACCTGCTGCCACCCCAGTTCCCGCACTCTCACTGAACTGGCCTGAGCGGCGGCTGAGCACTAAAGGGGACCCGGCAGAGAGGTTATTTTTAATTACATTATTTGCATTATCATGTTAGTGTGAGGGTTAGGGTGTCCCCGGTCACAGTGTATGGTTTGGGGACTGGACAGGAGCAGTATGTACTTTGTTGCCAGCTGACCAGGCAGCCCTCACAGCCAGCCCTGGGACAATCTCTAATGCAACGTCTTTCAGCCCTGTAGCTGCCCAATGTCTGTCCATGATGATGGACCTATTTATGCGGTGTCTACGTATGTAATACGGTGGCTACATATGCAATGCAGTGGCTATGTATGTATTGTGGTGCTAATCATATAATGCAGTGCTATACGTGTAGTGCGGTGCTATACCTGTTATGTTGTGCTATTCGTGTTATGTGCTGCTATTTGTGTAATGCAGTGCTATACTTGTAATGTGGTGCTATACCTGTAATGTGCTATTCGTGTTATATGGTGCTATTTGTGTAATGCAGTACTATATATGTAGTGCTATACATGTAATGCAGTGCTATTTGTATAATGTGCTATTCATGTAATAATGTGGTGGCTATGTATGTATTCTGGGGCAGATTGGCCACTGGGACAGATTCTGCTGCGCTGGTCCCCTGTGTCTGTGTTTCACTACTTGTGTGTGCTCCCTCCCTGTACTGTACTGTACTGTGCTGTATGTAGTGTGTGCTCCCCCTCCCTGTACTGTGCTGTATGTAGTGTGTGCTCCCTCCCTGTACTGTGCTGTATGTAGTGTGTGCTCCCTCCCTGTACTGTGCTGTATGTAGTGTGTGCTCCCTCCCTGTACTGTGCTGTATGTAGTGTGTGCTCCCTCCCTGTACTGTGCTGTATGTAGTGTGTGCTCCCTCCCTGTACTGTGCTGTATGTAGTGTGTGCTCCTCCTCCCTGTACTGTGCTGTATGTAGTGTGTGCTCCTCCTCCCTGTACTGTGCTGTATGTAGTGTGTGCTCCCTCCCTGTACTGTGCTGTATGTAGTGTGTGATCCCCCTCCCTGTACTGTGCTGTATGTAGTGTGTACTCCCTCCCTGTACTGTGCTGTATGTAGTGTGTGCTCCCTCCCTGTACTGTGCTGTATGTAGTGTGTGCTCCTCCTCCCTGTACTGTGCTGTATGTAGTGTGTGCTCCCTCCCTGTACTGTGCTGTATGTAGTGTGTGCTCCTCCTCCCTGTACTGTGCTGTATGTAGTGTGTGCTCCTCCTCCCTGTACTGTGCTGTATGTAGTGTCAGGGCCGGCGCCACCATTAGGCAGCTTTAGGCAGTTGCCTATGGGCGCCGGCCACTGGGGGCCGGCGTCGCACACTGCTGATGAACGATTGCGTCCTTCATTCCCTTAGCTCAGCTGAGCTCTTCGTTTAGAGAGAGACTGAGGAGCAGGGATGCTGTGGCCGCCCGCCCAGCTGTTACCATCCGCCAAGGCACTGATGTCAGTCAGTGTAACATCTAACATGGGTAAGTGTAACATGGGTAGCACTGTGTGCTGCCTGCTCCTTTGTATGCAATCCCCCACCGCCGCCGCGATAGAACCCAGCATTTTCCCACCCCGCACCACAACAGCACACTTTTCATGCGGAAACCCTCATGTTACCTCCCATGATTGCATCCAGCATGTTACCCGCGTCCCCCCCACCCCCCACAATTGTCTTCCACATGTTACCTGCCTCCCCTCCCGCGATTGCATCCCGCTTTTGACCCACCCGCTGTATCCCGCGATTGCATCCCGTATATTAAAGACACACAATCCCACCGCGATTGCGTCCCATGTGTTACCCGGCCTCCCTCCCGTGACTGCATCCCCCCTGATTGCTGCCTGCATGTTTCCCGCCCCCCTGCTATTCCCTCCGGCATATTACACCCCCCACGACTGCCTCCTGAGTCCCGCATGTTGCCCGCTCCTGCAGTTGCCTCCCGCATATTATCTGCCCCCCCTCCCGCGATTGCCTCCCTCCATTGCCTCTGGCATATTATACACACCACTGCCAATGCATTCCGTATATATTAAACCCCCGCGATTGCCATATCATCCTGCATATTAGATCCCCCCTCGTGATTACACCCCCACCCTGCGATCACATACACCACATATATTCTCCCCCCCCCCCCCATGCTACATTCAAAACATTTCTCCTTTCAAATGTCCTTATATTCCAGTCGCACCAACTATCGTCAGAATTGGGCAAAAAGTTCTCTGTATTTAGATGCACTAACAAACATCTACAAACAGTCTAAAAAAAAAAAAAAATCCCATATACGGTTACCTAACTGTAAGACAACTGAAAGTACTAACATGGGAGGTACTTTAACCCAAAAAAATGTCCACAAGTACCTTCCCTAAAACAGTTTGACAGTACTGAATTTTATTAAAAATGAATAGCTCCAAATGAATATTACTTGATAGCTACTAAGATGGCAGATGTTTATACTCCTAAGAACAGCTTCATTGTTGGCTGCCTTTGTGCCTGGGGAGATGGTATCGGGACCCCAGGACTTGGGATGCCGGCAGTAAGAATACGGATAGTGGCATCCCAATGCTCAGAATCCATTACACTTACTGGATAAGTATGTTACCCCTAATTCCTTACCTCCCTAGCCCTCCTTACCCGCAGCCTAACCCTCTCCAGAGGTTCCTAACCCTCCTTACCCGCAGCCTAACCCTCTCCAGAGGTGCCTAACCCTCGCTCCCCAAAGTCTAACCCTAACACTACCAGGTGCTGCCTAACCCTAGCACCCCCTCCCCACAGCCTAATACCCCTTTCACATCGCACAAATAACCCGGTACCGACACGGCATATTGCCGTGTCGAACCGGGTCAGTGTGCGATGTGAAAGCACACTGGCCGATTACCGGGTCAGGTGCGGTGTGAATGGGAGCCGTGTCGATGCGACACGGTTCCCATTCACAAGATAGGGAGAGGCGGCGCTGGAGATGAGCTCATCTCCCGACGCCGCCTCCACCCCCGCCCCTGCTGCTGCTGCGCGCTCCGTTGTTATGGCAACCGACCCGGTATATTGCCGGGTCGGAAAGCCAGCAGCGGAGTGCAAATGCCGGATCCCACCCGGTAAGTACACGTTTGTCTTACCGGGTAGGATCCGGCATTTGCAGTCTGAATGCAGCATTAATCTAACCCTCCCTCTCCCTCAGCCTAACCCTAAGGTCACTGTTTAATTACTAGCTGTGAATGTGACTTTAAAGCAAAACAGGTAATCAGACTTCTTCATAAAATTAAGTGTGTTGTTTGTTTAAACCCTAATATTAAGCATGTTTTGTGTGATTTGCATATGACAATAGTATGCTAGAACTGACTATCAAATAGAATTTTATCTTTATTACTCGTATTCTGTGCAATATTCCATGACAAACCGCTCTCCTCTTTTAGGTGAAGCTTTTAAGCACAAAAATAGGTCTATTTTGTAGCATCACCCATCTTATAGTATAGACATAGCCAGCCATTGGAGATACTGTGAGTGACCCAGTGGTTCTCAAACTCGGTCCTCAGGACCCCACACGGTTCACGTTTTCCATGTCACCCAGCAGCTGCACTGTGTATCACCAACTCTCACATTTTAAAAATCTACAGGTGACCTGCAAAACATGGACCGTGTGGGGTCCTGAGGACCGAGTTTGAGAACCTGTGGATTCCTACTATAAACTAAGCAAGATACAATGCTCTTCCCCCCTGCTCCACCTTACTCATTTCCGCATTCTGCTTGCGATATTTGCACATTATTAATGCTGCAATGTTCTAACTCACCGGCTTCCTTATCACCTGTATGTAATAAGATTTGTCTGCCTGCGCTTCCATTGCGGTCACAGATTTCTTTGCAGTTTTAACACTCTGCTAGTATGTCAAGCAGCTTGTGGATTAGGATAATAATGTATTAGTTCAATGTTGCTAGCATGCTGCCAGTCCTGTGTGGTTAAAATCAGTTAAAGTTTTGTTACTTTGTTACAACTCAAGTGCCATTAGACTGATACATTATTATTATTCTAATCCACAAACTGCTTTCAGCATACATGTTCTTTTGATGCATGTAACTGTTTCTGAATTGAGTGCCAATATAGCAATTCATAAATACGGCACTCTCCTGATACTATACCATTTAACTGCCCTGGTGCCCTCCAAGGTATTTTCACACCACATATAAGCTTTCCAAAGATGGCGGCACTCTCGGGACTATATAAATGAAAGTCAAAGACACTAAGGTCTGTTTAACGTTTTGGTCCGCTGATCATTTATCAATAACCCGGGTTCTAGATAAAGGTCCAGTGGACCGAAACAGTGAACAGACCTTAGTGTCTTTGACTTTCATTTCTATAGTCCCTAGAGTGCCGCCATCTTTGGAAAGCTTATATATATATATATATATATATATATACACACAGATGTAGCCACGCTCATCTATGCCGCGATGCGTATGCATGTGCACAATCATCAGGTCAAAATGCAAATGTGCTACACTGTGACTTTCCGCAGCAGTGTAGTGCAGTCACAAGTGTGGCACATTCGCATTATGCCGTGATGCATTGCGTACGCATCGCGGCATAGATGAGCATGGCTACATCTATATGTGAGCAGCTGGAGGAGGGTATCGGGGGATGCAGGGGCAGTATTGTGTAGCTTTGCCTAGGGTGCCTAGAAACCTTGCACCGGCCCTGTGTAGTGTGTGCTCCCTCCCTGTACTGTGCTGTATGTAGTGTGTGCTCCCTCCCTGTACTGTGTTGTATGTAGTGTGTGCTCCTCCTCCCTGTACTGTGCTGTATGTAGTGTGTGCTCCCTCTCTGTACTGTGCTGTATGTAGTGTGTGCTCCCTCCCTGTACTGTGCTGTATGTAGTGTGTGCTCCCTCCCTGTACTGTGCTGTATGTAGTATGTGCTCCCCCTCCCTGTACTGTGCTGTATGTAGTGTGTGTGCTCTCTTCCTGTACTGTGCTGTATGTAGTGTGTGCTACCTACCTGTAATGTGCTGTATGTAGTGTGTGTTCCCTCCCTGTACTGTGCTGTATGTAGTATGTGCTCCCCCTCTCTGTACTGTGCTGTATGTAGTGTGTGCTCCCTCCCTGTACTGTGCTGTATGTAGTGTGTGTTCCCTTCGTGTACTGTGCTGTATGTAGTGTGTGCTCCTCCTCCCTGTACTGTGCTGTATGTAGTGTGTGCTCCCTCTCTGTACTGTGCTGTATGTAGTGTGTGCTCCCTCCCTGTACTGTGCTGTATGTAGTGTGTGCTCCCTCCCTGTACTGTGCTGTATGTAGTATGTGCTCCCCCTCCCTGTACTGTGCTGTATGTAGTGTGTGCTCCCCCTCCCTGTACTGTGCTGTATGTAGTATGTGCTCCTCCTCCCTGTACTGTGCTGTATGTAGTGTGTGCTCCCTCCCTGTACTGTGCTGTATGTAGTGTGTGCTCCCTCCCTGTACTGTGCTGTATGTAGTGTGTGCTCCCTCCCTGTACTGTGCTGTATGTAGTATGTGCTCCCTCCCTGTACTGTACTGTATGTAGTGTGTGCTCCCTCCCTGTACTGTGCTGTATGTAGTGTGTGCTCCCTCCCTGTACTGTGCTGTATGTAGTGTGTGCTCCTCCTCCCTGTACTGTGCTGTATGTAGTGTGTGCTCCTCCTCCTTGTACTGTGCTGTATGTAGTGTGTGCTCCCTCCCTGTACTGTGCTGTATGTAGTGTGTGCTCCCTCCCTGTACTGTGCTGTATGTAGTGTGTGCTCCTCCTCCCTGTACTGTGCTGTATGTAGTGTGTGCTCCCTCCCTGTACTGTGCTCTATGTAATGTGTGCTCCTCATCCCTGTACTTTCAAACATATAAGGTTAAAAAAGGGGTTTGTAGAATGAAAAATCAATAAAATCAGAAGTAGATTAAAGGCGTGACTGCAGTGTCAGTAGACACAGAAAGTGGGCATATAAGTCCTTGTATATCTAGACGTACAGATGTGCATCAGGGAAGGGTATTGTAGCAGCATATGCATAAAGGGGGTCATTCCAAGATGATCGCTCGCTGCCGATTTTCGCAGCGCTGTGATCAGGTAAAAAAACGGCAAAACTGCACATGCGTATGCGCCGCAATGCGCACGCGCGTCGCACGCGCGTCGCACGGGTACAAAGAGCATCATTGTTGTGCAATGCTTTTAGCGACGAATCCATTCGCACAGTCGATTGCATGGAGATTACAGGAAGAGGGCGTTTGTGGGTGGCAACTGACCGTTTTCTGGGAGTGTTTGGGAAAACGCAGGCGTGTTCAGGCAATTGCAGGGCAGGTATCTGACGTCAATTCCGGGACCTCTGTCGCTAGAATCATCGCACAGGATAAGTAACTACAGGGCTGGTCTTGTTGTGCACAAAATGTGTTCGTGTCGCTCGGCTGCACATGCGATCGCACACTTGCAAAGCGAAAATACACCCCCCCCCCGTGGGTGGCGACAACGCGTTTGCACGGCTGCTAAAAGTAGCTAGCGAACGGTCAACTCAGAATGAGGGCCACAGTCACAGGTAAACATTACCATAACATAAAGCAAAAGAGGCCCCAACTGTGTCTTTCTCAGAATCAGGACCTCTGAGGAGTGACCCTGCCCTCTTGACAGGCCCCTCCCCCTCAACAGACTCTGCCCTCATTAGGGCTGCTTACATAAATTTCCCAGGGCTGGTGTTCGATCCCAATCCGCCCCTGGCAGCTACTTTGGGGCCCACCGCTGAGAGAGGCCACCTTCCCTGTCACAGTTACATGTGTTATATATAGGGGTGTAGCTACCATAGGTACTGTGACTGCCTACCAGTACAATACCTCACCTACTGGTGTGATCTCCACCTCCTGTGACACGATCCTCCTGCTGGTGCTGTGGCTGCCTACCAGTGCAATGCCTCAGCCAGGGCCGTTTCTAGACAATTTGGCTCCCAGTGCGAGATTTCAAAATGCCCCCCCCCCCCCATTGCTAAAAAAAAAATTGCGTGCCCCCACCCATATAGTTATAAAAAGAAAAAGCATGCGCGCGCTCCCGACAAGGGTGTGTGACCTGATTAAAATGGGTGTGGTCTCATTAAAGTGGGCGTGGCCTCGTCTGATATCATCACGCCCACCACAGGGGAAAAAAAATAAAAATAAAAAAAGTCCCCATTGTACACATTACAGCAGGTAAGTGTCCCCATTTTACACAGCGCGGCAGGCAGGTGTCCCCATTTTATACAGCGCGGCAGGCAGGTGTCCCCATTTTACAAAGTGCGGCAGGCAGGTATCCCCATATTACACAGTGCGGCAGGCAGGTATCCCCATTTTACAAAGTGCGGCAGGCAGGTATCCCCATATTACACAGTACGGTAGGCAGATATCCCCATTTTACACAGTACGCAGGCAGGTGCCCCCATTTTACAAAGTGCGGCAGGCAGGTATCCCCATATTACACAGTACGGTAGGCAGATATCCCCATTTTACACAGTACGCAGGCAGGTGCCCCCATTTTACAAAGTGCGGCAGGCAGGTATCCCCATTTTACACAGTACGGCAGGCAGATATCCCCATTTTACACAGCGCAGCAGGCACGTGCCCCCATTTTACACAGCACGGCAGGCAGGTGCCCCCATTTTACACAGTGCGGCAGGCAGATATCCCCATTTTACACAGTACGCAGGCAGGTGCCCCCATTTTACAAAGTGCGGCAGGCAGGTATCCCCATTTTACACAGTACGGCAGGCAGATATCCCCATTTTACACAGCGCGGCAGGCACATGCCCCCATTTTACACAGCACGGCAGGCAGGTGCCCCCATTTTACACAGTACGCAGGCAGGTGCCCCCATTTTGCACAGTGCGGCAGGCAGATATCCCCATTTTACACAGTGCGGCAGGCAGGTGTCAAGTGGGGGGGGAGGGGGAGAGAGAGAGATAGAGTTAATACTTACATCTTCCCGCTCTTCGGGTCCGGCTGCCTCACGTCCCTCGCGCCGGCCACCTCCTCCTTCCAGGCTTATCTCCTCTCCTCCCTCTTCCCGAGCGCTCCTGCTCGGGGGGCGGGGCTTCGCGGAATGACGCGTTTGCGTCGTGACGTCACGACGCAAACGCGTCATTCTGCGAAACTCCGCCCCCCGAGCAGGAGCGCTCGGGAAGAGGGAGGAGAGGAGATAAGGACACACAAAGTGCCGCGGCGGGGCGCCCCGTGCGGTTGCACGGCTCGCCCGCCGCTACAAACGACACTGGCCTCAGCTACTGCTGTGATCTCCACCTCCTGTGACAGGATCCTCCTGCTGGTGCTGTTGTTACTGCCTACCAGTGCAATGCCTCACCTACTGGTGTGATCTCCACCTCCTGTTACATGATTCTCCTGCAGCTGATGTGACTGTCTACCAGTGCAATGCCTCACCTACTGGTGTGATCTCCACCTCCTGTGACAAGATCCTCCTGCTGGTGCTGTGACTGCCTACCAGTACAATGCCTCAGCTACTGGTGTGATCTCCACCTCCTGTGACACTATCCTACTGCTGGTGCTGTGACTGCCTACCATGCTGCATTAGCCTTGCTTACTACCACTGTGGGTAATGCTAACAGTTTGCTAAAGCCCAATTTGTGTTGGGCCCCGCTTATATCTAACTTACTCCAACCTACATGAGGCCACTTTTCATATATTTCCAGGGCCACTAAATCAATGTAAGTGTACCAGGAGGTATTGACAAGCCTTTATAACATTTTATACTGGGAATTTCTCTTACGTCCTAGAGGATGCTGGGGACTCCGTAAGGACCATGGGGTATAGACGGGCTCCGCAGGAGACATGGGCACTCTAAAGACTTTAGATGGGTGTGCACTGGCTCCTCCCTCTATGCCCCTCCTCCAGACCTCAGTAAGATCCTGTGCCCAGAGGAGACTGGATGCACTGCAGGGGAGCTCTACTGAGTTTCTCTGAAAATACTTTTGTTAGGTTTTTTTTTTTCAGGGAGCACTGCTGGCAACAGGCTCCCTGCTTCGTGGGACTGAGGGGAGAGAAGCAGACCTACTTTACTGATAGGCTCTGCTTCTTAGACTACTGGACACCATTAGCTCCAGAGGGTTGGAACGCAGGTCTCATCCTCGCTGTTCGTCCCGGAGCCGTGCCGCCGTTCTCCTCACAGAGCCGGAAGATAGAAGCCGGGTGAGTATAAGAAGAAAGAAGACTTCAAAGGCGGCAGAAGACTTCAGATCTTCACTGAGGTACCACGCAGTGGTAACGCTGCGCGCCATTGCTCCCACATTCACACACACTGACGGCACTGTATGGGTGCAGGGCGCAGGGGGGGCGCCCTGGGCAGCAATAATAAACCTCAAGGGACACTGGCTGACATATATATACTGCGGAGGCAGTATATTAAATAAACCCCTGCCAGTATAAAGAATTTGAGCGGGACCGAAGCCCGCCGTTGAGGGGGCAGAGCTTGATCCTCCAGCACTAACCAGCGCCATTGTCTCCACAGCACGCTGCAGAGAAGCTGCTCCCCGGACTCTCCCCTGCTGAACACAAGTACAGAGGGCAAAAAGGAGGGGGAGGGGGGCACATTTATTTGGCGCAGTGAGTGTATTATTGATATATAAAAGCGCTGTACAGACTGGGATTTTGTCTCAGTGTCCAGTGGCGCTGGGTGTGTGCTGGCATACTCTCTCTCTGTCTCTCCAAAGGGCCTTACTGGGGGACTGTCTCCATATATATATATATATATATATATCCCAGTGTGTGTGGGGGTGTCGGTACGTGTGTGTCGGCATGTCTGAAGTGGAAGGCTCGTCTAAGGAGGAGGTAGAGCAGATGATTGTGGTGTCTCCGTCGGCACAGTCGACACCTGATTGGATGGATATGTGGAATGTTTTAAATGCAAATGTGTCTTTATTACATAAAGATTGGACAAAGCAGAGTCCAGAGAAAAAGCAGGGAGTCAATCCATGGCTTTGACTGTGTCACAAGGCCCTTCAGGGTCTCATAAACGTCCCCTGTCCCAGGTAGCAGACACTGATACCGACACGGATTCTGACTCCAGTGTCGACTACGATGATGCGAGGTTACACCCAAGGGTGGCCAAAAGTATTCATTATATGATTATTGCAATAAAAGATGTTTTGCATATCACAGAGGACCCCTCGGTGCCTGACACGAGGGTATGGATGTTTAAGGAGAAGAAACCTGAGGTAACCTTTCCCCCATCTCATGAGCTGAACGCTTTATTTGAACAAGCTTGGGAAACTCCAGACAAGAAACTGCAGATTCCCACGAGAATTCTTATGGCGTATCCTTTCCCCACACAGGACAGGTTATGGTGGGAATCCTCGCCCAGGGTGGACACGGCTTTGACGCGTTGCTCAGACCGGCAGTAGCGTCGGCATGGGTATGTAGCGCAATAGCAGCATGGACAGATAACTTGTCATCTGACATTGACACCCTAGATAAGGATAGCATTTTATTGACCTTGGGTCATATAAAAGACGCAGCGTTATATATGAGAGATGCTGCGAGAGACGTTGGGCTGTTGGGTTCAAGAGCCAATGCCATGGCAATTTCTGCTAGGCGAGCCCTGTGGACCCGCCAATGGATGGGTGATGCCGATTCAAAGAGACATATGGAAACTTTGCCTTACAAGGGGGAGGTTTTATTTGGGGAGGGCCTCGCGGACCTGGTTTCCACAGCTACCGCGGGTAAATCTTCTTTTTTGCCTTATGTTCCCCCACAGCAAAAGAAAACACCTCAATATCAGATGCAGTCCTTTCGGTCGCATAAGTCCAGAAGGGGCCGGGGCTCTTCCTTCCTCGCCAGAGGTAAGGGTAGAGGGAAAAGAATGCCTGCTATGGCTAGTTCCCAGGAACAGAAGTCCTACCCGGCTTCTACAAAATCCACCGCATGACGCTGGGGCTCCACTGCGGTAGTCCGCGCCGGTGGGGGCACGTCTTCGACTCTTCAGCCACATCTGAGTTCTGCCAGATTTGGATCCTTGGGCGAAAGAAATTGTATCCCAAGGCTACAAACTGGAATTCGAAGAAGTGCCTCCTCGCCGATTTTTCAAGTCAGCTTTGCCAGCCTCTCCCCCAGAGAGGGAAATAGTTTTAGCTGCGATACAAAAGCTGTGTCAACAGCAAGTGTTTATCAAGGTTCCCCTAGTGCAACAGGGGAAGGGGTACTATTCAACTCTATTTGTGGTCCCGAAACCGGATGGCTCGGTCAGACCCATTCTGAATCTAAAATCCCTAAACCTGTATCTAAAAAAGTTCAAATTCAAGATGGAATCTCTCTGGGCAGTGATCTCCAGCCTGGGAGGGGGGGATTTTATGGTGTCACTAGACATAAACGATGCATACCTTCATGTCCCCATTTATCCTCCTCATCAGGCGTACCTGAGATTCGCTGTACAGGACTGTCATTACCAGTTTCAGACGTTGCCATTTGGGCTGTCCACGGCCCCGAGGATTTTCACCAAGGTAATGGCGGAAATGATGGTGCTCCTACGCAGGCAAGGAGTCACAATTATCCCATACTTGGACGATCTCCTGATAAAAGCGAGATCGAGAGATCAGTTGCTGAAAAGCGTGTCACTCTCCCTGAGAGTGCTGCAGCAACACGGCTGGATCCTAAATCTGCCAAAATCGCAGTTGATTCCAACGACTCGGCTATCATTTTTAGGCATGAATCTTGACACGGAAAAGAAGAGGGTTTTTCTCCCAACGGAAAAGCCCAGGAACTCCAGAGCATGGTCAGAGACCTATTAAAGCCAAAAAGAGTGTCAGTTCATCAATGCACTCGAGTACTGGGAAAAATGGTGGCGGCCTACGAGGCCATACCCTTCGGCAGGTTCCATGCGAGGACATTTCAGTGGGACCTTCTGGACAAATGGTCGGGGTCCCATCTACAAATACATCAGAAAATAAGCCTGTCCCCCAGGGCCAGGGTGTCTCTCCTGTGGTGGTTGAAGAGTGCTCACCTTCTAGAGGGTCGCAGGTTCGGCATTCAAGACTGGGTTCTGGTGACCACTGACGCGAGCCTCCGAGGATGAGGAGCAGTCACACAAGGAAGAAATTTTCAGGGACTGTGGTCGAGCCAGGAGGCTTGTCTACACATCAACGTCCTGGAATTAAGGGTCATATACAACGGCATACGACAAGCGGAGACTCTTCTTCACGACCTACCTGTTCTGATTCAATCAGACAACGTCACAGCAGTGGCTCATGTAAACCGCAAAGGTAGCAGTAACCGACAGTAACCGACAAGTAGCAGAGTAGCAATGTTAGAAGTCACCAGGATTCTTCGCTGGGCGGAAAATCACGTAAGCGCGCTGTCAGCAGTCTTCATTCCGGGAGTGGACAACTGAGAAGCAGACTTCCTCAGCAGACATGACCTCTATCCAGGAGAGTGGGGTCTTCATCAAGAAGTTTTTGCAGAGATAACAAGTCGTTGGGGGCTTCCTCAAATAGACATGATGGCGTCACGCCTCAACAAGAGACTTCGGAGGTATTGTTCCAGGTCAAGAGACCCTCAGGCGGTAGCAGTAGACGCCCTGGTGACACCGTCGGTCTATGTCTTCCCTCCTCTTCCACTCATCTCAAAAATACTGAGAATCATAAGACGAAAAAGAGTCCAGACAATACTCATTGTTCCGGATTAGCCTCGGAGGGCCTGGTATTCAGATCTTCAGGAAATGCTCACAGAAGAGCCGTGGCCTCTTCCTTCCAGGGAGGACCTGTTGCAGCAGGGGCCCTACGTGTTCCAAGACTTACCGCGGTTACGTTTGACGGCATGGCGGTTGAATGCCAAATCCTAGCTAGGAAAGGTATTCCGGGGGAGGTCATCCCTACTCTGATAAAAGCTAGGAAGGAGGTGACGGCGAAACATTATCACCGTATCTGGAGGAGATATGTATCTTGGTGTGAAGCCAAGAATGCTCCTACGGAAGATGTTCACCTGGGTCGTTTTCTCCACTTTCTGCAGACAGGAGTGGATATGGGCCTAAAGGTTAGGCTCTATTAAGGTGCAGATTTCGGCCCTGTCAATATTCTTTCAGAAGGAATTGGCTTCTCTCCCAGAAGTCCAGACTTTTGTAAAGGGAGTGCTGCACATCCAGCCTCCTTTTGTGCCCCAGTGGCACCATGGGACCTTAACGTGGTGTTACAGTTCCTTAAGTCACACTGGTTTGAACCTCTTCAAACAGTTGAGTTGAAATTTCTCACTTGGAAAGTGGTCATGTTGTTAGCCTTGGCATCTGCGAGGCGGGTGTCTGAATTGGCGGCTTTGTCTCACAAAAGCCCATATCTGATTTTCCATGTGGATAGAGCGGAGTTGAGGACTCGTCCTCAAATTCTGCCGAAGGTGGTTTCATCGTTTCATTTGAACCAGCCTATTGTGGTGCCTGTGGCTACGGGGGACTTGGAGGATTCCAGGTCTCTTGATGTAGTCAGGGCCTTAAAGGTTTATGTAGCCAGGACGGCTCGGGTTAGGAAAACAGAGGCACTGTTTGTCCTGTATGCAGCCGACAAAGTTGGCGCCCCTGCTTCTAAGCAGACTATTGCCCGCTGGATCTGTAACACGATTCAGCAGGCTCATTCTACGGCTGGATTTCCAGTACCAAATTCGGTAAAGGCCCATTCCACTAGGAAGGTGGGCTCTTCTTGGGTGGCTGCCCGAGGTGTCTCGACATTGCAACTTTGCCGAGCGGCTACTTGGTCGGGTTCAAACACTTTTGCTAAATTCTATAAGTTTGATACCTTGGCTGAGGAGGACCTCATGTTTGCTCAATCGGTGCTGCAGAGTCATCCGCACTCTCCCGCCCGGTCTGGAGCTTTGGTATAATCCCCATGATCCTTACGGAGTCCCCAGCATCCTCTAGGACGTAAGAGAAAATAAGATTTTAAACCTACCGGTAAATCTTTTTCTCCTAGTCCGTAGAGGATGCTGGGCGCCCGTCCCAGTGCGGACTAAATTCTGCAAGACTTGTATATAGTTATTGCTTACATAAGGGTTATGTTACAGTTTTGATCAGTCTCTGGCTGATGCTGTTTTGTTTCATACTGTTAACTGGTTCGTATGTTCCAAGTTGTACGGTGTGGGCTGGTATGTATCTTGCCCTTAGATTAACAAAAATCCTTTCTTCGTACTGTCCGTCTCCTCTGGGCACAGTTCTTTAACTGAGGTCTGGAGGAGGGGCATAGAGGGAGGAGCCAGTGCACACCCATCTAAAGTCTTTAGAGTGCCCATGGCTCCTGCGGAGCCCGTCTATACCCAATGGTCCTTACGGAGTCCCCAGCATCCTCTACGGACTAGGAGAAAAAGATTTACCGGTAGGTTTAAAATCTTATTTTCTTACCCTGTTTCCAAGACAATTAATTAATTTAACTTGTTAATTAAGTGAAAGGAAGACATGATATTTTCCGGGAGATGTATCAAGCCGTGGAGAGAGATAAAGTTGAGTATTTGCTAGAGATGAGCGGGTTCGGTTCCTCGGAATCCGAACCCGCCCGAACTTCAGGTTTTTTTACACGGGGCCGAGCGACTCGGATCTTCCCGCCTTGCTCGGTTAACCCGAGCGCGCCCGAACGTCATCATCCCGCTGTCGGATTCTCGCGAGGCTCGGATTCTATCGCGAGACTCGGATTCTATATAAGGAGCCGCGCGTCGCCGCCATTTTCACACGTGCATTGAGATTGATAGGGAGAGGATGTGGCTGGCGTCCTCTCCGTTTGACTAGAGTACTAGAGAGAGACACAAATTTTGGGGAGCATATTATTAGGAGGAGTACTACTTGCTGCTGATAGTGTGACCAGTGACCACTGACCACCAGTTTAATTAATCCGTTCTCTGCCTGAAAAAAAACGATAGTCACATACCATATCTGTGCTCAGCCCAGTGTGCTGCATCATATGTAATACTGTATATTATCATTATCTGACTGTGCTGAGTGCTCACTGCTCACACAGCTTAATTGTGGGGGAGACTGGGGAGCAATTATAGCAGGAGTACATATTTTAAGTACAGTGCACACTTTTGCTGCCAGAGTGCCACTGCCAGTGTGACTGACCAGTGACCACTGACCACCAGTATTGTGATTGTCTGCTGACCACCAGTATATTGTGATTGTCTGCCTGAAAAAGTTAAACACTCGTCGTGTGGTGTTTTTATAAACGCATTCTGCAGACAGTGTCCAGCAGGTCCGTCATTACATAATATATACCTGTCCGGCTGCAGTACTAGTGTGATATATATATATTTTAATTTTATCTCATTATCATCCAGTCTATATTAGCAGCAGACACAGTACGGTAGTCCACGGCTGTAGCTACCTCTGTGTCGGCAGTCGCTCGTCCATCCATAATTGTATACCACCTACCCGTGGTTTTTTTTTTTCTATCTTCTTGATACTAGTAGCTTACTTTAGGAGTCTGCAGTGCTTACAGACAGTGTCCAGCAGGTCCGTCATTACATAATATATACCTGTCCGGCTGCAGTACTAGTGTGATATATATATATATTTTAATTTTATCTCATTATCATCCAGTCTATATTAGCAGCAGACACAGTACGGTAGTCCACGGCTGTAGCTACCTCTGTGTCGGCAGTCGCTCGTCCATCCATAATTGTATACCACCTACCCGTGTTTTTTTTTTTTCTATCTTCTTGATACTAGTAGCTTACTTTAGGAGTCTGCAGTGCTGACAGACAGTGTCCAGCAGGTCCGTCATTACATAATATATACCTGTCCGGCTGCAGTACTAGTGTGATATATATATATATTTTAATTTTATCTCATTATCATCCAGTCTATATTAGCAGCAGACACAGTACGGTAGTCCACGGCTGTAGCTACCTCTGTGTCGGCAGTCACTCGTCCATCCATAATTGTATACCACCTACCCGTGGTTTTTTTTTTCTATCTTCTTGATACTAGTAGCTTACTTTAGGAGTCTGCAGTGCTGACAGACAGTGTCCAGCAGGTCCGTCATTACATAATATATACCTGTCCGGCTGCAGTACTAGTGTGATATATATATATATTTTAATTTTATCTCATTATCATCCAGTCTATATTAGCAGCAGACACAGTACGGTAGTCCACGGCTGTAGCTATCTCTGTGTCGGCAGTCGCTCGTCCATCCATAATTGTATACCACCTACCCGTGGTTTTTTTTTTTCTATCTTCTTGATACTAGTAGCTTACTTTAGGAGTCTGCAGTGCTGACAGACAGTGTCCAGCAGGTCCGTCATTACATAATATATACCTGTCCGGCTCCAGTACTAGTGTGATATATATATATATTTTAATTTTATCTCATTATCACCCAGTCTATATTAGCAGCAGACACAGTACGGTAGTCCACGGCTGTAGCTACCTCTGTGTCGGCAGTCGCTCGTCCATCCATAAGTATATTAGTATCCATCCATCTCCATTGTTTACCTGAGGTGCCTTTTAGTTGTGCCTATTAAAATATGGAGAACAAAAATGTTGTGGTTCCAAAAATAGGGAAAGATCAAGATCGATTTCCACCTCGTGCTGAAGCTGCTGCCACTAGTCATGGCCGAGACGATGAAATGCCAGCAACGTCGTCTGCCAAGGCCGATGCCCAATGTCATAGTACAGAGCATGTAAAATCCAAAACACCAAATATCAGTAAAAAAAGGACTCAAAAATCTAAAATAAAATTGTCGGAGGAGAAGCGTAAACTTGCCAATATGCCATTTACCACACGGAGTGGCAAGGAACGGCTGAGGCCCTGGCCTATGTTCATGGCTAGTGGTTCAGCTTCACATGAGGATGGAAGCACTCAGCCTCTCGCTAGAAAAATGAAAAGACTCAAGCTGGCAAAAGCACAGCAAAGAACTGTGCGTTCTTCGAAATCCCAAATCCACAAGGAGAGTCCAATTGTGTCGGTTGCGATGCCTGACCTTCCCAACACTGGACGTGAAGAGCATGCGCCTTCCACCATTTGCACGCCCCCTGCAAGTGCTGGAAGGAGCACCCGCAGTCCAGCTCCTGATAGTCAGATTGAAGATGTCAGTGTTGAAGTACACCAGGATGAGGAGGATATGGGTGTTGCTGGCGCTGGGGAGGAAATTGACAAGGAGGATTCTGATGGTGAGGTGGTTTGTTTAAGTCAGGCACCCGGGGAGACACCTGTTGTCCATGGGAGGAATATGGCCATTGACATGCCTGGTGAAAATACCAAAAAAATCAGCTCTTCGGTGTGGAAGTATTTCAACAGAATTGCGGACAACATTTGTCAAGCCGTGTGTTGCCTTTGTCAAGCTGTAATAAGTAGGGGTAAGGACATTAACCACCTCGGAACATCCTACCTTATACGTCACCTGCAGCGCATTCATAATAAGTCAGTGACAAGTTCAAAAACTTTGGGCGACAGCGGAAGCAGTCCACTGACCAGTAAATCCCTTCCTCTTGTAACCAAGCTCACGCAAACCACCCCACCAACTCCCTCAGTGTCAATTTCCTCCTTCCCCAGGAATGCCAATAGTCCTGCAGGCCATGTCACTGGCAATTCTGACGAGTCCTCTCCTGCCTGGGATTCCTCCGATGCATCCTTGCGTGTAACGCCTACTGCTGCTGGCGCTGCTGTTGTTGCTGCTGGGAGTCGATGGTCATCCCAGAGGGGAAGTCGGAAGACCACTTGTACTACTTCCAGTAAGCAATTGACTGTCCAACAGTCCTTTGCGAGGAAGATGAAATATCACAGCAGTCATCCTGTTGCAAAGCGGATAACTGAGGCCTTGACAACTATGTTGGTGTTAGACGTGCGTCCGGTATCCGCCGTTAGTTCACAGGGAACTAGACAATTTCTTGAGGTAGTGTGCCCCCGTTACCAAATACCATCTAGGTTCCACTTCTCTAGGCAGGCGATACCGAGAATGTACACGGACGTCAGAAAAAGACTCACCAGTGTCCTAAAAAATGCAGTTGTACCCAATGTCCACTTAACCACGGACATGTGGACAAGTGGAGCAGGGCAGGGTCAGGACTATATGACTGTGACAGCCCACTGGGTAGATGTATGGATTCCCGCCGCAAGAACAGCAGCGGCGGCACCGGTAGCAGCATCTCGCAAACGCCAACTCTTTCCTAGGCAGGCTACGCTTTGTATCACCGGTTTCCAGAATACGCACACAGCTGAAAACCTCTTACGGCAACTGAGGAAGATCATCGCGGAATGGCTTACCCCAATTGGACTCTCCTGTGGATTTGTGGCATCGGACAACGCCAGCAATATTGTGTGTGCATTAAATATGGGCAAATTCCAGCACGTCCCATGTTTTGCACATACCTTGAATTTGGTGGTGCAGAATTATTTAAAAAACGAGAGGGGCGTGCAAGAGATGCTGTCGGTGGCCAGAAGAATTGCGGGACACTTTCAGCGTACAGGCACCACATACAGAAGACTGGAGCACCACCAAAAACGCCTGAACCTGCCCTGCAATCATCTGAAGCAAGAAGTGGTAACGAGGTGGAATTCAACCCTATATATGCTTCAGGGGTTGGAGGAGCAGCAAAAGGCCATTCAAGCCTATACAATTGAGCACGATATAGGAGGTGGAATGCACCTGTCTCAAGCGCAGTGGAGAATGATTTCAACGTTGTGCAAGGTTCTGCTGCCCTTTGAACTTGCCACACGTGAAGTCAGTTCAGACACTGCCAGCCTGAGTCAGGTCATTCCCCTCATCAGGCTTTTGCAGAAGAAGCTGGAGACATTGAAGGAGGAGCTAACACAGAGCGATTCCGCTAGGCATGTGGGACTTGTGGATGGAGCCCTTAATTCGCTTAACAAGGATTCACGGGTGGTCAATCTGTTGAAATCAGAGCACTACATTTTGGCCACCGTGCTCGATCCTAGATTTAAAACCTACCTTGGATCTCTCTTTCCGGCACACACAAGTCTGCTGGGGTTCAAAGACCTGCTGGTGAGAAAATTGTCAAGTCAAGCGGAATGCGACCTGTCAACATCTCCTCCTTCACATTCTCCCGCAACTGGGGGTGCGAGGAAAAGGCTCAGAATTCCGAGCCCACCCGCTGGCGGTGATGCAGGGCAGTCTGGAGCGACTGCTGATGCTGACATCTGGTCCGGACTGAAGGACCTGCCAACGATTACGGATACGGACATGTCGTCTACTGGCACTGCATATGATTCTCTCCCCATTGAAAGAATGGTGGAGGATTATATGAGTGACCGCATCCAAGTAGGCACGTCAGACAGTCCGTACTTATACTGGCAGGAAAAAGAGGCAATTTGGAGGCCCTTGCACAAACTGGCTTTATTCTACCTAAGTTGCCCTCCCACAAGTGTGTACTCCGAAAGAGTGTTTAGTGCCGCCGCTCACCTTGTCAGCAATCGGCGTACGAGGTTACTTCCAGAAAATGTGGAGAAGATGATGTTCATTAAAATGAATTATAATCAATTCCTCCGTGGAGACATTGACCAGCAGCAATTGCCTCCACGAAGTACACAGGGAGCTGAGATGGTGGATTCCAGTGGGGACGAATTGATAATCTGTGAGGAGGGGGATGTACACGGTGATATATCGGAGGATGATGATGAGGTGGACATCTTGCCTCTGTAGAGCCAGTTTGTGCAAGGAGAGATTAATTGCTTCTTTTTTGGTGGGGGTCCAAACCAACCCGTCATTTCAGTCACAGTCGTGTGGCAGACCCTGTCACTGAAATGATGGGTTGGTTAAAGTGTGCATGTCCTGTTTATACAACATAAGGGTGGGTGGGAGGGCCCAAGGACAATTCCATCTTGCACCTCTTTTTTCTTTCATTTTTCTTTGCGTCATGTGCTGTTTGGGGAGTATTTTTTTGAAGGGCCATCCTGCGTGACACTGCAGTGCCACTCCTAGATGGGCCAGGTGTTTGTGTCGGCCACTAGGGTCGCTTATCTTACTCACACAGCTACCTCATTGCGCCTCTTTTTTTCTTTGCGTCATGTGCTGTTTGGGGAGTGTTTTTTGGAAGGGCCATCCTGCGTGACACTGCAGTGCCACTCCTAGATGGGCCAGGTGTTTGTGTCGGCCACTAGGGTCGCTTAGCTTACTCACACAGCTACCTCATTGCGCCTCTTTTTTTCTTTGCGTCATGTGCTGTTTGGGGAGTGCTTTTTGGAAGGGCCATCCTGCGTGACACTGCAGTGCCACTCCTAGATGGGCCAGGTGTTTGTGTCGGCCACTAGGGTCGCTTATCTTACTCACACAGCTACCTCATTGCGCCTCTTTTTTTCTTTGCGTCATGTGCTGTTTGGGGAGTGTTTTTTGGAAGGGCCATCCTGCGTGACACTGCAGTGCCACTCCTAGATGGGCCAGGTGTTTGTGTCAGCCACTAGGGTCGCTTAGCTTACTCACACAGCTACCTCATTGCGCCTCTTTTTTTCTTTGCGTCATGTGCTGTTTGGGAAGTGTTTTTTGGAAGGGCCATCCTGCGTGACACTGCAGTGCCACTCCTAGATGGGCCAGGTGTTTGTGTCGGCCACTAGGGTCGCTTAGCTTACTCACACAGCTACCTCATTGCGCCTCTTTTTTTCTTTGCGTCATGTGCTGTTTGGCGAGTGTTTTTTGGAAGGGCCATCCTGCGTGACACTGCAGTGCCACTACTAGATGGGCCAGGTGTTTGTGTCGGCCACTAGGGTCGCTTAGCTTACTCACACAGCTACCTCATTGCGCCTCTTTTTTTCTTTGCGTCATGTGCTGTTTGGGGAGTGTTTTTTGGAAGGGCCATCCTGCGTGACACTGCAGTGCCACTCCTAGATGGGCCAGGTGTTTGTGTCGGCCACTAGGGTCGCTTATCTTACTCACACAGCTACCTCATTGCGCCTCTTTTTTTCTTTGCGTCATGTGCTGTTTGGGGAGTGTTTTTTGGAAGGGCCATCCTGCGTGACACTGCAGTGCCACTCCTAGATGGGCCAGGTGTTTGTGTCGGCCACTAGGGTCGCTTAGCTTAGTCATCCAGCGACCTCGGTGCAAATTTTAGGACTAAAAATAATATTGTGAGGTGTGAGGTGTTCAGAATAGACTGAAAATGAGTGGAAATTATGGTTTTTGAGGTTAATAATACTTTGGGATCAAAATGACCCCCAAATTCTATGATTTAAGCTGTTTTTTAGTGTTTTTTGAAAAAAACACCCGAATCCAAAACACACCCGAATCCGACAAAAAAAATTCGGTGAGGTTTTGCCAAAACGCGGTCGAACCCAAAACACGGCCGCGGAACCGAACCCAAAACCAAAACACAAAACCCGAAAAATTTCAAGTGCAGATCTCTAGTATTTGCCCAAATCAAATGAGCTTCTAACTACAGGTATCATTTCATTTACTGTGCTAGATAAGTGACAGAAGATGATTGGGTGGTTTGGACATCTGCACTTTATCTCTTTCCAAGGCTTGATACATCTCCCCAAGAGTGCTGTATATCAAATATATGTCTGGCTGCTATACAGCAGACCAGGAGCACCAGCAGGACAGTTGAGTAACAGTCATATCAGTAATAATTTGCGGACCCTGTGAAATTAGCATTCAGTAAAGACGGGAGACTCAGTCAATGAATACATAAAACATTTTTTAGTTTATGTTAAAATATCAAAAGTTTATTAAGTGGAATAGTTAATAAATAATATTTCTCTTACGTCCTAGAGGTTGCTGGGGTCCATATTAGTACCATGGAGTATAGACGGGTCCACCAGGAGCCATTGGCACTTTAAGAGTTTAATAGTGTGGGCTGGCTCCTCCCTCTATGCCCCTCCTACCAGACTCAGTTTAGAAAATGTGCCCGGAGGAGCCAGTCACAGCTAGGGGAGCTCTATAGAGCTTTCTTAGTAAAAGTTCTTCTTAGAGTTTTTATTTTGCAGGGAGGCTGCTGGCAACATCCTCCCTGCATCGAGGGACTGAGGGTGGGAGCAGTGTCTGCCCTGCGGGGTCTGAGCCACTGTGCTGACTGGACACTGAACTCTAGAGGGGATAGATCGCTCCCCGCCACAGAGCTGAAGTGTGGCGAGTTAGTCACCACCCTGTCTTGCAGAGCTGAAGTGTGGCAAGTGAGTCACCCCCCCCCCTAACAAGCGAGGGGTCGATGTGAAGATGGCGGCTACAGGGTAGCCGGATGTCTCAGCGTTACCAAGGTGCTGCACTGTAAGGGGCACCCTGAGCCAGCGCCTGACCCTACACTAACCAATCCAGCCTGTTGGGGTCTGCGGATCTCAGCCAACACATAAAAACCTCAGGCCAGTATAATCTATGAAGAGCGGGAAGACAGCGCCATTAAGGGGGCGGAGCTTCTTCTCAGAGCGGACCCAGCAGCGTTTCAGCGCCATTTTTCTGCCTGCAGTCGGATGCAAGTGGAAGATCAGTCCCTCCAGTGCAACTCCAGCTATCTGTATGGTACCAGGGGGTTGTAGAAGGGAGGGGAGGCTGTGTAAAGACTGTGTCACCTATTAAGGGACACAGTCAGCGCTGGTTTAGGGTCTCCCTATACCTGTAATAGCGCTGTGTGTGGGTTGGCTCCAATCTCTCTGCCATTCTTGGGGGGGAAACTCTGTCTGCCCGGTACCCTGTGTGTATGTGGGGTGAGTGGTGTGTATTAGCAAACATGACTAGAGACTCTGTTTCATATGCTGCAGAGGATTTATCTTCTCAGGAAGATACCATTCCATGTAATCAGGATTGCACTGTTGTAGCGCAGAGCCCATCTACAGAACCGGAGTGGTTAGCCTCTCTTAGGAGACTATTTCTCAGATTTCTGAAAGGGTTACAAGAACTGAGCACACAACTCCGGTATTGCAATCCTCTATGGCTGTATGATCTGATACTGCTCCCTCAGGGTCCCCTGCGGTACATTCTCACAAACGTGTACTTGCCAAGATTCTGCAGGATGACACTGACACCGATTCTGACACTGGAGATGGTGACGGGGATGTGTCGAGGGGGACGGCATCACTTGCTAAGGGGGTGCAGTTGATTGAGGCAGTACGGGATGTGTTGCATATTTCTGACACAACTCCTGAGCAGGTTGAGGAGGCCTTTTTCACGGAGAGTAAGAAGGCCCCTCTCACCTTCCCAGCATCTAAGGAATTAAATGCTATCTTTGAAAAAGCCTGGAAAAATCCTGAGAAAAAATTCCAGATCCCTAAGAGCCCAGAGCACGATAGAAAAAAATGGGAGTCTCGGCCGATAGTTGACGCCTCTGTCTCCAGGCTGTCAAAACAGGTGGTTTTACCAGTCCCGGGATCTACCGTGTTGAAGGACCCGGCAGATCGCATGGTGGATGCTATGCTCAAATCCATATACATGGCCTCAGGGGCTATACTGCGGCCTACTATTGCCTGTGCATGGATTTCTAAAGCTATAGCCAGGTGGTCAATCACTCTGTAGGAGGACATGACTACGATGGATAAGGGTGACGTTCATTTATTTTTACGTAACATTCAGGATTCTGCAGGGTTCCTGGTAGATTCCATGAAGGACCTGGGTTCCATGGCTGCGGGTATCTCCTCCATGTCCGTCTCAGCTCGCAGGGGTCTCTGGCTGCGCCAATGGTCTGTGGACGCGGAATCCAGAAAGTGTGGAGGGCCTACCCTATATAGGTCAGGCTCTGTTTGGGGAGGCGCTGGATGCGTGGATTGCCACGGCTACCGCGGGTAAGTCTCCTTTTCTCCCCTCAGCTACACCAGCTACGAAGAAGCCTTTTACACCAGCCACGTCACAGTCCTTTCAGCCCGCGAGGCCTAGAAAGAACAAGCCTTCTCACACCTTCTTTAGAGGTGGTCATGCTAAAGGAAAAAAGACTGCTTCCACAGGTTCCCAAGACCAGAAGCCTGCTTCTGGTACCTCAAAGTCCTCCGCATGATGGTGGACCGCACAGCCTGGAGGAAGATCAGGTGGGAGCAAGACTCCGGCATTCCAGCCACGTCTGGGTGTCGTCAGGCCTGGACACTTGGGTACTAGATATAGTGTCCAGGGGGTACAGGCTGGAGTTTCAAACCCTCCCACCTCACCGTTTCTTCAAATCAGGCTTGCCAGCTTTGCCGGCAGTCAGCAATTCTTCTGGAAGCTATCCGAAAATTGGTAGTGTCCGAGGTCATTGTTCCAGTACCGCTTCATCAGTGGAACAAAGGTTACTATTCGAACCTTTTTGTGGTACCGAAGCCGGATGGTTCGGTACGGCCAATTCTGAACTTAAAATCTTTGAACTCTTATCTCAGGGAGTTCAAATTCAAGATGGAGTCTGTGAGAGCTGTCATCTCAGGACTGACGGAGGGGGAGTTCCTGGTGTCCCTGGACATCAAGGATGTGTACCTCCACATTCCCAGTTGGTCGCTGCATCAGGCATATCTCAGGTTTGCTACTAAAAAGAAAAGGATTGTCTCTTGGTTGGCGCACTTGTGAAGAAGAGATATGTATATATTAAAATATAACTTTTAATTACAATTAGTTGAAAAATGCCTGAGATGTTGGAGGAACTTGATAATGAGAGTGTAAGAGATCCCCACACATTACGACCTTTTGATGCGACTAAGATCAAAAAGAAGTCCACTTTCTTTCCGGATTATAAAATCTGTCCCCCTGTCCAGGTCTACCTGGACTTAGTATCCAGGGACCTAGACATTCTCTTTAGAGAACATCATTTTTATCAGTTGTATAGTGACAATTTGTCTCAGGATGAAAGATCTGCTCTAAAGGATATTTCCCAATGGCAGGATACTGTTATCAAGCCCTCAGATAAGGGGGGCAATGTAGTTTTGTGGCCGAGGACTATGTACATTAAAGAACTGAACAAACAGTTGAGAGACCGGTCATGCTATAAACCTTTAACCTTCAATCCGACATCTAATTTCCAAACACAATATCATAATATCATCTCACAAGCATTAACTCAGGGCATCATTTCCAAGAGGGACTTTGACTTCTTGAAGAATGACAAGCCGGTTGTGCCGACACTATACTTACTTCCGAAAGTCCACAAAAATTAGACCACGCCACCAGGGAGGCCTATTGTCTCTGGTGTAGGAAGCCTCACCGAGAAAGCTAGTATTTATGTTGATCAGCATTTACGACAATTTGTGACTTCTTTGCCTTCCTACGTTAGGGACACAATGGATGTTTTAACTAGACTTCAGAACATCACAGTCACCCCTGGTACATGGATAGCAACGTATGACATTGAGAGTTTGTATACTAGCATCAATCATACAAAAGGGCTAGAGGCGATCAAGTTTTTTCTGGACATGTGTCTACAGCAGGATTTCAACACCTTCCTTCTCTCCCTATTGGAGTTCATACTTACTAAAAACTACTTCACATGTAATGAACGGTACTATCTCCAGGTTAGGGGCACAGCTATGGGGACGGCTTGTGCCCCCACTTATGCTGGCCTCTACCTGGGATGGTGGGAGAGAGAAATGGTTTTTCAGGAGAGTCACGAGAAATATACCGATCACATCATAATCTATTTAAGGTATATAGATGATGTTCTCATCCTGTGGGATGGTGATCAAACTCTCTTGGAGGAATTTATATCCATCCTCAATAAGAATGACTTGAACCTGAAACTTACCGGCAAAATGAGTCAGGAGATGATACATTTTTTGGACCTCATCATAAGGATTGAAGGGGACGGATCAATCTCAACTGATATATTCAGGAAACAAACGGCTACAAACAGCATTTTACATTCAACCAGTTCACATTTACCGGCGACCATTAAAGCAATACCCAAAGGGGAATTCTTACGTACTATGAGAAACTGTTCAGATCCCACTAGTTTTGCTATAAGAGAACAACAACTGTCAGATAGATTGAAGCAGAGAGGCTACAGCAGTAGGATCATTAAATCAGCAAAACGAGACATCAAAACCTACTCCAGGGATTCTCTACTTGTCCCTAAGGTCAGATCTCCCAAGGAAGAACCGGTGAGATACATTGGCACCTTTAATAACAAATGGCGCGAAATCAATACCATCTTACAGAGACATTGGCCAGTTTTAAAAACGGATAATGATCTCAAAGAAATTCTGCCTGAAAAAGTACAAACCAGTTGGAGAAGGTCTCGTAACTTAAAAGATATACTGGTTAAGAGTCATCTTTCATCCCAAAAGAAACCAATCTATCATAAGAAAGGCTCATACTGTTGCAGGCAATGTAAAGCCTGCCAGTATATGATTTCCAAAACTGATTATCAGGACAAATATGGTAGAAAGTGGAATATTGATAGCTACATTGACTGTACAACCCCTGGAGTGGTATATCAACTGATTTGCCCTTGAACATGATATATATCGGTAAGACGATAAGACCTTTGAAGGTCAGAATACTAGAGCATGTTGGCAGTATCAGAAATGCCAGGCAGGACAAACTAAGGTTTAAATCTCTGACCCCTGTAGCTAACCACTTTCTCCACCAACACAATGGGATACCGAAGGGTCTCCAGGCTTTTGGTCTGAAACATTTCAGTATTGGTGTTCGGGGAGAGGGGGGGGGGTGATATTGATGGGGACCTCCTTAGGTTTGAAAGTAAGATGATATTTTTGATGGGAAGCCAATATCCCAAAGGGCTGAACGAGAATAACAGTTACCTACCTTTTTTATAAAATACAGGAGTCAATATCAATTATCTTTATGAGTATATCATCGCTAAGGGCTTAAGAACCTGATGTTATATTGGTATTAATCATGGAGACATTCTAATATCTCCTGTATTTATAGGTATCAAGATTTGTGACACTATACAACTACTGTTCTTATACTAATTAGGTGATTCATATTCCGGGGTCCCAATAGATCAATGGTATATCATAAGATTTAATTACGTTACAACAATATCACATTTATTTCAGAAATATTTGGGACAAATTAGTCAAGTGGTACATTAATATGATTTTTGACGTTGCTTATTTTTAGCATTATTGATTAGAGTTATGTACTTAAGCAACAATAAGAATCATTTAAGATGATAATAGCAATTCCCGGAGCATGCATGGTTTCTTGATAATATTAGGATGGATATGTACTGACATCCAAATTAAGGACCTCAGTCTGAGGGTTAAAATTATGTTATGAAATTAGAGAGGGCCATGACATCAAAATAAGGCACGGTTAAATCAATTCACGGCAAAATGTTTCATATACACACTCATTTTCCATCACATAGATTTTTTCACTTTTTTCTTCTTTTTTTGATTGCAGTCTTTAGTCACATTTTTATCACATCTTATAAAGTATATGATTCTATATTAAAATATGATTTAATATATATCACTTAATCACATTTAGTTTGCACCTAAAGCACTTCCATACTCACCATGTATTACGACTCCACATAATTTTTATTATCATACATTAATTTCTGACACCAGCACTTGCACAATTAAGTATTTTTCCATGTCATTGGTTCATTAATGTATTAATGATATAATACTAATAAACTATATTGTTATATATAGAACTCTATCTAATTGATTGCAGCAATTGCTACTTATCATATTAATATATAATCCTTCTCCCCGGGTTTTTTCAAGGTACCAAATGTCACTATTTTCAAATTTTATAGTTCCATTATTTTTTAACAATGCCATCCTATTGGGCTGTAGTATTTAAATGCGTCCCCTTGTCTATACTTTTTCGTTTCTATTTGTGATAATGAAGCAGTGTAGATCAATGTTTGGGCCTCGGATATACTATATATCATCTAATTACTTAAATCATTTGTAATATAAGAGGTACTGTTTATCCGATCAGCTGTGGAGGACAGGGGACACGATAGAACGTCTCCTGAATGGGAGATCACATGACCGTTAAATCACGCGGCTATTGGCCCTTGCAGCCGTTATAGTCTCTCCGTGCAGGGCAATCGGGTTTGCCCTGACGAAGCTTATGTGAAACGTGCACGTGGGCGTTTCAGAGCGGCGCTAGTACGCCGGCTCACTTCACTATGTGTCTGCAATAATCAATCATAATGTGTTTAATATTTATTGTAGTTTTGTGAAAATTGTGCACAATACATGGAATGTGATCTCAGTTAGGGATGAGGAGTAGGACTGATGTATATTGCAATAGGATGCACTGATTTAAATTTAGCTTAGCACCGGGACCTGTATGCTTAAACTGTGAGAGAACCAGGAGTTCAGCATATCAGTATCAACACACCTAATTTAATCAAGCCAGTTTATTCTGTGGATATAGTTCACTGGCATTTATTGTCCACTCCAGGTGGTTTAATACATAGGGACATTAAGTGCAGGCTATGGCAACATTGTGCAATAACTGCATATGATAATCTCAGCACACCAGTACTAACACACCTGATCTAATTAAGCCAGTTCACTCTGTGGATAAAGTTCACTGGCATTTAGTGTCCACTCCAGTTGGTTCAGTACACAGGGACATTTAGTGCAGGCTATAGCAATATTGTGCAATAATTGTATATGATAAAAAAGCCCATCCCTATTTAAACAGCAAATGCCTATTGGGTGAAATGACTTTCTAGAAAGCAAACGCAATTATTTCCTGTAGGATTTTCTGTTCAAAAAAATGAGCACAACAGCCCATCCCTATTCAGGGAGATCATAATTCACAGCCCCAGCTGTAACTGTTACATTGATTATAGTAACACCATAAATGCCTTGGATTGTTGCAATTTACAAGGAAGTAACAGAATAGTTACACGAGAGAGAAAAGAATCAGCAATTCCGCTGTGTCAAATCAGCATAGCATTTAGGTTGGATGTGTCTTGTATAACTGAATACAGTATAGATAGCTTACAGTATATATGCTCTCTATTTATAATATCGCAATATAATATCTACATGAGAGAGATTTAAACAAGCCAATCTACTGTATCAAATTAAATTCAGATGGCAGACACTGTATATATGCCCTCTGCAAGATAATCTGTATGTTTAAATAACAGAGAAATACATATGTAGTCAAGTGCAATAGATATGCACAATGACAACTTATTTGTGAACACAGGTTGTTTAATTTAATCTGCATGATATACAGATTGACTGCACATTAATGTTTCCTGTAGGATACAATATTTAATGAAATGGACACAGAAGTCCACCTTTATTAAATGATACAGGATCCTGTAGCTCTAGCTGCAACTGTTACAGCGCATAAAGTAACAGAGGTGTGGAACGAACAGCTAGGAGCTACATGCTAATAGTTACTATGCATTTAAGAGTGTGCTGTAACAGCTTCGGATTATAACATTCTGTGTGACAGTGATAAAAGGGGCTATTAATGAGCTATAATTATCAAATCATATGTGGCAATGACTGCTCACTGATCTCGTGTGCATGATAGATGAGGTTGGGTTCTATGGATCACAGCATCTCGTGTGACAGTAATAAAATGGTTATCAGTGTGCTAAAATAATCAAAACACATGTGGTAATGACTGCTCACCGATCTTATATGCAGGATAAATGTGATCGATTCCATGAATATGTGCATAATTAGAAACATATCTGCTCACGACCAGAATTAATAAAGGTACTTTAATAAATTAAGAATTAATTTGAGCAGCCAATAATTTGTGATTTTCCTCAAACTACAGTGAGATACACTTAAAAATGATTAAAGGTACAGACACAATAAAGACACATAGGAGAATTAGATAATATTTTTATCTTTATTATATATTGTTATATTTCATGTACTATTTGTGATTATTGTCTTATGATTTTTCACGTTCTCAGGCATTTTTTAACTAATTGTAATTAAAAGTTATATTTTAATATATACATATCTCTTCTTCACAAGTGCGCCAACCAAGAGACAATCCTTTTCTTTTTAGTAGTTCTCCTTCAACCTATTGTCTATGGCGGCACCCCCACAGTAAAATGTTATAAATTAATTCATAATATGGAAATTGGGGTTTTTCTTGTTATCTGATTAATAGCATTAACAATTCAACACAAGTCCAGTGCAGAGGATTACATCCCTACCCCCTTATCCTTGAATCTACATATCTCAGGTTTGCACTGTTAGACGATCACTATCAGTTTCAGGCACTGCCGTTCGGTCTCTCCACGGCACCGAGGGTCTTCACCAAGGTGATAGCAGAGATGATGGTTCTCCTCCGCAAGCAAGGGGTGAACATAATTCCATATCTGGACGATCTCCTGATCAAGGCATCATCCAGGGAGAAGTTGTTAAGATCCATTGCTCTCACGACACATCTGTTCAAGGAGCACGGTTGGATCCTAAACCTTCCAAAGTCTCATCTGGAGCTGACAAGGAGGCTGTCTTTCCTGGGGATGATCCTAGACACGGAAGTGCAGAGGGTGTTTCTACCGGTGGAGAAAGCATTGGTGATTCAAACGATGGTCCAGGATGTCTTGAAGCCTACCCGAGTATCAGTTCATCAGTGCATCCGCCTTCTGGTGAAGATGGTTGCCTCCTACGAGGCTCTGCAGTACAGAAGGTTTCATGCTCAATCCTTTCAGCTGGATCTCTTGGACCAGTGGTCGGGATCTCACCTATATATGCACCAGAGGATACATCTGTCACCGAAACTGGCCAAGGAGGGCTTGGTACGCGGATCTGCTGGATCTTCTGCTGGAAGTTCCAAGGCCCTTACCTCTTTGGGAGGATCTACTACTGCAGGGGCCATTTGCTTATCAAGACTTACCACGGCTGCGTTTGACGGCATGGCGGTTGAGTGCCAGATCTTAGCTTGGAAGGATATCCCGAGTGAGGTTATTCCTACCCTGATACAGGCTAGGAAGGGGGTAACGCCTAAACATTACAATCAAATTTGGAAAAAAATATGTTTCTTGGTGTGAATCCAAGAAATTTCCTGCGGTGGAGTTTCAACTTGGACGTTTTCTCCTTTTCCTGCAAGCAGGTGTGGATATGGGTGGTCATTCCGAGTTGTTCGCTCGTTGCCGATTTTCGCTATATTGCGATTAGTCGCTTACTGCGCATGCGCAAGGTTCGCAGAGCGCATGCGGTTAGTTATTTTACACAAAAGTTAGGTATTTTACTCATGGTATAACAAGGATTTTTCATCGTTCTGGTGATCGTAGTGTGATTGACAGGAAGTGGGTGTCTCTGGCCGGAAACTGGCCGTTTTCTGGGCGTGTGTGAAAAAACGCTGGCGTTTTTGGGAAAAACGCAGGAGTGTCTGAAGAAACGGGGGAGTGTCTGGGCGAACGCTGGGTGTGTTTGTGACGTCAAACCAGGAACGAAACTGACTGAACTGATCGCACTGGCTGAGTAAGTCTGGAGCAACTCAGAAACTGCTAAGTAATTTCTATTTGCAATTCTGCGAATCTTTCGTTCGCAATTCTGCTAAGCTAAGATACACTCCCAGAGGGCGGCGGCTTAGCGTGTGCAATGCTGCTAAAAGCAGCTAGCGAGTGAACAACTCGGAATGAGGGCCATGGGCCTGAGATTGGGCTCCATCAAGGTCCAGATCTCAGCTTTGTCCATAAACAATTGGCTGTCCTCCCTGAGGTTCAGACCTTTTTGAAGGGGGTTCTGCACATCCAGCCTCCCTTTGTGGCGCCAACGGCACCCTGGGATCTTGATGTGGTGTTGCAGTTCCTGCAATCGGATTGGTTTGATCCTCTACAGGAGGCTGAAATCAAGTTTCTCACGTGGAAGGCAGTCACTTTGTTGGCCTTAGCTTCTGCTCGACGCGTGTCAGAATTGGGGGCTTTGTCTTGTAAAAGTCCCTATCTGATCTTCCATGAGGATAGGGTGGAACTCAGGACTCATCCGCAGTTCCATCCTAAGGTTGTATCAGCTTTTCATATCAACCAACCTATTGTGGCGCCATGGGCTACTGACTCCTCAATTGCTTCAAAGGCCTTGGATGTTGTGAGTGCTTTGAAGATTTATGTGAAGAGGACGGCTCGTCATAGAAAATCTGACTCTCTGTTTGTCCTCTATGATCCCAAGAAAGTTGGATGTCCTGCTAAGCAGTCGACTTCACGCTGGATCAGGTTCACCATCCAGCATGCATATTCTACGGCAGGATTGCCGTGTCCAAAATCTGTTAAGGCCCACTCTACTCGTAAGGTGGGTTCTTCCTGGGCAGCTGCCCGGGGTGTCTCGGCTATACAGATTTGCCGAGCAGCTACTTGGTCTGGGTCGAACACGTTTGCTAAGTTTTACAAGTTCGATACTTTGGCCTCTGATGACCTCAAGTTTGGTCATGCGGTTTTGCAGGAGCCTCCGTGCTCTCCCTCTCATTCTGGGAGCTTTGGTACATCCCTGTGGTACTAATATGGACCACATAATCCTCTAGGACATAAGAGAAAATAGGATTTTAATTACCGTATTTTTTGGACCGTAAGACGCACTTTTTCTCCCCAAAAATGTGGGGGAAAAAGTATGTGCGTCTTATGGAGCGAATAAGACGTTTGCGGGTAGCGGGTAGTGGCGGCGGCCGGCGGGTAGCGGAGGCTGGCGGGTAGCGGCGGGTCCTGGATGCTACTGCTGCGCCGTCATCAGCAGAGCGGCCACAACTCAGCAGCAGAGCCGGCGTCATGTAACTCCCCCGCTCCCCCATACCTCCTCCCTCCTCAGGAGAGCAGGGAACCACTGGTACTGTCGGGTAGCGGTGGGTCCTGGATGCTGCTGCTGCTGCTGTGCCGTCATCATCAGAGCGCAGAGCGGCCACATCTCAGCAGCAGAGCCGGCGTCATGTGACTCCCCCGCTCCCCCCCACCTCCTCCCTTCTCAGGAGACGCAGGGAACTACTGGTACTGTCAGTGTGTGTGTGTATGCTCGCTCTGATGTGTGTGTGTGTGTGTCTGTGTATGCTGGCTCTAACAGAAGGCTGCACTGTATTCTTGAGTCTGAGAAATCACAGAAATATCTCTTAGAGGTCAGAATATTTTTTTCCCAGTTTTCCTACTCTAAAAACTAGGTGCGTCTTATGGTCAGGTGCGTCTTATGGTCCGAAAAATACGGTACCTACCGGTAAATCCTTTTCTTGTAGTCCGTAGAGGATGCTGGGCGCCCGCACAGCGCTTCGTTTCCTGTATTGGTTTTATAGTTCAGTACTGCCTGGTTCCTAGGTAAGTTCTGCGTTATTTACTGTTTCAGTACCGTTTCAGCTGTTGCTGAGTTTTCCGGCACGTTGGCCAGATTTGCCTGTTGTGTGAGCTGGCATGAATCTCGCCACTATCTGTGTATTTCCTTCTCTCGAAGTATGTCGTCTCCTCGGGCACAGTTTCTAGACTGAGTCTGGTAGGAGGGGCATAGAGGGAGGAGCCAGCCCACACTATTAAACTCTTAAAGTGCCAATGGCTCCTGGTGGACCCGTCTATACCCCATGGTACTAATATGGACCCCAGCATCCTCTACAGACTACGAGAAAAGGATTTACCGGTAGGTGATTAAAAATAAGAATTTACTTACCGATAATTCTATTTCTCGGAGTCCGTAGTGGATGCTGGGGTTCCTGAAAGGACCATGGGGAATAGCGGCTCCGCAGGAGACAGGGCACAAAAGTAAAGCTTTTACAGGTCAGGTGGTGTGTACTGCCTCCTCCCCCTATGACCCTCCTCCAGACTCCAGTTAGGTACTGTGCCCGGACGAGCGTACACAATAAGGGAGGATTTTGAATCCCGGGTAAGACTCATACCAGCCACACCAATCACACCGTACAACTTGTGATCTAAACCCAGTTAACAGTATGATAACAGAGGAGCCTCTGAAAGATGGCTTCCTAAACAATAACCCGAATTAGTTAACAATAACTATGTACAAGTATTGCAGATAATCCGCACTTGGGATGGGCGCCCAGCATCCACTACGGACTCCGAGAAATAGAATTATCGGTAAGTAAATTCTTATTTTCTCTATCGTCCTAAGTGGATGCTGGGGTTCCTGAAAGGACCATGGGGATTATACCAAAGCTCCCAAACGGGCGGGAGAGTGCGGATGACTCTGCAGCACCGAATGAGAGAACTCCAGGTCCTCCTTTGCCAGGGTATCAAATTTGTAAAAATTTACAAACGTGTTCTCCCCTGACCACGTAGCTGCTCGGCAGAGTTGTAATGCCGAGACCCCTCGGGCAGCCGCCCAAGATGAGCCCACCTTCCTTGCGGAATGGGCCTTAACAGATTTAGGCTGTGGCAGGCCTGCCACAGAATGTACAAGTTGAATTTTGTTACAAATCCAACGAGCAATCGACTGCTTAGAAGCAGGTGCACCCAACTTGTTGGGTGCATACAGTATAAACAGCGAGTCAGATTTTCTGACTCCAGCCGTCCTTTAAATGTATATTTTTAAGGCTCTGACAACGTCCAACAACTTGGAGTCCTTCAAGTCGTCTGTAGCCGCAGGCACTACAATAGGCTGGTTCAGGTGAAACGCTGATACCACCCCAGGGAGAAAATGCGGACGCGTCCGCAGCTCTGCCCTATGTCGAATGGAAAATTAAATAAGGGCTTTTATAAAACAAAGCCGCCAGTTCAGATACTCTCCCGGCCGAAGCCAGGGCCAGTAACATAGTCACTTTCCATGTGAGATATTTCAAATCCACATTCTTTAGTGGTTCAAACCAATTGGATTTGAGGAAATCTAAAACTACATTTAGATCCCACGGTGCCACCTTAGGCACCACAGGAGGCTGTATATGCAGTACTCCTTTGATAAAAATCTGGACCTCAGGGACTGAGGCCAATTCTCTTTGGAAGAATATTGATAGGGCCGAAATTTGAACCTTAATAGATCCCAATTTGAGACCCATAGACAATCCTGATTGCAGGAAATGTAGGAAAATGACCCAGTTGAAATTCCTCCATCGGAGCACTCCGCTGCTCGCACCACGCAACATATTTTCGCCAAATACGGCGATAATGCTTCGCGGTGACTTCCTTCCTTGCCTTTATCAAGGTAGGAATGACTTCTTCTGGAATGCCTTTTCCTTTTAGGATCTGGCATTCAAACGCCATGCCGTCAAACGCAGCCGCGGTAAGTCTTGAAAAAGACAAGGACCCTGCTGAAGCAGGTCCCTTCTCAGAAATAGAGGCCACGGATCGTCCGTGACCATCTCTTGAAGTTCCGGGTACCAAGTCCTTCTTGGCCAATCCGGAGCCACTAGTCTTACTCCTCTTTGCCGTATAATCCTCAATACCTTTGGTATGAGAGGCAGAGGAGGAAACACATATACGGACTGGTACACCCAAGGTGTTACCAACGCGTCCACAGCTATTGCCTGCGGATCTCTTGACCTGGCGCAATAACTGTCCAGTGTCTTGTTGAGGCGAGACGCCATCATGTCCACCATTGGTTTTACCCAACGGTTTAATAGCATGTGGAAAACTTCTGGATGAAGTACCCACTCTCCCGGGTGAAGGTCGTGTCTGCTGAGGAAGTCTGCTTCCCAGTTGTCCACGCCCGGGATGAATACTGCTGACAGTGCTATCACGTGATTCTCCGCCCAGCGAAGGATCCTGGCAGCTTCTGCCATTCTGTTTCTTGTGCCGCCCTGTCTGTTTACATGGGCGACTGCCGTGATGTTGTCCGACTGGATCAACACCGGTCTTCCTTGAAGCAGAGGTTCCGCCTGGCTTAGAGCATTGTAGATTGCTCTTAGTTCCAGAATGCTTATGTGAAGAGACTTTTTCAGGCTCGACCACACTCCCTGGAAATTTCTTCCCTGTGTGACTGCTCCCCAGCCTCTCAGGCTGGCATCCGTGGTCACCAGGATCCAATCCTGCATGCCGAATCTGCGGCCCTCCAATAGATGAGCCTCCTGCAACCACCACAGAAGGGATACCCTTGTCCTCGGCGACAGGGTTATCCGCAGGTGCATCTGAAGATGCGACCCTGACCATTTGTCCAACAGATCCCTTTGCATGGAATCTGCCGAAAGGGATTGCTTCGTAAGAAGCTACCATTTTTTCCCAGGACTCTTGTGCATTGATGTACAGACACCTTTCCTGGTTTTAGGAGGTTCCTGACCAGGTCAGATAACTCCTTGGCTTTTTCTTCGGGAAGAAAAACCTTTTTCTGAACTGTGTCCAGAATCATCCCCAGGAACAGCAGACGAGTTGTCGGCATTAATTGGGATTTTGGAATATTCAGAATCCATCCGTGCTGCTTTAGCACCTCTTGAGATAGTGCTAAACCCATCTCTAGCTGTTCTCTGGACCTTGTCCTTATTAGGAGATCGTCCAAGTATGGGATAATTAATACGCCTTTTCTTCGAAGAAGAAATATTATCTCGGCCATTACCTTTGTAAAGACCCGAGGTGCCGTGGACAAACCAAACGGCAGCGTCTGAAACTGATAGTGACAGTTTTGTACAACGAACCTGAGGTACCCCTGGTGTGAGGGGTAATTGGAACGTGGAGATACGCATCCTTGATGTCCAAGGATACCATAAAGTCCCCTTCTTCCAGGTTCGCTATCACTGCTCTGAGTGACTCCATCTTGAACTTGAACTTCTTTATGTACAGGTTCAAGGACTTCAGATTTAGAATAGGCCTTACCGAGCCATCCGGCTTCGGTACCACAAAAAGAGTGGAATAATACCCCTTCCCTTGTTGTAGAAGAGGTACCTTGACTATCACCTGCTGAGAATACAGCTTGTGAATGGCTTCCAAAACCGTCTCCCTTTCTGAGGGGGACGTTGGTAAAGCCGATTTCAGGAAACGGCGAGGTGGCTCTGTCTCTAATTTCAACCTGTACCCCTGAGATATTATCTGCAGGATCCAGGGATTTACCTGCGAGTGAGCCCACTGCGCGCTGTAATTTTTGAGACGACCGCCTACCGCCCCCAAGTCCGCTTGCGAAGCCCCAGCGTCATGCTGAGGCTTTTGTAGAAGCCGGGGAGGGCTTCTGTTCCTGGGAAGGAGCTGCCTGTTGCTGTCTCTTCCCTCGTCCTCTGCCTCGTGGCAGATATGAATAGCCCTTTGCTCTCTTATTTTTAAAGGAACGAAAAGGCTGCGGTTGAAAAGTCGGTGCCTTTTTCTGTTGGGGAGTGACTTGAGGTAGAAAGGTGGATTTCCCGGCCGTAGCCGTGGCCACCAAATCCGATAGACCGACCCCAAATAACTCCTCTACGCATCGCCTGTCCACTGTCGTGTCCATAAAGCTCTTCTGGCCGAAATGGACATAGCACTTACCCGTGATGCCAGTGTGCAGATATCTCTCTGTGCATCACGCATATAAAGAAATGCATCCTTTATTTGTTCTAACGACAGTAAAATATTGTCCCCGTCCAGGGTATCAATATTTTCGATCAGGGACTCTGACCAAACTACCCCAGCACTGCACATCCAGGCAGTCGCAATAGCTGGTCGTAGTATAACACCTGCATGTGTGTATATACCTTTTTGGATATTTTCCATCCTCCTATCTGATGGATCTTTAAGTGCGGCCGTCTCAGGAGAGGGTAACGCCACTTGTTTTGATAAGCGTGTTAGCGCTTTGTCCACCCTAGGAGGTGTTTCCCAGCGCTCCCTAACCTCTGGCGGGAAAGGGTATAAAGCCAATAACTTCTTTGAAATTAGCAGTTTTTTATCGGGGCACCCCACGCTTCATCACACACGTCATTTAATTCTTCTGATTCGGTAAAAACTACTGGTAGTTTTTTCACACCCCACATAATACCCTGTTTAGTGGTACCTGTAGTATCAGCTAAATGTAACATCTCCTTTATTGCCAAAATCATATAACGTGTGGCCCTACTGGAAAATACGGTTGATTCGTCACCTTCACCACCGGAATCAGTGCCTGTGTCTGGGTCTGTGTCGACCGACTGAGGCAAGGGGCGTTTTACAGCCCCTGACGGTGTTTGAGGCGCCTGGACAGGCACTAATTGAGTGTCCGGCCGCCTCATGTCGGCAAACGACTGCTTAAGCGAGTTGACGCTATCCCGTAATTCCACAAATAAAGGCATCCATTCTGGTGTCGACCCCCTAGGAGGTGACATCCTCATATTTGGCAATTGCTCCGCCTCCACACCAATAACGTCCTCATACATGTCGACACACACGTACCGACACACAGCAGACACACAGGGAATGCTCTATACGAAGACAGGACCCACTAGCCCTTTGGGGAGACAGAGGGAGAGTCTGCCAGCACACACCAAAAAGCGCTATATATGACAGGGATAGCCTTATGATTAAGTGCTCCCTTATAGCTGCTTTTATATTGATATATTGCCATTTATTTTGCCCCCCCTCTCTGTTATACCCTGTTTCTGTAGTGCAGTGCAGGGGAGAGACCTGGGAGCCTTCCTGACCAGCGGAGCTGTGACAGAAAATGGCGCCGTGTGCTGAGGAGATAGGCCCTGCCCCTTTTCCGGCGGGTTCGTCTCCCGCTATTTAGTACATTTAGGCAGGGGTAAATATCTCCATATAGCCTCTGGGGCTATATGTGAGGTATTTTTAGCCTTTTTAAAGGTTTTCATTTGCCTCCCAGGGCGCCCCCCTCCCAGCGCCCTGCACCCTCAGTGACTGCCGTGTGAAGTGTGCTGAGAGGAAAATGGCGCACAGCTGCAGTGCTGTGCGCTACCTTAAGAAGACTGCAGGAGTCTTCAGCCGCCGATTCTGGACCTCTTCTTGCTTCAGCATCTGTGAGGGGGCCGGCGGCGTGGCTCCGGTGACCATCCAGGCTGTACCTGTGATCGTCCCTCTGGAGCTTCATGTCCAGTAGCCAAGAAGCCAATCCATCCTGCACGCAGGTGAGTTCACTTCTTCTCCCCTCTGTCCCTCGTTGCAGTGATCCTGTTGCCAGCAGGAATCACTGTAAAATAAAAAACCTAAGCTAAACTCTCTAAGCAGCTCTTTATGAGAGCCACCTAGAATTGCACCCTTCTCGGCCGGGCACAAAAATCTAACTGGAGTCTGGAGGAGGGTCATAGGGGGAGGAGCCAGTACACACCACCTGACCTGTAAAAGCTTTACTTTTGTGCCCTGTCTCCTGCGGAGCCGCTATTCCCCATGGTCCTTTCAGGAACCCCAGCATCCACTTAGGACGATAGAGAAATCCTATTTTGCGAGATAGCTCCAAAAACAGTCGGTTTTGGGGGCTGCTCACAAATATTAACCAGCCCCTGAATATATGTATTGGGGACTGCAATAGATATTTGAGATCTCTATTGCGTTCCTCCCATTGTGATTACAAAGGCAGCCACCAAAAGTTTCCATGGCAGATGGTACACTGTGAAACTCAGCTTGGCCCGGCAGCTAATGCCATTTCTAAATGGCTTTTGTAGCCTGTGGGCTACATTATGCAATAATTCCCAGGAGAAGGATCCTTGGGATCCCCCTGCATTTCTGTCTGCTCTCACATACGCAGTCTGACGATTGCACATATGAACTAGCGCAGCCGGGGTCTAAACCCAGAAGTAAAGTGATCGCATTAGCAATTATTTTACTTCTTATACATTGCAGGGATGGGCATGAGATTGGTACTCATTATGGCATAAAAGCTACACCTCTGGACTCACAAAGAGTCATCCTTCAGCACTCAGGAGAGGAAAACCCCCTTGGAGGGAAACCTCTGGGGAACCATGGCCTCAGGATCACCCTTCCCTCTGGGCATTAAGAGGTGTACTAATAGAGGGGTCAGTATGCTATCCCAGGGCATGGGATCCTGGTGGTTGTCATACTGATGCCGGGATCCCAGTACAGAAAAGACCAACAGGGGTGAGTAAGGGGTGTTCTCCCTACCCCCCAAACCCTGCCTCTCCGCAGTCTAACCCTAACCTCCCCCCTTTGTGCCTAACCCTCCCGCAGAGGTGCCTAATCCTAACCTCCATTCCTGCTGCTTAAACCTAACCCTCCCTCTCCCGCAGCCTAACCACTCCACTCTGTCCCTGCTGCCTAAACCTAACCCTCCCTCCCTTGCAGCCTAACCACTCCCAGGGGTGCCTAACCTAACCCACCCTACCTGCAGCCTAACGCTAACCTCCCCCCCACATGCACACTAAACCTTATCCCCTGCCTGATACCTAAACCTAACCCTCCCTCCCCTACAGCCTAACCACTCCTAGGGGTGCCTAACCCTAACCCACCCTACCTGCAGCCTATCCCTAACCTCCCCCCACCCACAGCCTTAACTTAACCCCCGCCTGACGCCTAAACCTAATCCCCCCGCTTAAACCTAACCCTCCCTTCCCCCGCAGCCTAACCACCCCCGGGGGTGCCTAACCATAAGCTCCCCCCCACCCACAGCCTAAACTTAACTCCCCCGCCTAACTCCTAAACCTAACCCACCCACCTGATGCCTAAACTTAACCCTCCCTCCCATGCAGCCTAACCTCCCCCAGGGGTGCCTAACCCACCCTATCTGCAGCCTAACCCTAACCTCTCCCCACCTGCAGCCTAACCCCCCACCTGATGCCTAAACCTAACCCCCCTGCCTGACGCATAAAACTAACCCTCCCTCCCCCGCAGCCTAACCCCCCCCCCCAAGCCTGATGCCTAAACCTAACCCCCCTTTCCCAGCCCTAAACCTATGAAAGTGGGGATACGGGCATCAGTATCCTTGCCCATTCGGAGTTCCAGTGTCGTGATCCAAGTGTCAGTATTCTGACTGCCGTAAACCAGACAGCCGGCATCTTTACCGCATCTCCTAATAGGTAATGCATATGTCCCAACATTTGGAGCATGTGTCCGCAGCTCTCCTCCCAGGGCAGCTATTCAGGGATCACCCACTGCGTGTAGACGAAGAGGAAGAGATGAAAAATTATTGTTAGTGGATGAACAAGCAAAGAGACAAACTGCAAACAGTGGTGTGGTTGTGTAGAGAGAAAGATCTCTATGTAAATATGTTACTCTAACTACTGAGGACATGGAAAATACCTAAAATAAGGACAATTATCCCAAAGGGCCCATTGTTTTTATACAATACACACATTGGGGGGATAAGTCCTCTCTTAAAGTAATTAGTGGGTACCTTCAGAAAAGAAATTTGACCAGTAAATAATAAAAGCTATAAATTGCTAACATTTAGGGGTCAATCCAATTAGGTATGAGTTACCATTGCTGCGACGTTTCAACAACATCCAAACTCACACCCTTTGTGGCCATATTCAGCCTATGGGGCTACCGTAAAGTGCGGCTGTTGTAAGACAAACTCGCACCTAAGTAAACTGACCCCTTAGTTGTTAAATGTGATAAAATAGTAAAATATAATGGTGTAATTGTGGGCCTGATTCAGTTGTAGTTGTTAAAGCGATCGCTGCTGCAGTCTTGCTGTTCACAATTGCATTGTGAGTCTAAGCAGTCGTAGGCTGAGCAAGTCTCCTAGACACAGGGGGCTCTCCAGCAGCAACACAGGTCGCAATGGGTAATTTATGCACGCACATGGAACGGCTTTTGAATGGACCTGACACGCCTGTATACAGTTAGCCACCCCCGTTACCACCTCAAACGCTGACTTCCTGTCAATCACTTTGCGATGGGATCTTCTATGTGAGCTTAATTTCATTTTGTGCGCAGTGCAGCTTACACGCATGCACAGTGAAAAAGCATTGAGCCACTTGGTGCAACAGCAGCTTTGCGTACGCATCTGAATCAGGCACCCTGAGCGGTAAGGAGAAGGACTCTAGGGAAAGGACTATGTCACCTTTATTATATGTAAAGATAAGGAAATAGTCACTTGTTACAGCTCCAATTCACATCATTTATACCATTCAGTACCATTTCATCATTTGGTTATTCTATGGGGGAGATGTATTAAGCCCTGCAGAGTGATAACGTGGAGAGAGGTAAAGTAGCAGCCAATCAGCTCCTAACTGCCATGTTACAGGCTGTGTTTGAAAAATGACAACTAGGAGCTGATTGGTTGTTAGCTGATCTCTCTACACTTTATCACTCTCTCTAGCTTTGTACACCTGCCCCCAGTTCATTGATATACTGTAAATATCAGCCATTTCACTATCTCCCCCGTTCTGTATTGTTCTTCCCCCGATCTGTATGTTCTGTGTCATGCTCTCCTCACCCTTCCTGTTTTTCTGTATTACAGTATGTTCTACATCTCACAACCCCCAAAAGTGTATGTCCTTCCTCTATATGTCCTATAGAGTACGCCACAATTTCTATGTTTTTGTATTGTGCCCCCACACCATCTGTATGTGCTATACCAAGTTGCCCCCTTCTGCATGTTTTGTATTGTCCGCTCTCCCCCACCATAGACCCTATGGTTTGTACTGTGCTCTCAATACCCCCCACCACACACACAATTACACAAGTATGATAACGTACCTCCTGCATGCTAATCTTCAGTCACTAATTCCTCTGCGACCCCTACCGTCGTCTTCAGCTGACACTTTGCAGATCTCTTTGCCGGTCACCCGACACTCTGCAAATCTCTTTGCCAGAACTTTGCCAAATAATGATCTAAATATCCAGAATTTCCTGGTCAGACATACTATGTGTATAATTATACTACTACATTTTGTTACGTACTTTAATTTTTATTCATTTGCAATTTAGCTATTTTATGGACTTTTTATCCAAAACCCAAGATCCTTTCTCATAAAGACCCAAGTTATCTGCTCCAGGTTTTATCTTCCCTAGTGCTATGACCATGGTGGTCATTCCGAGTTGTTTGCTCGCTGCTATTTTTAGAAGAATTGCTAATAGGCTAAAATCCGGCAGTTCTGCGCATGTGTATGCACAGCAGGGCGCACGCGCTAAGCAATTTTACACAAAACTATGCTATTTTACTCACAGGCAAACAAAGCTTTTCAATCGCTCTGCTGATCGTAGTGTGATTGACAGGAAGTAGGTGTTTCTGGGCGGAAACTGGCCGTTTTCAGGGAGTGTGCTAAAAAACACTGGTGTGCCAGGTAAAAATGCAGGAGTGGCTGGAGAAACGGGGGAGTAGCTGGCCGGACGCTGGGCGTGTTTGTGACGTCAAACCAGGAACTAAACGTACTGAGGTGATCGCAATCTAGGAGTAGGTCTGGAGCTACTCAGAAACTGCAAGGAAATAATTAATAGCAGAATTGCTAATCTTGCTATGCTAAGATACACTCCCAGAGGGCGGCGGCTTTGTGTTTGCATTTCTGCTAAAAGTAGCTAGCCAGCGAACAACTCGGAATGAGGGCCCATGTTAGTATCATACACTGGGCCTAATTCAGACCACATCGCAGCAGCAAATTTGTTCTCTAATGGACAAAACCATGGCCCTCATTCCGAGTTGATCGGTCGCAAGGCGAATTTAGCAGAGTTACACACGCTAAGCCGCCGCCTACTGGGAGTGAATCTTAGCTTCTTAAAATTGCGACCGATGTATTCGCAATATTGCGATTACTAACTACTTAGCAGTTTCAGAGTAGCTTCAGACTTACTCTGCCTGTGCGATCAGTTCAGTGCTTGTCGTTCCTGGTTGACGTCACAAACACACCCAGCGTTCGTCCAGGCACTCCCACCGTTTCTCCGGCCACTCCTGCGTTTTTTCCGGAAACGGTAGCGTTTTCAGCCACACGCCCATAAAACGCCGTGTTTCCGCCCAGTAACACCCATTTCCTGTCAATCACATTACGTTCGCCGGAGCGATGAAAAAGCCGTGAGTAAAATTACTTTCTACATAGCAAAGTTACTTGGCGCAGTCGCAGTGCGAACATTGCGCATGCGTACTAAGCGGATTTTCATTGCGATGCGATGAAAAATACCGAGCGAACAACTCGGAATGAGGGCCCATGTGCACTGCAGGTGAGGCAGATGTAACATGTGCAGAGAGAGTATGGTAACTTACCTACTGCATGTTATACACCAGTCATTGCTACCTCTGCAACCCCTCCCGTCGTCTTCAACTGACACTTAGCAGATCTCTTTGCCGGTCACCCGACACTCTGCAAATCTCTTTGCCAGATGATCTAAAAAACACAAGACTATCATTAAGCATAGTACTAGTTTAAGTACAATAAAATGTCCATGAATCAACCAGTTTCCCAATTTTCCTTAAACCAATCAAGATACTTTCAAAGTTATCAATATCCCATTTATCTATTTTATTAACTTTTTCATCCCAAAGCCACGATTTTGCCTCATAGAGACCCAGGTTATCTGCATCCCCTGTATGTGTGCTTATCCTCCATACTGTCCTCTTTATTCCTGTAAGGCTACATTTTGTATTCCTAAATATGTCGTTCCTTCCTGCGCTTCTCCTATTTATAGGTCCTTGTACCTGTATTCCCTGTTCTGTTTATCTTGTCTTGCCTTTCAGCTGACTATACTGCACTCTGTCTTCCTTACCCCTCTCCATCGTACCCTGCCATGTAGGACTCACCTCCTCCTACCTGTCATCCTGCATGGAAACGTCAGCAGCTGTAGATAGAATGTTACAGGAAGAAGCATTGTGATGTCACAGGCTAGTGATGTCACAGGCTAGGTGTGATGTCACAGTAACCAGCAGCAGAGCTACAGAGTTACAGATATCTTACATATAAATTTTCTACATCAATTACAACTGGATAGACACGAGTTTCTAGTTTAAAAAAAATTAGACTAGTGTGGAAAATGAAGTATAAGGCAATGTACAGAGTGCCTCAATATATAGGTAAGGAATTTCTAGACTAAATCACCGCTTATATTTTATAAGGAAATAAAGCTCTATATCTAAGAGGCTGAATTAATCATTTTCCGTTACGTGTGTGTGTGTGTGTAAGTATGTGTGTGTATGTATATGTATATATTGATAAAGCTAAATATTTATCTTATATAAAACCCTTTATGAGGTCTAAGAACACTGTACGCTATTTACGTATGGAGTACCGTAAGGGTACGCTCGTTGCGTAACGATCGCTTAGCCGTGGTCGAGACGCTCAAGCGTCACGTTCGCTCACGGCCGAGGGATCACAGGCAGGCACGCTATTGGCTGCCGACTAACGTAATGATTCGCTATAGCGTAGCGGACGCTCAGGACCACGAGGAGATCACCAGCGGCGCTGACGCTCACAATGTTAAACCTTTAAATCTAAATCAAAAACAATGTAATATGCTGTAAAACCTTAGTGTAGAGATAGGGTGTAGATGCAACACAGTGTAACCTTATTAACCTAAAAGCTGTTTGAGCGTCACCGACGCTCTGTGAATACTTAACACTATAAGAAATACACAGATACCGTGCTTAGGGTCCAACGCCTAATATATATATTATGAATGTTATACTTGCAAAAGAATTAATACAATACAAGTCATACACTACAATATAACATAGACTACCTAACCAGATAACTACACAGGAAATACAATACAATACTATTACGTTTAGGAGAGTACGAGAGAAAGAAGAGAAGAGAGAGAGAGAGAGAGATATGGCCCATAACATCAAGAAAGACAATATGATTGCGGAGAAAACTTACGCACAAAGGAAACGATCGCATGCGCCTCTGGACATCCAGCTCCCGATTTTCAGCAATGATAACCGTTGAAGAGTGAGCGCTGGATGTGATCGGCTTGTCTATTTATGCCCCACACACAATACAATTCAATGGTCCCTACAATCTCATTGTTCATTGGACACAGGAATTCCTCCTCGCATTATAACAAAAGGTCATAGGTTGATTCATACAGGTGGGCTGTGACTATTTCCAACAGCTCAGGTGGGAGGGAAACTGGGTTTCCCGCCGCATGGATAAGTAAGTGCAAATACAGTAAATGTTCATAAACTTCTTATGTCCATAACTATTCGCACGAGCGATTAATCAGCTTCAAACCAACACCGGAATATTGCTAATTAAATACTCTTCCGATGGGTACTAAACACCACTGTATTACTCCTGTCTGACCCTTCGTATCAAACAAAGAGGGATTTCTCTGTTCATGAACATTCTACATTAACCAAACTTTCAGACTCTATCAAAGGGACCATGATCTACAAAATACATTATATAGTGGAAATATGTAACGATTGGGTCGCACGCTACGAACACATGAACTCTACCGTAAATGCACATACCGCGCACCCGCGGGTGCCCGCAACAGCGAGTATGCGCACGCACGGGAGAGCGCACGCATGCGCAGCGCAGACCTGTGTGAGGTGCAGATATGGCAGTGTGCATAGAGATATTTTTCTGACTTTGACAGTCCACCCTTTGGCAGTCAACAATAACTGCCACTTCCTAAAACATTTCAAAAAGAGAAAAATATATGTCAGGGGTTAATACATTTACATGGTTGGGTAGGGGATGAGAGGAGAAGGTAGGAAAAGGGTATGACCTAGTGTGATAGCAGAAGCATGTGTGTATGAATCCGTGCTTGGGGGTTATGTATCATCGTGCCGTACGTGTTTTAAATCAAGCTTCGAGGTATTGCGAAGTATACATTTGAATTCCTTCTTATCCCGTGGTACGGGTCTGTGGATGGGCTGTCAAACTTTACCGAGCTCTTTTCGGATTTTGAACAAAATGGGGAGCACATTTTAGTTGATGATACATGAATGGGGGAATATGTGATTGCTGGTATCTGTGCCTGTATTCCCTATACTATGTGTGTAATTACCTGAAGGTTGTAGAGATGAAGAAAAGACATAATTACGGTAAATGCAGTGGTATTCTATGTCAGGTAAATGAACATTTGTCGGTTGAAGTCTTGTTCGGTGTCTGTTGAATGCAGTCTTCTTTGTGCTTTTGCCCATAAGGTGCGAGCAAAAGCTTTGTCAATGTCCATAGATTTACAAAAGTGTTGGGCTAGCGTAATTTTAAAATTTCTAGGGAAACTGGGGATCTATGGCAAAGTTCATCAAAAATCTGCGTATCAGGTTGTCAAAGCTTCTTCTTTAATCCATCTGTTGTCTGTATATCGGCTCATCAAATTCCTCGTCCAAGTGGGTCTTTTTACCTTGGAGGAAAACGGAAAAACAGGTGAAAGAAACGGACCGTAGAAATCGCATTTTCATCACATCATTGTTTCTACATTTGGGTCATAAATCAAATCCATTGGAATTACAGTTTCCTCACTCCTTAAACTCATCACCCTGGTACTTCGTTTGCACTTCGTTAAAGCCTGACCGCATCTAAATATCAAGCCAATCGTTATGATAACACCTAAGATACATAGGAGAAACTTCCCTACATCCATTATGACTCCTTGAGCCCATTCTCCTAAACCGGAGAACCAATTTCGCGGGTTCAACCATGACACCCAACCAGTCAGCTTATTACTCACAGCAGCAAGGGTGAGATTGTGTCTCCTGCGAAATTCCCACTTCAGTTGGAGAATATCGTCCATCTTTTGGTCTATGACCTCGACCGGGTCCTTGGTACTATTTGTAATATATGTGCAACATTTCACGCCGTACTGCGTTGCCAGTGTGACACAATATCCACCTGTTACTGCCGTGAGATAATTGAGAATCATTCTATGCTGAACTAGTTCTGTTTTATAAGCTTGAAGTTCTCTTCCAGTATACCTAAACGTGTCATCATACATTTCTGTGATATTGTCTAACAAATTTGCGAGCGCAGATATGTATTTATAATTCAACACTCCTCTGGCGGTGCGAGTGAAATCTAACGCGATTAGAACCTGAATCCCGGTGGATTCATGGATCATGTCAGAGGCCGGATGCTCTGTTCTTTCTATCAGGTGCCGTTTAACTACGTGCTCGTAATGGGTGTGAGTATAAGGAGCTTGGGCAACACGGTGTATATCTTTCATTTTGGCATGTGATACAGTCATTACTTCAGGCAGTACTTTTCCAATATAACACAATCCTTCAGAGTTTGGGGCAAGCCACTTATACGCCTTCCTCCCGCATATGAAATATGCATCATCGGGGAGAACATATGGGACGGAGTAGGACATAACCATATTACACATCTTCCATGTGAAATCTCCTAACCCTAATTCTCCCATCTGTCTAGTACACGTATCAGCTTGTACGATATGTGCACAGTATCCTGGTGATACCTCTCCAACTCTCGTAATCCTATTTCCTAGGGTATACCTATATCGGAAAGATTTTCCTCTACTGGCTATGTGGCATACAAGCTCTGTATCTGTCGGCATTCTATCTGCTCTATATGAAAAGGTCATGGTTTGGTTACTCCATGACACTTCCCAATTTCCCGGCTTTCGGGGATTGGAAATGTTAAAACATATGAGGGATCTATCCACATGATATTGGTGGAGCTTCAAACTAGGAGGACTGGAGATATTAAACCTCCTGTCCACCGGCCTCCCACCACTTAGCTCAAGTACCTCCCCTATCGTTAAAGGAAATGGTACTAGTCCTGATTTGCTATGACCTTGAGGTACTTGAGAGCATACCCAACAATCTGTTTGATTTAACACACTACCCACTAAGGAGTGATAGTCACTCAATGGATGCCGGTCCATGTGGATATTAAAACTGGATTGGCATTTCTTGATGCACCCATCCTCAACTACGTTGTCACAGAGCCTACAGATACAGTTTTCTTCAGCTAACAATCCTTCACAATTCCTTCTATGGTCAATACTATCGGATCGTTTTCTGATACTCGCCTTTGCTTGTTGATTATGTTGTTCTTGGGAAACTACGCCTCCATCTCTGTCATCAGAACCCATTCCAGAACCTCTCTCGACCTCCATGGTACTCTCGCCGGAACAGACTGCTCTGGTCAACATCATGGTCAACAGGAAAATCCGGATCACAGTCTCTTGGGGCAAGTCCATCTTATAGGAGGAAACGAAGAAGAATGAGAAGGGGGAAAAATAATTTGAGGGAGGGGGGATGGGGAGTGGAGAAAAACAATAAAAGGGAACAGGGAATCGACAACTGCTTTTGATCTTGTGATTCTCAATGCTCAGGTGCCGCCTCAGTCCTCCTGGAACAGACACTCCAGTGATACAACTTCCTCTACCGTCTGTTCCTTATCACGGGACCTCTCTGGATCAGCAACCTTCTTACAATGGGACGAATGAACCCAAGTCTCTCTCTCGGCAACTTTCAATGCTGTAGTGCTAGTCAATAAGACTTGGTATGGTCCTTCCCATCTGTCAATAAGGCAACCTGAGCGTAGAAAATTCCGTATCATTACATAATCCCCAGGTTCAATGTCATGACAATTACTATCTGGTAAATCAGGAATCACCAACTTCAAATTATCATTTTGATTCCTTAGCTGTTTACTCATATTAACCAGGTACTTTACAGTCACTTCATTGTTACACTTCAAATCATCCTGAGGGTTAATCATAACATGCGGTTGTCGACCAAACAAGATTTCAAAAGGGGACAGATTAAGAGGGGACCTGGGAGTGGTTCTGATGCTGTACAGTACAATGGGTAGAGCTTCTGGCCATGTCAATCCTGTCTCTGCCATAACTTTGCTCAGTTTATTTTTAATAGTGCTGTTCACTCTTTCTACCTTCGCACTCGCCTGTGGACGGTATGGAGTGTGCAGCTTGCTATCAATTCCCATCAACTTACACATTCCTTGAAAGACATCACCTGTAAAATGGGTACCCCTATCACTTTCAATTATTCTAGGGATACCATATCTACATACAAATTCCTGCACAATTTTCTTAGCAGTAAACATAGCGGTATTTGTGGCCGCAGGAAATGCTTCGACCCAATTTGAGAAAACATCTATACAAACAAGTACATATTTCAAATTTCGACAAGGGGGTAATTGAATGAAGTCAATCTGTATTACCTGGAAAGGGCCGCCTGCAGGTGGGATATGAGATGGTTCTGTTGGTATTGCTTTTCCGATGTTCTTTCTCAAACAGGTAAGGCATGACATTGCTCTCTTACCTGCATGAGATGAAAATCCTGGGGCGCACCAATATGCTCTTACCAACTTGCACATTCCCTCCTTGCCCAGATGAGTCAGCCCGTGAGCTGCCTCAGCTAAACATGGGAGATATGCTCTGGGGGCCACCGGTTTACCTTGTCCATCCGTCCAGAGTCCTGAGGACTCCTGGCCATATCCCTTTGCCTTCCAGACTGCCTTTTCCTGTGTGGAACACAAATTTTGCATCTCACACAACTTCTGTGTGTTGATGGTATTAAATACCATCAGTTGTGTGGTGTCTGTCTGTCTGGGGGTACCAGCTGCGTACTTAGCTGCTTCATCTGCTCGGCTGTTACCAAGTGATACTGGGTCTTGGCTATATGTGTGTGCTTTACACTTGATAACAGCCACTCTGTCGGGTTCCTGTATCGCTGTTAGAAGCCTTTTGATGTGAGCTGCATGCGCTACCGGTGTACCAGCTGTCGTCATGAAATTTCTGAGGCGCCATAGGGCTCCGAAATCATGGACTACCCCGAATGCGTATCTAGAGTCGGTGTAGATATTGGCTGATTTGCCCTTAGCCAATTCACATGCTCTGGTTAGGGCGACCAGTTCAGCAACCTGGGCTGAGTGAGGTGGGCCTAGCGGTTCCGCTTCTATGGTGCCTTGGTCATCTACGACTGCGTATCCAGTACACAAGTCTCCCGAGTCTGACTGTCTGTGACAACTACCATCCGTGTAGAAAGTTAGATCTACATCTTCCAGTGGATTGTCACTGATGTCAGGCCTTGCGGTAAAATTTTGGGTCAAATATTCCATACAATCATGTGTGTCTTCCTTTGTGTTAAATTCTCCTTCCCCACCACTCTCATCCTCCACCCTTTGTGCCTGTCCAGGCACACCTGGGAGATATGTTGCAGGATTTAATGCACTGCATCTCCTTATGGTGATGTTTACGGGGGCCATTAGTGCCAATTCCCATCTTGTAAACCGCGCTGATGAGACGTGCCTGGTTTGGGCAGAATTTAGCAAGGCTGACACTGCATGTGGTGTATGAATTGTGAGGTTGTGACCTAGCACTACATCTTCGCTTTTCGTTACTAGCAATGCTATCGCAGCAACGCTTCGCAAGCATGTGGGAAGGGATCGCGCTACCGTGTCTAGCTGAGCGCTGTAGTATGCTACCGGCCTGCTGGCATCACCGTGCTTTTGGGTTAAGACGCCTGCCGCGCAACCAGCACTTTCTGTTCCGTACAGCTCAAAGGGTTTCCCATAGTCAGGCATACCTAATGCTGGTGCCTGCGTTAGGCACTGTTTAAGTCTCTCAAATACCATCTCGGACTCGTCTGTATGCGAAATCCGCTCAGGTTTGTTTGAGGAGACCATCTCCTGCAAAGGTAACGCTAGAATGGAAAACCCTGGGATCCAGTTACGGCAATACCCACACATTCCTAAAAATGTTCTGATCTGTTGCTGGGTTTGTGGCAGAGTCATGTTTCTAATTGCTTGAATTCTATCAGCGGTCAGGTGTCTCAGTCCTTGTGTTAGACAGTGTCCCAAATATTTTACCTTAACTTGGCATAATTGCAACTTGTCTTTGGAAACCTTGTGTCCTGTGTCTGAAAGATGAAACAGAAGCTGTTTCGTATCCTTCAGGGATGCTTCCAATGAATCAGAACACAGTAGTAGATCATCCACGTACTGTATTAATACTGATCCACTCTCTGGTTGGAAAGACTGTAAACAATCATGCAAAGCCTGGGAAAAGATACTTGGACTGTCTATGAAACCTTGTGGTAATCGAGTCCATGTGTATTGGACTCCTCTGTATGTGAATGCAAACAAATATTGGCTGTCAGGGTGCAGAGGTACCGAAAAGAAAGCGGAGCAGAGGTCAATAACAGTGAAAAATTTCGCAGTGGGAGGGATTTGCATAAGGATGACAGCTGGATTTGGCACTACGGGGAACTGACTCTCAACTATTTTGTTAATCCCCCTTAGATCCTGCACTAGCCGGTAACCCCTCCCCCCACTCTTTTTAACAGGGAAGATGGGACTATTGGCAGTGCTGGACGTTCTTACCAGAATGCCCTGTTGTAGCAAGCGCTCTATTACGGGATAAACTCCTAACTCCACCTCTGGCTTCAGAGGGTACTGTGGGATTTTTGGAGCCATCCTACCATCTTTTACTTGTACAACTACCGGAGCTACGTTTGCCATTAATCCAGTGTCCTGTCCATCTTTAGTCCAAAGTGACTCTGGTATCTGGGATGTCATTTCTTCTACTTGGGATGGAGTCCTATTTGTCATAATGGTATGTGACATTAATTTTGACGGGGAGTCTAACATGTCTCGCACTTCCTGAGCGTGATTCTCAGGTATGTCCAAGAATACACCTTCAGGAGTACAATAAATGACGCACCCCATTTTGCACAATAAGTCTCTTCCCAGGAGATTAGTCGGTGCCGATGCAGCTAGCAAAAAGGAATGCTTGGTATGTAACGGCCCTACTGTAATCTCGGCTGGTTTGCTAACAGGGTAGTGCTGGACTACTCCCGTTACCCCTATGGCTGGAATTGTCTTACCAGTGGTTCTCATGCCCACTGTCGAATTTATCACTGATTTGGCCGCCCCTGTGTCTACAAGAAAGTTTAACGATTTACCAGCTACATTGATTGCAATTTCTGGTTCACTTCCAAGATTTGCAATCAATTTTTACTGGCTGCAGATTACAGGTATGGCCACACCCCTATTGGGTATGGTGACCTCCCTGAATCCCGCTGGCAGCAACTACTTGTGAAGGGGTGCAATGGGAACTACCAGTGGCTTGCCAGTCTCTGTTCGGGGGGTATCTTTTTGTTTCCCCTGTATGTGGCTCATAACTCCGTCTCTGCGGACCTTGCTCCCAATGTCGTGTGTCGTGTCGTTGTCTAGGGGGTTGATATGAGTTTTGTGAATTTTTCACTCTACAGTCTCGTGCCATGTGTCCCTGTCTATGACATGAAAAACAAGTTACCACATTTGACTTACCCACAGGGTTTGGTGATTTATACAAAGGCTGCCTTGTGGTCAGGGCCTGTATACTTACGGCCATTAACTTATCACCTTGGGACTCCCTGTGTCGGGTGATATTCCGGTCGTGATCAATAGCAGCCTCTCTCAAAGTAGCCACCGACAGACCTCGCCAACATGGTTGCGTGGTCTGTACTCTTGTCTTTAATGTCTCTTTTAACCCATCCATTAGTACAGATACTGCTACTTCTCGATGGTTTATGTTTGTTTTAATGTCCTCTATACCTGTGTACTTTGCCATTTCTAGTAATGCCCTGTGAAAATATTCTGCAGCAGTTTCTGACTCTTTCTGTCTAATGGAGAAAATCTTGTTCCACTTAACTACCGCTGGGAAATACTCTTTTAACTGTAAACTTATTCTTTTTACGTTATCTTTGTTGTACACATCTGTAAGAGGTACATCCTGATCTAATCCACAGTCAGCCAAAAATTGAGCTGCGTCGACATTTGAGGGTAAACATGCCCTCAGCAATACCTGCCAGTCTTTGTTATTGGGCTCTAAAGTGTTCCCTAGGTCCCTGATGTATTTCTGGCTGGCAACTAAGTCTTTCCTAGGGTCGGGGAACTCAGACACTATGGTTCTTAATTCCATTCGGGAAAATGGGCTGTACATGGCAATGTTCCTAACAGGAGTGATTCCTGTCGTGTCAGTTTTCCCATTTGGCACTGCTATTACCCTAACAGGATTAAGTTTACTAACATCACTCTGTGTAGGTTCTACAGCCTGTGGTGAAATGGTTTCAGCATAGTGTATGGTGCCGTACTTACCTGTAGATACGACCTCACCTATCCCTCCGCTAGGGGCTTTTGTTACTAATCTCGTGGGTGGAGCCGTGCCTACTGTTGTCTCTGCTATGGTGGCTGCTAGAGAGAGCGCCGATATTGTTGCCGATTCGTCCTCTTGATCACACTCCTGGGGAAAGTTCAAAACAGGGTACAACTTGCACGGGTTAATACTTGCATTAGTTAACTTATTAACATTTACACAGTTGCTAAGTGTTTGTTTGTTACACCCTAATGCGTCATTCTCCGCAACCAATTTCTCTCCTGATATGTATGGTGGCGGCGGGGCTGTCGCTATCAATTTCTTGATAGGATTAGATCCCGCCGCCAGAGCCAATCCTCTCTGTATTTCACCCTCCTGTTGCCATAACTGTAAATAATCATAATGTTGGATTCGTCTCTTTGTTGATTTAATGAGACATATCCTCCTCCTTAAATTTTGCAACACTTCTGATCTAAAGCTACCTACTCTTGGGAATTTCTCCCCGTCATGCACTGTCATTCTCTCCCATTCATCACATAAAACCTCTGTATGCGAGCCATATTTTTCACACATTACGTACCTTGCCGACCCGACTGGTCGGTTTACTGAATCAACCCGAACCGAGGTTGATCGCCCCCTTCCTGAACAATTGGCCCCCATAACTTGCAGGCGTTGCTTTCACCACCTCTGACCTTATTTCAGGGTCTTCAGCGAACCCTTACAAAAACCAAAATGTTCACGATAGGCTGACGGTGGCGGTTTACCGAGTACCCCACTCACTCGTCCACGCCGACCAATACGACCCACACACTGCCTTAGTGCTGGCGTACTCGACCCAGGGCCCCTATGAACCTCTATTTACTGGAACATGCGAGGGATATCCGCAGAACACTTACTCTTTCCAGTAACTATTGGTTGTTGGACAATTCCTGAGTGACCAGCGAACTTCCCTTCAGAAAATAAAAAATTACACAAATCACATCAGAGTGTACAAATAGTTTTATGACCGGTAAATAACAATATACAAATTTTCAAACCAGCGCTCCAACACAGAAGTGCCGCTACTTTTGCGTAAGTGGTCACTCCCACTTTAGACAGTCTAGAATACAGTTACAATTTGCAAAAGTGCGCACCCTCTGAGGTATAAAATAGTCCACAGTCTAAATATCCAGTTAATATCCAATTAGTTTCTGGTGAATGTTCTGTAATTCTTTCACTTTTTCCTTAGGAGTCACACGGACAACCTCTTCATCCCTCCAAAATAAATCAGGAAAAAGGAATATAGTGAAGTACAGTTTTTTTATTTTTATATATAGCAACTAAGATAAATTCATAAAATAAACTCCACCAACATTAGTGGGGTAGTTCTGCGTACCAAAATGAGTGGGGCGACCAGTGAAGGCTACCCTAAAGCGCTTAAGAGTACACAGGTACCTCCCGGGAAATCAGCACCGTATTCCCTCTGGCTTCAGGCTTCCTGGATGCTTCCACAGATTCCTTGGTTGCTGCAGTCTGTCCCCCAACACCAACGCGTTTCTGCTCACACAGGAGCCTTTCTCAAGGTGTGTAGTGGAGTGGGATGGCTGGGCTTTTTAAACCCAATGTTCTGATGTGATAGGCTCAGACTGTGCAACCATGGATTGTATATTTACAGACAGTTAAAATCCAGCTGATATCTTTCTTAGGGTTTCACTGGACTTCCCTAACATCATCATATACAAGAACGATTTAAAACAAAGATTTATAGACATAAAACAAATAAAATTATAGATGCGTTCCACCTCCGTGGAACGCACCACGTATTTCCGCTTCCGCCCTTTATGTGTGTAATCTTGGCGGGGAGAGTTGTGGCGGCTAGTTCCGGCGTAGCGTTCATGCGTTCCACGCTGTACGGAGTGTGTCCATGCTTCCGCTTCCGGTTTTCAGTATAACTGTACAGGCTGGCTGTACGGAGCGCAGCCGCATTTCCGCTTCCGGTTTTTAGTCTTCAGTGACCGCATCCAAGGTTCCGTCTATGCTAACTTAGTACACTTCCTGGTTTATATAAAAAGAGTATGGAACGCATGCATCCTGAATGCGTGTCACACATAATAAAATGCACTGTTGCTGATAGACCATTTTTGGTAAAAAACAAACACCATAGGAATACATATAAGGCTTTTTACACAGAGATGAATACTCAGTACAGGAATCAATTTGGAGCAATAATTATATGTGGGACCCAACTCTTAAAATATTTATTTTATCCTGATATTTAAAGGAACCATTTTAATTCGAAATCTAAATTTAGTCCCTTTGGTGACAAGGTGGACATATCGTAAATCCACTTCATTTCTGTTTTTGCAAGGCTTTCTTCTGTGTTTTTATTACGCCAATGACTTTGGACTACTTTAATGCCTACAACTGTTTTCAGAGCATTGCAGTTATTATTATGTGTATTTTTGAAGTGATTTGAAACTGAATGGTTTTCATAACCTTTCTTAATATTACGTGTGTGTTCGGCCCATCGTTCTTTTAGCGGTCGAGATGTGCGACCAATATATTGTAGTCCACAGTTGCATTCTATTAAATAAATGCAGTTCTTAGTATTGCACGTTATAAAATCAGTAATCTTATATACTACCCCTGTAGTGTTGGATTTAAATTCCTCCATTTTACTAGGCTGTGGACTGTGATTCCTACACATTAAACACAGCCCACACCTATGGAACCCCTTAGTTTTTATTCTACATGATTTTTTCGGAGGGATTGCACTTTTTACCAATTTTTGTTTCAAGTTAGGTGCTCTTTTATACACAAATTTAGGATTCTGAGGTAGAATTTTCTCTAGAGCGGGATCCCTTGTTAGTAAGTGCCAATGCTTCTTAACAATACGTTCCACTTCTTTATATTGACCATTGTATGAGGTAATGAAGGGTAAAAAACATTCTTCCTCCTTCTTCCTTATTTTTGGTTGTAGAAGATCTTGTCTGTTTGTACTTTGAACTTCAGAGATACATTCCTCTACTTTGTCCCCATTGTATCCTTTACATATAAATTTCTCTTTCATATTAACTGATTGGTTTCTAAAAACTGTGACGTCTGTGCAGTTTCTCCGAATTCTTTTTATTTGCCCTTTAGGTACATTTCGCAGCCAGTTTGGATGGTGATTACTTTTGACTGATATATACGAGTTACTATCTGTGGGTTTGAAGAAAGACTTGGTTTTTAGAATATTGTCCTCTATATATAGAGTGAGATCTAAAAAATTCACTTCTACTTTACTTGTATTAAAAACGAGGGATATGTTAAAATCATTATGATTAAGAGATTCACAAAACAGATTAAGAGATTTTTCTTCTCCTTCCCATATAAAAACAATGTCATCAATAAAACGATACCACAACTTAATATTTGCTAAAAATGGGTTACTTTCTGGCCAGATGTACTTATTTTCCCAATGACTCATGAACAAGTTTGCGTATGCCGGGGCAAAGCGTGTCCCCATTGCGGTCCCCATTTTTTGTAAATAAAATTTACCATTGTACCAAAAAAAGTTATTATTTAGAATAAAACTAATGCTTTCTAAGATAAAAGAAATCTTTTCTGTCCCTAAAGTGCTATTTTGTAGATGATGGTGCACCGCCTCTATTCCTTTTTCATGATTAATTATAGTGTAGAGACTACTGACATCCGCAGTTCCCATAATAAAATTTTGTTCCCATTTAAAATCTTCCAATTTCTGTAAAATGTCCATGGTATCTTTAATGTACGATTTTACTTTAAAAACTTCTGGTTGGAGGTGATGGTCAATAAAATGGGAAAGGTTAGAAGTTACTGAGTTTGTGCCCGCAACTATTGGCCTTCCTGGGGGTTCAGATAAATTTTTATGAATTTTTGGCAGTACGTAAAAAACAGGAAGGGTGGGATTCTTGATGTTTATATATTGCTCCTCTTTTTCTTTAATGATTCCTTCATTTTTATATCTGTTTACCATAGCCTTTAGTTCACGTTCTATACGATCATTGGGATTTCCGCGTAGGATTACATAAGTTAATCTGTCATCTAGTTGTCTTCTGATCTCCGCTTCATATTTCATTGTATCCATAATTACTACTCCTCCACCCTTATCCGAAGGTTTAATGACAATCTCCTTGTTGTTACTTAATGTTTTAATGGCTTCTCTTTCCTTTTTTGTCATATTTGATTCCTTCTTCCAATGGGGTTGTAGTTCTTCTAGGTCCGTTGTTACCGCTTTGCCAAAACTTTCCACAAAACAACCTCGTGTAAATGTAGGATTAAATGTTGACTTAGGTTTGAAGGGGTTCCTATCATTAGTGGTTTCCCCTGGTTGGCTCAGAAAATATTTTTTCAGGGACACCTTCCTAATAAATTTTTGGACATCAAGATAGGTCTCAAACTTATTCAATTTATTGTCTGGAGCGAACTTGAGACCTTTTTCTAAAACTTTGGTTTCATCTACTGTTAACTCATGTTGACTCAAATTAAAAATCTTTGTTGATCCAGATTCAGCATGTATGTTGGGGCTAACTTCCGGTTGGGTTGGTTTCTTAGAATGTCCTTTACCTCTCTTGCCCCTTTTCTTTTTTTCTCGTCTAAAGACTAGAATCTTCTGTTGTTCCTCCTGCTCGGTCCTAAAAAAGCCTCATCATTGAAAGCTCTGTACCTATTCTCATTTTGTCTTAGTTGAGGTTGATAGTCTCTTCTATTCGCATGCCATTCATCTTTAACAAAATAATTCCTACTATAGTGTGGTCTATCAAATCTGTCACCTCCGTCTGGTTTCTTCCAGTATCTATAGTTCCTCCTATTAAATTGTTCCCGTCTGTAGTTGTTTCTTGATTCTTGATGGATAGGGGATCTTCTATTCTCTAGTTCTCTAGAATTGTGTCTCCTTCTTGGATTTCTACTAATTGTTGGACTACATGATGACCTAAGTTCACAGTCACAGGGGGTTTCTTCTCTAATTTCTTTTGTTCCTTTGTCCTTCTTTTGTTCTCTCTTCTTGTATTCTTCTGATTTTTCTTCCTGGTCCCTTATATATTTTCTCTTTTTCCTCAAAATCACTTCTTTTTCCTTCCTAATAATTCTACTTTCCATTTTATGTTCTCTCTCTATGTATTCTTCCAAATCCCTAAATGCCCTTAGGTCTGTGGTCAGACTCTCTATTTGTTTTTCTATTAAAACGAGGTCTTTCTTTCTTTCTTGTACTATTAATTCCATAAGGGATATTGAACAATTTTCAGTAATGTTATTCCACTTCTTATAGAAATCCTCACTCTCATTATCAGAGGAGGGACTTTTTTCTATTCTTAGTCCCCGTGGGATAAGTTTCTCAGCGATATATTTTTCTAATGTTATAGTTTCCCACCAGACTTTACTTTCTCTAAATAAAACATATTCTAATTTTTTCATTGTAATATCCATTTCTTTTATATCAACTACTGTTTCTTTATCATTTTTGTCTTCTCCTATTCTAGTATCAAATACTGAATCCAAAAGTAATCTTCTTTGATCTCTGTACCCCAGCATGGTGCAGCTAGTAAGAAATGAGTGAAAAATGTGGCAAATAACAATATACAAATTTTCAAACCAGCGCTCCAACACAGAAGTGCCGCTACTTTTGCGTAAGTGGTCACTCCCACTTTAGACAGTCTAGAATACAGTTACAATTTGCAAAAGTGCGCACCCTCTGAGGTATAAAATAGTCCACAGTCTAAATATCCAGTTAATATCCAATTAGTTTCTGGTGAATGTTCTGTAATTCTTTCACTTTTTCCTTAGGAGTCACACGGACAACCTCTTCATCCCTCCAAAATAAATCAGGAAAAAGGAATATAGTGAAGTACAGTTTTTTTATTTTTATATATAGCAACTAAGATAAATTCATAAAATAAACTCCACCAACATTAGTGGGGTAGTTCTGCGTACCAAAATGAGTGGGGCGACCAGTGAAGGCTACCCTAAAGCGCTTAAGAGTACACAGGTACCTCCCGGGAAATCAGCACCGTATTCCCTCTGGCTTCAGGCTTCCTGGATGCTTCCACAGATTCCTTGGTTGCTGCAGTCTGTCCCCCAACACCAACGCGTTTCTGCTCACACAGGAGCCTTTCTCAAGGTGTGTAGTGGAGTGGGATGGCTGGGCTTTTTAAACCCAATGTTCTGATGTGATAGGCTCAGACTGTGCAACCATGGATTGTATATTTACAGACAGTTAAAATCCAGCTGATATCTTTCTTAGGGTTTCACTGGACTTCCCTAACATCATCATATACAAGAACGATTTAAAACAAAGATTTATAGACATAAAACAAATAAAATTATAGATGCGTTCCACCTCCGTGGAACGCACCACGTATTTCCGCTTCCGCCCTTTATGTGTGTAATCTTGGCGGGGAGAGTTGTGGCGGCTAGTTCCGGCGTAATATTAAAAATTGGTAAAAAGTGCAATCCCTCCGAAAAAATCATGTAGAATAAAAACTAAGGGGTTCCATAGGTGTGGGCTGTGTTTAATGTGTAGGAATCACAGTCCACAGCCTAGTAAAATGGAGGAATTTAAATCCAACACTACAGGGGTAGTATATAAGATTACTGATTTTATAACGTGCAATACTAAGAACTGCATTTATTTAATAGAATGCAACTGTGGACTACAATATATTGGTCGCACATCTCGACCGCTAAAAGAACGATGGGCCGAACACACACGTAATATTAAGAAAGGTTATGAAAACCATTCAGTTTCAAATCACTTCAAAAATACACATAATAATAACTGCAATGCTCTGAAAACAGTTGTAGGCATTAAAGTAGTCCAAAGTCATTGGCGTAATAAAAACACAGAAGAAAGCCTTGCAAAAACAGAAATGAAGTGGATTTACGATATGTCCACCTTGTCACCAAAGGGACTAAATTTAGATTTCGAATTAAAATGGTTCCTTTAAATATCAGGATAAAATAAATATTTTAAGAGTTGGGTCCCACATATAATTATTGCTCCAAATTGATTCCTGTACTGAGTATTCATCTCTGTGTAAAAAGCCTTATATGTATTCCTATGGTGTTTGTTTTTTACCAAAAATGGTCTATCAGCAACAGTGCATTTTATTATGTGTGACACGCATTCAGGATGCATGCGTTCCATACTCTTTTTATATAAACCAGGAAGTGTACTAAGTTAGCATAGACGGAACCTTGGATGCGGTCACTGAAGACTAAAAACCGGAAGCGGAAATGCGGCTGCGCTCCGTACAGCCAGCCTGTACAGTTATACTGAAAACCGGAAGCGGAAGCATGGACACACTCCGTACAGCGTGGAACGCATGAACGCTACGCCGGAACTAGCCGCCACAACTCTCCCCGCCAAGATTACACACATAAAGGGCGGAAGCGGAAATACGTGGTGCGTTCCACGGAGGTGGAACGCATCTATAATTTTATTTGTTTTATGTCTATAAATCTTTGTTTTAAATCGTTCTTGTATATGATGATGTTAGGGAAGTCCAGTGAAACCCTAAGAAAGATATCAGCTGGATTTTAACTGTCTGTAAATATACAATCCATGGTTGCACAGTCTGAGCCTATCACATCAGAACATTGGGTTTAAAAAGCCCAGCCATCCCACTCCACTACACACCTTGAGAAAGGCTCCTGTGTGAGCAGAAACGCGTTGGTGTTGGGGGACAGACTGCAGCAACCAAGGAATCTGTGGAAGCATCCAGGAAGCCTGAAGCCAGAGGGAATACGGTGCTGATTTCCCGGGAGGTACCTGTGTACTCTTAAGCGCTTTAGGGTAGCCTTCACTGGTCGCCCCACTCATTTTGGTACGCAGAACTACCCCACTAATGTTGGTGGAGTTTATTTTATGAATTTATCTTAGTTGCTATATATAAAAATAAAAAAACTGTACTTCACTATATTCCTTTTTCCTGATTTATTTTGGAGGGATGAAGAGGTTGTCCGTGTGACTCCTAAGGAAAAAGTGAAAGAATTACAGAACATTCACCAGAAACTAATTGGATATTAACTGGATATTTAGACTGTGGACTATTTTATACCTCAGAGGGTGCGCACTTTTGCAAATTGTAACTGTATTCTAGTTTTATGACCGGGATCGTACACAAATGGTACTGGTCAGATTAACTAATGTACACAATTACGTGCGGTACAATCGTTCAGCACATAAGCAACTAATCTTATGTACTGAGCGACCAGTGGAATCGAAAATTTCGGCTGCGAATTCCTTCAGCCAGAGCTTTATTGGCCTATATGGGTTTTGCACCAACCCCCTGGGTTGTGCCCTTTTCTCTTTTATGGCAGACTTCTTAGTCTGCTGTACCTGGACCTCCCGGTCTGTAGTATGACCTCCTGGTCTACTATTCTCTACTGCTCAAATTTTATTTTTAACCAGAGATGCCTCCCTAGCCACCATGCACGTCACTTACATGTATGTACTTCTGCGAGAACTCGACTTCTTGTGGTTCAACCTGTAAAATTGTATAAACTTATATATACAAAAACACTCACTCACCACACGTACACTTTTGCTTCTATTTCTATTATTTCTATTATTTCTTTTGCTTCTATTTTCTTTAGACCAGATGTGTTGTGAATTTGGAGAAGGATCTGTTAATCTAAATTTCGGATTTAAAATAGATTTGCGCTATTTATCGCCTGATGCGCTACTTATCGCCTGTTGCGCTATTTATCGCCTGTTGCGCTACTTAAAAATCAACACTGTCGTGTGACTTGAGTTACGTGGGCGTACCCAGATGCTCCGTTGCGTAATTTACGCTGCGTGCGTCGGCCTTGGCGTACGCGAGTCTCAGCCCTTTGTTAGAGACACGTGTACACAAAACCAATGTCCACCGTAACACAACTAACACTTTTATCAATGTAGATGATCCTCGATCGTCTACCGCGCAACACACCAATCTCTCCTTTTACCTTAGGTAGAGTTGCATGTGGGTTTTACACTTTAACTATGAAATAGCGACAAATCTCTCTTAGCACGTTTTATCAATTATAAAATGGCAAACAGGAGAGTGATATATGAAAATACACGAATGAAAAGAAATGCAGATATGTGCGTGTGTACGCAAGACAGAAATTAACAGTTTTAAAAGACACTAGCGTGTTGTTCTTACCTCCGGTTCCGGATTCCTTCAGCACCCTTTACTAAGCGAAGCAGACGCTTATCCAAACAGCACTACGAGGAATATGACCTCCCACCCTTTGCTGCTGGATAATGTCTGCTGAATTTACCTAGCAGAGATATGTGAAGGACAGGACGAGCCGCCAATTGATAAAGCTAAATATTTATCTTATATAAAACCCTTTATGAGGTCTAAGAACACTGTACGCTATTTACGTATGGAGTACCGTAAGGGTACGCTCGTTGCGTAACGATCGCTTAGCCGTGGTCGAGACGCTCAAGCGTCACGTTCGCTCACGGCCGAGGGATCACAGGCAGGCACGCTATTGGCTGCCGACTAACGTAATGATTCGCTATAGCGTAGCGGACGCTCAGGACCACGAGGAGATCACCAGCGGCGCTGACGCTCACAATGTTAAACCTTTAAATCTAAACCAAAAACAATGTAATATGCTGTAAAACCTTAGTGTAGAGATAGGGTGTAGATGCAACACAGTGTAACCTTATTAACCTAAAAGCTGTTTGAGCGTCACCGACGCTCTGTGAATACTTAACACTATAAGAAATACACAGATACCGTGCTTAGGGTCCAACGCCTAATATATATATTATGAATGTTATACTTGCAAAAGAATTAATACAATACAAGTCATACACTACAATATAACATAGACTACCTAACCAGATAACTACACAGGAAATACAATACAATACTATTACGTTTAGGAGAGTACGAGAGAAAGAAGAGAAGAGAGAGAGAGAGAGAGAGAGAGATATGGCCCATAACATCAAGAAAGACAATATGATTGCGGAGAAAACTTACGCACAAAGGAAACGATCGCATGCGCCTCTGGACATCCAGCTCCCGATTTTCAGCAATGATAACCGTTGAAGAGTGAGCGCTGGATGTGATCGGCTTGTCTATTTATGCCCCACACACAATACAATTTAATGGTCCCTACAATCTCATTGTTCATTGGACACAGGAATTCCTCCTCGCATTATAACAAAAGGTCATAGGTTGATTCATACAGGTGGGCTGTGACTATTTCCAACAGCTCAGGTGGGAGGGAAACTGGGTTTCCCGTCGCATGGATAAGTAAGTGCAAATACAGTAAATGTTCATAAACTTCTTATGTCCATAACTATTCGCACGAGCGATTAATCAGCTTCAAACCAACACCGGAATATTGCTAATTAAATACTCTTCCGATGGGTACTAAACACCACTGTATTACTCCTGTCTGACCCTTCGTATCAAACAAAGAGGGATTTCTCTGTTCATGAACATTCTACATTAACCAAACTTTCAGGCTCTATCAAAGGGACCATGATCTACAAAATACATTATATAGTGGAAATATGTAACGATTGGGTCGCACGCTACGAACACATGAACTCTACCGTAAATGCACATACCGCGCACCCGCGGGTGCCCGCAACAGCGAGTATGCGCACGCACGGGAGAGCGCACGCATGCGCAGCGCAGACCTGTGTGAGGTGCAGATATGGCAGTGTGCATAGTGATATTTTTCTGACTTTGACAATATATATATATATATATATATATATATATATATATATATATAGAGAGAGAGAGAGAGAGAGAGAGAGAGAGAGATACTAACTATACTATCCCATTAAACTAGGAAACTCACGGATTATACAGTTTCTGTGGCTGGCTGACCTCAAGTCTGCATTTCACCTGGTTTAATCAGCCACAGAACCTGTGTAACCCATGAGCGTATAAAGAGGAGAAGAAATAAGAGTTGTCTTTTTTGTGGCGCACTAGAAATGTATTATTCAATACCAACGTATATAAAACTGTAAGGCGGGCCCGCAAGGTGACATTCACAGGGAATAGGTAATGACATCCACTCGACTTGTTCACACCCGCTGGATGTGTTTGAAAGAGGTTAAGTGGACAGTAAGCGTGGCTGTGCCCTGTGGCACCATTGTACTGACAGCCGGAATGCTGAGAACGGAACCTGGAGGGTACATAACTTTTTGGTTTTCATTTCATCTCATGACACCACCCAAAGCTACTCTTCTGGTTTTCCTATCAACTAGGACAACAATGAAGGTGACTCCATAACATTTCTTCCATTGTTTTTCCATGTCACAGAAACATTGCATGTGTGTTACAGGTGACCATCCTAATTATCTCTCCTTCACTTCACAGTAATGTCATTGTTAGTGATACATTATTTGGATCAAGCATCAAAAGGAAACATAGATATAAGAGTCTGGCCGGCATATCACTTATTGCATGACGACCTTGTGCCTGCGCTGTACTGTATGTAGACGAAGCATTTGGTTTTGCTAATGACTTACATAGACTCCTGTCAAAGTCAAAAAATATTACAACACACACACCAAGTACAAACCACACACAGATGGCCTCCGTGCGCGTACTTGCTCTGCTGTGCGTGCACATATCCGCAATTTGCGTATGGTCGCTCCCGCGGTCATGCGCATTAGCGCGTGGTATGGGTATTTACGGTAGAGTTTGTGAACGCATGGAAAGCTATCAAAACACATTACATATTTAATCCAAATAGTGCACAATGTACACATAGTATCCCTGCACCACATCAGAAAGTAACAACAGTTTGAATGGTTTCAGAACAAAGGGATTCACCTTTACAGAATAGGAGGGGACAGAACAAGGTCATAAGGTGGTGTTTGGTATCCAGCTGAAGGGTATTTTAAGGGTAACATTCCGGTGTTGGTTTGAGAAAGATCGCATGTTCCTGCGGATAGTTATGTGCAGGAGAAGAATATAGATATAAACTGTATTTATTGTACATTATGTATGCGGCGGGAATCCAGAGGAGACCACCCACAAGATCAGTTGGGAAAGACATTGCCTACCTATTCAAACCGACCTATGACCTCTCCTGTACTGTAAATGTGCATTCCTGTGTCCAATAGACAAAGAGATTACAGTATCCATTGTATTGCTTTTGGAAGAATTGTATAAAGAGAGCCTGTTGCAGGCCTGGTGAGACACAAGACTCACAAAGTTATCTATCAGATGACCGAGGACCGGCCGGGTTACGCAAGCTTGTCCACTCACGTATGTACCATTGAATGTAGCCATTTACTCTGTTATATTATATTGTATTGTATTATTTGTATTGTAACCCCCTTTCAGCAATAATCCACTGTGGTGTCGGAACCCAGCGGTAAAATCACAATTGGTGTCGTGTCTTCATTGCCCTGCTAAGGTTAAAGCGTATTTTCATTGCATTGCATAACTGTTCAGGGTTTGTGGTGTATCTCGGTGTGTACGCGCTGTGAGTACTTTGTACCATCAGTGCGGCATTTGTACGCGAAGTCCGTACGCAGTATGGGACTTTGTACGCTAATAGCGTACAAAGTGCGCAGAGTGTGCGTTAAGTACAGCGGCCGCAGCGGCTCCATGGTAAAGTGTATTTAAGGTGTGTTTAAGGTATAGCTTTCTTTCTTAAGGATAATTCGACATTATCACTCCATAAGAGGGCATGACGACATAGCATATTGTTGAATGTTAACATGTATGATCTTAAACTCCATCTATAAATGTTCTGTTGTGAGACTTCCAATATGCTCAGAATATTGCTACTGTGACAGATGATTTAGTATATACTAGCTGGAGTACCGGGCGTTGTCCCGCATTTTAAGAATGTCTGTTTACAAAAATAAATGTAAATATTAAACACACAGTATAAATAACATTGTAGATAGCTGAATACCCCGTGCTTTGGTACTGGATGAGGATGGTAAATTAGAATGATAGTTTGTTAATTTACATTGATTGGAGATCTAGTATATAGGCATATCTTGCTTCCCTGATGCACTTTGTGTAGTGGCCACACCCCTTTTTGGTCCCCCAAGGGAACCTGCTCTTCCCACTATATAACTCTCAGTCTGTGGCTTGCTGCTGCCTCCATTCCCCTCCTCACATCATGTCACTGTCCCTGTCACATGCAGCCCTGTCATCACTGACATATCATGCATGTCCTGATATAGTGTGTGCTGCTGGCCCACCCCTAGGGGTGCTAGTGATGTGTTACCCTCACAGTGTTTGTTCCCAGATTGTAAGGCATATGTTTACCAAGTTTTGAGTACATTGCTCCATCAATTCCGGAGTTATGCTGTCTCCTGATATACTCTGTGCTGCTGTCTGCCCCCCTAGGGGTGCTAGGTATTTATAATTGCTTTAGTTGCCTCCGCCGTGTTTTAATATGCTTGTATGTAAAATTTAACGGTCGTTGCTTGTAAACTGTGGATTTGTATAGAAAGACAGAAGGACAGATTTTCGCTTTTATATAGTAGATACACTTAGAGTTTACTTTGATATGTGACTGTCATACTTGGCAACATTTTATAACAAGTTCCAGGGATGCATGGTGGCTGAGCCCAGTGCATGGTGGAATGTCATGTACGGATCTGACTAGGAGGACCTTGGTGCACTACAGCTCCCATCGTGTCATTTTTACTGGACTTCATTATAATGTGATGATTTGTTTTTAATTCATATTTAATTACTTATGTTCCATACATTTTCATTTATACCACTTAATGTGCACAGTGTTTATAGGGCCTAATTCAGACCTGATTGCTCGCTAGCATTTTTTGCAGCGCTGCCCTCAGGTCAGAACTGCGCATGCATATGCACCGCAATGTGCAGGCACGTCGCACAGGTACAAAGCGGTTCGTTGCTCTGCGATGGGTTTGTGCAAAGTATCCATTCGCATGGGCGATCGCAAGGAGATTGACAGGAAGAAGGCATTTGTGGGTGTCAACTGATCATTTTCTGGGAGTGGTTGGAAAAACGCAGGTGTTCCCAAGCGTTTGCAGGGCGGGTGCCTGACGTGAATTTCCGGTCCCAGACAGGTTGAAGTGATCGCAGCGGCTGAGTAAGTCCTGGGCTACTCAGAAGCCGCACAAAATCTTTTTGTACCACTCGGCTCCACATGCGATTGCACACTTGCACTGCTAAAATACACTCCCCTGTGGGTGGCGACTATGTGAACGCAGGACTGCAAAAAACAGCTAGCGAGCGATCAGGTCTGAATTGGCCCCATAGATCCTCCAGAAACCCCATGGGGCTGTTTTACTGGTCCATGTCAGGTTTGGCCATCCAAGTGTGAGGTCAAATTGATCAATAACCCTGGGTCGCAGCTCCAGAGGCGGAATGGGCCTGCGTGTGGCCAGCTGTGCAGTGGAGACATCGGATAACAGCCCATGTCCTCTCATGCTTTACAGTGTTTAGTTGCAAAATTGGTGGTGGTGGGTGTTTGGTAGGCTAAAGCACTGGGGCTCATTACAAATACTGGAGTCTATTTACTAAGCCTTGGAGAGAGATAAAGTGGATGGAGATAAGTACCAGCTAATCAGCTGCTAACTGTCAGATTATAAACTGGGTTTAAAAAATGACAGGAGCTGATTGGCTGGTACTTTATCTCCATCCACTTTATCTCTGTTCAAGGCTTAGTACATAGACCCCATTGTATGCAGTGGATGTGGGGGTGATGAAATGGTTAAAAAATAGATACTTTTTTGCTGGTGAGCTACAGGGCCCAGATATCACACACTTACCAAGTTCTTGGCTGCCAGTTGGGAGGGGTATGATGCAACCATGTGGGCAGTGCAGGGGCATGACAGCAGAATCGCATCATCAAGGCACAGTATATAAAGCCACAATTACATCATTGTAAAGCGGGGGAAGGGGCCATGATGATGGGATTCAGCAGGAATAGAGTCATCAGCTCACCTGGACTGGTCACTTCACACAGGAAGTGGGCATCAGCGTGTGGAACTGAGGCGTTACTGAAGCTATGCCTACACCTTGGTGCCTGCTATCCTGGAGTCTCCAAGACATTGCGGGAGAATAGGCAAGTACCATATGCTCTATCATGCGTTGGGATCGTGTAACCGGCGGTTGGGATCCCAGCGGTCAGCATCCTGATGCCGGGATCCTGGCCGCCAGATTGCCGGTGGGGGTACGAGTGCAACAGAGCCCCATGCAGGCTCGCCAAGGACGTAGCTACCATAGGTGCAGGGAGTGCAGCTGTTATGGGGCCCAGAGCTGAGGGGGGCCACCTTCCCTGTCACAGTTACATGTGTTATATACAGGGTGTAGCTACCATAGGTACAGGGAGTGCAGATGCTATGGGACCCAGTGCTGAGAGAGGCCACCTTCCCTGTCACAGTTACATGTGTTATATACAAGGGTGTAGCTACCATAGGTGCGAGGAGTCCAGATGCTATGGGACCCAGTGTTGAGAGAGGCCACCTTCCTTGTCACAGTTACATGTGTTATATACAGGGTGTAGCTACCATAGGTGCGAGGAGTGCAGATGCTATGGGACCCAGTGTTGAGAGAGGCCACCTTCCTTGTCACAGTTACATGTGTTATATACAGGGTGTAGCTACCATAGGTGCGAGGAGTGCAGATGCTATGGGACCCAGTGTTGAGAGAGGCCACCTTCCTTGTCACAGTTACATGTGTTATATACAGGGTGTAGCTACCATAGGTGCAGGGAGTGTACAATATCTAGGAGGCAGACCTATTATAAACATTTAATGCATAAACCTATTATGATCTTATTATTAAGATCTATTCAATATATAAACTTTAATTAAGTTCATTCTATATACCTGGGAAGTACAGATAGAACGATTTTCAGCAATGGGTAAAGTTGTTTACTTTCTATTTCTATGGTGACTGTATACTATACAATCCTACTGGTTATCAAAACAGACTGGAATTATGGTCAATCAGAGTATTAGCTGTTGACTGGTCAATCGCGGTCACATGACCGCAAGTATCACATGTCATGTGACCGCGAATGACCAATCAACAGTATGCATTAAATGTATATAATAAGTCTAATAATAGGCCTCCTAGATATTGTATACATGTTTTAGATACTATTTGAAGTGATTGGATTGACTTCCTGTTACAAGTGTTACTAATCCTCCTCATTAACAAGTGTATATAAACCCCACTCACATACTCCATGGTATCCTTTGATAAAGCTGCAAACTATTGGGGAGCAGCAAAACGCATCAAGACCCCCCAGGACCCCCATGTTTTGCACCATCTCAGCTCCAGGGACCGCAACTGAGTGTCTGAACCAGCCCTGGACCCACTACCAGCCCTTTATGCATCATTAAGAGGACATACTACAGCACCCACCGCTACAAATGAGGACATCAATTTCCAATATGGATTTTAACTCATGGAAGCTTTTCCACCTCTAACACGGTGACCGGTAAATATTCAACAACCGAACTGTGCTGATTTATTCCTTATCCTCTATGGGACTAGTGGACTTACCTGGGTACATATTTAGGAACAGACACCAATTGCTCTGATTATATACAGCTATATATGAACTGAATAAGGTGCATGTATTTCTTCATTACTTAATTCTGCAGAGAGAAGTGAACATCATTATTTTTTAAGTGGTTTTATTGTTTTTCTAACATAATAAATTGTTATATTAACAGATTATTGGCCCTCATTCCGAGTTGTTCGCTCGCTAGCTGCTTTTAGCAGCCGTGCAAATGCTAAGCCGCTGCCCTCTGGGTGTGTATCTTACCTTAGCAGAAGTGCGAACAAAAGGATCGCAGCGCGGCTACAAAAAAAAAAAGATTGTGTAGTTTCTGAGCAGCTCCAGACCTACTCCTAGCTTGCGATCACTTGAGACTATTTAGTTTCTGTTTATGATGTCACGAACACGCCCTGCGTTCGGCCAGCCACGCCTGCGTTTGCCCTGGCACGCTTGCGTTTTTATCTGACACTCCTGCATTTTTATCTGACACGCCTGCATTTTTCCACACACTCCCCGGAAACGGTCAGTTACCTCCCAGAAACGCCCACTTCATGTCAATCACTCTTGTAAAAGTATGTCGTACGTGCGCATTGCGCCACATACGCATGCGCAGAAGTGCCTTTTTTTGCTTGATCGCTGCGCAGAGACCGAAAACAGCTAGCGAACAACTCGGAATGACCACCATTGTCTTTTCCAATCACTTCATTTATAGCGCTTCCTACTCCCTAATTTCTGTATATCTTCAGGAGTGACTCTCCTGCTTTCTTGGCAGCTGCTTGGTGCAGCGACTGCGTATTGAGCGCCTGTTCTTGTTGGTAAGGAGTTTTTTGCATATACTCATGGGGGTAAATTTACTAAGATGGGAGTTCTATTTAAGATGGGATGTTGCCTATAGCAACCAATCAGATTCTACTTCTCATTTATCAAGAACCTTCTAAGAGATAATACCTGGAATCTGATTGGTTGCTATGAGCAACATCCCGTCTTAAATAGAACTCCCATCTTAGTAAATTTACCCAATGGTACAGTGTCTGAATCCTGGCCAGAATTGGTGTTGAAGTTAACATGTTTAAAATTTATGATAAACTTTTCTGTGTTGTGTATTTTTTTTAAAATGTAATGTGGGTTATATTGTGTTATTAGCGGTGTTCGCAAAAATGCGCTATATAGTGTTTTAGGTTGGGGATGGTGGATTTAGGTGGGAGATGGGTGCTGAGTGTTCCTGCGATGGAGGTGGGGGAGATACATAGTTGGCAATTATAGGACGTTTTTAGGGCATATTAGATTTGCCATATTCAATGCCTGTTCCTATTTTTCAACTGGTTAAAAAATCCGGCACTGGCATAAATCGCAAATTTGCAGATCCACAGCCTAGATGTAATAAGGTGCAATTTTTGAAGTGTCTTAAAAAAATGCAACAAATCACACGTTTGTAACTTGATAATAATTGCAACTGTAATAGGGTGCAATTTTTAAGGATAAAATGAATTTTTAGTCCTACAATTTGCACCGAAGTCGCTGGATGGCTAAGCTAAGCGACACAAGTGGCCGACACACAAACACCTGGCCCATCTAGGAGTGGCACTGCAGTGTCAGGCAGGATGGCACTTCCAAAAAATTGTCCCCAAACAGCACATGATGCAAAGAAAAAAAGAGGCGCACCAAGGTCGCTGTGTGACTAAGCTAAGCGACACAAGTGGCCGACACAAACACCTGGCCCATCTAGGAGTGGCACTGCAGTGTCAGGCAGGATGGCACTTCCAAAAAATTGTCCCCAAACAGCACATGATGCAAAGAAAAAAAGAGGCGCACCAAGGTGGCTGTGTGACTAAGCTAAGCGACACAAGTGGCCGACACAAACACCTGGCCCATCTAGGAGTGGCACTGCAGTGTCAATCAAGACAGGATGGCACTTCCAAAAAATTGTCCCCAAACAGCACATGATGCAAAGAAAAAAAGAGGCGCATCAAGGTGGCTGGATGGCTAAGCTAAGCGACAAAAGTGGCCGACACAAACACCTGGCCCATCTAGGAGTGGCACTGCAGTGTCAGGCAGGATGGCACTTCCAAAAAATTGTCCCCAAACAGCACATGATGCAAAGAAAAATGAAAGAAAAAAAAAGAGGTGCAAGATGGAATTGTCCTTGGGCCCTCCCACCCACCCTTATGTTGTATAAAAAGGACATGCACACTTTAACGAACCCATCATTTCAGCGACAGGGTCTGCCACACGACTGTGACTGAAATGACTGGTTGGTTTGTGCCCCCACCAAAAAAGAAGCAATCAATCTCTCCTTGCACAAACTGGCTCTACAGAGGCAAGATGTCCACCTCATCATCATCATCCTCCTATTCCTCACCCCTTTCACTGTGTACATCCCCCTCCTCACAGATTATTAATTCGTCCCCACTGGAATCCACCATCTCAGGTCCCCGTGTACTTTCTGGAGGCAATTGCTGCTGGTGAATGTCTCCACGGAGGAATTGATTATAATTCATTTTGATGAACATCATCTTCTCCACATTTTCTGGAAGTAACCTCGTACGCCGATTGCTGACAAGGTGAGCGGCTGCACTAAACACTCTTTCGGAGTACACACTGGAGGTAGGGCAACTTAGGTAGAATAAAGCCAGTTTGTGCAAGGGCCTCCAAATTGCCTCTTTTTCCTGCCAGTATACGTACGGACTGTCTGACGTGCCTACTTGGATGCGGTCACTCATATAATCCTCCACCATTCTTTCCATGGTGAGAGAATCAAATACAGTGACAGTAGACGACAGGTCAGTAATCATTGGCAGATCCTTCAGTCCGGACCAGATGTCAGCACTCGCTCCAGACTGCCCTGCATAACCGCCAGCGGGTGGGCTAGGAATTCTTAGCCTTTTCCTCGCACCCCCAGTTGCGGGAGAATGTGAAGGAGGAGATGTTGACGGGTCACGTTCCGCTTGACTTGACAATTTTCTCACCAGCAGGTCTTTGAACCTCTGCAGACTTGTGTCTGACGGAAAGAGAGATACAACGTAGGTTTTAAATCTAGGATCGAGCACGGTGGCCAAAATGTAGTGCTCTGATTTCAACAGATTGACCACCCGTGAATCCTGGTTAAGCGAATGAAGGGCTCCATCCACAAGTCCCACATGCCTAGCGGAATCGCTCTGTTTTAGCTCCTCCTTCAATGTCTCCAGCTTCTTCTGCAAAAGCCTGATGAGGGGAATGACCTGACTCAGGCTGGCAGTGTCTGAACTGACTTCACGTGTGGCAAGTTCAAAGGGTTGCAGAACCTTGCACAACGTTGAAATCATTCTCCACTGCGCTTGAGTCAGGTGCATTCCCCCTCCTTTGCCTATATTGTGGGCAGATGTATAGGCTTGAATGGCCTTTTGCTGCTCCTCCATCCTCTGAAGCATATAGAGGGTTGAATTCCACCTCGTTACCAACTCTTGCTTCAGATGATGGCAGGGCAGGTTCAGGAATGTTTGGTGGTGCTCCAGTCTTCTGTACGCGGTGCCTGAATGCCGAAAGTGGCCCACAATTCTTCGGGCCACCGACAGCATCTCTTGTACGCCCCTGTCGTTTTTTAAATAATTCTGCACCACCAAATTCAATGTATGTGCAAAACATGGGACGTGCTGGAATTTGCCCAGATGTAATGTACGCACAATATTGCTGGCGTTGTCCGATGTCACAAATCCCCAGGAGAGTCCAATTGGGGTAAGCCATTCTGCGATGATCTTCCTCAGTTCCCGTAAGAGTTTGTCAGCTGTGTGCCTCTTATGGAAAGCGGTGATACAAAGCGTAGCCTGCCTAGGAACGACTTGGCGTTTGCGAGATGCTGCTACTGGTGCCGCTGCTGCTGTTCTTGCTGCAGGAGGCAATACATCTACCCAGTGGGCTGTCACAGTCATATAGTCCTGAGTCTGCCCTGCTCCACTTGTCCACATGTCCGTGGTTAAGTGGACATTGGGTACAACTGCATTGTTTAGGACACTGGTGACTCTTTTTCTGAGGTCTGTGTACATTTTCGGTATCGCCTGCCTAGAGAAATGGAACCTAGATGGTATTTGGTACCGGGGACACAGTACCTCAATCAATTCTATAGTTGCCTCTGAATTAACGATGGATACCGGAACCACGTTTCTCACCGCCCAGGCTGCCAAGGCCTGAGTTATCTGCTTTGCCGCAGGATGACTGCTGTGATATTTCATCTTCCTCGCAAAGGACTGTTGGACAGTCAATTGCTTACTGGAAGTAGTACAAGTGGTCTTCCAACTTCCCCTCTGGGATGACGATCGACTCCCAGCAGCAACAACAGCAGCGCCAGCAGCAGTACGCGTTACACTCAAGGATGCATCGGAGGAATCCCAGGCAGGAGAGGACTCGTCAGACTTTCCAGTGACATGGCCTGCAGGACTATTGGCTTTCCTGGGTAAGGAGGAAATTGACACTGAGGGAGTTGGTGGTGTGGTTTGCAGGAGCTTGGTTACAAGAGGAATGGATTTAGTGGTCAGTGGACTGCTTCCGCTGTCATCCAAAGTTTTTGAACTTGTCACTGACTTATGATGAATGCGCTGCAGGTGACGTATAAGGGAGGATGTTCCGAGGTGGTTAATGTCCTTACCCCTACTTATTACAGCTTGACAAAGGCAACACACGGCTTGACACCTGTTGTCCGCATTTGTGTTGAAATAATTCCACACCGAAGAGCTGATTTAATTTGTATTTTGACCAGGCATGTCAATGGCCATATTCGTCCCACGGACAACAGGTGTCTCCCCGGGTGCCTGACTTAAACAAACCACCTCACCATCAGAATCCTCCTTGTCAATTTCCTCCCCAGCGTCAGCAACACCCATATCCTCATCCTGGTGTACTTCAACAGTGACATCTTCAATTTGACTATCAGGAACTGGACTGCGGGTGCTCCTTCCAGCACTTGCAGGGGGCGTGCAAATGGTGGAAGGCGCAAGCTCTTCCCGTCCAGTGTTGGGAAGGTCAGGCATCGCAACCGACACAATTGGACTCTCCTTGGGGATTTGTGATTTAGAAGAACGCACAGTTCCTTGCTGTGCTTTTGCCAGGTTAAGTCTTTTCTTTTTTCTAGCGAGAGGATGAGTGCTTCCATCCTCATGTGAAGCTGAACCACTAGCCATGAACATAGGCCAGGGCCTCAGCCGTTCCTTGCCACTCCATGTCGTAAATGGCATATTGGCAAGTTTACGCTTCTCCTCAGACGCTTTTAATTTTGAGTTTTGGGTAATTTTACTGAACTTTTGTGTTTTGGATTTTACATGCTCTCTACTATGACATTGGGCATCGGCCTTGGCAGACGACGTTGATGGCATTTCATCGTCTCGGCCATGACTAGTGGCAGCAGCTTCAGCACAAGGTGGAAGTGGATCTTGATCTTTCCCTATTTTAACCTCCACATTTTTGTTCTCCATTTTTTAATGTGTGGAATTATATGCCAGTATCAATAGCAATGGCCTACTACTATATTTACTGCGCACAACTGAAATGCACCACAGGTATGGATGGATAGTATACTTGACGACACAGAGGTAGGTACAGCAGTGGCCTACCGTACTGCTATATATAGTATACTGGTGGTCACTGTGTCAGCAAACTGCAAAACTAAAATGCACCACAGGTATAGAATGTAGATGGATAGTATACTTAATGGATGACGACACAGAGGTAGGTACAGCAGTGGCCTACCTTACTGCTATATATAGTATACTGGTGGTCACTGTGTCAGCAAACTGCAAAACTAAAATGCACCACAGGTATAGAATGTAGATGGATAGTATACTTAATGGATGACGACACAGAGGTAGGTACAGCAGTGGCCTACCATACTGCTATATATAGTATACTGGTGGTCACTGTGTCAGCAAGCTGCAAAACTAAAATGCACCACAGGTATAGAATGTAGATGGATAGTATACTTAATGGATGACGACACAGAGGTAGGTACAGCAGTGGCCTACCGTACTGCTATATATAGTATACTGGTGGTCACTGTGTCAGCAAACTGCAAAACTAAAATGCACCACAGGTATAGAATGTAGATGGATAGTATACTTAATGGATGACGACACAGAGGTAGGTACAGCAGTGGCCTACTGTACTGCTATATATAGTATACTGGTGGTCACTGTGTCAGCAAACTGCAAAACTAAAATGCACCACAGGTATAGAATGTAGATGGATAGTATACTTAATGGATGACGACACAGAGGTAGGTACAGCAGTGGCCTACCGTACTGCTATATATAGTATACTGGTGGTCACTGTGTCAGCAAACTGCAAAACTAAAATGCACCACAGGTACAGAATGTAGATGGATAGTATACTTAATGGATGACAACACAGAGGTAGGTACAGCAGTGGCCTACCGTACTGCTATATATAGTATACTGGTGGACACTGTCAGCAAACTGCAAAACTGTCTAAAATGCACCACAGGTATAGAATGTAGATGGATAGTATACTTAATGGATGACGAGTCGATGACACAGAGGTAGGTACAGCAGTGCACTCTGCACTGTACTCCTCCTATATAATATTAATTATACTGGTGGTCCCCAGTCCCCACAATAAAGCAGCACACTGGTGGTCACTGTCAGCAAAACTCTGTACTGTACTCCTGCTATAAATACAGCTGCTCCCCAGTCCCCACAATTAAGCAGTGTGAGCACTCAGCACAGATATATTATGCAGCACACTGAACACAGATATGATAAGGAGCGTTTTTTTCAGGCAGAGAATGGATAAAAACTGGTGTTCACTTATCAGCAAAATTCTGCACTGTAGTCCTCCTAACAGCTGCTCCCCAGTCCTCCCCACAATTAAGCAATAAAGCAATCAACTTCAACAATAAACGGAGAGGACGCCAGCCACGTCCTCTCCCTATCATCTCCAATGCACGAGTGAAAATGGCGGCGACGCGCGGCTGCTTATATAGAATCCGAATCTCGCGAGAATCCGACAGCAGGATGAAGACGTTCGGGCGCGCTCGGGTTAGCCGAGCAAGGCGGGAAGGTTCGAACCTGCCTCGGACCCGTGTAAAAAGGGTGAAGTTCGGGGGGGTTCGGTTTCCGAGAAACCGAACCCGCTCATCTCTAGTCAAAATCGGTGGTGCTGGGCTCCAGGGAGCTCAGGAGAAATCATATAGTCAAAATTGAACATAGCAAGGATGTGTACACACCTTAAAACACAGGTCCTGCACTGAGAGCAGAGAAATAGGCACAGTATGCTGATGGGCCGTCTCCCCCACTAAAGGGCTTTTTTTAAACTAAAATATTTAGTTTAAATTGACTTTTAAGAGAACACCTGAACTACATACAGTAAATCTAGAAAAGGCTACAATCTATTATTTGTCTGTGAGCACTTTGTCTTAGATCAAGCGTACAAAATGTTTTCTGTCTCATTTTCCATGCTCCTACCTTGATTCACATAAATGTGGCAAACTTGAAGCATGGCTAGTGTAATGGTTAGCATTACTGCCTCACAGCACTGAGGTCATGTGTTTGATTCCCACCATGGCCCGAACTGTGTGGAGTTTGTATATTCTCCCTGTACTTGCGTGTGTTTCCCCCGGGTACTCCGGTTTCCTACTATGCAAAAATATACTGGTAGGTTAATTGGCTCCTAACAAAATTAATCCTAGCATATGTGGGTGTTTGTGCGTGCGTGCGTGTGTGTACATGTGGTAGGGAATATTGATTGTAAGCTCCACTGGGGCAGGGACTGATGTGAATGGCCAAATATTCTCTGTAAAGCGCTGCAGAATATGGGGCTTTTTTAGATATGGATGCAGCCACTGTGTTCATATGCAGCGGCCGTGACCATATGGTCTGTGCACAACCCTTCACCATGTGAATGCATAGAGATTGTCGGGGGGTGTCGACACTGCATTTTGTGTCCGTGGTCCGGACCATTTTGGGGCGGCTGCATGGCATCACATGCAGCTGCTGTGAGACAAAAGATTGCGCAGGCAGGGCCATCCTCTAATCGATGCATTTGCAATTAAATTCCGAAAGCATCGCGGGGTGGTGCAACACACATGCTGGGCGGTTTTGCACTATGCTGGGTGGCCCCAGTATGTGATTATATGGATGCAAATTTTGTTGTGGAGCACCCTTCTCTGAATAGCCCCCATGTAATAAATAAATAAATAAATAAATAAGATTTAGATTTCAAATGGATTGTCTGTATTCATAATAGTGGAATACATTTCCATTTGTCCACTAGATGGCAGCATAATACTACATTTCAAGATTGAAGACTACTACCGAGACAATGCAAAACTAGTATTTACAGATTATTTCCCTCAAAATGTGTTTTTTCTTTTTTCATGTTCATCAAACTGAAATTAATATCAGTTTAAGAATGTTCCCCTCATAACTCAAGATGAGTCATTTATTAATGAAATAATTATTTACGTAGGACATGTCTCAAGGAGAAATGACTCACAGCCGTCTGAGCAAGCATTTGTTCAGTTGTCTAATAAGGTATAACTCAGATATTGATGACTCTCAGGGCAGTCTCAAAGGTGAAAGCATCTCTCTAATATTTGTAGTCTTGTTTTATGATGTTAAATAGTAATTAGTAGAAAATAACCTTACAAATGGCATACTAATCACAGAGCTTCTTTATAAGAGATAAACCAAATAATACATAAATGAGGAGATGTCCAGTATTTAGTAAAGTGTATACATGCCTATGCAGCTGTAAAGATCACTGCTCTGCCATCAGAGATAATCCTGGGAAATGGAACCTTGGTAATTGCACCGCCACAGGGTGAAGCAGTCACAGATTCATGGATTGAGGCCCAGGTGTTCCCTGTAAACACACCGTAAATGGTACATGCTCCTGATTGATTGGAACATATTGCTCCAATCAGTAAATGGTAATGGACCGTTGTGCACTTTCACAAGGTTCTACAGCTGATATGTTTGAAATAAACACATATGATAAACAGTGACACTCGGAGACTCAAATAATAAATACTTATTAGATTCCCTGATTGCTGTCATGTTTCATATTTGTTTGTATGCAGTTTCTGCTCTATTTTCTGGAAGGCAGCTGAGCATTGGCAGCTATATCTCTGAGTGAGTGCCAGTATGTGTGTATGCATGTATGCTGGAGGATGGCCCTCTGACAGCTAACCCTGAAGCCTTATTCAAATATTGGCTAAGATTGAAGTCGGAAGAATGGGATTTTTTATACCACGACTATTATAAAAACAAGCAGATACAGAGAGGACTTAGAATACATAATACGCCAACAATTGGGAGACATAATGTTGGCATTCTGCCGCAAATGGATATCCATACTGAATAACTGCTCTATGGATTTATTGCTATTAGTAATAGAGGATTGTACAAGAGAATCAGGAGTGATCAAAGTTAAAATATCAAATTTTGAGGATACCCAAAAAACAGCCCCAACAGAAGACACTGAGAATGCGTGGATGGCAAAGCTTACCACACAACGTTATAAAAAAGACCTGATAGCATTTAAAAAAGAGAAATTGCACAAAGTCCAACAGGATTACGAATTCAGACGAGTATATTCCTGGGTAAGCAACAATAGCCCTAAGAAGGAGAGGGTGAAATATTATAAAAGACGGGGCTAGCACTCTAGATTCAGAAATATCGAGGAGTCGAGTACGTTATTGAGTGAGGCAGAGACCCAATCCACACCGGAGGATTCATGCCCTTTAGGGTTACAAACCCGTTCCACTCTGTATGCCTCCCTTACAAGGGGGCGAGGCAGACCAGGAAGTTGCGGCAGAATGAGATGATCCACAAACTGAAGACCACCAGTAGAACATTTGGTGTTCAATTTGTCTTCAATTCCCTTAATGGATACAGAGATAAAAGTATTATCCAAGGGACTGGCATTTGTACCTACAGTGAAGATGGACCATTTTCAATGGAAACTTGACACATATAACTTAAATTGATCCTTGAGACTAAAAGATCATTTCTCCAAAGTGCCTAATTTAAGGACTGCTACTAATGAGGCACTAGTTAAGAAAGCTAGACAATGGTGGCCTATTGTGAATACCGACAAGGATCTACCACTATTACAAAATTCACGATTAATGCCGAGCTGCATGAGAAATAAAAATCTAAAAGATAGAGATGTAAAATTAGATATCACAGGTTTTGAAATTAAAAAAACCCACCCACTTCCTAAGCAAGAAACCAGGTTGTTTTAGGTGTTTAAGATGTACCACCTGCAGATCCATGTATTTAATCACCTACACATGGGAAAGACATACCAGATAAGATATCCTGTAACGTACCACCACCTACGTTAAATACATGTTGTCTTGCCCATGTGGGTTGTCCTACATGAGTACAACACAGCATCAATTTAAAGAACGTATGGCGCTGCACAGAATGGCCATCAGATAACCACTGGAATTGGGTACTAGTGACCAGCTAGTCACAAGACACTTATGGAAAGTCAAACATAGCATAGCTACCATGTGAACTATTATCATAGATTATGTTCCGATATTATCAAGTGGAGGCAACAGAGCTAAATTATTATTGAAGAGGGAGAGCTGTTGGATATTCAAGCTTAACACACTGGAACCCAGGGGGATAAATGAGACTCTGGGGTCGCAATGTTATTTATAACAAACGGGTTCCCCCTCAGCAGTTGGACCAGGGTGAAGTTCATTGTATTTTAACTATGCCCTATATATTACTGCAGAACTGTGATAAAAGTATCCTGTGTATGTTTTTAAGAATACTTACATTAAGACTCCACAACTGCTACAAAATAATATCCATAATGTAACAAAATTGCTGACTTGTATTATCATCTCTGAAGCACAATTTATACAAAAGTTTGATATGTATTTGATGAACGAATCTGAGAACCCTGATCAAATCCTTGTTTTTAAATAGCACTAATACACCGTTGTTTTAATGTTGCTTAGCAACTATCTAGTGGTGGACTCGCACTGCACGGCGCTGCTTGATGATGTCGGGAGACCGCAATGTCATTCTCATGAGCATGGACCTGGCTGCACGGTTGATTCTATATCGGAGTGGGAGAAGGGACCTTCTGACGTACCTAGGGGAGGAGACTCGTCACCAGGGGGGAGGAGCTATGGGCGAACAGGGTACCCGAAAAGTACCCTCGCGGGCTCGGTGGCTCGCTCCGCTTCGCTCACCACCTGATTACTAAAGGTAATAGTTAGTGGCGTAAATAGTAGAGACACTGGATAGCTCCTCCCCTTTGTGCCGTGGCTCCTCCCCCTGATGGATAAGGTCCCTTAGCCCACTTGATTCTAGCATCTACCCTGGCTGCACCGAGCGTGGCCGGATGGGTGAGAACATGTATGGTGTTTTGGGTATATATGTTTTGTAATGTTTATTGTTTGTAAGTCTGTCCCTGACAATGGGAGCAAGCCCAAAACGTAGGTAATAAAGGAGTGCTGCCCGATACTTGTACATGTGCATAGGGAAGCCATACCGAGGGAAGGCACTATAGCAAGTACCAGATGAGTGCCGGGCTATATGGACTAATATATATATATATATATATATATATATATATGGACTAATATATATATATATATATATATATATAGATATATAGATATATAGATATATATATCAGAAATAAGCTAGGTCGTGTTGGAGAGCCAATGAGTCTATACAGTGAAGGAGGGATCCATCCACACACACCTATCTACTTTGTGCTTACTTTTATGCAGAGTATCTTAACAAAGTCTATGGACTTTTTGAAGTTTAGCTTAATATTTACTAATATTGCTCAAAACTGCATTAAGTTCACTGCACACAATCAGCTTTTAGCTTATATCTGTTTAGTGCAAACATTGGGGCAGATGTATTAACCTGGAGAAGGCATAAGGGAGTGATAAACCAGTGATAAATGCAAGGTGATAAACGCACCAGCCAATCAGCTCCAATATGTAAATTAATAGTTAGGAGCTGATTGGCTGGTGCGTTTATCACCTTGCACATATCACTGGTTTATCACTTCCTTATGCCTTCTCCAGGTTAATACATCTGCCCCAATGTTAGGTATTAAAGTCATTGTCTCATTGGTGTCTATAGTTTATTTGTACCTTTGAGTAATGTTAGTCAGTAACCCTCATCTTCTAAATAACAAGCAGAAGCATTTCATGATGTTCTCTAATGCTTTCACCACTAGGTGGCATTGTTCTGTTCTTTATAACTATGTTACTATACACTAGCAGAGCAATGAGCATGATTCTCCTTATGCATTCATTAATACAAATCTTCATGTCAGATAGTAATACTCTTTCATGTCAGATATTAAACCATTTAACACTTGATATGTAGACTTTGTTCAAAAATAACAGGCTCAGTGCAATAGATTAGTGATTGCTGGTTGTAAATAGTGAGAATCACCAATATATCATAATTGTGTTATATACACCCAGGGCCGGATTGGGATGGAAAACCTGCCTGTGAAATTTATGGAAGAAACCCTAATGGGGGTGCTGGGTGATGAGGCAGTGGGGTCTGTTGAGTGGGGCGGGATCCCTCCTCATAGGGCCTGATTGTAAACAATTGCGGTCTTCCTTGCATCTGTTGCTGTAGTTGTGTCTGAGACCAGGGGCAGATTGGGAACTAAATGTGTCCCTGTAAAATTTTGTAGAAGTGGCCCAACATGGGCAGCACAAGAGGTATAACATACCATGTAGCCATGGCAGCATCACTGGATGGCAGGGTCGCTGTACTGTAGAGATGGAATAACAGAATGAATGGGGACAATGCAGTGTACTGAGTGCGGTGGGCTGCCTGTAATGTGGGGGGGTGGGTCCACATGACAATACACAAAACAGGCCACACAGACACTTCAACCTAACAGGAATCTTCCGGGTGAGTCCTATGGCCAATCCGCCCCTGTGTACACCACAATTTCCTGACTTTAATGCTATAAAGCTGTTTCTCTTTACTGATCTCAGACCTTCAAAACATGAGTTCAGAATAACACATGCCAAAAAAACCCACGAAATCCCTCCCATCAGATTATAGTGTTTATTGATCCAATATGTGTATATAAGGTCAAAATGGCCTGGAAAATATAGAGATCAGAATCCTTGAGATGGCCACCTTTCTTCTGCATCTCCTATGTGTGATGTAATAGCAGTGAACATATGCGTGAGAGTGCAATGAGTCAACCAGAAAAAAAATTGAGAAAAAGAGATTGAATTTGCTTTCACAGGAGTCTGTATATTGGCCCTCATTCCGAGTTGTTCGCTCGGTATTTTTCATCGCATCGCAATGAAAATCCGCTTAGTACGCATGCGCAATGTTCGCACTGCGACTGCGCCAAGTAACTTTACTATGTAGAAAGTAATTTTACTCACGGCTTTTTCATCGCTCCGGCGATCGTAATGTGATTGACAGGAAATGGGTGTTACTGGGCGGAAACACGGCGTTTCAGGGGCGTGTGGCTGAAAACGCTACCGTTTCCGGAAAAAACGCAGGAGTGGCCGGAGAAACGGTGGGAGTGCCTGGGCGAACGCTGGGTGTGTTTGTGACGTCAACCAGGAACGACAAGCACTGAACTGATCGCACAGGCAGAGTAAGTCTGGAGCTACTCTGAAACTGCTAAGTAGTTAGTAATCGCAATATTGCGAATACATCGGTCGCAATTTTAAGAAGCTAAGATTCACTCCCAGTAGGCGGCGGCTTAGCGTGTGTAACTCTGCTAAAATCGCCTTGCGACCGATCAACTCGGAATGAGGGCCATTCTCCCTGTGCTTACGTAGGTTTCCTCCGGGTACTCTGGTTTCCTCCCACAAACCAAAGATATACTGATAAGGTAATTGACCCCCAACAAAAGTTAACCCTAGCGTGAATGTGTGTCCCAACATGTGGTAGGGAGTATAGATTGTAAGTCCAACTGGGGCAGGGACTGATGTGAATGCCCAAATATTCTCTGTAAAGCACTGCGGCATATGTGTGCGCTATATAAATAACTGACAATAAATATGAGACAATATTAGGTAGATAAGTGGTAGATAAGTGGAGTGGGTCAGAGTGTACAGAGATACCACTTTCACATATAAGGAGGTGTCACTTTGAAGAAATGGTCAGACACAGTGGTCTGCAGATCACAATCAAACATAAGAGCAAATACCAGGAAAAATAGCAGGAGTAATTGGTGGACTAGTCCGTGCACAGACTAGAACCACCTTACTGTGTACCAGACGTGGTTCACCTTCACTTTTCTCTTCTTTTTTTGTAGCACTAAAAATTGGACAAGTAAACTGACCGATTTTAATGTAATCTTTGTGGACTTTTTTTGTGAGTCAAGTTAGGTTATATCTGCAACATAGACTCTTTGTAAAAGTGGACATTTTCCTGTTAATAACATTTTATTATACTCCCCAAAATTACCATTATTTTAACTTTTTTTACATTGATATTTTTCCAATGAACAGATAAATAAATCACACTGTGTGCAAGCTATTCATTCTCTGGCATCATGTGGGTTATGCAGGCCGCCCTGTGTAAAGATCTTCATTGCATACAAAGACTACAGAATCTCAGAATGTATCCTTGCATACCACAATATTTGATTACTGAGTAAACTCTGCTGACTGCAAATAAACAACTTTAGGGAGAAACGTAACTTGTGACCTTACCCGTTAATGAGCATTACTGGTGTAGAAAGCACCAACAATTTCTGCAGCTCTTTATAAGCTGGGGTAATAAAAGGTACAGTAATTACACACAATATAACCAATATAAACGCATGCTGGATTTTATAGTTCCGCAGCAGCAGAAACGTGAAGTCTACCACTGACTGTGTATCTGTTGTTTTATTAAACTCTTGCAAGATATAAATCAAGCAGGTTCGGCTGTCATATAGAGAAGTCCAATGGCTGGGGCGCTAATCCATTGCTTTGGATTTTACAATGCACCAGTAGATGCACATTACTTACATCATTGGACATAGGGGTTTATTAAGTAAGGATTGTGAATTCTGCTTCTTAGCTGAATTTGCAATCCTTTGAATTTGAATGCTGGGGGCCGCCCATCGCAGGGCAAGGCCGCCCAGCATGCAGCCCACCGCCCACCCATTGCAATCATGCTGAAATTGCGCCGCAATTACAGCGTGATTGCTGAAATTGTGGATGCCGCTGCCAGAGACCCACCACCATTTTTTAGTTCAGAGCAGCTGCGTGTGATGACATGCAGCCGCCCCAGAAACGCAGATGACACGCCCCCCGTTTGCGTCACCATGCCCCCGTTGGTTAAGCGATGCCCTGGCAATGCTTAGTTTCTGCCTAGATAATGGAGCATTGCCGCCCCACGAATGCCTCTGCCTGTCAGTCAAGTCAATTAAATGCAGGTGCATGCGCAGGACAGGAGTCAATCACAAAAAAATGCTGAATGACCCCCATTGTACCAACCCTGTGGTGGCGTAGAATGCCAGTCTGAACATGGCTGCCAAAATCAGTCATCTGCAGAAAAGTCACAATCACTGGCCGCCACCCCTATTACTTCCCAGGAACACCCACGAATATTGCCTCTGTCTGCATCCAAATTTGTTCTGCGTCTGCCAGCTGTATCCATCTGGACGCATGCTCAGACTGGACGGATCTGCAGACTGAATACGCCACAACTGCCACTACTCCTGAATCAGGAATATTGACCATCGATGACGGAACCGTCAATGGATGACTCTGCCCTGACCTGTAGTTCCTAGTTCAGGACAAAAACATTCTAATTAGATTTTTCACTTACAGAGATCAATTTTTTTACTTAATCTTTTTATTTTTTTTATTTAAACCAGCAGTTTTCTGTAAAAGTGCTACATTGTTTTACTCACATGTATATTATTTGTATTATATACAAAATAAGAATACTGAAAATCTGATACGCTGCCAGGTTAACATATATGCTGTTATTAATATTTTTATTATTATAATTATTATTATTTTATTATTATTATTCATGTAGCACCAGCATATACCATTGTGGGGTACAATTGGGGAGAAAATAAAGTAATACAATTAAAAAAAGGGAATTCAGAGACAGTGAGGTAAGAGAATCTTGCTTGACTGCTTACAATCTATAGCATATATAACAGTGGGGGTAATTCTGAGTTGATCGCAGCAGGAAATTTGTTAGCAGTTGGGCAAAACCATGTGGACTGCAGGAGGGGCAGATATAACATGTGCAGAGAAAGTTAGATTTGGGTGATTGCAGATTGAACACACCACACCCAAATCTAACTGTCTCTGCACATGTTATATCTGCCCCCCCCCCTGCAGTGCACATGGTTTTGCCCAACTGCTAACAAAGTTCCTGCTGCGATCAACTCAGAATTACCCCCATAGAGTAGGAGAGTCACATAGTTTACATTTATGCAGAATTGGTTCCTTTAGAAATAGTTTATACAAGTGGAGGAATCAGAAAATGTTCTTAACATGTCCTTGATGGAGTGACTTTAATGGCGGGATGTACTAATGCTTACCGGTCCATTGATCCCGCTGTTTCCGCAGCGGTCACATGTCCGGCGATGTACTAATAAAGTTTTCATGAACAAAACGTCCCGAACTTCCACATTGTGAAATACTGCTATTCCTCCACAGTGGTATTTCAGTTCATTGATGGCTGAGTGGAACACTTTTGGTTGTTATATACTGACAGCTGTGGCGGTTATCATCTTGGCACATTTGTATCTTTAGATGTATTAAGCCTGGAGAAGTGATAAAGTGACTTTTTAAACCCAGCCTGTAACTTGAGTTTGGAGCTGATTGGCTGATGCATTATCACCATCCACTTGATCACTTCTCCAGTCTTAATGCATATGCCCCAGTATTCCAAAAAACTTTTTTTTTTACCTTAAAATAGTGTGTTTTCTCAAAGTGCCTATGTGTACTTTAATGATATATTTAGATATTCTTCTATTTTTCTTTTTCTGTGAGGTATATTTTGATGGTGTTTGTTATTGCTGAATCTCTGCTGCATGTTTAAGACACATGTCATGTATAGGTGCTTTACAAAAGGTGTGTGTGTAATTGAGAGTAATTCAGAGTTGATCACAGCAGCAAATTTGTTAGCAGTTGGGCAAAACCATGTGCACTGCAGGGGCGGGGGGCAGACAGTGTCGGACTGGGGCATGAAGGTCCCATCGGGGGAATGCTGTTGTAGGGGCCCATGCTTAAGGGTGTGGCCAGGCTCCAATGTGGCGTGGCCAGCCACCACAGAATTTTTTACCAACCATTACAGCGTCATACCTCCCAACTGTCCAGGTTTTCGCGGGACAGTCCCATTTTTTGGGGACTGTCCCGCTGTCCTTCCCATGGGGTGGGGGCGTCTATTCACTGTTGTCAGAGGGAGAGGGGCCAAGCCAGCAGCTCATAGAGCACTGGGCATGCCCCCTCAGGGACAGCAAACGGGGGTGTGACTCGCGATCGCGGCAATGCTGCGATGCCACACCCCTTTCAAATAGGCCATGCCCCCTTTTTGGGTGCGCACACGGGAGTCCCGCTTCTGTAAGTTAAAAAGTTGGGAGGTATGCAGAGTACATGTTCTGTCTCCCTTGGTAAATATATAATAAACCATATTCTTGTGAAGTATAATGTAACATAAGTAGTGATGTGCACCAGACATTTTTCGGGTTTTGTGTTTTGGTTTTGGATTCGGTTCCGCGGCCGTGTTTTGGATTCGGACGCGTTTTGGCAAAACCTCCCTGAAATTTTTTTGTCGGATTCGGGTGTGTTTTGGATTCGGGTGTTTTTTTTTAAAAAAACCCCTCAAAAACAGCTTAAATCATAGAATTTGGGGGTAATTTTTATCCCATAGTATTATTAACCTCAATAACCATAATTTCCACTCATTTCCAGTCTATTCTGAACACCTCACAATATTATTTTTAGTCCTAAAATTTGCACCGAGGTCGCTGGATGACTAAGCTAAGCGACCCAAGTGGCCGACACAAACACCTGGCCCATCTAGGAGTGGCACTGCAGTGTCAGACAGGATGGCACTTAAAAAAATTGGCCCCAAACATCACATGATGCAAAGATAAATAAAAGAAAAAAGAGGTGCAAGATGGAATTGTCCTTGGGCCCTCCCACCCACCCTTATGTTGTATAAACAGGACATGCACACTTTAACAAACCCATAATTTCAGCGACAGGGTCTGCCACATGACTGTGGCTGAAATGACTGGTTGGTTTGGGCCCCCACCAAAAAAGAAGCAATCAATCTCTCCTTGCACAAACTGGCTCTACAGAGGCAAGATGTCCACCTCCACCTCATCGTCCGATTCCTCACCCCTTTCACTGTGTACATCCCCCTCCTCACAGAGTATTAATTCGTCCCCACTGGAATCCACCATCACAGGTCCCTGTGTACTTTCTGGAGGCAATTGCTGGTAAATGTCTCCACGGAGGAATTACTACTGTACTGTACTACTATATACTGGTGGTCACCACAATGCAGCACTGTACTACTATATACTGGTCACCACAATGCAGCACAGATATTGAGCACTGATCAGGATACTAGAAGTGACACAGAGCAGCAAGATACATCAATGGCCTACTGTACTATACTACTATATACTGGTGGTCATCACAATGCAGCACTGTACTACTATATACTGGTCACCACAATGCATCACAGATATTGAGCACTGATCAGGATACTAGAACTGAGTCTGACACAGAACTGCAAGATACAGCAATGGCCTACAGTACTGTACTACTATATACTGGTGGTCACCACAATGCAGCACTGTACTACTATATACTGGCCACCACAATGCAGCACAGATATTGAACACTGATCAGGATACTAGAACTGAGTCTGACACGGAGCTGCAAGATACAGCAATGGACTACTGTACTGTATTACTATATACTGTTGGTCAGCACAATGCAGCACACTGAGCACAGATATTCAGCTTTTCAGGCAGAGAACGTAGCCACGTCCTCTCCTCTCAATCGACAATGCAATGAGTGAAAATGGCGGCGACGCGCGGCTCTTTATATGGAAACCGAATCTCGCGAGAATCCGACAGCAGGATGATGACGTTTTCCCCCGTTCGGGTTTTGCGTGTTAGGCGGGATGAACCGAGGCTGCCTCAGACCCGTGTAAACCACGTGAAGTTCGGGGGGGTTCGGTTCTTGGTGAACCGAACCCGCTCATCTCTAAACATAAGTATAATGCATAATTAAAGTGCACTAGGATAGAGTCTGGAACCTGATCCCTAAAGGAGGGCCCACAGGCAGTGGGGCCTGCCAGTGTTTTCCCCTGTTCCCCTGTGGGCCTGTCTGACCTTGGGGACAGATATAACATGTGCAGAGAGAGAGAGTTAGATTTGGGTGGGGTGTGTTCAAACTGAAATCTAAATTGCAGTGTAAAAATAAAGCAGCCAGTATTTACCCTGCACAGAAACAAAATAACCCACCCAAATCTAACTCTTTCTGCACATGTTATATCTGCCTCCCCTGCAGTGCACATGGTTTTGCCCAACTGCTAACAAAATTCCTGCTGCAATCAACTTGGAATTATCCCCAAAATGTTTTCTGTCTCATTTTCCATGCTCCTACCTTGATTCACATAAATGTGGCAAACCTGATGCATGGATGGTGTAATGGTTAGCATTACTGCCTCACAGCACTGAGGTCATGTGTTCGATTCACACCATGCCCCGAACTGTGTGGAGTTTGTATATTCTCCCTGTACTTGCGTGTGTTTCCTCTGGGTACTCAGGTTTCCTACTATGCAAAAATATACCTGTAGGTTTAATTGCCCCCCCCCCCCTGCAGTGCACATGGTTCTGCCCAACTGCTAACAAATTTGCTGCTGCGATCAACTCTGAATTACCCCCATTGTCTCACCTATATAAGCAAAGTTGCTGTGATTTTTAGACCAGATAGCAAGCTTAAAGTTTAACACTAATGTGATAGCTATTTTTGATAATTATTTTGAGCAATAGAGTAGGGCCTGCAGTATAGTGGGGACCCTTGCCGGGGGCTGCAGGCTTAAATGCATTGATCAATCCACATAGGCGTGCGCGGCACACTATTAGGGGGTGCACGATTGGAGGGGCGTGTCTAGAACCACCTATTGGGCGTGACTAACACCGCCTATTGGGTGTCTCTAGCACCGTACATTGGCAATCAATGCAAAGTAACTAATACAGGTTGAGTATCCCATATCCATATATTCCGAAATATGGAATATTCCGAAATACGGACTTTTTTGAGTGAGAGTGAGATAGTAAAACCTTTGTTTTTTGATGGCTCAATGTGCACAAACTTTGTTTAATACACAAAGTTATTAAAAATATTGTATTAAATGGCCTTTAGGCTGTGTGTATAAGGTGTATATGAAACATAAATGAATTGTGTGAATGTAGATACACTTTGTTTAATGCACAAAGTTATAAAAATATTGTCTAAAATTACCTTCAGGCTGTGTGTATAAGGTGTCTATGAAACATAAATGCATTCTGTGCTTAGACTTGGGTCCCATCACCATGATATCTCATTATGGTATGCAATTATTCCAAAATACGGAAAAATCCGATATCCAAAATACCTCTTGTCCCAAGCATTTTGGATAAGGGATACTCAACCTGTACAAGGAATTTGATTAAATAGAGTGCACAGTGAGGGCTGGCAGATAATTATTAAACCCAAAAACTGTAAGACTGGGACCTCACTGACCAATTTAAATAATTTAAGGACAATGTAATAGCAAAACCAGTGCTTGTAGCTTCCCATAATAAAATATATGGAGAAATAGAAGCCAGTCATAATTGAACCTAAGCACGACATATAAACACAATTTACAGTACTTAATATTTTTTTTCAAACCTTCTCAATAAGAAACTTTTGCTCTTGGGGTGCTGTGAGAAACATTCTGATACACTAGGGTGTCGTGATTTAAAAAAATGTGGGAACTACTGGTATAGAGCCAGTGGCGAAACTTGTGAATTGTGGGCCCAGGTTCAAAACTATGCTTTGGGCCTTCTCCTCCACCCCAAGTTCACAATATGCCACAAGACAGTGGGTATCAGGGAGAGGTACAGGGTGACGGGGAAGAGGCAGAGGATGACAGGGAGATGGACAGTTGGTGAAATGGAAAGGCAATCAGTGACTGGAAAAGGGTGAGAGGGAGAAGCAGTGCGTGCCAGGAAGAGGCTTTGGAGGATGGAAAGGATGACGGGGAGAGAGTGAGGGTAACTGGGAGAAGTTGAAGAGGAGAGGCAGAGGGTATGAGAGGTCTCCGTAGGAGGGAGTAAAGGGGAAAATTGGGTTGAAAGGGTTCACTTGGACATGAAGGGAAAGTATTAGTAGGGGAGATAGGCAGAAAAAAAACAAGTGGCTTTTTTAACATGAGAGCTGATGAAAGACAATGCTACTGTAGTGGAAGAATTTACTGATGGGATAGAAGCGGAATTATGTTAGGGAGGGAGGGAGGGAGATATGGGGGGGGGGAGAGAGGGGTGAAGAGGAAGGAAGAGAGGTGCAGTGGAACAGAGAGAGAGAGAGACAGGAGATGGAGGGAGAGAGAAGAGCGGAGATGGAGAGAGAGGGGGCAGAGAGAGAAGCAAAGACGGAGAGAGAGACAGAGAGGGGGAGATGGATAGAGAGAGGGGGTAGACAGGGAGAGAGAGGGGCGGAGATGGAGAGAGAGTGGGGAAGACAGAAAGAGAGGGGCAGAGATGGAGAGAGAGACAGAGGGGGGGGACAGAGAGAGAGTCATAGAAGAGGAATCATATTATGGAATAGGGGAGTGTGAGGGGGAGAGAGAGGGGTGTAGAGCAAGGAAAAGTGGTGCAGTGGAACAGAGAAAGAGACATGAGACAAGGAGACAGGGGAGAAAAAGGAGAGAGGGCGAGACAGAGAAAGAGGGGCAGAGACAGACAGAGACAGAGTGGAGAGATGGAGAGAGGGGAGGAGACAGAGAGAGAGGGGAGTAGAGAAAGAGAGACAGGGAAGTGGGAGATGGGGGGGATAGAGAGAGAAAGGGAGGGTGGAGAGAGAGATAGAGGGGGCCAAGGGAGGAAGAGGGAGAAAAGGTCACTAGAGAGAGCGGGCAGAGGGGGGGTGGGGTGGCAAAAGAGAGTGGGAACTGAGGGGGAGATAGAAAGACTGTGGGCGGGATGTATTAACATCGCCGCCTCTCACAGTGATGTTAATCGCATATGTACTAACATATGCGATTAACATCGCAATGTGGTGATGGAGGTCCTCCGCGATACCTGTGAGGTGGTGTGCGGGCAGAGCCGGCCCTAGGTATAGGCAAACTAGGCAATTGCCTAGGGCATTTGGTATGCCTAGGGGCACCAGCAGCTTCTGCTGATTAAAATGATATGCGGCATGCCTATATTCTGTGTGTAGCATTTTGTATGCAGATACAGCCACAGTCGCACACAGTATATAGGCATGTTGCATATAATTTTAATCAGCAGAAGCTGCTTGTGCATCCTAAGCCAAATTGCAATGCAAATTAGATGCTTTTTCATCAAAAAAGGCACCCAACGTTAGCAGAGTTGCCATCTCCTGCTTCATGGCATATTGAGGCAAGATATATGAGAACACACCTATATCCAAGCATAGGCAGAGGTCACAGTGTTAGCGGCCGTGTGAGTGCTGTGTGTGGGTAGGTTTGTTGTGCAATAGTGTTTGGCATATGTGTAAGAAGCATTATGCGTGCCATTATGTGTGTAAGGGTATTACTAATGTGTGGCATTATGTGTATAAAGGTGCTCTACTGTGTGGTGTTACGTATAGAAAGGGCACTATTGTGTGGTATAATGTGAATAAACAGCAATATGGTGTTGTATAATATGAATAAGGAGCACTACTGTGAGGAGTAATGTTTATAAGGTAAAGTGGTACTACTGTGTGATGCAACGTGAATAAGGCACACTATCGCATGATAAAATATGAATAAAGTTGCAGTACTGTGTGGCGTAATTTTAATTGGGGGTACTATTGTGTGGCCATGCGCCTTCCCAGCAAGAAAACACCCCTTTTTAGGCTGTGCGCCGAATGTGTGCACTGTTTCTATTTAAAATATAGGGGGTAGAAACACCAAAATAAGGACTGCTATGTGTGAGGGGTGGTTGTGCTGGGAAAGGGGTGCAGGGTCAGAAACAGAACAAGTGGTGGTGCTAGGGGGCATCAGCCAAAATCTTGCCTAGGGCATCATATTGGTTAGGGCCGGCTCTGTGTACGGGGGGTCTCCATCACATCCCTGGGCTCTCCACACTCCTCCCAAGCTCTCCACACTCCAGAAAGCAGCAGCATGCTGTCCTGGGTGCCTCCTCCTCCTCCCCGCAGCCGGAAGGACCTCCGGATGTGTTGCCTAGACGTAGGTATGCCGGGGGGGAGGTGGGTCAGCGTCAGCAGCGCGGGGCGGCTTCAGCGGCGGTAAGAAGCCCATAGGTTTCTATAGGGTATCGCCATCAATAGATGGCGATACCCTTTGCGGCAAAAACGCGGCGGCCAGGGGTTAGTACATATGAATATGCAGTAAAACACCTGAAAACGGGGGTTTTACCGTATTTTCTGTTAGTACATCCCGCCCAGAGAGAGAGAGGGGGCCGATGGAGAGACAAAGAGATGCTGAGCAGCACTTGCCACTTGAACAAATCTAGGGTTGTATTTCTCCTACCTGGCCCCTGAGGCGTGGACAATCAAGTGCTGCTGCTGCACAGCGAGATGGTCAGCACCTTTACTTCCCTCCAATGGATGTTTTAGAGTCGGAGACATGAATTATGAAAGGAGAGGAGCTTAAAGATCGACCCCTCCTCCTCCCTCCAGCTGGGAAGTCTCACACAGGCAGCATTACGGAGTATGTGGGGAGAAAATGAGAGAGCGGCCGCTCCTCCCCCTCCGGCCAGCCAGTCCCACACAGGCAGCATTATTGACTCTGGGGAGGAGTAGCTGAGAGCGTGGCTCCTCCTCCCTCTCCTGGCCGGGACCCGAACACTGCAGCGGCCGCATTACTGAAGACTCTGGGGCAGTGGCAGCGGGCAGCGCAGTGGCATAACATGAGTCAGTGTGACTCATTGTAATGCCGGCGCTGTGGCAGGCACAGGAATGAGCAGCGATAAGTGTGCTGCAGGCGTGGCATGTGGGGGGTTCCGGAGATTAGGGGGTGCCTGTGCGCACCAGGCACCCCCCGTGCGCACGCCTATGTCAGTCCATGAACTAAAACTCCACTGTTTATTATTGTTAGTTAATATAGTGAGTGCAAAGCCCCTGTGATTTATATATATATATATACACACACACACACACACACACACACACACACACACACACACACACACACACACACACACACACACACACACACACACACACACACACACACACACACACACACACACACACACACACACGGGTGTGCGACCTGATGAGGGAGTGGGGTCAGTAGTGAGGGGTGGAATCCCTCCTCATAGGGCCTGATTGTATGCAATTGGGCTTTCTGTGTGTCTTGCTGCAGTTGTGCCTGAGACCAGGGGCAGATTGGGAACTAAAAGTGGCCCTGTAAAACTTTGTAGAAGTGGCCCGGCATGGGCAGCACAAGAGGTATAACATACCGTGTAGCCATGGCAGCATAACTAGATAGCAGAGTTGCCGTATTGCAGAGATGGAATAACAGAATGAATGGGGACAATGCAGTGTACTGAGTGCGGCATAGTTGCCTACTTTGCTGCACCATCCTCCGGACGGCTGCAGCGTGGTAGGCTAATGTGGGTGTGTCCTACGGCAATGTGGACGGTACGGGGACGTGACCGACTGGGAAAGTGAGCTGTCCGGGGGAGCATGGCAACATAGTCGCGTCATTGTAGCCCCGTCCCCGCTAGACAGTGTCGAGAAAACAAGCACTGCACAGCGGGGGGCAGAGCTACGATGACGCGAATCGCTTCATTGTATCCCCATCGGACTGCCCACTTGTTCTCTGCTGTGGGCGGCCGAGGGGGAGTTCGGGGTCTTCCAGCAAAAGCAGGACACTTGCCCACCTTTCCAGGGGCCGAGAGGGCCACCTGATTTTTGGGAGCCTCCCGGCCTTTCTGGGAGGATAGGCAAGTATGGAGTGCGGTGTACTTCCTGTCATGTGGGGGGTGGGGCCACATGACAACACACAAAACAGGCCCCACAGATACATCACCTACCAGGAATCTTCCTGGTGAGCCCTATGGCCAATCCGCCCCTGTATATATCATACCTCTCAACTGTCCCGATTTTCGCGGGACAGTCCCTTTTTTTGGGGAATGTCCCGCTGTCCCATGCGTGGGCCGCAGTGTCCCGCGGGGGGGGGGGGGGGGGAGGGAGTTGGGAGACTCCTGCTAAGCGGTGAATAGACGCTGTGCGCAGGCACACAGCATCTATTCAGTGGAGACAGGAGGAGAGGGGGCATGCCAGCAGCTCACGGAGCACTGGACATGCCCCCTCACTGACGAAACGCGATCGTGGGTCTTCCCCCCTTTTCATATGCCACGACCCCTTTTTGGTAGTGTGCACGTGTGTCCCTCTTTCATAAAGAGGAAAGTTGGGAGGTATGATAGATAGATAGATAGATAGATAGATAGATAGATAGATAGATAGATAGATACTGAAATCAAAATGGAATGCAGGGTAAGCTGTGACCACAACAGGCAGCAAGAGGGTCAGGTACATTTTAGTGCCTCACAGTAATCTCCACGTGTAAAATAGTGCCTGCTCAGCTTAGTACATCCCACCCTTTAACATAAGAGGCAGAAGTGAAAAATAACAATGATATAATGTTACAGAATATTGAGTAAGAAACAATTCTAAGACAAACTAAGAAATATTTTCCATTTCCTCTTTCTACAAAAATATCCGGGAAGCGGTTCCAAGTGGTTACAATACCACTAGTCGGGATGCCGGTGGTCACAATGCCAACGCTGGAATCCCGATTAACGAAATGCCGCCACCAGAATACCGTCACCACAGGCTTCTCTCCCTCTGTGGGTGTCCACCATGACACCCATAGAGAGAGAATATATCCTGTGTGCCCACAGCATGGCAAGCGCAGCGAGCCTGCAAGTGGCTTTCTAGCGCTCACCCTGCTGCAGGCATACTGGAGGCTGGGATCCTACTGTCGGTATACTGACGACCGGGATCCTGGCCGCTGGTATTTCACACTAAACCTAAATATCCAGCCTCTACAAACTGGTGCTGGATTTTAGTATCTTAAATGTTTAGCATATAGAAAAGAATATTTATCATGCACCACATATGGACACACATACATTTTCATCATCTGCTCTCAATAAACAAAGTCACCAGCCAATCATTATGGTTTGACAGGTTGGAGCTGATTGGCTGGTGCATTATCATTTTCTACTTATCGCTGCTTTATCACTGCTTTATCACTTCTCCAGACTTAATACATCTGCCCCCCTGAGAGGTAGGAGTCGGATTGGCTAAGAGCCAATATGCTGGCATTCGGCTGAAAATGTCTGAGGTATGTAACCAGAGCATCTGAGCATCTGAGGTCTGTAAAGGGGCATACACACGTAGCTATCTGACTAGATTGCTTAGGAATGAAGCACACATCTCTCCGTGTGTATGCCCTAAAGCGATAGCGATGCGCGGCCCCGCACATCGCTATTGCCGGTTCTAGATTGGCCTGCATGCAGGCCAAATCTAGTTAGATTGCTCACTTCACCGCTGGGTGAAGTGATCGTCCCCCTCCCACTCTGTGTGCGTGTTGAGCGTTCTGTACTAGATTGCTCAGCACACATCTCCGTACACATCGCTATGTGTGTACCCCCCTTAACTTGTGAGCAGGGGCGCGGAGCTGCACGGGACTGAGCAGTGCTAGGGGAACATTGATGGGGAAGTAAGCTGTGATGGGAATAATGTGAGCCGTAGTGGGCGGTGATGGGTGGGGGAGCAGTTGTGTGGGCAGTGAGGTATGATGGTGGGGGTTACCAGTAAGGTGTGAGGGGGAAAGTGAGCTATGGGGACACTGATGTGTGAGGAGAGAAGTGTGAGCTGTACAGGGGGGAGGACAGTGAGATAAGGAGGGAACTGGAGAGAGCTATGGAAGGGGTAATGAAAAGCATACTTGCCGACATTGCTGCCCACTTTTCTGGCTGTTAGTTGGCCTGTGGGGGCGAGTTTTATTCCCACTCTATGGGTCCCTGTTGGTCTGCATACCGACCGGCGGGCTATTCAGGGTTCAGGATCCCAGCGTCAGTTTTGTGACTGGCAGTCGGGATAACCGCATCCCCCAACTGCACCTGAATAACCCCCAGGATCCATAAAATAACGTTGTGACTGGACCATCAAAGTGGGTTTTTTTTTTAAATGAAAACGAAAACGTAATTATTATACAAAATTTTAACATATCTTTTCCTCCTTTGCTACATGAAAAGAGTCAGGCAGTAATGTTCATTGATGATTTATGTCGATCTGGTTTATGTTTCATCTAAATTGCGAACAGGCCAATAGGAAGTAAAATGCCATCTGTTTTGTTACACAGCACGGCAGGCAGCATACTGAAGGCAGTTTCTTCACAATACAGCTCTGCTAATATATTCAGTGGCTGTGTTGACTCTCCCCATTGTTTAGGAGAAACTCACTCTAAGCATGTTCCAAAACCTATTTTTAAACCCCCTCTACCAGTAGGAAGTGCGTTGTACACTTGTATGCCCAGAGGCTCTCCCAAATGGTCTATTGTAAACAGCCATGTTGATCTTTGCCGTAACAGTTCAAGTTGATTTTCTAACATTATTATATATATTTGTTTTTCCATTATCCTGGCAGTACGGGTGGTGTAATGGTTAGCATGGGTTCGGTATGATTTACCGGCAGACGGGATGACAGCCAGGGCCGGCTCCAGGCCTACTAGCACCCTGAGTGAGAATTTTAGGAGCGCCCCATCCCAATGACATGTGAAGAGGAGGGCGCTACTTGCGTGCGCTGAAGACACGTGCTCTCCTGGAAAAGTAGGCATTGCTGTCTAACAAGGGTGGCCTGAAAGGGAATGCTATATCCATTTGACAGGAAGAGTGATGACTTGGAGAAGCCCCCCTGCAAGCAATAAACTTCCTACAGTAAGTATAAATGGGTCAGCACGCACCGTAAGCCAAAAAAGGAGGCATAGCCACACAATAATGCCACCAATTCAAATTACACCACGCAGTAGCACAATCTTATTCACATTACACTGCACGTAGTGCCCCTGATTTATATTACACCACATATTGTAGTAGAAAACCTTTTTCATGTTAGGGCACACCATAGTGCCCCTTAGTCATGTTACGCTACACAGTAGTACCCCTTTTACACAATGCCCACAGTAGAAGTGCCTCCTACACATAATGCCCACAGTAGAAGTGCCCCTAACACATAAGCCAAAAATAGCAGTGCCACACATAATGCCGACAGTAGTAGTGCCACACATAATGCCAAAAGTAGTAGTGCCCTTTACACATAACACCCACAGTAGTATAAGTACCACATATAATTCCCACAGTAGTAGTGCCTGGAGGAAAGGGGAGAAGAGGAGGAGGGAGGGAACCAGAGGTACCTGACATCGGGAGCCGCTCTTCATGCCGTCGGCGCCGCTGTCACAGGTACAGCAGCAGGTAAAGAGGAAGCGGGAGGGACCTGACACCATCACTACTCACTGCAGGTCCTGGGTCCTGCTGCCCGCACAAACCACAGCCCAGCCACTGCATCAGCCCACTGCCTGCCAGCCTCATCAGAGTGTCCTGGCAGTGTAATGTCACACGCTGCATGCCAGCTCCTCAAGAGGAGACTGGGAACCGCAGGGACTGGGAAGGTGTTGGAGAATGGGAGGCTTGGACTTGGAGGAGGCTGTGGCTGTGTATGAGGAGACTGAGTGCTGCAGGGACAGGAGACTGTGTGACTGTGAATGAGGCTGAGCCTTAGACTCAGTGAGGAGAGGGGCGGCCGGGTGACGCCAGCACGCCTGGTAACAGCCATCGGACTCTCTCTCCCCCTGCCAGTACTCGTGGCTGATTGGAAGCGTGGGTCATGCGGCGCTTTGGTCTCTCTGGCTGCGGCTGGACGCTTGGGTGTCTGCTGCAGGAGTTGGGACCGAGGGAGCCGGTGAAGGGAAGGGGGCTGGGCAGAGGAGCACAGCGCCATGCGGATGGGCTGAAACTCAGTGCGCCCATTAAGGGTGGCGCCTCCTGCTGCCGCATGTGTCGAACGTGCCTGGAGCCAGCCCTGATGACAGCTGTCAGTACACCGACAGAGACATCCTGTCTGCTGGAATCCCAGCAGCGAGTCCCCTCACTGCACTAGCCACGCTTCGGGCTCGGTGGATCTCTTCGCTCGCCACAGGCTCCATTCCCACTCGGTTGCTGACTCTGCTTTGAGGTTTGGAGTCATAGGCAAACACTGGGGGAGTTTCTGGGTGCCCAGAAACCCCTCTCCTCTTGGCAAGTGGCTTAAATTATGACAATAGCAATAGTATATAATACAACCACTAGAGCTGCTGTCACATCATGCAGTTTAAGGGACAGAGCAGAGCTGCTGCATATGCCCAGTATAGCAGCTTCATCTACCAAGTTTGCTGTGTGTGGCGTCCTCAATCAGTGCACTTGACCAGAGAGCAGCTACCAGGTAGAAGAGACAGGAGCCCTATCATGATGTGGGAGATTGTGTACTTAGAAAATGCAGTACTGGTTCTATTATGTTTGTGTATTTATTATGGCTTGTTTAACCTTTTCCTGACCACTTATTTATATTATTTAAATGTTTGATACAGCCTATACTATAGACCATCTATAATGTTAAATAATAATACTGTATTTCATCCAGTAACCAGTGTATAAAAAGATCAATGTGAACATTAATGTCCAGGGTATGTACTAGGTTCTTCTACTGCTCCCCCAGACTCCCGCACTTGCGCCAGTGTTCTGCAGAGTAGAGATTATGGACTGCATTTGGAACCCCCCCTCTAGAAATCCTGCGTTTGCCACTGGGAGTGTAATGTGAGGGGTAATGAGAGATGCTGCTCTGATCTGTGCTGCATTGGATGAGGCTTGCTGTGCTGTAATCTGTGCTGGGAGAGGGGTGCTGCTGTGAGGGTGAGGGGTGCTGTGCAGTGAGGAGATCAACTTGAACTGTTACAGCATAGATTAACATGGCTGTTTGCAATAGACCATTTGGGAGAGCCTCTGGGCATACAAGTGTACAACGTATTTCCTACTGGTATAGGGGGTTTAAAAATAGGTTTTGGAACATGAATGTTTGTATATTCTCCCTGTTCTTGCGTGGGTGTTCTCTGGTTTCCTCACACAATCTGAAAGGTTAATTGGCTTAAAATAAAAAAAAATAACACTAGTGGATAAGAGTGTACATGTGTTTAGGGCAGACTAGATGGGCCAAGTGGTTTACATTCTATTCATCTTCCTGTCAGTTTCTATCCCTAACAGTAGCAATTGACAGTAACTGAAAATATATATTTAATTCTGCATACAACTCAGCATCTGGTTCACAATAAAGTGGGCACAGGACTTTTGCTGTTTTACTTGTATTTGATTAAGATTACATTTAAATTAAAACTATTTTATTACTATTATTATCATTATTATTATTATCCTTTATTTATATGGCGCCACAAGGGATCCGCAGCGCCCATTACACAGTACATAATCAAAAGGGCAAGCAAATACGCTCAAGGAGTTTGGACGCAAAAGGGAGAAGAGAGATGGGTCGGTAGTTGGTGAGATTGGTTGGATTAAGGGTATGTTTTTTAAGAATAGGGGAGACAAGTGCATGCTTGAAGGCAGAAGGGACAGTGCCTGATGAGAGTGAGAGATTTAGTAGATGGGCAAGATGGGAACAGGCAGAAGAAGAGAGGAAACGGAGAAGGCGGGAGGGAATAGGATCAAGTGGGGAGGTGGAGGGGGGTGAGGACTGGATGTGGACCATGACTTCCTCTCCAGATACAGGATAGAAAGATATCAGAGTTGGAAGTAGGGAAGGAAAGAGGGAGTCAGGAAATGGAGGAGGGTGGTTGCTCAGTTTCTGGTGGGATGTTATGTCCTGATGAATGGAGTCAATTGTGATGTGAAGTAGGTGGCAAAGTCAAGGGCAGAAAGTGAAGAGGGGAGTTGAGGCGGGAGTGGGCAGAGGAGTGAGTTGACAGCTAATAAGCGCCGGGGGTTTTAGGATTGGGAGGAGATGAGGTTTTTGAAGTAAGATTGTTTAGAGAGGGTAAGGGCAGCAAAGTAGGATGAGAGCATAAATTTGTAGTGAAGGAAGTCGGTCTTAGAGCATGATTTCCTCCACTGTCACTCAGCAGTACGTGACCATTTTTGCAGATATCTAGTGCATTTGGTGTGCCAGGGTTGAGGTGTCAATCTGTGAGGGTGAATAGTGGTTGGTGGGGCGACAGAGTCAAGAGCAGAGGTAGGGGATGCATTGTAAAGGGAAGTAGATTGTTCAGGGCAGGAAAGAGAGAGAATAGGAGAGAGGAGTGAGTCAAACAGGGAGGATAGGGAAGTGGTGTCGATAGCCTCAACGCTTAGTGATGGTAGTCTTAGGTGGTAAAGATGGAGAGGCAGATAGAGATAGGTTAAAAGTGAGCAGGTGATGGTCAGAGAGGGGGAACAGGGAGTTGGAGAAATCGGAAAGATCACAGCGCTGAGCGAAAACCAGATCCAGTGAGCTTCCACTCACATGGGAGGGGGAGGAAGTCTACTGGGAGAGATCAAGAGAAGAGGTGAGGTTAAGGATTTTAGAGGCAGGTGATTTTGTGGGGTTATCGATAGGGATGTTGAAATCACCTAGGATAATGGAGGGAATGTCAGAAGAGAGGAAGTGAGGAAGCCAGGAAGCAAAGTTGTCAAGGAATTTGGAGGGCATGCCAGGGGGCGGTAAATGACAGCTACTCGAAGATGAACAAGTTGGAAGAGGCGTATGGCATGGACCTCAAATGTAGAGAATGTAAGGGATGCTTCTGGTGGTATAAGATGGTATGAGTAACTAAAGGGTAGTATTCGTCCTGAAATCTCGTTTGATGGAAGGGGAAGATTTGGAACCCCTTAATAGGTCTATAGAGTCTAGGGGAGATGAGGACGATGAACCCCATGAGGTACGAAATAATGACCGGGCCACACAAAGGAAAAGGGACCCAAACCCAAAGAAGATATTTTATAGACCAAATGGCCTGAGAGAAAATTGGAACCATCAGAGGGAATACCGGCCCTATAGATATAGAGCGAGAGATCAGACATATCGGGGGAGGAATGATTCATGACAAATTAGGGCATCCCCACTCCCACGATACCATCAAACGAGATTTCAGGACGAATATCGGAGGGGACATAGATTAAGAGGTGATCGGATTCCTGTTGAAAGATTTAATGATAGACAGAGGGATGATATTGGAAAGAATAATGGGTATGGGATTTCTAATACCAACCCAATTCATTATAGAAATAGATTTGAAACTTTGAGAGAGACAAGGGACCGTCCACGTTTTTTAGATGTGGGAGTAAGGACTCCACGTTGGAGATAACCCACTATACAACACATAGTGGTAAAAGAGGTAAAAGGCATAGAGGTAAAAGGGGCGGTGTGAAAAGGGGGAGGCGACCTTCGAAGAAGGAAAAAAGTAAGAACATGAGGAGTAAGAAACGTTCTGCAGTGGCTGCAGATATAGAACTTACCCATTCAGAATCTGTTAATCAGACGGTGGGCAATTCGGAAATAGACTCTCCAGTAAACACCAGTCTAGGTGTAAAGATTTTTAACATTAGCTCTCATGTTTTAACGAAGCATGAGAAAAGTGTCCTGGAGAAGGACCTTAAATACGCGCCCACTATACCAATTAATAAGTTCGAGACTTTTGTGGATATAAATAAATTTGTCCGTAAATTATGTCTAAAGAAATTTTTTATGCCTAAATCCATGATAGGTGAACTTTGAGAAGCAGAAATCACTAGCACCACTCCGTTTAAACCAAAATCCCTTTTCTTTCCTGCTCATGTAAAAGGAAGCTTTATCGATACCTTTAGTGAGATCGTGCAAGGGGATCTGAGAGATATCAAGCCAATGGGCTTTAGATCTAATTTATCCTTTAAGGAAAGGGCGGCCCTTAGGGATCTAAAGTCCAATTCAGAAATAATCTTGAAACCAGCCGATAAAGGCGGAGGGGTTATTGTTATGGATAAGGGCTGGTACATTAAAGAGCTGGAAATACATGTAGAAGATCAGGGCACCTATTCAAAATTGAAGTCAGATCCAACAAATAAATTTAACTCCGAATTGCAGATCCTTATTGATAAATACAGTAACTTAGGAGTCTTGGTAGATACGGAGAAGACGTTTCTGCTTAATTTGAATCCAGTTGTACCAGCCCTTTATCTTTTGCCCAAAGTCCATAAGAATGCTTCAAATCCACCTGGGCGCCCGATAGTTTCGGGCATCCAGTCAGTTACTGCTAATCTCTTGGAGTATATTGATTTCTTTTTGCAGCCTATGGTGCTGACTAACCCTTCGCATTTGAAAGACACTAAGGACTTGCTTAATTTTTTGTCGACTATAACTTGGGAGGAGGATTTTGTGTTGGTTACTGCCGATGTTAAATCCCTATACTCCATTATTGATCATGAGGCGGGTGTGCGTGCCACTGCTTCTTATCTAAGCAATAGTTCCCTGGGAGAGAATCTTCAACAATTTATTCTTGAGGGCATCCAGTTTATCCTCACCCATAACTATTTTTTGGTGGAGGGCAAATATTATATACAGAAAGTCTGTACGGCGATGGGCACCAGGTTCGCTCCAAGCTATGCGAACATCTTTATGGGCAAATGGGAATCTGACTTTGTTTATACAGGATGGAGTCATTTGGAGCGAACCTGGTGTCCTGGAAGCGCTATATCGACGATATTCTGTTCATTTGGAAGGGGGATGATGTGCAGTTGGAATCCTTCTGCAGCTATTTAAACTCCAACAATCTCAATATAGAACTTTCGTTTTCTGTCAGCAAGGTTACAGTGAACTTTTTAGACCTAAGCTTGAATGTAGAGGGGAATGTTTTATCAACTTGTACTTATACAAAGGAAACAGACTCTTTGACTTATATACATGCTGAGAGCTGTCATCACCACAATTGGTTGGAGTCTATTCCTTATGGACAGCTTAAGAGGCTAAAGAGGAACTGTTCTAAAGCTGAGGTCTATCAGGACCAAGCCCATGAACTGAAAGGAAGATTTGAATGAAGCGGCTATAACACCGTTCAGATCGAGAAAGCAATGGGAGAGATAGAGAAAATCGACAGGACAGATTTATTGGTAGAAAAATCACTTAAGATGTCTAATAAAGGGAAATTTGAGTGGGCATTTATCACCGGCTACAATTCCCAACATAAACCCTTGAGAAATCGGTTAGACGTAATTGGAAAATCCTTAAAAAAGAACCTGTTTTAGGGGAATCACTACCTCACTACCCTACGTTTATCTATAAAAAAGCTCCCAATTTAAAGACCTCCCTGGTTAATAGTTATATACCCCCCCAAAAAAGGGAAGGTAGGGTTTTATCGCAGGGTTTCCATCGCTGCGGTATGTGTATTTGCTGCCGAGAGGTACCAAGTGATGGGACGAAAAAACTTGAATCTGTGTGTATCAATGGCAAAAATGTTAAAATCAGGGATTTTATTACCTGCAATGTTAAAAATGTAATTTATTTTATTGAGTGTAGATGCCATCTTTTTTTATATAGGTCGCACCACCAGACCTCTTAAAACGAGTTTAAGCGAGCATTGCAGGAATATTAAGAAAAGTTTTGAGTCCCATGCTCAGTCAAATCATTTTAAAATACACCATAAGAGTTCTACAGGAGGGATAGTTAGGTTTGGAGCTATCAAAGTGGTTAAATGTGGACCACGACAACGGGATATCACTACACTTTTAGCCAAGAGTGAGATGCATTTTATTTATGAATTCAACACTTTACACCCTATGGGTCTTAATAATGATTTTGAACTAAAGTGTTTCATGTAGTGTCTTTATGATTCAGTCTGCTTTTTATCTGGTATTGTATCTTGTGTTTTATTCTGTATTTTCTTCATTTTAGAACCATTGTACAACTCTGCAATTGTTTATATCTGGGATTACCAGATATGCATGTTGGACTCAAGTTTTAAATGTAAGAGACAAATACCGAACACTCCCAGCCATTTATAACGGGTCCGTTTATAGTGTAACCATGGCAGCGATCACTGAGGCTTAGAGACAGTCAAGACACGCTTCTGGAATAGACGGGTCCGTGCGTTCAGTTGCTATGGCAACTTGAACGAGGACGCCGCAACCGGAAGTGACGTTCTGACTCATCTAGTCACCATGGAGACAACACTACGGACCCGGGAACGGAAGTGACGGAGAGGAACTTCCGGTAACCATGGAAACCCGGCAGCGTGTATACGCTACGACGGAGGAAACTTGTCATGAAGCCGTTCGTGATTGGCTAAAGGAGGGTTTAAATATCTGGATAGTGTTTGTGCAGTTGGTATCCAGCCTTGAGAAAGACTCCGGGAACAGGAGTTGAAACGCGTTGGATAACTTTACCTGTGGTCAGCATTCAGAGGGTGGTCTGCATCCTCAAGAACCAGGGATTTTCCAGCTCCTGCCCGGGTGGATTCTGGAGTTTAAAGAACTTGTTTGGGAACTTTTTTGGGTTCTCTGACTCTCTGGTAATTGTCCCGCAGTCTCCCTCTGGCTGTCACACATGGAAAATTTTATAATCTTTTATTATTTTTTATTGTGATTGTTCATGTCCTATAAATGTGTGTATATGTTATTAAATTACTGTACTACACATGTGGTTTCCCTCTCCCCTCTGTTTTACATGTCGATATCCTTTTGATACATACTGTGAGGAGGAGGTGTGAGAATTGAGGATTGGACATTTACACCAGCCTTGAGGGTTGTATATATGTTTTATGGTTTTTATCCCTTCTGCAAGAAAGCACTTTATATAAGAATATCTGATGTGTCTAGGCGCCTGGTGGTACCAGTAGCCAAAATTTCCTTTGTTTATTTGCATCTGCTGTGTTTTGGAGAAACACTGTTCCTGGTCACGGGGACTATAAGGCAGCCCTTAAACTACAGCTGCGTGACACGCAGGGCGATTGGACAAATTATTTGTTTCTTTAAAGGGTAGTAGGAGCCCAACACCATCACCGTGGCAACCCCCAGGTCGGGGGGAAGAATGTGAGACCCCTGCAAAGAGAGCAGTGGGAGAAACTGTCAGATGGGGTAATCCAAGTTTCAGTGATGGCTAGGAGATGCAAGGAATGTGAGATGAAAAGATCATGAGTAGGGACCAGTTTATTACAGACAGATCTGGCATTCCAGAGGGCACAGGAGAGAGGGAGAGAGTCTGAGGGAGTGATGTGGATGAGATTATCAGGGTTGCTGTAGCAATGAGGTGAGATGGATTTAGAAGACAGGGATACAGAGGGTGTAGTGATGGTGCTGGCTCCTGGGCTAGGAAGGGACACTGCAGCAGTTGAGCATGGAGGTAGTAAAGTGTGGTACAGAGGGGTATGAGGTGAGGTAGGTAGGGGAGGGAGGGAGGGCGGGAGCAGGGCAGAGTGGTGGACAATTGGGCCCAAGGTAGGGTAGAGGTGAATGACAGTGGGGTGTCAGGGGAGGAGTGGAAGTGAGGCAGTGGAGTGGATGGGAGACAAAGGAGGAGAGAGAGGAGAAAATGTAGGAGACTAGGGGAGAAGGATAGAGGTGGGAGCAGGGGACAGAGAAAAGGATAGAGCAGACAAGGAGTGTTGGGGGGTGATAGTGACAGGCTAGACATGCTGTAGTGTGCAGGAGGTAAATAGTACGATAAATTAGGAAATAGGAGTTGTCAAAGTCGAAAAATATTGCAGTACATACATTACGTACAAACTACACACAGCTGGCCTCCGCGCGTGTACTTGTTCTGCTGTGCATGCACATATCCGCAATTTGCGTATGGGCGCTCCTGCGGTCCTGCGCATTAGCGCGTGGTATGAGTATTTACGGTAGAGTTTGTGAACGCATGGAGAGCTATCAAAACACATTACATATTTAATCCAAATAGTGCACAATGTACACATAGTCTCCCTGCATCACATCAGAAAGTAACAGCAGTTTAAATGGTATCAGAACAAAGGGATTCACCTTTACAGGATAGGAGGGGACAGAACAAGGTTATAAGGTGGTGTTTGGTATCCAGCTGAAGGGTATTTTAAGGGTAACATTCCGGTGTTGGTTTGAGAAAAATCGCATGTTCCTGCGGATAGTTATGTGCAGGAGCAGAATATAGATATAAACTGTATTTACAGTACATTATGTATGCGGTGGGAATCCAGAGGAGACCACCCACAAGAGCAGTTGGAACAGACATCGCCTACCTATTCAATCCGACCTATGACCTCTCCTGTACTGTAAATGACCATCCCTGTGTCCAATGGACAAAGAGATTACAGTATCCATTGTGTTATGTTTTGGATGAATTGTATAAAGAGAGCCTGCAGCAGGCCTGGTCAGACACAAGACTCACAAAGTTATCTATTAGATGACCGAGGACCGGGTAGCGCGGCGAATCCAATCACGTATGTACCATTGAATGTAGCCATTATTCTGTTGTATTGTATTGTTTATATTGTAACCCCCTTTCAGCAATAATACGCTGTGGTGTCGGAACCCAGTGGTTTAACTACAGACTGGTGTCATGTCTTTCTTTCCCTGCTAAGGTTTAAAGTGTAATAGCATTGCACTGCATTGCTGCATAAGGTTTAAAGTGTATTCATTGGGTGTGTACGCGCTGTGTGTACTTTGTACCGTCAGCGCGGCGTTTGTACGCAAAGTCCGTACACGGTACGGGACTCTGTACGCTAACAGCGTAAAAGGTGCGTAGAGTGTGTATTAAGTTTAGCGGCCACAGCGGCTCCATGGTAAAGTGTATTTAAAGTGTGTATAAGGTATAGCTTTTCATTCCTGTATATAAATCAGCATTATCAATTGGGGGCTCCGTCCAGTTTTCCACATACTCACAGCCTAACAGGTCACAGCAGACTTAATCTATCAGCAAAAGGGTGGACAGAAAGTATCCTACGTATCCTTTTCCTGGTCGATGGATACACTGAAAACCCTACTTATTTGCTGATTAGATGGCATCTGCTTTGTATGGTTTGTAAAGATGCTGGTAGAACCCGTAAGGTAAATAGGAAAAAAAGCTATTTAAAAAATCTGTGAATTTTTTTTGGTGCCAAAAGTGTACACAGCACCCATACTCTTTGTATACCCTCACATTGTTGCCATAACACTCAGATTGCTAGATTAATTTAGACCTGTGTGAAACCGGAGATATTTGTTGCTATATAGTTAAAACTAAAATAAATATTTAAGGAAGTAAGCATAAAGCACAAACACAGTCTGGCCCAGTTGTAAAGGTTTATACAGAAAGAAACTGTGTTGTGTTTAGTGGGCAATAGTAGTTTTATTGCTCACATTTATAGAGTTGTATGATTTGTGCTATTGCGGATGTACGGTTTTGTACACGTGTCTCGGACAAAGTACGGAACTGCACACGCTGCGTAAGAGACACGCACGGTCGCGTGTTTACGCAAATTGTGTAAGACTACAGGCGCTAAGTACAAATTACACAATAGTTCGTTTAGTTTAAAGGTGGGACAGTAGCCACGCTACAATAGCACAAAATTACCCGGTTTCTAAAAAATTTTTAGTATAAAAACAAAATTTAGTATAAATAATTTTTATTTAAATTGCCTCTGGGGGTAAAGCTGCCAACCTGAATGAATCCAAATTTTCTGTACAGAAAAACAAAGTATATTTGAGTAAGCGAACGTAAGAGTGAACGTATTGAACTCCGGAAATCGGGTCCCGTGGTACATCAAGTAAGTAGAGGCTTGGTGGCGTGAGGCGGCTGACTCACGTTAATATAGATTGAAATACGCAAATTGTGAGGTGATTTGCAGAGGAGCGTGATAGTGCATAGTAGTGCAAAGTATTGGAATTAAAAGGTTTTTGTATTATGCTCCGGGCTGAGGGTCGCAGTTTGTACATCGACCCGTGGTTGTACGGCAGATAGGTAACAAGTACCTATACGCTGTGCGATTGGACCGCGCATTTGTGGGTGCGATATATATATAGCGCAACTGGATACCCCTTTACGAGCTTTTGCGTAAAATTGCGGTATCATTAGCGCTGTATAGAGCATACGCAAGTGTGATTTGTGTATAAGGTTATAGGGAGTTTTCGCTTGTCTCTCTCAGGAAAATCTCCAGTGGTGTATATTTACTGGAATAGGTAAGTCACTCCTAAACACTTCCAGTAAATAGAAACCAGATAGGGCCTCGCTGAGTACGCGGTGTTCACTATTGGAGTGAGTCGTGGTACTCAGTGGAGAAGGAGCGAGTGAAAGCGCTAGGTGTCTTTCACCGTTTATCTGTGGTGTGCATTGGGGATTGCGTTTATTGGCAAAAAGTCAGCGATGGGATCCAATTGCACAAGCAGTGGGCATTCAGTAGCCAGGGTTCAGGCTGAAGAAGTGGGACCGAAAAGGTCAGATTTGCGACCGAGAGGGTCAGCAAGGTTTATTATGTGTGAAAAGTATGGTTCACACACGGAGGCTTTTTGCAATGAATGGTTATGTATGACTAACAAAGATAGGGAACCATTCCCTAGGGTGGGCAGCTTTGAACCAGAGGTATTACAGAACTTAAGGATAAGGATATGTCTGATAAAATCCAAGAAACAAAGGATTAGACATACAGATTGTTTAAATTTATGGCAACAGGAGGGGGATATGCAAAGGGAATTAGCTCGCGCAGCAGGTTCCAAACCTAGCGGGAAAACAATGGCGACCGCGCCATAACCACCATATATTGTGGGGGAGAAAGTGGCTACAGACAATGGTACATTGGTACAGGATAGGAGAGTAATTGATAAATGTACTAACGCTAACCCTTGCCAGTTGTATCCCATTTTAAGTTTTCCCCTAGGACTGCGAGCAGGAAGATGAGCCCAGCACGATATCGGCACTCTCTCTAGCAGCAACCATACAAGACACTCAGGTGGGCACGGCCCAACCAACAAGAGCAGTAGTCAGGCCCCCTAGCGGAGGGATAAGTGAGGTTGTGTCCACAGGTAAGTACGGTACCGTACATTATGCAAAAACAATAGCACCTCACATTGTAGAATCAAACCAGAATGATGTAATTGAATTAAATCCTGTCAGGGTGATTGCAGTCCCCAATGGGAAGACTGACGCTCAGGGAGTCACTCCCATCAGGAACATTGCCATGCATTGTCCTTGGTCCCAGGCAGAGTTAAGGTCAATTATGTCAGAATTTCCCGATCCCAGAAAAGATCTAGTCGCATGTCAGAGGTTCATTAAAGAGTTAGGTAATGCCAACGAACCCACGAACAAAGATTGGCAAATAGTGCTACGGGTATGTTTACCCTCAAATATTGACCCCGCAAAATTCATAACCGATTGTAAGTTAGACGCAGAAGTACCTCTCACTGATGAATACAATCAGGAGAATGTACGGCAAATCAATCTGCAATTAGGAGTATATTTCCCTACGGTTGTCAAATGGAATAAAATCTTTTCCATAAGACAAAAGGAAGGTGAAACGGCATCCGAATATTTCCATCGAGCACTGCAGGAAATGTCTAGATACACTGGGATCGAGGACATAAAAGATAATGTGCATCACAGGGAGGTAGCTGTTACTGTGTTAATGGACGGGTTAAAGGAGGCATTAAGAACAAGGGTACAGACCTCTCTACCAAACTGGAGAGGTATCTCGGTGGCTGCATTGAGAGAGTCCGCTGTCGAGCATGATAGGAACATCATTAAGCACAGGGAGTTACAGGGGGAAAGGCTGATGACAGTAAGTATAGACGCACTTACAAAAAAGCCATATCAGCAGAAACCCCAGAACCCTGATGGTAAGTCACGTGTAGTAACATGCTATACTTGTCACAAGGTAGGACATTTTGCAAGGGACTGTAGGAATAAAGGTACACATAATGTATACCGACCCCCTAGACCAGGATATGAACCACACTACAATGCACATAATTGGGATCCGGGACCACCTAGGAGAAATTATGAGCCACATACAGGGGAAACAAGGAGGTACCCACCAAGGAGAGACTGGCAGGCCTCCGAAAATTCTCAGCTACCCCCTCACATATTGTAGCTGCCAATGCGCTGCAGGAGGGTCTCACCACACAATAGGGGTTGGGCCACACCTGTAGTCTGCAGCCAGTGAAGTTGATTGCTAGCCTTGGTAGCGAACCTGAGGTCACAGTTGATGAAGCTGGTGTACCATTACCTTTTCTTGTAGATACAGGGGCGGCCAGGTCAGTGTTAAATACGACAGTAGGCATAAAAACCACGGGTAAAACAATTTCGTCAATGGGAGTAACAGGAACTGTGCAACAATACCCTTTGAGTAGACCTGCAGAGATTATGATAGGGCCCTTGCAAACCAAACATTCTTTCCTGTTGGCTCCATCGGCTCCGACTAATCTACTCGGGAGAGATTTATTGTGAAAGATGCGATGTGTCATATACTGTACTCCTGAGGGTGTCTTCTTGGATATACCTGGGAACCACGCTCAAGAAGTACAATATATATTAGACACCCCTCAAAGGCTAATGTCGCATTCTACTGTTATAGACAAGTGTCCATCAAAGGTAGAGGAAATGATCTCACAAATACCCTTTGGACCAAAGATGGACAAGACACTGGATTGATGGCGAATGTAGCTCCAGTAGTAGTGCAAGTAAAAGATGGTAGGATAGCTCCAAAAATCCCTCAGTATCCTCTGAAGCCAGAGGTAGAATTAGGAGTGTACCCCGTCATGGAGTGGTTGCTACAACAGGGCATCCTAGTCAGGACGTCCAGCACTGCCAATAGTCCCATCTTCCCTGTGAAAAAGAGTGGGGGGAGGGGTTACAGGCTAGTGCAGGATCTAAGGGGGATAAACAAGATAGTTGAGAGCCAATTCCCCGTAGTGCCCAATCCAGCTGTCATCCTCATGCAAATTCCCTCTACTGCAAAATTCTTCACTGTCATCGACCTCTGTTCTGCCTTCTTTTCTGTCCCTCTGCACCCTGACAGCCAATATCTTTTTGCTTTTACATACAGGGGAGTACAGTACACCTGGACTCGTCTTCCCCAAGGTTTCATTGACAGCCCGAGTATTTTCTCCCAGGCCTTGCATGACTGTTTACAATCCTTTCAACCTGAGAGTGGATCAGTGCTAATACAGTATGTTGATGACTTGTTGTGTTCTGACTCACTCGAATCGTCCTTGAAAGACACAAAACAGCTTCTGTTTCATCTATCCCAAACGGGACACAAGGTTTGAAATAAGTTGCAGTTGTGCCAGACCAGGGTAAAATATTTGGGACATTGCTTGAATCAAGGACTTAGACACCTCACCGCTGATAGAATACAGGCGATTCGCGACATGACTCTGCCACAAACGCAGCAACAGATCCGCACTTTCCTTGGAATGTGTGGGTACTGTCAAAACTGGATTCCAGGGTTCTCTATACTGGCTTTACCTTTGCAAGAAATGGTCTCTTCGAACAAACCAGAACGGGTCTCACACACAGATGAGTCTGAACTGGCATTTGAGAGACTCAAACAGTGCCTATCACAGGCACCTGCATTAGGTATGCCAGATTATGAGAAGCCCTTTGAATTATACGGTACAGAAAGAGCAGGGTGCGCGGCAGGAGTTTTAACCCAGAGACATGGTGATGCCAGCAGGCCGGTAGCTTACTACAGTGCACAGTTGGACACCGTAGCGCGGTCTCTCCTCACATGCTTGCGAAGTGTTGCAGCGATAGCTTTGCTAGTAAGTAAAAGCGAGGACGTAGTGTTAGGACACAACCTGACCATCCATACACCTCATGCAGTATCAGCCTTAGTGAACTCCGCCCAAACCAGACATGTCTCATCTGCTCGGTTTACAAAGTGGGAGTTATCAATGATGGCCCCTGTAAACATCACCATTAAGAGATGCAGCTCACTAAATCCTGCAACTTACTTGCCAAGTGTGCCTGGACAGGCACAAAGGGTGGAGGATGAGAATGATGGTGAAGGAGGATTTAGTGCAGACACTGATAAGCATGATTGTATGGAATACCTGAATCAGACTTTCACTGCGAGGCCTGACATCAGTGACAACCCACTGGAAGGAGTAGACTTTACCTTCTACACTGACGGTAGTTGCCACAGACAGATGTACTCAGGAGACCTGTGTACTGGATATGCAGTTGTAGACGACAGAGGTATCATAGAAGCTAAACCCCTGGGCCCGCCGCACTCAGCACAAGTTGCTGAGTTGGTTGCCCTAACTAGAGCGTGTGAATTGGCCAAGGGTAAGTCAGCTAATATATACACAGATTCTAGGTATGCTTTTGGAGTGGTGCAGGATTTCGGGGCCCTATGGCGCCTCAGAAATTTCATGACGGCAGCTGGCACACCTGTAGTGCATGCATCCCACATAAAAAGACTTTTAACAGCAATACAGGAACCAGACAGAGTGGCTGCTATCAAGTGCAAAGCACATGCTTACAACCAAGACCCAATTTCACTTGGTAACAGCCGGGCAGACGAAGCTGCTAAATCAGCAGCCAGCACCCCCATACAAACGAACATCACACCACTGATGACATTTAACACGATCAACACACAACAATTAATTGAAATGCAAGATTTGTGTTCTTTACAGGAAAAGGCAGTCTGGAGGTCAAAGGGATATGGCCAGGAATCCTCAGGACTGTGGACAGGTGGACAAGGTAAGCCAGTGGCCCCCAGAGCATATCTTCCAAGCTTAGCTGAGGCAGCACATAGTCTGACTCATCTGGGTAAAGAGGGTATGTGTAAGCTGGTGAGAGCCTACTGGTGTGCGCCAGGATTCTCTTCTCATGCAGGTAAGAGAGCAATGACATGTTTTACTTGCTTGAGGAAGAATATTGGAAAGTCAATACCAACAGAGCCATCCCATATCCCTCCGACAGACGGACCTTTTCAGGTAATACAAATCGATTTCATACAGTTACCACCCTGTAGGAATTTAAAATATGTGTTAGTTTGTATTGATGTATTTTCCAACTGGGTAGAAGCGTTCCCTGCTGCCACAAATACTGCTAAGTTCACTGCAAAGAAAATTGTGCAGGAATTTGTGTGTAGATATGGTATCCCTAGAATAATTGAAAGTGATAGGGGTACCCATTTTACAGGTGAAGTTTTTCAGGTCATGTGCAAGCTGATGGGAATTAATAGCAAGCTGCATACTCCGTACCGTCCACAGGCGAGTACAAAGGTGGAGAGAGTGAATTACACTATTAAGAACAAGCTGAGCAAATTAATGGCTGAAACTGGATTGTTGTGGCCAGAAGCTTTGCCACTAGTGTTGTACAGCATCAGAACCACTCCCAGGTCTCCCCTTAACCTATCACCCTTTGAAATTCTTTTTGGTCGACAACCTCATGTAATGATAGACCCCCAGGATGATTTGAAATGTAATAATGAAGTGACTGTGAAATATTTGGTTGGGATGAGCCAGCAGCTGAGAAATCAACAAAGAAATTTAAAGCTGGTGATTCCTGACCTACCAAACAGTAATTGTCATGACATTGAACCTGGGGACTATGTGATGATTCAAAATTTCTTACGCTCATGTTGCCTCATAGACAGGTGGGAAGGACCATATCAAGTCTTGTTAACCAGCACAACAGCATTGAAGGTCGCCGAAAGAGAGACTTGGATCCACTCGTCCCACTGCAAGAAGGTCGCTGACCCGGAGAGAACTCGTGACAAAGAGCAGAGTGTAGAGAATCTCGTATCACTGGAGTGTCTGTTCCGGGAAAGTTGAGAGGCAGGACTGTTGAAAGGCATCTGAGCACAGAGAGTAACAAGAGCTAGAACGGTTGTCGTACCACTTTCATTTTTCACCTCCCCCTGCATTTTTCCTTTCTTTTCTCCTTCTTATTTTCCTCCTTTCCCCTAACGAAATGGATCGATCACAAGAGACTGAGTTTCGGGTTCTGTTAGTAATTCTGGTTTTGATAAGGACAGTTTGTTTTGGTGAGGGTCCCAGATAGGTCGAGCAGGGATCTGGAATGGGTTCTGATGGCAAGTATGAATTTGTAGGATCTCAGGATCAGCGCATCACTTTAGTAAAGGCTGGCATCAGTAAGCGCTCTGGTAGTCAGGGAGCTCGGAGGCACTGTGAGGGGTTATTGTCTGATGAATATTGTATTTGTAGGAATTATGAGAATATAGTTGAGAATGGGTGCATCCAGAGATGTCAGTCCAACCTCAATATCAACATGGACCGTCATCCGTTGAGTGATTACCACTCACTAGTGGGTAAGGTCTTAAACCAGACAGAATGCTGGGTGTGCTCACAGGTACCTCAAGGTCAGAGCAAGTCAGGATTAGTACCGTACCCTTTAGCAATAGATGAGGTACTCGAATTTCTAGGCCCCCTAGTTTGAAGCTCCACCAGTATCATGTAGACAGGTCCTTATTGTGTTTTAATATTTCCAATTACCGAAAACCGGGAAATTGGGAAGTGACGTGGAATAACCAGACAATGACCTTTTCACACAGAGGTGATAGGATACCCATAGACTCTGAACTTGTACCCCAAATAGCCAACAGTGGGAGGTATTTTCGGTATAGGTATACTCGTGGAAGCAAGACCATGTGGGTTGGAAAAGTATCGCCAGGGTATTGTGCTCATATCATCCAGCCCGATACTTGTACTGAGCAGATGGGAGAACTAGGGATTGCTTTCTTCACTTGGAAAGTTTGTAATATGGTGATGTTATATTTTGTCCCCTATGTTCTCCCAGATGATGCCTATTTCATATGTGGGAGGAAGGCGTACAAGTGGCTTGCCCCAAGCTCAGAGGGGTTGTGTTATATTGGGAGAGTACTGCCAGAGGTCATGACCATAACCCATGATAAGATGAAAGACGTTCACAGCAGTGCTCAGGCTCCTTATACTCATACTCACTATGAACACATCATCAAGAGACACCTCATAAATAGGACAGAGCACGCAGCCTCTGATTTGATCCACGAATCCACTGGGATTCAATTCCTTCTCGCATTAGACATCACCCGTACTGCCAGAGGAATTATAAATTATAGGTATATCCATGCGCTAGCGAACTTGATAGATAATATCACTGAGATGTATGACGACACCTTCAGGTATTCGGGAAGGGAGTTACAAGCTTACAAGAAGGAACTGATTCAGCACAGGATGGTCCTTAATTATATCACAGCCGTGACAGGTGGGTACTGTGTTACTCTGGCAACTCAATATGGTGTGAAGTGCTGTACGTATATTACGAACAGCACTGATGACCCCTACGGAGATCATCGATCAAAAGATTGACGATATCTTGCAGTTGAAGTGGGAGTTCAGGAGGAAGCACAACCTTACCTTAGCGACTGTAAGTAAGGAACTGACCGGCTGGGTCTCATGGTTGAACCCACGAAATTGGTTCTCAGGTTTAGGAGAATGGGCTCAAAATTTTATTATGAGTGTAAGGAAGCTTCTCCTTTGTATCCTGGGAGTCGTCATAATTATTGGTTTGATATTTAGGTGTGTTCGAATTCTGATGCAGCGCAAGCACGGCACAAAGTTGAAGAGTCTAAGGAGCGAGGGCGCTGTTATAGCAGCAGATTTAATTTATGACCCTTCCATAGACACAGTGTTATGATAAGGATTACAAATGAATTTCATGGCCTGTTTCTTTCACCCGTTTTTCTTTTGTTTCCCCCTCTGCCCAGATACATCCATCCGGAAAAGACATCAGCCCTACCCAAAATGTTTTTGTGAATGTATTTTAGATATGTGTCTTATCTTCATCTCTACAACCTCCAGATAACAGCACACATAGTCGACAGGTGATATCCACATATACTAGCACTCACTTATGTTTCCCCCTCCATGTATCATCAATTAAATGTGCACCCCATTTGTTTTAACAAGAAGCCGAAAAAGAGCTTGGTAGTGTTTGTTGGCCCATTTACAGACCCTTAATATGGGATGAGAAGGATTTAATGTATACTTCGCAATACCTCGAAGCTTATTTTAGAACATATACGGCACGATGATACATGCCCCTCAGACATGGATTCATACATACATGCTTTTTACTATCCCACTAGGTCATACATTTCCCCCCTACAACTCTCCCCGATCATCAAAGCTTCTGTAGATATTGTATAGATATTTTTCTGTTTAGTGATTAGATAGTGGCAGTTATTGGTGACTGCCAAAGGGTGGACTGTCAAAGTTGAAAAATATTGCAGTACATACATTACGTACAAACTACACACAGCTGGCCTCCACGCGTGTACTTGTTCTGCTGTGCGTGCACATATCCGCAATTTGCGTATGGTCGCTCCCGCGGTCCTGCGCATTAGCGCGTGGTATGAGTATTTACGGTAGAGTTTGTGAGCGCATGGAAGGCTATCAAAACACATTACATATTTAATCCAAATAGTGCACAATGTACACATAGTCTCCCTGCACCACATCAGAAAGTAACAGCAGTTTAAATGGTAACAGAACAAAGGGATTCACCTTTACAGGATAGGAGGGGACAGAACAAGGTTATAAGGTGGTTTTTGGTATCCAGCTGAAGGGTATTTTAAGGGTAACATTCCGGTGTTGGTTTGAGAAAAATCGCATGTTCCTGCGGATAGTTATGTGCAGGAGCAGAATATAGATATAAACTGTATTTACTGTACATTATGTATGCAGTGGGAATCCAGAGGAGACCACCCACAAGAGCAGTTGGAACAGACATCGCCTACCTATTCAATCCGACCTATGACCTCTCCTGTACTGTAAATGACCATCCCTGTGTCCAATGGACAAAGAGATTACAGTATCCATTGTGTTATGTTTTGGATGAATTGTATAAAGAGAGCCTGCAGCAGGCCTGGTCAGACACAAGACTCACAAAGTTATCTATTAGATGACCGAGGACCGGACCGGGTAGCGCGGCGAATCCAATCACGTATGTACCATTGAATGTAGCCATTATTCTGTTGTATTGTATTGTTTATATTGTAACCCCCTTTCAGCAATAATACGCTGTGGTGTCGGAACCCAGTGGTTTAACTACAGACTGGTGTCGTGTCTTTCTTTCCCTGCTAAGGTTTAAAGTGTAATAGCATCGCACTGCATTGCTGCATAAGGTTTAAAGTGTATTCATTGGGTGTGTACGCGCTGTGTGTACTTTGTACCGCCAGCGCGGCATTTGTACGCAAAGTCCGTACTCGGTACAGGACTCTGTACGCTAACAGCGTAAAAGGTGCGTAGAGTGAGTTTTAAGTTTAGCGGCCACAGCGGCTCCATGGTAAAGTGTATTTAAAGTGTGTATAAGGTATAGCTTTTCATTCCTGTATATAAATCAGCATTATCAGAGTGATGGTTGTAAGATGAACAGAGCAGTAGAATTGCAGAACTGCATGTGAAAATACAGTGTTGGAAGTGTTCAGTGGCAGTAATTTGGTTACAGCAGAAAGTTTATGTAGTTGCAGAAATTGTAGTAGAAGGAGGTGTTAGAAATGAGAAGACATGAGAGGGTTAGCAAAAAGCAAAAGGTAATTCAGACTGGATTTGCCGGTGTGTAAAGACAAAATGATATAGGTTCAGCATGTGCATGAAGATGTTTGTGAAGGGTGTAGTACGGGTGACCGGCGGTCTCCTGACCACCGGTCACCTTACCGACGCCGGGATCCCGGCAGCATACCGACGCCGGGATCCCGGCGGGGAGGGGCGAGTGCAGCAAGCCCCTTGCGGGCTCGCTGCGCTCGCCACGCTGCGCTCGCCACGCTGCGGGCTCGGTGGCGACCTGCGGTCGCCACGGGTTCTATTCCCACTCTATGGGTGTCGTGGAAACCCACGAGTGGAAATAGTCCCTGTTGGTCGGCATGCCGACCATCGGGATAGTGAGCTGTCGGGCTCACGGAGGAGGTCATGTGACTGTCGGTCAGCCGACCGGCGGTCACATGACTACCACCCGTTTGTGAATACTGCAAGTAAACATACAAGTAACTCACATTTGTCCCAATGAAGATCTTTGTGATCCTGATTATGGATGGAAACTTGAGCTTACATACTGTATGTTCCTTTCTGCAAATGGGTTGCATAGTGTTCACAGAGTGAAAGTTGGAGGGTGATAAACTTGCATATACAGTTGATATTGATAAGTAGTTCATCTGTTGTTGTTTGATGTTTTCTTTCAGTTTTTCATCAAGGCTTTGATATTAAAATTATATATCTCCCTTTGACCCTACTCCCTAGAGTCCTACACCCCAGATCAATCAGCGAGGCTTAATCAACCAGCTATACTCTAATATGAACTAACATTAACATGTGTAAGGTATAGGTTCACTGATTAAAACCCAACCCATTGCCCAACACCCACTGGTGGGCAATAAAGCTAAAACAAACAAATAATGATATGGGAGGAGGACATCCCAAATTCCCCAAATATCTAACAATTAAACAGCCTAAATTCTGCTTATAACAATAACTCCAGATTACCTATGTAAAAGAAGTGCAATGCAACAGTATACTACTTCACTGTGCAGCTGGTGAGAGTTGTAGTAATTGTTTTGATTACCTGTAGGTGAGAGAATAAGATGTTAGGGTGAGATCACAGTCCTTTGCCTACTGTATTTCCATCCAGGCTAAGTCCAGGCTTTGATATAATATAAACTGTTGGTATTACTACGCATAAGTATAAAGATGTTTATTATTAACACAGGTAGAAGATTAAAAAAAAAAGGTGCTATATATTTTTTTATTAGTCTATATATAGGATGAGGCAACCTGTGGCAGCTGTATCAGGTAGCACTTTTTATGATGGGAATTAAAATGTAATGTTTACAAATGTTTACAGTAATACAAACAATAAGAATGTTTGCTATTTCACTTAATCAGTGGCTCAAAAATGCAGGCTTTCACAGTAAATTCTAGTCATGCATTACTTACAAATGTTGTATAGTGTACTATAATTTGTACTGGGATCCGGTCTTTAGGTCAACAAGAATTAAGTCCACACTGTCTAGGTCGACCACTATTGGTAGACAGTAAGTAGGTCAAAATGGTTTCTAGGTCGAGATGACAAAAGGTCGACATGAGTTTTTCACATTGTGTAGTTTCAGAGTAGCTCCAGACCTACTCAGCGCCTGCGATCACTTCAGACTGTTCAGTTCCGGATTTGACGTCATAAACACGCTCTGCGTTCTCCCAGCCACGCCTGCGTTTTTCCTGGCACGCCTGCATTTTTCTGAACACTCACCGAAAACGGTCAGTTGACATCCAGAAACGTCCCCTTCCTGTCAATCACTCTGTGGCGGACATTGCAAATGAAAAGCCTCGCTAGATCTTGTGTAAAACTACATCGGCTGTTGTGAAAGTACTTCACGCGTGCACATTGCGCCGCATGCGCAGAAGTGCTGCATTTTCACTTAATCGCTGCGCTGCAAACATTTTTAGCGATCAACTCGGAATGACCCCCTATATGTATTGAATTTCCTTGAATGTCAGAAAATCTGTGGCTAATCAGAAACTTAGATGGAGATGTACTAAGCAGTGATAAAAGTGGAGAAGTGAGGCAGTGGAGAAGTTGCTCATGGCAACCAATCAGCTGCTCTGTATACTTTTGTAGTATGCAAATGATAAATGTTACGTCAATGCTGATTGGTTGCCATGGGCAACTTCTCCACTGGCTCACTTCTCCACTTTATCACTGCTAGTTAGTACATGTCCCCCGTCAGCTGGTAAATATAAGCTGAGTCTCAAGTTTGGCACAAGCATCAGGCAACATAATTTAATTTTAATGTAATATTGGACATATTAGGATCTGGACACTGTGCCCTCAGGCATCAGATCTGCCATTAGCAATGACTGTACATATAGCCTGCAATGTTCTGAAGTAATTATCCAATTATGTTTACCAAAGTGCCTGGCAAACATATGAAAACATATTTTTATTGTGCACCATGGTCCTTTTTGGAGTACACACCATCTAATATAGGGCATAGTTCGTTGCCTACCTTGCTGCACCATCCTCCGGGAGGCTGCAGTGTGGTAGGCTAATGGGTGCGTTTCCAGCGGCAATATGGGCGGTCCGGGGGTGTGGCCGATGGGGAAAGTGTCTGGTCCGGGGGTGTGGCACCATAGTTGCGTCATTGTAGCCCCACCCTTGCTAGACAGTGCTGAGAAAATAGGCACTATACAGTGGGGGGCAGAGCTATGATGACGCGAATTGCGTCGTCGTATACCCCTCGGACCAGCCCTTTGACTCAATTTAAGTATGTAAGTTTGGCATTTCTCCTGATTTCCTCATTTTCACATTCACTTTTTGCGTGTATCCGGTTTTCGTAATTTTGGAATTGAATAAGTGTCAAAACGGGAATCCCCACAAAAGGCTATTTTCGCAGAAATTTCATGTGATTTGCACAAAAAAATTATCGCCCCCAAAATTGCCATGATTATGTGGTTAATTGAATACCCCCTATAATCTTGAATATTTCATACTAAATTAAAGACTGTCAAGAATTTATTGTTACTAATGCATAAGCAAAAAAATAATAGAATTTTTTATACATTTGATCTTGCATGATCATAAAAATGTATATATATATTTTAATCAAGTGGTGTTTATTAATTTTGCAATACAGAACAAACAATAACAAGAAAACAAAGGAAAATAGTGATGATGTACTGTTACACATTACCAACATGATTTTTAACGGACAGTAAAAATAGGATTTTGATAACCTACCGGTAAATCCTTTTCTCCTAGTCCGTAGAGGATGCTGGGGACGACATCAAGACCATGGGGTATAGACGGGATCCGCAGGAGACATGGGCACTCTAAAGACTTTTAATTGGGTGTGAACTGGCTCCTCCCTCTATGCCCCTCCTCCAGACCTCAGTTGTAGGAACTGTACCCAGGGAGACTGACATTTTGAGGAAAGGAATTACTTAACTAGTGGTGAGATATCTACCAACTCACACCCTCAACCATGCCGCACACATGGCATTCAACATAACACATGCCAACAGGCATGAACTAATTGCAGCAACATGCTGAAACCAAGATAACACAACTTGTGTAACTGTAATCTCTAAACTGCAGGTAAAGTACGCACTGGGACGGGTGCCCAGCATCCTCTACAGACTAGGAGAAAATGATTTACCGGTAGGTTATCAAAATCCTATTTTCTCATACGTCCTAGAGGATGCTGGGGATGACATCAAGACCATGGGGTCTATACCAAAGCTCCAGTACGGGAGGGAGAGTGCGGATGACCCTGCAGCCACTGATTGACCAAACTTTAGGTCCCCATCGGCCAAGGTGTCAAACTTGTAGAATTTTGCAAATGTGTTTGACCCTGATCAAGTAGCTGCTCGGCAAAGTTGTAATGCCGAGACCCCCCCCCCCCCCCGGGCAGCTGCCCAGGAGGAGCCCACCTTCCTAGTAGAATGGGCCTTCACCGACATCGGTAACGGCAATCCAGCCGTAGAATGAGCTTGCTGAATCGCACCTCTGATCCAGCGCGCAATAGTCTGCTTGGAAGCAGGACCCTTAATCTTGTTGGGAACATACAGGACAAACAAAACCTCTGTTTTCCGTATTCAAGCTGTTCTAACGACATAAATCTTCAAAGCTCTAACCACATCTAGAGACTTTGACTCAGAGAACATGTCAGTAGCAACTGGCACCACAATAGGTTGGTTTATGTGGAAAGAGGAAACCACCTTTGGAAGAAAATGTTGGCGAGTTCTCAACTCTGCCCTATCTTCATGGAAGATCAGGTAAGGGCTCTTGTGGGACAAGGCCCCCAATTCTGACACCCGCCTTGCGGATGCCAACGCCAAAATCATCACCACTTTCCAAGTGAGAAACTTCAACTCTATTTCTTGTAGAGGCTCAAACCAACCCGATTGAAGGAACTGCAACACCACATTAAGGTCCCATGGTGCCACTGGAGGCCCAAATGGAGGCTGGATGTGCAGAACCCCTTTCACGAACGTCTGAACTTCTGGAAAGGAGACCAATTGTTTTTGAAAGAAAACTTATAAGGCCGAAATCTGGACCTTGATTGGCCCCAATCTAAGGCCCGCATCCACACCAGCCGGCAGAAAATAGAGAAAACGTCCCAACTCCAACTCTGTTGTAGGAGCCTTCTTGGATTCACACCAAGACACACTTTCTCCAAATACGGTGGTAATGTTTAGACGTTACTCCTTTCCTGGCCTGAATAAGAATGGGGATGACTTCCTTAGGAATATCCTTTTGGACTAGGATTCGATGATCAACAGCCATGCCGTCAAACGTAGCCACGGTAAGTCTTGATACACACACGGCCCCTGCTGTAGTAGGTACTCTCGAAGAGGAAGAGGCCGAGGATCTTCTATGAGCAACTCCTGAAGATCTGGATACCAAGCCCTCCTTGGCCAGTCTGGAGCAATGAAGATTGCTCAAACTCTTGTTCTTATTATTATTTTGAGAACTTTTGGTATCAGTGGAAGTGGAGGGAAAACATATACCGACCGAAACACCCACTGGGTCACCAGTGTATCCACTGCTATTGCTTGAGGGTCTCTCGACCTGGAACAATATCTCTGAAGCTTCTTGTTTAGACGAGATGCCATCATGCCTACTTGAGGAACTCCCCAAGGACTCATCACCTCTGCAAAGACTTCTTGGTGGAGGCCCCACTCTCCTGGATTGAGATCGTGTCTGCTGAGGAAGTCTTCTTCCCAGTTGTCCACTCCCAGAATGAAAATTGCTGTTAGAGCTCTAACATGTCTTCCTGCCTAGAGGAGAATCCTTGTCACCTCTGCCATTGCCACTCTGCTTTTCGTTCCGCCTTGCCTGTTTATGTACGTGACTGCTATTACATTGTCCGACTGGATCTGCATGGGATCTTGAAGAAGATGTACCGCTTGTAGAAGGCCGTTATAAATGGCTCTCAATTCCAGAATGTTTATGTGAAGGCAGGCTTCCTGACTTGACAATTTTCCTTGGAAGCTTTCCCCCTGTGTGACAGCTCTCCAGCCTCGGAGACTTGCATCCGTGGTTATTAGGACCCAGTCGTGAATCCCAAACCTGCGTCCCTCTAGTAGGTGAGAACTGTGTAGTCACCACAGGAGCGAAATCCTGGCTTTGGGGGACAGGATTATTTTCCAGTGTATGTGTAGGTGGCATCCGGACCACTTGTCCAACAGGTCCCACTGGAATACTCTGGTATGAAATCGGCCAAACTGTATGGCCTCGTAGGCCGCTACCATTTTTCCCAACAACCGAATGCATTGATGGATCAACACGCTTGCTGGTTTCAATATTTGTTTGACCATTTTCGGGATTTCCAGAGCCTTTTCCACTGGAAGAAATACTCTCCGTACTTCTGTGTCCAGAATCATCCTAAAAAGGACAATTTTGTCTTCAGTTCCAACTGCGACTTTGGAAAATTCATGATCCAACCGTGTTGTTGGAGTATTGACAGGGAGAGTGCAATGTTCTGCACCAACTGTTCCCTGGATCTCGCTTTTATCAGGAGATCGTCCAGATAAGGAATTATATTGACTCCTTTTTAACGAAGGAGGACCATCATCTACACCATCACCTTGGTGAATACCCTCGGTGCCGTGGAGAGTCCAAACGGCAATGTCTGAAACTGGTAATGGCATTCCTGTACTGCGAATCTCAGATAAGCTTGGTGAGGAGGATAAATGGGAACATGCAAGTAAGCATCTTTTATGTCTACTGACACCATGAAGTCCCCCTCTTCCAGACTGGAAATCACTACCCTCAGGGATTCCATCTTGAACTTGAACCTTTTCAGGTAGAGATTCAGATTTTCAGGTTTAAAATCGGTCTGACCGAGCCGTCTGGCTTCGGAACTACGAAGAGGCTTGAATAAAAAACCCTTCTCCTTACTGTGCCAAGGGTATCAGGACAATGACCTGATCCTGACATAATTTTTGAATTGCCGTTGTTACTGCCTCTCTTCCCGGAAGAGAAGCTGGCAAAGTCGATTTGAAAAATCGGCATGGAGGGACGTCTTAAAACTCTAGTTTGTACCCATGGGACACTATTTGTAAGACCCATTGGTCAAGGCCAGATTGAATCCAGATTTGGCTGAAAAGTTTCAGACATGCACCCACCCAAGCGGACTCCCGTAAGGGAGCCCCAGTGTTATGCTGCAGATTTGGCAGAAGCAGGGGTGGACTTCTGCTCCTGCGATCCGGGAGACGCTGCTGATTTCTTTCCTTTTCCCCTTCCCCTACCTGCAAAAAAAGGGGAGACCTTTGGCCTTTTTGTATTTGTTGGGCCAAAAGGACTGTATGTGAGAGTGATGTGTCTTTTTCGCCGGTGTAGGAGCATAAGGCAAGAATGTCGACTTACCTGCGGTAGCCGCCGAGACTAACGCATCCAGCCCATCACCAAACAAGGCCTCAGCTTTATACGGGAGAGCCTCCATATTTTATTTTGGAATCTACATCAGCATTCCACTGGCGAATCCACAACGCCCTCCGAGCCGATACTGCCATGGTAGCGGTTTTTAATCCCAAGAAACCAATATATTTCATGGATTCTAGTACGTACGCAGCAGCGTCTTTGATATGACTTAACGTTAGGAGTATCGTCTCCATCTATTGTGTCAATGTCTAATGACAAGTTTTCTGACCACTTTTCAATAGCACTACTCACCCACTCAGACAATGGTAGGCCTTAGTAGTGTCCCATTGGCCACATCAATAAATCACCTCACTCACTCACACTCACTCACAATCACACTCACAATCACCTCACTCACTCACTCACTGTTGGCTCCTTAAGTGAAGCCATTCCAGGCGCAGGGAGAAACACCTTTTCTCTTTTATGACAGGGCCCTGTCTAAAATGTGGGGTGACTCCCACCTTTTTTGGAAAAAGGTAAGCTGCCTGAATTCCTTTTGGGAATCTGAAATTTCTTTTCAGGTTAAATCAGACCTGAGGTGGAGGGAAAATTACATTACTTCTTTACTAAAGTAAACCCTCTCCTTGTGGTAAAAGAGAGGTCTTCGTAACGTCTAACACCTCCTTTATAGCTAAAACATGTTTTGAATGCTTTTTTGCTAACTTATGACCTATTTCCCTGGAATCACTAGTGTCGACACAGGAATCAGAGTCCGTGTCTGTATCATTTTGTACTACTTGTGCAAATTTATATGTGACCCAGAAAGGTCCCTGTGGATGAAAGGCAGAACTATTAAAAATCACATCTTCAACAAATTATTTTCATTTTCTGTATGAGATTCAGTCCAACCTCTTATTGATATGATACACACTATCATGTTTACTTTCACCCAGTCAGGCTCTTGGTGTCATATTACACCTCTGTGTCCCTAACATGTCTCCACAGAGTTCCCTGCCACAGACATGTCACACACGTGCAGAACCACACCACAGACACTCCGGGATTTATAGGGGACAGACCCACAGTAAAATCTGTCAGAGGGACACAGATGGGATTTGCCAGTTCACAACCCAGCACCAGTAACACAATGTCTGTGAACACAAAATGCCCACTGACATTCAGCGCTTTTATAATGTTAATCACACAATTATATAGCACCAAATTCACTGCGCCCCCCCCTGTTTTGCACCGATGCTTGTTCAGTAGTGGAGGAGGACCAGCGTTGTCTCTGCAGCCTGAGGAGAGAAATGGCGCTGAGCAGTGTGCTGGCTGACTGAGGAGGAAGCTCCACTCTTCAATGGTGTGTTTCTCCTCAGCTTTTATGAGGTAATTTTTTATACTGGTGGGGGTAGGACTGTGCCTCAGCAACTTATGCCCCTTATTTATGCCAGTTTCCATAGGTTTCATGCTGCCCACGGCGACCCCCCGTGCCCTGCACCCTGCAGTGCCTGTGTATGTGTGGGCAACATGGCGCGCTGCGCTCCCGCCAGCCGTGCGGTACCTTTAGCCGTCACTTTCTTGATTGAAGATCTGTTTTCTAACACTCACCTGTCTTTTGACTTCTGGCTCTGTGAGGGGGGTGACGGCGTGCTGTGGGAGTGAGCATCTAGGCACGGCTAGCGTTCAGTTCCCTTCAGGAGCTAATGGTGTCCTGTCAGCCAGAAGCAGAGCCATGAAACTCTTTAGGAAGTTGGTTCCTACTTCTGCCCCCTCAGTCCCACGAAGCAGGGAGTCTGATGCCAGCAGATCTCCCTGAAAATAAAAAACCTAACATGTCTTTTCAGAGAAACTCAGTAGAGCTCCTCAGAGTGCATCCAGTCGACCTGGGCACATTTCTAAAACTGAGGTCTGGAGGAGGGGCATAGAGGGAGGAGCCAGTTCACACACAATGAAAAGTCTTTAGAGTGCCCATGTCTCCTGCGGATCCCGTCTATACCCCATGGTCTTGATGTCATCCCCAGCATCCTCTAGGACGTATGAGAAACAGGAAATACAATATAACTTATACTATTGGAATATTATTACCAGTATTTCTGAACACTGATTTAGGCTAATTTAAAGGGCCTATTTCATAAACTAGTTTAACATGAAATGACCCTATATTTATTGTGACAGGGTTAGAGGAACATGTACCACCTCCTGGGGTAGGCTGCAGTGTACAGCAGATCACACAAGTACAAGGTTTCTGGTGCAACTGGCCTCAACCAGTTTTATTAAGCAAAATAAAACATCAAAGTAAATACCTTACCTTCTGGCATTAACTAAACCCAAGTCACTGCTGACTACACTACAAAAATACAAAGGATTTCACCAAATATAGCTTGTTTTCAGTAGCAGGGTTTCTCTCACAGAGACTCTGCAGTCCCTCTTTCCCAGGCAGTGTGAGAGACATAATGGGGGAGATTCAAATGTTTGAAAAGTCGGTTGGGTGCCTGTTTTTTCCCTGTCTATTAGATAGGAAAAAACAGACTCCCAACTGACATTTCAAACATTTGAATGATCTCCCCAATGATCAGGCTATCAGCCTTTTAACACCCTAATGCAGGTGAAATCATTAATCAGTCATCTCTGCGGCTAAATGCCTAAAGACCTGAGCTGGGCCTTACTGGACGCTGCCCATTCTCACTCTCCATCCAAATCCCAGGACCCCTTAACTGGCTTTTACCAAAAAGTCGAAAAGCTCTCAGCAGAACAAACACAGCATATTCCTGGAGTTTTAAAATACATAGGTTAGAAATCTGGGGCAAAATATACCTTCCATCAAACACTACTCCAGTGTTCTTGTCAAACATCCTCCCTCCTGTTTCAACCTAGGGAGTGGAACACTTGTAGCCCCTAAGCAGAAGATTTGAAACAATGCATCTGCATTGGCTAGTTGTGTACTGGGCCTATGTTCCACAGTAAATGTAAAGTCTTGCAGTGCTAGAAACCACCTGGTTACTCTGGCATTCTGGCCTTTACACACATCCATGTTAACAGAGAATGATCCATCACCAGTTTAAACCATCTGCCCAAGAGGTGTTACCTTAGCTCCGATCATTTCAGAGCTAATGAATTCGCCCCACTGAATATTCAATTGTGGGCATTTTCATCCATTTTGAAGGCATTTTCGCCAATGCCTTTTCACCTTTTTTTAGTGAAAAAGCATTGACTAAAAATGCCTCAGAATTGCCGAAAATGGGCAGCATTTTAGACGTGGTTTCGCTGATCCACGTTTTACGTCCCTGTAGCATTTTTCACTTAGGCAAAAATCCGTCACTGCTATTGCATAATCCCCATTTGCCCTAAAAATAGCGAAAAGCTAAATTTTTCCGTCTATGGGTGGGATTCAAATGATATATCACGCCCAATTTCCTTTCTAAAATGATCTCCGTTATTGCGCATATTGCGCCCATAGTGATCAGGTTTAGATGTGCAAAGGGTTGGGTCCTCCCTACTCCGGGGGTAGCGAGCTGAAATAATGATACCACACCCCTGTGGGCAGAAACAGAACGGGTATGGAAAGGGGTGAAAAGAATTGAATCCCGCCCTATGTGTCTAATACCCACTTAATGGCCAATGCTTTTTCCACAATAGTGTACCTCTTTTCATGTTCATTGAGTTTTCTACTTAAATAAATAATGGGGTACTCCTCCCCATCTCTGTTTTGGGACAACATGGCAACTACTCCTACCTCTTAGGCATCCGTCTGAACCACAAAATTCTTGAGAAAAGTCTAGTATAATCAACACAGGTTGTGCACATAATGCCACTTTTAATGCATGAAATGCTTTTTTCTGCCTCCAGGTTCCACTTCACCATATTTGACTGCTTACTTTTGGTGAGGTAGTGGTGGCAAAATTAGGAATAAACCATCAGTAATACCCTGTGATCCCTAAAAAGGCACTCACCTGTTTTATATTTACAAGATGGGGCCAGTTTTAGATAGCCTCAATTTTATTCAGTTGGGTCTTTATCAGACCTGTCCTCTACCTATGGTGAACCCCAAATATTTAACCTCTTCCATTGCTAAATAGCATTTATTTGGGTTGGCTATTAGCCCTTCCTTTCTGATTGAGTCCAACATGGCTTGTACTCTAACCAAGTGAGACTACCAGTCTGGACTGTGAATTCAATTCAAGAGAGAAAAGAATTTGTCTTACAGTGGTGCACCAACAAAATTATTAATAGTTAGACTCTCTAAAATTTAACTTTTATTATAAATTCTGTGAAATATAAAAAAATATAAAGTGAACAATAATGTAAATAAAGAAAAGGACAAATAAACATTAAATGTGAAATTAAAAAACACAGTGTATCGCTGAGTGTGTTTTGTCCCTTAACAAAATTTCTTATTCCAGGTAATAATAACTTTCATAGGGATTTATATTATATGTTATCAGATTGTTTCATTAATAAAGTGTCTCAGTTTTGCAAGAATATATGTCTCCTGTGTATTTTTCATATATTAGTTACTACCTACTAGACCCTTTTCTGAAAGGTTCTTCTAATAGGTTGTCGTATTGCAACCAAAACTGCTGCATTATACAGTGTGATATTTGTGACACTATATTGTGTTCTTAATATTTCTGAATTGATCTGATATTGGTAAATATTATACTGTAAAACAATTATCGGGCTTATTATATGCCAGTAGTAACACCATTAAAGGACACGATAAATAGATTTAGCCCCTACTTGTAGCACCTAATTTGTAGGGTGATACTTACCAATATCAGATCAATCATACTAGCAAAAGGACATGGGTCAGAGACTTCAGAGGACACACCCACGGTCAGCATACCAACAGTACGGTCAACTGGCTTTATACTGTTCACTCCTGTGACAATATGGAATTCCCATGATTTCCCAAAATTGGGAAATTCTCTCCCAATTACACTATCATGTACCAAGGAATGGACCAATACCACCTTAACAATAGCTGAACCACAAGGGGTCTCAATATTCACTTCAACAGTGATATAATGGCGGGTGTCACCATGTATGCAAATCACAACAACAGTTGTTCGCTGGAACTTTGAAGCGTTTACTAACCTGGCTTTCACAAGGGTAATTAAGATTCCTGAGTCTAACAATGCCTCTATACGGTTGCCCTCCATAAAAACTACACACATTTGTTTTTCAAGCTTAGCTGTAGGTAACACATTAGAAGTATGACTTTGAATGTCTGTGGTTTACTGAGTGCTCTATATTGTATTTTATTTTCACTGAATTATGCAGAGATTAAGAGCAACTAAATGTAAAAGTTGATGCACTATGAGAAGGTGTCTTATTATATTTACAAACACTGTATATATAAATATTCACATCCATGACATAATGTAGTATATATAATATTGTATGCAATTTTGTTTGCTGACTGGTTGCAAAACATTAGGGTTAATTAACTAGCATTGCATTTAAGTACAAATCTTGCACTGAACCTCAGCAACCAATCAGCAATTAGTATGTAGTGAAGTAATACAGGTGAGTGTCTGATTGGTTGATATGTTTTATGCAAATATTGCACCTGAATGCACTGCTAGTATTGGTGGCTTCAGAGAGTCACAGTAACTGCCAGCGAGTCCCAGCCAGAGATGTTTGGCTGTGTTTTGAGTGCCAGTTGGGATGGCTCCCCTCTTTGAATTTTGAACTGCACTGCAGCCACATCTCTGGAGTTGCCACTGGCTACTAGTAAATAACCTCTATTGTTTCATGGAATCTGTGCAGTTTTTCCTCTCTGAAAATGTATTCTCAATTCTACATGTTCCTAAGGGATCCAGTCAAGATCCCAACATCAAAAATATCAAAAGGAAAGTTAGCTGCAGAGAAACATAAAATTGGCAATATGCCATTCACCACACAAAGTGGCAAGGAAAGGCTAAGGCCTTGGCTTCTATGACTGGTGGTTCTGCCTCTTATGATGAGGTAAGCCCTTCTCCCTGTAGAAGTGTCAAACAAATAAAACTCTTTAAGGCACAGGAACCAACTGTGTGCTCAGAAACAGCACAAATCCCTGATGAGAGTCTAACTGTCCCCACGGGTGCCATGTATGAGCCTGACCTCTCCAATACTGTACTCAAAGAGTAGTCTTCTTCTCATTTGTGCACCCGCTGAAACTGTGGGGATAAGCAGCATGAGTCAACATGCTGACATAGAAATTGAGGTTGCTTCTGTGGAAGTGCATCAAGTCGAGGAGTATATATGTATAGCTGGCACTTATAAGGATGTTAGTGATGAGCATGTTGATGAGGATGCTGTTTGTGTGAATCAGACACCAATGGAAACAGTTGTTGCCCATGATATGAAAAAGCCAATTCATGCCTGGGCAAAAGACAAAAACTGCACGTCTTATGTATGGAATTATTTCTACCCAAATCTGGACAGCTGTCAGTCCATCTGTACACTTTGTAAAGCCATAGTAAGTAGAGGTAGGGACCTTAACCATCTAGGAATCGAATGATGATGATGATGGCGGCAACATCTTGGCTATGTAGAGCCAATTTGTGTATGTACAGACTATTTGCAGCTTGTTTTGTGGGGGCCCAAATAAATCACTGAAGTGATTGGTTTGTTAAACTCTGCATGTCCTGTGTAATATATACAACATAAGGGTGGGTGGGTGGACCCAAGGACAATTCCATCTCTAATTATTATACAACTTTTCATACCAGCTTACAACTAAATAAATCACTACTTTAACAATATAGTTCCTTAACAACTATACTAATGCATAGTTCGTAAGGAACTTTTAAGTGACATTTTCATGTTTCATGTTTTCGTATTACTGGATTCACCTCTATGTTCCCTGTCATATTTTGTACACATGGACTAACACATTACTTTATGCCATTGTTCGGTCTGCCATTTGCAACATCTTTATTTAGAATCAAAAACTATAATTTCTTGCTGTTGTATTTTTGCTTGCTCTGGGCTGATACTGCAACCTACCACTCTTTCCTTACTGCTGGATCACTGATTCTGCAACTTCCCATTGCATGTTACTGCCATGGATTTCTCATCCTGCCTACTGTAACCTATGTAGTTTAACCTACATGGGTGCCTCGTCTGGTGCTTCAAGGGCAGGATGAGAGATCCATTGAATTATTTAGGCTTGGGGTTCACTGTTTATTTTATCCTTGTGTGTCCTATTTTCCATACAAAGATTATTCACACATTGTAATAAAATTTAGTGCGCCCAACATGGCTGCCTCAACTGGTGCTCTGTGTAGGATGAAAAATGCACGGTTCTGATGTACATACAAGGATCTGACAAGTGCTTTATCTCTACTATTGTGTATCATCAGTTTCAGGCATTACCTATTCTGCCCAGTGTAATCCTATGTAGTGCACCTAAAATGCCTGCCTCACCTGGAACTTGCATGGATTAGATGAATAATCCTGCAACAGGATGGCTGCCAAAACGGTTGTATTTTATCCATGCTCTCTGCATTTCATAAAAATATTTTCTGTATTTCATTGTTCCTCTACTGTATTATGTCTCATTCTATCTGTGAAGCTCCTTGAGCCCTATTGGAGAAAGAACGCTATATACAGTAAATAAAATGATTATAATTATACATCTAGCCTCAACACACCACACAGCGCGAGGTGCCTGTAGAGAGTGAGTCGACATGTCCCATGCAATTCTGCTAATGACGGACACAACTCGATATTACTAGGGTGCATCAAAGATTGCTGATTAATTTGATGTGCAACTCTTGTATATCTGTGTGTGACAGAGTATGTATACAAGCACAACGTAGCTTGGCATGGAAAACAAGCCACGGCTCATACAGAGATACAGAGACAAGTGTCACAAATCAAATTAATCAGCACAGTCTCCTGGTACATCCTAGTTGCATCATGTTGCAACTAAGATCCTGAGAGCGGCTGTTTGGTACGACTGCACCATTGATGTATGAGGACATATAACATTAAAATAAAAGCTTACCTTACCCACAAAGATGTTATATCAGCATATGCAGCTAAAACGTGAAAGTTCTATGCCAAGCAGTTTATTATGCTAATTGCCATCACAGAGGCTGTCTATGATGTATGCCGGTTAGATAATAAGCCTACGGAGGGGATAAATCACAACCTGCTTGCATTCCCACACTGAAATATATCTATCATGACAAAATAAGTTTATCTTACACTATTAGAAGTGATATCAGCAGAAGCAGCTAATAACTGACATGTATATAACAAGCAGTGACTTTTATGTCAAAGCTGAATGATATCAATAGGCTGGTTATGATGTTAATAGGCACATGATAACCCTAGTGAGATGATAAATCAAAATTTGCATTTCACCACTGAGAGCTACACTGTATCTATCTAACATTTAGGATAATTAACTGCTTTACATTGTGACAAGACAAAGTCATACTAACAGTTCTACACCAAGCAGTGACTTTTATACCAAAGCACACAATGGGTGAGATTCAAATGACATATCACGCCCAATTTCCTTTCTAAAATTATCTCCGTTATCGCGCATATTGCGCCCATAGTAATCAGGTTTACTGTGTAAAGGGTTGGGTGCCTCGCTACTCCAGGGGTAGCGAGCTGAAATAATGATACAACGTCCCTGAGGGCAGAAACAAAATGAGTGTGGAAAGGGGTGAAAAGAATTGAATCTCCCCTAATGTCTCTTAATTATTTCAGGCAGTCACATGATCAGCCTACAGAAGTGACAATCCTAGGTTACATCCTCTTGATAAATGTGCTTTTGGATGCCACCATCAGCTGAGATAACACTAGGCAAAAGTTTGAAACAAAGCAGAAATATAAAAGAAAATGTAGTGTAGAGTAACTATTGGCGCTCCTAAGGAATGTAGATCAGCCTGAGTGAAACCTGGTTGTACCCAAAAACAACCTGTACTAAATGAATACAACAAAAAATATTTGGAAACCCTCAAGGCATTCAAATTCCCCAAGATGTATACACAAATATAGAGAACGCAACTTACCTTTACATGCACAAAGTGACTGGAAGAATGAATAGATCCAGAAGTCCTCAGTAATTAAACGGTAAGATTTCAGCATGCAATTTATGTACAATGTTTCTTAAATATGGAGGCTTTGGGTGTGAGGGTATACAATTAATCAAATCCCTCTGAGATGGAAGAATGCTGGAGTCATCAGCTTTCAACCACATACAAAACATAACAAACAGTAGAGCTACAATAGTGTGATACTGCAAAACTGGTAAGAATACCAATAAATGGATTTGGAGGGGCATTACCTTTAAGATCATAGAGCTTATATGAAATATAAGAGTTGTCTGGCTTTATCCACTAAGGACAGAGGAAAAAATGTTAGCAGTAACAACTATTGTATTCAAGTAAAGCTAATTTATTAAAAAATATACATAAGGGTAAGTATGAGACCAAGTCTAAGGTGAAATATCTCCCTATGCATGACCCTGAACTTATCAAGGGTACCATTGGTCTGATCTAAGCTAATTTTCACTAATCTTATTGTTGAATCCCAATAAAATGTGATTTCCATATTAAGCATCTTCTAAAGAATTACCCCTGAAGAAGTCTCTTAGAGATGAAACATGTAGGATTAAACATTGAAGTATTCATTCAAAGAACCGGTAACTGTAGAAAATGCTTCCCTGCCAATAAGGGTGAAATCTTTGTTCACCGAAGTAATATACGGTATGACAAAATGTCTGAATGTATTTTATTTATCTGATGCTGTGCAAATTTTGCATTTTAATAAATTGTGATTGATATTATTTTTAAATCAAATTGTATAATGGTATCAAACTATTTCTAATAATATATGGGCATTACTTTCACTATGGGCAACATCTAGGCAAATAAGTAACCTTATTAAGTAAGGTTAGACCTTCTTTTTCAATTTTATCTGAAATTTATTGGAGACCAATCTATTGAAGCACCTCCTTTTAGATAACTATAGAGCATATATATATATATATATATATATATATATATCAGGAACATCTGGTAAGGTAAATGGCTCAGGAGGCGCTGGCTAGTACCAGAGACAGCTTTACACACAATATATGAGCCAAAAGGTTCATGCGGGCATTGTGCAAAGGTGCAGAGGTATAAACTCCTGAATTTGGTGAGTTTTGATCAGAGGTGAGCGGAAAAGGTAGGCAGGGGAGGCTCTGCCTCACCTGTCATAGACTTTTTACTCCAGAGTTTTGCATATAATAATTATTAGAATAATACAAAGAAGATATTTCTAACATATTTTTTGTATTTTTCATATACTTTATACAGGCAAAACTCTGGCACAGACGTTAGTATGACAGGAAAGGCTCTACCTCACCCCACTGCACGTCACTGATAGATAGATAGATAGATAGATAGATAGATAGAAAGACACATCAAGTCACATTATTATGACCAACTTCTACATTTGATGTCAGCAACACGTAGCACATAAAGTACGTCACGTGTTGTGTGCTGGTTTGGTGTGCAATAGGCCATTTGCACACATATCACTCATTGCTGTCATGGGTAAAAGGGGTGATTTATCCGAGTTGTAAAAAGGGATGATTACAGTATAGTCTTTTGAGCCAAGTGTGGCAGTATTTCTGAAACAGCGCAGTTTGTGAGCTGTTCGAGTGCTGTTGTGATGAAGGTGTATCATGACTGGACAAATAACACCATTGCTAATAACCAACATGGAAACTACGTACCACGTGCCATTGATGTGAGAGGTGAACGTTGGCTATGAAGGTGCGTAACGGCCGACCGACATGCTACAGTGGAGCAGCTCACCATCAAAATGAACCTGGGGGCCACCAGACATGTCTATGCAGCACTTAGCTCCTCAGAAGTGAGACTACCTAATACCCCTATATTATCCACCATACTGCTGCTATCACCACCTCTGTGTGTCTACTATATTGCTGTGCATATACCACTGTTAGCACTGTTACTAATAAACCTGCATGCCTGGTTAAGGATCCCTGTGTGGCCTTTACTCCATTTCACATTCTGCTGGCGCCTATTGCAAACAACCTAAATTCTTCTAAACCAATAGGTCATATCAACAGGATATAGGCCTAGCAAGCACGGGTGCTTCATTCAGGAGCGGATCTAGGCACGGGCAAGCTGGATGGGTGCTCGGGGCACTGCGGCCTGCTGGCGCAGCCGCAGTCACCCCGCCAGCGCCCGCCGCCCACCTGTATCCCTCACTCCGGCTGCAGTAGGCGCCGTGTGCTGTGTGGGCATCCGCTGCAGCCAGCACCATTGTCAGAGGCTAGAGGTCATAATTGACCTCTAGTGTCTGTGCAGCACTATGGGAGAGATGTCATGATGTCTCTCCCATAGAGAGGAGCAGGTGGCCTGAAATGGAGGGGGGCAGCAGCAGTTGGTGAGTATTGTTTAGGTTTTTTTTGTGTGTTTGTAAGCGGTGCTACTAGGGGGCATTACTACAGGGGCACATCTACAGGGGGCACAACTACAGGGGGCACAAATACTGGGGGGAAAATCTACTGGGGGCATAACTACAGGGGCTACAACTAATGGGGCTAATCTACTGGGGGCACAGCTACAGGGGGCACAACTACTGGGGACACAACTACAGGGGGCACATCTACAGGGGTACAACTACAGGGGGCATAACTGTGGCCATGCCCCTTCCCTCTGAAGCCACACCCCAACTTTCGCTCTGGGCGCCACAAGGTCTAGAACCGACCCTAACTTCATTACCCTGCGGTGAAGTATACAGTGAAGTCCTGCATATGAATCAGCACACAAAATGCACAGTGCAGCAGTCAGCATGACCTTCATAAAACTGCAAGCCTGGTTAAGGATCCCTGTGTGTCCTTACTACATTTCACATTCTGCTGTTGCCTATTGCAAACCACTTTGCTTCTACACCAATAGGTAATATCAAAAGGCTTGTCCAATTTGTATGTGCCACTCTAGAACGGTATACTGTGCACTATTAAACTTTACTAGCAAACGGGCTGTTCCCTGGTGGGCTCTCAGGAAGTGGGGTCAAGCCCAACAGAGAATACTTCATCTGTTATTAAAATGCAATTGAGAGCTGATAAGGGCCCAGGTACTGGTGGGGCTGGGGGTGTAAATCTGGGAAATGTGGCAATCAGCAGCTCTGCAAAGGGAAATATTTACCCCCATCAGCTATCCAGGACCACCATGCACAGAGCCAAGGAGCTGCGCTGCGCACTATAAAGGGGTACATATGTCTCCCTCAGCAGTGCTGCCATGGGGGCCAACTAACCTGGGGCCCTGCAGGCTCCTCCATTAAGCATGGGCCAAGAAAATTAGCACCCACCTTTCAACACCCCTGGTAGTGTCCAATGTCATCCTTGCTCCTCTTTCTAAGGGGAGGTCCCCTTAGGAAGAGGGACCCATAGTTTTACCAGTGTCTGTGTGTCTCCCTCACATCCTGGTTCCCTGTGAACTCAGCTGGCGATTTGTGAGAGGGGTTACTGAGTTGGATTGCCACAACAGACGAGGTGGTCAAATATATGAATTCCTCATGTACTGCTAGTACTGGATGTTGACCTGACCAGAGGTGCGGAGTCTAACCCACCAAAAGGTTTTCACCAGTGACCCCTCCAATGGGGATTTGGGTTTTACGGCTCCCGATAGGCAGGTCGCGGCCCCTGGACAGGTACCCGGTAATAGCTAAGGAGTCAGAATAACAAATGATAGTCTGTGGAATATGAATAAGTCTTTGATAAACTAAGAGATCTTGAAGAAACAATCAATGGTGACTGATAGTACTTGATATCTGAAGAAACAATCGATGGTGATCGATAGCACTTGGTATCTGGAGAAGCAATCGATGGTAACCGATGGCAATCAGTACTTGAGATACTGAAGAACTAGAAAACAATTGAAGAAGCAATCGATCGCACGCGGTATCTGAAGAAGCAATCGAAGGTAACTGATGGCACTCGGTACTTGAGATACTGAAGAACTAGAAAACACCTGAAGAAGCAATCAATGGCAACCAATGGTAATCAATATTTGAGATGTTGAAGAACTAGAAGATTCTCGAAGAAGCAAATGATATTAACTGATGGCACTTGGTACTTGAGACACTGAAGAACTAGAAAACACTTGAAATAGCAATCAATGGTAACCGATGGCACTCGGCAGTGGCGAATTTAAGGGTCAGGCCACCCCCAGGCACAAAATTATTGGAACCCCCCCTCCCCCCACACACACACCTATTTTAAAAGGAGGGGGTAGAAACTTGGTATTAGTAGTGAGAAGCCGGGGTAAAATAGGAGTTACAGAGTGGATCGGGGGGGGGCAGGATGGGATTAGTAGCGGAAAGCGCAGGCAAAATGGGAGTAGTAGTACAGATCCGTGGGCAGGATGGGAGTAGTAGTGCAGATCAGGGGGAACAGGCTAGGAGTAGTAGTGGTGGGGAGCAGGATGGACAGGCTAAGAATAGTAGTGGGAAGCAGGGGGCAGGCCAAGAGTTGAAGTGTGAAGCAGGGGGGAGGCTGAGAGTAGTTGTAGTGCAGATCAGTGGACAGTATGGGAGTAGTAGTAGTGCAGAGCAGGGGGTTTAGGGGCCAGGATGGGAGTAGTAGGGGGCAAGAAGGGAGTAGTGGCGAGAAGAAGTGGGCCTGGAATCCTGCACTGACAGTATCAGAGGGAGCCAGCAATGCAGCCAGTCCCGTCCCCCCCCCCCCCCTCCCCACCCTCTGCACACCCCACAGCACTGATGTCACTGACCTAACGCTGTTCCGGGTGTCTCCTCCTCCATGTCCCAGCTGTCACACTTCAGGGGCCTGGCTGGCAAATTTTATGGCAGGTGATCTCCACAGTGACATGCTCCTATCACACACTGCTAACACACAAACAGGAGGGAACACGCACAGAGAAGGAAGGGACACACACAATTGACACACACACATACTGGAGGGGACACGCACAATTGACACACCCAGGAGGGGAGACGGACAAGTGTTGGGGACATGGACACACACTGCAGGGGACACACACACACACAGTCACACAGGAGGGGGGATACACAGTCACACAGGAGGAGGGGGGACACAATTACAAAGGAGGAGGGGAGAACACAAACACAAAACTGGTGATAAAGGGGGAAAACAATGCAGAGACAGACAGTAGGTGACAGCTACAGATACAGAGGGGAGGGGGGGGGGGCAGGGAGAAGAAGACACAGACAAGCATGTAGTGGTAGAAAGAATCAGGTGTGGGCAGGGGGAGGTGCAGTGCAGATGTGGAAATCTGTCACTTACCAGGATCCTCACTTGCTGCTGGTCACACAGCCTCCTCTATTGGTGCAGTGACAGTCCCTATCAGAGGCCGAAGTGTCAGTCACATGCATTTCTGTGCATGTGTTATCCAGCACAGCCAATGGGTGAGAGCAGAGATGGAGTCACTGGCCAAACAGCTGAAGTGAAGTCTTTGCTCTAGGACATGGCAGCAGGTACCCACCAGCAACCCACAGCCCCGCCCCCCCTCCCCCAACAGCAACCTGTGACCCCCCTTCCCATCGAAGCAGCTGCAGTGCTCATTCTGGGCTGAACTTCACAACAACAACAAAAAGATCAAACGAGGGGGTAACTGCCATGCCGCCCCTAGGCATGTGCCTCACGTGCCTAGTGGGAAATCCGGCACTGGCACTCAGTACTTGAGACACTGAAGAACTAGAAAACACTTGAAATAGCAATCGGTGGTAATCAATGAAATAACCAATGGTACTCGGTACTTGAGACACTGAAGAACTAGAAGACACTTGAAATAGCAATCTAGCTGGATCGATATTGAAATACTCTGGTGAACACATGGAGACAGAGTGGAGCCTGGAACCTGGAGCAGCAACACAAAGCAGCATGCACTGAAGAAGGAAGTTGTTCAGGCTCCTTCCTGTTCCCAGGATCCCACTTATATACCCTGAGACAGTCTGCTATTGGTGAGAGAAATCAGCTGAGTAATTTCAGGGTTCCCATTGGGCATTACTGCGATCAGCTGACTCAGTAACATGGCTGCCCATAGTCCTGTATACTCCATGCATTCCGCTACAGAGTACTTTGATTCAGAACAGCAGCATGTATTACGGCCATTGGCCGGCGCCGTAGCTGATGTCTGACAGCACCCCTGACCCGTAGAAGCTGTCGTCACAGTGTGTAACAGCTGGCTCTAGCCCGGATCCTGACAGTTTACCAACATCCCCAACTGTCGGGACAATGGTCCTACTGTCAGGATGGTGGGACAGTCCCTCCAATTCTTGATAATTGAAGATATGAATATTGGAACAGATTCTCATTAGGTAGATACAACAATTTTGGCACGCAAACATGTGAGAGTAAATGTCATGAAAATGATGTTAATATATGAAAGAAGTCCTGCGGGCAGACATAATTCTGCTTTACATCTCTGGAGTCAGGAATGTAACCTGTTCTGCAGGCCAGCTCTGAGGATCAAACTGCTCTTGTTTTGGTTGCAGTTTACATACAGTTACTCAGGTGACATAACTTTCTGGATTGTGAGACTCCTTAGCACCTGGCTGTGAGGTAAAAAACACAACAACAAATAACTTTATTAAAACTGACATAATTACATTGTTTATTATTCATAATTGTATATCATTTGTGTTTTTCATCAACATGTCTTTATATTAACAGATTATGCATGCACAGATGCTTACACATTTCTTTAATCAATTCGGTATTAAGGAATGCATACCTTAAAGTAAAAATGGGTGGTGCAAAGTAAATATTAACATTTATTGCATTTAACATGTGTTTTTTGGCCCGTGGTTAACAGGAAAACCTTGGGGCACAAAATGTCTTTTTATATTTTGTTATTTTAATATTTTCTTTATTTCAGTAAAAGGAAAAATGTGTAAACTTAACAACCTACATAAGAATACAAAAAGAAAACTTAAGTTGTGGTCCGCTTCACATATACATAGACTTTCCTACTTTTCGTACATTGGGGGTGATTCAGACCTGATCGTAGATGTGCTAAATTTAGTACATCTACGATCAGCTTCCCTGACATGCGGGGGGAAGCCCAGCACAGAGCTAGTCCGACCCGTATGTCAGGCCCTACCCCCGTCACACAAGTATAAAAGTATCGCACAGCGGCGATGCTTTTGTACTATAGGAGTAGCTCCCAGCAAGTTTAGCTCCTGCGCGCTGGCAGGGAGCTACTCGTCGCTGCTTGGGTTGCAGCAGCTGCATGTGACATCACGCAGCCACTGCGGCCCGGCCCCCCAACGGTCCGGGCACGCCTGCGTTGCCCGGACCGAGCCAACGCCAAACGCCCGCCCCCTTCCGCCCATCAACCACCTCTGCCTGTCAATCAGGCAAAGGCGATCGCAGGTGCCGGTGAACTGCGGCGCCGGTGCATCCGCACTTCAGACCTGATCACTGCTGTGTGAACACGCACAGCACCGATCAGGTCTGAATTAGCCCCCTTATTTAATATCTCCACTTTGGTGAAGGGAATGTATGAAAAATGGAGAGGTTTATTTCAACTTGATGACCCATTTATACTTCAGGTTAGTAGGACAAATTTTATAATGAAAGAACAAAAAGTGGCTGCGCTGTGTGTCAGTAGCAATATAAAGATAGAGCGCACAACGTGTAATATATTAAAAATTTATTCTCATAATAAAGACAATTAAAACATGTAAATTAGCAGCACACCTATATCTGTCCCAGGTGATGTAGAAATTCAACCATATAATAAAATGGCTTTCCAAATAGATGCTTCCTCTCCAACAGGGGCTGGTATGAACTAGCCGAGCGTCCCCGGCTAGTCAGTCCTGCGTTGCCCAATGTTATGCACAGTGGAGAGGGAAGGTCGGATGCCCAATGCTAGGCGCCTGCCGCTATGGAGGAATAAGCGGCAATCTCCTGTTCCCGTAGTTGCTGGCCGGCGGTAGTAACGAGCTGCTGTAATGAAGTGGAGGGCAGCGGCCTCTTGTAGTAGTCAGCCGGTCAGCTCTGGTAGGGATGAAGCTGTATGTATTGCACAAGGATAAATCACCTGGACCAGGTGTGCAGAAGGCGGAGTCCCGACGCGTTTCGTCACGATCACGCGACCCTATCAAATTTTATAATGATGCTACTTGTGCCATTATTCCCCTAGCCACTTTGTATTCATTGAAGTAAGCTGAGCTTGATTAAAAATTCCTGCCCATTTTGCAAGTGCACATGCAGAATTGCCTGCTTTCTCTGGAGGTCCTAATTTAGGGTTTTCCCAGATATTCCAAAAATGAAGGGAGTAATTCAGACCTGATCGCTGGGCAGCGATTTTCGCTGAACTACGATCAAATAGTCGCCGCCTACAGGGGGAATGTATTTTCGCTGTGCAAGTGTGCGAAAGCATGTGTAGCAGAGCTGTGCAATCTGATTTTGTGCAGTCTCTGCGCAGCCCAGGACTTACTCAGCCGCTGCGATCACTTCAGCCTGTCCGGGACCGGATTTGACGTCAGACACCCTCCCTTTCAATGCTTGGACACGCCTGCGTTTTTCCAGACACTCCTTGAAAATGGTCAGTTGCCACCCACAAACGCCCTCTTCCTGTCAATCTCCTTGCGATCGCCTTTTTCGCATTCTTTGCTATGCACGATGCCCGATGCAGTCATCCAACGCGCCTGCGCATTGCAGTGCATACGCATGCGCAGTTCGGACCTGATCGCAGCCTGTGAGAAAACATAGCCTAGCGATCAGGTCTGAATTGCCCCCACAGTAGAGACAGCAACTCTTATGGATGAACCAGTAAGCAGTGTATAACTGTGGGGTTTATTTACAAAGCCTTGGAGAGAGATAAAGCGGGACATTTAATAAACATAATTATCTAATAAAAGCTGGAAATTTTATATTTATGTTTTCTGGAGATAAGTTTGTTTAATAAAAAAGAAGAAATAAATATCTGCAGTGGCAGTTGCAGCACAGTCCAAAATTGTAATAGGGGAGCCACACTGCCACCAGAAACACTGCCAAACATTCAGTGGCGTAAGTTCGCCCCAGCCGCCCGGAGGCATGATAAAATGTTGGTGCCCCCCCCACACACATATATATGCCATATGTGGATATCTGGTACTCAGGGTGAACAGTAGCAGCGTACTCAGATGCCTTTCACAATAGTAGTATAGACACACATACACACACATCTTTCACTTATACACACACATGCCTCTTTTCCTTGCACACACACATGCCTTTTTCACTTAAAACACACACACCTCTTTCACTTACACAAACATGCTTTTTTCACTAACTCACACGCCTCTTTCACTTGCACACACACTTCTACTTACACACACACACACACACACACACACACACACGCCTTTTTCACTTACACATGCCTTTTTCACTTACACACACGTGCCTGTTTCACTTACACACGCACACACACCTTTTTCACTTACACACGGCGCTTTCACTTACACACACGCCTTTTTCACTTACACACAATTACACACACACACGTCACTTTCACTTACACACACAATTACACACACATGCCACTTTCAGTTACACACACACCACTTTCACTTACACACAATTACACACACGTCACTTTCACTTACACACAAATACACGTGCCACTTTCACTTACACACAATTACACACACATCACTTTCACATGCACAATTACACACACACATGCCTCTTCCACTTACACACAATTACACACACATCACTTTCACACACAAATACACACATGCCTATTTCATTTATACACACAAATTACACACACACACACACACAACACTTTCACTTACACACGCACAATTATACACACACGCCACTTTCACATACACACAATTACACACACACACTCCTCTTTTACTTAAACACACAACTTTCCTTGAAAAAAAACCAGACATACACACCTCACTTAAAACCATTCACACACATAAACACAGTGCTGCCAACATTTATTAAAGATACCCCCAGTAATCACCCCCCCTCCCCACACACACAGACATACACCACACACACACACACACACACACACACACACACACACACACACACACACACACACACAATGCAGCAGCTGGAGGCAGGTGGTGCCAGTGTCTACCTGTTGCTATCAGCAGGATGAAGGAAGAGAGAGCTTCAGACGGCCCAGCTAAATTGGAAGTCTCTTTGAGCAGCTGTGCGCTGGAGCTCCCCCTAGCTGCAGCCAGCTGCCAGCTCGTCTCTCTGCATATGAAGGGGCAGCTGCTGCTGCCGTGTCACGATACTGACACGCTCCTCCGTCCAGTCAGATGCGGGGATGGATTGTCGGGTAGTGGGAGGCAATGGAGAAGTGCCCCCTGCAGGTCAGGAGCCCGGCGGCAGCCGACTCCATTGCCTCCCACAGTTCCGCCTCTGCAAACATTGCTGTTCGGGACTCACTGGCAGTAGGTGTGGCTCCCCTATTTGAATTTTGGACTGCACTGCAGCTACCACTGGAAAAGTGATATTTATCTCTCTCTCTTTTTTTTTTAAAACAAACTTATCTCCATTTCCAGAAAACATAAATATCACATTTTATTAAATATCCCCCAAAGTATCAACCAATCAGCTCCTGTCATTTTCCAAACACAACCCACCATTATGACGGGCCCTAACTGTCATTTTCAACACTGTACAGTTTGTAAAATGGCAGCCAAGAACTGTTTGGCTGGTACTGTACTATATCTCTCTCCAAAGCTTAGTAAATAGACCCCTATGTACTCAGCCTGGGAGAGAGATATAGTGTACAAAAATAAAGTGCCAGCCAATCAGCTCTTGACTGCCATTTTACAAGCTGTACAGTGTTTTAAAATGACAATTAGGACCCGTCACATGAACTGTCATGTTACAAGCTGTGTTTGAAAGGATCTGATTGGTTTGTACTTTATCACTCTATACGCTGTCTCCAATGTTTAATACATATCGCCCTAAGGTTTGATACAGAAATGTAAACATAATGCGTAAATGTCAGCGAAATCCTGACGATTTGGGTTTGCCTTTTAAATGATTAGCACTTTAAAACATCGGGCAGATTCGCTGAGATCTCACCAATACCTCCAAGCCGCAGGCTAATATATTTCCCCCTATGTCTAATATTCATGAGTTCTGGCCTAGTACTGTTTCCTAATGAATTCATAATCTACATGCGTGTTCGTTCAGCATATAAAATTGCAAAATGTAATCCTGCTGCTGCTTGAGCAAAGGGAATGCAGGGGCCAATTTAAAGCCCCAGTCCATTCCTGTCTGTGGGTAGCAGGTTCACTTTAAACTAAAAAGAAACATTTAAAAATCATCAAAATAATCTAATACTAACATATTTATCATAATAGTAAAAACAACAAACTGAAAACATTTAAAATTAAGGGGGGGGGGGGAAATAATTAGCCGCAGGGTTATCCCCAAACTAATTTTTGGTAAAAAAATTCTGCGGCGTGGGAAAAGGCGATTCAATAAAATAGCCTTTTTCCCGCGCCCAAAAATCAGGATTCATGCGGGGAAACCCACTGACTCCGCGTAAACTGTGGAATCAGTGTGTTTTTTTCAGTCCAACGATTGGGTAAACCCTGCTAATTCAATAGCTCTCGCAGCACAAATTAACCACGGGGAAAAGCCAGCGGCTAACTGGATTCCCCCCCTTAGATTTTGATAATAGCCCAATTATCTTTGTGTCTTTTTGTACTGATATATATTTCATGCATTCTTATTATATATTTCATTCTCTCAAAAATAGATGTGCATTATTGCAGTCCTTGCGGGGTAGTAGTAAAGGTAGTGTAGTACTAAAGGAACGGTTTTGTTAGATATGAGTGCTGAGAGAGTGCACTAAAATCAGTTTGCTGCATGCCCAGCTGTTAAAGGTTTGTAGAAGATACAAATTGCTGGAAGCCAGAGAAGAGAAGTCAGAAAACCTGTCCTCAAGGTTCTAAGCTAACGCTTTGAACACAACACTGATTGTGATCTATGAGGCTTGGGTTGGATTAAAAAAAAAAAAATGGATGTATTTACCAACACATAATAAACACAAAGTTACACGCCTCCTTTAATCAAGAGTTCAACTGGAGGCTATTATTTGACGTGTGTTGTTCCAAATGAAGATCTGAACACAAGTTTTTAAGATTATGCTTATATGTTTTCAAACTTTTGGCTCACCTATGGTTAGAGATTAATATTCCATGTCTGTCTGAAAGCCTGTATACTGTATAGCTGATTTTTGAAACTTAGTTTTCAAGTGTTAAAAGAGAAAGGGAGTGCTAAAATGCCCTTTATAATTAATTACACTATAATTTTAATTTTACAAGTGCCATCAACAATATATTGCATATTAGGATAAAAATAATATTTTAACACAAAATAGTAGCACAAAAGTAATTTTAAAGCACTTGTTTAAACATTATTGTTATCAAGGCTAAACCATTATTCCTACATTTTTCAAGAAACTCTCTACAATTTTTTTTTTATACCTATGTGATAGTAATAATGTGCAACATTAGTTATACACTATTAGTAGTGACACCGTTGGCTTCATTAACCCTTTTTAGAAATACTGTGCAAGTGATATAGGTATTAAAAAAAACACTATTAAAAAATGAGAACTGAAGTGACTGCAGAGACTTTCTGCCCTGCTGGGTTCTCAGAACTTTGTCTTTGTAATCCATAGTAGGAGATACATATGTAACTGAATATAGTCATTACAGTTCTGTGATCACTAACATGTGCCAGAAGGGTTTTGTTGTTTTTTTTTTAAATTACTTTATTTACATTTACAACCATGGCACGCCTTCTCATTTGGCATTTTATTTCATTATTACTGTGTTTAATAGACTAAAGATTGGGTGTTGCCTTGATGAGTATAGATTGGGAAATAGCTATGTTTGTCAACAGTTCGCTCAGTGCAGGTAACCACATGTAGGTAAATGCTTAAAACTTTTGGAGTGAGTGGGATGTTTCAAGCCTTTGCCAGTGATAGGCATAATGCAGTACATGTAGGTAGAAGTACTATAGATGATAACTGGGACTCAACAATACAAGCTTTACCGCTCAGCTGTCCCCAAGCAATAACATAATAAACACAACCAAAATGTGGAAACCCTTTTTCTCTTTAATCTCCCTAAGGGCTGTAACCAAAGGCGAGAGAGATATACTGTTTCACAAGAATGAGTCCGTGGCTTTCATAACTGTTCACCTTTTAAAAGACACATAACAAGTTCAAGAACTCTCTTTTTCAAACGTTTGCAAGTCACTAAATAATAAAAATAATAATAATAATAATAATAATAATAATATATAAATACATATCTGTATACTTGAATATATTCTGGTGCTGACACTGTCATTCAGTGTAAGTTATTAAATAGTTTAGTGTTAGACTGTTATAATGCTGTTAGTGCTTCACAGTTAGTGCATTTTATGGACACTTAACATAAAAAGAATTACCGTATGTTGAAAATCCAGCAAAGTTTCCTAATGCAAACATGTCAATGACTATTAAACTCCCCTTTAATTAATATACAAAAAGCATTATATAACACATGTATGTGTAAGATAAGTAGAAATAAAAAAAATATCAGTATGGTTTCAATAATTTATATTTTCTACCTAAATCTCATAACAGTCATGTGGAAGAACTGCAAATACTGTACCCACAATTGTATTCTCATTTTTTTAAAGATTTTTTTGTGTGCAGTAATTAATTGTCTATATACATTGTATTATTTATTTGCTAATAAACAGTAATATATTATTTATTATTGCCCAATTTATTTCTGTTCAAAACATTATATATTTATATAATGACTGCAATATTACTTTTCTCATACATACTTTATTTTATTTTGCTTTATACTAATAAAAAAAATAAAGAGCAAGTTTTACTTCAATTACATTTTTTATTTTTTTCTTAATTATGTTAATTACTCATACAGGGTGATATAATATATATCTCTACAAATTTATATTCTTATATATACAAATTTGTAAAAAGTTAGTTTTTTTGTAGCATTTTGTTTTAGATACTGTACGTGCTTAGGCATTTTTAATCCTTTTAAAGCTACCAAAATACTGAAACCGAAATACCTTGAAAGCTCAGTTTGGCAACACAATACCACTAAAAAGCTTGTCTTGTTATACCATGTTTATATTTTAAAGGAACAGACAGGAGAAACAAAACAGTATATTTGTATGTTAATTAGGTTTGCCTTTTGAGGTGGCCAGCCATTTGCATGCCAATATTAAAAGTTCTTTTATGTGATTAATCTGTTAATACCTGTCTAAACTAAAATTACTTGTGACAACAAAGTAAAATCCATTGTCTATATACAAAGCTGAACCGTGACATCACTTCATGATGGACATCCCAGGTGAATTAGCCCTGAAGATAATTGACAAAATGGAATGTGTGCTTTTAAAACTGAGCGTCCAGTTGGGAAATAGACTGTAGAAGACAATCCTTTTAGTAACTAATAATTTTTGTAATGGACTTGTAGCGTATATAAAACAAGAATGAGCCAGCAGGAACAATTTCTCACTGATCATTCTAGTTTAAAAAAATCCCCACAAAAAAATATATTAGTATAAAAAAGTTGAATTATAATTTAAAGCAAAACAAATAATACTTATGTCCCTTTATTTCACCATAATAATAGTATATTAAAAATATAGAAATGTATGCAAATTTTAGAATACTTTGCTATAAACTAGTTGCTTTTAGTCAAAATCATTAAAAATAAAAAATACAATTTCCCATATACAAACAGTTACCAAGTTTGACTAAACTTTTGGGATTTGGTTGGGGTTTATCCATAATCCTAGGCACACATGCATTTTTCTTCTCCCAAAAATAAGAACTCTGTAGGCAACATTGTCTGATATACAGTAAATTTGTTTTTGTGTTTTATTTGTTATGCTTCTACGTAATTTGGACAAGGAGAAAACAATTACACAAGTGTTATAAGTGAAAAGAACATAAAAGAGCAAATAATGTAGAAGAAAACTGCAGAGGCAGAAAAAAACATACAACATCAAATAAATGACTGTGTTTTCAAGCACTCTATTTTTTAGAATAAAGGAATGGGTATCTCTTATTTGTAAAGGTGGATAAAATATCACTGAATAAAAACTATTTATACAATGAGTTAATCTAAATCATTGAAATTTAGTAAAATTCTGATTCCAGATGACACCGCTTGTAAACAAAGATGAGTAAAGTTGATGCAAAGTTACACTGAAATTGAATATAGTCATTTATTGTTGAAGTTTTAAACTGAACTTTTTTGAAATTTTATAATCAAGAAATAGAACTGTTTAAGCAACAATCAATTCATACTGCAGTACACTTAATGCCAAACTCCATCTTGGAAACTTGCAAACTCATACCCTCCAACTGTACCTTTTTGGCCGGTACAGCACCTTTTTTTTATGGTCTGTACCGGCCAAAAAGGGCTTTTTTACTCAATAAATCTCCGTAGAAAGTATAGGAAAGGGGTGTGGCCACGCCCCCTTTACATGTGGCCATACCCCTTTTCCTAATTTGTACCGGTTTTCGAGGGTACAATGTTGGAGGGTATGCAAACTCCTTAGCCCAATTCTGAATAAAATGAAGATTCTGCAGTATGGTTTTGAAAACTCTACTCATCTCCAGTGGCAAGGTTACTTTTAAATAAATGTTGCACTCACAAATATTGACCTGCAAACTTTAGGAGATAAAATAGTAGAATGTTATTTGACTAGGGCCTTCATACCCAACTAAGTGTAAAATGATGATTGTCACATGATCTCCTTGATCACTTAATGCCATGACAGAAATCTTCCAAATAGCCATGTTTTTGCCACTTAGGGGTATATTCAATTGCAGTCGAAAGCTGCCGTCTGTCAGAAGGATAGCAGTTCTCAACTTTTTTAGTTCAGAAGGGGTTCCAACCTATTCAATACACCCCAGAATTTTCTGACAAGTTGGGAATTTCACCTTGTCGGAAAGCACATGGATCGTCAGAATAGCCGCTGATCTGCATGCTTCTGTCGACAGGTTTTGGCCCCATTTCCGACCATCTCAATCTAACATTATAAAAAGGTTGGATTGAGATGAGGGAGCTGAGAGGAGACGGAGGAGAGCAGTGGGGAGACGGGAGAGAGCAGCGGCTACAGCAGCGTAGCAGGAGGATGGGACACTGCCGCTGCTCACGGCAGCATCCACCCAGCTCCAGCAAGCGAGGTCCCACTTGCTGGAGCCAGGTGGACGCTGCTGTAAGGTCTGGCAGCGGTGCCACATCCTCCTGCATATGCTGTGCTGTAGCTGCTGCTCTCCTCCGTCTCTCCACTGCTCTCCCCGTCTCCCCGCTGCTCTCCCCGTCTCCTCCTCTCAGCTCCCTCATCTCAATCCGACTTTTCTTAAAGTCGGATTGAGATGGTCAGGAACGGCCAAATCCTGGCGGATTTGGCCGTTCATTGAATAGCCCTTGTCGGATCCATTCCCACAAATTCATGTCGGAATGTATCTGACTTAAATTGAATATACCCATTAATATAATTATTAGGCTCATTTATAAATTTAGAATTCATATTGTAATGTAAGAATTCTTATTATTCATAAATGCAGACTCCCTAATATTAGTAGAAACAGTGGCAATAGCATACTATAGCAGTTTTCCCAAGTTTACCACCAAAAACAATAAAGAACTTAACAATAAATAATAGAAGGAAAACTGGTGTGTGTGTCCAAAGAGATGAGTGGATTTTCTGTAGTCTGGTTAGCAACAGGAGCCACAATATTTAGCCAATAATTTCATTTTTGGTACACCAATTCATAAAAATTACTATTTCAATTTATTTATTTTTTAAATGGTCATTTATGGAAAAATTTTGCTTATCTGTCAATTTTTGGGGCTTTCTGTTTCACAAATATTAATAACCCCATCAATGTGATAGAAGAAATCTCTTAGTAGGAAATAATAAATCGTCATTGATGAATCTGACATAGATGTTGCAATCACGTTGGTTTGTAAAAGTGATGTATAATTAGAGAGTAAAATACAAACCCTGCAATGTTTATTAAATTCAGCTTTATCTGACATATGGTACCATTGTCCAAACATGCATATGAGTGGAATTGATATGAATGTGATTTATTGCTCACATTTAATAGGATCCCCGAAGTTGCAGAGGGAGTAACCAAAATAGCTTTTGATATCTGACCTCTGAGAATCAATGTATTTCAGGTCTCTGACACTCTGGGGTTAATCTGTTAAATTGAAGAGGTTAGGAGGAAGGGATCAGAGGTCAACAGGACAAACCTTTCCCCCAGGGAACTCCATTATAAGTTATCATGTGTATCTTGTCTTTACAGGTGTTGGGTCTCTTATCAGCTGCAGTATTACTACTAAGTCATCTTCAATTTTCTTGAGTTTAAAAATAGAATGAATGTTTGCATTTTGAACATGGAAGCAGATATTAATAATATAAAGATGTAAACACGCATGCTGGTCTGGCTGCTTGCCTCTTCTGCTCAGTGGATGGACCTCAGTCAGCTTTGACCATATACAGTACATACAGTATGAAATCGCATGGGTTGCCTTTTCTCTTATTAAGGCTCAAATTTATCAAGCCTTGGAGAGTGATAAATATCACGGTGATAAAGTAACAGCCAGCTAGCTCCTAACTTCCATGTCACAGGCTGTGTTTGAAAAATGACCGTTAGGAACTGATTGACTGGTATTTTATTTATCTCCACTTTATCACTCTCCAAGGCTTAGTACATATGTAACTTTAACATTCAGAAAACCGATTCAGCAGCCTGGATTATGCAGGGCACAGTTAGTGCAGTAGTTTGCTGATCTCCATATATATTTATTGTCTGACCAGATTTATTGGTTTTCCTGGTAGACAACAGAAAGATTCAAATCAAATGTTATTGAGAGTCAGCAATCGTTTTGGCACCTTGCATTTTAGGTCTAAATGGCCGTGTATATTGCCACCTTAAGCCAGGCTAACAGTAGAGGAAGACATTGTGTTAACTAAAGCAACGATTTGAAGGCTATGAATTCATAAGGAGCTAGTGACATTGATGTGACACAAGGCACTTCATGTTTATCCATATTATTAGAGTTGTCCCAGTTGGTCTGAAAGTTGGACCATCCGATTTCAGGGTATGAGCAACCTGAGGGGTGTTTGAGACAAGATTCAGATGGAGACATGGATGGTTATTCATTCTGATGTGTGATCTGGTCAGAATTCAAATGTTGTCAATCAGGCTGTCATCACTGCTTAATATAGAATCCATTTGGGACTTGCATTATCCTGCATCATTCATTCATTCATTCAGTGTTTTAGGTGGCCCTAAGTATTGGCAAAACAGGCACCTGCCTAGGTTTGGTTAATGTTTGCGCTGGCATTGATGCTATGCCATCTCCACCCCTTATTCAGCTTCTAACATAAAACAGCATCCAGATGGCATCATTCCAGGAATGTCTGGACCATTTTCCCCACAGCCTGTTTTTTTTCATGTTTGTTATTTAGTTTTGAGTATCTTTTCTCATATCATAGTTGATAATTATATAGCTTTTACAGTTACATTTCACTGTGTTTGTCATTTCTTTTTTTAAATGCTGCAGGCATTCACCAGTTATTTATACTAGCAGAAGCATTGTAGTTTAGGTGTATTATATTACAGACATGCTTTGGCATTTAGGTGTATTGATTGCACTACTGCAGTCTGGTATTTATTTTCATGAGATTTATATATGAGAGTGAATTCAAGTGAAATGGCTTTAATAATGAATTACTATTATATAAAGGTATATGCTAACAAGAATTACTTCATATAAATATTTTAAAATTATGAGAGCGCTTCTTAAGGCCCATACACACTAGCCGATTCTAAGCTCAAGTAGCTCACTTTTGGCTTTTTGAGATACTTTGAGCTCAAACTTGGCCAGTGTGTATGGGCGGGCGATGAGTGGTGAGCGCTGATGCGTGCTCCCGCATAATCGCTAGCCGCCGTCCGTCGGTGCTCTTTGAACATCTGAGTGGAGCACTTTCCACAGTCTCCAACGGAGAGGAACCGACAATGCAGTACTCAATTTGGTGGCAAATCCGACTGGTTTTGCCAGTTTTCGACAATGCCAATCCGACTTTTTTTTAAAGTCGAATTGATATTGTCGAAAATGGGACTAAAACCTGTCAGACTTGGCTGCAAATCCGACAAAACATGTGGATCTGCAGCTAATCCGCCGATCCATGTGTTTGCAGACAAGTCGGAAATGCCGACAAGTCAGAAAAACAGCAGTACCATTGAATAGGTCGAATCATGATTCGACCTAAAAAAGTCAGAAACTACCGTCTTTCCGACTAGACGGCAGTTCCGACTTCAATTGAATACACCTGTAAGTCTGTCTGTTATTACCCAGTCTTATTTTTATTTTCTATTTCTTCTGAATTGTAAAGCGCAACGGAATATGCTGGTGCTATAAACATATAAGTAAATGTTAATAAATACATTTATCTGCAATTTACCCAAGTCTTTTCTGTAGTGAAAATGCCAGACAGGGCTTAACTTCCTAAATAAGTATTTAATTTCTATTATTTTTCTGCTTTGTTCCCAGATTCCTTTGTTGCATATACATCTAGCTTTTTAATATTATGGCAAAGCTACAGTTGACCCGTGAGGCACATAACAGGTTACAGTCATTTATTTTATGATTTAGTTCAGTTCATAAATACCACAAATTGTGATGCAGTTTACTCATTTCTTCCACAAGATAGAAAGATTAGGATAGAGTCAGCATTCACTGGGAAAAAAACTGAGAGACAGTAAATTTTGGCTGAATTTCAGCCTTCCTTTCAGCCCAGAGAAATAATGACTGAGTTTGGGTTGTAATTTATTACCGGTGATGTGACAGTTGCAGGAACCTGTGGACTGTGCTGGAGATGGAATTATCTGGGACCTCAGGAGTTTACTCTCCAGATGGTGAAGAATATTTTTCTCCTTTCTGTCAACAAATCAGTGTTAGAATATATTTCGCTTTTTCTGGGCTGAATTGTCCTGTGAGCAGACTGCTGTCGTTATTCAATACTATAGAACCTCCAGTATTATTAAAAGTAAAAATATGTGTTTAGAACATACACAGGGGTTGATGTATCAAACAGTGAAAAGAGTGAAGAAGTGGACAAATGGAGAAGTTGCCCATAGCAACCAATCAGCTTCCAGGTAGCATTTATCAAGTACATTCTATAAAATGATAGGTACAAGCTCATTGGTTGCAACAGGCAACTTTTCCACTGGCCCACTTTTCCACTCTTCTCACTGCTTGATAGATCAACCCTACAGTTACTTATATATATATATTTCTAGAAATATTAAACAATTACATGGTCACTTTTCTTTTACTGCCCTTACTTTGTACTGTGGTACAGTAATTAATCAATGTCGGCATTTGACATATCAACATTCTGTATATGTTGACATTCTGAGTTTCAACATTCTGAATATCGTCAAAACATACCACATCCTAAAACAAAGAACGATAAAAATAGGTAGATGGGTTAACTGTGGAATTGTCATGACATGGGTGGGGTAATCATATCATCAAGCCTCATGACATGGGTGGGGTCATCAGATTACTGAGTGGCAGGGGCATGATGACACATTTAATGTCACCACATACCCTCATTTGCATTATGCTCCCAACCATCTAATGGCAAGTAAGCAAAAGCCAGGGAATTGCCAGCTCTCCTTGGAATTTCCTGTAATTCAGGGGACTTCTCTATAATTAGCAGTAGAGTAAGAAACACTGGGATGTAGAGTAAGAAACAGTATGGGATACCGACGCCAGAATCTCGACATGTGGGATCCCGACAGCTGCGCTCGACACTCTTCAGGCCCAGCATGGACCATCCCCCGGAGTGTGGATTTGGGGCCCTGGTCAGGATTTCGACCGCCGGGATTCCCATGGATGTTGGGATTCCGTCATCGGTATTATGACCGCCAGGATCCCAACCGTCAGGAAAGTAACTGCTTCCCCATTGGGTTGCCAGCAATGTGTTAAGCTGCACCAATATGCATTGGCCCAGCCACTCAGCCTGAGTTACACTAGAGCCTGCTGTTTGTGTGGTTCGAAGATTATAACACACAGGTTGATGCCAGTTATCTTCTGGCTGGATTTACTAACATAACTGATAATGTTGTTCTCAATTCCAATAGGATAATTTGTAGGCACAAATCCTTTTTATAAGGTCATTCAAGTTGAAATACAAAGGCCAATTACTTGATATAGCTGCATTTGTGACCCACATTACCTTTCCCCGGTTGCCTCTACGGATGGTAGCTCTGGAAATAATGTAATATTTAATAAGCTTGCTTCTCGGGCCATGTCTCGGAGATGGTCCAATTTCTGGAAGTTATCATCATTATATGATTTTTAACCACCTAACTGGAATGGTCAGATCACGTCACTGTGCCGCCCCACTGTGTCCCCAAGTTTTTGACGAGGAGATCTGTTCTGCAGATGTGAATAATATAATATGTAAATATTTTAAAAAATACTTTTTAAACTATATTGGATAAAAAGTTTTGAAAAAACAATGTCATGAACCGTTTTGAAAGGAAAAATCGTCAGTTAAGTGGTCAATTGTTGCTTTGTCCATAGCTTCCTGCTTATTTACTAACTTCTTTGCTTTATGTTCTACTTTCTTATAAAATATGTAATAGTAATTTGTAATGCAAAATAAAAACAATTCTGCCTATATAATTGTAAAGGCATTGGAAAAAAGCACAGACGTAAGTTAGAAAAATAAACAAATATTGGTATATAATATTGCAGGAGGGCATAGTAATATCAATGCATGTGCAGGTGAAAAGTCATTTAATCTCCAGGTTTTACTATAGTGACTATATATGCGTGTAACATCAATTCCAATACATTACACACAGATCCAAGATATTATTATGTCCCCGTTCAGGCATAGCTGCTATTCTGTTCTTGAGCAGAGCAATACAAGAGCTTATTGAATTTGTCATAAAAACACTCACACACCTTGAGTTATTGCTGATGTCAGCTGGGCTTGTTGTCGAACTGGTGTGGTTAATTATGTCTGATAATAAAAATACCTTTGCCTGAAGCTTGATGATCTGAAGCACACCTGGGAAAGCAGAATTACCCTAAAATTCATGCCCTGTCACTGAGTGAGGTGAAGTCATGACAGTCTGGATATGTCATCAGCTGGGTGTTATGTACTGGCGGTGGTGCACAGAATGTACAATTTACATAAATCATATGATTAGATTGCCGGCAATTTTTTTTGCTACTTAAAGTGGAGCTAAACATATATTAAAGGAAAAATGTATTTTTGTGCTTCATGGAAGGGAATTCCACCAACCCCTGGCTGCCACTAGATGGCGTCTGAAGGAGCAATTCAGTTATTGCTTGAAATGTGTGAAAATTCTGTGGTATGGGCTCTCAAACAGGATGTCCTTCACAATGAAATTAATGGAGGTCATGTACAAAGATTTTATATTTCCACTATGCAGGGAAAAAGCCATAGAGGACCTGTCATCACCTTGTCCTACCTAGATTTACATTAAGGTACATGGGATTTGTGGAGGAGCAGAAGATTTCCAGGGATGGGTTGGGTGAAGTGAAGGCACTCTTGGGGAATTAAGAAATAGGTACACTGTTGCACCTTGTTTTGCAAATGTCATTTTGTTTTGTAGATAAGGACTGTTCTAATGGGATGGTGGTGGTGGTGGTGGTGGTGAATGTTTCAGAGATTTCTGTGCATTGCTTAGGGCACATGCCTATTTTACACTGCAAAAGGGTATGAATTTAGCATCCATTACTGTAAAGTTGTAGAAGGTTGGACTTTGATGTAACATTTACACTTTTGCATAGTGCATTTCTACAGATGTTTCACCTCTTTGCACAATGTCTGATGTCTACTTTCTGGCATATTATTATGCTCCAGGCACTGGATTTGTCCCTGGTTCCAGAGATAAATCACAGTCAAGCCACTCAGAGAGTCAGAACTCAATGGCGCTCGGCTTCTCTTTGGTCCCGCGGGCCCTGCCTCCTCATTGTGACATCATGATGTCACTTGTTCTGGGGACAGGGATGGCACAAGGCACATTTATTAAGCTCTTCAACCATGGTAATCATACTGGAACCATATGACTTTCCATATGATTAACACTAAAATAAGTAAAAACGTTATTACTTAAGACTTTATTGCAGGAGATATTACAGATTAATTAGTCTGGGGGAAGATTTACTAAATTGTATGTTTCCCAAACTGGATGATTTTAGGCGGATTTACTGTATGTGCTTTATGTAAAATGGTTGTTTAGTGCTACAACATTTTAACCACTGACGCGTTTCATCTTCTAAAACTTTTTCAAAGCTCACCATTGCAACTTTATTACTGGAAACTGGAAAAAAGCCATATTATTCACTTACTAAGCAGAATATTTGCTCATTAACCTTTTAAAACAGCAAAAAGTATTGCATGAAAGACAACAAGCACCAGCAGACTACCGGGTTTTAACTCCAAGCAGTTGATACCCTGGACATTATTCACCTTCCACCATGTGATCATTGACAATTTGGCCTCCAAACTCCAGATGGATATTAGGAACATAAAATCCTGGAGACGTGGTCACAATTTTGTGGTTTCAAGTTTTCTGTTATATGGCAATGTGGTTAACATGAGTGGTATGATCATCAAAGATACATTTCTAACCAGACAAACCATTTGTTGTCTAGACCTGTACAGCACAAATGGCAATATGTGAGCTTACAGGGATTGTATAATATTTGTATATAAGAAATATAGTGCAATCTTCAGTGTGGAATATACTATACTGTATATCAATTGAGACCTCAAGTAACTGTATCCATTGTATGGACTCAGAATACATTTGGTTATCCTAAAGGACACTTTTGAGTATAGAGTCCTAAATTAGTTACAGATATATCGAGGGCAGCAATCGAATTGCAGACAGCTGCAATATTTCTGAAATTTTAGCCTTTTATTTAAAGAGTTTGTATATTAAAAGGCAAAACAAACATCCTGAATTTAGCCATGTCTTGTCTTTTGGTCTTCTGGTCCTGTATACAGTATTGTACATAAGTACTATTAAATAATGGTAAAACATCATATTTCAAAAGTACATCTGCAACATTTAAACAAAACAAGACCGTTACTACATATTTGTTGGAAACGGGAGTACCAGGTTGGATAAACCTTTATTTTCAACATGACCAGTACCTTTCTCCGCACAATAACTCTTCTGCCAATGTACAGTATATGTTATAATCATGTATGTATGAGCAAATGCTCTTAATCATTAATCCTCACATGACTAATTCCCTCTTTCTTCACACCATTCCCTACTTTGTAATACGGAACCAGGGGCGTCAGAGCATTTTTTGCTTGGGGGGGCAAGATAAAATCTCATTTCGGCGCCCCTTGCTTCTGGCCACCATAGATGGGTCGCTTGCACCTGTATGGCACTCTAGAGCAGCTGGGAGTGAGTGGCCTCTTGTATACATTACACCTGGTAGAGACCATTATACACATTATGCCTGGTATAGCCCATTATACACATTATGCCAGGTAGAGCCCATTATACACATTATGCCTGGTAGAGCCCATTACACGTTACATATGATGCCTGGTAGAGCCCATTACACGTTACACATTACGCCTGGTAGAGCTCATTACACATGTTACACATTACGCCTGGTAGAGCCCATTACATGTTACACATTACACCTGGTAGAGCCAATTATACGTTACACATTACGCCTGGTACAGCCCATTACACGTTACACATTACGCCTGGTACAGCCCATTACACGTTACACATTACGCCTGGTAGAGCACATTACGCCTGGTAGAGCCCATTACACATGTTACATATTACGCCTGGTAGAGCCTATTACACATTATGCCTGGTAGAGCCCATTACACATTATGCCTGGCAGAGCCCATTACAAATTACGCCAGGCAGAGCCCATTACACGTTACACATTACGCCTGGTAGAGCCCATTACACATGTTACACATTACGCCTGGTAGAGCCCATTACACATGTTACATATTACGCCTGGTAGAGCCCATTACACGTTACACATTACGCCTGGTAGAGCCCATTACACATTACGCCAGGCAGAGCCCATTACACATTACGCCAGGCAGAGCCCATTACACGTTACACATTACGCCTGGTAGAGCCCATTACACATGTTACACATTACGCCTGGTAGAGCACATTACACATGTTACACATTATGCCTGGTAGAGCCCATTACACGTTACACATTACGCCTGGTAGAGCCCATTACACATGTTACACATTACGCCTGGTAGAGCCCATTGCATGTTACACATTATGCCTGGTAGAGCCCATTATACACATTACACCAGGCACAGCCCATTACACGTTACACATTACACCAGGTAGAGCCCATTATACATATTACGCCAAATACAGCCCATTATACCAGGTAGAGCCACTTGTACACATTACGCAAGGTAGAGCCTATTATACATATTACACCTGGTAGAGCCCATTACACGTTACACATTATGCCTGGTTACCCATTATACACATTACGCCTTGTAGAGCCCATTACACATGTTACACATTACACCAGATAGAGACCATTATAAACATCTGCTAGATAGAGCGACTCCTCCTCCTCCTCCTTATTGCTCCTCTCGCTACTCCTTCCCCACAGCCAGCAGCTATGTTGCTGCTTACCTCTGCTGTCACGAGCAGCATGTCTCTGCAGAGCGTAGACACTTCAGGAAATGTGGTGGGGTTGGCGGAGCCAGGGTCGGCTCGAGCCTAATTTTTTTGGTAAGCAAAAATATATTTTGGCGCCCCTTAATGGAATATATAGTGGCATGGTTTCATGTGAAAGAGGCATGGCCACAGAAAAGTATCAATTCACATTACACCTCACAGTAACATCCGTTACTCACATTACAGCGCACAGTAGCATCCGTTACTCACATTACACCGCACAGTAGCGTCCGTCACATTACACCGTGCAGTAGCGTCCGTCACATTACACCGCACCGTAGCGTCCGTCACATTACACCGCACAGTAGCGTCTGTCAAATTACTCTGCATAATAGCATCCGTTACATTCCAGCGCACAGTAGCGTCCGTCGTACAGTAGCATCAGTCACATTCCACCGCAAAGTAGCATTCGTCACATTCCACCGCACAGTAGCATCAGTTACATTACACCGCACAGTAGCGTCTGTCACATTACTCCGCACAGTAGCATCCGTCACATTACACCGCACAGTAGCATCCGTCACATTACACCGCACAGTAGCATCCGTCACATTACACCGCACAGTAGCATCCGTTACATTACACCGCACAGTAGCATCAGTCACATTACACTGCACAGTAGCGTCTGTTACATTACCCCACACAGTAGCATCCGTCACATTACACTGCACAGTAGCATCCGTCACATTACACCACACAGTAGCATCTGTCACATAGCACAGTAGCATCCGTCACATTACACCGCACAGTAGCATCCGTCACATTACACCGCACAGTAGCATCCGTCACATTACACCGCACAGTAGCATCCATCACATTACACCGCACAGTAGCATCCGTCACATTACACCGCGCAGTAGCGTCCGTCACATTACTCCTCGCTGTAGCGTCCGTCACATTACACCGCACAGTAGTGTCCGTCGCATTACACCGCACAGTAGCATCCGTCGCATTACTCCGCACAGTAGCGTCCGTCTCATTACTCCGCACAGTAGCGTCCATCTCATTACACCGCACAGTAGCGTCCGTCACATTACACCGCACAGTAGCGTCAGTCACATTACTCCGCACAGTAGCGTCTGTCACATTACACCGCACAGTAGCGTCCGTCACATTACACCGCACAGTAGCGTCAGTCACATTACTCCGCACAGTAGCGTCAGTCACATTACTCCGCACAGTAGCGTCAGTCACATTACTCCGCACAGTAGCGTCAGTCACATTACTCCGCACAGTAGCGTCCGTCACATTACACCGCACAGTAGCGTCCGTCACATTACACCGCACAGTAGCGTCAGTCACATTACTCCGCACAGTAGCGTCAGTCACATTACTCCGCACAGTAGCGTCAGTCACATTACTCCGCACAGTAGCGTCAGTCACATTACTCCGCACAGTAGCGTCCGTCACATTACACCGCACAGTAGCGTCAGTCACATTACTCCGCACAGTAGCATCTGTCACATTACTCTGCACTGTAATGTCTGTCACATTACACAGTACAGTAGCGTCCGTCACATTACACCGCACAGTAGCATCTGTCAAATTACTCCGCACAGTAGCCTCCGTCACATTACACTGCACAGTAGCGTCCGTCACATTACTCCGCACAGTAGCGTCTGTCACATTACTCCGCGCAGTAGCGTCTGTCACATTACTCCGCACAGTAGCGTCTGTCACATTACTCCGCGCAGTAGCGTCCGTCACATTACACCGCACAGTAGCATCTGTCACATTACACAGTACAGTAGCCTCCGTCACATTACACTGCACAGTAGCGTCCGTCACATTACTCCGCACAGTAGCGTCTGTCACATTACTCCGCGCAGTAGCGTCCGTCACATTACACCGCACAGTAGCATCTGTCACATTACACAGTACAGTAGCCTCCGTCACATTACACTGCACAGTAGCGTCCGTCACATTACTCCGCACAGTAGCGTCTGTCACATTACTCCGCGCAGTAGCGTCTGTCACATTACTCCGCACAGTAGTGTGTCACATTACTCCGCACAGTAGCGTCTGTCACATTACTCCGCACAGTAGCGTCTGTCACATTACTCCGCACTGTAGCGTCTGTCACATTACTCCGCACAGTAGCGTCTGTCACATTATTCCGCACTGTAGCATCCATTACATTACATAGGAGGGGAGAGAGAGGAGAGTGAGAGAGTGAAGGGGGGGGGGGGTGAGAGAGAGGGGGTAGAGAGAGAGAGAGAGAGAGAGGGGGGGGTGAGAGAGTGAAGGAGGGGTGAGAGAGAGGGGAGAGAGAGAGAGAGAGAGAGGGGGGTGAGAGAGTGAAGGGGGGGGTGAGAGAGAGGGGAGAGAGAGAGAGAGACCTTCTCTGGCATGGTCCCAGCTCCCTGTCCCTCCTGCAGCTCTTTGCCTTTGTGTCCCACAGCAGGTCATCTCCTTATGTTCCCTTCCCCCAGACCCCTCTTACCTGTGTCTAGTCAGTGTGAGCCACGGGAGTGGTGGGCCGGGCAGGGGGGGACTGTCATCATGGAGCTGCTGGGAGCCGCGGCGTGCAGCCAGACAGACAGGCAGGCAGGAGAGGAGGGCTGGGCGGAGGAGGCACCCTGGGATCTGGCGGGCGGCCGCGCGCTGTACAGTGAGTGAAGGTGACTCACTCACTGAGCAGCGGTTCCCTCCACTGACCGGCGCTCTACGCGGCTTGCAAAGCCCACATACGCATCGCGCCAGCACTGGCTAGAGCACACGGGGAAGGCAGCTTCAGCGCTGCCTACTGTATGTAGTAATAGTATCAGTGCCGAATGCACCGCTGCAGTGCTAATACAGCGCAGGCAGCGCTGAAGCTGCGGCACAGGCATGCAGTTGTGGGTCCGGGTGAATGGCACCTATCTCATGATTTGGGGGGAGCGAGTTGCCCCCTTGCCCCCCCCCCCCCCCCCCCCCCATTCCGACGCTCCTGACGGGAACCATACAGTGATTCTTAGTATGGCCTCGAGTAAGATAAAAAATCCTTAATGTTGAAAGTCTCCAAACCTGGCGCATTTTTACCTGCATTAACTGTGGTGCACCAGTGCCTCCCAAGACTTACCTAAGTCTGCTTGCATTCAGGCAGTTGTTCAATTGAATACTCTCACATAAAGCAATCAGCACTCTGCAATGTAGTGATCCCTGATGTAGGTTATGCTTTGTTACAGTATAATCAATAGTGACTTTGACATTGCTGAAGTACATATAAATGTAACCTGTTGCTGTGATCTGGGTCGGACTGGCCCACAGGGGTACAGGGAAACCACCGGTGGGCCCCACTGCCTGAGGGCCCACTCCTTTAGGGATCAGGTTCCAGACTGTGCACTTGTAATATACATGGTAGATATGTTGCATTATACTGCACAAGACTATTGTGCATTTCAAGCCTCTGTGGAGGCTGTCCACACCCCCTTTGTAGGCTAGCCACACCCAAAAATATGGGCCCCTATAACTGCATTCCCCCGGTGGGCCCTTCATACCCCAGTCCGATACTGGCTGTGATTAAGAACTGTGCTAGCGGAGGGAGAAAACCATTCTTTAATTAAATAGCAAAATATAATATCTGCCAAAGTAGAAAGTTGTTAACGAGCTCATGCCATATGTATGTGGAAATGTGGTAGTCACCTCCTAACTCATCTCATTATGTACTGTATATAAGGCGCTCCCATTAAGATGGATCTAAGTGCATTAACTGCACTACAGTGGGACAAGGAGCTCAGAGAAATACTCAATTTAAATGCATATAGAAATGTAAATGATTTTTATTTTTACATTTTTAGATATGCTCCTAATTGGCATTAGAAATGCATCTTAGGCCCTGCTCTATAGGCCTATTTGCGTCTATGGGCTGTTGCAGAGTTGAATGCAAATTATACATTATTACACAGAACTAAATGCTGAAATTCACCAGGACAGCAGCACCCCTAACAGCACAGTACACCAGCACAGGACACAACCCCAGAAGAGCACAGGGCAGCAACACCCCTGTACGCCACCACCAACAGACAGACAGAGGTCTGTCTCCCTCACTCACCAAGTCCGGAGTAAAAATGGTGGTGACACGCGGCTCCTTATATAGAATCCAAAACCCGCGAAAATCCGACAGCGGGATGATGACGTTTTGCCTCGTTCTGTAATCCAAGTCTGGCGGTTCCAAGCCGGGCATGGTTCCCGGTTTGGATTGTGAAGTTCGGGAGGGTTTGGATCTCTGAGATCCGAACCCGCTCATCTCTATAAAAACGTGAACTTACTTGCAACTCTACATAAGCCCTATAATTTTCACCTTTGTGTCCTTGTTTGAGGGCATGAATAGTAGTTGTCTGACCATGTAAGAAGATCCATATTTAAGATAAAATCACTTTATAATGACATTGTCAATCTGCTTTGTTTATTCTGTTTTCCAGGTTATGTGTTTACTGTATACAGGAGTGTACTTTAGAGTCTTTGTAAGGAGTATATGCTAAGCCCGTATACACGGGGAAGATGTGTGCTGAGTGCTCTAGCACAGACCGCTCAGCACATACCTCCCCCCCCCCTCCACTCAGCATACAGCGTGATGCGTGCTGAGTGCAGGGGGGATGGGGACCGGGGGCTATGGGGCATACACACGGAGAGATCCGTGCTTAAGTTCTAAACAATCTAGTCAGATTGCTTAGAATGTAAGCACAGATCTCTCCGTGTGTATCCCCCTTAAGAGTCTTTGTAAGGACCGTACTGTATGTAAAGGGCCGTATTCACGGGGCTGCGCATTGCTATCGCCGTGGGGATACACACGGAGAGATCACTGCTTAAAATCTAAGCAATCTAGTCAGATTGCTTAGATTTGAAGCAGCGATCGCTCCGTGAGTACCCACCTTAAGAGTCTTTGTAAAAGATGCTGGCCTCTTGAGTTTGCACAGGAGTCTTTATTGATATCCCAATAAAACCCTTTTATATGACAGAGCAGCCTGCTCTGTAACTATTGTTCATATGGCGTCTTTGTATATTCTAGCACAGGCATTCCCAGCCACGGTCCTCAAGGCACACCAACAGTGCAGGTTTTAGTGATATCCAGGCTGCAGCACAGATGGTTAAATCAAAATAGCTCAGCTACTAATTAAGTCACCTGTGCTGAAGACTGGATATCACTAAAACCTGCACTGTTGGTGTGCCTTGAGGACCGTGGTTGGGAATGCCTGTTCTAGCAGTTAATCATATATTGTCATGGAGGACACACAGTGCACATAGCAGTAACAGCCTCTTATGCAAGAGGGAGGATTGTTTTTCTGGGGAGGTCAAAGACATGTATTCTTTAAAAAAAAATCATATTTACTACATTTCCTTTTATTAACAATAAAAAGGTTTAGTAATGAGATTTTCTTTGCAGCCCCTCACTAATTAGAGTGCACACTGACGATTACTTATATCGCTCAAAGGTGAACATTTGTACTAAACCCATTTGCTTTCATTATTGAATGCCAATGTTAGCATGCTGTAGTTGAGCAATTTGGTGCAACTACACATGTGGGAAAATTCCTAAAAACTCCAGCGGTGCATGTGTTATACAGAGTGTATGCACAAAGCTGTGATTAAAAAATGTGCTGGCTATGTATAATGGGAGTGTAGCAAAAAAGGGGTGTGGGATCACAAGGAAGGGGCGTGGCCACAAAATAGTACCCCCCAATTCAAATGATGCCACACAGGGGACTAAGGGAGTCAGTCACAGTTTAGCTCCGCCCATCCACCCCATCTATTAATGCGGGCGCGTGGCTCACAGAAAGGAGGCAGAACTGCCTATATAGAATTCCCATGGCCGGGCAAGGTGTGTGGCAGAGGCGGAACAACTGACGGAACTCATTTCCACCCCTTTCCAGACCACTTAAACCCCTGCGCCCAGGCTTGGTTATCTTTAAAACCTGGAAAGTTAGGGTGCCTTGAGCACTGCATTTGGAAACCTTTACATTAATCCACTGAAACAGTGTCTTTGTACAGATTTAGGACTCTTCCCCCCATTAAGAAAAGGTCTGTGTGCTAATTATTTTTAGGAAGGAGAGAGGATACAACCATTACATTGAACAGTGGTCACTGCATTAAAATAGACTCATTTGTGCAGGTTTGTCAATGTCTTTTCTATAGCATGTGTGACGAGAATCAATGCATCCTCTTAATCATATTCTACTATTCTGCAACTACTCTATTTCTTTAAACTAGAATTACCTCTCATTTCCCCCAAGCTCTGAATTTCAGCACTTCCTATCCTTAACAATTAGCTTTTAGAGCACCTTGGTGAACTGAAGTCAGTTTATGACTTGAAAGCCTATTGCTATAATGCCTTAAGTGCCATTGGGCCAAACAATCACATCCAATTCCCCCAAAAATGTGTTGCCTGTCCTACCTTTTGACCAGTCCAGCAGATGTACGAAAGTAGGAAAAGACACACTTGTGCCACAATGACAATGTGACAGTAACACACCAGGCTGGTTGAACCACTCCGGCCTGTCTGTCAAATAGAGAAAACAGGCCTGGGGCCTGTTCTGATGTCATTAGTGATATATGGAATGATAGGAACCTCTATTGCTCTAGGGGGTCACACAACGCATTGCTGAGCAATGTCTTTTTATTGCCTAGAGAAAGATTCAACTTTGAATAATTGTGCAAGAGAGAAAATTACCCATCAAAATGCTTAAATGTTCTTTTTTGGTGGAGTGTGCAATTACATTACATAAAATATTTATATTTAAGACTTCCATTTGTTCATTGCAATTTAAATATGGAACTGGACATGGTCTATATAGAATTTCATTAGGATGATTTGTCTCTATAGTTTCAAAGAAGTTGAACTCCAAATCTATACCCTAGAGGCGATACTAAACAAGCTATATTTTGTGTCTGGGCACCTGAGGCAACCTGGATGGTGCAGCTCTTCAGATATCTGAAACAATCAATAAAAATGGGAGTGACCAAAACATTATTATTGAGGATGCTGCCCCAAATGCAAGCAATCTAATAGTACCCCTTATCATTTAAAAAGCTGGGCTCATGTACAAGGATGTGATCTGGCTGAGACCCCTTTTAGACAGGTGGCTGAACCCGGCAGCGACATCACTTTACACAGGTGCAATGCACAGTCCTGATGTTAACTAACTAAATTCAAGAAATGAATGAGGCGTATTCCAGGGTAGTAGGTGAACATTGGAAAGGAGTGATCCTAAAGTAGTAGGCTAGAGTTACTGTGAGCATTATTAGTCCACTAAAAGTAGATGCAAACTGATTCTCTACAGACAGGTCAAAATACCTGGATGCGCGTGTACAGATTTGAAAAAGCATGATTAGGATTTTAAAAGCTCCTAACACCTGTTTGTTTTCCACTTTTGTAAATTATCTTTTTAGGGGTCTATGTACTAAGCCTTGGAGAGCGATAAAGTGCCAACCAACCAGCTCCTGTTGTTTTTCAAACCCAATATATGATATATGGCAGTTAGGAGCCTGTTGTCTGGTACTTTATCTCTGTACACTTTGGGGGTCATTCCGAGTTGATCGCTAGCTGCTGTTGTTCGCAGCGCAGTGATTAGGCTAAAAATCTGCATTTCTGCACATGCGTATGGCCCGCAGTGTGCGCGCGCGACGTACCTTCACACAAAACGATGCAGTTTCACACAAGGCCGATCGACTCTTTTCAGTCGCTCGGCTGATCGGTGAGTGATTGACATGAATGGGGAGTATCTGGGAGGTTACTGACCGTTTTCCAGGAGTGTGCTTAAAAGCGCAGGCGTGTCAGATAAAAACGCAGGCGTGCCTGGGGAAACGGGGCAGTGGTTGGAGAAACGGGGGAGTGGCTGGCTGAACGCAGGGCATGTTTGTGACGTCAAAACAGGAACTAAACAGACTGAAGTGATCGCAAGATAGTAGTAGGTCTGCAGCTACTCAGAAACTGCTTGAAAACTTTTTGCCGCCGTCCTGCGATCCTTTTCGTTTGCACTTCTGCTAAGCTAAGATACACTCCCAGAGGGCGGCGGCTTAGCGTTTGCACTGCTACTAAAAGCAGCTAGCGAGTGATCAACTCGGAATGAGGGCCTTTATCTCTATCCATGGCTTAGTACATAGACCGCTAAGGGGCCCATTTATTATCAAATAATATTTGCAACTATGTCCCCAAAAACACACTCAGAGGTTAGTCGCAAATATTTAGTATCCCTGAAATGTTTAAAGGAAGGACCGCAACTGTGATCCCTCCATTTCTGCCTGTAGCCGCATCCCCCATAGGCTTCTATAGGGGATGTGATGCTGCCTCATCTATCGCATTCTCATTATTCTTCCCCGCAGCTACCACAATCTTTTGACTGTGGTAGCCAATTGTAGCCCCTGTAACCCCCCGCCAGAAATGCCTCAGTGCATTGTGGTCATGTGTGACGGCACATGCGCATGACCCCCAGTAGCCCACCGAGCAAATCGCAGGGATTGCAATCAATATGTAATCCATGATAATTGGGCCCGTTATTTTACCCATATTGTTTATTTTACTCTGAAATCACATCTGATGTGTGCAAAACACTATGATATATTGATGACACTGCTTATTCCTTGTTCTAGAAAGTAACCTGCAATATTCATAGCAGGATCAACCCATCTGCACTCATTTGTTCATTTGTACTGAATATGATTTAAAATGAAATTAATTTAAAAAAGATTTTAGTTATTTAAAAAAAAAAGTTTGAAATGTTGTTGGATTGAAACAAATGCTTTATTTTCAGAATAAAACTTTTGTAAAGATTTTGTCCCTGAGATATCAACAACAAAATAAGTGAACCTTGTTAAATATGTTTCCCCATTCAAATACCAAAGCTATCGCCTGTGATATCCCCTTTTCATATATTGTGGAAAGTGAGAAGCAAAAATGGGCAAAAACAGCCCTTATAAATATGTTTCTCATATCGGGCATACACGTGCAGATAAAATGCCTGTCAGATTGACAGGTATTTTATCTGACAGTCTGATACCCTACAGATATTGTGTACTTACACTGCGAGATCTCCGACTTACACTGTATTGGCTGTGATCAACCTCTGGGGCGGAGAAATTTCCCCTTTCCTTCCCATGTGAAGGAAATGTCAGTGCCCGATGCTGCTGACTTGACACTTAAAAAATATCAAACAGTAAACAGTGTGGTTCCTGTATAGTACAGGAGCCAAAAGGGAAAAAAAGAAAGACTATGTGTCTCTTCTGGGGCACACTTTTGTTGAAAATTATGTGGTCTTGTAATACTTAAAATATAACTTTTATTAGTAATCCTCTTAAGATAATGGCTATGAGGCAAAGAAAATAATAATAATAATAATAACAACAACAATTAACATAAAATTATCTATCTAAAACATCAAATGTTATGATACAAGTTTGGCATAATGGCTCTTTGAGCGAAAATGTGTGTGTGTCTCTGATATTTGAGAAAATAATGTCTTCTTCCGAATTTGTAACCCAATAAACTATGACTATAATAGACATAGAAAAATGCCGGAAGAAAAAGGTATTATTCAATATAATATCTGCCGGGCTCCACCCTGATTGCTAAATGTATGTGAGATTCCAAAATTTGGATGGGGAATAATACTTTGGTTCTGGGTCCTGTGTCCTGGATTTGGATAAAAATACCTGCAGTACCCGGTATTCTCTGGTGGTCTCCCACTCAGGTACTGACCTGGCCCACAGTGCTTGGCTTCCAAGATCAGACGAGGTTGGGCATACTCAGTGTGGTTTAACAGCAGGTAGATATATCACACCTGGTGGCACCCAGAACCATGTATTGAAGGCTCTGAGAGAAATCCCAGAGTTTTTCGTGAGATTACTCAGTGCTCCTGAATCGAGATACTGATGGTACCTGGTATTCGCTGATGGTCTCCAAAAACAGGTGCTGAAATGGCCCCCTGGGCTAAACTTCAAAAAAATCTCAAAAAAATCAGATGAGGTGGGACCTCTTCCGTGTTGTTGGCCTCGGGTGGATAAATAGCACCTGAGGCTATTGGAAATCAATAAAGAACCAAAATTGGCTGGGGGCTGATTGAGTCTGATTTGAGGTGTATGTGGGGACTCCCCAAGTTTTGAGAGGAGTGCTGAGTGGATGATAGTGTAACACTGCTGTGAAAGAAATTGAGTATGAGAGAAACAGTGAATCAGGTCTGAGTTAGACACCACTTCTGCTTTTTGATCATCTGCCTGGGCATCGAATGAAAAAATGAGAGGGTGGTGAGAAACGACACTGAGACAGAAGAAAGATAGAGGAACACTTCTACTGTCCTGTTTTGTAGCAAAATGGTGCTCTGTTTACATAATGTATTGCAGAGCCACCTAGATTGTTTAAACAGAATGAGAGGGAGTTCCAGAAATTTTATGTGAATAAGAATGTTTCTTTAACTGTTTCTATATAGAAAAATACTCAAATAATCATTTGTGATGAATCACGTGTTTGATCCAAATACTTGGAAAATAATGTGTGATAAATCACGTATTATGATTCACGACTGCTCAATACAGTCAGCAAAAGAAATCAATTTCAGTTATTGCAGTGTGTCAAAAAAGTCACTATCAGAAAAAGATATATAACCACTGTTCTTAAAAAGAACCACAAAAACAAAAAAAAAGCAGAAAAACAGAAAAACAGGACTGATCTTATTAGGAACCATGTATTGGTAGTTAGTGGGTATTGCTAAATTAAATTAATAATGAGTCCTGGACATTGGTGCGGCTTGCTGGTGAATCTAATATATTCCCATTGTTGCCATGTATCCATGGTTAACAATATCTGTATCTCTCCTTGGTTCTCTTATCAGAAAATATATATAGATGTAGTCACACAAATGGTTGATGAGAGAGTGATTGACTGGAGCAAAAAAACAGTTTACCAGAGAAAATGGGTCCGATGGAGAGTCAGGAAAGTCCTGTAACCTGCTATTAGATGGAGGGGTGGGATACCCCCTTGGGTCGCTGGATGCCGCTCCTGAGTGTCCGTAGTGAATGGTGAGCCCAGCAGTGAGACGTCGGTGTCCGCGGTCCGCCGACCGGAAGTTCGGAACACCAGAACCGGAAGTGACGTACGTTTCGCTCGGGAGAGCTTGTTCACTTGTTGCCTGCTCTCCGGCTCTCTTGCACTAGTTTATGAAGACATGGTGGGTCCTGTAAATTGGGTAATTGACTTCCTACAGCTTGTGTAGTGACTAATTAAGTCCCCTATATTGAAACTTAGCACCAGTGGAAGACTTAAAGTATGCTTATTGTGGCATAACAGTAAATTAGATAGAGATAAGTTTGTTTAGAAAAAGGTATTTGGGCTGAGTCCTACTAATTGTATAATTAAATGGTAAACTGATAGATTAGAGTGGAATGCACAGAATTAATTGGGAAGGGACGATGCTGAATGGATGTAATGGTATAAATAAAATAAAAAATGTTAATGAGAAATTATAGTGTTGATGCAAATATGAAATGCAAAACGACAAGAGAAAAATATTATATGATAAAGAATAATTAGATAAATAATGATAAGAAAAAATATTAATAAATTATTATGATAAAAATTATGAAATATAAGTTATGATATACAAAAATGAAAAGAGTAATGAAAATGAATGTAAAAATAAAAATAACTAAAAATAGTAGTAATAATGAATAAAAAACAAAAAAACAAAAAAACATTGGGTAATAAATAATATAAATGAAATGGATGATAATTGTGAAAAATATATATACTATATGATAAGTAATGAAAGAAAGGGGGGGCATGTGGAACGAATGGGGAATGAGCAACAAATACTGAAATTGGAATACCTAAACATGGAAGTGGATGAAAATAATAAAGATAACCAATTGTGAGGGTAAGGGTCGAGATCATATAGAATTGGAATGGTTGATGGAGGTATTGATAGATGAAAAAGATGATGTATTAATGTGGGGCAATATGTGACTAATATTGATGATTGTGTGTGAAATTGAAACTGGGGGGTGAGGGGCGGGTGTATAGTGACTGAGTGATGGAGCGATGTGTGGTGAGAGGTGGTGTGAAAATTCTTGTGGCAACGATGGAGATAATAGGTGGAAAAGGTTATTGTGTGGGATTAAGGGGATGTTGGAATGGGACCTCTGGTGGGTATTGAATGCGTGAATGGTGTGAGAGGTGACGTGGGGAATGGGTGACAGGGAAAAGGTAAATGGAGGCTGGGAAGAGAGAGGGGAGGAGGGAGAATGAATGGGAGGAACTAGCCTGGGTAAGGAGGGGGCTGAAATAGTGTTTTGAGGAGTGGAGAAGGGATGGGTGACAGGAGGGAAAAAGGGGGGGCCACTGGATTTTAATAGGATATCTGAAATGAAGAATTGAGGTGAATGATGCTCAAAATGGTGTGAAGAATGGTTAAATGGTGTTGTAAATAGAGAAATGTGTAGACAACTTGTGAGTTAGGCCTGAGTATGAAGAAAAAAGGGGGGTGTGAAAAAGAAAGGGGGGGGGGGGGGAGAATGGTGAGAAACCGTGGAGCTTCCAAAGGATCGGAATGGGTTGGGGCGTGTGGGATCCGTGGTGGATGTATAGTTTGGGACCCTAAACGGTTTCTTACTCTTGATATGGGGATGTGAAAGCATTATAAAAAGACATTATAAGAAAACACTGTAGCTGATATATTCATTAAGACCATTCGGGGCTAAGGTGTCCAATTTGAAAGTCCATTCGCTTTTTTTTTTGAGGAGTGTAGCCATGATGTCTCCACCTCTGATTCCCATTTTGACCTGTTCTAAACCGCATATTTTTAAATCCTGCGGAGAACAGGAATGATTTTGCAGAAAGTGTCTGGAGACATTAGTTAGTTGCTTCATCCTTTGTTGGTCCCTACTGGCATTCCTGATGTTGCTTATATGGTAGAGGGCCCTGTGCTTCAACATGCGTGTGGTGATTCCTATATATTTGAGATTGCATGGGCACGAGATGCAATAGACTACATTGGTACTCCTGCAGTTAAAGAAATCCTTGATTCTAATGGTGTCCCCATATCTGTCCATTGTAGTTTGCAGATTGACTATATGTTCACAGATTTTACAATTTCCACATGGATAGCTTCCTATTATGAAAGGGTCTCGTGCTGGTCTTGATATAAAGTGACTTTTGACAAAATGGTCTCTCAAATTTGGGGAGAGTCTCCAACTGAGATCTATTGTGTTGTTGAGTTTCTGTGACAAGTCATTATCAGACAGCAAAATAGACCAGTGTCGTTGTAAGATGGATTTGATTTCTTTCCATTCGTCACAGAAATCGCCCACGAATCGGATTGTCGTATTGACATTAGTGGATTTAGACTCCTGGAAAATTAGCGACTCTCTTGGGGTGTGAAAACAGTTCTTTTTAGCTTTTTTAATGGACCTGGAACTGTACCCTCGTTCTTTTAATCTGTGTGCCAGTTCTTTGCTGCGGGTAGCGAATATTTCATCATTAGAACAGTTCCTTCGTAGACGTAGAAATTCCCCTTTGGGGATGTTGGTAATGGTGGGGGGGGAAAAGGGAGCTGGTTTGGTGTAATAGAGTATTGGTAGAGGTACTCTTGCAGAAGATTTCAGTTGAAAGGAGGTTGTGTTCGTCTCTGTAGATTCGAAGATCCAGGAAGGATATGCTGTTAGAGTTGCATTCAAAGGTAAACTTGAGGTTTAAATTGTTATTATTCAGATGATTAAAGAAAGTGTCAAGTTCCTCCGGTGTTCCACTCCAAATCAAAAGGATGTCGTCAATATAACGCGTCCACAGAACGACATGTTTAATTTGTTCCTCCATACTATCCGTAAATATAAACTCCCTCTCCCACCACCACAGGAAGAGGTTCGCATATGTGGGGGCACAGGCTGCCCCCATTGCTGTACCCCTTACCTGGGTGTAGAAGAGGTTGTTAAAAGTGAAATAGTTTTGATGTGGTACAAATTGTAAAAGTTGGAGCAAAAAATGATGAAAATCAGTCATCTCTTCCGTTTTGAGAAAGTATTCAACAGCCCATATACCCAAATCATGTCGGATACATGTGTATAGAGCCTCCACATCCAAACTCACTAAGAGATGTATTTCTTCCAATTCTATGGTGTTAATTTTTCTAAGGACGTCGGTGGTGTCCTTGGTGTAGGATGGAAGGCTCATTACATGATCACTTAAATGTGTATCGATGAAGATACAGGCTTTCTCAAGTAAACCTCCATTGCCCGATACAATTGGCCGACCTGGAGGATTATGAAATCCAGTGCCCCTCCCCCCTTTTTCCCTCCTCACTGTCACCCATCCCTTCTCCACTCCTCAAAACACTATTTCAGCCCCCTCCTTACCCAGGCTAGTTCCTCCCATTCATTCTCCCTCCTCCCCTCTCTATTCCCAGCCTCCATTTACCTTTTCCCTGTCACCCATTCCCCACGTCACCTCTCACACCATTCACGCATTCAATACCCACCAGAGGTCCCATTCCAACATCCCATTAATCCCACACAATAACCTTTTCCACCTATTATCTCCATCGTTGCCACAAGAATTTTCACACCACCTCTCACCACACATCGCTCCATCACTCAGTCACTATACACCCGCCCCCCACCCCCCAGTTTCAATTTCACACACAATCATCAATATTAGTCACATATTTCCCCACATTAATACATCATCTTTTTCATCTATCAATACCTCCATCAACCATTCCAATTCTATATGATCTCGACCCTTACCCTCACAATTGGTTATCTTTATTATTTTCATCCACTTCCATGTTTAGGTATTCCAATTTCAGTATTTGTTGCTCATTCCCCATTCGTTCCACATGCCCCCCCTTTCTTTCATTACTTATCATATAGTATATATATTTTTCACAATTATCATCCATTTCATTTATATTATTTATTATTTATTACCCAATGTTTTTTTGTTTTTTTATTCATTATTACTACTATTTTTAGTTATTTTTATTTTTACATTCATTTTCATTACTCTTTTCATTTTTGTATATCATAACTTATATTTCATAATTTTTATCATAATAATTTATTAATATGTTTTCTTATCATTATTTATCTAATTATTCTTTATCATATAATATTTTTCTCTTGTCGTTTTGCATTTCATATTTGCATCAACACTATAATTTCTCATTAACATTTTTTATTTTATTTATACCATTACATCCATTCAGCATCGTCCCTTCCCAATTAATTCTGTGCATTCCACTCTAATCTATCAGTTTACCATTTAATTATACAATTAGTAGGACTCAGCCCAAATACCTTTTTCTAAACAAACTTATCTCTATCTAATTTACTGTTATGCCACAATAAGCATACTTTAAGTCTTCCACTGGTGCTAAGTTTCAATATAGGGGACTTAATTAGTCACTACACAAGCTGTAGGAAGTCAAATACCCAATTTACAGGACCCAGCATGTCTTCATAAACTAGTGCAAGAGAGCCGGAGAGCAGGCAACCAGTGAGCAAGCTCTCCCGAGCGAAACGTACGTCACTTCCGGTTCTGGTGTTCCGAACTTCCGGTCGGCGGACCGCGGACACGGCGTCTCACTGCTGGGCTCACCATTCACTACGGACACTCAGGAGCGGCGTCCAGCGACCCAGGGGGGTATCCCACCCCTCCATCTAATAGCAGGTTACAGGACTTTCCTGACTCTCCATCGGACCCATTTTCTCTGGTAAACTGTTTTTTTGCTCCAGTCAATCACTCTCTCATCAACCATTTGTGTGACTACATCTATATATATTTTCTGATAAGAGAACCAAGGAGAGATACAGATATTGTTAACCATGGATACATGGCAACAATGGGAATATATTAGATTCACCAGCAAGCCGCACCAATGTCCAGGACTCATTATTAATTTAATTTAGCAATACCCACTAACTACCAATACATGGTTCCTAATAAGATCAGTCCTGTTTTTCTGCTTTTTTTGTTTTTTGTGGTTCTTTTTAAGAACAGTGGTTATATATCTTTTTCTGATAGTGACTTTTTTGACACACTGCAATAACTGAAATTGATTTCTTTTGCTGACTGTATTGAGCAGTCGTGAATCATAATACGTGATTTATCACACATTATTTTCTAAGTATTTGGATCAAACACGTGATTCATCACAAATGATTATTTGAGTATTTTTCTATATAGAAACAGTTAAAGAAACATTCTTATTCACATTAAATTTCTGGAACTCCCTCTCATTCTGTTTAAACAATCTAGGTGGCTCTGCAATACATTATGTAAACAGAGCACCATTTTGCTACAAAACAGGACAGTAGAAGTGTTCCTCTATCTTTCTTCTGTCTCAGTGTCGTTTCTCACCACCCTTTCATTTTTTCATTCGATGCCCAGGCAGATGATCAAAAAGCAGAAGTGGTGTCTAACTCAAACCTGATTCACTGTTTCTCTCATACTCAATTTCTTTCACAGCAGTATCACACTATCATCCACTCAGCACTCCTCTCAAAACTTGGGGAGTCCCCACATACACCTCAAATCAGACTCAATCAGCCCCCAGCCAATTTTGGTTCTTTATTGATTTCCAATAGCCTCAGGTGCTATTTATCCACCCGAGGCCAACAACACGGAAGAGGTCCCACCTCATCTGATTTTTTTGAGATTTTTTTGAAGTTTAGCCTAGGAGGCCGTTTCAGCACCTGTTTTTGGAGACCATCAGCGAATACCAGGTACCACCAGTATCTCGATTCTGGAGCACCGAGTAATCTCACCAAAAACTCTGGGATTTCTCTCAGAGCCTTCAATACATGGTTCTGGGTGCCACCAGGTGTGATATATCTACCTGCGGTCAAACCACACTGAGTATGCCCAACCTCGTCTGATCTTGGAAGCCAAGCACTGTGGGCCAGGTCAGTACCTGAGTGGGAGACCACCAGAGAATACCGGGTACTGCAGGTATTTTTATCCAAATCCAGGACACAGGACCCAGAACCAAAGTATTATTCCCCATCCAAATTTTGGAATCTCACATACATTTAGCAATCAGGGTGGAGCCCGGCAGATATTATATTGAATAATACCTTTTTCTTCCGGCATTTTTCTATGTCTATTATAGTCATAGTTTATTTGGTTACAAATTCGGAAGAAGACATTATTTTCTCAAACATCAGAGACACACACACATTTTCGCTCAAAGAGCCATTATGCCAAACTTGTATCATAACATTTGATGTTTATTTAGATAGATAATTTTATGTTAATTGTTGTTATTATTATTATTATTATTATTATTCTTTTCTTTGCCTCATAGCCATTATCTTAAGAGGATTACTAATAAAAGTTATATTTTAAGTATTACAAGACCAAATAATTTTCAACAAAAGTGTGCCCCAGAAGAGACACATAGTCTTTCTTTTTTTCCCTTTTGGCTCCTGTACTATACAGGAACCACACTGTTTACTATAAGTTTATTGAACTATCTCTGGGAGCACCACCAACCCAGTGCCGAATACCAATTATTTGTTTGATATATGGCCATATGTTGGTTTAAATTAGAGCTATCGCTTTAATTGATTTCATCCAAAATACCAAGTATTTAGACTGAGTGATCCTGTGCAGACTCCATCAACCCCTTTTAGTGTACTTAAAAAATATCGCATTGAACGGACAAGCGGGATGATCCAGCATGCACGACCGATTGATATTGGTTGACCAATCACCTGCATATATGCTACAATTATCTGGGCGATCCTCTGATAATTATTTGGCGGATAATTGCAGCATGTATGCCCAGCATATCCTCTGGAAATTTGTCTCCTCTTATTGTATATACTGAATCAATTTCTCATTATTTGTTCTTTTGTTCTAAACTGTATAATAGTAAATGCATCTTGTAAATGAATATTTTGCATGGAAAAGATTACTTGGGATGCAAATACATTGCCAGCAGTTGGGATCCCGGCAGTCAGGAAACTGCTTCCAGAATCCCGACTGCTGACAATGCCGCCAGCTGGAATCCCAGCTCACGGGGGCTGTTCCCACTCATGGGTGTACAGTGGGAAAAGAATCTGCGGTGAGTCACCAAGCCCAAAAGGAGCTTGCTGGCGCTTGCCCCGCTGCCTGTATACGAATGGCCGGGAAGCCGTTGTCTGTATACTGATGGCCGGCATCCAGACCGTCGGTAATACATACTGATCCCGATTACTTAAATAACAAGCTCCTTAAACACCTCACTGAGGGACCTATTCATCATCAGGGGTGGCCAGACCTGCTTTCCAGCCTGCAGCAAGACAGTGAGTGTCAGTCAGCATTCTGATTGGTGGATGGCTAGAGTTATCCACCAATCAGAGTTCTGACAGCCATTCACTATATGGAAACATGTGGAGAGACCGCGCAAGACCACAGGAGTGGTAATTTGTGATTTTTTTTTAAATTGGGTCCCATCAATGGGTATAGGGGCCCCATTGCTTTGCCCAGGGGGCCTACAATGCTGTTAAGTTGGTTCTATCAACAGCACTGCACTTGATGTGCTTATATGTACCAAGCAGCAATAATTTGCTCACAGAAATTATTTGAAAAACTGTAATAAAATAGAAGTAGGGTGGTTCTGCCTCACTATTCAGTAGGAGTGATTTAATGGTGGCATAGTGACAGACTGACAGATCCACATACCTCCCAACTTTCTAAAGTTGGGAGGTAGGACACAGTTGCGTGCCTACAGCACGGTGTCAAAATTAGGGGATGTGGCCCTGCAGCTAGAGGGGCATGTCCTCACGGGAAGTGCCGCAATCTCGGGCCAGGCCCCCGTTTTCGCCGATGTGGTGGCATGACCAGTGCTCTATGAGCTGTTGGCCATGCTCCCAGACCCTCTCTCACAGTGAATAGATGTTGCACACATGTGCCCAGGATCTATTCACCACTGCAGAGCAGCAGATGAGAGGGTCTTCCAACTGCCCTCCCCACCGCAGGATACTGGTGGGTGGGACATTTGGGAGGTATGGATCCAGCAGGCAAATTCTGTCCTGCAATTAAACTAGGAAACAGATAACGAGAAGTTTTTCAGCAGAAAACAGAATGACTGTTATAGGAGAAAATTTGAATTCATTTTTTGCTAAATGTCAAATTTAGTCAATTACTCCTATCCTGTTTGTTGCTACATTCAGAGAAATGTAATAGATATTACATTTTCTATTTCAATCAGTCAGACCTTGTTTCATCTTGAACTGATTTTAAAGTCTTTGAAATTCGTCCTGTTTTTTTTTTTTTTTCCCGAGATATATCACCACAGATCACACATACTTGGTGCTACTAAAAGTGTCTTGTTTCAAAGGTTGATGCATCATATTGTGAAGAAAAACTTCAGCTTTGATGGAAAAATGACAGCTTGGTTTTGTTCTCACACTTTAAAAAAATCTTGGCTTCTTCAAAAAAAATGGAGGAAAAAAACCCCCCAGCAAAAAACAGAAAAACAAAACCCAGACAATTCATTAACATGGTTGCGTGACTTGCATTTTCAACACAAGCGCTAAGCAAGCAAATATATGTTAACATACAACCCGTTTTATCCTATGGGCCTGATTCTGAGTCAGATGCTTCTGCTGCTGCTTTTATCTACTGTACTGGCTTTGTAGTTACTTTCATATGTTAATGAGACATTCCATGCAACTAAAGTGGTGCGAGTGTATGCCATCCACTACACTAGCATCTGCAGATGCAACTTATATAATCAGTATTGGCTCTTGCACCAGCCCATGCAAGATACAAAAGAGCCGTTAAAAACAGGCTACCTTTTCATGTATACACAATTTAGAATTGCACAGAGCATTAGATAAACATCCTCACCACTCCCATCAGAGACAGCAGATCCATGTGTCTTGATACTCGCTGCCTGGTCCTGCCCAGAAACACCTATTACCAGGGATTAAAGTGTTCCTGGAGAGGTGATGGAACTCATTTTCCCCACCACCTACTCCCCCTGAAAACTATAAATTTTGGAACCTCCCTGCAAACTATAAATTTGTGCCCTACCTCCCATACTTTTCAAAGGGACAGTGTATGCCTGAGGCATGTGTTGCAGAAAGGGGGGTGTGGTCTCACAAGAAAGGGGCATGGCCACACAATAGTACTCCCAATTCAAATAACACCACATAGTAGCACAATCTTATTCACATTACACTGCACATAGTGCCCCTGAATCATATTACACCACATAGTAGTAGTGCCTCTTATACGCATAATGCCCACAGTAGTAGTGCCCCTTATACACATAATGCCCACAGTAGTGTCTCTTATACACATCTCTGCCTCTGTCACTCCAGCCGCTCATTGCCCATGTCCTTCCAGCAGCTCCCTGCCCTGGGTCCCTCCAGGAGCTTCCCTGCCTCTCTGGGTCCCTCCAGCCTTCTCTCACATTGTCTTCAACATGCATAGAGCCTGCTCTTCTTTGTGGAGCTCCAAGGAGCAGTGGTGACAGTATGACTTCAAACACGCCATGCCAGAAAAGGAAGCCGCTGGGACCTGAGAAGGGGACCAACAGATACAGCAGGTGCGAGTACCAGGAGGGACGAGCCATAGGTGGAGGAGGACAAAGGAGCTGCCAGAACCTGAGGAAGGGGGAGGTAGATGCAGCTCCTCATTGACACTAGCGCTACTTGCATCATCTATTGTAAAGGGCCATGGCGGAAGCAGAACTAGTTCCACTTACTATTACAGGTAATGGATCTCAGTTCTGCCCTATTCCTGCCCACGTTAATGCCTGCCTATTACACATTACTCTCCGATCACAAGAGATGCAGCATGCATGCAGCTACTTGTGACTTCGGATGCATGCGGCACATGCACACCAGGGGCCGGATGTAACAGAGCCCGAGTTCAGCAGCCGCGCGGGATGCTGGCCGAACTCAGATGTTTGTTTAAAGGGGCAATCATGCTTAAGCCTTCCAAGTTCAGCCGGCATCCTGTACAGCCACCGAACTCAGGTGCTATTACATCCGGCCTCAAGCGTTGCAAATCAGACACATGTGCAGTCAGTTTGAAGTCTGAAGATGCATCCATTTTCTCAGATACATCAGAATCTATGTCTAAACCCATTTCTGTTCATGCTTGCATCGGAATGCATTGATCTATGCATACAAGGCATGTCAACATGTTCAAGAAAGGCAAGTAAGCTCTTTGGCAGGACTCCTGTAAGTTCACTATATCTACGTATTATAAATATTATCTTTTTTTCCTTCACTAGACTGGCGATTTAGATGAACGTGTTAAGCTCTTTGCCTTCTGGATACATTCACAAATAATTACAAAGGTGTCCTGGATAAATCAGCTGCTGATGAACCACATATGAAATGCAGGTACAAATGCATGGCATGTATATGCATATTCACTTGTGATTCTGTTTCAGGATACAGTGAGAATGAGTAATGACCCTAAGTATGACAGGCTGTTTGAACTTGTTACTTGCTTGTACGTTAATATACCATGATGCAATTGATTGCCTACTGTATATTCATGATTCATAGCCAGCATTCAGAAGAAGAGTATTGTATAGTTATACTTACTTTAATGTAAACGTATAGTGAGATTTAGAGCATTCACACAGAACCAGAGAATGTATACTGGATCAGTATACTATACAGATTACCAGTGATAGACTGGAGCAAGAAGGACCAACCAGGGAATGCAGTGGTAGGGGCCCAAACTTAATGGGTATAGTCAGAGGGGATGTGACCTGTGTCCACAGAGGGACTTGACCAGCCATTCGAGAGGACATGCAAAGAACAGGGCTCCTTGATAAATGAGGGGATAGGGCTGTGTCAGGAGAGGACCAACCATTTTGGTTGGCAGGAGGCCTAATCTTGGTGTAGTTTCCACAGAAACAAACTAAGCACCCACGTTCATCCATGATCCTGCTCCACCCCTAGAGGAAGTGGTGGACCCCCGGGCAGTGAGGCCCACCAGGGATTTCCCCCTGTATCCCTGTGAGCCAGTCCAACTCTGCAGATTACCAATATGAAAAACATAGGGCAAAAACACTTTAACCACTTGCCTGGCATGGTCGCATCAGATGCAACCATACCAGCAAGTGTCTTACCTGACCTGGTCGCACAGGATGCAACCAGTCAAATAAAGTGAGTTAGCAGCTGCAGGGATGGGAAACTTCCCTCTGCTGCTGCTCTCAGAGGCACCAGAAGTGTTGCCGTGTTGCCATGCTGCCAATCATTGCTGATCAGTCAGCATGGTAGGACCCCCACCCAGCGGCTGCAGATAATAGCAGCTGCTGGGAAAGTGTAAAATAATCCCCCCAAGCCACCCCCCACCTTGGTGTACCTGGCGGCTGTCTCGGGTCACAATGTTACCGATGTTCCAATGTTACCGATTCATGTTCTTCACCTAATTCACTCATAAAAACCCCCGAAAATTTCTGAGTGTTTTTTTTTTGGGGAAAAATCATCAGTTAAGTGGTTAAAATTGGGAATAAGAAGAATGATTATGTAACTTTTACATATATCTTAATATTTATGGATTTTACAAGATATTATCTTTGAATCAATAAACTCAGATTTTTACCTCAAAATGTAAAGATTACAAATGTCTTATACATCATGATGCAAGAGTTATGTAGTCATAAACTGTGCTTTATGTCCAGTCTCATACAGGTATATTGTATATTGATCAATCCTATTTACTAACTCTCCCCGTAGAGTTAGTAAAGCAACAGCTGCACTTTGCAGCAATACAATTTGCACAATTTTGTATGCAGCCCATATGGCTACATACAAAATCATGTGAATTCAGGGTGAGATTGAGACGTGAATGATCAGCATTTCTTTTCCCTTGCAACGGCAGCTCGCACCCTTCACTTGCAATTGGACTGACCCCATCGACAGACTTTTTAAGCTATTTTATACCAGTTAAAATTATACACAAATGTTACAAAGTCCAGACAATTTTTCTAAGCAGAAACTACTTCACCACAAATAGAAATACTAGCAGTATTGTGGAAAGTCTGATTTGGGACTCGGACCAGACAAATTTGCTCATTCGCTAATATTTATATGTATATATCCCGGTGTCCGATCTCTAGGTTGACAAGACTTAGGTCAACAGTGTCTAGGTCGACCACTATTTGTCGACAGTAACTAGGTCAACAGGGTTTCTAGGTCGACAGGTCAAAAGGTTGACATGAGTTTTTCACATTTTTCTTTTTTTTTAACTTTTTCATACTTTACGATCCATGTGAACTACGATTGGGAACAGTAACTTTGCCCGAAGCATAGTAAGCGAAGCGAGCCACGCGAGGGGACACGGTGCAGTAATTGGGGTTCCCGGTCACTGTACGGTGAAAACGTCACCAAAAATGATTAAAAACCTCATGTTGACCTTTTTGTCACGTCTAGCAAAGTTTAAGGATCCGGCGGCTGAGACTTACCCGAGGAGGTAGATGGCTGTGGGTGAACAAGATGAGGGGGTTGGATATAGTTCCTTTGCATGGGACACGGAGCAATGAAGAACATAGGCAGGGTTGAAAGTCAATAAATAGTATTTATTATGTACAGGGCTGAGGTAGAGAACTGTGGCTGGAGCATGATGGTTAAAGAACGTAGTTGCGGATACAGAACTGCAGGTTGTGGCTTGAAAGACGAGGTTGTGAATAATGAACTGCGGAACTGTGGATGGTGGTTAAAAGACGTGGCTGGAGGTAAAGAACTGTGGACTGTAATATGAAAGACAAGACTGTAGTTGATGAACTGTGGATGGTAGTTGAAGATGCGGCTGGTGACAAGGACTGTGGACTGTGGTTTGGAGGATGAGGCTGAAGATAACAATCTGCAGGTTGTGGTCGGTGGTACAAAGACATGGCTGGTTAAGTAGATCTGTGGAATGTGGCTTGAAAGACGAGGCAGAAGACCTGGGGAAGACTGTGCCCAAAGAGTCTTACTGGACCGGGTTTTCCAGGAGCGCTTCCACAGGCAGTAGCAGGTTAGGAACAGCAGGACTGCAGCAGCAATAGGGAACCGACCAAGCAGGAGCAGGAGTAACTGGAATACGACAAGGATCCAGGGAGCACAGGCTAAAGCACCTACAACAGGGTTGTAACTTTAAGCACTGGCGTCCCTGTCCTAAACCAGCCCCCTTTTATAGGGAGAGCTTCCCCTGGATTGGCTGGAAGAAACAGAAAACAGGAACTATGCTTAAAACTTGGTCTCCAACATGGCGGCGCCCAGTGTTGCAGACCTTTCTGCAAAGTGACATTGCTCACTGCCTCTGGTCTCCTAGCAACGGCTCAGCAAGAGCGACCCGCAGTAGCGACGTCCCTTCGCCACGAGCGGACCCCCTCACCGCCGCCACTGCTGCCCACGGACCCGGCGCAGCAGCCCGTCTCCGCCGCTGCCTGCACACCGCCAGAGAAGCCAGCCCCGCGGCCCAGAGCGTACCGGTAAGACTCCGGACGCTGACAGTACCCCCCCCCCCCCCTTGCGGGTGGACTCCGGACACCTATATGGTTTAGTTGGGAACTTAGCATGAAATGTCCGAAGAAGTCATGGAGCATGGACATCTTCTGCTTCTACCCAAGATCTCTCCTCTGGTCCATATCCCTTCCAATCAACAAGGTACTGGAGGCGACCATAACGTCTGTGAGGATCGAGGATCTTGTGAATCTCAAATTCGTCTCCTTGTGCTGATTGGATCTTGGCTGATTTAGGCAAAGCAGCTCTGAATCGATTAAGTACCAAAGGTTTTAAGAGAGAAATATGAAATGCATTAGGGATTCTAAACTGCACAGGTAATTTCACTTTATAAGCCACAGGATTCAAAACTTTTTCGATTGGGTAGGGCCCAATAGATCTGGGAGCAAACTTTTTCGTAGGACCCTTTAATCTTAGGTTACGTGTGGAAACCCAAACCCGATCTCCTACCTTAAGGCTTGGTACAGCTTTTCGCTTCAGATGTGCATAGGTCTTATACCTCTTGGATGTCTTGAGCAAGGCCTTGTGAATTTGTTTCCAGGTTTCAGTAAATTGTCGAAGAGTTGACACTGCGGCAGGAACCTCGAGCGTAGGCAGAGGTTGGAAGTCAGGAACTCTCTGATGGTAACCATAATTAATGAAGAATGGAGAAGATTTTGTGGCAGAGTGATAGAGATTGTTATGGGCAAATTCTGCGAACGGAAGGAAGTCCAGCCAGTCGTCCTGTGAGGAGGACACGAATAACCGCAGAAAAGTCTCCAGATCCTGGTTCACTCTCTCTGTTTGACCATCCGTTTGGGAATGATATCCTGAGGAGAAGTTCAATTTCACACCAAGAGCAGAACATAGGGATCTCCAAAACTTGGCCACAAACTGAGGACCTCTATCAGACACGATTTCCTGCGGTAGACCATGAAGTCGAAAGATCTCTGCTATAAATAATTTTGCCAACTGGGATGCTGATGGAAGATTAGCCAGAGGAACGAAGTGTACCATTTTAGAGAATCGGTCAACTATGACCCATACGGTGTTCCGTCCACCAGACGTAGGTAAATCAGTAATAAAGTCCATAGAAATATGCGTCCATGGTCTTAGTGGCACAGGTAACGGATGGAGTAACCTGGCTGGAGGACCTTTGGGACTCTTATGCTGGGCACATTTTGGACAGGCAGCCACGAATTCCTGAACGTCAGTCCTGAGATGAGGCCACCAGTAGGAGCGCTGAATGAATTTGAGTGTTTTATGACCGCCTGCATGGCCCATGAAGGAAGAGGAGTGGGCCCACGTAAGAAGTTTTTTGAGAAGATTTGGTGCAACGAAGATATTTCCTGGAGGAGGAAGTGGAGAGGTATTGATTGCAGAAAAAGAGGTGGATTCCAGGATGAATTGCTCTTTTGAACTGTCAGAGGGTTCTTCAGAACTTAGGGAGCGAGATAATGCATCTGCCTTTTTGTTGAGGGAACCTGGTCGGTAGCTAAGTTTAAAGTTAAAGCGGGTAAAGAAGAGTGCCCATCTTGCTTGGCGTGGGTTCAGACATCGGGCTGACTGTAGATACATGAGGTTCTTGTGATCCGTGGTTACCGAGATTGGATGCTGAGCTCCCTCCAACAAATACCTCCACTCCTCAAAGGCCAACTTAATCGCCAGTAATTCCTGTTCCCCAATAGCGTAATTCTGTTCAGCAGGGGAAAATCTTCGCGAGAAGAACGCACAAGGATGGACCTTCTTGTCCTCGAAGAGCTGGGATAATACTGCTCCTACTCCTACAGTAGAGGCATCAACCTCCACCAAGAACGGACGGCTGAGATCAGGTTGTCGAAAAACTGGATCGGTCATGAAGGCCTCCTTTAAAGACGAAAAGGCTTCCAAAGCCTCCGGAGACCACTTGGTAGGATCGGCTCCTTTCCTAGTTAATGCGGTTATGGGAGCTATGACAGAAGAATAATTTTGAATGAATCTTCGGTAGAAGTTAGCAAAACCCAGGAAACGTTGAACTCCTTTAAGGGTAGCTGGAAGTGCCCAATCCTGAATCGCCAGGACTTTAGCGGGATCCATCTGTAACCTCTGCCCTGAAAGAATGTAACCGAGGAATGGAATCGTGGGTACTTCGAAGATGCACTTCTCTAATTTACAGAATAATTGATTCCTTCGTAAATGAGTTAGCACTTCTCTGACTTGTTCCCGATGGGTCTTCAGATCCCTAGAAAAAATGAGGATGTCATCCAGATACACTACCAAGCAGTCATAGAGGAGGTCTCTGAAGATTTCATTAACGAACTCTTGAAAGACAGCCGGGGCATTACATAGGCCAAAAGGCATTACCAGGTATTCGTAATGGCCGTTGTGGGTATTAAATGCCGTCTTCCATTCGTCACCTGGGCGAATACGTATAAGATTGTAGGCCCCCCGTAAGTCCAGCTTAGTAAATACAGTAGCTCCTCTAACACGGTCGAACAGTTCTGGAATCAGGGGTAACGGATATCTGTTCTTAATTGTTTATGTCATTGAGACCTTTATAGTCAATACAGGGCCGCAAACCCCCATCCTTCTTTTTGACGAAGGAAAACCCCGCCCCGGCCGGAGATGTGGAAGACCTGATGAACCCTTTATCCAAGTTCTCCCGGATATACTCCGACATGGCCTGTGTCTCGGGAAGTGAGAGAGGGTAGATTCAACCTTGGGGAGGAGTCTTACCAGGTACTAGCTCAATGGGACAATCCCAAGTACGATACGGGGGCAAGGTGTCCGCCCCATGCTTACTGAAAACATCTTGAAAGGCTTGGTATTCCATAGGAAGGCTGGAAGGACTGGAAGAACAGAGAGGTCTTACTGAAGGTAAACAATTCTGGAAGCAGTCTTGTCCCCAAGAGAGAACATCCATAGTTTGCCAGTCTATGTGGGGATTGTGCCTGATTAACCATGGAAACCCTAGGATCAGTTCATGAGAGGCTTTAGGAATTACAAGGAAAGAGATTTTTTTTCTGAATGAAGAACTCCGACCTTCATTTTGAGAGGGATAGTATGAAAGGATATAATACCCTCAGGGATATAACTTCCATCCACTGCAGTAACAGAAATGGTACGATCCAAAGGAACCATTTGTATTCCAGATCGTTTGACCAGAGCTGATGTAATGAAGCTTTCGGCGGCTCCGGAGTCGAGTAGTGCAGGGATGAGAAGAGAAGAAGGGAGCTCCAATTGAGTTAACAAGACAGACTCTTTCTTGGTATGTAATTCTGAGAATTCTCCTAGCTTGACCTCTCCAGCACAAGCTAGGAGCGGGCGTTTCCCGGACGTACATTGCAAGTTTTGACAAAGTCATCAGATGCACCACAATACAAGCAGAGGTTCCCTTGTCACCGTCTCTGATGTTCTTCGTTGGAGAGGTGGGAACGATTGATCGGCATGGGTTCTTCCGCAGCTGGTGATGATGGTGTTGGTGAAAGAACAAATCTAGGCTTAGGGCAATCTGACCGCGACCTCTCCATACAGCGTTCTCTGTACTTCAGGTCTAATTTATTGCATAAAGAAATTAATTTATCCAACTTATCAGGTACGTCCTGAGTTATGAGGTCATCTTTGAACTTTTAGGAGAGACCGCTCCAGAAAGCTGCAATGAGAGCCTCCTCGTTCCAGTTCAGTTCTGAGCAGAGAGTACGAAACTGGATCACGTACTGACGGACCAGGCGCAGGATCTCCAATGAGGCGGCAGAAGTCCTGCCCAGTTCGTCGAAGATTCTTTGAAAGGTGGCCACGAATTCTGAATAGTTAGACAGGATCCTCTCCCACAAGGGTGAAGCCCATTCCAACGCTTGCCCGGTAAGTAAAGAAATTATATAAGCTACTTTGGTTCGTGCTGATGGGAAGTTGGCTGACTGTAGTTCGAACTGAATTTCGCATTGGTTAAGAAACCCGCAGAATTGTTTTGGTTTCCCATCGAACTTACTGGGAGATGGCAAATGCAACCGTGGAAGTGGTACTGGTACAGGAGGAAGCGGGACCAGAGGTGCTAATGTGGGAGCAGCTGTAGATACTTGAGTGGCCATCATGGCAGCACAGAGAGAGTCGAGACGTTCGGACATATTCTGCATGAACTGCACAATTTGAGATTGTGTGGCCTCCTGCTTACTTAAGCGAGACCAGATATCTGCAGTTGAATCCCCTCCTGAGGCCTGATCACCCGTCGAATCCATTGGGCCAGTGCTTACTGTCACATCTAGCAAAGTTTAAGGATCCGGCAACTGAGACTTGCCTGAGGAGGTAGATGACTGTGGGTAAACAAGAAGAGGGGGTTGGATATAGTTCCTTTGCATGGGACACGGAGCAATGAAGAACGTAGGCGGGGTTGAAACTCAATAAATAGTATTTATTATGTACAGGGCTGAGGTAGAGAACTGTGGCTGGAGCACGATGGTTAAAGAACGTAGTTGCGGATAAAGAACTGCAGGTTGTGGCTTGAAAGACGATGTTGTGAATAATGAAATGCGGAACTGTTGATGGTGGTTAAAAGAACGTGGCTGGGGGTAAAGAACTGTGGACTGTAATATGAAAGACGAGACTGTAGATGATGAACTGTGGAACTGTGGATGGTAGTTGAAGATGTGGCTGGAGACAAGGACTGTGGACTGTGGTTTGGAGGATGAGGTTGAAGATAACAATCTGCAGGTTGTGGTCGGTGGTACAAAGACGTGGCTGGTGAAGTAGATCTGTGGAGTGTGGCTTGAAAGATGAGGCAGAAGACCTGGGGCCGACTGTGCCCAAAGAGTCTTACTGGACCGGGTTTTCCAGGAGCGCTTCCACAGGCAGTAGCAGGTTAGGAACAGCAGGACTGCAGCAGCAATAGGGTACCGACCAAGCAGGAGCAGGAGTAACCAGAATACGACAAGGGAGCACAGGCTAAAGCACCAACAACAGGGTTGTAACTTGAAGCACTGGCGTACCTGTCCTAAATCAGCCCCCTTTTATAGGGAGAGCTTCCCCTGGATTGGCTGGAAGAAACAGGAAACAGGAACTATGCTTAAAACTTGGTCTTCAACATAGCGGCGCCCAGTAATGCAGACCTTTCTGCAAAGCCACATTGCTCACTGCCTCTGGTCTCCTAGCAATGGCTCAGCATGAGCGACCCGCTGTAGCGGCATCCCGCCGCCACGAGCGGACCAACTCACTGCTGCCACTGCTGCCCACGGACCCGGTGCAGCAGCCCACCTCCACCGCTGCCCGCACACCACCAGAGAAGCCAGCCCCGCGGCCCCAGCATACCGGTAAGACTCCAGGAGCTGACACTTTTGACCTGTCGACCTAGACCATGTCGACCTAGAGACCCTGTCGACCTAGTTACTGTCGACCAATAGTGGTCGACCTAGACACTGTCGACTTAAGTGTGGTCGACCTTCAATACCACACCCATATATCCCAATAAGCTAAAATGATTTGCTGTGACACATTTTCTAGTGATGCACACTTTGTACTTATAGCTATTGATACTTTATGTAATACATACATATATTTGTTTGTGGGTGCTGAATGTATATTTTTTCACATTCAAAGTATTACAGTTCCTCTTTTGCAACTAAATGCTTCTTGTTCTGTGGAGAATGGGGGTGGGTGTATCTACAAATAATTTGCATATGTAAAATGATGCATTCATTGATGTATTTGTAATTTTACTCTCATGCTGCTATATTTCAACAAAAGATGTTTATAAAAAAGACAATTTTTATGTTTTATTTTATATCAACTAGTAAACAGGGAAAGTAACTTACTCTACAAAGAGATAGCTGCCTGCCACTGTCCAAGCATATGGGATTTAAGTCTGACATAAATATTGCTCAATTTAATAATGTGTTATTGAAACAGACCTTTAATCATAGTTATCATTGTGCCCTGGCTCAATATGCAGCTTCTAATGCTCATTTATGCAAGTGCAAACATGTTGGGTGTAACTTGGGTATAGGCTCTTTCCGGCTCTGTACAGGTTAGGAGCATGAGAGCATGAGAGCGGGATGTACTAAAGTAAAAATGCAGTAAAAACCCAGTTTTCAGGGTTCTTACTGCATTTTCATATGTACTAAGCCCCTGCCACCTACTTACCGATGTGGAGGGCAATGCCAGCTTTTGCCAGCAATGCGCATTCCCTGATCCCCCAACCTCCTCCTCCCCCAGCAACATAGCCAGCTGTCTAGACTAACCTTCCAGCTGCAGAGAGGAGGAGGAGTCCAGAACTGGCTGCTGACATTTATAACATGAGGCTCTCTGGGCTCAGACGTGCAGGAGATCCATGGACACCTTCTCACCCAGCAGCACCATCTTTGCAGAGGGCAGCTCTTTTATGTGTTCCTGAGGTGTTGTTTCCAGATTAAATGATGGATAGGATTAATTTACATAGCGCTAAATAACTCCAGTATTCCCATTCTCCAGGGAGACTTCATGCCCTATCCCAAGATGGCCACCAAGATCTCTATTGAGCATGTGCAGGGGCCATCTTGCTTTGACTGTGTGAGACTGTACCGTGTGACATGGTGGAAGACAAAAGTCTCCTGCTTAGCTCATATGAGAGACCTGTTTAATACCTGCATATGAAGCTGTTCCATGGAGATTTCATGTAGAGAATACATTTAAGATGTGTATTGTATAACACAAAATTTAATGAATGCAGTGTTATAAGTAATTGCATAGACAAACGATGTCTGTTACCAGCAACTAATGTCTGTTGGAGTATAAATAGATGATAAAGAGATCACTATAGAGATGTTACAAAACTTTATACCTGAGTTTGACTTCCCAGTTGTGGCATTAGAAGCAAACCCAGCAAAATTAACCACAGACTAAGTAATAGCAAAGTTATCACAGGGCAAAGTTATCACAGTTTCAATAACATGTGCCCTGTGATTCAAGGGCTGAGACCCCTGAATTGCATTTAAAAAGTGAAAAATTGAGAAAATTTGAATTCAAGTGCTATAATTGTCACATCAAAAAGCAAATGAATGCTGATAAAATAATGTGAATACTGTTCAAAATGTAATACAGGATTTCCAAAAAGTTTTTTTGAAAAAAGGAAGAGATCCGTCTCATTGCACAACAATATTATATCTGATATGGTATATTTATATTTATTAAACATTGTACGTATTGTTTAGAATCATGTATGTGCTCAAGGTGTAATAAAATAAAGATCAAAGTAAAAAAAAAATGTGTTTTTTCTGTTTGTTTTTTTTAAATCGGGTCATCCCCAGATATTTGTCTGTTAATTTATTATTTCTTATATTTCAATATAGGGGTCTATTCAATTGAAGTCGGAATTGCCGTCAAGTCAGAAAGACGGCAGTTTCCAACTTTTTTTCGTCGAATCAGGATTCAACCTATTCAGTGAGGCTGCCGTTTTTTCCAACTTGTCGGAAAACGCATGGATCGTCAGATTAGCCACGGATCCACATGTTTTGACGAATTAGTGCCCAATTCTGACAGGTTTTTGGCCCATTTTCGACACTGCTGATCCGACTTCAAAAAAAGTTCTACAGGCATTGAATAAACCCCATATTATTTATTGCTATTTTAATATGCAAATATTGTTCCTCGTCTCAACCCTCTGTCAATTAATACTGTGTATTTTTTCATTCCAGCAAAGGATGCTGATAAATTGTTCAGCAGTCTTAATGTAATCGCAATACATACATTTGTATCGAGGATAATCTAATATTGTTCCAGGAAATATTTATTATTGCAACTGTTTCTCATGTTACAATTTCGTTCACCTGCTGGGTTATGAAGGCTGACTGCAATATAGTCTTCTAATCTCCAGCACGGGACAGTATACAATTAGCAGCAAAAATGCCGCAGCCATGACAAATTGGGGGTGTTCAAGATTTTGTTATTTTATCGCTGTTTTTTTATCCACATTATCCAATTAAATTGTAGGAAAACCCCTGTTTTCTCGCAAAAATACATAGGGTCTGCGAAAAGCCGTGGACCTATGTATTTTCACTTATCGAGGACTTGGCTTCACCTGCCTGAGGCAGGTGAAACCAATAACTGATAAGGGCCGGAGGATAAACTCCAGCTATAGGGACTAATAGAACTGTTGTTCTAATACATTTCTGCACTTTTAAAAGAATCTCCGAGTGCTGCTGCATGTTTCCTTACTGTAGTATATATATATATATATATATATATATATATATATTAGAGATGAGCGGGTTCGGTTCTCAGAGAACCGAACCCTACCGGACTTTGCCTTCCGAGCCCGGATCCGAGCTGGGCTCGGATTTTCCCTCTTGACTCGGAAACCAGAACGCGGCAAAACGTCATCATCCCGCTGTCGGATTCTCGCTGGATTTGGATTCCATATAAGGACCCACGCGTCCCCGCCATTTTCACTCCAGTCTCGGAGAGTGTATAGAGAGGACGTGTCCTCAGTGTTCAGTGTCTATGTGTTGGGGCGAGAAAGTGGGGTGGCAAGTGTTGTGCTGCTCAGTCCAGTCCAGTGTAGTCACTCAGTGTATTGTTGTACTGCATCAGTACAGGCAGTCACAGTGTTGGTGTTCTCTGCTGCCATATATCCAGTGTAGCTGTAAAGTGGTGCTGTGTTGTGCAGACCAGTCCAGTGTAGTCAGTGTATTGTGCTGTATCAGTCCAGCCATTCACAGTGTTGGTGTTCTCTGCTGCCATATATCCAGTGTAGCTGTATAAAGTGGTGCTGTGTTGTGCAGACCAGTACAGTGTAGTCAGTGGATTGTGCTGCATCAGTCCAGCCATTCACAGTGTTGGTGTTCTCTGCTGCCATATATCCAGTGTAGCTGTATAAAGTGGTGCTGTGTTGTGCAGACCAGTGGTAGTGTCCTGTGTTATCAGTAATTCCAGTGACGATATACGCTGCTGCTATATGTCCACTGCTGCAGTATAACAATTATAACAACAACCTGTTGTGCTGCTTCAGACAAGTGGTAGTGTCCTGTGTCATCAGTAATTCCAGTGATGATATACGCTGCTGCTATATATCCACTGCTGCAGTATAACAATTATAACAACCTGTTGGGCGGCATCACACCAGTGGTAGTGTCTTGTATCATTAGTAATTCCAGTGACGATATACGCTGCTGCTATATATCCACTGCTGCAGTATAACAATTATAACAACCTGTTGGGCTGCATCAGACCAGTGGTAGTGTCCTGTGTCATCAGTAATTCCAGTGACGATATATGCTGCTGCTATATATCCACTGCTGCAGTATAACAATTATAACAACCTGTTGGGCTGCATCAGACCAGTGGTAGTGTCCTGTGTAATCACTAATACCAGTGACGATATACGCTGCTGCTATATGTCCACTGCTGCCGTATAATAATAATAATAATAACAACAACCACAAGTCTCTTACAGTATTGTTGTGTTGTGCTGCATTAGACCAGTGGTAGTGTCTTGGCCATCAGCCATCAGTCATTCCTGTGCTGCATATTGTGTTATATAACTCCAAAAAAAAATGGAGAACAAAAATTTGGAGTATAAAATAGGGAAAGATCAAGAACCACTTCCTCCTAGTGCTGAAGCTGCTGCCACTAGCCATGACATAGACGATGAAATGCCATCAACGTCTTCTGCCAAGGCCGATGCCCAATGTGATAGTAGAGGGCATGTAAAATCCAAAAAGCCAAAGTTTAGTAAAAAGACCCAAAAAAGAAATGTAAATTGTCTGAGGAGATATGTAAACTTGCCAATATGCCATTTACGACACGGAGTGGCAAGGAACGGCTAGGCCCTGGCCTATGTTCATGACTAGTGGTTCAGCTTCACATGACGATGGAAGCCTTCATAACTGAGGCCTTGACACTTATGTTGGTGTTAGACGAGCACCCGGTATCCGCCATTAGTGCAGTGGAATTTAGACAATTGATGGTGGTATTGTGTCCCCGGTACCAAATCCCATCAAGATTCCACTTCACTAGGCAGGTGATAGCGAGATTTTGCCATTTAATTCCAGTGATTTGGATGTATAATTACAGTGATTTTGCCAATTAATTTCAGGGATTTATAATTATTAATTACAGTGATCTTGCCAATTAATTCCAGTGATTTGGTCGTATAATTCCAGCGATTTGGACGTATAATTCCAGTGGGAATTGTTTGTGTCGCTTGGCTTAGTCATACAGCTACCTCATTGCATCTTTTCGACATCTTTGCATGAGGTGCTGTTTGTTGCCTAGTTTTTGAAAAGTTCCATCCTGTGTGACACTGCCGTATGAGTCCAGGGGTACTGCTGTATTAGTCCTGGGGTACTGGCGTATAAGTCCACCAATTACAGAATTCTTTTAAAAGTGACTGGAGCGTGCTGGAGATGCTGTCAGTGGACCGAACAATTGCGGCCCACTCTCGACATTCAGCCACTGCGTGATACTACTAGATGGGCCAGGTGGTTGTGTCGCTTAGCTTAGTCATACTGCAACCTCGGTGCATCTTTTTTTTTTTTCTTTGCATCATGTGCTGTTAGGGGCCTTTTTTTTTTTTTTTTATATCTGCCTCCTGTCTGCCACTGCAGTGCCACTCCTAGATGGGCCAATTGTTTGTGTCGCTTGGCTTAGTCATACAACTACCTCATTGCAATTCATTTTCTCCTTTGCATGATGTGCTGTTTGGGGCCTTTTTTTAATATCTGCCCTCCTGTCTGCCACTGCAGTGCCACGCCTTGATGGGCCTAATTGTTTGTGTCACTTGGCTTAGTCATACAACTACCTCATTGCAATTCTTTTTCTTCTTTGCATTATGTGCTGTTTGGGGACTAGTTTTTGAATAGTGCCATCATGTCTGTAACTGCAGTGCCACTCCTAGATGGGCCAGGTGTTTGTGCCGCACAGTTGTGTCGCTTAGCGTAGTCATACAGCCACCTCTGTGCAACTTTTAGGCCTAAACACAATATTGTGAAGTGTGAGGTGTCCAGAATAGACTGGAAATGAGTGGAAATGATTGTTATTGGGGTTAATTATACTCTAGGAGCAAAATTACCCCCAAATTCTGTGATTTTAGCTGTTTTTATGTTTTTTTCAAAAATCATCCAGATCCAAAGCCAAAACACGAAAGGGTGGTTTTGGGAAAACCAAGCCAAAACCAGAACACGAAAGTGAAATTAGAACCAAAACCAAAACACAAAACACGAAAAGTGCCCCGCTGCACATCTATAATAAATATATATATATTTATATATATATATAGATAGATATATATTTATATTTATACACACACACACATACACATCATGGGGGTCATTCCGAGTTGTACGCTCGCTAGCAGATTTTAGCAGCATTGCACACGTTAGGCCGCCGCCCTCTGGGCGTGTATCTTAGCTTAGTAGAATAACGAATGAAAGATTAGCAGAATTGCGAATAGAAAATTCTTAGCAGTTTCTGAGTAGCTCCAGACCTACTCACAGATTGCGATCAGCTCAGGCCGTTTCGTTCCTGGTTTGATGTCACAAACACGCCCTGCGTTCGGCCAGCCACTCCCCCATTTCTCCAGACACTCCCGCGTTTTTCCCTGACACGCCTGCGTTTTTCCGCACACTCCCTGAAAACGGCCAGTTTCCGCCCAGAAACACCCACTTCCTGTCAATCACACTCCGATCACTTCAACGATGAAAAATCTTAGTTCGGACGTGAGTAAATCTACTAAGTTTTGTGTTAAAATACTTAGCGCATGCGCACTGCGTACCATGCGCATGCGCATTTTTGCCTTAATCGTTCCGTTGCGAAAATTGGCAACGAGCGATCAACTCGGAATGACCCCCCATGTTTGTTTTCCTAATCTTTTAAGTGGGGCACCAAACTCAAACTTGCCTCTAGGCAACTGGCCTGAACTTACATCCCTGCATTGCATCACTGTACAATGAGTCAGTAGCTGCTTCGTATAAATTACAGTAGTGGATAAATATGGTAGCTATATGTAGCAATACATATAAAGGCAAAGATGAGTCAGCCCTGAGTATTACAGATAGTCACAGAAATGGTATATTGAATCAGGTGCAAAAAGGCATTTCAGCTGCAATGAGGAATGGTACACCAAATTAACCAAATGTAACCCTTTAACCATCAAAGGGATTGGCAAACAAGTGCTTACATCTACAAAAATGTGAAAAAATTAAAGGTCAATAAAAAATGCAAGAACAAAATACACAGGAATCCAAGATATGCTTTATGCACCAAAGATGGTACAAATCTTATTGCCATAGGTATCCTAGAACAAAGAGCCCATAGAGTTCACTTTATTAAAGGAAAGTGCATTGTGCAAAACAAAAGTGGGACAATGATAGCTACAGGCAAAAGGTGTCAGCAATTGTATATCCTTAACTGTTACGTGATGATGACAATTAAGTCGCAGTCACTAGAACTCTGGCATAGAAGATTTGGTTACTTTGGATACGACAGTGTTTGAAAATTACTGTATGGGATGGTTACAGGGATGTCAGTAACTGATACAGAGAAACCTATATGTGAATGCTGCATATTAGGGAAACAAAGTCATCAGCCATTTTCAAAATCAAAAAATAAAGTTACAAAGCCACTTTAGATAGAACACTGTGTGGTCCAGTGGATGTAAAGTCAGTAAATGGATACAGATAATTTGTGACATTCATAGATGACTTCATAAGGATGACATACATGTACTTCATCGGAGAGAAATCTGAAGTGGCAAAAAAGACTGCAGATTACAGACTCAGACTCAAAATGAGGTCACAGACTCAAGACCCTCAAATCTGATAATGGAGGATATCTCAAGAGAAACAATTCTTAAGAAAATATAGAATAATGAAAATATGATCATTGCCTATACCCCTGAGTAAGGTGGTGTCAGTGAATGAACAAACCATGCACTAGTGGAGAGAGTAAGAGTTATGATAAAAGACGAACACCTAGATAAGCAGTTTTGGATGGAAGCCATGTCCACAGCAGTCTATATCAAGAACCGGTTTTCAACAGTTGCCCTAAAGGACATAATACCTATTAAAGTGTGGTCAAAGAGAAAATCTAGTTTAAAGCTTCTTGACAAAGCCGCCCTGTGTAATGGTATTGGTTTCTTTGAATACCATGTTTTTATGTGCATGTGAATGTTATTATTATTGCTAATTTGTAATTTTTATACTCCCCTCTTAGGAGATTTATTATATGTTTGGATTTTCTAATAAATGTATATAAGCATGATAATAATAAGATTGGTGTATATATTTATGCAATCAAGCACCACCTGTATCTTATATTGTTATAAGAGGATTGGCAGTCCTTTTTCAGGCCAGGCTGCTGTATTGCACCATTTAGTAGCACAGTGTTTGGCGCCAGGATTTTTCTCAGGTCACAGAACTGAAATCTGAACATGGAGAAGAATATCACAACAGAAAGGTTTTACAATTCTTAAGAAAATATGGAACCAATTGACCATTGCCTATACTCCTCAGCAAAGTGGTGTCAGTGAACGAGAAACAATACACTAGTGCAGTGGTTCTCAACCGTGGTCCTCAAGTACCCCCAACAGTTCATGTTTTCCAGGTCACCTAGCAGTTGAACAGGTGTATTCATTACTCACTGACACATTTTAAAAGACCCACAGGTGGAGCAAATTAATTCACTTGCAATCCTGTGAGGAGACCTGGAAAACATGAACTGCTGGGGCTACTTGAGGACCGTGGTTGAGAACCACTGCACTAGAGAGATTCATGTTAAAGAATGCATGTCTAGACAAGCAGTTTTGAGTGGAAGCTGTGTCCACAGCAGTTTATCGCAAGAACCGGTCTCCAACAGTTGTCCTTATGGATATGGGTGTAGTATGGTATGCCGGTGGCCGGGCTCCCGGCGGCCAGCATACCGGCTCTGGAATCCCGACTGCTGGCATACCGACAACTGGGTGAGCGCCAAGCTATCTATTCTCCCTCCAGGGGGGTCGTGTACCCCCAAGAGGGAGAAAAGGTGTCAGTATGCCGGGTGTCGGGATTCCGGCGCCGGTATACTGAAGACCACCCATGGTTATAACACATATTAAAGCGTGGTCAAAGTGAAAACCCAGTGTAAAGCATCTCAAACTGTACATGTGCTGCGATCACAATGCTCGCACAGAAAACTTTGTTGCAGAGTTGTTGACAGGGAGTGGTTGTGGAAATGCAGACATGATTGTATGTGCAAATACATGGCATCTGAGTCTCTACTGTTGTGGCCATCCTGCGTAGCCAGAGAGCAAGCCCTTAGCTTGGATGTTCTTCGTAATTGCATATAGTCTGCTAATGTGTACACAGTTGCGAATAAGCTTGCGATAAGTCCAGTGGGCATCTCTTATCATACCTGGGCTGCAGCTTCACTTGCTAACATTAGCAGCTCCATAGCCTAGAGAATCATAATAACAATTGCATTTGTGTACAAACATGAATTAGGACCAAGGGGGTTATTCTGACCTGATCGCACGCTAGTTTTTTTTGCTGCGTTGCGATTAGGTCAAAGCTCGGCAAAACTGCGCATGCATATGCACCGCAATGCGCAGGCGCATCGTACGGTTACAAAGCGGATCGTTGCTGAGCGATGGCTTTAATGAAGAATCCATTTGCACAGCCGATCGCAAGGAAATTGACAGGAAGAGGGCGTTAGTGGGTGGCAACTGACTGTGAGTGTTTGGAAAAACGTAGGCGTGTCCAAGTGTTTGCAGGGTGGGTGTCTGACGTCAATTCCAGACACAAACAGGCTGAAGTGATCACAGCGGCTGAGTAAGTTCAAACCTACTCTGAAACTGCACAAAACTTTTTTGTACCACTCGGCTGCAAAAGTGTTCGCACACTTGCAAAGCAAAAATGCACTCCCCTATAGGCGGCGACTATCTGCTCGCAGCGCTGCAAAAAGTAGCTAGCAAGCAATTAACTCGGAATGACCCCCAATGTCCATATAGCAAAGGAAAGAAGACACAAGCTGGATTCAAAATGAGAAAATTACATATTGCTTGGCTATTGCCAGAAATGAAAGGTTACAGATTATGGAATCCAAATACCAAAAATCTGGTCAAGTCTAGAGATGTTATCTTCAAAGAAACAGCACAAGTTGTAGAAAAGGCTGGAAGTTGATATGCAGAACACTGTTAATAGTTTAAGTCATCTGTTTCTGTGTTTCTATACAGTGTTGGACTGGGCCATGAAGGGTCCATCGGGGAAATGCAGTGGTAGGGGCCCATTTTACGGGTGTGGCCAGCCTCCAAAGGGGGTGTTGTCAACCTCCATAAAGGTTTGGGCAACCATTAGAGAGTGCATGGCCTGGGACCTTTAATAAAGTACCAGAACAGCAATGCACTGTAGAAAATACAAAAAAGTTCTGTGCAGTTTGTTGTAACATATGTATAATTCAAGTGCACACTTTGGTACCTCATCCCTAGAGGAGTGGGTGGACTCTAAGGCAGTGGGGCCCACAGGGGATTACCCGTGACCCTATGGACCAGTCCAACCCTGATCCGTGCATGCTTATCTGTGGAAAGTGGTCTGAAATAGTTACAAATAAATAAAAATAAAATAGCATGGGGTACCCCATCCTAAGGATAACCTGCCTCGGGCTCTTTGAGCAGGTCCTGGTTGTTTAAAAACCAGGGAAAAATTGACTGGGGTCCCCTGTATTTAGACAACCAGCACCGGGCTCTTGGGCCAGCCCTGGTTCCAAAAATATGGGGGACAAAAGATGTAGGGTCCCCTGTATTTTTAAACCAGCACCGGGCTCCACTAGCCGAAAAGATAATGCCACAGACGAGGGACACTTTTATACTGGTCCCTGCGGCCGTGGCATTACCCCCCCAACTAGTTACCCCTAGCTGGGGTACCCTGGAGGAGTGGGGACCCCTTAAATCAAGGGGTCCCCCCTACAGGCAGACAAGGGCCAGGGGTGAAGCTCGAGGCTTCCCCCCCCCATCCCTGGGCGGTGGATGGGGGGCTGATAGCCTTTTTGTGTGTAAAAAAATAATATTGTCCCAGCAAGCCTCCCCCACTTGCTGGTACTTGGAGAACCACAAGTACCAGCATGCGGGGAAATAACGGGCCCGCTGGTACCTGTAGTTCTTCAACAAAAGAAATACCCAAATAAAAACAATACACACACACCGAGATAGTACAAATTTATTAAAACACACTTACACACTCATACATACTTATCTACATCCCACGCCGGGCAATCACGTCCCCTTCTCCATGTAGAATCCAAACGTTTACCGGTAAATCCAATATACTCACCTATTATCCAGTGATGATCGGTCCTCTTCTTTCCAGAAGTAATCCACGGTCTTGTAAAAAAAACAACAACAAAGTCCGATCCACGCCACTAATGGGGTTCCATGTTTACGTTGTTTGGGGGTGCGCTCTTTGCCCAATATATTGTATACTCTGGCCCTCCTTACCGGGGGTCATTGGGCTTGGCTGTCTGGCCCTATTGCGGTGTATTGGGGAGAGAGTTGGAGACTCAGCGCTTACTGGCATAGCCAATGAGATAAATAAAGTCATGTCGTGGACATGTGTAGCGGCAATAAGTCATAATGTCACTGCTGATCTGACCGTTCTTTCTTATTTGCCACCATACTTAGTTTAAGTATTATAATTAAATAAATAACGGTTGACCGATTGTAATGGCATTTCAGTAGTCCGTGTGGTTATTTCTCTGTGTCATTATTTTTAGATAAGTTAAGTTAGTTCACATTTTGTGGTAAGGTTATTGTGTAATGGTGTCATGCGGTCTGACATCGGCCGATAGAAAGTTTATGAAAAGTGAGTGCAAATAGCACAAGCGTTTGTAAACTTCAAGGCCGTTAGGATTGCATGGGCCTTACACAATTAGCAGGTTAGCAAACAGTTAAAGATGTCTGGGGGGTTGGATGTTAACTTGAATGATGGGAAAGTTAGGGAGGAGCTAGCAGCCATTTTGTGGAAGGCAGGATTGTTCATCTGTCTCTTTCTCTCCAGAATTTTCCAGAGAAGGTTGTGCTGCTCCTATGAGTATCCACTTATCTCTTCCATTTACATTCTTTTCTCTACTTTACTGTATTCTTTAATTATTCGTTACTATCCTCTTTTAATACTCATTCATTCTTTCTATTCCCTGTTCATTCTTTTTCTTTTTTCATTTTTATTCTGCTGATAATGGGCGCTCACCCACACAGACGGGCGCTCCCCCCTGCCCACTACCTAGGTGCTGCGGCTCGGGCAGCTTCAGCAGAGCCTCCCGCTCAGCGCCGTCGCCAGTCCCCCAGCCCTCCCTGCTGCCGCGGGTGTGCTCGCGGGTGCTTCCCCCGGCGGTCTCGCAGCCACTTCTGCCGGGGGTCCTGCAGCGCGCTTGGGGGGGTCCGGCAGGTCCCATGTCACTGCATCGCTGCTCCTGCCTCGGCCCGTCGGCAGGAGCACATGGGGCCACTCAGCGGCATTTGACCCCTGGAGGTAGGGGCGCCAGAGATACGCAAGCTACAAGGGGGAGGCAGGGGCTGTCTCCTGGAGGGCATGATGTGACAGCCTCCAGGGGTTGAGTCCCTAATAATACTATTGGAGGGGGGTCCCCTCAAGGATCTTGTCACGCGGCATCCGGGCTTGGGCTAGGCATGTCGGATGGCGTTGTGCTGTTGTCCACAGTAGAGGGGTGACCCCGGTGTCTAGCGCTGCTCAGTCCTCTGCGGCGGACACTCGGGCATCGCCGGACGCTCCGGGTCAGCATGATTGGGGTACCCCCCGTCGGGCCGGGAACCCCCTGGACGGTGCCAGCCTGCCTCTGCCGATCACTGGGCGGAGGACGAGATGCTCAGCTCAAAGCCCTGCACATTCGGATGGTGGTGCAGGGCCTTTGGTGGGTAGTGCACCTTCAGCGAGTAGCGTTGCGCGCCCTATTACACCAGCGGCAGGACCCGCACCTGCAACCGGGAACACAGCGGTTGTCACTGGTTTCCGTGGTAGGGATTTTGACTCCCCTATTGACTGCACAGGCGTCCGGGAGTGGATCGGCGAGGCATTCCAGTGACTTGCGGTCTGCACTGACCCCACTTGTCACTCAGCTGACATCGTTATGCGCCACTCCCACATCAGCTGAGGGACAGCAACCACTGGTTGCCGATGGGTCCCGTGCGCCGGCGTCTACACATAACCAATTGCCTGGCTCTTTGCTGGCACCTTCTGTTCCCTCTCGTGTTTCAGACCCAGTGGACATGGCAGAGAGCGATTCCAGCAGCGGCGACCAGTCTTCCGCATTGGTCGCCACGAGACGGGACTCCCCAGCCTCTTCGTCAGGTGAGACTGATGGTGATAGTGCACTAGGGCAGCTCGGTGATGTAGCCGAGGCTGCGAGTGTCAAAAAGCATGCAGAGCTTTCCAAGGGTAAATGCCGGAGGCACGGGCGTTCCCGCAAGCGCAGTAAGCATTCGCGTCACCATAGGCACGGGAGCAGTAGCAGCAGTCCGGAACAGGGCAGCCCCAGCGATGTTGTGCGTTGCCTGTACACCAAGGTTTTGCGGGGTCTCCGCCCACGGATACGGGATCGGATCAATAGTTGGTCTTATGTGGATGTCTTTGCATTAACGTCCAAGTCCCGCAAGGCTTTGGTGGTGGCCAAAAAGAAGCGTGTGATAGGTGAGGACGCCTATAGGTCCTATGTTAACTGGCTCAAGGGATTCTACACCTTCTCAGCCTGTTATCTGGAGCCGCGCCCGGAAGGGGCCTTGAACATCGTGCGCTATCTGAACATGGTTCGCGGGGGTAATTCTGAGTTGATCGCAGCAGGAACTTTGTTAGCAGTTGGGCAAAACCATGTGGGTCATTCCGAGTTGTTCGCTCGTTGCCGATTTTCACAACGGAGCGATTAAGGCAAAAATGCGCATGCGCATGGTACGCAGTGCGCATGCGCTAAGTATTTTAGCACAAAACTTAGTAGATTTACTCACGTCTGAACGAAGAATTTTCATCGTTGATGTGATCGGAGTGTGATTGACAGGAAGTGGGTGTTTCTGGGCAGAAACGGACCGTTTTCTGGGAGTGTGCGGAAAAACGCAGGCGTGCCAGGATAAAACGAGGGAGTGTCTGGAGAAACGGGGGAGTGGCTGGCCGAACCCAGGGCGTGTTTGTGACGTCAAACCAGGAACGAAGCGGGCTGAGCTGATCGCAGTGTAGGAGTAAGTCTCGCAATTCTGCTAATCTTTCGTTCGCAATTCTGCTCAGCTAAGATACACTCCCAGAGGGCGGCGGCCTAGCGTGTGCAATGTTGCTAAAATCTGCTAGCGAGCGAACAACTGGGAATGACCCCCCATGTGCACTGCAGGGGGAGCAGATATAACATGTGCAGAGAGAGTTAGATTTGGGTGTGGTGTGTTCAATCTGCAATCTAAATTGCAGTGTAAATATAAAGCAGCCAGTATTTACCCTGCACAGAAACAAAATAACCCACCCAAATCTAACTCTCTCTGCACATGTTATATCTGCCCCCTGCAGTGCACATGGTTTTGTCCAACTGCTAACAAAGTTCCTGCTGCGATCAACTCAGAATTACCCCCATGGTCTTTTCCTTTCTAACCGGCCTCTCGCATGGCTTCGGTATGACACATCATAGCCTTCGGAGTGAAGTATGTCGAAGTGTGGCTTGAGGTTACTGAGAGCTCCCTCGAGCTTGAGGAAGCCTCTCCTGCCCAGCCGGTTCGGACGCACGATAAGGGTTCCTTTCGGGCCAATGCGGGAAAAAGGTCCAAGGGTCATTGTTTTGCCTTTAACAACGGCGATTGTGGATCCAGGTCCACATGTCGTTTTCAACACTGCTGCCTGCATTGCGGAGCGTCCCATCAAGCTAAGGAATGTCCCAAGCCTGCCGGTGCGGGATCGGGTGGCAGATCATCCGGCGTTGATAGCGCTCAGTAAAGCCACTTCCGCCATCATGGTGGACGCCATGCACAAATAGCTGCACTGTTACCCACTTTGCCCTCTGGCGCAATTTTTGCTGGACGGTTTTACTGAGGGATTTCGCCTTCCCATTAGCGGCGAGGTCCCTTACTCGACTCCTCGGAACTTACGCTCGGTCAGAGACTTCCCCATGTTCTGAAAGACAAAGTGGGCAAGGAGGTGCAGCTGGGTCGCCTGCTTGGCCCCCTTTGCTTCACCCCCTTTGTCAAATTTGGTGCGTGGTCCGCTGCCGCTTGGCTGGATTCCTGGTTCCAGTGGGGCTTAACCCGAAACCTTTTTTTTGCTGGAACTTTTTCCCATTGTAGTTGCATTGGAGCTGTGGGGTGAACAGGTTGGGGACCGGCACGTGGCCTTCTGGTGTTACAATGGGCAGCGATCACCTTTGCTCCCCGTTCTTCGCTTGTTGGCCCATCTGGTCTTGCGCTGCTTGCGTATTCATGTACACTTGGTGGCATGTCTCGTTCCATAGGTAGACACCAGGATTGCTGATGCTCTTTCTAGGCAACTGTGGGGTAGGTTCCGCGCATTGGCCCCTGCTGTCACGCTTACAGGTGCCGTTTGCAGGTTATATGGCAATAAAAATGGATAACTGCTCTGGCATTCCAGTCGGTGGCTCCAGCGCGCTAGTGATATATCGGGCAGCGTTCACTTGTTGGGTAGCAGTTACTGAGCACGGGCGGCTGGGGTGTAGGCGATGGGTTGCCTTACCCGCCTGCCCTCACACATTGGCTCATGCGTACTGTGACTCGCGGCCTCGTAGTGGTGGAGCGTTGGCTCCTGCACCTTTGATGGGTCCCCTTTCACAGTCTACCACTTTCGGTGTAATTGCCTCCTTGCATTGGGATTGTTGCCATCAATGTATGGCGCGCGTTCCCTTTCGCATTGGGGCTGTGACTACGACAGCGTCCTTGGGTTTCTCAGATGCCGAGATTACATCACTTGGTGACTGGTAACCCAATGCCTATACAGTTTATGTCCACTATCAGGCCGGCCCTTCCGGGGGTTTTGCTGAAGTTTAATTTCCAGTTTTGTTTTGTTACAGTTCACTCACGGAGCAACAGGCCGGCAGGGCGGGGTAGGGGTGCCTTTGCTTGGCTGCACGTTGTTTTCCGTGTAAGTCTGCGGGTGTCCTCCGCTCCGCCTTGTTTCCCCATCTGCTTCTTTTTCCTCGACTGGACTCGACCTGTAGCCTTTTTTGGACACTCGTCACTGTTTGAACGGGGAGGGTCCCGTTGGATTTTGCCCTGCTTTTCTCCTGAGAACCAAGGGGGTGCTATTGGCTCACGCCCTCTGTGGCAGGTTTTGCAGGTTTTCACTTCGGGACAGGTCGTTCCCCTCCCGTCTCTCCCCTGGCCATTCCCGTAGCATGGTTTTGCTTTTGGTGGCGCAGTAGTCTCCCACCCACTTATTCGTTAAGGATGCCCACTTATTGAGAACTGCTGGCATCCATTTGACGAGAGAAGGTATAGTTTTAATTAGTTAGGGTATAGTTAGTTGTGTTGTTGTATGGTGGCGGCGGGAAAGAACGGTGGTTGCAGTGGCTATTGCGCCGCTGTTTGGGGGTGCGCTCTTTGCCCAATACATTGTATAGTCTGGTCCTCCTTACCGGGGGTCATTAGGCTTGTCTGTCTGGCCGGCCCTATTGCGGTGTATTGGGGAGAGAGTTGGAGACTCAGCGCTTATTGGCATAGCCAATGAGATAAATAAAGTCACGTCGTGGACATGTGTAGCGGCAATAAGTCATAATGTCACTGCTGATCCGACCGTTCTTTCTTATTTGCCACTATACTTAGTTTAAGTATTATAATTAAATAAATAACAGTTGACCGATTTTAATGACATTTCAGTAGTCTGTGTCGTTATTTCTCTGTGTCATTATTTTTAGATAAGTAAAGTTAGTTCACATTTTGTGGTAAGGTTATTGTGTAATGGTGTCATGCGGTCTTACATCGGCTGATAGAAAGTTTATCAGTCCAAAAAATACAGCAATATCTAAGATTTACTTTTACACATTGGTCACCAGGTTATGTGTCACTTTTCTTTAAATTATACCTATATTTTCCGATTCTTCTGGGTTCTCCAACCAGGCAACTGCAGGGGACATGACGGTGTAATTTTTGTAATTATAGCCCTACCGACTTTTGCAAATGCAGCTATCAGCATAATTTTGCCCAATACAGGAATGTGAACAAACTATATAACCCCTTGCGCTAAAAAACTTAATTAGAGGCAACAGGACATGAATACACTCGATATAGTAATTATAAGATTGTTTTAATATCTATAAAATCAATCAGATACAAACACACAGAAAATTCATCAAAGAATGAAATAATTAATATGCGCATATAAATAAAACCAAATCAATAGTTAAATAATAAAACTACTAGTTGAGCATAAGAGGTGGATCATATAGCTAATAGTGACCACAGTGGGCTATTCGATACTCATAAAATTGATGATGTCCTTGTTTTTGTTCCCAAACAGGACAGTCCCATTAGATGTGCTCATAAATATTTTATGATTAGATATCATATGGTGTGATATATATGGAGCCTTTGTTTATATATATACCAATGAATGGACTTAACCGATTGCTCACATAAACGGATGGTTCTTTACTTATGGGAGAGATGTCCAGAAATCATGGAGGAATTGATATAACACCCGGGGCTTAGTGCACCGCAAGCACCTGTAGAATAAAGCTCCCGTTTTCCAATTACCACGAGTGGCGTCCTCCGTCTCCCACTGAAGCTGGCTCCCGTGCAGTGCCGTTTCTAGCGGCGGGCGAGCCGTGCAACCGCACGGGGCGCCCGCCGCGGCACTTTCAGTGTTATTTCCCCTCTCCTCCCTCTCCCCGAGCGCTCCTGCTCGAGGGGGCGGAGTTTCGCGAAATGACGCGTTTGCGTCGTGACGTCATGACGCAAACGCGTCATTCCACGAAACTCCGCCCCCTCGAGCAGGAGCGCTCGGGGAGAGGGAGGAGAGAAGCCTGGAAGGAGGCGGCGGCGGCGGCCGGCGCGAGGGACGTCCGGCGGCGGGATCCGAAGAGCGGAACATGTAAGTATATCTCTCTCTCTCTCCCCCTTCCTTCCCCCCCACCACTTGACACCTGCCTGCCACACTGGGGATACCTGCCTGCCACACTGGGATACCTGCCTGCTGCACTGTGTAAAATGGGGACACCTGCCTCACTGTGTAAAATGGGGACACCTGCCTGCCGCACTGTGTAAAATGGGGACACCTGCCTGCCGCACTGTGTAAAATGGGGACACCTGCCTGCCGCACTGTGTAAAATGGGGACACCTGCCTGCCGCACTGTGTAATATGGGGATATCTGCCTGCCGCACTGTGTAAAATGGGGATATCTGCCTGCCACACTTTGCAAAATGGGGATACCTGCCTGCCGCGCTGTGTAATATGGGGATATCTGCCTGCCGCACTGTGTAAAATGGGGATATCTGCCTGCCACACTTTGTAAAATGGGGATACCTGCCTGCTGCGCTGTGTAAAATGGGGATATCTGCCTGCCGCACTGTGTAAAATGGGGATACCTGCCTGCGTACTGTGTAAAATGGGGATATCTGCCTGCCACACTTTGTAAAATGGGGATACCTGCCTGCCGCGCTGTGTAAAATGGGGATATCTGTCTGCCGCACTGTGTAAAATGGGGATACCTGCCTGCGTACTGTGTAAAATGGGGATACCTGCCTGCGTACTGTGTAAAATGGGGACACCTGCCTGCCGCACTGTGTAATATGGGGATATCTGCCTGCCGCACTGTGTAAAATGGGGATATCTGCCTGCCACACTTTGTAAAATGGGGATACCTGCCTGCCGCGCTGTGTAAAATGGGGATATCTGCCTGCCGCACTGTGTAAAATGGGGATACCTGCCTGCGTACTGTGTAAAATGGGGATATCTGCCTGCCACACTTTGTAAAATGGGGATACCTGCCTGCCGCGCTGTGTAAAATGGGGATATCTGTCTGCCGCACTGTGTAAAATGGGGATACCTGCCTGCGTACTGTGTAAAATGGGGATACCTGCCTGCGTACTGTGTAAAATGGGGATACCTGCCTGCGTACTGTGTAAAATGGGGATATCTGCCTGCTGCGCTCTGTAAAATGGGGACACCTGCCTGCCGCACTGTGTAAAATGGGGACACTTGGCTGCTGTAATGTGTAAAATGGGGACTTTTTTTATTTTTCCCCCCCTGTGGTGGGCGTGATGATATCAGATGAGGCCACGGCTTGTCGGGAGCGCGCGCATACTTTTTCTTTTTATAGCTATATGGGGGGACGCAATTTTTTTTATAGCAATGGGGGGGGGGGGGGGCGCATTTTTAAATCTCGCACTGGGAGCCAAATTGTCTAGAAACGGCCCTGCTCCCGTGCACACACCTTTAATGACTTTGAGAGAGAGATGTCAGTCCGGCTCCCGGAGCTCTGCGCACCGCAGGCGCTGAACAGCTGATTCTGCTCCCGTCTTCAAGCCGCCGCATATAGCGTCCTCCCGTCTTCCGCTTGTCAATCTCGGACAACACTGCACATCAATACGGACCAACAGACAGTGTCCACTGGGTCACATATAGGGCACTTTCTCTCAGGAATGTGTTTTGCATTCCCAGGAGCCTGGGAGAACTCCCCGAAATTCTCTGACATTCTATGATAGTAGGCAAGGATGATACAAAATTTCCCAGATTTTAAAGGTTAACAAAAAAGGCATGGTAAACGCTATTCAAAATGTTAGTACATAATCTAAAAATATATAGAATACAGTTTATCCTCAATTGGTTTGGAATATGATATTGTCATTTCTTGTCCAATAGCAGCCTTCGGTTCATTAATAGTTCTTGGTCAATGTTTGAAGACCTCAGCTTTCAAATGGCCCTTTTGGCTGTGTAGAGAACTTTCATGAAGCTGATGGGGATTGTTTTCAGCCCAGTAATGATAGCGCCAGAAATGACCCGCCAAGTGATGCAAAACTACAGAAATCAACCACAAATGTGTATCATAAATGAAGGCCACCATCTGGATGAAATCCTATTCAAATCCAATTGAAAATAAACTGGATTCCATGCACTTTTAGATTGGGTGGTCTTCAGTTTGCCGAATGTCGGGATCCCGGCGCACAGTATACCGGCGCCGGAATCCCGACACCCGGCATACCGGCACATATTCTCCCTCGTGGGGGTCCACGACCCCCCTGGAGGGAGAATAAAATAGCGTGGCGCGCGTAGCGCGCCACCGTGCCCGCAAGGGGCTCCTTTGCGCTCACCACGGTGTCGGTATGCCGGCGGTCGGGCTCCCGGCGCCGGTATGCTGGTCGCCGGGAGCCCGACCGCCGGTATACCATACTACACCCTTTAGATTATGTACTAACATATTGAATAGTATTTACCATGCCTTTTTTGTTAACCTTTAAAATCTGGGAGTTTTTTTAGCCTCACCCTGTATAAATGTGCACAACTAACCAAAGAAACTGGTAGATGCCTTCAATTTGCAAACTGGTTACATTGTCCTGCAGCCACAATGCAAATTGTGTTATTGAATCAACTATTAACATACACCTTGCTCTTCTTCAGATATAATCCGCTGATATACAGTATAAACCTCTCTGAAGAACAACAGCATCCTGCCGATTGTGAGTCAGCATTATAAGAAAAATACTACTGCAGATATAAAACAATGTGTAATACTGCCATTGTTTATTACTCTATGATGTTTTATAAAAGACTATTTAGAAGAGAGAGCTAGCTGGGCAGATATGTTTGCTACTGACTACAGAATGCTGGACTGCTGACCCTGGCTTAGCACCAACAGGAGATGTACGCTACAGACTCAGGCCATATTTACTAAAAGTCGATTTTTATTGATTTTGATCAATTCCAGATTGATTAGAATTGATCCTAATTGATGTTGGGCTTCCAGGGTTAAAATACACATTTAATAACATAATTTTTTATATTCATTTTTAAATGTCAGAAATACCCCTTTCACACTGCACAAATAACGCGGTATATCGAAATAATGCGGCAGGTCGATGTGTGGTGTGAAAGGGGTAAATCCCAAATTCCAGGGTTGCCTGACCGGGTATTTCAGCCCGGGAATAACCCTGGTTGTTCCCGAGTTGTAAAGCAGGGTTATTCACGGGTTATTACTAGAGATGAGCGGATTCGGTTTCAGGTGCTTTGTGAACAGGTTACCCGGTCGATGCGATCCGAGACCTGTTCACACTATGGAGGAGTCATCGTGGAGATGATCTCATCTCCCAGCCCCGCATCCGCCCCAGATGATGCCGGCACCACCTCCCGTCCCCGATGGCAACCCGACCCGGCATATTGTCAGAAAGGGGTCTCATCCGGGAAAGACCTGTGTACAATTCCTGGGTGTGACCCGTGTTAGCGATATGAAAGCAGTATAAATGTGTGTTTTAGCCCTGGAAGCTCAACATCGATTAAGATTGATTTTAATCGTTTTGAAATCAATCAAAAACTATTAAAATCAACCTTTAGTAAATATACTCCTCAGAGCTGTAGGGTCCAGGAGATGGAGGCGGCTGAGTGGGTCCTCACTCCTATTGATACAGTGTCGGGAGCAAATTCTGTTACGACTGTGTCTTTATAGGCAGGGATTATATGCTAATGCCACAGCCGCTCTTTTGTGTACAGAGACGCCCCCCGCTGGTGTCTCAGATGCTTTGTACAAAGATGCATCAATCAGACACACGTCGGTCACACCATCGGATCTCGGAACAACCAATGGTTGTTCAGAACAGGGCCATCTTAACGTATAGGCACACGGGGCAGCTGCTCTGGGTCCCACAATTTATGGGCCTTTGAGCAGGGATGGGTGGTTGCCACACAATCAGAGTGGAGAGGCAGCATTCTCTACCTGCCTCTCAGTCTGCAGCCAGACAGTGAATGACTGACAGCATGCTGATTGGTGGATGGATGGAGCTATCCACCAATCAGAGTCCTCACAGACATTCATTGTATGGAAGCATTTGGAGAGACAGCGTGGCATTTTATGATTTTTTTTATAATTGGTTAAGGTGAACAGCTGTGTAGGGGCCCCAGTGTATTGCTTTGCCCAGGGCCTACTATGCTGTTAAGACGGTCCTGGTACAGAATGTCTGTGACAACTAAGCTGGATGAGTGAAACTGTGTACACGGGTGCAGCTGTTGGCTGCAACATACACACAAAATGGTTGCCGCATGCCTGTGTTTTTGTAGTTACCCCCCGTTACCGCCCACAAACGGTCACTGCCTGCCAATCACTTTGTGTCCTAATCTGCACTATACATGTGGCACATGTGCAGTGCAACTTATGGTGTGTACACACAAGATTTTTTCTTTCGATTTTGACTATATAGTCAGAATCGCAAGAAAAGTTAGTGCAAATCGCAAAGTGTTATGCCACTTGCGATCCCGATTCGATCCCGTTGCGTGGTCCCGCCAAGTCGGGATCGCAAGAAAAGATAGACTGTGCAGGTAAGTCAATCCTTGCTAGATCGGTGTACTATATCTAGTTCATCTCACATAAGCCAAAATCTCACGTAAGCCAAAATCGCATAGTCCATATCTCAAGAAAAGTTAGTCAAAATCGGTGGTGCTGGGCTCCGGGGAGTTCCGGGGAAATCGCAAAGTGAAAATCGGGCATAGCAAGGATCTCACCGTGTGTACACACCATTAGATGGATGAGCAGCAGAAAAAGCTTTGCCCAACTGGTAAAATATTGAAATTGCATCTACCTCTGAATCAGGCCCACTGTTCTGTAACCAGAAATGATCACATGGTCAAATAAAGTCCTAGTTTGCTAAGTTAAAACATTAGGGTGCAGATGTACTAAGCCTTGGAGAGAGATAAAGTGCCAGCCAATCAGCTCTTAACTCCAATGTTACAGGTTCTGTTTGAAAAATGACAGGAGCTGATTGGTTGGTAGTTTATTCCTCTCCCCTTTATCGCTCTCCAAGGCTTAGTACATCTGCCCCTGGGAGGTATGCACCACAGGAATAATTTAGATGTGGTTGGGGTTGCTATCACTTCCTTGGTAGCAGCAGTGATAAAGCTGTATGGTAATGCAGCAGGAGGCATCTATTACAAGCACACACCTCCTGCTGCAATAGTGATCCAACCTGCATCCTAGGATGCAGAATCGGATTTCTCTCTCACCATCTGGAGGCCAGGAAATCTCCATCCTAAGACAGAGATCTCTGACCTCTTCCCCCTCCCTAATAGGTAGAAACATGACTCAGTTTTCACATACGGCGGCTGTCGCCACCCCCTCCTACTTCCCGAATGGCAGCAGACTGTCAATAACTAACAGTCTGCTGCGTCCTGCTGCTGACGTCACAGGAACTGTTCATGCATGCGCTTGTACAAATTACCAAACATCGGTACTTTGTACATGATAGCGCTACATCAACCATACCTGAATGACCCCCATTTTGCCTTTTATGCTGGGAAATTATTTTTTATTTGAATAAAAACTTTCAAATTTAATTAAAGCAACCCTGATGTCTCTTTACTCTCATTACATGCTTGAATTGGCCATTACCGAGAACTATTTTAAGAAAAAAATGTAAATACAGGTTGAGTATCCCTTATCCAAAATGCTTGGGACCAGAGGTATTTTGGATATGGGATTTTTCCATATTTTGGAATAATTGCATACCATAATGAGATATTGTGGTGATGGGACCAAAATATAAGCACAGAATGCATTTATGTTACATATACACCTTATACACACAGCCTGAAGGTCATTTTAGCCAATATTTTTTATAACTTTGTGCATTAAACAAAGTGTGTGTACATTCACACAATTCATTTATGTTTCATATACACCTTATACACACAGCCTAAAGGTCATTTAATACAATATTTTTAATAACTTTGTGTATTAAACAAAGTTTGTGTACATTGAGCCATCAAAAAACAAAGGTTTCACCATCTCTCTTTCACTCAAAAAAGTCCGTATTTTGGAATATTCCGTATTTCTGAATATTTGGATATGGTATACTCAACCTGTATTACAATGAAGGAAGGGAAAGGTCCTAAAGTTAGGGCCCATCATCACACAAATGGTTGCCCAAACTGTTCGGTCAGTCACCAGGAGAATTTGGAATGCCCAACGTATATATGTGCCACATAAACTAATAGGCATACTTGAGCAAAATGAACTATTCTCTGTGTCTGCATATTTCACAGTGCTTTCATATTTATAGTCAATAAAACTCTGGAGACAACCATAAATTTGATTGTCAGAAAAATGAGGATGACATTTAAAATTAAATTGAATACATGTCCCAACTTGGAACGCATAAATAATGAGGACTGTTAATGTATTCCTGGCAAATCGCACTGTGAAACCTTATTGATCATCATGTGGACACTTTGAAACAACCCTACCTCAGAAAAAGGATCTGACATGAGTTATGAAAACTGAGAGAAATATTGAAGTGATTGTGCTGGTTTCTATAACAACATATTAACAGAAATCACACTATGCCACAGCTAGTGCCATCATATGCTTTATGCAGACATTTAACAGGAGTTAAATACTCAACAATGCTGAACATGTAGCTATGAGTAATGTATGTGCAGACTTGTACTGTCAGATGCGGACTTACACATTAGATAGCAATGCAGCTAGTACGTACTGAGTTTACAACTCATCGGTTTCTTACATAAAATATCCACGATTTTAATGCTAAAATTTGTTTAATTTCAAAGATAGGGTGATCAAATTATCCATGGAAATATGGACACAGGATACCTTCTCTGCCAAGAGGCAGGACTTACTAAACCTGAAAGCACCTAAATTCCTGCGCTTGGACCCAGTGGACAATGCAATATTTAGATTGTCCTCTGCAGCGTGTAATTTGTCTGTTTGTACTTTGCAATTGTAATTACATTTTTAGGTAAATACTGATGTTAGTAACGCCAGTATGTACCCAATAAGTGGTGGGATGTATCACATCCATAATGCAATGCATAGTACATCCCATCCTTAATCTGTGTGCAGTGTAACAGATATACAATGATCATGTCCAGTGTTCTGGTCATGTTTGTATTATAATTACGTCAAGTGATCAGGTTATGTTGGATTAGTATCCTGTCCTATATCTGTATAGGGTTTAATAGAATTGCTCTATGGCAGAGTTTCCCAAACTCTATCAAGTATTGAGTTTGCAACCAGTTATGCAATATGTCCACAAAGCTGCCATAACACTCCCCTTAGACCAGTGGTTCTCAGACTGTGTGCCATGGAACCCTAGAGTTTATGGTCAATGTAATAGGCAAAACCACTGCTGGTGGCTGTGATTCATAACAAACATGGACAAACAGAAGCAAATCTTGTTCCTCAGCTCACAATTGAACGTAAGGATGACATAAATACAATTTACTTAATTTTATATTTCTTTCTATATTTCTCAGTAAGAAACTTTTGGCCTAGGGGTGCCGTGGAAAAAAAATGAAAACAGTACAGTTTGGGAACCACTGCTATAGACAATGCATCTGGATAACCACCTCCCAATCCCCTCCTGGGAATGCCCAAAACATTTCCAATACATTTCTGTGACCATGCGCCTCACTTGCTACTGCGACTCTCTGCAACTTTTTAGCTACTGAGATACATGCACAGTTGAAAAACATCAACTAGAGCATATATCAGCATTATATCTTATTTAGGCCCCCAACTGTGGTGAAGTCTCATATATATCTTTATGGAGTATAATTGTATTATAACAAGATTCAGGTATGAGGTCATAATCAAAAGTACTGTTTCCTTTATTTTTGTAGAGTATAATAGACTTTTATTACAATCATGTTTAGTAGTCAGGTCATGTTGGGTAAATGTAGTGTCCAATGTCTATATACTGTGGTGCTTGAACCAGGGCCTTGACTAGATATGTGCTAGCGGTGCCTTGCCCACAGCGCACATGCACTGTAGGTGCAGAACGGCTGGCAGCACGGCCCAGTCGGAGAAGGTGCCAGGCCGCTACCGCAGTGGTATGAAAGAGAAGCTGCGCAGGTGGTTGAAATTGAATGATGCCTGCTGAAATAAGGGTAGGCTGCGGGAGGAGGAAACGGAGCAGGGTGAGGACAGAACCGCCTCTATCACTCTGTGTGCTCTCTGCTGCGGATGCCGCTGCTGTACTGTCCCTCCTCATCCGGCGCCCCTGGTCCTGCAGCGGCGCAGCCTCCTATGTCAGACTCAGGCAGGGGAGATGAGTGCAGCGCTGGCCTGGAGGCGTACCCCATCATCCAGAACTAGTTTGTTGCCGCTGATACTGGAGGATGGCGGTGACCCCCCTGGCCGCTGCTCAGGAGGAGAAGACAGAAGAGCACCATGGACTTTGAGCCAATGAGGAAGTGCCTGTCAGACCCGCAGGTGCACACGTGCTGGGGTGCTGGTGAAGAGGAGCAGGCTGACAGGTAACTACCTGGCGTAATGTGTAAAAGAGGCTCTACCTGGTGTATTGTGTGTAAGTGGTGCTACTGTGCGGCATTATTTGAATAATGGAGAATTCTGTACAGCGTAATAATATGAATTAGTATTATTTTGTGGCCATGCCTTTCCCCATGAAGCCACGCCCCTGTATTTTTGACGCGCGCCTACGGCGCGCACTGCCCCTGTTTTCTGTATATGGGGGGGCGCCAATGCTTTTTCTTGCACACAGCGCTAAAATGTCTAGTTACGGCACTTGCTTGAACGTTTGTGAACCCTTCAGAAATTTCTATATTTCTACTGAAATTTGGCCTAAAACTACGTCAGGTTTTCATGCAAATCTTAAAAGTAGATAAAAAGAGCCAAATCAAACAAACGAGCAAAAAATTAGGCAAGCTAATTTTTTTATTTAGGAAAATGATCCAATATCACATACTTTTGCCACACACAGATTTGTGATATTGGATCATTTTCCTAAAAAAATAAGCATGTTTATTTTTTTGGTCTCGTTTGTTTGATTTGGTTCTTTTTATCTACTCTAAGGACTTATGTGAAAATCTGAGGAAGTTTTAGGCCAAATTTCAGCAGAAATATAGAAAATTCTGAATGGTTCACAAACTTTCAAGCACCACTGTACAGTGCAATAGAATTTTATTATCACCATGCATAGTGGTTTGGTGATGTTAGGGTTATAACAACCTATGGCCCTCATTCCGAGTTGATTGCTCACTAGCTGTTTTTAGCAGCCGTGCAAACGCATAGTTGCCGCCCATGGGGGTGTGTATTTTCGCTTTGCAAGTGTGTGAACGCCTGTGCAGCCGAGCTCTGCTAAAACATTTTTTGCAGTTTCTGAGTAGGTCTGAACTTACTCAGCCCTTGCGATCACTTCATTCTTTTTGGTGCCGGAATTGACGTCCTCCACGCCCTCCAAACGCCCGGACACGCCTGCGTTTTCCCTACCACTCCCAAAAAATGGTCAGTTGACACCCAAAAATGCCCTCTTTCTGTCAATCTTCTTGCGATCGGCTGTGCGAATGGATTCTTCGCTAAATCCATAGCTCAGCTACGATCCGCATTGTACCCGTACGATGTGCGTGCGCAGTAGAGACCTGATCGCAGCACAGTGAAAATTGGTAGCGTGCGATCAACTCGGAATGATCCCCTATATCCAGTAGTGAGACTATGATGGGTGCAGGGGTTGCAGCCACCCTAGAATAGGAACGTCCAGTCAGGGTAGGCAGGTCAGACAGAGCCTCCCCTGTCATACTGCCTGTCAAACTCTTTAGATTTTATATAAAAACAATTAGAACAATATAAAGGGATATGGATGTCTAAGTTGAGCAGGAAAAGGTTATAGGTTATAGGTAGAGATGAGCGCCTGAAATTTTTCGGGTTTTGTGTTTTGGTTTTGGGTTCGGTTCCGCGGCCGTGTTTTGGGTTCGACCGCGTTTTGGCAAAACCTCACCGAATTTTTTTTGTCGGATTCGGGTGTGTTTTGGATTCGGGTGTTTTTTTCAAAAAACACTAAAAAACAGCTTAAATCATAGAATTTGGGGGTCATTTTGATCCCAAAGTATTATTAACCTCAAAAACCATAATTTACACTCATTTTCAGTCTATTCTGAATACCTCACACCTCACAATATTATTTTTAGTCCTAAAATTTGCACCGAGGTCGCTGTGTGAGTAAGATAAGCGACCCTAGTGGCCGACACAAACACCGGGCCCATCTAGGAGTGGCACTGCAGTGTCACGCAGGATGTCCCTTCCAAAAAACCCTCCCCAAACAGCACATGACGCAAAGAAAAAAAGAGGCGCAATGAGGTAGCTGTGTGAGTAAGATTAGCGACCCTAGTGGCCGACACAAACACCGGGCCCATCTAGGAGTGGCACTGCAGTGTCACGCAGGATGGCCCTTCCAAAAAACCCTCCCCAAACAGCACATGACGCAAAGAAAAAAAGAGGCGCAATGAGGTAGCTGTGTGAGTAAGATTAGCGACCCTAGTGGCCGACACAAACACCGGGCCCATCTAGGAGTGGCACTGCAGTGTCACGCAGGATGGCCCTTCCAAAAAACCCTCCCCAAACAGCACATGACGCAAAGAAAAAAAGAGGCGCAATGAGGTAGCTGTGTGAGTAAGATTAGCGACCCTAGTGGCCGACACAAACACCGGGCCCATCTAGGAGTGGCACTGCAGTGTCACGCAGGATGGCCCTTCCAAAAAACCCTCCCCAAACAGCACATGACGCAAAGAAAAAAAGAGGCGCAATGAGGTAGCTGTGTGAGTAAGATTAGCGACCCTAGTGGCCGACACAAACACCGGGCCCATCTAGGAGTGGCACTGCAGTGTCACGCAGGATGGCCCTTCCAAAAAACCCTCCCCAAACAGCACATGACGCAAAGAAAAAAAGAGGCGCAATGAGGTAGCTGTGTGAGTAAGATTAGCGACCCTAGTGGCCGACACAAACACCGGGCCCATCTAGGAGTGGCACTGCAGTGTCACGCAGGATGTCCCTTCCAAAAAACCCTCCCCAAACAGCACATGACGCAAAGAAAAAAAGAGGCGCAATGAGGTAGCTGTGTGAGTAAGATTAGCGACCCTAGTGGCCGACACAAACACCGGGCCCATCTAGGAGTGGCACTGCAGTGTCACGCAGGATGTCCCTTCCAAAAAACCCTCCCCAAACAGCACATGACGCAAAGAAAAAAAGAGGCGCAATGAGGTAGCTGTGTGAGTAAGATTAGCGACCCTAGTGGCCGACACAAACACCGGGCCCATCTAGGAGTGGCACTGCAGTGTCACGCAGGATGTCCCTTCCAAAAAACCCTCCCCAAACAGCACATGACGCAAAGAAAAAAAGAGGCGCAATGAGGTAGCTGACTGTGTGAGTAAGATTAGCGACCCTAGTGGCCGACACAAACACCGGGCCCATCTAGGAGTGGCACTGCAGTGTCACGCAGGATGTCCCTTCCAAAAAAACCCTCCCCAATCAGCACATGATGCAAAGAAAAAGAAAAGAAAAAAGAGGTGCAAGATGGAATTGTCCTTGGGCCCTCCCACCCACCCTTATGTTGTATAAACAAAACAGGACATGCACACTTTAACCAACCCATCATTTCAGTGACAGGGTCTGCCACACGACTGTGACTGATATGACGGGTTGGTTTGGACCCCCCCCAAAAAAGAAGCAATTAATCTCTCCTTGCACAAACTGGCTCTACAGAGGCAAGATGTCCACCTCATCTTCACCCTCCGATATATCACCGTGTACATCCCCCTCCTCACAGATTATCAATTCGTCCCCACTGGAATCCACCATCTCAGCTCCCTGTGTACTTTGTGGAGGCAATTGCTGCTGGTCAATGTCTCCGCGGAGGAATTGATTATAATTCATTTTAATGAACATCATCTTCTCCACATTTTCTGGATGTAACCTCGTACGCCGATTGCTGACAAGGTGAGCGGCGGCACTAAACACTCTTTCGGAGTACACACTTGTGGGAGGGCAACTTAGGTAGAATAAAGCCAGTTTGTGCAAGGGCCTCCAAATTGCCTCTTTTTCCTGCCAGTATAAGTACGGACTGTGTGACGTGCCTACTTGGATGCGGTCACTCATATAATCCTCCACCATTCTATCAATGTTGAGAGAATCATATGCAGTGACAGTAGACGACATGTCCGTAATCGTTGTCAGGTCCTTCAGTCCGGACCAGATGTCAGCATCAGCAGTCGCTCCAGACTGCCCTGCATCACCGCCAGCGGGTGGGCTCGGAATTCTGAGCCTTTTCCTCGCACCCCCAGTTGCGGGAGAATGTGAAGGAGGAGATGTTGACAGGTCGCGTTCCGCTTGACTTGACAATTTTGTCACCAGCAGGTCTTTCAACCCCAGCAGACCTGTGTCTGCCGGAAAGAGAGATCCAAGGTAGGCTTTAAATCTAGGATCGAGCACGGTGGCCAAAATGTAGTGCTCTGATTTCAACAGATTGACCACCCGTGAATCCTTGTTAAGCGAATTAAGGGCTGCATCCACAAGTCCCACATGCCTAGCGGAATCGCTCCCTTTTAGCTCCTTCTTCAATGCCTCCAGCTTCTTCTGCAAAAGCCTGATGAGGGGAATGACCTGACTCAGGCTGGCAGTGTCTGAACTGACTTCACGTGTGGCAAGTTCAAAGGGCATCAGAACCTTGCACAACGTTGAAATCATTCTCCACTGCACTTGAGACAGGTGCATTCCACCTACTATATCGTGCTCAATTGTATAGGCTTGAATGGCCTTTTGCTGCTCCTCCAACCTCTGAAGCATATAGAGGGTTGAATTCCACCTCGTTACCACTTCTTGCTTCAGATGATGGCAGGGCAGGTTCAGTAGTTTTTGGTGGTGCTCCAGTCTTCTGTACGTGGTGCCTGTACGCCGAAAGTGTCCCGCAATTTTTCTGGCCACCGACAGCATCTCTTGCACGCCCCTGTCGTTTTTTAAAAAATTCTGCACCACCAAATTCAAGGTATGTGCAAAACATGGGACGTGCTGGAATTTGCCCATATTTAATGCACACACAATATTGCTGGCGTTGTCCGATGCCACAAATCCACAGGAGAGTCCAATTGGGGTAAGCCATTCCGCGATGATCTTCCTCAGTTGCCGTAAGAGGTTTTCAGCTGTGTGCGTATTCTGGAAAGCGGTGATACAAAGCGTAGCCTGCCTAGGAAAGAGTTGGCGTTTGCGAGATGCTGCTACTGGTGCCGCCGCTGCTGTTCTTGCGGCGGGAGTCCATACATCTACCCAGTGGGCTGTCACAGTCATATAGTCCTGACCCTGCCCTGCTCCACTTGTCCACATGTCCGTGGTTAAGTGGACATTGGGTACAACTGCATTTTTTAGGACACTGGTGAGTCTTTTTCTGACGTCCGTGTACATTCTCGGTATCGCCTGCCTAGAGAAGTGGAACCTAGATGGTATTTGGTAACGGGGGCACACTGCCTCAATAAATTGTCTAGTTCCCTGTGAACTAACGGCGGATACCGGACGCACGTCTAACACCAACATAGTTGTCAAGGACTCAGTTATCCGCTTTGCAGTAGGATGACTGCTGTGATATTTCATCTTCCTCGCAAAGGACTGTTGAACAGTCAATTGCTTACTGGAAGTAGTACAAGTGGGCTTACGACTTCCCCTCTGGGATGACCATCGACTCCCAGCGGCAACAACAGCAGCGCCAGCAGCAGTAGGCGTTACACGCAAGGATGCATCGGAGGAATCCCAGGCAGGAGAGGACTCGTCAGAATTGCCAGTGACATGGCCTGCAGGACTATTGGCATTCCTGGGGAAGGAGGAAATTGACACTGAGGGAGTTGGTGGGGTGGTTTGCGTGAGCTTGGTTACAAGAGGAAGGGATTTACTGGTCAGTGGACTGCTTCCGCTGTCACCCAAAGTTTTTGAACTTGTCACTGACTTATTATGAATGCGCTGCAGGTGACGTATAAGGGAGGATGTTCCAAGGTGGTTAACGTCCTTACCCCTACTTATTACAGCTTGACAAAGGGAACACACGGCTTGACACCTGTTGTCCGCATTTCTGGTGAAATACCTCCACACCGAAGAGCTGATTTTTTTGGTATTTTCACCTGGCATGTCAACGGCCATATTCCTCCCACGGACAACAGGTGTCTCCCCGGGTGCCTGACTTAAACAAACCACCTCACCATCAGAATCCTCCTGGTCAATTTCCTCCCCAGCGCCAGCAACACCCATATCCTCCTCATCCTGGTGTACTTCAACACTGACATCTTCAATCTGACTATCAGGAACTGGACTGCGGGTGCTCCTTCCAGCACTTGCAGGGGGCGTGCAAATGGTGGAAGGCGCATGCTCTTCACGTCCAGTGTTGGGAAGGTCAGGCATCGCAACCGACACAATTGGACTCTCCTTGTGGATTTGGGATTTCAAAGAACGCACAGTTCTTTGCGGTGCTTTTGCCAGCTTGAGTCTTTTCAGTTTTCTAGCGAGAGGCTGAGTGCTTCCATCCTCATGTGAAGCTGAACCACTAGCCATGAACATAGGCCAGGGCCTCAGCCGTTCCTTGCCACTCCGTGTGGTAAATGGCATATTGGCAAGTTTACGCTTCTCCTCCGACAATTTTATTTTAGGTTTTGGAGTCCTTTTTTTACTGATATTTGGTGTTTTGGTTTTGACATGCTCTGTACTATGCCATTGGGCATCGGCCTTGGCAGACGACGTTGCTGGCATTTCATCGTCTCGGCCATGACTAGTGGCAGCAGCTTCAGCACGAGGTGGAAGTGGATCTTGATCTTTCCCTAATTTTGGAACCTCAACATTTTTGTTCTCCATATTTTAATAGGCACAACTAAAAGGCACCTCAGGTAAACAATGGAGATGGATGGATTGGATACTAGTATACAATTATGGACGGGCTGCCGAGTGCCGACACAGAGGTAGCCACAGCCGTGAACTACCGCACTGTACTGTGTCTGCTGCTAATATATAGACTGGTTGATAAAGAGATAGTATACTCGTAACTAGTATGTATGTATAAAGAAAGAAAAAAAAACCACGGTTAGGTGGTATATACAATTATGGACGGGCTGCCGAGTGCCGACACAGAGGTAGCCACAGCCGTGAACTACCGCACTGTACTGTGTCTGCTGCTAATATATAGACTGGTTGATAAAGAGATAGTATACTCGTAACTAGTATGTATGTATAAAGAAAGAAAGAAAAACCACGGTTAGGTGGTATATACAATTATGGACGGGCTGCCGAGTGCCGACACAGAGGTAGCCACAGCCGTGAACTACCGCACTGTACTGTGTCTGCTGCTAATATATAGACTGGTTGATAAAGAGATAGTATACTCGTAACTAGTATGTATGTATAAAGAAAGAAAAAAAAACCACGGTTAGGTGGTATATACAATTATGGACGGGCTGCCGAGTGCCGACACAGAGGTAGCCACAGCTGTGAACTACCGCACTGTACTGTGTCTGCTGCTAATATATAGACTGGTTGATAAAGAGATAGTATACTCGTAACTAGTATGTATGTATAAAGAAAGAAAAAAAAACCACGGTTAGGTGGTATATACAATTATGGACGGGCTGCCGAGTGCCGACACAGAGGTAGCCACAGCCGTGAACTACCGCACTGTACTGTGTCTGCTGCTAATATATAGACTGGTTGATAAAGAGATAGTATACTCGTAACTAGTATGTATGTATAAAGAAAGAAAAAAAAACCACGGTTAGGTGGTATATACAATTATGGACGGGCTGCCGAGTGCCGACACAGAGGTAGCCACAGCCGTGAACTACCGCACTGTACTGTGTCTGCTGCTAATATATAGACTGGTTGATAAAGAGATAGTATACACGTAACTAGTATGTATGTATAAAGAAAGAAAAAAAAACCACGGTTAGGTGGTATATACAATTATGGACGGGCTGCCGAGTGCTGACACAGAGGTAGCCACAGCCGTGAACTACCGCACTGTACTGTGTCTGCTGCTAATATATAGACTGGTTGATAAAGAGATAGTATACTCGTAACTAGTATGTATGTATAAAGAAAGAAAAAAAAACCACGGTTAGGTGGTATATACAATTATGGACGGGCTGCCGAGTGCCGACACAGAGGTAGCCACAGCCGTGAACTACCGCACTGTACTGTGTCTGCTGCTAATATATAGACTGGTTGATAAAGAGATAGTATACTCGTAACTAGTATGTATGTATAAAGAAAGAAAAAAAAAACCACGGTTAGGTGGTATATACAATTATGGACGGGCTGCCGAGTGCCGACACAGAGGTAGCCACAGCCGTGAACTACCGCACTGTACTGTGTCTGCTGCTAATATATAGACTGGTTGATAAAGAGATAGTATACTCGTAACTAGTATGTATGTATAAAGAAAGAAAAAAAAACCACGGTTAGGTGGTATATACAATTATGGACGGGCTGCCGAGTGCCGACACAGAGGTAGCCACAGCCGTGAACTACCGCACTGTACTGTGTCTGCTGCTAATATATAGACTGGTTGATAAAGAGATAGTATACTCGTAACTAGTATGTATGTATAAAGAAAGAAAAAAAAAACCACGGTTAGGTGGTATATACAATTATGGACGGGCTGCCGAGTGCCGACACAGAGGTAGCCACAGCCGTGAACTACCGCACTGTACTGTGTCTGCTGCTAATATATAGACTGGTTGATAAAGAGATAGTATACTCGTAACTAGTATGTATGTATAAAGAAAGAAAAAAAAACCACGGTTAGGTGGTATATACAATTATGGACGGGCTGCCGAGTGCCGACACAGAGGTAGCCACAGCCGTGAACTACCGCACTGTACTGTGTCTGCTGCTAATATAGACTGGTTGATAAAGAGATAGTATACTCGTAACTAGTATGTATGTATAAAGAAAGAAAAAAAAACCACGGTTAGGTGGTATATACAATTATGGACGGGCTGCCGAGTGCCGACACAGAGGTAGCCACAGCCGTGAACTACCGCACTGTACTGTGTCTGCTGCTAATATATAGACTGGTTGATAAAGAGATAGTATACTCGTAACTAGTATGTATGTATAAAGAAAGAAAAAAAAACCACGGTTAGGTGGTATATACAATTATGGACGGGCTGCCGAGTGCCGACACAGAGGTAGCCACAGCCGTGAACTACCGCACTGTACTGTGTCTGCTGCTAATATAGACTGGTTGATAAAGAGATAGTATACTACTAATATTATATACTGGTGGTCAGGTCACTGGTCACTAGTCACACTGGCAGTGGCACTCCTGCAGCAAAAGTGTGCACTGTTTAATTTTAATATAATATTATGTACTCCTGGCTCCTGCTATAACCTATAACTGGCACTGCAGTAGTGCTCCCCAGTCTCCCCCACAATTATAAGCTGTGTGAGCTGAGCAGTCAGACAGATATATAATATATATATAGATGATGCAGCATACTGGCCTGAGCCTGAGCAGTGCACACAGATATGGTATGTGACTGACTGAGTCACTGTGTGTATCGCTTTTTTCAGGCAGAGAACGGATATATTAAATAAACTGCACTGTGTGTCTGGTGGTCACTCACTATATAATATATATTATGTACTCCTGGCTCCTGCTATAACCTATAACTGGCACTGCAGTAGTGCTCCCCAGTCTCCCCCACAATTATAAGCTGTGTGAGCTGAGCAGTCAGACAGATATATATAATATTATATATAGATAATAGATGATGCAGCACACTGGCCTGAGCCTGAGCAGTGCACACAGATATGGTATGTGACTGAGTCACTGTGTGCTGTGTATCGCTTTTTTCAGGCAGAGAACGGATTATAAATAAAAGTGGTGGTCACTGGTCACTATCAGCAAAACTCTGCACTGTACACTACTGAGTACTCCTAATGCTCCCCAAAATTAGTAAATCAAGTGTCTCTCTAATCTATTCTAATTCTAAACGGAGAGGACGCCAGCCACGTCCTCTCCCTATGAATCTCAATGCACGTGTGAAAATGGCGGCGACGCGCGGCTCCTTATATAGAATCCGAGTCTCGCGATAGAATCCGAGCCTCGCGAGAATCCGACAGCGTCATGATGACGTTCGGGCGCGCTCGGGTTAACCGAGCAAGGCGGGAAGATCCGAGTCGCTCGGACCCGTGAAAAAAAACATGAAGTTCTGGCGGGTTCGGATTCAGAGAAACCGAACCCGCTCATCTCTAGTTATAGGTATAGGTCGACCATTAAAGGATAACAGGCACAAGGTTGACATGATAAAAGGTTTACACAGAAAAAGGTCAACATGAGTTTTTTTTTGTTTTTTTGGTGTTGTTTACTCCATAAAGTGATCAGGAACCCCAATTAGTGCACCGCTTTGCTCGCCATGCTTCAGGGCAACGTGCCCCGCTCCTCTATTGCTGCACTCGGCACAGGTTACTATTCCCAATCATAGTCCACGTGGATCGTAAAGTATGAAAAAAGTTAAAAAAATGAAAAGAACAGTGAAAAAGTCATTTTCCTGTGTCGAGCATTGACATGTCAGCCTTTTGTCCATGTAATGTTTTGACCATGTCAACCTAATGCCTGTTGACCATTAGTGGTAAACTTATTATTGACCTTATCCATGTCGACCTAACATCCGGATACCGAATAAAGAAGATAGTTATATAAATATCTTCTTTGTTTATTGTAATACTTTTTATAGCTAATGGGCCCTACACACTGGCCATTTTCCGCAGAGGTGCCCAACGGCCAATACAGCCGACGGATGACCCGGCGGGGGAGAGGGGTTGGGTGACGGGAGAGTGAACTTTCTTCACTCCCTGATGTCACCCGGCCCCATAGCCCTGCATGCTAATATGGACGATACTGTCCATATTAGCTTGCATGTATAAACGAGCCGGCACCAGCGATGAATGACCGCGGGGCCGCGCATTGTTCATCATTGATGCCTACACACTGAAAGATATCAACATTTTCTCATTCATTACTGAACGAGATTGTTCATATTGGCTGCATACATCAGCCGGGGTGTAGGGCCTATAACACTCACAAGTTTGGGGAGGTCCCTGGAGCTGCAGGGAGAAGAGAGGTGAGGCAGCAACAGCATTACCTTAGTTCTACAGTCAGACACTGCTTTGCAGAGCTGGGGGTGCAGCCAGACCACGGGCAGTAAAGCTGCACAGAAAGGGTGCACAGTAGAGTGCGTGGGTACAGAGGCCCTCATTCCGAGTTGATCGCTTGCTAGCTGCTTTTAGCAGCAGTGCACACGCTAAGCAACCACCCTCTGGGAGTGTATCTTAGCTTAACAGAAGTGCAACCGAAAGGTTAGCAGAACTGCTCGAAAAAATTTTCATGCCGTTTCTGAGTAGCTCCAAACCTACTCCTACCTTGTGATCACTGCAGACCGTTTAGTTCCTGCTTTGACGTCACATACACGCCCTGCATTCGGCCAGCCACTCTCCCGTTTCCCCAGGCACGCCTGCATTTTTACCTGACATGCCTGCGTTTTTTTAGCACACTCCCGGAAAACGGTCAGTTACCACCCAGAAACATCCACTTCCTGTCAATCACTCACCGATCAGCAGAGCGACTGAAAAGCGTTGCTCGTCCTTGTGTAAAACTGCATAGTTTTGTGTGAAAGTACTTTGCACGTGCGTACTGCAGCTTGTACGCATGCACAGAAATGCCGATTTTTAGCCTGAGCGCTACGCTGCAAACAATGGCAGCTAGCGATCAACTCAGAATGACCCCCAATGTTCCTAGAGCCCTGCGCATGTGTAATAGTTATAATAAACTCTGCAATCTGACATAGAGCAAAAGAGAGGTTCTTGGCATCCCTACTAGTTGTCAAGTCATGTTGTATGATAGAATTAGGGTCATTTCCAATGTGTTGGACATGGTGCGAGTGTAGCGTCCTATGTCTATTAAAGTCTAATTTAGTAATATTATGGTCATGCCCAGTGGCTAGGTCATGCTGGGAGATGTAGTGCCTTATGTCTGTATAGAGTGCGAGAGAATCCATAAACAGTAATTATCAACTAAGTCTGTCATGTCTCTGACGTGTGCAATGGAAGCTGGGGTGCACCCCCAACAGCTGCCACTGCTGCTATGACAGAGGAAGAAGGCAGTTATAATGGGGATGCTGGATGGGAACAAAGGAGGGGGCCGAGGTGGAATAGGGACAGAAGGCTGGATGTAGGGTGGAGGCAGGGACAGAGGACATGGGTGGGAAAGGAGATTTGGGATGGAGGAATAAATGGGGCTGGAGAGTGGACAGGCCCGGGCCTGTTATTCACAATGGCAGCATTGACCATTGTGACATACAGCATGTTGATATTGATGTTATATTGACATTGGGCCTCATTCAGAGCTGGTTGGTAATGCAGCCACTCTCTATACTGTCTGTGCAAATATATAAATGCTAATTGCAGCCTTCCCTTTGTGTTCCACAGTGTGATGGAGTGGACAAGTGCTGAGACGCCCACTTTTAGGCTCCATGGTCTGTGCAAATGTGATGGAGATTGTAAACACTCTAACATCGACACAGCATCATTCTCACCATCAACATTTGTGGTAGCCGAGGGCCTACTCTAGATACCCTCTTCAAATCCAACTAAACATGGCCTCTGATGCAGTAGATTTGCGACTGAGAGTGCAGCAGCAAAGTGATGGACATGCCTGGGCAATGTCATAGTTCACTCATTATTGTGCTGTGTTTTACATTACTCGCTCACTTACTAATAGTCTGTGACATCAGTTTGTTTTTATTGGTCTGTGGGTGACATCATTTGCTCACTTATGACCTGCTCTGACATCACTTGGTTACTGCTGACCAGTGATATAACTGACATCACTCACTCACAAATGACCCTTGACATCTCTCACTCTCCTTTGTGTGCCAATCCTATAAAGGTGAATTCCCACTAAGCTCTTTGCCCAGCTATCAATTTTTAAGCAATAATTTACTAATTTTATTTGTAACTTTTTATTTTATTTATTTTTTATAAAATGTTAGTATAGAATTTTGTTTTCTTCAAGTGTACAGTGAAACATATGGACATTGTTCCGGTCCCTTTATTTAGCGAATCATGTAAAGGAGAAAGACAGTAAAGTAAGGGGCAGCCACTTGTCAGTGTAAAATGCTAGCCAGCTGAGAAATATAATGAGATCTAGCAGGCCTGAGGCATGCAGGCAGTTTAGAGATAATCTAATATATAACAGGATGCCATAATCCATTCAAACAGCTTCACTGTAACCCCAGGGCCATGTGCTAATGAACACTGCTAGCCAAGTGCCCATTCTACACTGGGGCTTTACATTTTGTCTTCCAGTTCCCTGGCCATGGTAGAACTAGGGTCAACCATGAACCCTATACTTAATAGTAGTTTTAAATTGAGCCTGTTACCTACACATGGTGGGTTGGCAGCCACTCAGTAAGTTTAACCAATATCGATGAGAAGCAAAGTGCCTCTTGTCAGAGGGATGTCACTAATTCCTATTGAATTAATATGGCCATTGGCAGATAAATAGGAGTTGAGAGAAGGGGCCTCCTGCACTTTCATTAATGAATGAACAGTGTCATCCACCCATCAGCACACCTCTCATCAATTGGAAGTTCAGAATTGGGACAGGGCTGTGGCATGACCATGATCATGCATGTATACCTCCCAAATCCTCTAACCCCATGCCACAATTTCAGGATGAAAGTCCTGATTGTGGTGCTGAAGGAAAGTTCCCTGAAATGTGGACTGTGCCACTGTAATGGTTGGGAGGTATGAATCAGTGTGGTGTATGGCTGTGCCTAAGAAGCAGGCAGTAGAAACTGCCCAGTCTGTTTATGTTTTTACACAGGATTACTCAGTCTGCCTCTCAGCCATCAGGTAGATCTTTGAAGTGTGCGTTCATAGGCAGTCCCCCTGGACTTAGGCCCTCATTCTGAGTTGTTCGCTCGCTAGCCGCTTTTCGCAGCAGTGCACACGCTAAGCCACCGCCCTCTGGGAGTGAATCTTAGCTTAGCAGAATTGCGAACGAAAGATTCGCAAAATTGCGAATAGAAATTTCTTAGCAGTTTCTGAGTAGCTCGAGACTTACTCTGTCACTGCGATCAGTTCAGTCAGTTTCGTTCCTGGTTTGACGTCACAAACACACCCAGCGTTCGCCCAGACACTCACCCGTTTCTCCAGCCACTCCCACGTTTTTCCCAGAAACGGCAGCGTTTTTTCACACACTCCCATAAAACGGCCAGTTTCCGCCCAGAAACACCCACTTCCTGTCAATCACATTACGATCACCAGAACGAAGAAAAAACCACGTAATGCCGTGAGTAAAATACCAAACTTCTTAGCAAATTTACTTGGCGCAGCCGCAGTGCGAACATTGCGCATGCGTAGTTAGCGTAAAATCGCACCGATGCGAAGGAAAAGAACGAGCGAACAACTCGGAATGAGGGCCTTAGACCATTCAAATTAATCTTTGTACATTTTGATTTGTATCAATAAATTGTAATACAAAATATATAAATCTGTGTATTGTGTCCTTTTATATAGAGGCTACTATAAGGTTATCATACAGAAAAAAAATGAATGTTCTTTCTGCATCTTTTTAATGCATATTAATAAAAATTAGTGATGTGCACTGGAAATTTTTCGGGTTTTGTGTTTTGGTTTTGGGTTCGGTTCCGCGGCCGTGTTTTGGGTTCGAACTCGTTTTGGCAAAACCTCACCGAATTTTTTTTGTCGGATTCGGTTGTGTTTTGTATTCGGGTGTTTTTTTCAAAAAACCCTAAAAAACAGCTTAAATCATAGAATATGGGGGTCATTTTGATCCCATAGTATTATTAACCTCAATAACCATAATTTACACTCATTTCCAGTCTATTCTGAACACCTCACACCTCACAATATTATTTTTAGTCCTAAAATTTGCACCGAGGTCGCTGGATGGCTAAGCTAAGCGACACAAGTGGCCGACACAAACACCTGGCCCATCTAGGAGTGGCACTGCAGTGTCACGCAGGATGGCCCTTCAAAAAAATACTCCCCAAACAGCACATGACGCAAAGAAAAAAAGAGGCGCAATGAGGTAGCTGTGTGACGACTAAGCTAAGCGACCCTAGTGGCCGACACAAACACCTGGCCCATCTAGGAGTGTCACTGCAGTGTCAGGCAGGATGGCCCTTCCAAAAAATACTCCCCAAACAGCACATGACGCAAAGAAAAAAAGAGGCGCCATGAGGTAGCTGTGTGACGACTAAGCTAAGCGACCCTAGTGGCCGACACAAACACCTGGCCCATCTAGGAGTGGCACTGCAGTGTCAGGCAGGATGGCCCTTCCAAAAAATACTCCCCAAACAGCACATGACGCAAAGAAAAAAAGAGGCGCAATGAGGTAGCTGTGTGACGACTAAGCTAAGCGACCCTAGTGGCCGACACAAACACCTGGCCCATCTAGGAGTGGCACTGCAGTGTCACGCAGGATGGCCCTTCAAAAAAATACTCCCCAAACAGCACATGACGCAAAGAAAAATGAAAGAAAAAAGAGGTGCAAGATGGAATTGTCCTTGGGCCCTCCCAAAAACCCTTATGTTGTAAAAACAGGACATGTACACTTTAACAAACCCATCATTTCAGCGACAGGGTCTGCCACACGACTGTGACTGAAATGACTGGTTGGTTTGGGCCCCCACCAAAAAAGAAGCAATCAATCTCTCCTTGCACAAACTGGCTCTACAGAGGCAAGATGTCCACCTATTCATCATCGTCCGATTCATCACCCCTTTCACTGTGTACATCCCCCTCCTCACAGGTTATTAATTCGTCCCCACTGGAATCCACCATCTCAGGTCCCCGTGTACTTTCTGGAGGCAATTGCTGCTGGTGAATGTCTCCATGGAGGAATTGATTATAATTCATTTTAATGAACATCATCTTCTCCACATTTTCTGGAAGTAACCTCGTACGCCGATTGCTGACAAGGTGAGCGGCGGCACTAAACACTCCTTCGGAGTACACACTGGAGGGAGGGCAACTTAGGTAGAATAAAGCCAGTTTGTGCAAGGGCCTCCAAATTGCCTCTTTTTCCTGCCAGTATATGTACGGACTGTCTGACGTGCCTACTTGGATGCGGTCACTCATATAATCCTCCACCATTCTTTCAATGGTGAGAGAATCATATGCAGTGACAGTAGACGACATGTCAGTAATCGTTGGCAGGTCCTTCAGTCCGGACCAGATGTCAGCATCAGCAGTCGCTCCAGACTGCCGTGCATCACCGCCAGCGGGTGGGCTCGGAATTCTTAGCCTTTTCATCGCACCCCCAGTTGCAGGAGAATGTGAAGGAGGAGATGTTGACGGGTCGCGTTCCGCTTGACTTGACAATTTTCTCACCAGCAGTTCTTTGAACCTCTGCAGACTTGTGTCTGCCGGAAAGAGAGATCCAACGTAGGTTTTAAATCTAGGATCGAGCACGGTGGCCAAAATGTAGTGCTCTGATTTCAACAGATTGACCACACGTGAATCCTGGTTAAGCGAATGTAGGGCTCCGTCTACAAGTCCCACATGCCTAGAGAAATCGCTCTGTTTTAGCTCCTCCTTCAATGCCTCCAGCTTCTTCTGCAAAAGCCTGATGAGGGGAATGACCTGACTCAGGCTGGCAGTGTCTGAACTGACTTCACGTGTGGCAAGTTCAAAAGGTTGCAGAACCTTGCACAACGTTGAAATCATTCTCCACTGCGCTTGAGACAGGTGCATTCCACCTCCTTTGCCTATATCGTGGCCAGATGTATAGGCTTGAATGGCCTTTTGCTGCTCCTCCATCCTCTGAAGCATATAGAGGGTTGAATTCCATCTCGTTACCACCTCTTGCTTCAGATGATGGCAGGGCAGGTTCAGGTGCGGTGCCTGTACGCCGAAAGTGGCCCGCAATTCTTCTGGCCACCGACAGCATCTCTTGCATGCCCCTGTCATTTTTTAAATAATTCTGCACCACCAAATTCAAGGTATGTGCAAAACATGGGACGTGCTGGAATTTGCCCAAATGTAATGCACGCACAATATTGCTGGCGTTGTCCGATGCCACAAATCCCCAGGAGAGTCCAATTGGGGTAAGCCATTCTGCGATGATCTTCCTCAGTTGCCGTAAGAGGTTTTCAGCTGTGTGCGTATTCTGGAAAGCGGTGATACAAAGCGTAGCCTGCCTGGGTACGAGTTGACGTTTGCGAGAGGCTGCTACTGGTGCCGCCGCTGCTGTTCTTGCAGCGGGAGGCAATACATCTACCCAGTGGGCTGTCACAGTCATGTAGTCCTGAGTCTGCCCTGCTCCACTTGTCCACATGTCCGTGGTTAAGTGGACATTGGGTACAACTGCATTTTTTAGGACACTGGTGAGTCTTTTTCTGACGTCCGTGTACATTCTCGGTATCGCCTGCCTAGAGAAGTGGAACCTAGATGGTATTTGGTAACGGGGGCACACTACCTCAAGCAATTGTCTAGTTCCCTGTGAACTAACGGCGGATACTGGACGCACGTCTAATACCAACATAGTTGTCAAGGCCTCAGTTATCCGCTTTGCAACAGGATGACTGCTGTGATATTTCATCTTCCTCGCAAAGGACTGTTGGACAGTCAATTGCTTACTGGAAGTAGTACAAGTGGTCTTCCGACTTCCCCTCTGGGATGCCGATCGACTCCCAGCAGCAACAACAGCAGCGCCAGCAGCAGCAGGCGTTACACTCAAGGATGCATCGGAGGAATACCAGGCAGGAGAGGACTCGTCAGACTTGCCAGTGACATGTCCTGCAGGACTATTGGCTTTCCTGGGTAAGGAGGAAAGTGACACTGAGGGAGTTGGTGGTGTGGTTTGCGCGAGCTTGGTTACAAGAGGAAGGGATTTACTGGTCAGTGGACTGCTTCCGCTGTCGCCCAAAGTTTTTGAACTTGTCACTGACTTATTATGAATGCGCTGCAGGTGACGTATAAGGGAGGATGTTCCGAGGTGGTTAACGTCCTTACCCCTACTTATTACAGCTTGACAAAGGCAACACACGGGTTGCCACCTGTTGTACGCATTTCTGTTTAAATAATTCCACACTGAAGAGCTGATTTTTTTTGTATTTTGACCAGGCATGTCAATGGCCATATTCCTCCCACGGACAACAGGTGTCTCCCCGGGTGCCTGACTTAAACAAACCACCTCACCATCAGAATCCTCCTTGTCAATTTCCTCCCCAGCGCCAGCAACACCCATATCCTCATCCTGGTGTACTTCAACACTGACATCTTCAATTTCACTATCAGGAACTGGACTGCGGGTGCTCCTTCCAGCACTTGCAGGGGGCGTGCAAATGGTGGAAGGCGCAAGCTCTTCCCGTCCAGTGTTGGGAAGGTCAGGCATCGCAACCGACACAATTGGACTCTCCTTTGGGATTTGGGATTTCGAAGAACGCACAGTTCTTTGCTGTGCTTTTGCCGCAAGTCTTTTCTTTTTTCTAGCGAGAGGATGAGTGCTTCCATCCTCATGTGAAGCTGAACCACTAGCCATGAATATAGGCCAGGGCCTCAGCCGTTCCTTGCCACTCCGTGTCGTAAATGGCATATTGGCAAGTTTACGCTTCTCCTCAGACGCTTTTAATTTTGATTTTTGGGTCATTTTTTTACTGATCTTTTGTGTTTTGGATTTTACATGCTCTGTACTATGACATTGGGCATCGGCCTTGGCAGACGACGTTGATGGCATTTCATCGTCTCGGCCATGACTAGTGGCAGCAGCTTCAGCACGAGGTGGAAGTGGATCTTGATCTTTCACTATTTTTTTAACCTCCACATTTTTGTTCTCCATATTTTGCGCACAACTAAAAGCCACCACAGGTATACAATGTAGATGGATGGATAGTATAGTATTATGGGGGTCATTCTGAGTTCGCTCTGTAAATTTTTTCGCATCGCAGCGATTTTCCGCTTAGTGCGCATGCGCAATGTCCGCACTGCGACTGCGCCAAGTAAATTTACTATGCAGTTAGGAATTTTACTCACGGTTTTTTCTTCGTTTTGGTGATCGTAATGTGATTGACAGGAAGTGGGTGTTTCTGGGCGGAAACTGGCCGTTTTATGGGTGTGTGCGAAAAAACGCTACCGTTTCTGGGAAAAACGCGGGAGTGGCTGGAGAAACGGAGGAGTGTCTGGGCGAACGCTGGATGTGTTTGTGACGTCAAACCAGGAACGACAAGCACTGAACTGATCGCAGATGCCGAGTAAGTTTGAAGCTACTCAGACTCTGCTAAGAGGTGTGTAATCGCAATTTTGAGAATCTTTCGTTCGCAATTTTAAGAAGCTAAGATTCACTCCCAGTAGGCGGCGGCTTAGCGTGTGTAAAGCTGCTAAAAGCAGCTTGCGAGCGAACAACTCGGAATGAGGGCCTATATTACTTATGGACGACGAGTGCACTGTCGACACAGAGGTAGGTACAGCCGTGGCCTACCGTACTGCTTATATATATAATATACTGTATATAACGGACCTGGTGGACACTGTCAGCAGACTGCTAAACTAGTATGAAGAAAAAAAAAAAACACCACAGGTATACAATGTAGATGGATGGATAGTATAGTATTATATTACTTATGGACGACGAGTGCACTGACGACACAGAGGTAGGTACAGCCGTGGCCTACCGTACTGCTTATATATATAATATACTGTATATAACGGACCTGGTGGACACTGTCAGCAGACTGCTAAACTAGTATGAAGAAAAAAAAAAAACCACCACAGGTATACAATGTAGATGGATGGATAGTATAGTATTATATTACTTATGGACGACGAGTGCACTGACGATACAGAGGTAGGTACAGCCGTGGCCTACCGTACTGCTTATATATATAATATACTGTATATAACGGACCTGGTGGACACTGTCAGCAGACTGCTAAACTAGTATGAAGAAAAAAAAAAGCCACCACAGGTATACAATGTAGATGGATGGATAGTATAGTATTATATTACTTATGGACGACGAGTGCACTGACGACACAGAGGTAGGTACAGCCGTGGCCTACCGTACTGCTTATATATATAATATACTGTATATAACGGACCTGGTGGACACTGTCAGCAGACTGCTAAACTAGTATGAAGAGAAAAAAAAAGCCACCACAGGTATACAATGTAGATGGATGGATAGTATAGTATTATATTACTTATGGACGACGAGTGCACTGACGACACAGAGGTAGGTACAGCTGTGGCCTACCGTACTGCTTATATATATAATATACTGTATATAACGGACCTGGTGGACACTGTCAGCAGACTGCTAAACTAGTATGAAGAAAAAAAAACCCACCACAGGTATACAATGTAGATGGATGGATAGTATAGTATTATATTACTTATGGATGACGAGTGCACTGACGACACAGAGGTAGGTACAGCCGTGGCCTACTGTACTGCTTATATATATAATATACTGTATATAACGGACCTGGTGGACACTGTCAGCAGACTGCTAAACTAGTATGAAGAAAAAAAAAAAGCCACCACAGGTATACAATGTAGATGGATGGATAGTATAGTATTATATTACTTATGGACGACGAGTGCACTGACGACACAGAGGTAGGTACAGCCGTGGCCTACCGTACTGCTTATATATAATATACTGTATATAACGGACCTGGTGGACACTGTCAGCAGACTGCTAAACTAGTATGAAGAAAAAAAAACCCACCACAGGTATACAATGTAGATGGATGGATAGTATAGTATTATATTACTTATGGACGACGAGTGCACTGACGACACAGAGGTAGGTACAGCCGTGGCCTACCGTACTGCTTATATATATAATATACTGTATATAACGGACCTGGTGGACATTGTCAGCAGACTGCTAAACTAGTATGAAGAAAAAAAAACCCACCACAGGTATACAATGTAGATGGATGGATGGATAGTATAGTATTATATTACTTATGAACGACGAGTGCACTGACGACACAGAGGTAGGTACAGCCGTGGCCTACCGTACTGCTTATATATATAATATACTGTATATAACGGACCTGGTGGACACTGTCAGCAGACTGCTAAACTAGTATGAAGAAAAAAAACCCACCACAGGAGTGTTTTTCAGGCAGACAAACGTATACTGGACTGGTGGTCACTGTCAGCAAAACTGTGCACTGTACTCCTGCTATAACTGCTCCCCAGTCCCCACAATTAGGCAGATTGAGCAGTGCACTCAGCACAGATATATCATGCAGCAGTGCAGCACACTGAGCACAGATATGGTCGAGCGTTTTTTTCATGTAGAGAAACAAAGGATTAAACTCACTGGTGGTAAACCCTGCACTGTACTCCCTAACAGCTGCTCCCCGTCCCCAATCCACCCCACAATTATAACTAAGTCACTCAGTTTACTTTTTTCTTTTCTAATATAACAGAGAGGACGCCAGCCACGTCCTCTCCCTATCAATCTCAATGCACGTGTGAAAATGGCGGCGACGCGCGGCTCCTTATATAGAATCCGAATCTCGCGAGAATCCGACAGCGGGATGATGACGTTCGGGCGCGCTCGGGTTAACCGAGCAAGGCGGGAGGATCCGAGTCGCTCGGACCCGTGTAAAAAAAGGTGAAGTTCGGGCGGGTTCGGATCCCGAGGATCCGAACCCGCTCATCACTAATAAAAATGTAATCAGACAATTACATTTTTAATCAAAGAGTACCCCAGCAAAAAAACATTATGGCCCATAATGTTTATAGTAATACCGCAGTTACAATTTATAGAGTTTTTCTATGCATAATTCTTGAATATATTTGAGTAAAAATCCTGGGTTTACCTCTTGCACATGCAACAAGTTTGGGTCAGCTTAATGAATTAGATTAACTTCATTCTTAAAGTTTTCCTAACAGGTCATGTTTTTAGGGTTTCTGTCTGGAAGCAGATGGGATCATTACTAACACAGCAAAAGGGGCATAACTAGGGGATTTGGCACCAAGGCAAAATTAAAATGATGCCCCCCTCCCCCCCCATTCTACTTACCAGCTATAAATCTACTCCACCTGCACTAAACATTGGCCCTCATTCCAAGTTGTTCGCTCGTTATTTTCCTTCGCATCGGTGCGATTTTCCGCTAACTGCGCATGCGCAATGTTCGCACTGCGGCTGCGTCAAGTAAATTTGCTAAGAAGTTTGGTATTTTACTCACGGCATTACAAGGTTTTTTCTTCGTTCTGGTGATCGGAGTGTGATTGACAGGAAGTGGGTGTTTCTGGGTGGAAATTGGCCGTTTTATGGGTGTGTGTGAAAAAACGCTACCGTTTCTGGGAAAAACGCGGGAGTGGCTGGAGAAACGGGGGAGTGTCTGGGCGAACGCTGGGTGTGTTTGTGACGTCAAACCAGGAACCAAACTGACTGAACTGATCGCAGTGACAGAGTAAGTCTCGAGCTACTCAGAAACTGCTAAGAAATTTCTATTCGCAATTTTGCGAATCTTTCGTTCGCAATTCTGCTAAGCTAAGATTCACTCCCAGAGGGCGGCGGCTTAGCGTGTGCACTGCTGCGAAAAGCGGCTAGCGAGCGAACAACTCGGAATGAGGGCCATTGTCGTGCCGAGGTGAGAATGTATATATTTTTTTATTTGCTTAATTCTGAATCAGGACCAGTATTTGGTAGGGGTATAGTATGGTATGCCGGCGGCCGGGCTACCGGCAACCAGCATAACGGCGCCGGGAGGCCGACCGCCGGCATACCGACAGCGTGGCGAGCACAAATGAGCCCCTCGCTATTAAGTCTCCCTCCAGGGGTATCGTGGACCCCCATGAGGGAGAAAATCTGCTGGTATGCTGGCTGTCGGGATTCCGGCGCCGGTATACTGGGCGCCGGGATCCCGACAGTCGGCAACCTGAAGACCACCCGTCGGTAGGTCTAAATCTTTGCCATTTTGTTTTGGGAGAAGATCAATGTCCAAACACACCATGCACATACAGTAGGATCCCTGTCTGTGTAACTGGGGTTTGCTAGCGTGACTGAACATGATAAGAACATACTGCGTGGGTGAAGAATGGAGCTTTGCAGTTGCATTCTGAACTCACTGGTGTGAGCTGCTCCCTTATATCACTCCCTGGACCTACAATTATTTGGAGATAGAGGACCTGAACCAAGCCCCCATATGGAACCTCATGGACCTTTGCTGGAGGTAAACCATCTGAATTGAGGAACCTACTTTCACTACTACACCAAGGAACTGCAATACTGCGGAATGCAGAGCCGCTTAATAATCCTTGATCATCTGTGGTAACTATTGCTAACAAAAGACTACTCTGTTGGTACATTTGGATACAGAAGGGGACTTTCTATATAGGAACAGGTTCTATCGCCTCCTCCATTTTTTCAGCTAAATGTATCTGGGAGATATGCCGTACACCCTTTTCTAGGGTTTATTAATATCTTTTGTTGTATTTGTTCATTCCATGGACATTTTAGTGAATTTTATATGAAATAAATATGTTTGTGTATTAATTTGCTCATCTCATATATGACCGTTTAGCGCTAGAATTTTATTGTTGAACTCATTTATATACCTTCACACTCAAATCCCCTGTCTGATCTCGGTTTTTGAACATGGTTTCAAGCCATGTTACACCTCGTTCACAACACAGCTTTGACTGGGATTATTCCTGGGTTGACCCCTTTCACACTGGACCCATGTATGCAGGGGAGCTTTGACAGAGGAGGGGGCCAGTGTGCACCTCGTGTGGGCCCCCACCTCTGCACGGCGCAGTAGTCTCCAGCAAAGTGCTGGAGTATACTGCGCATGCGCAGGTCTCCAGAAACATGGCGCTTGCCATGTACCGGTGACCAATTCAGCTATTGCGCTTGCGCAGCAACCAATTTGGCTGCAATTTTCACCGCAAGAGCAGCGCCCGATGCTGGACTCTGGAAAGGTGAGTAGTAAAATAGGTATCTGGACAAGGTTGACACCAATAAGGGTGACACCAATTGGTCCACACATCTTTGGTCGACACCTGAAATAGGTCGACATAGACAAAAGGTTGACATAGAAAAAGGTCGACATGTTTTTTTTCTTAATTTTTTTAACTTTTTCATACTTTACGATCCACGTGGACTACAATTGGGAATGGTAACCTTGCCCAAAGCATGGCAAGCAAAGCGAGCCATGCGAGGGGACACGGTGCACTAATTGGGGTTCCCGGTAACATTACGGAGAAAAAAATATATATAAAAACTCATGTCGACCTTTTTCCATGTCAACCTTGTTCATGTCGACCTTTTGTTCATGTCGACCTATTAGAGGTGTCGACCTAAGACATGTCAACCTAAGAGGTGTCGACCTAATTGCTGTCAACCTTGAGTCCCAGACCCATTAAAATGAGGGTGCAGTCTGCATTATAGAAATGCCTATGCATGTATGCCCCCTTCTGCACTGCCTCCTTCTGCCTCCAGGTGAAATACCAGCTGCAAGCTTCTGCCACTGATAACCAATCAGTAGCTTTTAAAAATAATAACCCAGGTTGCGCCTTTCACATGGCAATTTATGCGGGCCGGTGAGGGGTTTAAATTCTCGGGACAGACAACCTGTGCTGGCCCTGTTACACTAAGGCAGGGGTGTCCAACCTTTCACCTTCCCTGGGCCACATTAGAAGATGAAAATTTGGTTTGGGCCGCACATAAAATAAAATAACAGTAACGATACCTGATCGTCCAAAAAAACCATAGAAAACATAGTTAACATATTAAACTTACTTGTAGCTGTGCCCCTGTAGCTGCGTCCCTTGTAGTTGTGCCCTTGTAGCTGCGCCCCTTGTAGCTGTGCCACTATAGCTGCGCCCCTTGTAGTTGTGCCCCTGTAGCTGCGCCCCTTGTACTGTGCCCCTTGTAGTTGTGCCCCTGTAGCTGCGCCCCTTGTACTGTGCCCCTTGTAGTTGTGCCCCTTGTAGTTGTGCCCCTGTAGCTGCGCCCCTTGTACTGTGCCCCTTGTAGCTGTGCCCCTGTAGCTGCGTCCCTTGTAGTTGTGCCCCTGTAGCTGCCCCCTTGTACTGTGCCCCTTGTAGCTGCCCCCTTGTACTGTGCCCCTTGTAGCTGCCCCCTTGTACTGTGCCCCTTGTAGCTGCCCCTTTGTACTGTGCCCCTTGTAGCTGCCCCCTTATACTGCGCCCCTTGTAGTTGTGCCCCTGTAGCTGCCCCCTTGTACTGTGCCCCTTGTAGCTGCCCCCTTGTACTGTGCCCCTTGTAGCTGCCACCTTGTACTGTGCCCCTTGTAGTTGTGCCCCTGTAGCTGCGCCCCTTGTAGTTGTGCCCCTGTAGCTGCGCCCCTTGTAGTTGTGCCCCTGTAGCTGCCCCCTTGTACTGTGCCCCTTGTAGCTGCCCCCTTGTACTGTGCCCCTTGTAGTTGTGCCCCTGTATCTGCGCCCCTTGTACTGTGCCCCTTGTAGCTGTGCCCCTGTAGCTGCGTCCCTTGTAGTTGTGCCCCTGTAGCTGCGCCCCTTGTAGCTGTGCCACTATAGCTGCGCCCCTTGTAGTTGTGCCCCTGTAGCTGCCCCCTTGTACTGTGCCCCTTGTAGCTGCCCCCTTGTACTGTGCCCCTTGTAGTTGTGCCCCTGTATCTGCGCCCCTTGTACTGTGCCCCTTGTAGCTGTGCCCCTGTAGCTGCGTCCCTTGTAGTTGTGCCCCTGTAGCTGCGCCCCTTGTAATTGTGCCCCTGTAGCTGTGCCCCTTGTACTGTGCCCCTTGTAGTTGTGGCCCTGTAGCTGCCCCCTTGTACTGTGCCCCTTGTAGCTGCCCCCTTGTACTGTGCCCCTTGTAGTTGTGGCCCTGTAGCTGCCCCCTTGTACTGTGCCCCTTGTAGTTGTGCCCCTGTAGCTGCGCCCCTTGTACTGTGCCCCTTGTAGCTGTGCCCCTGTAGCTGCATCTCTTGTAGTTGTGCCCCTGTAGCTGCGCCCCTTGTAGCTGTGCCACTATAGCTGCGCCCCTTGTAGTTGTGCCCCTGTAGCTGTGCCCCTCGTACTGTGCCCCTTGTAGTTGTGCCCCTTGTAGTTGTGGCCCTGTAGCTGCCCCCTTGTACTGTGCCCCTTGTAGCTGCCCCCTTGTACTGTGCCCCTTGTAGTTGTGGCCCTGTAGCTGCCCCCTTGTACTGTGCCCCTTGTAGCTGCCCCCTTGTAGTTGTGGCCCTGTAGCTGCCCCCTTGTACTGTGCCCCTTGTAGCTGCGCCCTTGTACTGTGCCCCTTGTAGCTGTAAAAAAAAAACACACACACGCACAGACACATACTTACCGCTCCTGCAGCGCTGCCTCCGTCTCCGTCCGCCGCTCCACGTGTTCTTGTACAACCAACTTCTCCGCTGGGCTCCTCTACTCTCGCGCTGCTCAGTCACGTGTGCCGCTATGCAGCGGAGGAGGGCTACACTGTGACTGACAGCGGAGAGGGCGTGAGCTGGTGCTGGTCCCAGCAGCAGCAATCCAATCAGGATGTGCTGACAGCCTGCTGGGGCCGGCTCAGCCTCACATGTGGTGTCCGTACTCGGAAAAAAAAAAAAACCTCTGCTGCAGCGCTGCTCCTGGGCCGCATTACTAGCCGACTTGGGCCGCATGCGGCCCGCGGGCCGCGGGTTGGACAAGCCTGCACTAAGGTGATCATTCCGAGTTGATCGCTAGCTGCATTCATTCGCTGTGTAGCGATGATTTTGAGTGTATGGCCCTCATTCAGCATCAGTTGCAAAAGCAAATAATTGCGCAGTGGAGATTATCGGCACACTGCGCATGTTTTCACAACAAAACAGAAGACGTTACATACGCCAAGTCTGGTTTCTGTGTTCCTAACTAGGGGGGACATTTACTAAGCAGTGATAAGAGCGGAGAAGTGAGCCAGTGGAGAAGTTGCCCATGGCAACCAATCAGCATTGAAGTAACATCTATAATTTGCATACAATAAAATTATACAGAGCTGCTGATTGGTTGATGGGGAAACTTCTCCACTGGCTCACTTCTCCTCTCTTATCACTGCTTAGTAAATGTACCCCTAGGTATCTGCGAACACAGTAACGATCGCAAGTAGCAATGAAAAAAAGGAGTGGTGGAGGCGTGTCAGTGGGATGGGTCTACAATTTCTGCAATGCAAGGCGTGTAGTGTGTGTTGTGGGCATCGCAATATATGAGAACAGACTGCAGAAATTGCAAATGCTTCATTTACACAGGCAGTGGTAGTACTGATGGCAACAGCAAAAGTACAGATGGTCATGCTAATACTTGCAAAATAACAGGCAGCTGGTGGTGTTTACAGGGAATGCTGTTTAGTGTGCTATATGACTAATTAAACAAATTAGGTTTCATAAATCCACAAAATAACACTTTTCTTTAGGTATGTATGTTGTCATGTGTATGCTCATTTTAGCACAGCGTTGTGCATAATTTATTAGTGTTGTACGCAACACGTTACTTTAACATTTTACATGTACAGTATGTATATGTATGTATTGTGTTCACACTAGTGGTCGAAGTGGAAATTTTGAAGTGGGGTATGCAAAAGTCAAGGATGTAATTATGCGCAAGCCCTCGGCGTGCACGCTCTAGAAAAGGGGCGTGGTCACCCAAAAAGGGGGCGTGGTCACAAAAAGGGGGCATGCCCCATGTAGTAGAACCCCTTATACTATCTAGTACTCGTACCCCTTTCACTTTATAGCACACGGTACGAACTGAAATTCACATTATAGCACACAGTAGGAGCCGAAATTCACATTGTAGCACACTGAATGAGCCGAAATTCACATTGTAGCACACTGAATGAGCCGAAATTCACATTGTAGCACACTGAATGAGACGAAATTCATATTGTAGCACACTGAATGAGCCGACATTCACATTGTAGCACACTGAATGAGTCGACATTCACATTGTAGCACACTGAATGAGCCGACATTCACATTGTAGCACACTGAATGCCGACATTCACCTTGTAGCACACTGCATGAGACGAAATTCACATTGTAGCACACTGAATGAGCCGAAATTCACCTTGTAGCACACTGAATGAGCTGAAATTGTGACAGCAGGGACAGCCAGAGTGACGACAGCGAGAGAGACAGTGACGACAGCAAGAGAGACAGTGACGACAGCGAGAGAGACAGGGAGAGAGAATGACGACAGGGAGAGAGAGAGTGACGACAGGGAGAGTGACGACAGGGAGAGTGATGAGAGTGACCACAGGGAGAGTAACGACAGTGAGAGTGACGACAGGGAGAGTGATGACTGTGACAACAGGAAGAGTGACGACAGTGACGACAGGGAGAGTGACAACAATGACGACAGGGAGAGTGATGACAGTGACGACAGGGAGAGACAGTGACGACAGTGACGACAGGGAGAGTGATGACAGTGACGACAGGGAGAGACAGTGACGACAGTGACGACAGGGAGAGTGACGACAGGGAGAGACAGTGATGACAGGGAGAGTGACGACAGGGAGAGTGACAACAGTGACGACAGAGAGAGTGACGACAGGGAGAGTGACGACAGTGACGACAGGGAGAGTGACGACAGTGACGACAGGGAGAGTGACGACAGTGACGACAGGGAGGGTGACGACAGGGACAGTGACGACAGGGAGAGTGATGACAGGGAGAGTGACGACAGTGACAGCAGGGAGAGAGGTGACAGCAGGGGAACATTACCTAATTTGTTGCTGGCAGCAGTGAGCGGTGGGCTGCTAGCTACGTCGGGCGGCTAGTGGCTGGCGCCAGGCGGCTGGTGGCTCGTGGCTGGCGGCGGGCGGCTGGTGAGCGGTGGGCGGCTGGTGAGCAGTGTGCACGGGTGGCTGGCGGTGGTGAGCGGCTGTGAGTTAATACAGCGCTCTACACAGCCGCCGGCCGCCGTGCAGGGACTGGGAGCACGATGTGCAGCAGGATGGCCACTTCCCTCGCCTCTTGCTGCACTTTCTGGGCTCATTTCCAGGTCAGTGGAAGAAGTGGCGGTATACCATACCGCCGTATACCGCCCCACTTCGACCACTGGTTCACACCATGACCCTTAATGCCTGCCTAACATTATTCTGACAGGATAGAACAAGAAACAAACCATCCCAGTTTTGTGCTGACATCGATGTATAAGAGCTGCGTTTATTCTCGGAATTTTGAATAAATGTACGCAACTTTGAGTTTGCAGCTATGTATGCAATGGGAGTGGCTACATTTGCGATGTGGTTATATAATCTTCGCAGATTTGGCGATGCGATCGCGATCAGTTGTGTCCAGTCGCAATTGCAATCCCTGCTAAATGAGGGCCTATGTCAAGAAAAAGTTGTATGGAAAAGACCATCTCTGTCCTGAGAGTAGCGTGAGTCTTTAGAATCGCAAACCCTGGGAGATTTCATTTTTATAGCGTGCTGACAGGTGTGGAGTTGATTAAAAATGTATGAGGCTATTGTAGTAAAAGGTGGTTGTTAATGTATTATTTTAGGCAAGGGGCAAGCACCATCTGTGTGATCCTGATGCTCTAGCACAATTTCCGAGGGCCCGAAGCCTTTTATCCCCTTATATCAAAGCATACTGTCCAAAATGTTTCTTTCAAAAGTTTTAAAATGAATATTTGCAGTTCCAGATTATGAAACCTATTTATCAAGGGTTTTCTTTCATAACACTTTGCAGGATTTGATGGATTGTTGTAATGTACAAACAACCTAGTCAAGGACATTTCACAGAAATCTCCTGCAAAAGGCTAATTAGCGCTGCAGACTGCAGTCCCCATTATTGTCAATAGGGAATTTGATCTGACACCTATGTCAAAAACTTGTTTGGCCCCCATTAGTTTACGCCATATTCGAATGTTATAAATCGCTTTATGCCAAAGCAGGCACTTGTCACAGCAGATCCCACTCCTGCACAGGGCCGTCTTATCAGCATTGTAAGCCCCGGGTAATGCAATGCGCTGGGGCCCCTACCCACACGCGCACAGTAATAAATGGGAAACAATCATAGCATGCCCCTTCAATGGTCCTGCACGGTCACTTCACATGCTTCCAACCCTGCTCAAAGGCTCATAGAATCATGGGCCCCTACACAGCTGCCCATTGGCCCACGAGTTCATCGGGAAATACAAACCGGGTTTCGGATTGGTTCAGATTCACAAAGTTCAGGTGAATTTGGCTTTCGGGAGAACTGACCACATATCTTTAATTAAAAATGTTCTAACTAGTTTTTGTTTTAATTTGTCATCCGGTTTTAGTTTTGTATTAGGTTTTTGCCACATAATTTGGGCCTTTTTTAGTTCCTAGAATATTATTAACCCAAATAACATTATTTCCACTTATTTCCAGTCAATTTGGACCACCTCACAGCTCACAATATTGTTTTCATCCAGTTTAGGCCAAAGGCTGCAGCAAGCTGTCTGGTTAGTAAGCGACAGAGTAGTGGCACAAACATTCGGCAGTTTATAGCACATCTATAAAAAATTGCACATAGCAGTTACAGTACTTATATGTTATGGATACACAGTGGGTTATGGCCTGCGGACTTACAGTACTTGTATGTTATGGATACACAGTTGTGTACAGCCTGCGGAGTCACATTATTTGTATGTTCTGAATACACAGTGGGGTGCAGTACGAAAAAACGACAACTTTTTTTTTTTAATTTTTTCTACATTTTAATTTAACCAGTTGAAAACAGTGCAGCACACAGTAGAGGGCCATACACTATATACAGCACAGCCACTTTAGATGGACACAACTCTGACAATTTACACAGCAGAGTACAGTGCAGCACACAGCAGCGTGCCCCTTGTATACACTGACTATACACACAGCTCAGCAAATTTACAGCAGAGTACAGCACAGCACACAGCAGTGTTCCACTTGTATACACTGACTATACACATAGCTTAGCCAATTTATAGCAGAGTACAATGCTGCACAGAGCAGCATGCTTGAGCAGAGTGAAGTAATGCCGAGTCCTGGCTGCGGTATCCTTACAGAATCCGATGCTGGGAGGATTTCGTTTTACCTCGACATGGAATCTGGGCCTGGTGTAAGAAACCCTGAGATGCAGCTCAGGTAGACTAGGATCCCGGAATTCGAAGCAGTTTGGATTCCAGGGAATCCGAACCGCTCATCTTTCGTTATCAATGAATCATCCTGCAAGCTAAACCGTGGGAGATTCTTTCAGTTATACCACAACCACAGAAAATCTCAAACCACAAGTTATTCTATATAACGCATTTCATGTTGTCTGTGAATGAAACCGATGTGTGCAATCTATAATGATTTGAAATTACTTGATTAATAGACCTGGACGTTCTAGACTGGCCACAAATGGGACCGATCACTGAATGACAAGATCTGTGTCCAAGCGGCCTAATTCAGATTGTCACAAAGCGGCTATTGTACACAAACTGGTTGATGTTTTGTTACTGTGCATGCATCTGAGCCGTGGGGGTAATTCAGAGTTGACTGCAGCAGCAAATTTGTTAGCAGTTGGGCAAAACCATGTGCACTGCAGGGAAGGGGGGGGGGGGCTGATATAACATTTGTAGAGAGAGTTAGATTTGGGTGGGTTATTTTGTTTCTGTGCAGGGTAAATACTGGCTGCTTTATTTTTACACTGCATTTTAGATTTCAGTTTAAACATACCCCACCCACATCTAACTCTCTCTACACATGTTATATCTGCCCCCCCTGCAGTGCACATGGTTTTGCCCAACTGCTAACAAAATTGCTGCTGCAATCAACTCTGAATTAGGCCCATAGTGCGCATGTGCAGTGATTGAATTGCGATGGTGGTGCAATGAGGAATTAGTTGCAAAGCGAGTGACAGGTAGACAATGTTTGGGAGTGGCAATGGGGAGTATCATGGCCATTCAGATGGTACCAATGTATCTGCAGTTACACGCCGCTAGACGGAAATGATGCACCACAAGTGGGCATTCCTATGCTCAGGTCAGTTTCTGCGCATATTAGCATATAATCGCAACTGCAACAAGCAATAGCAACACCAATCGCAAAAACAATCACATCTGAATTAGGCCCAATGTGAGCACAAATAAGCAGGCTCCTGGCCTTTCTGGTGTTCTGGTGCAATAGACAGATGACTTCAAACATATTTACCAGTTTGCCCCAAAATAATCCAGTGTCACTACCAATACCACAGCTATAGCAGTGGTGAGCAGGAAAGACGCTATGATGAATATTGTTACATATAGGACACTGTGTCATTTTCATATCACCTTGCTCCTTGTAATGCCTTTTTTTTGTCTTTTGATGGAAGACGGATGTCACAAAGGGCTGAGTCAGGCCAATGCTTTTAACTCAGTAGGACACAGAGAGCCCAGTGAACACAGGCCGTCCCTGAGGGCTATTACACTGTCCCCGCTGATGCTGAGAATCGCAGGGGTTAAATGAGATTAACACACTGACATGGGCTCATTATTAGCTACAGTAAAGAGGGACCGCTATTTAAATGTCCTCTGGGGGGTCCTGCACAGTAGCCCCTATTTACTTAACATTTGCAAATGAACACGTCTAGGGGCTAATGATGATCTAGTTTATTTTGCCCTAGTACTCATGAGCGTGGACATTCACACATTGTAGAAAATGCTAATTTAAACAACTTCAAGAAAACCAACAACTATTACACACACTACAGTACAATACCTCCCTTTATCTCCCAACACAAGTGTTTATGTTGCATATCAGTTTATGTGTATTTCAAGATATGCATGAGTGAGTCTAGAATGATATGTACTTATAAAACACAAGTTATGTTAGTTCCATTGAAGATCTTCAGTATATAAACATCATCACTTACACTCATTACACACCAGTTGGTATTAAAAGGAATGATACATTATTTACTGTAGATTATATAGGGAAGAATCAGGACTATAAAACAGGACTATAAAACATATTGCTTTAGGTGACACGATTCCAGGGGCAGCAGAAGATGCCACCTATCCCTCTCACCAGTGACAATCACCCCTTCCCTCCTTCAGCAACTGCAGTACAGTAGTAAGTGCATAATGACACTTATTATCCTGTACTATAGATTGCAAAGATATTAGAAGTCACCAAGGAATGGCTGAGTGCTTTATGAGTGTTGAAGAACTCTAAGATATAACCCTTTCCCCACTTAGCCTTTTTGTCCTCTCATGGCTTAAGCTGGGTACACACCTGACTGAGATGTCAGCGGTCCAGCTTTTGCGCAGACTGAGTGGCCGCTTGATATGTCAGTCAGGACACCCAGCGTGGGTGGGTATTTGAATTTGCCTGCCTAGCTCTAACATCAGCCCCCACAGCAAGTATACGGGCAGTCATCAGATTGCCCGTACTCACAGCCAGCTGTGCCCACATATCTGAAGATTTCAGTTTCTCCATTTGACCACGGACAACTATGGCTGTCTGTGAATGCAGCCACTTGCATTGACATGCCAGCACCATTTTTATAACACGCCCACTGAATGGACCACTGTAACTTAGCATTTCGTATGCAGATACAGCCGCAGTCACACACAGAATACAGGCATGCTGCATCTCATTTTAATCAGCAGAATCTGCTTGTGCCCCTAGGCATTGTAAATACCCTAGGCATTTGCATAGTTTGCCTATGCCTAGGGCCGGCTCTGTGAAAGTGGTAGTATTCTGTATGTTCACAATATAATGTTAAGACGTGTCATAAACACAAGAGAGAATAGTATCACTGGTACTATTCTAAAAAAATGCAAAACTTGCATTTTACTGTATAAAATGTTGTGAAACACAAAATGCTCACATCTGTTGTTTACCTCCTTCATGAATTAACTGGGTGTCTTCTTTCCTGCTGTTGTTTTCCACAATGGAAAAAAAAAATAGAAATCCGAATAGACATCTCTGCAATGTTACATAATACATACACACAGAACTGCAACAATACGAAATAAAGTATTTTAACTGTTATGAATACTGCCAATTAGATATGATTACATCATAGAGCTGCTGCTATCATGATCAGCAAATAGCTTTTAGATAAGGTGTGATACCTGCAAAATATACCACACTGAAGAAATGTATATCCCTTTGTATATTATATATGTATTTCTTATAGCAATGTTCTTATTGTACTGATAAATATTATGGATATATTGAGCGGTGATAAGCAGTAAACTCCTATTTCTTAACGCTTGTCTTCCCTGTAAACCCCCAAATCACATCGCTTTCATGAGTGCATTGGACTTAATGGAATACATACCTTTTACTGGCGACCAGGATCCGGGCTGTCATGATTCCGACAGTGGGATCCCCGCCACCAGTATTGCCACTCTGTGGGCATGCTGTGCTCACCACACTGCAGGATCTATTCTCCCTCTATGGGAGAGAAGCCTGTATTCCTGTGGCGAGATTTGAGCGCCTGTCGGGATTCTGTCGTCGGCATTGTGACCACAGTGTTGTAATTATGCCTTACTTTTCAACCTTAATGCTTTGTGGTATGCAGCCCCATTTTCTGATGACTGGATGTGTCCCCAAATTGTCAATAGGTTTATTTGAATGACTGGTATGTTTTATATTCTTTGAAAACTGTTCACTTAGTTTATTATGCAAAATACCTGTGTGTTTTTAGTTGTGAAAGTCAGGATTCATATTTTGGCCCATTGTCAACTTTATTATGTGAAGCAGGGGAGGAGAGAAAGTGTGAGGGAAGGGCTTACAGGGATGCATAACCACACCCCCAATATGTCCCCTTCAGCTTCTACAAATGGACATGGTATGCACAATGCCTCATGCTTGGCCACACTCCACCTTAGAAACTATGACCCTGATGTAGAGCAAGAATAGCGTAGAAGACTATCAGAAGGTGGACATTCTGATACTAAACAAAATACAAAGCATCTGGACATGATACTAGCCAAATATTCCAGATATCATTCCAGATATCACATACCAAGCTATGACTGCATCTAAAAGCATAACTTGAAGGTTTGGGGGTGTTAATACATGCTCACTTGCTCTGAAGTCTCCACTCTTATATTCTGTTTTGCTGCATCTGGTATGGGGTACCTTAAATCTGTTCAGGGTACAATGAAATCTCAGGAATATCAAGGTATTCTAGAGTGAAACATACTGCCCAGTGTCAGAAAGCTATGTGTTATGGGCCATAGGTCCTCCAAAAGGATAATGACCCAAACAGCTAAAAGTACAAAGCATTGGACTGTTCTGACGTGGCCTCCTATGAGCCCTGATCTAAATACTACCGAATGTCTATAAAAACAGCTAAAACATGCAGCCTGGAGAAGGCGCCCATCAAATGAGACAGCAAGAAGCAGTTTGCTCAGGTAGCGTGAGCCAGGTTACCTTAGGGTAAGGGTCCCCTCATTTCTGTCTATGTCATTTTTATTGGTTTTATTATTTAAAATTATTCTGTTGAATCAAAAAACAAATACAAAGTCTGATTTCTATTAAATATGGAAAAATATTAAATATTTACAGAAAAATATGGGTTCTTATTTTTTTAATGGTCCATGTCTGTATATCCACATAGGAAGCTGAAAATAGTGAAGGTTAAGAGTCAGTGGCACAAATCAATATACATGCTTGTGTAAAATCATTGTTAGAACTATGTAGCAGCAGGGACAATATAGTTGAGAGTCGGTGACTTAAATCAGTCTACCTGCTTCTATGCAGTCATCAGTAAGACTGGACAGCAGTCTGTAGAAGTCAGTGGGGTGGTAGGAGTGGGGCCATCTACACAGATGTTCACCTTCACAGCATTCACCGAAAAACAAGTACGGTTGTTATAGCTGAAACACCGTCAGTGTCAGACTGGGGCATGAAGGGCCCACTGGGGAAATGCCATGTCTAGGGGTGTGGTCAACCACCCCAGAAATTTTGGCTAGCCGAGAGTGCATAGGCCCCTTGATGAATATATATAGTAAATACTGATAGTGCATGCATATGATAAACATATGTATAACTCAAGTGCATATTCTAGAACTTGTTCCCTAGAGAAGAAGGTGGGCCCACAGGCAGTTGGGCCCACTGGGAGTTTCCCTTGTACTCCTATGTGCAGTCCGTCCCTGCACACCGATGGCATATGCTCTGGCTACTAGATATGCTTTGGTGCAGAGCCATAACTAGACTTTTTGGTGCCCCGTGCCAGAAAGAGAATTGGTGCCCCTCCCCCCCTCTCCCCCCGTGCCATAAAGACAATCACCCCCCTATTTTTCCAATAGGGACATAAGGTGCATGCCACACGAGGAAGGGCATGACACAATTGATTCCAAAGCAAGACCATGCTATAATGCTCCTTCCCATATATATATATATATATATATATATAGCAATATTTCCACTGGGTGGAAGGTGCACTCTCGCTAGACCATGTAATTTATATCCTTAAGTGTCCATGTGGGCTTGTATACGTTGGTCTGACTACACGGCCATTTCGAGACCGGATGGCTAATCATCGGTCCTCGATTCATACTGCATTGACCACAGGCAAAACTGATAAACCGGTAGCCAGGCATTTTTTAACTGCCAAACATCAAGTTGCCAGTCTCAAATGTAAATTAATTGATTGGATTCCACCATGTCCTACTGGTGGCGACAGGTCCCTGCTGTTGAAGAGACGCGAAAGCTATTGGATACATCGGTTGGATACTGTCGCTCCCAGAGGACTAAATGAGTCCAATCCATTTAATGTTTTTTTGTAATAACATAAAAATGTTTTTTCCTTTTGTTTATATTTATGTTTATTTCTATATCATTTATTGTACCCTTGGAACCAGTCACAACCGAGAAAATCGATATATACTTGTGTCTTGGAGGGCGATTGTTTCGGTTCTCCTTATTATACATAACACCAGGCGATGATGCTATTTATGCATTTTGTTCTAATCACATTAGGTAATGGTTATTAGAAATATATCAATCTAGTGTGTACATAGGCAGCCTAATATTTTTAGGCTCTAATGGTTCCTACAAGAGAAATTATACGTATCAGTATCCTTTAATTTAATTTTATTTTTAATTTTTTGTTTATAATAGTCCCATTATGCAATGCTTGTCTGTATGGACTACCCCCCAGGCCTAGGCATCTGTAAAGTGTTGATTATTTTGTCACTTCCCATGATCACTTTGATATTGTTTTGGTATTTGAATTTGAGTTACGCCCCATGATATATTGTACCCAGTCACCTGAGTAAGACTTCCTTTTGAGCATTATTTTGGGTAGGAACCCAATTTAGAGTTCACCCACTGATTTTTCCGTTTATCGGGTGCATACCCGTGTCATTTCCGGCCCTGTGGAATGCATTTCCGGCAGGTGGAACGCATGAGCTCCGCGTCCTGCCGGAGTAGCGTTTTTAGTAGAGATGTGCACTTGAAATTTTTCGGGTTTTGTGTTTTGGTTTTGGGTTCGGTTCCGCGGCCGTGTTTTGGGTTCGACCGCGTTTTGGCAAAACCTCACCGAATTTTTTTTGTCGGATTCGGGTGTGTTTTGGATTCGGGTGTTTTTTTCAAAAAACACTAAAAAACAGCTTAAATCATAGAATTTGGGGGTCATTTTGATCCCAAAGTATTATTAACCTCAAAAACCATTATTTCCACTCATTTTCAGTCTATTCTGAATACCTCACAATATTATTTTTAGTCCTAAAATTTGCACCGAGGTCGCTGGATGACTAAGCTAAGCGACCCTAGTGGCCGACACAAACACCGGGCCCATCTAGGAGTGGCACTGCAGTGTCACGCAGGATGGCCCTTCCAAAAAACACTCCCCAAACAGCACATGACGCAAAGAAAAAAAGAGGCGCAATGAGGTAGCTGTGTGAGTAAGATAAGCGAGCCTAGTGGCCGACACAAACACCTGGCCCATCTAGGAGTGGCACTGCAGTGTCACGCAGGATGGCCCTTCCAAAAAACACTCCCCAAACAGCACATGACGCAAAGAAAAAAAGAGGCGCAATGAGGTAGCTGTGTGAGTAAGATAAGCGACCCTAGTGGCCGACACAAACACCGGGCCCATCTAGGAGTGGCACTGCAGTGTCACGCAGGATGGCCCTTCCAAAAAACACTCCCCAAACAGCACATGACGCAAAGAAAAATTAAAGAAAAAAGAGGTGCAAGATGGAATTGTCCTTGGGCCCTCCCACCCACCCTTATGTTGTATAAACAGGACATGCACACTTTAACCAACCCATCATTTCAGTGACAGGGTCTGCCACATGACTGTGACTGAAATGACGGGTTGGTTTGGACCCCCACCAAAAAAGAAGCAATTAATCTCTCCTTGCACAAACTGGCTCTACAGAGGCAAGATGTCCACCTCATCATCATCCTCCGATATATCACCGTGTACATCCCCCTCCTCACAGATTATCAATTCGTCCCCACTGGAATCCACCATCTCAGCTCCCTGTGTACTTTGTGGAGGCAATTGCTGCTGGTCAATGTCTCCACGGAGGAATTGATTATAATTCATTTTAATGAACATCATCTTCTCCACATTTTCTGGAAGTAACCTCGTACGCCGATTGCTGACAAGGTGAGCGGCGGCACTAAACACTCTTTCGGAGTACACACTTGTGGGAGGGCAACTTAGGTAGAATAAAGCCAGTTTGTGCAAGGGCCTCCAAATTGCCTCTTTTTCCTGCCAGTATAAGTACGGACTGTGTGACGTGCCTACTTGGATGCGGTCACTCATATAATCCTCCACCATTCTTTCAATGGGGAGAGAATCATATGCAGTGACAGTAGACGACATGTCCGTAATCGTTGACAGGTCCTTCAGTCCGGACCAGATGTCAGCATCAGCAGTCGCTCCAGACTGCCCTGCATCACCGCCAGCGGGTGGGCTCGGAATTCTGAGCCTTTTCCTCGCACCCCCAGTTGCGGGAGAATGTGAAGGAGGAGATGTTGACAGGTCGCGTTCCGCTTGACTTGACAATTTTCTCACCAGCAGGTCTTTGAACCCCAGCAGACTTGTGTCTGCCGGAAAGAGAGATCCAAGGTAGGTTTTAAATCTAGGATCGAGCACGGTGGCCAAAATGTAGTGCTCTGATTTCAACAGATTGACCACCCGTGAATCCTTGTTAAGCGAATTAAGGGCTCCATCCACAAGTCCCACATGCCTAGCGGAATCGCTCCGTGTTAGCTCCTCCTTCAATGTCTCCAGCTTCTTCTGCAAAAGCCTGATGAGGGGAATGACCTGACTCAGGCTGGCAGTGTCTGAACTGACTTCACGTGTGGCAAGTTCAAAGGGCAGCAGAACCTTGCACAACGTTGAAATCATTCTCCACTGCGCTTGAGACAGGTGCACCTCCTATATCGTGCTGAATTGTATAGGCTTGAATGGCCTTTTGCTGCTCCTCCAACCTCTGAAGCATATATAGGGTTGAATTCCACCTCGTTACCACTTCTTGCTTCAGATGATGGCAGGGCAGGTTCAGGCGTTTTTGGTGTTGCTCCAGTCTTCTGTACGTGGTGCCTGTATGCCGAAAGTGTCCCGCAATTCTTCTGGCCACCGACAGCATCTCTTGCACGCCCCTGTCGTTTTTTAAAAAATTCTGCACCACCAAATTCAAGGTATGTGCAAAACATGGGACGTGCTGGAATTTGCCCAGATTTAATGCACACACAATATTGCTGGCGTTGTCCGATGCCACAAATCCACAGGAGAGTCCAATTGGGGTAAGCCATTCCGCGATGATCTTCCTCAGTTGCCGTAAGAGGTTTTCAGCTGTGTGCGTATTCTGGAAACCGGTGATACAAAGCGTAGCCTGCCTAGGAAAGAGTTGGCGTTTGCGAGATGCTGCTACTGGTGCCGCCGCTGCTGTTCTTGCGGCGGGAGTCCATACATCTACCCAGTGGGCTGTCACAGTCATATAGTCCTGACCCTGCCCTGCTCCACTTGTCCACATGTCCGTGGTTAAGTGGACATTGGGTACAGCTGCATTTTTTAGGACACTGGTGACTCTTTTTCTGAGGTCTGTGTACATTTTCGGTATCGCCTGCCTAGAGAAATGGAACCTAGATGGTATTTGGTACCGGGGACACAGTACCTCCAACAAGTCTCTAGTTGGCTCTGCAGTAATGATGGATACCGGAACCACGTTTCTCACCACCCAGGATGCCAAGGCCTCAGTTATCCGCTTTGCAGCAGGATGACTGCTGTGATATTTCATCTTCCTCGCAAAGGACTGTTGGACAGTCAATTGCTTGGTGGAAGTAGTAAAAGTGGTCTTACGATTTCCCCTCTGGGATGAACATCGACTCCCAGCAGCAACAACAGCAGCGCCAGCAGCAGTAGGCGTTACACGCAAGGATGCATTGGAGGAATCCCAGGCAGGAGAGGAATCGTCAGAATTGCCAGTGACATGGCCTGCAGGACTATTGGCATTCCTGGGGAAGGAGGAAATTGACACTGAGGGAGTTGGTGGGGTGGTTTGCGTGAGCTTGGTTACAAGAGGAAGGGATTTACTGGTCAGTGGACTGCTTCCGCTGTCGCCCAAAGTTTTTGAACTTGTCACTGACTTATTATGAATGCGCTGCAGGTGACGTATAAGGGAGGATGTTCCGAGGTGGTTAACGTCCTTACCCCTACTTATTACAGCTTGACAAAGGCAACACATGGCTTGACAAATGTTGTCCGCATTTCTGTTGAAATACTTCCACACCGAAGAGCTGATTTTTTTGGTATTTTCACCAGGCATGTCAACGGCCATATTCCTCCCACGGACAACAGGTGTCTCCCCGGGTGCCTGACTTAAACAAACCACCTCACCATCAGAATCCTCCTTGTCAATTTCCTCCCCAGCGCCAGCAACACCCATATCCTCCTCATCCTGGTGTACTTCAACACTGACATCTTCAATCTGACTATCAGGAACTGGACTGCGGGTGCTCCTTCCAGCACTTGCAGGGGGCGTGCAAATGGTGGAAGGCGCATGCTCTTCACGTCCAGTGTTGGGAAGGTCAGGCATCGCAACCGACACAATTGGACTCTCCTTGTGGATTTGGGATTTCGAAGAACGCACAGTTCTTTGCGGTGCTTTTGCCAGCTTGAGTCTTTTCATTTTTCTAGCGAGAGGCTGAGTGCTTCCATCCTCATGTGAAGCTGAACCACTAGCCATGAACATAGGCCAGGGCCTCAGCCGTTCCTTGCCACTCCGTGTGGTAAATGGCATATTGGCAAGTTTACGCTTCTCCTCCGACAATTTTATTTTAGATCTTGGAGTCCTTTTTTTACTGATATTTGGTGTTTTGGATTTTACATGCTCTGTACTATGACATTGGGCATCGGCCTTGGCAGACGACGTTGCTGGCATTTCATCGTCTCGGCCATGACTAGTGGCAGCAGCTTCAGCACGAGGTGGAAGTGGATCTTGATCTTTCCCTAATTTTGGAACCTCAACATTTTTGTTCTCCATATTTTAATAGGCACAACTAAAAGGCACCTCAGGTAAACAATGGAGATGGATGGATACTAGTATACTTATGGATGGACGAGCGACTGCCGACACAGAGGTAGCTACAGCCGTGGACTACCGTACTGTGTCTGCTGCTAATATAGACTGGATGATAATGAGATGAAATCAATATATATATATATAATATCACACTAGTACTGCAGCCGGACAGGTATATATATTTATTATGTAATGACTGATGACGGACCTGCTGGACACTGTCAGCTCAGCAGCACCGCTGACTGCTACAGTAAGCTACTATAGTAGTATGTATAAAGAAGAAAGAAAAAAAAAAAAAAACACGGGTAGGTGGTATACAATTATGGATGGACGAGCGACTGCCGACACAGAGGTAGCTACAGCCGTGGACTACCGTACTGTGTCTGCTGCTAATATAGACTGGATGATAATGAGATGAAATCAATATATATATATATATATAATATCACACTAGTACTGCAGCCGGACAGGTAGATATATTTATTATGTAATGACTGATGACGGACCTGCTGGACACTGTCAGCTCAGCAGCACCGCAGACTGCTACAGTAAGCTACTATAGTAGTATGTATAAAGAAGAAAGAAAAAAAAAAACACGGGTAGGTGGTATACAATTATGGATGGACGAGCGAGTGCCGACACAGAGGTAGCTACAGCCGTGGACTACCGTACTGTGTCTGCTGCTAATATAGACTGGATGATAATGAGATGAAATCAATATATATATATATAATATCACACTAGTACTGCAGCCGGACAGGTAGATATATTTATTATGTAATGACTGATGACGGACCTGCTGGACACTGTCAGCTCAGCAGCACCGCAGACTGCTACAGTAAGCTACTATAGTAGAATGTATAAAGAAGAAAGAAAAAAAAAAAACACGGGTAGGTGGTATACAATTATGGATGGACGAGCGACTGCCGACACAGAGGTAGCTACAGCCGTGGACTACCGTACTGTGTCTGCTGCTAATATAGACTGGATGATAATGTGATGAAATCAATATATATATATATAATATCACACTAGTACTGCAGCCGGACAGGTAGATATATTTATTATGTAATGACTGATGACGGACCTGCTGGACACTGTCAGCTCAGCAGCACCGCAGACTGCTACAGTAAGCTACTATAGTAGTATGTATAAAGAAGAAAAAAAAAAAACACGGGTAGGTGGTATACAATTATGGATGGACGAGCGACTGCCGACACAGAGGTAGCTACAGCCGTGGACTACCGTACTGTGTCTGCTGCTAATATAGACTGGATGATAATGAGATTAAATCAATATATATATATATAATATCACACTAGTACTGCAGCCGGACAGGTAGATATATTTATTATGTAATGACTGATGACGGACCTGCTGGACACTGTCAGCTCAGCAGCACCGCAGACTGCTACAGTAAGCTACTATAGTAGTATGTATAAAGAAGAAAGAAAAAAAAAAACCACGGGTAGGTGGTATACAATTATGGATGGACGAGCGACTGCCGACACAGAGGTAGCTACAGCCGTGGACTACCGTACTGTGTCTGCTGCTAATATAGACTGGATGATAATGAGATGAAATCAATATATATATATATATATATATATATATATAATATCACTAGTACTGCAGCCGGACAGGTATATATATTTATTATGTAATGACTGATGACGGACCTGCTGGACACTGTCAGCTCAGCAGCACCGCAGACTGCTACAGTAAGCTACTATAGTAGTATGTATAAAGAAGAAGAAAGAAAAAAAATAACGGGTAGGTGGTATACAATATTATATATATATTATATACAATTATATATATATATATATATATATATATATTAAACTGGTGGTGATTATTAAACTGGTGGTCAGGTCACTGGTCACACTATCAGCAACTTGCAAGTAGTACTCCTAAGCAGACAATCACAATATATATTATACTGGTGGTCAGTGTGGTCACAATGGCAGTGTGGCACTCTGGCAGCAAAAGTGTGCACTGTACGTTATATGTACTCCTGAGTCCTGCTCTCAGACTCTAACTGCTCCCCACTGTCAGTGTCTCCCCCACAAGTCAGATATACATTATACAGTCACACTATCTATCACTTCAGCAAGTAGTAGTACCCCTCCTAATGCTCCCCAAAATTACTACTGTGTCTCTCTCTACTCTAGTCTCACTCTCTTCTCTATAAACGGAGAGGACGCCAGCCACGTCCTCTCCCTATGAATCTCAATGCACGTGTGAAAATGGCGGCGACGCGCGGCTCCTTATATAGAATCCGAGTCTCGCGATAGAATCCGAGCCTCGCGAGAATCCGACAGCGGGATGATGACGTTCGGGCGCGCTCGGGTTAACCGAGCAAGGCGGGAAGATCCGAGTCGCTCGGCCCCGTGTAAAAAAAAATGAAGTTCGGGCGGGTTCGGATTCCGAGGAACCGAACCCGCTCATCTCTAGTTTTTAGTACTGCGGGTATTGTTGAGAGTGGCTCTGGACGGCGGTTGTGATGTGCGGCTGGAGAGCCGCGTCTGTGGGGCATTTGAGAGCCCTTCGTGGAGCACTAGCCGTGAGTTCATATCGGCGGGAAGCCTTTGCGAGTTGCACTTGAAGTATCCGGTCATTTCCGGTCTGGGATATTTAAATAGCAGTCCCGTTGCTGTCATTTGGTATGCAGCACAGGGACGCTCTGCTCCTTTCCCGACCTCTGTAAGTGTTACACTTTGTGCTATTTACCTTTCATTGAACTCATATTGAAGTGAAACATAGATGCAGTTTCTGTTGTTATTTATGCAGCACGTCGTGTATATCGTGACCCTGTAGCTGCATCATGATAGCAGGATCTGTTTGATCAGGTATGTTTGTGATTATTCCTAATGAAGTATAAGAAAGTGTTCTCTGTCTACCATGAGTATAATCCATTGTTAATATTCGATATTCGATCTCTAGATGTATATTCAATATCATTTACATCTACGACTTTTATGGCTGTGTCCGGATATGCTATTCCTTTTGTGCTAGAAAGTTTTTTGATGACTATGACCTGATCTTAGGTGAGCTGTTTTACAGTATATGGTACTATGAGTTTGGGTGGCTTTGTCACAGGTGTTGGTGGTAGATTTATGTAAAAGTAGCATGGTCACACACACTAGAAATTGGTGAGATGGTGTATTTTAATAGTCGAATATACTATGGGAAGGTGATCAGATGTTACTTGGCCTGGGAGGCGTAGTTCCCTGTATATGTGAATTTGTCTATACTTTGTTTTTTTCATAGACACATGATTAAGATTTGATGAACGATGTTAACCTAAAGAGTCATTAGTCTTGAGAAAGGTTCGTCATACGGACCGAAACGTTGACATGTAAGGCTTTTGGACTTTCCCAATAAAAGTCTCTTTTTTAAGAACGGACTTCATTCAATCAGCGAGAGTGCACCGTCCACCCAGTGGAAATATTGCTGTTCGAGTGGACCTGATTGGGTTCATTGGGAGCACCCGCAACGTTGGAATTTATGGGATGAGAGTGCAGGATCAACGTGGATATATATATATATATATATATATATATTTATTTATTTATTATACACACACATTTATAGAGCACTGCAAGAAAATGGATGTGGACACAAATCCTCTTTACACCACACTCGTGCACTTAACCCGAGAGCTCGCTGCCATTCAGCCACAATACCCCTCACTAAATAATACATTTCAATATATTGCCACACCCAGGACTCAAACCCACAACCTGTTGCATCCCAGCTAAACACCCCACCCACCGAGCAACTTGAACATGTATAAAAACTATGAGATTTCTAACTATATGGAGCTACCTGTACTCTGTAAAAAAAATACTACGAGTGGGGGAGGGGAGGGTAATGCTCTCTTCCTGGAAGCAGCTAAGCTGCCGTCCTCCCTTTGGCAGTAGCGGCCCCGGAGTCTCACACAGCAGCCAAGCAGGCAGTCACTATTGTTAGTGCCGGTGTCCCAACGCGCCGCATTACAGGGAAGAAGATGCACTCAATAAACTACAGCTCCCAGCATGCCTTAGCGCTAGAATGCTTCGGCGCTAAGGGCTGCTAGGAGCTGTAGTTTTAGTGCGTCTACTTCCCTGTAATGCGGCGCGTTGGGACTCCGGTGCTAACAATAGTGACTGGCTGTCAGAACTGACTGACTTGCTGCATCATTGTAAAAGGTGAGAGTGCTGTGCAGTGTCAGTAACACTGCACACCCACTGCACTGCACAGCACTGTCACCTTTTACATTGATTCAGCGTCCAGACATTACCCTCCGCGATATCACCCACTCTATCCATTACATTAGCCATCTCGGGGCTTCCAGGCCGGCATCCCAGGTGCTGTGTTGCAGAGTCAGGGCCTCTGGGGATCTGGGCACAGTTAAAGCGGGGAGGCACTTCTGTGACATCACACTCAGAGGAGGCTCCGGGGCTCAGAGAGTATGAGGCACGGGGAGGGCTATGAAAGCCTTCCGCTATGCTGCTTTCATACACATCTATGCCGGTGGCTGCAGCAGCTTTTTTTCCACCTGCACCGCGGCTAGGGAGTGGGGATTGTTGATGCCGGAGGGGGCAGGCGGACTGGCAGCAGGACATAGGACGCTGCAGTAAAAGGATTATTTTTTTCCCTATCTACAGCGCAGAGACTTGCTGAAGATGCAGTGGCATACCCTCCAACTGTACCTTTTTGGCAGGTACAGTACCTTTTTTTTTATGGTCTGTACCGATTTTTGGCTCTCCAAACTTCCATTGAAAGTATAGGAAAAGGGGCATGACCACACCCACTTTACCCATGGCCACACCCCCTTTTTGAATTTGTAGCGATTTTTATATGTAAATTGTTGGAGGGTATGTTGCAGCAGATGCAGTGGGACTATTTGGGGGGTGGGCCTGGAGCTGCAGCACCATAAGCCCCATTGGTAATCCTGCTCTGGGAACACACAGCAGCCTCTCATTGGATGTAACCTGAGTGGGAGGGTGTTTCTCCCCCAATCAGCTGTGGACTGGGTGTGATAGACCTGCTGCTTACCCAATGAAAGCTCCTAGCCATGCCCAGCGTTATACACACAGGCACAGAGTCACAGATCTGGGCTATTATATAGGAGATAGGCATTCCCAACCTCGGTCTCAAGAACCAATAAAGGGCCGTAGTGACGGGGAGATTTCCCCAGAGATGTGTGCTGAGCGGTCTAGCACGCATCTATCCGGTGTCCCTCTGCTCCAGTGCTGCCATGCACCTGTACCCCACAGTGTATCCATGACATATAAGTATTGTGACTACCTTGTGGCAATGTTTCATAGATCTGCTGTAAACTGCCGTGTGTTTGTGCTGCTGCCTTGTTGGTTAGTATCCAGCCAGCCTGCTGTAATCTTTCGCCTAAACTGGATGAAAACAATATTGTGAGCTGTGAAGTGGTCAAAATTGACTAGAAAGTACTGGAATGTAATATTTTTGAGGTTATTAATATTGTAGGAACAAACAAATGACCAAATTATGTGATTTTAGCAGTTTTTAAATTTAAAAAATATATGGCTCCAAAACCAAAACCGAATCCAAAGCACAGAGTTAATACAGATCCAAAACCAAAACACGGGGGCCGGAGCACATGGGGCGGATCCTCATATATACTTGATAGCGGTATGGATGGTGTAATAGTTAGCATTACTGCTTCACAGCACTGAGGTAATGGGTTCAATTACCATCACGGCCCCAACTGTGTTTGTATGTTCTCCCTGGACTTGCGTGTGTTTTCTCTGGGTACTCTGGTTTCTGCTCACGATCCAAAAATGTACTGCTATGTTATTGGCTCCCCACAAAAATTAACACTAGTGTTTGCATGTTGATGGGCAAAGTGGTTATTTTATGCCGTCAAATTCTATGTTACATTTCAGTAAATCCTTTTTGGCTTTGCATCTTGTGAATGCTGGTTTTTCATTCATCTCCCTAAGGAGGGGTGTGTGTTGCCATAGAATTTATTATGGAAATGTGCACCATGTTAGATGGTAGTGATAAAATGCTGCTCTCTCTCATATACAGTATATATATATATATATATATATATATATATTATACACACACAGTATAATATACACACACATCTGAGATGGATTGATAGATAGATAGATAGATAGATAGATAGATAGATAGATAGATAGATAGATAGATAGATAGATAGATAGATAGATAGATGCTCCTAATGTGTTGTGTTTGCATAGGCTAAGTCCATGCTAAAATGTGCCAGTGTTAGATCATGACAAAATCACAAGACTAGAATAAATCTCCTGTTTGCTGAATAACAACATCAACCTCACAAAACTATAAACAGGGACAATAATTACCTGTTGGGAACAAAAAAAAAAAAAAAGAATAGTATGCAGCCTCTAATCATACAGTCACAGAATATAATTCATTAGATTAAGTATTAGAAACAAAAAAAAGGTCATACAGACATGCGTGAATAATATAGAATATAGCTGAAGGTGCAATGGCAGACTGGTATAGTTGTAAAGAGGGCAATAAACCAAATTATTCTGTGCTGTAGTGTCTCGTTGACTTTTTCATTACTGGGCCAGTACTTCAATCTTTTGCAAATCAATTCTTAAATCATTTATACTTGCTACAAAATATTCTTACTTTTAATGGGATTTTTTTTTTTCAAAAATATTTTTATTTAAGCTCTGCACAATACAGTTGAGAAATATTTGCAGGATATGGTTTGACAGAAAGTCAAAATAGTAAAAGATAGGTAAAAAATAATCAAATTAAAAAAAACATAGAAAACAATCCCTAAAGTAGAGCCAAATATGTTTCTGATATTATAGGAAAATCTAATTAGAATGGACAAAATTACATAACCATTTTAGGCAACATTGGAGAATGTAAATTGAAATATGCGAAGAAGGACGTAGTATATAGTGTTGCAGTAACCTAAGATGGTAAAACAAACAGATAAGTAACAGTTACCAAAACAATAAAAAGAAACAAATAGAAAGTGGTGAAATACAAGACACAAGCACAACTTGTGCTTACCCAATGCTCACGGGTTGTCAAGTTATCCAAGGAACATACCAAAGTTGTGTAGGAAAAGAGGGAACAGGGGAATCAGAAGAAAAATTTGTGAGAAGAAATAGAGGTGTTGGGGAAAGTAAGAGAGTGATGAAAACCAATAAATGGCAAGAGTGCCATGTAGTATGCTGGAAGCATTGCTGGGCAGCTAATTTGGTAGGCAGTGGAAGCGTCTGGATATATTTGCCCAAGCATTGAAACAATGCAGATGTCAATAATTCTTTATTCAATGTTGTTTCCATCCAATCCATGGTAAATAAAAAGAGTAATCTAATGGGCCTTAAACATTTGTCGATCCGCCGCCGAGCTACCTGACGGCGGATACGGCCGGTGGGCGACCCGGCGGCTGGGGGGCAGTGACGGGGGGAGTGAAGTTTCTTCACTCCCCCCGTCACCCGGCTCCACAGCAGTGCAGGCAAATATGGACGAGATCGTCCATATTGGCCTGCATGCACAAGCAACGGGGCACCAGCGATGAACGTGCGCGGGGCCGCGCATCGTTCATCACTGGTGCCTCCACACTGAAAGATATGAATGGTATCTCATTCATTAATGAACGAGATCGTTCATATCTTTCAGTATTCTCGTCCACTGTGTAGGGCCTATAAGATGGTCATTACTAAAGTGGGGGCAGAATCATGAATACGTTGTTGAAGGATAACCTTTAAGACAATGACTGCCAAAATGAGTAATTCTTATTCTTTATTTTTTATCAGTTCTGGGAATACCAGGCTGGTTAGCTAATACCCCTTTTCCACTAGCTCTAAAAACATGGGTAGATGCGCGGGGGCGCACATTTATTTGTGTTTTTTTCTATTGGAAACGGCCCCCCCTGCAAATTCCCGGATCAAGGGATCCGGGAATCCTACCAGGGTAGCTTGCCGGGTTGAACACGTGTTCAAGCCGGTAAGCTGTGTAGTGTAAATGGAAGCCATGTCGATGTGACACGGCTCCCGTTCACGCTGTATGGAAGGGTGGCGCTGGGAGATCATGTGATCTCCCAGTACCGCCCCTGCCGCGTCAGCAGCAGCATCACCAACCCGGCTATATGCCGGGTTGGTGAGCGCAGTGGGAAAGGGGGCTGAGCACGGGCCAAAGCCGGGTAGCACCCATGTCAAGCTCCCGGCTGCGATACGTGCTCACTAGTGGAAAAGGGGTATAAGTAACTAAAGATTACTCGAGGTGAAATGCTACGGAAAGATATTGCTAAAGTAGTATTACCATGATGAATCGACTCCTTCCAGAATTGTTGAATGTATTGGCAGTCCCAAAAACAAAGCATAAGATCTGCATTTAGAACAGAAAGGCCTATTGGACGTTGCTTTTTGTAACAATTTGTATGTCATTACTTGTTGGGATTAGTTTTAGAATCAGTTCAAAAGTGTTGGAGATGTCAATGGTTGTGATAGGCAGGAGTAGGGAGGCCCACAGGCAAATACCCGGAAGCTCAACCTCTGGGTCAAGTTCTGTTCTGAGTATAGCTATTTGATGTAGAATGTGACCCTGATTAATGGGTTCCTTTATACTGGAGTACGATTCAAGAAAGTAGTGGATGAAAGTTTATTTCCAATGGAAAGTCAACTTTTCATTAACTTTTTATTCAAAAAGTAATTGACATCATATTAATTTGTTGCCAGGGTGCTAGAAACAGTATCAAAATTCAGTAAAAAGTTTTCTCTAAATACATCCTCATTATCTCCACTTTGCTGTTTTTTCCACACACAAATAAGATACTTTTAGGAAAATTGTCGCTTGTTCCTTTGTCATCATCAGCTCATGCTTATACAATTTATCTGTGTTGATTAGACACAAGTCTTTCTCCCTAAGTATGACCCTGAACTTATCAAGGGAACTACTGGTCCCATCTAAGCAGATGTTCATACAATCTATCTGTGTTGATTTGACACAAGTCTAAGGTGAAATATCTCCTTATTCATAAAGGGGGGTACTCACGGAGTGATAATCTAAGCAATATGACTAGATTGCTTACACGCTCCGTGTGTACCCCCCACAGTGATAGCGATGCGCAGCCCCACGCATCGCTATCGCTGGTGCTAGATTGGCCTGCATGCAGGCTCAATCTAGCAGGTCGCTCATTTCACCCAGCGGACGCTCAGCACACATCTCTCCCCAGGTCTGCCTGTGAATACGGGCCTTAACCCTGAACTTATCAAGAGAACCATTGGTCCGATCTAAGTTGATTTTCACTGGTTTTATTGTTGAATCCCAATAAAATGTGATTTCCATATTAAGCATCTTCCAAAGAAATTCCTTTATGTTTAACCCAACGTGTTTTGTCTTAGAGACAAAACGCGTTTGCTTAAACATAAAGGGATTCATTCAAAGAACCTGTGACTGGAGAAATAAGAGTGAAAATAAGGGTGAAATCTATTATGTTCACTGAAGTAACAGTATGACAAAATGTCTGAGTGTATTTTATTTTTCTGATTCTGTGCAAATTTAGCATTTTAATAAATTGTGATCAATATTTTTTCAATCAAATTGTATAATGGTGTCAAACTATTTATAATAATAATAATAATAATAATAATAATAATAATAATAATAATAATAATAATAATATATGGGCATTACTTTCACAACAAATAACATCTAGTAAGATTCCTTATTAAGCAAGGTTGGACCTCCTTTTTTAATTTTATCTGGAATTTATTGGAGACCAATTTATTGAAGCGCCATCTTTAAGACAACTGTAAACCATGTGTGTGTGTGTGTATACACACACACACACACACACACACACACACACACACACACACACACACACACACACAAATTTAGTAAGGCAACTTGCCCCGGTGATCTCCACTCCACATGGTGTGTAACGGCAATACAATTCAAGCTGCACTCAGAATACTTTGTAGACATACAGGCCCTCATTCCGAGTTGATCGCTCGCTAGCTACTTTTAGCAGCCATGCAAACGCATAGTCGCCGCCCACGGGGGAGTGTATTTTCGCTTTGCAAGAGTGCGAACGCTTGTGCAGCCGAGCGGTACAAAAACATTTTGTGCAAAACAAGACCAGCCCTGTAGTTACTTATTCTGTGTGATGATGGCTGCGACGAAGGTCCTGAAAATTGACATCAGATACCCGCCCTGCAAACACCTGGACACGCCTGCGTTTATCCAAACACACCCAAAAAACGGTCAGTTGACACTCAAAAACTCCCACTTCCTGTCAATCTCCTTGCGATCGGCTGTGCGATTGGAATTGTCGCTAGAAGCAATGCAAAACAACGATGCTCTTTGTAACCGTACGCCACGCGTGCGCATTGCTGCTCATACGCATGCATAGTTTTGTCATTTTTTTAAATTATTGCTATGCAGCGAACAACGGCAGCTAGCGATCAACTGGGAATGACCCCCACAGTACTAAGAAGGCAGCCAGTAACTGCAGTTAGCAATATCAACATTTCAGATACAGGGGGTATGTACTATGGGGGTCATTGCGAGTTGATCGCTCGCTAGCAGTTTTTAGCAGTCATGCAAACGCTATGCCGCCTCCCACTGGGAGTGTATTTTAGCTTAGCAGAAGTGCGAACGAAAGGATCGCATAGCGGCAGCAAAATAATTTTGTGCAGTTTCAGAGTAGCTTCAGACCTACTCAGCGCTTGCGATCACTTCAGACTGTTCAGTTCCTGTTTTGACGTCACGAACACGCCCTGCGTTCATCCAGCCACGTCTGCGTTTTTCCTGGCACGCCTGCGTTTTTTCTGAATACTCCCTGAAAATGGTCAGTTGACACCCAGAAACGCCCACTTCATGTCAATTACTCTGCGGCCAGCAGTGCGACAGAAAAGCTTTGTTAGACCTTGTGTTAAACTACATCGGCCGTTGTGAAAGTACGTCGCGCATGCGCATTGTGCCGCATACGCATGCGCAGAAGTGCCATTTTTTTTGCATCAACGCTGCGCAGGGAACATTTTCAGCTAGCGATCAACTCGGAATGACCACCTATATCTGAAATGTTGAAATCGCTAACTGCAGCGACTGGCTGCCTTCTTTGTGCATCTAAAAGTCTTCTAAGTGCAGAATGATTTTTTCACACACACACACACACACACACACACACACACACACACACACACACACACACACACACACACATACACACACACACACAATGATACTTCTACTGCTGCTTATTTGTTTTCCCATGAAATTTCTAAACGTTGATAATTATTTTTTATTTGCTGTTTGCAAACGTTAGTTTTGCTGATTAAAAAAAAAAAAAAAAAAAAAAGACTGTCTGTGGCTGTGAGCAATACTCTCTCTGCACTATACTGTTCTTGCCAGCTATTTACGAAAGCAAGTGATACACTTGAGAGTGTCGAACATAGAGGAAAGATTAAACTGGATAAAAGGGGGAGGTGTAGAGCAAGGGGGATGGAAAATGCTTTCTAAAGTAAGATTTTGGATGAGTGTCAGAACTGAAAGCGCATGCGCAGAGCCCCGGGGAACCAGTCTAGGTGCTGCTAGAGCACAGGTAACACTCAGGCGTCCAACTGTGGTTGTTTAAATATACCCCCAAACCCCGCAAGTAATGGCTCTGCTGGGGAGATCAGACTGGCAGGTATGTACTCTGGTGCGTGTTTCTCTTCAAGTATTTATAATTTTTCTGTATTGTAACCCCGCAGACATGTTACTCACGTCTTTCCTTATCCAAAGTAAGCAATCTGGATTTCACAAATATATTTGGCACTGGGCTTTATTGCAGCACACTGTCTCATCTTCTTGGGGACGACACCCTTTACCGTCTGCTGAATTTACCGGTTTATAAATTAAGAACGCGAACACTATTAAGTTGGAATCCCACAGGTGATCGAATGTACTAAATTGTTCACAGCTTCCCTATTTCCAATGCTTCCATCCATATAGCTACTAACAGAAGGGGGTACGCCGTCTCTAAGCTTATGGGGTCGTTGTAGCTTGGTGGTGAGGTGAGTGAGCTTCTAGGTTTATTTTTCTATAACCTATGCAGGTTAAATACGGACAGATATATATATATATATTACTTTTAAAGATCTCCAGATTAATTCTATGTTTTCCTTCCCAAGTAATCGAATTTATTCAAGTGACTAACGACCATTCACAAATAATAATTTAGGAGGTGTGTGTGTGTGTGTGTGTGTGTGTGTGTATATGTATATGTATGTATGTATATATATATATATATATATATATATATATATATATATATATATATATATATATATATAAAATTTGTGTACCCCATGTTCTAAACTGGGTTTTTCTTTACGTTTGTTTAAAACTTTAATGCATTAGACTAATCATAATATATATTATTCCTTCACTTTACAGATTTTTTTTTATTTATGCTTGAATAAAAAATAAGATAAAATCACAAGTTTTTTATTTTAAGTATATAATAAACTTTGTCGGCAAATAGAGTACAGTCCACACTCTTGCAAGCGTATGGTATGGAGTGTAGAAATTACAGTACGGTTAATGACAATTAAAAGTTTAAAGTGTATTATTTTAATCCTTGGTGGATATCTATTTGTGAGGTTTCGAAGTTACAAAGAAACCACAAAAGGCTGTAATAATCTCCACTCTACACCTGCTGTTTATGCGCAGATTACATTTTCGTTACCAGATCTGAATACAAAACACAAATGACATTTATGTGCTGCAGAACACAATGCGCGCTAAAACAATTTGTTCCACATAATTGACGCCCTGTACACAATATGCGTTATGGTACATTGCACCACCTGTGCAGCAATGGCGCAACTGTCGGATGTCTGCGCAGCTAAATCCCAGCGCGTTTGTTTCAGGTTTCGTTCAGATTGTAGAATAACTAAACACAAATTTAGATTATGCCGCTAATTATTTACGGTGTCCTGCAGCTGCGTTGACTAATGTGCAGTTATTTCCTGATAAAATACTTTAAGTCGGAAAAATGTTAAGGGTTTTTTTTAAATACTTTGTCACATAGTATATTATGACTTATGTGTATTTTTCATTTTCGTACAGTTTAATTCAACTCTAGTTTTTAAGAAGCTTGAACTCTGTATATATAAAATTATATTGTTAAAATAACAATATAAAAGCTTGTATAGGTGGTATTGTATGTATACTGTATCTAATATTGAGGTGTGTGTATGTATGTATATATATATATATATATATATATATATATATATATATAAAATCTCGCACTTTAATAAAGAGCTGTATTAGGTGACTGTACTACCCTAATTACCTGCAGTGAGTTGGTAATGATTATTAATGGTATACACTGTAAACTTGGCTATTACGATTATATTTCTGCTCGGTTTTTATTATATCAGATGCTTTTAATATATATATATATATATATATATATATATATATATATATATATATAAATATTTCCTTCGGTTATTTAGAGCAAGTTACTTTTATACCAACTTCATAAAGGATAACAATTGTATGTGTGTGGGGGTGTAGCAATAAATCCCCTTCATTACTATATGTTCTGTATCCGAGAGGGGTTGGTAAAGTCCCACATCCTGACGTGGATCCCTCTGTCAGACAAGGAGTTGGCGCTATTCTAGTTTTCCCTTTATAACTTATTTATATTAGCAGCCTTAATGACGCCAAGCCCTCTGAGAGTAATCACAGGCACTTGCTGTTACAGGCAGCCAGGGACGGCATAACCTGCATTTCAAAGGCACTTTCTATAGAAAAACAACAGGGGCAATTTAAAATGTAGCCCCACCAAAAATGGTAATGAAGATTAGCTACAACTGAGATTCTCTGATGATTATAAGGTTCCTCAATTGATGGAATCAGCACCTGGTTAGTATACAGACACCTTCTTAATAAGTAGTGCTGAAAGCATGCTTAACCCCTCCGTAAATCGCTGCTGGAAATAGGGGTAAAATGATTGGGTCAGGACAAACCACCCAAATATTCTGGACCTGTAATAAAATAACATTTGTTAGGCGTATTCTAAATTTCACAGTAAATTATTTTGTATCCCGTAAACTAAAATTGCATTGTACGAATTGGTAAATTTGCTCTTTTTAAGGCACATTTTGTACACTTTATATAGTGCCTTAAGGATGATTTTTATTATTTGAAATACAGTATATTTTCCTTGTCTAAAAGCGCACTGTCCTTGTTACTCTTACAATGACTCCTATATGCGGGTAAATATCTGTCTATCTGTCCTCTAAAATTCATTAACAAGTTTGGCTGTACAATATTTTTTCTTTACTAGTTCTAAATTACGGATTTTCTCAAAATAATAATTTACCGGCTAATCTGCATCATCTTCACACACGCAGATTTTCCCAATCATGCGGTCTGAATTAAAGAACAGACGCTAAAGTACATTTATTATTATTATTATTATTATTATTATTATTATTATTATTATTATTATTATTCTACAAATCCTTTGCACACTACACATTAAAAATAAATATGAACACCAGAATATTCATATGCTTATACAGTTGTATATGTTTGTGGCATAATTTTTCTTTTAAGTCCTTGTCCACTGGGAAAGGGTATAGGGCCTCAAAATAGTAGTCCACTAATCTGTAGCTAAAATGTACAATATCGACATGCATTGCACGTATAACTCCATTTATTTTCGCAATATAATATTTTAATGTAGCATATTTTGATATACGGTGTAAAAAGATTATGCACAGGCGGCATTTAGTGCAAATTTGAGGCCAAATGAGAACATACAAATGGTGCAAGGTTTTGCGTCACAGGTCCCGGAAAAAAAAAGTTGTGTGTGTATATATAGGTGTAGGAATTTCACCCTTCGTGGGTTGTTGGTGCCCCACAGCTGGCAGTGCAAAAATGCATTAGTCTGGCAGATGATTGTGTAACGGGTTACTGTACTCTGTATCTCGCCTTGGGGAGAAGAGTTAATCTGTCAAGTGTTTATTTAAATGGACACTTAAGTATTTTTGTATCGCTCTCCTGCTTATTACCACATGAGTATGCCAACCGTAACATTTATTTAATGATGGCTTAAACCCTCCACCAATGCATGGCTGGGACTTCAATTACACGAAGAGAGCAGATTATATATGCACTGCATATAATCCCAAAGCCTTAACTATTACCAATGTAAATAACGCACATAATGGCTTTATTACAGTACAGTGTACATACGCATGAATCCCAGTGCATACGAATGTGCTGCAGTTCACATTAATGTGAAAAATTCAATAAAATGTGTGTGTGTGTGTGTGTGTGTATGTGTGTATATATATATATATATATATATATATATATATATATATATATATATATATATATATATATAATGTGTGTGTGTATTAGATCATGGTATATATTAATATAAAATTGTATTATTATATCATGGTATATTTACTAAGCGGTGATTTTCAATACCCTCTTTTTTTTTAAGTATAAGAGCAATAATTACTGCAAAACGAGCATGATTTTACATTCACTATTATTGCCCTTTAAGACAGCAGGCACAGTCTGCAACAAAGTGTTTTGAAAATCCACTGCTTAGTAAATATATCCCCATTATCCCTTTTAACACTCCAGTTGCTCCCAGGAAACGATGTGCTTGTGGATTGCAAGCATGCCACTGATACTCATTATGTTTTGCTAACCATTTTAGTGTTTTTGTTTCTGCTTGGCTGCATCGGAGTGAACGTGTCAGTGTTTAGATAAGTAGTTACAGTGTGAGGAGACACATTACACTGTGTGTGTGTAAGAGGCAGTAGGGAGAAGTGCCTCTGACACTAATGTGACTTTATCTCACTGAGCCAGGAGCCTGGTCTCTCGCCCAGTAATACCCAGAGAGAGGGGGCGGGGGGCTATTTCTGCCAGTCTCCTGTGATTGGGCAATGCTGCTCCCTTCTGTAATTAAACCTCAGCCCCATCCCTGGGGAGGAGTTACCGTAATCGGAGCATTATGGGCGGACAGGGGAAAAGGGGGAATATCTAGCAATCACCAGGCGGGGATCAGTTCTGTAGGAGCCTCCATGCCTGAGAGATAACTGGGACTGGGGAATACACCGTGAACTTGGATTATTTGTTCGCTTTCTCTTATCTGGATACCGGGCACGATGCTGTGGAAACTAGCAGATAATGTTAAATATGAGGATGAGTGTGAGGTGAGGCTGAAGCTGTGCATTTGTCTGCTTTTTAAGAACCTAGCATCTAGTACGATTTTATAAATCGGCAATCCAGGATTGGGCATATACTGATGTCGCAGTCTGTTTCTTAATCGGGTCGCTCGGTCGGGTAATGCGGTGTGTCTTGCTGTACTCTGCACCCCTGCTGTAAACTGCTTTTTTTTATTTTGCACTCTAAATACGTACTTTGTGCTAGAAATGGCGTTGCCCGGTGTGTTTGCAGTGTGCCCGTATAATACTGGCATGTGGCATATGATCTATTAGCAGCGTCCTCCCCGTACTCACACCGTGTGCTGGAGCTACTGGCCGTTATCCCTGTTTCGGGCGCTAGTGGGCGCCAGAGACGAGGGGATCTCATTGAAGTCTTGTGTCCACGGTTAAGATTTGCCGATTTCCACCCCCCCCCCCCCCCCTTTCCTGTTAAGTTTTATTTTGTAGCCTTAAAACTTTATAATCGTTTATAGCAAATTTGTTTTTCTATTGGAATCCCAGCTAAGCATTGCCTACCTCTGAAAGTGAGCGCCATCCGGTTTCCTGTGCAGAATGCGATTTATGTAATTGTAAACTAATGATGACTGTATTGTGTAAGATATCTAAATGAGTGCAATCATGTATAGGTTAGCAGTGTACATACGTTTTGAGTATGGTAGCCAGTCTGAGTTGACTCATTCTTCAGGATTTCACCCTCCCTATTTCCTTGGTCCCAGTCATTCATTTTTATGCATTGGTCACGGTCTGCACAGTGTGGTTGTCTTGGCTCCTGTTGATTAGTTTCAGTCATTTCCAATCAATAGGAGGTATTTAGCAGAGAGGACTGGTCACAGCAGAGCTTGTTCGGGTTCCTTTCTTTCCTGATTAGCTTCCCTGTAATATTAATGACCATGACGCTGTAATCTGCTAACACCAGAGATCAGACCAATTTAAACATTTCTACAAGTGGTTCCAAGAAGCTAGCATTTTCTGCAACTCTCTTATCTGTATCAAACTGAAAAAAAGCGTATGAACAGACTTTGTTTATGTAAAATTATTATTTATTCTGTCACTAATTTTTGAAATTCGTATTTGAAGCCATTAACGGTGCAACACTAAAACGATTTCTAGTTGTAGTAAGATGATTTCTGGAAGATGGTTTGTAGAATATTATTGTTATTCCATTCGTCCTTCTGCAAACGAAAAAAAAAAAAAGTTCTCCATAAGTGGCATGAGATCTAAGATCATATGACTCTCTGGCAAATGTTTAGCAGATGAAACAGTGAATTAATGAACTGTTTATATTTGCATGCACTAGATTTATTACTACATTTTAACAAAGCACACTATACAAAGTAAATTGGCATAACAACATATTAACCCTTTCTCCTATTTTTATTTCTCTATAGGACAGACATGATGGGAGCAGCAATGGTAACCCAAGGTTACCCCATCTATCATCAGTCAGTCAGCACCTGTATAGCCCAGCTCCCCCTCTCTCCCATTCAGGGTCTTCTGACTTCCAGCCCCCATACTTCCCACCTCCATACCAGCCTCTGCCTTACTCCCAATCTGCTGATCCGTACTCCCATCTTGGAGATCCATTCTCCCTTAACTCCATCCACTCTTCTCACCCACCTCCAAGTCAACAACAAGCATGGCCAAGTCGTCAAAACCAGGATCACAGTGGAATTTCCCACCATGGCAGACCTGGGTTAGTCCATCACATACCTTCTCTGGATCCCAGCTCAGGAAGGCTGGGAAGAGACTATCAAAGGAGACCTGATATTCTTCTTCAGCATGGGCATGTAATGGATTCCTCAAACCTAGCGGACAATCTTGGTCTACCAGACATTGGGCAGCAAATGGAGGATGTTGCGGTAATGTCTTCTAAAATAAATCGTGCAGAGGGATAGGGTGTTGTCTGTTGTGTAATGCAGAGATTTTGGCTTTGTAGTAATGACAGCCTGAGCTAGACACTGCTCAATTTGTAACTTTGGAATTTTATAGATTTAGCAGGATTCATTATACTGTAGTTTTAATGGGGGAAAAAAATGTATCTCATATATTGCAGCTTTCAGAAGCTGAATGTATTGTTCTTGTAAACCAGTAAGCTACTTTTGAAAATAAAACTGATGCACAGACAGTATTTTGTTTGTAAATGGTTAAGTTTGCACCCTCCACTAGATAATATCTGGAGTGTTGGGGGGGAAAAAAAAAATACTCATTGCATGTGATAAATGAATAAATGTTTTATCGTCCCTGTTTATAATATAGAGCTATGTAATTATATATATATATATATATATATTAGTGTGTGTATATATGTGTTCATATTGATCATTGGTCTGTTTGCCCAGTTGTATTAATATAATTTATATTTAATTTTTGCTTATAAACTCTAATATAAGTAGTTCCTTGTAGACCTTTTGCAGACTGATACACTAAATTGTTGTTTAGTAAGCATGGAAATGTTTATTTTCTCACACTTATTATAGCTGGATCTTTGAATATTTTGTTAAATATTTCAGATAATTCAATTGTACTTGTCTGAGAACTTTTACAGTTCTTGAGCAGATAAATCAATGTAATGTTAATGTTATCTCTCTCCATTTTTCCTTAGAGTTTGGAAGAGCAAAGTTTAATAATGCATGACCAGACAGTCATTAAAAAAGGTTTGTTTAAAATGTTTCTCTTTGTGAATGTGAAATTATTGTTTTAAAAAAAAATAAAGTAAAAAAAAAAACAAACTCTTTGTTTTTTTACGTAATCAAATATTTGCTGTATTTTTGTTAGGTAAAACATAGAATATTGGGCTTTATTTACCGTAAATGCAGAAATATCAATTTTGTTTTATACAAAATTTTATGTAGTGTGTATTCATATTTAAGTCTTAACTAGACATTTTATTTTCTTGTTTTACAAACAACTATTTTTTTTTGTTCAGCTCAAAACCACCAATGCATTCCAAATCCTTTTAACCCTAGAGAATTGAGTGAAAACAGAGCTTTTTCTATAAACTATCTTGATTACATAGTTGTGTCATGTTAAAAGTATTTTCTTGTGAAGAGATGAGTAATTCTGTTATCACAAACATCCCTATGCTGTGGAGCGTGCAACAATGTCTTTTGTGACTTAATTATTTTGTGTGATGTCCCCCCCCCCCCCCCCCCCTCCATATTTCACTATATGCAAAAGTGTGCCTGCAAATGTATTTATTTAAGCACCCTGAATGTTAAGGAAGAGCAATTAACAAGTTGTATCTGGCACACGTTGGGTATTGCAGAATAGGTGACATTTTAAGGAAAACCTGCTATACAGAAGCTGCTATTTAGACTTTGATAGAATATAAACTGAGTACATTAGGGATGCTTGGGCTGATCTGTAGATTGATCTGTGTCATAAGGAACCTACACATTAGAACATAAACTTGACAGTGTTGGCATTATACGTCAATATCTATCTGTCCATGCTTGCTCTTGAAGGTGTTTCTTGAGCATTTTCGCAGGTTGGGCATTTAATTTGAATCAGGATTGTGTAATCTAGCTATTTTTTTCCCTTGTTGCCCAGCATGTAAACAATGAGCTGCTGTTTCTATAAATCCTTTTGCCATGAGATTCACTCTGATTCCTGATGGCTTGTAAATGGAGTGCGTTGTCAGACCAAAACAGAGCAAGACAAGAAATTTGGAGTATCTTTACAGTTACTTCATGCAGAATCTGAAGACCACTAGGGTTAATTTGTGATGTATGTGTCTAACTGGGAAAGTCATGGGATTAAAGTGAATTCCTGGACTAGTTTAGCAGTTCTAATAGGCACCATGATTTGGTATTACAAGGGAAGCATCTCCTAGTCATACGGTATTGGCAAACCTCCTTTGCCACTAATGCTATCACAATTCTATGACTCTTAATCCAAAAGATTCCCTCTAAACTAGACTTGACTCTGCAGAGGTATATTGTGAACATTTTTTATTTTTTTTATTCTGTTTACAATTCAGAGCATGCATTTGCAATTGGTCTGTACTTGTATTGCTCTGCACATTTACCTCCACATTCAAGTCCTTGAATGCATAGGTTACTTGGACCAAGCTGCCTTCAAGAACTAGAATGAAAAATGTTGCAATTTTTCTGATGTGTAGTACATTGGTAAAATCATATCTGGCTGTCTCATACCAAATAACTTATGTTTTTTAGATATTAAGTCTGTCCCTCAATGGCCTTAGATGGCAAGTAGCCGTTCAGTCTTTGGGAGAAGTTATCTGACTTAATAGTTCCTTTTGTATCTTTTGTTATTCAAAATAATAAATAAAAAAATTGCCTATTTTTGGACCTATTCACCAAAGGAATAATAGTCATGGAAACAATGCCAGGTCCTCTAAGGAACATTAATAATATCCATTGGCTGGTCTAATGAAGTTCTGACTGAACTACTTGCCAATAAAGTACTGCTACAGCCTAATGCATTACATGCTGTGCACCCTCGTAGTCCTTTACCTGGAAGGCTATAGGTTACAGCACTGATTTTCAGCATGTTTCTGTGTGTTTCCTTTATGCAGGAGTGGTGGTTACAAACTCCAGCAGTAAAACAAAAGTTCTTCAGTTATGTAACGGTTGTTGTTTGTTTTTTATTAGTATTATTATTATTATTATTATTGTTAGTCTGCTTTTCACACATTAGAATTTTATAACTGTATAAATTGTCCACAGGGAAAAACACGCTCAGTATGCCCTACCATAAGGATGCACTGATGGGAATTGTGATTAATCCAAATGAAGTTTTCTGCTCTGTTCCTGGAAGACTCTCCCTCTTAAGTTCCACCTCAAAATACAAAGTTACTGTAGCAGAAGTCCAGCGGAGACTCTCACCACCTGAATGCTTGAATGCATCCTTGCTCGGGGGAGTTCTTAGAAGGTATGTATCTATACTACCCCTGCGGCATACAGTTCTGTTTCTGAGCCTCCTCCTAGGACAGACTTTGCTTGTGGCACTGAAAATCTTTTATATAGAGTGCTTTAAAAGAAAAATACACTTTTAGAAGTCTTAATTTCAGTGTATTCTGCTAAATACTTATTTAGGACCATTTGCTATATGGCTGCATTCTTGCGTAAAAGTTGTCCATCTTCTAATTTAGAGACCTGAAGCTTATGGCTTCCATGCTTTTGTGGGACTTTACTACAACTCCCAGTATGCCCTGGCAGTCGGATGATGGCAGTTCGTGCTGGGATTTTTTTTCTTTGTTTCAAAGTTGTTTAAGCCAGTTCTAAATAGTTACTGTGCATAAATTCTCCCTACGCTAATACTTGCCCAACCACTTTTTATTTAATGACCAGGAACAGAGGTTATTTAAAGTAGACAACTGTTGTAGTTTAACAAAACTTTTCTTCCACATTTTCCAGTCAGACTCCGATAACAATGGCGTGCTTTGTTTTTAAAATTTTAAAGCGGACCACAATGGAGCAGACGCGTGAGATTAGAGAGAAATCGTTATACCACATTTTGGTGCCACCTCCCAACAGTACTGCTAATTTAAATTTGAACTAATTGTATTCAAATGAGAAATAGACTCCAATGCTCTGTCTGCCCCATAGTTCTCTCCTGAATTACAGGACACTTCAAAGCAGCTGGTGCCTTTTGAGTGCAGTTGTTTTTTAAGAAGCATTTTTTTTTTAAAGAGATGGCACAGTGAAAAGCTTTTAGAAAACTCTGCTTATAGAGGCCTTCATGATCCCTTGTATTGGGTATTTGCAGTAGTGTCTGCTATAAGCAGAGACATTTTCTGATTTTTGTTAAATATGGAGTGTTTATATATGCTACCAGAAAGATTAGTGTGTGTGTGTGTGTTTTTTTTTTAAGCTATCTTCAAGCGACTTATTTAATAGCAGTGCTTTGTACATGAATGTGGTATAACCTTACCCAAAGGTTCTCAAATGTGGCCCTCAAGGAACCCCAAAGGTCCAGGATTTAGGTATATCCATGGCTTAGTACAGATGGCTAAATCAAATTGGCTGAGGTGCTAATTAAGTCGCCTGTGGCCAAGCAGGGATAAACCTAGACCGTTGGGGTGCCTTGAGGGACAATCATTGGGCCAGATGTATTAACCCTGGAGAAGGCATAAGGAAGTGATAAGTGCAAGGTGATAAACGCACCAGCCAATCAGCTACTAACTGTTTAATTTACATATTGGAGCTGATTGGCTGGTGCATTTATCACCTTGCACTTATCACTGGTTTATCACTTCCTTATGCCGTCTCCCAGTGTTTGAGAATCTCTGACCTAACCCAAAGCATCCACTCAGGTTTGCTTGTGTTTTCCAAATTACGCTACATAATGTAGACTTGTAGCTGTAGTTACATTATTTTGAACCATGTTTAATAGGGCTACAAAAGGGTTTTGTGTGTGTTGTGTTTTTTTTTGGAGTAGAAACAAATGACTATTCACAGTGCAAAAAACAGCCTCATGTGATACGATAACACTAAATGTAATCATTTTAATATAGATTAGCAAACCGGTTGCATCTCTTAAGTTTCTTGGCTATGAAAAAGCTGTATTAGGGGAAAGTTCCCATACAAGTCCCCACAGACCAGTGATCCGCTCTATAGGCGGGTCTTGTGAAATTGTATCTGGATAATCCATAGGCTGTAATATGTACTATTTTAGACACATTGATTCTTAATGTGAGGGAATCCTGCCCTGTGAGGTTTTGTTCTGGGAATAATGCCCTTTTAGTAACTTGAGAGTTTTTGTTGCTAAAAACACTCTCATTGGTAATTTTAATGTCTGTTCTGTCTAATTCTCTTTATCAGAGCAAAATCTAAAAATGGAGGGAGGTCGCTGCGGGAAAAACTTGAAAAAATTGGTCTCAACCTGCCTGCTGGAAGGCGAAAAGCTGCAAATGTGACGCTGCTGACATCATTGGTTGAAGGTTTGTTTTATATTACTATATTTCTTCCCCCCCCCATTATCCTTATTATGATAGGACACCACAAAGGGTCTGTATTGCTGTACAGAGTGCATACAACAGTATAGAGCAAACCTAACAGGACATACCGAATTACAACATGATAAAGTGCAGTGTGCACCTAACAGGACAGATATATATATATACATACATACATATCAAAACTACATACATATCAAAACTACATTTTTATCTATAACTAGGCAACTAGCACTGGCTGTTTCTATATCCCAGTTTATGGGCTCGGCAGATCAGTTCAGAACCTCTTTATTATGAAAGCTATATCAAGAGGAGATGATTGCATTGGCAGTGAAAGGAAGATCACACAAGGGTAGAGGGCCTTGCTTGTCAGAGTTAAATATCAGTCAGGCTGACATGGGTGTATATATAATTGTGGCAGGATGTACGGAGCATATGGGCCCTTAGGTCCAGGAGAGCCCACACCACTTATCCTGCACCCATAGACTATTAGACTCTGGCACAGTGCAAGAGTCTAGTAAGTGTATATGTTGGTGTAACGGAGCTGCCTACACAGAGATTGGACACAGGCCTCATCTCCTAAGAAAACCCCTACTGGCATAGTGACACAGCGGGGTTAGTCAGTGTGTGGGGACAACAGAGTGGGTTAGGAGGAGAGGTGGTAGGCTTTGAAAAATAGATGGGTTTTGATAGCCTGTTTTTAAGCTTTTGGAGAAAGGAAGAGTCCGATAAGGAAAGGAGTGAGTCCCTGTGGTGAGGAGCAGTGAGGGAGATTTGTAGATCTGTAAGATAAGGTAATCCGTTGGGAAGAGGCAGTGGTCATTGACAGAAGGACATGAGCGATAGGTCTTTGGCAGGGTATGAGTTTGGGTGGGGGGAATGGATTGGATGAGAGATTTATAGAGGAAGGGGAGCCAATGTAGGACCTGGCAGAATCGGAATGGATAGAAAAATCAGGTGAACAGTGGCATCGACTGGAGATGCATAGGCTGTATTGGAAGAGGATGCAGTAGTCCTGTTGAGACTTGTATGAACACTAGTGAATGGCATATTCTCCACTGGCAGCTGCCAGGTACAGATCAGAGGAAGAAATTAGCGCATTTTATTATGAAAAGGCTTCTAGCGACTCTTCTAACAAAGGGAGAAGATCGTAATAAAAGGTTATGAAGTTATCCTATTGGTTTTTGTTAGCTTCTTCACATCTACTAGATAGGTAAACTCTGAAATGAAACATTTTACTAATAGACCTCTTTAATTAGGGTTAACAATAGAGTGCTAAAATGTACAGGAACATACTCTGACAAACTGTGTCAAAGCCCTGATCACTAGAGCTTGCACACTAATAGGAAATTATAGAAACTGTAAAATGTACCTGGATTGTGTTGTTTATTTTTTAAATTTTACCCTATGTTTTCTGTTCCGTTACATTGGGATACTCTCTTAATTCTGTGGTCTTGGCTTGGAGGACCACTGGTGTTGAAGTGGTTAATAAGTTCTCATCACTCAGCTGTGAGTCACTTTCCTTGTTACCGGTGTTGGCTAATACGCCTATAGCCTCCTTTTTTAAAAGGACGCTTTCAATGTGTCTCAATCACAATTTATAAGGCATACTGAAGAGAAGAGCTAAATGTATACTTTCTAAATTACATCATGTAGATATCTGCTTTTTAAATTGTCAGTGCAATAAAGCTACTGTAGATGACTATGCTAAAAGATATTTAACTAGAAAATAAAATTCTGTGACACCCACAACCATGAGACTATTTACTGTTAACCTGTGCCTTTTACTCATAGGGGAAGCTGTACACCTTGCTCGTGACTTTGGTTATGTTTGCGAAACTGAATTCCCCTCTAAAGCTGTAGCAGAGTACCTGACCCGGCCACACATAGAACGCAATGAGATGTCGAATCGGAAGAATATGCTGCTTGCTGCTAAGTGAGTAGAAGTGTTTATGGTGAATGTCTGTGGCAGTATGCTCCAAATTGGACAGCATTAATAAGAGTGCTACAAATCGGTCACTCTGTAATTTCTAATATGACTAACCATATGGAGGTTACACTTTAAACTGCATTCTATGAGGACAAATGTGTGTTTGGTTTTTTTTTTTTAACCAAAAGTACAAATTTGATGCCTTGTACAGATTGGAAACTGCACTTTATTTTCTCAATTCCATTTCATAAAGGGGGAGGAGGGGGGAAGAGCAAGGCCATCTTGGGTGCAAAACCATTTGCTTGTGATTTTGGATAGGTCCAGTTATATCTTCAGGTCATAATTTTTGATAGCTGCAAGTATAAGAAATTGCCTAAAGGCTTGTTTATTTGCCCTTTTAGTAATACTGGTCATATATATGGAGTGGCTAGCACAGACCAAACATTCCTACATATGTAAGAAAAAAAGCCATTTGTTTCCCCCAGCACCCTGAATGATAACCGTAACCAGATATAAATTCCACATAATAACAGAATTCAGAGATCTTCGTTACACATATTTGCGCAAATGTGTGAATAAGCCCCAAAGCCGCATCAAGGCGTCTCTGTATATTTGGGGTCCCTAGCGCTATATCTAGGTGCAGGGTGTGGCACCCCAAAACACCAGCATAAGCCAGAAAGCCCAGCGTAGCATACCAGTGAAAAAACTATAGTGTTAATAAATTAGTATTTAGGAAGCCGAAGCTATAGAGAAAGTGATACAAAAATGAGATGCAATTAAAATAGAGAAATAGTGTTAAAAAATTAATAAGTGAAAAGTGTTAATAGAATGTAAGGGTATGCCACACTAAGGCCATCCAGCTCAGCCAGTCCAGAGGCACCACACCTCACACCTCCATTACCCCAATCTGGGTCTAAGATTAACCAGCAAGGAGCCACATGATAATGGCTCCTTACTACAATATGTCTAAGCAAAGAGCTACCTACCTTGGAGCAACCCCATAATGCTCCATGTGGCATGTCAGGGCCTGCACCTCCTAATGCAGGAACCTCTCTGCCTCTCACAACAAACATATATATTGGTAGATGCTCAATTAGCTTAGTGATATCATTCAGGTGCATTTCATTTTTGTATCACTTTCTCTATAGCTTCGGCTTCCTAAATACTAATTTATTAACACTATAGTTTTTTCACTGGTATGCTACGCTGGGCTTTCTGGCTTATGCTGGTGTTTTGGGGTGCCACACCCTGCACCTAGATATAGCGCTAGGGACCCCAAATATACAGAGACTCCTTGATGCGGCTTTGGGGCTTATTCACACATTTGCGCAAATATGTGTAACGAAGATCTCTGAATTCTGTTATTATGTGGAATTTATATCTGGTTACGGTTATCATTCAGGGTGCTGGGGGAAACAAATGGCTTTTTTTCTTGCTTAGAAATACCCCTCCCTTTCGAGCACCTGAATGATATCACTAAGCTAATTGAGCATCTACCAATATATAAGATTCCTACATATGTTGTGTCCATATTTGCCAGAGTAAAATATTCCATTGAAAATTATGGGAGTTAGGTATAATTCTGGAATCCTCACAATCCGTGTTTATACCAAATAAGCTTGGATGACATTTGCAATGCAAAAATAGCCACAGACAATTAGGGATGTTATTCTACATCATGGATGTGGCTTTTGTATGCAAGATGTAATTGGTCCATAGCTTAATGCAGTGTTTATCTGAACAAATGTTTTTATTTAAAAAGCCATAGAATAGATGGATTGCTGTTTGTTTACTGAGCTTCTTAGGAGTTCCCGATTTCCACTCTGATCTGCCATTTGTGAGTCATTAGAATTTTCAATATTTATCTTTTATGCTTTCCAGAGTATATTTTAGAGCAGTTGATTTGTTTGTTTGCCACAACTGTACTACAATTTATACCCCACTACTAACCCCTAAATAACCCTGACAGACTGATTCTCAAAGTAGTACAAACATACAACATTATCCCCAGAAAATATAAGACCCCATAATGGAATATGATCTGTTTCTCGAACAAGACTGTTACAGTGATGGGGACCTAAATAGGCTTGTCAGTATTACGGTTTTATTTCTAGACAAGCCATAGGAGCACCTATTTATTGATTATCTGTAAACTTTGATTGCTGTGTCATTATCAATGACTTTCTCTTACAAGCTCCATAGTCTTTTACTGCAGATTGAGGGTAATTCCAAGTTGATTGCAGCAGGATTTTTTTTTAGCAATTGGGCAAAACCATATGCTCTGCAGGGGAGGCAGATATAACATGTGCAGAGAGAGTTAGATTTGGGTGGGGTGTGTTCAGACTGAAATCTAATTTGCAGTGTAAAAATAAAGCAGTCAGTATTTACCCTGCACATTAAATAAAATAACCCACCCAAATCTAACTCTTTCTGCACATGTTATATCTGCCTCCCCTGCAGTGCACATGGTTTTGCCCAATTGCTATCAAAAATCCTGCTGCGATCAACTTGGAATTACCCCCATCATGTATTGCGTTGATCAGTCTTTTGGATTTAGTTTCACTTCACAGAGATCACGATGAGCAAAATTGAATGCAAATTGAGTTTTGCTGTGGAACAGGTGATACCTTTGTTAGGAGCTGAGTGTCCACTAATTTAGCTGGGACCACAATTTCCCCAGCAAATCTCTAAATCAAATGCTGAACAATGCAATGAGTTTGCAGAACAGTCTTGAAAATGTTGTATTTCTCTGCACTCATATAAAATATTTTAAATATGTACATGTCACCCCCCTCTGCTTGCCTGCTGCTCTCTTACACCTACCATTACTTCCTTAAGTTCAGTTATGGGGTGAGGGACAGGATTTGCTTCTGTTTGTCCACTTTATCTGTTACATTGATCATAAATAATTTTGAATTGGTTCTGGACCACTAACCCAGGGCACCCCTGCAAGTGTCCAGGTGCACCCCAGGGTGCTATGGAGCCCAGTTTAGGAACCTGTGTTCTAATTACTTGTAAACCTGATTTTTGTTTGTGTAATATGGAATGTTTCCTAATGTACATTTCACAAGAAGTATTTGTGTGTGTCTCGTCACTTTTCAGGTTGCAGTGGGGGTGGACTTTTTTTCTTTCCCTAAAGTAATGCTGACTAATTGACTACTCATTTTGTAGTGTGATGCTGGAAAATTAATAGAACAGGAAGTTCTATAGACATTGTTGAAATGGTTACAAATTAGAGATGAGCGGGTTCGGTTTCTTTGAATCCGAACCCGCACGAACTTCACTTTTTTTTTCACGGGTCCGAGCGACTCGGATCTTCCCGCCTTGCTCGGTTAACCCGAGCGCGCCCGAACGTCATCATGACGCTGTCGGATTCTCGCGAGACTCGGATTCTATATAAGGAGCCGCGCGTCGCCGCCATTTTCACACGTGCATTGAGATTGATAGGGAGAGGACGTGGCTGGCGTCCTCTCCATTTAGATTAGATTTAGAAGAGAGAGAGAGAGAGAGATTGCTGTGATACTGTAGATTAGAAGAGAGTGCAGACAGAGTTTAGTGACTGACGACCACAGTGACCAGTGACCACCAGAGACAGTGCAGTTGTTTGTTTTATTTAATATATCCGTTCTCTGCCTGAAAAAAACGATACACAGTCACACAGTGACTCAGTCTGTGTGCACTGCTCAGCCCAGTGTGCTGCACATCAATGTATTGTATATAAAGCTTATAATTGTGGGGGAGACTGGGGAGCACTGCAGGTTGTTATAGCAGGAGCCAGGAGTACATGATAAATAATATTATATTAAAATTAAACAGTGCACACTTTTGCTGCAGGAGTGCCACTGCCAGTGTGACTAGTGGTGACCAGTGCCTGACCACCAGTATATTAGTAGTATTGTATACTATCTCTTTATCAACCAGTCTATATTAGCAGCAGACACAGTACAGTGCGGTAGTTCACGGCTGTGGCTACCTCTGTGTCGGCACTCGGCAGGCAGTCCGTCCATCCATAATTGTATTATAATATATACCACCTAACCGTGGTTTTTTTTTCATTCTTTATACCGTCGTCATACTAGTTGTTACGAGTATACTACTATCTCTTTATCAACCAGTGTACAGTGCGGTAGTTCACGGCTGTGGCTACCTCTGTGTCGGCACTCGGCAGGCAGTCCGTCCAACCATAATTGTATTATATACCACCTAACCGTGGTTTTTTTTTTCATTCTTTATACCGTCGTCATACTAGTTGTTACGAGTATACTACTATCTCTTTATCAACCAGTGTACAGTGCGGTAGTTCACGGCTGTGGCTACCTCTGTGTCGGCACTCGGCAGGCAGTCCGTCCATCCATCCATAATTGTATTATAATATATACCACCTAACCGTGGTTTTTTTTTCATTCTTTATACCGTCGTCATACTAGTTGTTACGAGTATACTACTATCTCTTTATCAACCAGTGTACAGTGCGGTAGTTCACGGCTGTGGCTACCTCTGTGTCGGCACTCGGCAGGCAGTCCGTCCAACCATAATTGTATTATAATATATACCACCTAACCGTGGTTTTTTTTTCATTCTTTATACCGTCGTCATACTAGTTGTTACGAGTATACTACTATCTCTTTATCAACCAGTGTACAGTGCGGTAGTTCACGGCTGTGGCTACCTCTGTGTCGGCACTCGGCAGGCAGTCCGTCCATCCATAATTGTATTATATACCACCTAACCGTGGTTTTTTTATACCACCTAACCGTGGCAGTCCGTCCATAATTGTATACTAGTATCCAATCCATCCATCCATCTCCATTGTTTACCTGAGGTGCCTTTTAGTTCTGCCTATAAAATATGGAGAACAAAAAAGTTGAGGTTCCAAAATTAGGGAAAGATCAAGATCCACTTCCACCTCGTGCTGAAGCTGCTGCCACTAGTCATGGCCGAGACGATGAAATGCCAGCAACGTCGTCTGCCAAGGCCGATGCCCAATGTCATAGTACAGAGCATGTCAAATCCAAAACACCAAATATCAGAAAAAAAAGGACTCCAAAACCTAAAATAAAATTGTCGGAGGAGAAGCGTAAACTTGCCAATATGCCATTTACCACACGGAGTGGCAAGGAACGGCTGAGGCCCTGGCCTATGTTCATGGCTAGTGGTTCAGCTTCACATGAGGATGGAAGCACTCAGCCTCTCGCTAGAAAACTGAAAAGACTCAAGCTGGCAAAAGCACCGCAAAGAACTGTGCGTTCTTTGAAATCCCAAATCCACAAGGAGAGTCCAATTGTGTCGGTTGCGATGCCTGACCTTCCCAACACTGGACGTGAAGAGCATGCGCCTTCCACCATTTGCACGCCCCCTGCAAGTGCTGGAAGGAGCACCCGCAGTCCAGTTCCTGATAGTCAGATTGAAGATGTCAGTGTTGAAGTACACCAGGATGAGGAGGATATGGGTGTTGCTGGCGCTGGGGAGGAAATTGACCAGGAGGATTCTGATGGTGAGGTGGTTTGTTTAAGTCAGGCACCCGGGGAGACACCTGTTGTCCGTGGGAGGAATATGGCCGTTGACATGCCAGGTGAAAATACCAAAAAAATCAGCTCTTCGGTGTGGAGGTATTTCACCAGAAATGCGGACAACAGGTGTCAAGCCGTGTGTTCCCTTTGTCAAGCTGTAATAAGTAGGGGTAAGGACGTTAACCACCTCGGAACATCCTCCCTTATACGTCACCTGCAGCGCATTCATAATAAGTCAGTGACAAGTTCAAAAACTTTGGGTGACAGCGGAAGCAGTCCACTGACCAGTAAATCCCTTCCTCTTGTAACCAAGCTCACGCAAACCACCCCACCAACTCCCTCAGTGTCAATTTCCTCCTTCCCCAGGAATGCCAATAGTCCTGCAGGCCATGTCACTGGCAAGTCTGACGAGTCCTCTCCTGCCTGGGATTCCTCCGATGCATCCTTGCGTGTAACGCCTACTGCTGCTGTTGTTGCCGCTGGGAGTCGATGGTCATCCCAGAGGGGAAGTCGTAAGCCCACTTGTACTACTTCCAGTAAGCAATTGACTGTTCAACAGTCCTTTGCGAGGAAGATGAAATATCACAGCAGTCATCCTACTGCAAAGCGGATAACTGAGTCCTTGACAACTATGTTGGTGTTAGACGTGCGTCCGGTATCCGCCGTTAGTTCACAGGGAACTAGACAATTTATTGAGGCAGTGTGCCCCCGTTACCAAATACCATCTAGGTTCCACTTCTCTAGGCAGGCGATACCGAGAATGTACACGGACGTCAGAAAAAGACTCACCAGTGTCCTAAAAAATGCAGTTGTACCCAATGTCCACTTAACCACGGACATGTGGACAAGTGGAGCAGGGCAGGGTCAGGACTATATGACTGTGACAGCCCACTGGGTAGATGTATGGACTCCCGCCGCAAGAACAGCAGCGGCGGCACCAGTAGCAGCATCTCGCAAACGCCAACTCTTTCCTAGGCAGGCTACGCTTTGTATCACCGCTTTCCAGAATACGCACACAGCTGAAAACCTCTTACGGCAACTGAGGAAGATCATCGCGGAATGGCTTACCCCAATTGGACTCTCCTGTGGATTTGTGGCATCGGACAACGCCAGCAATATTGTGTGTGCATTAAATATGGGCAAATTCCAGCACGTCCCATGTTTTGCACATACCTTGAATTTGGTGGTGCAGAATTTTTAAAAAAACGACAGGGGCGTGCAAGAGATGCTGTCGGTGGCCAGAAAAATTGCGGGACACTTTCGGCGTACAGGCACCACGTACAGAAGACTGGAGCACCACCAAAAACTACTGAACCTGCCCTGCCATCATCTGAAGCAAGAAGTGGTAACGAGGTGGAATTCAACCCTCTATATGCTTCAGAGGTTGGAGGAGCAGCAAAAGGCCATTCAAGCCTATACAATTGAGCACGATATAGGAGATGGAATGCACCTGTCTCAAGTGCAGTGGAGAATGATTTCAACGTTGTGCAAGGTTCTGATGCCCTTTGAACTTGCCACACGTGAAGTCAGTTCAGACACTGCCAGCCTGAGTCAGGTCATTCCCCTCATCAGGCTTTTGCAGAAGAAGCTGGAGGCATTGAAGAAGGAGCTAACACGGAGCGATTCCGCTAGGCATGTGGGACTTGTGGATGCAGCCCTTAATTCGCTTAACAAGGATTCACGGGTGGTCAATCTGTTGAAATCAGAGCACTACATTTTGGCCACCGTGCTCGATCCTAGATTTAAAGCCTACCTTGGATCTCTCTTTCCGGCAGACACAGGTCTGCTGGGGTTGAAAGACCTGCTGGTGACAAAATTGTCAAGTCAAGCGGAACGCGACCTGTCAACATCTCCTCCTTCACATTCTCCCGCAACTGGGGGTGCGAGGAAAAGGCTCAGAATTCCGAGCCCACCCGCTGGCGGTGATGCAGGGCAGTCTGGAGCGACTGCTGATGCTGACATCTGGTCCGGACTGAAGGACCTGACAACGATTACGGACATGTCGTCTACTGTCACTGCATATGATTCTCTCAACATTGATAGAATGGTGGAGGATTATATGAGTGACCGCATCCAAGTAGGCACGTCACACAGTCCGTACTTATACTGGCAGGAAAAAGAGGCAATTTGGAGGCCCTTGCACAAACTGGCTTTATTCTACCTAAGTTGCCCTCCCACAAGTGTGTACTCCGAAAGAGTGTTTAGTGCCGCCGCTCACCTTGTCAGCAATCGGCGTACGAGGTTACATCCAGAAAATGTGGAGAAGATGATGTTCATTAAAATGAATTATAATCAATTCCTCCCCGGAGACATTGACCAGCAGCAATTGCCTCCACAAAGTACACAGGGAGCTGAGATGGTGGATTCCAGTGGGGACGAATTGATAATCTGTGAGGAGGGGGATGTACACGGTGATATATCGGAGGGTGAAGATGAGGTGGACATCTTGCCTCTGTAGAGCCAGTTTGTGCAAGGAGAGATTAATTGCTTCTTTTTTGGGGGGGGTCCAAACCAACCCGTCATATCAGTCACAGTCGTGTGGCAGACCCTGTCACTGAAATGATGGGTTGGTTAAAGTGTGCATGTCCTGTTTTGTTTATACAACATAAGGGTGGGTGGGAGGGCCCAAGGATAATTCCATCTTGCACCTCTTTTTTCTTTTCTTTTTCTTTGCATCATGTGCTGATTGGGGAGGGTTTTTTGGAAGGGACATCCTGCGTGACACTGCAGTGCCACTCCTAGATGGGCCCGGTGTTTGTGTCGGCCACTAGGGTCGCTAATCTTACTCACACAGCTACCTCATTGCGCCTCTTTTTTTCTTTGCGTCATGTGCTGTTTGGGGAGGGTTTTTTGGAAGGGACATCCTGCGTGACACTGCAGTGCCACTCCTAGATGGGCCCGGTGTTTGTGTCGGCCACTAGGGTCGCTAATCTTACTCACACAGTCAGCTACCTCATTGCGCCTCTTTTTTTCTTTGCGTCATGTGCTGTTTGGGGAGGGTTTTTTGGAAGGGCCATCCTGCGTGACACTGCAGTGCCACTCCTAGATGGGCCCGGTGTTTGTGTCGGCCACTAGGGTCGCTAATCTTACTCGCACAGCTACCTCATTGCGCCTCTTTTTTTCTTTGCGTCATGTGCTGTTTGGGGAGGGTTTTTTGGAAGGGACATCCTGCGTGACACTGCAGTGCCACTCCTAGATGGGCCCGGTGTTTGTGTCGGCCACTAGGGTCGCTTATCTTACTCACACAGCGACCTCGGTGCAAATTTTAGGACTAAAAATAATATTGTGAGGTGTGAGGTATTCAGAATAGACTGAAAATGAGTGTAAATTATGGTTTTTGAGGTTAATAATACTTTGGGATCAAAATGACCCCCAAATTCTATGATTTAAGCTGTTTTTTAGTGTTTTTGGAAAAAAACACCCGAATCCAAAACACACCCGAATCCGACAAAAATAATTCGGTGAGGTTTTGCCAAAACGCGTTCGAACCCAAAACACGGCCGCGGAACCGAACCCAAAACCAAAACACAAAACCCGAAAAATTTCAGGCGCTCATCTCTATTACAAATCCTAGTGTCTTTGCTTGCAAAGAAACTAGAATCTTTATTATATCAATGTGTCTCTAAGATTTAAAATTACAAGGAGCTTCGTAGATCATACAGTGCAATAACACATAAAAATATTTAATTATATTTTGCATATTTTTATTTGGCCGTTTTAATACTCTCCATGCTCTAGTAATACATCCTGACTGTATTTTACTTAAGGTATGTTCAGCAGCGCCCCACAGATTGGTCCTCTGCCTGAAAGGGCCTATTGGATGGATATAGGGAAATGGTTTCTTTTGGGGGTGCCTGTTTTTATTGGTCTCAACAGGTTAATGCCGTTCAAATGTCTCACACATATATGAAAGTACTGTGACAGATTAAGTACAACCAAAATCAATCTTTACAAGATGTGTTTATTAAAATCGTTCCTAAAAGGTTCAAATAAAATATATTTTAAATAACAAAACAATAGTTGTACTAATACACAAGTACAGTTGAATTCTTGGCATGTATTTAAAAGACAGTTCTTTTTCTTTCATTTTGGATCTGAATAATAAAACAATGCGTCATCCAATGCGTTTTGTCATTGACTACTTCATCAGGGGTATTCTATGACAATGAATCAGTAATGGTGGGATTCCAACTACTGAGTGGACCTTTCAATGGGCTTTTCGCTCAGGTTGGTATTGTATGTTGTTACTTAAACATCTTACTATCCAGACGACGACTGAAATAGCTGAATGGGGATAATACCCTCTGATGGCTGGTCTCCTCCTTTATAAAGGCCTACTGAGATTAATTGTCACAGCCAATATGGAAGAGAATGGAGGTCACAATATATTGCCCTCTTTGACCTTTCTAGTGTGGTCCTCCTTCTTTATCTCTCCTGTTCAGCTGCTGTTAGACAATCTGGTCTCCTTTATAAAGGAGACCAACCACCAGAGGGTATTATCCCCATTCAGCTATTGCAGTTGTCTGGATAGTAAGAAGTTTAAGTAACAACATATAATACCAACCTGAGTGAAAAGCTTATTGAAAGGTCCACTCAGTAGTTGGAATCCCACCATTACTGATTAATTGTCTTAGAATACCGCTGATGAAGTAGTCAATGACAAAACGCATTGGATGACTCATTGTTTTATTATTCAGATCCAAAATGAAAGAAAAGTACTGTCTTTCAAATATATGCTAAGAATTCAACTGTACTTGTGTATTAGTACAACTATTGTTTTGTCATTTAGAATATTTTATTTGAACCTTTGTAGGAACGATTTTAATAAACTTATATCTTGTAAAGATTGATTTTGGTTGTACTCAATCTGTCACAGTACTTTGAACGAATTCTGTATTTTCATGTGTGTGTGTGACAGTTGAAAAGGTTTGAACCTTTTGAGACCTATAAAAATAGGCGCCCCCGAAAGAAACCATTAGTTATGTAATCCAAACTCGCAGCAAGCCCCTAACCCCTGGTGTAGTACTATACACAACCTGTCCCATGCTTCAGAATCTGCTAATAATCCATAAATCTGCATAAATCTATTTATTCTGCAAGCTCCACAAACTTCTCAAAGTAACCTGATAACTGAGCTCTCACCAGGCAAGCTCCGTTAAATATATATGCAAGAATCTCCTCTCCTGTCAGTACATGTGCATTGCTCCTAGGCTTGTCTCTGTTTAGTTGCTGACCAGAAACTAAAAATCTGTAGATGATTCAGTAGTTTTTATGTAGTCCTTACCTGTGAAGGAAGACTGCTCTTGATTTTTACTTTAAAAAAAAAAAATGAGGGGGGGGGGGGTTGTGTGTGTGGGGTGTATGTTATTAAAATGTTCCAGCAGGACTTGCTGTTGTATAACAATTTCATAACATGCACCAATATTTGAGATGTCTGTCGCTCTCAACCATGTGCATTTATACATTGAAAATTGTGCCGCCTACACAATAACTGCCTCACAGGGTTGCCAACCTTATAACATGCTTGAACATATTTCATGGACCACATATTTTCATTTTTTTTTAATTGACGCCTAGGAAGTTTTTATGCATTATTTAAACTTGGTTTTTGTCCATAATTAAAGGTAGAAGCGGCCATCATTGGCACTTTGTATTTGTGTAGGATCAGAAAAAGGTTCCATTTTCTATTTACCCTATTTTATTTTATTTTATTATTTTTTTGATGCATGAAAATGTTACCAGGTATAATATTATTATTATTTTTTTATTTTCAATTTATGCATTTTTTTTTTTTAATAGGCAAATCTGCAAAGAATTCACAGATCTCCTCACCCAAGACAGAACACCTCTAGGTAATGCAAGACCAAGTCCAATTTTGGAGCCTGGAATCCAGGGTTGTTTGGCCCACTTCAGCCTCATAACGCATGGTTTCGGAAGTGCTGCCATTTGTGCTGCTATGACATCTGTACAAAACTACCTGAACGAAGCATTAAAGATTGCAGATAAAATGTACATGAATAGTGGAGATCAAAGTCCTGGAGACGGCAACAAAAACTTAGACAAGATGGATAAACACAGGAAATGAGAACATTGTGTGGACAACTTTTTAAATGTTTTGGAAATCTGAGGGTGGAACTGCCATTTCTCTTAGGTCTCAGTTTATAATGGGACCTATGAACAAACTATTGTCCCGGAAACTATTTGGAATACTATGGGATGTTTTTTTTTTTTTTGTGTGTGTGATCTCCGCTGCCCAGTGTCTCTGCTGAGAGGGAACTCGTGTGTCAGAACTTTATATGGCAAAAGTTAAAATTTACACTCCAGCCATCTTGCCCCTCACACATTTCATTGAGACGGTCTGTTTAAATCCATGTATAATACTACCTGCATGCCATGCCCCCTTTCCCTCTCCACACTCTGCTGTTTACCAGTGGCTACATCACAGGATACGAAATACGCTGCAACACTTTCTACAACCGGAAGATGATGATATGGGGAATTGAAAGTTGGCTTTATGCATGTACAATAGTATGTTTGTGACTAGCACCAATTGTAGCATAACTAATTTTAATCAAACTCTAAATTGGTATCTCTTAAATTCGTAGTTGTATTGCATAGCAAAATATTACTTTTGTTTTTATTTCATTTTTACAATATGCAATAATTGTCTTTTACACACCACTTTTTTATTTTTTTGTCGTGGTGGTCTTTTGGTTAATGTCGCCAAACCTTGAATGCATTTTTATTTTTTGAATTCACTGTGAAGACCGCAAAGTTTCCAAGGCAATTATGGCAGGTAACATTGGGTGGCCATTCCAGTACTATGTGACTAGAATACTCTGCCCTGGTGCCCGCAGTAGAAAAACAATCTCAATACCTACTTCTAGTCACTGTAGGGTATAAGACCACTTTTTTTTTAATTTAAATTCTTATATAACTAAGCACAATGGTTTGAACCACTGTCCAACAATAGATAAATAACTATACTTTGAAAATTATATTGCTCTTTTTTAACTTACTGTAACTTTTTTTTTTTTTTTTCCTACTACCTTCCACCCGTTTCATATCATCATAAGTCATGGGTTTTTGTGTATCTTAAATTGGAACTCCACTATTGGAGAAACCAGCAGCCCAGCCAGTTTTTGTTTATCACAGTCCCTGTGTAGAATATTATATGCAAAGTACAGACCTGTATCTCATCTGTCACATCCAAGGGCAATGAAAATAAACAAATCTGTCTGAACAGTAGGATTCTCAGAAGGTGCAAGTCTAATTTTAACTCCAATCATAAACTGTTGAGGCAGCAATGCATTGCTGAGAATTGTTAGGGTGGGGCATTGTAACTCTCGGAGAGCCTGATAGAGTTACAGGATTAGTTGGGTATTTTGTTTTTTGTACATATTTATTTATATGTAATTTAAGGGGTTTTGTACATATTGGTGAAACTTTATACAACTGAGGTTATGGGAAGATTGATACAATTTTCATTTTTTTAAAGTCTTTGTAAACAGATCTGATTTAGAGTATTTAACAAATAATTGTGGCACTAAAGGTTGTGTTCTAACCTTTGCAAAAGCAATATGTGTGACATTGTGTGGGAGGGTAAGTGACGTTTTTAGAGGAATGAGTGCTATGTTGCGTTTTGTGTTCAGCTTTTACATATTTGTAAATCTTCCAATATTGAATTGTATATTATAAACCTATAATAAAAGAAAAACTCCAAGTTTTCTTTATCTTCTTTTTCTACTTTTTAAACTTTTCTTTGAAAACTATTCAAGTTTTTCTCTGTTACTTTGGAAGTTTTGTCTGCATAGTCTAGCATTCCTTTTAAGCATCATCTTCTGCACTGTTCTGGTTGTTTGGACCATTTTATTCTCCTCCAATATGTGCTGAGAGCAGGACACAACCAATTGGGCAAAAAAGCCATGTCTTGAAGTGCAAATTATCATTTTGATGAATGTCCTGTACCTACAGCATAAGCTTTGCTGGCGTAGTCTCTAAATTTACTGCTAGCTTTCCAAGATCTTCTCCGGGTATCTGTGTGTTGGTGCTTTGTGTCAAGGACTCTCCTGACACTGCTTCATTCTTGACTGAAGTCCTCAATAAGAATCGCTAGAAATGTATAAGAGGCTACTGGGTAAATTTACTAAAGCTTCTAAAACAGAGAATTGGTGATGTTGCCCAGAGCAACCAATCTGATGCGGTCTATAATTTTCTAGAAGGCAATAAAGAAATGATAGACCACATATGATTGGTTGCTATGGCCAACCTCACCAATTCTGTTTTAGAAGCTTTAGTAAATGTACCCCTAAGTATAAGTAGTAAACAGACCTCTAATGGCAGGCCAAAATGTAAACTGTTAAAGGAAGGATATTTTTTTTTTATTTCTTTTTTTATTTCTTTTTTATTTTAAGGCTACTCCTATGTGAGCAGGGAAGTCATACTGGTAGCAGGATTTAGGGTAGGCAATGTTTATTAACATCTCTTCATATTGAGCCAGCTTACTCTGTTGCACTGGGGAAAAACAAACTGACAAAGAGGTTAACAGGGCCCTGCTCACAAATTTTACCAGGTCAGTAATACAATTGTTTTGTGCTACTTATATTATGTGTGTTTGTATAATATACTGTATATATAATATTTGTTCTTAAGCTCACAAGTAGAACTAGGTGCTTTGAGTCACACTGCTGAGCACCCAAAGTGTAAGGTACAGTTTCTATGCAGTTCTAACATAAACACACACACTGACTGTACATGGCTAAACCTATACAGACACCCTTATGTGCTTGTTTTACCAGGCCATTCAAAAACCATGGGCATCAATGTGAAGCTGGTCGCCGCTGCGGTTAAAACCACCTCCAATCTTTCCCATAGAATTGCGTCCATTCAACAATAAGCGTATTAATGATGTTGGACACTGATGTTCAGCAAGAACACCTTGCTCACAGTCTGTTCCAATGGTGGTTGCAGCAGAAGTCGGGACAATAAAGTTTTTTTTCCACAGCAAACCGTTTATATATATATATATATATATATATATATATAATTTTTTTTTTTTTTCAGTCTTTGTGGGTATTGCCATTCTGAAAAGGGAAAGCTATTCTTTAAAATGTTATTGTGTACAGTAGCAGTAATATTTTCCTTCAATGGAACCAAGAGTCCCAGCCCAAGCCATACAAAATGACCCTAGACTATTAATCCTCCTCTTCTAAGCTTTACAGTTGGCACTACATGTTTAGGCATGAAGCATACTTGTGGCATCTGCTAGATCCAGATTTGTCCTTCAGAATGACAGATGGTGCAGTACATTTCCCTGCTCCAGTGTCTTTGTGTGCATTATACCTCCTCCAGCTGCTTTCCCTTAGAAAACCAAATCATGATAGCTGATGTTGCGTCCAGTGGCAGTTTGGAACTCCAGTGTGGGTGTTGCAACAGAGGACAACACTTGGCTCTGTGAGTTCCTGCTCCAAGATGTTTTCACATCACAATGAATGCAGCTTATAGCAGGACATAAATTTTACAAACTGGCAAGGTGGCATCCTATGAACGTGTTGACATTGCTGAGTTTTCATCAAGACCCATATAACTTCTAATATTTGGCCATGGCGATTGGCTGTATTTAATTTGCTATGGTATGAACCCTACATCTGTATTTTCCAAGATTCCTATTCCAACTTAAAATAATGCAATTTTGTATATTCAATACCCAACTCTGAATCATGCCACAGGAACTTCAGCCCCTTGGAAGAAGGTGTGAACCAAATAAAGAGACTGATTCTATAGATTTGTGGGGTTTCGTTTTCATTGTGTAAAAATTCTGTATTTTATCTCTTTCCTTGTCCATGTTTCAGCATCCACTCATCACTGGATACCTGCAGTTAGATTCATGTGATGCACGGAGATCTGCATTTTGGGGGAAAAAGTCAGCTATTTATTGTTAATCAAATTAAAGTTGATGAATGGTGGCAAAGAAAGGATGACCGGTGACCAGGAAAAGCACAAACCATGCAAACCTCATAAGCAATAAATGCATTTAGAGTGGCAACTGCTTTGAGTGCTGTTATAACGACTAAATGGGTATCCAACTATGGGGGTAATTCCAAGTTGATCGCAGCAGGAATTTTGTTAGCAGTTGGGCAAAACCATGTGCACTGCAGGGGAGACAGATTTAACATGTGCAGAGAGAGTTAGATTTGGGTGTGGTGTGTTCAATCTGCAATCTAATTTGCAGTGTAAAAATAAAGCAGCCAGTATTTACCCTGCACAGAAACAAAATAACCCACCCAAATCTAACTCTCTCTGCACATGCTATATCTGCCTCCCCTGCAGTCAGGGCTGTCTTTTCGTATGGGCTCAATGGGCTCTTGCCCAAGGGCCCCAAGAGAATAAGGGCACTGGGCTGATAGCTGAGGGTCCCCTCTTTCCAGGGGTACCAGATTTTTGAAAATCTGCCCTGGGGAACCAGAGATATCTGACTTGAAAGCAGTGGTCCCCATCCAAGCCTGTTAATTGCTCTTCCCAGCCAGATATTTTGGGTTCTGTCTGACTTTGAGTATTTCTAAGGGTATAATCCAAAAGCCGAGACTCTCCACTTTTAGTGGACACTGTCAGCTTGTCTCTACTGTGCCCAGAACCAGAGATATCAGCCTTCCAGCAGCTGGTCCCTGCTCCAGCTCCACACGCCTGGTATGCAGTTTTATATTTTCGTTGGTGAATTGCTCTGGCTCCTGAACTCTGATCCCCAAGTCCCCAGAACCTTCTGACAGGTGGAACTCTATAGTACAGGCCTGGCCAACCTGTGGCTCTCCAGATGTTGTGAAACTACACATCCCAGCATGCCCTGCCACAGTTTTAGCATTCCCTAATAGCAAAATTGTGGCAAAGCATGATGGGACTTGTAGTTTTACAACAGCTGGAGAGCCACAGGTTGGCCAGGCCTGCTCTAGTATTTTACTCCATTCAAAGCTAAGAAATATATTTTCAGGAACTGGAGATATCTGCAGTCAAGAAAGCTGCCCTCCCACCATAAAATGATATTAAGCCCACTCCACTAGCCACCCCTCCCCTACGTATTAAACACCCCCTACCACCCTAGAAGTCATGTACCAGGGCTTCTTCATTCAGCCCAATGCCCCTTCTACAGTTTAGCCCCATCTGTGCAGTAAAGGAGTAATTAGCAGAAATTACTGCTCCAGGTCCTACATGCTGAGCAGAAGATAGAACACCCCCTACTGCCCGTGGGACATCAAAGCTGCCGCTGATAGCTCCTCCCACCCCTACCGCTGGAGCATGGGTAGGGGGCCCAATGCATTGCTGTGCCCAGGGGCCCACACTGCTGTTAAGATGGCTCTGCCTGCAGTGCACATGGTTTTGCCCAACTGCTAAAAAAAATTCCTTCTGCGATCAACTTGGAATTACCCCCTATACCTCCAACAATAAGTAGAAAAACCCTCACTAGGGAAGGTGATATTTCCTCTGTATTCATATTGAAAAAGATGAGTGCACCCAAATAAAACAAACCGCACCCTAGATCCAAAATATAGTCCACCCAAATGAAGAATAGGCATCTGCAATATCATTCTCCATCCTGGCTTGTGATGGTTCCTCACATTTTATATTGCACTGTAATTAGTGGACATCCTGACCTGATAACCATTCACCAATGGAGGAAGGTGCTGAACCGTTCAAAGAATGCACAGAAAACCAAACACTCCATAGGCGAGCAGTGTCTGACTGGGACATGAAGGGTCCACTGGGGAAATATAGTGGTAGGGGTGTATCCAGCTTCCACAGAGGCTTCGCTAACCATCAGCGTGCGCTTGGTCTGGGCCCTTTGATAAATATATTTAGTAAATACTGCTAGTGCACCATGATAATGTACTAGCCTAATAACAGCAATTAATTGTAGAAAATACACCATAGTCCTGTGCATGTAAGGTAACATATGTATAATTTACAATTCACTCTGCTCTTTAGAGTAGAAGGTGGGTCCCATCGGGGGTTTCCCTGTACCCCTATAGGCCAGACCAACACTGTACGTGAGCATGGGATATGGTCAGAATCCCAACATATCCTGAGGGTAAATAATGGGTTTATGCTGCCAGGGATTTAAGGACGCCCATGCCAAGAGCCCACACTAAATCTAAGTCTTCAAGTGAATAAGTTACTAAAAACCATTCCCTTGGAATGGCATAATTAATAGTAGACCCCCATGGATAAGAGAGATGAACCATAGAAACAGAATTTGACGGCAGATAAGAACTACTTGGCCCATCTAGTCTGCCCTTTTTTTTTTACATTATTTTTTTCTCTAACCTTGCTTGATCCTTATTTCTTTGTAAGGATATCCTTATGTCTATCCCATGCATATTTAAATTGCTCAACTGTCTTAGCCTCTACCACCTCTGATGGGAGGCTATAGATGCCTAATAATACAATGTTTTCTTGGGAACAACACCTACTGGAGACGACATCAAATCCTCCAATTATGGGCACTCAAAAGAACCAAGCATCTAGCTGAACTGGATCTCTTTCTTGACCTTAACAACTTGTGGAAAATTGCATGTGGATTTCAAATTCCTGGAACAAGAATGCTTGACAACAACCGTCAACTTGAGACCCAAAGTAAATGAATTAAATGAAAATTTGACATCCTCTCTTTCAGGATACCATGGTGGTCATTCCGAGTTGTTTGCTCGTTGCCGATTTTCGCTATGCTGCGATTTGTTGCTAAATGCGCATGGTACACAGAGTGCATGCGCTAAGTTATTTAACACAAAGCTTAGTAGATTTGCTGGTGTTCGTGCAACGCTTTTCAGTTGCACTGCTGATCGGTGAATGATTGACAGGAAAGGGGCATTTCTGGGTGGTAACTGAGCATTTTCCGGGAGTGTGCTAAAAAATGCAGGCGTGTCAGGGAAAAACGCGGGAATGTCTGGAGAAATGGGGGAGTGGCTGGCCGAACGCAGGGCATGTTTGTGACGTCAAACCAGGAACTAAACGGACTGAGGTGATCGCAATCTAGGAGTAGGTCTGGAGCTACTCAGAAACTGCAAAGAATTATTTAGTAGCAGTTCTGCTAATCTTTCGTTCGCTATTCTGCTAAGCAAAGAAACACTCTCAGAGGGTGGCGGCCTAGCGTGTGCAATGCTGCTAAAAGCAGCTAGCAAGCGAACAACTCGGAATGACCACCCAGGTCAGCTATTTTGCCATTCCCTGCACATCTACTGGGGATTCAACCTTGCTTAGAAGTAGGTGGCTCAGTGATTGGCTCAGTGATTCACTAAAGGAACAAAAGCAAATTGAGGAAGAATGAGTGCCTTTGCAGCACAGGTATAGGTGCCAAACATGGTACTTGTGACTTTTGGAACCCTAGGTATTATTAAAGGGAAATATCTGCCTTTAGATGGTACCAGATTAGGTAAATACGCCGAACCCATGGCACAATGTGGTCCCTGTTCTTGGAAGGAAGCGGAAGCCTCCATGAGCTCAAGTCATACTTCATACATCCTTACACCCAAAGTCCATGATGAACATGCCATCTTGCTTGCAACAATTTTCTTTGTTGTAAACTTAAGCATGCTACACCTTTCTCTTGCCAGATTAATTCAGGCAAGAAAATGGAATGTAATTATTTTATTTACGTTGTTATAGTTTTTCTAACTTTCTTTCCGGAATTTATTTTTAATTTACCAGATTTTGTAACAAATAAACTATATACATAATTTTAGTTATTGAATGTTGTTTATAGTGTGGCATTAAAGTGCTGGAACAAATTCATGATTTCAAGAGCGAGGTTTACAAATGATTGAGTTTAGAGCGAGTGTTCCCTGCCCATGAAGACTGCATGATTAGCATGTAACAAACCATAGTTTACGTCCTACAAAGTGCAGTGTATGTAATAATTCAGACATATACAGGGCCAGTGACCACAGGAAGCCTTTAGATGCAGCAGGGGGACCAGAGCATCTGGGCTGCATAGTTTTCTTTTCCAGATGTGGGGACAATTCCACAATCCAAGTCCACTGCTATATGAAGCATTGGAGCAACTCTGGGAGTCTTAGGGAGCAGCAGAAGAACCTAGCTCTGGCCCTAGACATGTATTAAAACATTAGTGTCCTTCTCTACTAGACAGTGTATGTAATAACACTACATATTAGGGGTGATTCCGAGTTGTTCGCTCGCAAGCTGCTTTTAGCAGCATTGCACACGCTAAGCCGCCGCCTACTGGGAGTGAATCTTAGCTTATCAAAATTGCGAACGAAAGATTTGCAATATTGCGAAAAGACTTCTCTGTGCAGTTTCTGAGTAGCTCGAGACTTACTCTTCCAGTGCGATCAGTTCAGTGCTTGTCGTTCCTGGTTTGACGTCACAAACACACCCAGCGTTCACCCAGACACTCCTCCATTTCTCCAGCCACTCCCGCGTTTTTCCCATAAACGGTAGCGCTTCTTCACACACTCCCATAAAACGGCCAGTTTCCGCCCAGAAACACCCACTTCCTGTCAATCACACTCCGATCTCCAGTACGAAGAAAAAACCTCGTAATGCCGTGAGTAAAATACCAATCTTCATAGCAAATTTACTTGGCGCAGTCGCAGTGCGAACATTGCGCATGCGCAGTTAGCGGAAAATCGCTGCGATGCAAAGAAAATTACAGAGCGAACAACTCGGAATGACCACCATTGTCTATAGTATAGGCTGAAATGGAGAGAGTATAAAATCACAAACTTTTGTTTCAAAAATATTTATCTCATATAAATAACTTAAGTTGTCAGGAAAAGGTTACACATTTTATACATACATAATATAACCAGTAGGAGACAGAACTAAGCTTTCTAAGCAACCTTTCACCCACCTCATAGTAGAAAGCCTGCCTCTGCTTGCTTTCTACTGCTCTCTGGTCTGCTGCGCTGATTGCGTGCTCAGATCCACTCACAGCAGACTTGGGCGCACACGTAATAGGGTCCAAGTTTGCCTGAGGTGTTGGATGTTGGACAATCTTGGAATTTTTTTTAAAGTGGCAATCATTTCCAATGCATGGTTTTCCTTGGAAATGACTGCAGCTTTAAACAAACCTCCTAGATCAGCCCTTATTACATATGTCACTTGGTAGGAGTGGCTGCTTCTACTGGGCATGTGCAACAGCTCCATTCCGCCTCTTATACTGCGTGTTGTGGCCATAGCTCTAGTAAAATCATATTTTATATTACTGCCATAGTGGTCATAATTTGAGCCGCAGGCAACTGGTTGTTCCCCCTCCCCAAATGTTCACCTATAAGGTGGGCCCTTTAAAATTGATCTGAGCATTAAATAATTGACCACATATGACTTGCAGTAGTTTTTTTAAAGCTACTTCTAATTGAGGGGAAGTTCTTGCCTCCGGCTTGTTCTGTGTTCATTTGGAAAGCCAATAATTGTATTTAATGACAAAAAGTCGCTAAAAATACACTGTTAAGTGCCGCAAAAAAAAAAAAAAAAAAAAAGTCCTCCCAACAAATATGAAAAACTTAGAAGGGCAAACTACACAAAGCTTATGGAAAGTATGGAGGTGTGTGGTGAAAGGACTTCTGTTCACAACTTGTACTTAACACAGTCAGATCTAGGGCTATAATTACAACATAGGCAAATCAGGTACCATCGTAGCATATCACATAACATGTATGCTTTTGTTTTTCTTTCCTTTTTTGTGTATTGCCACTCAATCATTACCTATTAGAGCAGCAAAAATCACGGGGAAGGAGTTGCTGGATTGAGGGCAATCGGAATTTTTTTTAGTTCATGGTGCTTTCACTCTAATGTAACATTGGAATCTAAATACTCGTGCTTCCCCACAGAGTCTTGTGCAATAGAACTTTACTGGTATGGTCAGCCCATAGCAACCAATCAGAATAAAACAGTTATTTTTCTAGTTTAGAAAATACAAGCAAATATATTGATGCTATGGCTTATTGAACACATTTTAATTGCATAGCCTTTCTGTTCCTGTCACAGAACAGGATGTAGGGGCAGTACCCACACATAAATCATTCCTGCTTCTGGGGGTCATTCCGAGTTGTTCGCTCGTTGCCGATTTTCGCTATACTGCGATTAGTCGCTTACTGCGCATGCGCAAGGTTCACAGAGCGCATGCGCTTAGTTATTTTACACAAAAGTTAGGTATTTTACTCACGGCATAACAAAGCTTTTTCATCGTTCTGGTGATCGTAGTGTGATTGACAGGAAGTGGGTGTTTCTGGGCGGAAACTGGCCGTTTTCTGGGAGTGTGCGAAAAAACGCTGGCGTTTCTGGGAAAAACTCGGGAGTGTCTGAAGAAACAGGGGAGTGTCTGGGCGAACGCTCGGTGTGTTTGTGATGTCAAACCAGGAACGAAACTGACTGAACTAATCGCAATGTAGGAGTAAGTCTGGAGCTACTCAGAAACTGCAAAGAAATTTATATTCGCAATTCTGCTAATCTTTCGTTCGCAATTCTGCTATGCTAAGATACACTCCCAGAGGGCAGCGGCTTAGCGTGTGCAATGCTGCTAAAAGCAGCTAGCGAGCGAACAACTCGGAATGAGGGCCTCTATTAAAGTTTATGTTCTACAAGTGAATTTCCCCTTCGCCAGTTAATATAACTTCAAGGATTTATGCTGCACCATTATTAAGGGTTTCATAGCTACCAGGAAGTAATGGCATCAGTGAGGCACCTTTCTGAGATGCACAGAGGTAGCAGCCATTTTGTAGGCGGAGCAAACACTCAAATACAGATGATCAATATATCACTGACACAGGGCGTCACTGATTGCATTCTTCTAACCACTGGTTAAACCTACAGAATGGCCTATAAGTAATAAATATTTTTGTACAGATTTTATACCTGAAATTTATCCCTAATTTTATCAGTGCTTAAATGTTTATGATGTGTAAATGACCAATCAGTTTTTGACACTACATAAAATAAATAAAAAACAATGTAGCTCAGCGTAAGTAGAGTACTTCTCCTTAGGTCCGGTACTCTGTAACTTTTCCTCAGTATAGGACCTGCAGTTAACAGGTCTTTACATGCCATTAAACTATCTGCAGCCAAGCTGCACATCTGTGGGTAAAACCACAACATTCTACATCTGTCCAATTTATCAGCAATCATTTGGCTTGTGGAAAAAAATATTTAATTTATCAGTCACAAATATTAAAATCTCGATATATCAGGTCTATGCCTCTGGGCACAAGTCTGACTGAAATCTGGTGTAAGGATGCAGTGACAGGATACCATATGTTAATATTTTAACTTGTGGATTTACAGTCACACATGGCTGGGAGTTTTGTATATTTATATACAAAGTCCTACACAGTTTGGAGTGTTTGATCATCCGCCCATAAAGGCTTGATGATTGCCCTTCTAATTTGTACTGCGGCAGCTTTAAAACACAGAGCCTACATGAAACTGGCCGGAGAGCCTGCAGTGTGTGGTAGGAAGGAGCATAACAATGGGACATCTTGAACTAGTGTATACAATACAAAAATGCTAATCTTTAATTCTGTAACTTTCAATTATAAAGGATGTGGTTTTCAGCACTTGTGCCAACTGGGACACCAATACCTACCCACATAACTCTAAGGAAGACTAATTTACCGCTTTGTGTTGGTGAAAAGCTGCAGTGAAGCTGAAGGTTTAGGTTAGGAATTACAGAGATGTGCGGCTGGTACTTTTCGTGTTTTGTGTTTTGGCTTTGGTTCTAATTCCACTTTCGTGTTTTGGTTTTGGCTTGGTTTTGCCAAAACCACGCTTTCGTGCTTTGGTTTTGGTTGTGGATGATTTTTGAAAAAAACATAAAAACAGCTAAAATCACCGAATTTGGCGGTAATTTTGATCCTACGGCATTATAAACCTCATTAACATTAATTTCCACTCATTTCCAGTCTATTCTGAACACCTCACACCTCACAATATTGTTTTTAGGCCAAAAGGTTGCACCAAAGTGGCTGTATGACTAAGCTAAGCGACACAAGTGGGCGGCACAAACACCTGGCCCATCTAGGAGTGGCACTGCAGTGGCAGACAGGATAGCAGATTTAAAAAATAGGCCCCAAACAGCACATGATGCAAAGAAAAAAAGAGGCACAATGAGTAGCTGGATGACTAAGCTAAGCGTCACAAGTGTGCGGCACAAGCACCTGGCCCATCTAGGAGTGGCACTGCAGTTTCAGACAGGATGGCATTTATGTTGTATAAACAGGACATGCACACTTTAACAAACCCATCATTTCAGCAAAAGTGTCTGCCAAACGACTGTGACTGAAATGACTGATTTGTTTGGGCCCCCACCAAAAAAGAAGCAATCAATCTCTCCTTGCACAAACTGGCTCTACAGAGGCAAGATGTCGACCTCATCCTCATCCTCTGATTCCTCATCCCTTTCACTGTGTACATCCTCCTCCTCACAGAGTATTTATTCGTCCCCACTGGAATCCACCATCACAGGTACCTGTGTACTTTCTGGAGGCAATTGCTGGTAAAGGTCTTCCCGGAGGAATTTATAATTCATTTTGATAAACATCATCTTCTCCACATTTAGTGGACTTGACCTCCTGCGCTGATCGCTGACAAGGTTACTGGCTGCACTAAACACTCTTTCGGAGTACGCACTGGAGGGGGGGGGGAAACTTAGGTAAAATAAAGCCAGTTTGTGCAAGGGCATCCAAATTGCCTCTTTTTCCTGCCAGTATACGTACGGACTGTCTGACATGCCTACTTGGATGCTGTCACTCATATAATCCTCCACCATACTTTCAATGGTGACAGAATCATATGCAGTGACAGTAGACATGTCAGTAATCGTTGGCAGGTCCTTCAGTCCGGACCAGATGTCAGCTTTCACTCCTGACTGCCCTGCATCACCGCCAGCGGGTGGGCTAGGAAATCTTATCCTTTTCCTTGCAGCCCCAGTGGTGGAAGAAATTGAAGGACGAGCTGTTGTCGTGTCACGTTCCGCTTGAGTTGACAATTTACTAACCAGCAGGTTTTTGCACATCTGCACACTTGTGTCTGCTGGAAAGAGAGATACAACGTAGGCTTTAAACCTAGGATCGAGCACGGTGGCCAAAATGTAGTGCTCTGATTTCAACAGATTGACCACCCTTGAATCCTGGCAAAGCGAATGAAGGGCTCCAACCACAAGTCCCACATACTTCGTGGAATCATTCAATCTTAGCTCCTCCTTCAATTTCTCCAGCTGCTTCTGCAAAAGCCTGATGAGGGGAATGACCTGAATCAAGCTGGAAGTGTTTGAACTGACTTCACGTGTGGCAAGTTCGAAGGGTTGAAGAACCTTGCACAAGACGGAAATCATTCTCCACTGCGCTTGACTCAGGTGCATTACCCCTCCTTTGCCTATATCGTAGGTGGATGTATAGGCTTGAATGGCCTTTTGCTGCTCCTCCATCCTCTGAAGCATATAGTGTCTTGAATTCCACCTCATTACCACCTCTTGCTTCAGTTGATGGCAGGGCAGGTTCAGGCGTGTTTGCTGGTGCTCCAGTCTTCGGCACGCGGTGGCTGAATGACGAAAGTGGGTCGCAATTTTTCGGGCCACCGCCAGCATCTCTCGCACACCCCTGTAATTTTTCAAAAAATTCTGCACCACCAAATTAATTGTATGTGCAAAAGATGGGACGTGCTGGAATTTGCCCAGATGTAATGCACGCACAATATTGGTGGTGTTGTATGATACATGCCCTCTTCTATCACATTGGGCATCGGCCTTAGTAGATGATGTTGTTGGCATTTCGTCTATGTTATGGCTAGTGGCAGCAGCTTCAGCACTAGGAGGAAGTGGTTCTTGATATTTCCCTATTTTATCCTCCAAATTTTTGTTCTCCATTATTTTTTGGGAGTTATCTAAGACAATATGCGCACAGGAATGACTGAAATGACTGATGGACAGGACACTACCACTGGTCTGATGCAACACAACACAACAACACTGTAAGAGACTTGTGGTTGTTATAATTATTATAATACTGTAGCAGTGGACATATAGCAGCAGCGTAAACCACTGTGACTGCCTCGTCACTGGAATGACTGATGGACAGGACACTACCACTGGTCTGATGCAGCACAACACAACAACGCTGTAAGGGACTTGTGGTTGTTGTTTTAATTATTATAATACTGTAGCAGTGGACATATAGCAGCAGCGTATATCGTCACTGGAATTACTGATGGACAAGACACTACCACTGGTCTGATGCAGCACAACACAACAACACTGTAATTTGTACCCTAAACCCCCCCTCACTCGGCACCACTGCTTATTGATACCCTAGAAAATATTTTACTACCATATTTCTAAATTGTGGTTCATCAGCATGGATTAACCAGTACCTATACCTCTCAACAGTGGTTCCCAAACTTTTTTGAATCGCAGCATCCTGGAGTATCAGAATTGTTTTCATGACACTCCTAGGCCAAAAGTTTCTTATTGAGAAATTTTGAAAAAAATATTAATTAAATTGTGTGTATATGTCATCCTTATGGTCAGTTATGTGGTGAGGGACAACATTGCTTCTGTTTGTCCACCTACTTTATGATCGACAGCCACCAGCACTGGTGTTGCCTATTACATTGACCATAAATAATTTGAATTGGTCCTGGACCACCAATACAAGGCATGACACACAGTTTGAGAACCACTGCTCTAGCACAACGTAACACAGACAAACATACATATACACACACATATTCCTACATATTATTATTTTAAGTTTCCCTCATAAAATCCTGTCATAAAATGTTGGCTTTATACATTTATTTGTCAGGCTGTCTTTTTCTTTTGGGGATTACATTTTCATGGTACTAGGACATAAAACGCAGGATATAGCTGCTATTTAACATGCACCTCACACAGTTGGTTCCTGATCAGTCATCAAGTTATTAATAAAAATACACACAGGCAAAAACTTGTAGAGAAATGTTAATTATAGGTGGAATGCGTCGAGTATATATCAATTCAGGTCAAATCTTCACTCTCTGAATAAAAAAAAACAAAACCCAAAGATGAGCAAAAATGTCAGTGTTTATTATCTCTTGGTGAAATGGAAAGAGGTTTTCTTACAGAAATATGCACACACAAACTTTCCCATTTCTGCTTTGTGTCTGATGAAAAAAAAAAAAGGAATGGGATCTCAAATAACCTCTTCATGTTGTGATCAGCAGTATGCATGAATTACTTTTCATGTAACCAAATTCACTTGCTGCTTATTAGTGGAGGAAAGACAGGGACCCTATTTCTGTAAGAATGTCATAATTACTAAAGCAGAATCCCCTTTAACGTTTCAGGTACTGAGCACTTGTAGTGCAAAAAACGAAATTACCTAGGTAATTTGCCCGGCGCTGTCAAGAGGATATGCTGGACCTTTAAACTGCTGTTTAAAGGGATAGTTAGTCCCTGGAAGAACAATAGAAATAAGGGTATATACAGCGCTAAAAAACTGGATATGGAAAAACAATCACAATTTATTATAAAAATGTTGCAACAAATAGACCATTAAATTCATATATATATATAAAATAATTTTTTGTATAAAAACGTGTCAAACAGGGCAGGCACAGCAAGTTTGTTTGGTGTATTACCACACGAGGAAGCCGGACATGATGCACTGATGAGGATCCCTGGAATTATGCCACAGTCCTGGGTGCAGTTTTCAATGCTAGCAGATTAAAGTCCAAAATGTAAGGCAAACCTTTATTTGCTTGGTTCCAAACCAGATTCAGTCCTATTCAAAGCTGGATCTCTGGCGCCTTTGTGGACTTCTGCAAGTTTCCCAATTGCTGATGGACTTCTAGGCTTGTTCCGGGTATAGATGATAAGTTCAGTGGTGCACGGCTCCTCCAAACCAACGCGTTTCGCTGTATCCACATACACCTTGACAAAGCTGTGGATACAGCGAAACGCGTTGGTTTGGAGGAGCCGTGCACCACTGAACTTATCATCTATACCCGGAACAAGCCTAGAAGTCCATCAGCAATTGGGAAACTTGCAGAAGTCCACAAAGGCGCCAGAGATCCAGCTTTGAATAGGACTGAATCTGGTTTGGAACCAAGCAAATAAAGGTTTGCCTTACATTTTGGACTTTAATCTGCTAGCATTGAAAACTGCACCCAGGACTGTGGCATAATTCCAGGGATCCTCATCAGTGCATCATGTCCGGCTTCCTCGTGTGGTAATACACCAAACAAACTTGCTGTGCCTGCCCTGTTTGACACGTTTTTATACAAAAAATTATTTTATATATATATGAATTTAATGGTCTATTTGTTGCAACATTTTTATAATAAATTGTGATTGTTTTTCCATATCCAGTTTTTTAGCGCTGTATATACCCTTATTTCTACTCAGCAATTGTAGGGCAAATAATGTAATGTACCATATGTATCAGAAGAACTGTTTTGACAATAGGCCGTATCTATAATCATGATACTAATGCTACACTAAAAATATGTTATAATGGGGAATTTTATATTGTGTATGAACCTACTGTCTACTCCCTGACAATTTCTTTAGATGCTACTGTACTTCTAGAGACATAATGATGAGCCAATAAAATGCTAGTTAGTATAATTGTTTTTCAGTATAAAACTGTCAGTGAAAAACATTGGAAAGGGTTGTACGCCTTTGTGAGAAGAATTTAGGTTTTGACAGATCTGTAGGAGGGTTACTGAGCTAATAATATGCAGTATATTAATAAATATAAAGTAAATTCAATATTTAATAAAAGAGGAAATGTTTTGATGACAATGATGCAGATTTTTATATCTCCAGTCAAAGACTGTTGTTGATTACAGACACTGAAATATTCCAATACACTCAATAGAATAATCATTTCTTGGACTTAACAATGCTCTGAACGGTTAATTACAGACCGCTGAATACATTTGCAAATTTGCAAGAGCCTTTTGGTCCGTCATATGTTTATTTTGCAAGCAACTGCATTGCAGAACATATTTATTTATCACAAACTGTTGTAGAGGATAGCGATCACATGACAGATCCAATCACTGCTCTGTTTTGTGTCTCAGTTAAAGTGCCACACACATCCAAATGATGAATAATTCTTTTTCAGCCCACCGATCAAGAGAGTTTGTGTTCCTAAGCAGAACTGTTGACTTTAATCTCTAGGGTCAGGGGTGTGTGAAGTCCCTTATAAATTATATATAATACATGAAATCTCCTCAAATGCTTATGTGGCTTTTCTAGTGACCTCAATTTTGAACCATATATCTACCAACCTCATTTATTTTCAGTGTGAGAGTATGTTCTTTTTCTGCTTTTCACACTAATTTCCCTTTTGCAAAAAGATGGGTGGAATGGCTTGACGGATGCAGAAAATGCATTGAACTACAGTTAATGAATTCAGCCCAGGTCATTGCAGGTGGAAAACAAGTGTGAAAAGCAGAAGTACTGTAAAAGATTGTGTCACTGTGAAAAGAAGACAAGTTGGCAAGTATGTTAATCATTATATAAACTATTCTACTAGCAGTAATGTATTTTTTATTGTAACTTACATATTTAAATATCATGTTTATAAAGAAAATAAACAAGAGCGAAACATTTCCTTTGTCCTGGAATTCTCTTTGCTCTCAGTATCTACAGCACAGTACCGCCTACTGTACTTTAACAGAAGTTGTCAACTTCCAGTCAGCAAATGCGGTACATGTAGAACTGATCCAGGTACCAGCCTAGGTTGGATCTCATTACCTGGAGACTTCAGTAGTCGCCACTCAGAGGCAATAATTAAATTAAAAGTAATCCAGGCTTACGGCTACACTGGGAAGTGTACGGTCTTTGGGAAATAAGCACAGACATGTGATCTAATGTGTACAATCATGCTGGTATTTCTGTAATTGTAACACACCATGTATATATATATATATATATATATATATACACACTTATATATAGGCTTGCTATAACATCCCATTCATTTTATACATACACACACATACAACAATCAGCCATATCATTTAAAAACCATCTGCTAATCTTTTGCCACCAAAACAGCTTTGACCCATGGAGACATGGACTCTACAAGACAACACCTTCAGCTCTCTGCCATGTTCCTCAAACCATTCCTGAACAATTTTTGCAGTATGTCAAGCGCATTATCCTGCTGAATGAGGTCACTACCATCAGGGAATACCGTTGCAATGAATGGCTGTACTTGTCCTGCAACAATATTTGGGTAGGTGCACATGTCACAGTAACATCTACATGACTGTCTAGACTCAAGGTGTCTTAAAAGAACATTGCCCAGAGCATCACACTGCCTCCACCAGCTTTCTTCATTCCAATAGTGGTTCCTGGGGCCATCTCTTACCTAGGTAAACAATGCATATGCATAGACCATACCACACCAAACATATATAAACCTGCAAACCTAGTCAGGGAAGAGCAAATGAGCAACACTCCCAAAGGTGAAAAAACCGGCACAAAATCCCCCACAGCCTATATAGTTAACCAGGTCTGATGGGCAAAAAACCACCAGGAAAAAGCCCTTTGAGATCGGCACAGAGTTGTGATCTGTGACAGGCAGGTAATGCAGGGTCAGCACACACAGGAAGTAAATCTCCACCTTCCACCAGCCTGATGACTTTATGGAAGCCAACGGTCAGCATGCCACCGCAGCCAATGACTCTTTGATAATGTGAAAGGAGTGGATGCAGAAATCCAACCTACTCCATGCAGAACTTCCCAAGCTGGAGCCTATTTACAGGGGCAGAATCCCAATACACCAACCACACCACCCCCATATTGGGACGGATCGCAGTATAAAGGGGAACCAAGAAGACAGGGCAAGCTCGATGTGTGCATGATTAGGCAAGGAGACCCAGTGCCCCATAGACAACTGATCCATCTTGGAGTGTAGAAGCTTTTAGAACAGAAAATCCAGACCGACTAGGAAGGTTTTCAGCAGCAACAAACCAGACACCATTACAAACCGCATAGGTGCAATCAATTTGCAAATGCAGAATGCTCCAAAATAGGCCATTATAAATACAAGGATGAAAAGAGTGGACTTTGCCATAGCCGCTACGTCATCAATCAACATAGCCAGAAGATATTTAAGGGGCTGCCACCTATACAGCTATGGGGAAGGGGAACCTTCACCCACCCATTGAGGGCTTTACAAATTATCGTATAGCTGAGTTCCTCATAAAGCTTTGCAAAAAATGCACCACCAGCCAGCATTTAAACCACCATATGAGACCTGCCACATGCACAAAGCAACCACAGAAAGAAGAGCATTGTTTGATGACCACTCCTATCTCTGTGTCAACCGGTGTCCCTTTAAGACACCCAATTGCATCAAGCCACTCTGTAGGATAGCTGGCTAGACGGGACAACACTTTCTCCCCTAGGGTCTCTATCCTGGCTCTAGAAACTGCCAAATAAAAGAGGGACATGAATTCACAAACAGGGCAGCATGGGGGTTAAATGCACAGAATTGCAGTCAATCGATGTAAGACAGAGAGTCTGCCATGTATTTATCTACCACAGCGATATACTTAAACATGAAGATGATGTTAAGAGTCAAGCAATGCAAGACTAACTGCGCAAGCAGGTGAACAGTGGGGAGTAAAGAAGCCTTCTGCTTATTGATTGCTTGGACCACACCCAGACTGTCACACCAAAACACAATTGCCTTATCACACAGCACTGAACTCCACAGCTCCAATGCAACAATAATTGGTAAAAGTTTGTGTAAAACCACGCATCACCCAGAATGCCAACCAAGGGGCAGCACACAGTCTACACTCCAAAAAGGCACCAAAACCCTTGGAACCCCCTGCATCCTTGAACAACTGAAGCTGCCCACTGCATAAGGGAAGGGAGCGCCAATACACACTCCTCGCAGCTGCGCCGTGAGACAAATGTAGTGGTAAAGATACACTATCCCCGCACTCTAGTTTCCTGCAGAACATGCCCCCATGGGTATAACCCGGCATGCAAAATTGCAAAATTAAGCAGACCAAACAGAGACTGCTAAAGAGACACCAGCTGGGATGGCCAAAATGCAGCAACCTGTGTCCTAAGCTTCAACACTTTCTGAACTCTAAAGCGACAGCACCCAGTTACATTATCAATCTCTATCCCAAGTTAGGTTAACCTGGGGGAAGGCCTTTAGTCTTTTTCTGAACAATGGGAACACTGAAATGCCAGAAAAGGGACTCCACAGAATAAAAGCAACCACGCACCACAATTATAAACACAGGGAGCAATGATCAAGAAACCATTCAGGTAGTGCGTCACATGATGTTCTTCCATCCTGATGATAATGCACCACTGCAGGGAGGAGTTGAAGCATTTGGAGAAAGAGAAGAGGCAGAATACCCAATGGAAGGCAATAGTCTACATAAAAGCCATCAGGACGACGAAAACCCATGTAATGAAAAGAGTCAGGGTGCAAAGGCATAAGGCGGAAATTCCAATGCGTCTTCGAATGACTGATAGGACATGCTACAGAACTCAGGCTGAATGGCAGATGACGAATCAGGAAAGGACAATATTGGATGAGCCTAAACTTGCCCTGCTCTTTCTTAGGAATGACCCCACCAGTGACAAAACAGGTTAGCTATGGTAGGGGAAGCATATGCTGTGAATCATATGGAGCTATAGTAGAATGTTAGTAGCCTCAGAAAGGAGAATCTTCAGATAGCAGGCTGCAAAGATGCAGAAGCAGGTCAGTTTTTTTTGTAGGTGTAAAATTGGTTCACCCCTGCCCTTTCTTAGACCTGGCAAGCCTGAGCTATTTATTGGAATGAACTGTAAAGGCAGTGATGTCCATGTAGCGTCCCCAAGCTACCTACTCCCAAGCATATTCCCACAGCCTCTGGGTAACTGCATTGCCCCGCATCTCAGCTGCATGATCTCTATGGTGTAGTATGTAAATATGCCAAAAACAGGGGCAAGGACTGGAACATAAACTGGGAGACCCCCATGGTGGCAGCAGCTAGGGACTCCCCAGCCAGTGAAGGGGACAAAGGGGTAGGAGAAAGGGGCACAGTGCCAGAAAAGGAGGGCACCATAGGAGGAGCACAAGCTAGAGGCCACATAACCCTCTCTGAGCCAGACAGAGCAGTAGGCCCTTGTACCAATTGCTGCAACACTGCCAGTGCACCTAGGACCCGCTGCTTCAACGGTGGATCGAGCAGGGGCACACACGTAAAATCTGTATTTTCAACTCCCACGACCTTCGCCTTACCAGTGGATCCATAGCTGCAACAATGGAGGCCACCAGCAGTGCCCTAGACCCACCGCCAGCAGCTGGCGTTGGGGCCTGGGTGACCACGGGTCATTGGCTCACCCCTTGCAGCGCTGTAAAGACCAGTGCTCGAGGATGTCAGTTATTGCAGTTGAAGGCTGATGGTACAAAGTGGGGGACCTACAAGGCCAGGAATACTGGGATCAACGCTTTACTTTCAGTTTCATGGGCTAACCGAGCTACTATATATGCTGTTTCTGATGAGTGCATATGTGTGAGCGGAGAGTGCTGCGGTGGGATCCTATCAAGAGGGTGTTGGCTACCGGTAAGTGGTAACAAGCCCCAAACTACTTTGCTGCTTCTGCAATCAAGAATGGGGGTTGCTTTTTAGTGATGAGCGCCTGAAATTTTTCGGGTTTTGTGTTTTGGTTTTGGGTTCGGTTCCGCGGCCGTGTTTTGGGTTCGACCGCGTTTTGGCAAAACCTCACCGAATTTTTTTTGTCGGATTCGGGTGTGTTTTGGATTCGGGTGTTTTTTTCAAAAAACCCTAAAAAACAGCTTAAATCATAGAATTTGGGGGTCATTTTGATCCCATATTATTATTAACCTCAAAAACCATAATCTCCACTCATTTTCAGTCTATTCTGAATACCTCACACCTCACAATATTATTTTTAGTCCTAAAATTTGCACCGAGGTCGCTGGATGACTAAGCTAAGCGACCCTAGTGGCCGACACAAACACCTGGCCCATCTAGGAGTGGCACTGCAGTGTCACGCAGGATGTCCCTTCCAAAAAACCCTCCCCAAACAGCACATGACGCAAAGAAAAAAAGAGGCGCAATGAGGTAGCTGTGTGAGTAAGATTAGCGACCCTAGTGGCCGACACAAACACCGGGCCCATTTAGGAGTGGCACTGCAGTGTCACGCAGGATGTCCCTTCCAAAAAACCCTCCCCAAACAACACATGACGCAAAGAAAAAAAGAGGCGCAATGAGGTAGCTGTGTGAGTAAGATTAGCGACCCTAGTGGCCGACACAAACACCGGGCCCATCTAGGAGTGGCACTGCAGTGTCACGCAGGATGGCCCTTCCAAAAAACCCTCCCCAAACAGCACATGACGCAAAGAAAAAAAGAGGCGCAATGAGGTAGCTGACTGTGTGAGTAAGATAAGCGACCCTAGTGGCCGACACAAACACCGGGCCCATTTAGGAGTGGCACTGCAGTGTCACGCAGGATGTCCCTTCCAAAAAACCCTCCCCAAACAGCACATGACGCAAAGAAAAAAAGAGGCGCAATGAGGTAGCTGTGTGAGTAAGATTAGCGACCGTAGTGGCCGACACAAACACCGGGCCCATTTAGGAGTGGCACTGCAGTGTCACGCAGGATGTCCCTTCCAAAAAACCCTCCCCAAACAGCACATGACGCAAAGAAAAAAAGAGGCGCAATGAGGTAGCTGTGTGAGTAAGATTAGCGACCCTAGTGGCCGACACAAACACCGGGCCCATCTAGGAGTGGCACTGCAGTGTCACGTAGGATGTCCCTTCCAAAAAACCCTCCCCAAACAGCACATGACGCAAAGAAAAAAAGAGGCGCAATGAGGTAGCTGTGTGAGTAAGATTAGCGACCCTAGTGGCCGACACAAACACCGGGCCCATCTAGGAGTGGCACTGCAGTGTCACGCAGGATGGCCCTTCCAAAAAACCCTCCCCAAACAGCACATGACGCAAAGAAAAAAAGAGGCGCAATGAGGTAGCTGACTGTGTGAGTAAGATAAGCGACCCTAGTGGCCGACACAAACACCGGGCCCATTTAGGAGTGGCACTGCAGTGTCACGCAGGATGTCCCTTCCAAAAAACCCTCCCCAAACAGCACATGACGCAAAGAAAAATAAAAGAAAAAAGAGGTGCAAGATGGAATTGTCCTTGGGCCCTCCCACCCACCCTTATGTTGTATAAACAAAACAGGACATGCACACTTTAACCAACCCATCATTTCAGTGACAGGGTCTGCCACACGACTGTGACTGATATGACGGGTTGGTTTGGACCCCCCCCCAAAAAAGAAGCAATTAATCTCTCCTTGCACAAACTGGCTCTAAAGAGGCAAGATGTCCACCTCATCATCATCCTCCGATATATCACCGTGTACATCCCCCTCCTCACAGATTATCAATTCGTCCCCACTGGAATCCACCATCTCAGCTCCCTGTGTACTTTGTGGAGGCAATTGCTGCTGGTCAATGTCTCTGCGGAGGAATTGATTATAATTCATTTTAATGAACATCATCTTCTCCACATTTTCTGGATGTAACCTCGTACGCCGATTGCTGACAAGGTGAGCGGCGGCACTAAACACTCTTTCGGAGTACACACTTGTGGGAGGGCAACTTAGGTAGAATAAAGCCAGTTTGTGCAAGGGCCTCCAAATTGCCTCTTTTTCCTGCCAGTATAAGTATGGACTGTGTGACGTGCCTACTTGGATGCGGTCACTCATATAATCCTCCACCATTCTTTCAATGGTGAGAGAATCATATGCAGTGACAGTAGACGACATGTCCGTAATCGTTGTCAGGTCCTTCAGTCCGGACCAGATGTCAGCATCAGCAGTCGCTCCAGACTGCCCTGCATCACCGCCAGCGGGTGGGCTCGGAATTCTGAGCCTTTTCCTCGCACCCCCAGTTGCGGGAGAATGTGAAGGAGGAGATGTTGACAGGTCGCGTTCCGCTTGACTTGACAATTTTCTCACCAGCAGGTCTTTCAACCCCAGCAGACTTGTGTCTGCCGGAAAGAGAGATCCAAGGTAGGCTTTATATCTAGGATCGAGCATGGTGGCCAAAATGTAGTGCTCTGATTTCAACAGATTGACCACCCGTGAATCCTTGTTAAGCGAATTAAGGGCTCCATCCACAAGTCCCACATGCCTAGCGGAATCGCTCCGTGTTAGCTCCTCCTTCAATGTCTCCAGCTTCTTCTGCAAAAGCCTGATGAGGGGAATGACCTGACTCAGGCTGGCAGTGTCTGAACTGACTTCACGTGTGGCAAGTTCAAAGGGCAGCAGAACCTTGCACAACGTTGAAATCATTCTCCACTGCGCTTGAGACAGGTGCATTCCACCTCCTATATCGTGCTCAATTGTATAGGCTTGAATGGCCTTTTGCTGCTCCTCCAACCTCTGAAGCATATAGAGGGTTGAATTCCACCTCGTTACCACTTCTTGCTTCAGATGATGGCAGGGCAGGTTCAGTAGTTTTTGGTGGTGCTCCAGTCTTCTGTACGTGGTGCCTGTACGCCGAAAGTGTCCCGCAATTCTTCTGGCCACCGACAGCATCTCTTGCACGCCCCTGTCGTTTTTTAAATAATTCTGCACCACCAAATTCAAGGTATGTGCAAAACATTGGACGTGCTGGAATTTGCCCATATTTAATGCACACACAATATTGCTGGCGTTGTCCGATGCCACAAATCCACAGGAGAGTCCAATTGGGGTAAGCCATTCCGCGATGATCTTCCTCAGTTGCCGTAAGAGGTTTTCAGCTGTGTGCGTATTCTGGAAAGCGGTGATACAAAGCGTAGCCTGCCTAGGAAAGAGTTGGCGTTTGCGAGATGCTGCTACTGGTGCCGCCGCTGCTGTTCTTGCGGCGGGAGTCCATACATCTACCCAGTGGGCTGTCACAGTCATATAGTCCTGACCCTGCCCTGCTCCACTTGTCCACATGTCCGTGGTTAAGTGGACATTGGGTACAGCTGCATTTTTTAGGACACTGGTGACTCTTTTTCTGAGGTCTGTGTACATTTTCGGTATCGCCTGCCTAGAGAAATGGAACCTAGATGGTATTTGGTACCGGGGACACAGTACCTCCAACAAGTCTCTAGTTGGCTCTGCAGTAATGATGGATACCGGAACCACGTTTCTCACCACCCAGGATGCCAAGGCCTCAGTTATCCGCTTTGCAGTAGGATGACTGCTGTGATATTTCATCTTCCTCGCAAAGGACTGTTGGACAGTCAATTGCTTACTGGAAGTAGTACAAGTGGGCTTACGACTTCCCCTCTGGGATGACCATCGACTCCCAGCAGCAACAACAGCAGCGCCAGCAGCAGTAGGCGTTACACGCAAGGATGCATCGGAGGAATCCCAGGCAGGAGAGGAATCATCAGAATTGCCAGTGACATGGCCTGCAGGACTATTGGCATTCCTGGGGAAGGAGGAAATTGACACTGAGGGAGTTGGTGGGGTGGTTTGCGTGAGCTTGGTTACAAGAGGAAGGGATTTACTGGTCAGTGGACTGCTTCCGCTGTCACCCAAAGTTTTTGAACTTGTCACTGACTTATTATGAATGCGCTGCAGGTGACATATAAGGGAGGATGTTCCGAGGTGGTTAACGTCCTTACCCCTACTTATTACAGCTTGACAAAGGGAACACACGGCTTGACACCTGTTGTCCGCATTTCTGTTGAAATACCTCCACACCGAAGAGCTGATTTTTTTGGTATTTTCACCAGGCATGTCAACGGCCATATTCCTCCCACGGACAACAGGTGTCTCCCCGGGTGCCTGACTTAAACAAACCACCTCACCATCAGAATCCTCCTGGTCAATTTCCTCCCCAGTGCCAGCAACACCCATATCCTCCTCATCCTGGTGTACTTCAACACTGACATCTTCAATCTGACTATCAGGAACTGGACTGCGGGTGCTCCTTCCAGCACTTGCAGGGGGCGTGCAAATGGTGGAAGGCGCATGCTCTTCACGTCCAGTGTTGGGAAGGTCAGGCATCGCAACCGACACAATTGGACTCTCCTTGTGGATTTGGGATTTCGAAGAACGCACAGTTCTTTGCGGTGCTACTGCTTTTGCCAGCTTGAGTCTTTTCATTTTTCTAGCGAGAGGCTGAGTGCCTCCATCCTCATGTGAAGCTGAACCACTAGCCATGAACATAGGCCAGGGCCTCAGCCGTTCCTTGCCACTCCGTGTGGTAAATGGCATATTGGCAAGTTTACGCTTCTCCTCCGACAATTTTATTTTAGGTTTTGGAGTCCTTTTTTTACTGATATTTGGTGTTTTGGATTTGACATGCTCTGTACTATGACATTGGGCATCGGCCTTGGCAGACGACGTTGCTGGCATTTCATCGTCTCGGCCATGACTAGTGGCAGCAGCTTCAGCACGAGGTGGAAGTGGATCTTGATCTTTCCCTAATTTTGGAACCTCAACATTTTTGTTCTCCATATTTTAATAGGCACAACTAAAAGGCACCTCAGGTAAACAATGGAGATGGATGGATACTAGTATACAATTATGGACGGACTGCCGAGTGCCGACACAGAGGTAGCTACAGCCGTGGACTACCGTACTGTACTGTGTCTGCTGCTAATATAGACTGGTTGATAAAGAGATGTAGTAGTATGTATGTATAAAGAAGAAAGAAAAAAAAACCACGGGTAGGTGGTATACAATTATGGACGGACTGCCGAGTGCCGACACAGAGGTAGCTACAGCCGTGAACTACCGTACTGTACTGTGTCTGCTGCTAATATAGACTGGTTGATAAAGAGATGTAGTAGTATGTATGTATAAAGAAGAAAGAAAAAAAAACCACGGGTAGGTGGTATACAATTATGGACGGACTGCCGAGTGCCGACACAGAGGTAGCTACAGCCGTGGACTACCGTACTGTACTGTGTCTGCTGCTAATATAGACTGGTTGATAAAGAGATGTAGTAGTATGTATGTATAAAGAAGAAAGAAAAAAAAACCACGGGTAGGTGGTATACAATTATGGATGGACTGCCGAGTGCCGACACAGAGGTAGCTACAGCCGTGAACTACCATACTGTACTGTGTCTGCTGCTAATATAGACTGGTTGATAAAGAGATGTAGTAGTATGTATGTATAAAGAAGAAAGAAAAAAAAAACACGGGTAGGTGGTATACAATTATGGACGGACTGCCGAGTGCCGACACAGAGGTAGCTACAGCTGTGGACTACCGTACTGTACTGTGTCTGCTGCTAATATAGACTGGTTGATAAAGAGATGTAGTAGTATGTATGTATAAAGAAGAAAGAAAAAAAAACCACGGGTAGGTGGTATACAATTATGGATGGACTGCCGAGTGCCGACACAGAGGTAGCTACAGCCGTGAACTACCGTACTGTGTCTGCTGCGACTGGATGATAAATAATGATATAAAAAATATATATATATCACTACTGCAGCCGGACAGGTATATATTATATAATGACGGACCTGCTGGACACTGTCTGTCAGCAGAATGAGTTTTTTATAGAATAAAAAAAAAAACACCACACAAGTGAAGTCACACGACGAGTGTTTAACTTTTTCAGGCAATCACAATATAGTATACTACTAACTATACTGGTGGTCAGTGTGGTCAGGTCACTGGTCAGTCACACTGGCAGTGGCACTCCTGCAGCAAAAGTGTGCACTGTTTAATTTTAATATAATATGTACTCCTGGCTCCTGCTATAACCTATAACTGGCACTGCAGTGCTCCCCAGTCTCCCCCACAATTATAAGCTGTGTGAGCTGAGCACAGTCAGATATATATACATAGATGATGCAGCACACTGGGCTGAGCAGTGCACACAGATATGGTATGTGACTGAGTCACTGTGTGTATCGTTTTTTTCAGGCAGAGAACGGATATATTAAATAAAACTGCACTGTCTGGTGGTCACTGTGGTCAGTCACTAGTAAACTCTGCACTCTCTACACTTCTACAGTACTCCTAAGCTCCAGTAAATCAGGTCAATCTCTCTCTCTCTCTCTCTCTTCTAATCTAAATGGAGAGGACGCCAGCCACGTCCTCTCCCTATCAATCTCAATGCACGTGTGAAAATGGCGGCGACGCGCGGCTCCTTATATAGAATCCGAGTCTCGCGAGAATCCGACAGCGTCATGATGACGTTCGGGCGCGCTCGGGTTAACCGAGCAAGGCGGGAGGATCCGAGTCTGCTCGGACCCGTGAAAAAAACCATTAAGTTTGGGCGGGTTCGGATTCAGAGAAACCGAACCCGCTCATCTCTATTGCTTTTGCAATCAAGTGTATGAGATTGCATCTACAGTAATCTCCCCAGTAGATACATTCAGGGGTTACTTAACATTTGTGGGTACATGGATGTCCTGCAAATATTCTTTGATAAATATGCCCCCAAGTATCTCTGCAATATCCAAAGCTTACGGTTGCAAAGCATCTTGGAAATTGGGACCCAATTTTAATATGAGGCTTGTTATTTATCTAAATGTTCCCTTTTACCTTCCATTCTCCAACTCTTCAATTTCTGAATTGGTGAACATCTTTAAATATATATTTACTTACATGTGGGTATATTGTTTCTATTGTAGTTATACATTTTCATTCTTTATTTGTCCCCTTAGGGATAGCTGGAGCTAATATTATCACCTGGTAGTGTATGAGTTAATGGCACAGAGGATATTTCAAGTGCATTCTCTGCACAGTGTGTAGTGCTGCAGACCTAATATTTGGACATTACACCAGATGAACAGATGGGGGGAAAGACTGTTCTTTATTTTGAAACTGAAAACACGGGCCAAGTTGGTTCCACTTGGACCAGGATAGAATTGGCAGGCGCAATGCGGTGAAACTTCTGTCCTTGCGTCTGAGAAAATGAGGACATACAGATGACAACTGGCATGCATGCAGCCTGTCCTGAGATAATTAAAGTCATGGCTTTGACTTTAATTTTAAAAGGCAGTTTGAGGACCACTTGTATTTTTTGGAGCTAGAAACATGTTACTCTTGTTTAATCTAATCCCAAGATTGTTCTAAGGTCTGAGCCTCCTTTTTTCCTAAAATCTCAGATGAATAATCTACTAATGACACCAAGAATGTTCACAACAAATATGTATCTGTAATGGAAACATTTCATGTAGGTAGGCTGTCTTATACATAACTGCCAGTAATTTCCAAGCATAGTCTATTTTTAATTATTGGTCAATAGGACTGTTGCCTCTATTGTGTATGTTAGGTGCGTTAAGGGTGTTCTATTGGCTGAATACTTTAACATTGACTGGACTGATAGCTCAAAACACAGCTATCTTGCTTTTCAGCCTGTACAAATAAAACACCCTGCCAGAATCCATGCACTATAGTATATAATGTTTTTCTGCATAATCATAGTCATTGTCAATCTAGCAATGGGAGCTGTTAACCATCTGTTTTAAATGTGCACCTTCTTCATCATATGTACGTTTTATTTTTATTTTTATTTGTCTTCAGTATGATTTGTTATACTGACTCTCTAATGCTTCAGAGTTTTGTAGCGCCTTAGAAATACATGACAAAGATAAATATTATAATATATCATTATGTCATCTCTCAGTGGCCAGTAAGTATCATACTGTAAAAATCCATAAAACCTTCAAAAATTTCTGTAGGGCATCTTTGCACAAGAAGCCCCTGAAGAGGGATCCTTTGGCTCCTGCTCCAGTCCGGAGTCATGCACATGTGCTGACCAATCGCTGTGCATGCTCATTAGGATTCCTGGATCATAATCCCAGAAGTAATTTCTTTGCAGAGATAGCTATATATCAGAAGATATGTCACTGTGGGTAAGAATGAATGCATACTGGAATAAAGTAACTCTTGTATACATGTGAATAGGGGTGGAAGGTATCGCAATTCATCTTGTCTTATGAAACTCTTTTTGTTCCATGTATTGGGTCTAGGTTGCAGCTTGTGCACGCGGAATTATAGGTCCCTGAATGTCCCCTTAGATCTAAAATGTTGATACTTGTTGGAGGGGCTGCTGCCACCTTTTATCTGTCATTGACAGGAGCCTCTCTCTTTATAGGCCCTACACACTGGCCGATAATCCTCAAAGATATGAACGATCTCGTTCATTATTGAACGAGATAACGTTCATATCTTTGAGTGTGGAGTCCTCAGCGATGAACGATGCGCGGCCCCGCGCTCGTTCATCGCTGGTCCCCCGTTGGCTGTACATGCAGGCCAGTATGGACGATCTCATCCATATTTGCCTGCACTTCAATGGAGCCAGGTGACGGGGGGAGTGAAGAAACTTCACTCCCCCATCACTGCCCCCCTCCCGCCGCCGGGTCGCCGTCTGCCGTATCGGCGGTCGGGCAGCTCAGTGGCATATCGCCGTGTCTGTAGGGCCCTTAAGTACTGCACACACTATAGTTTCCTCTTCCTGCAACTGATGTGTGTGTTAGGGAGCAATCACACTAATCGTTGTCCCCCACCTCCCTGATTAATCCCTGGCTGAGAGGTGCTCGGCACCTCCCTTTGTGGTGTGTGGCGCCACTTCACGCCACAATTTATATTTTTCATACTTCTATTGTGGGGGTGGGGTGGGTGGCATAGCCATGCCTGCATGATTAGGCCATGCCCCCTACAGTACCCGAGAGTATGTTTGTACAACAAAGGTTTGATACATCTCCCCCATAGACTGTGAATAGAATGTGGTGAACACTAATAGGCCCTACACTCGACATCACTGCACGATATGAACGATCTCGTTCATTAATGAACGAGATAACGTTCATATCGTGCAGTGTGGAGGCACCAGCGATGAACGATGCGCGGCCCCGCGCTCGTTCATCGCTAGTGCCCCGTCGGCTGTGCATGCAGGCCAATATGGACGATCTTGTCCATATTTGCCTGCAGTTCTATGGAGCCTTGTGACGGGGGGAGTGAAGTAACTTCACTCCCCCCATCACTGCCCCCCCCCCCGTCACTGCCCCCCACCCGCCGCCGGGTCGCCAATGTGTAAGGCCCATAAGTATGGAATTCTTCCTGTCAAAATTCTGTGCCTATGTCAGGCTTAACTATCTCAATGGCAGAGTTTTCAACGCATGAAGATCCCCATCAATTTTCATGAACATGAGGTAATAACTGAAGACTAAATAATCCCTTATGTATCGTAGCACATTTTGCACTGGACAAATGAAAGTTTTAGACTTGTGCCCTTTGCATTACAAAATTACTCATTGAACTATCAATTCTCAAAAACAGAAACAGACACTTTTAGGAACAGGAGCAGGAGCTAATGAGAACTTAATGATCAGTAACCAGACTGTCCTAATCCTGCACTAATGAAAGTGAGAACTGGTGTACTATGCGGATGAATTCTCCCCCTTGCTGATTTGCCTCCTCTACAAAACAAACAGCCAGATGTCAAAACCCTAAAGAAACTGAGACACCCCACTGTGTTGCTGACCACGCCACAGTCCCCAGGTGCTAGGTTCCCAAAGACTGGTTGGTGGTTCACATACTATTTTGTGGTGTTCAGATGCTGCAACCTTTATTGAAATTATTAGTAAAAATCCATTTCAAATAGATAGCTGCAAAACTGCTCTTCAATACAGATTTAAATAAATCAAAAGACAAAAATGTAAATATAATTTTCATGAAAGAAAAACAAAAAATGAGTTATTTAAATGATCATTCAAAGGCAAAGGTGAGTTTTATTCCTATCTGCATTACAATATTCTATTGCCTGCTGATTGCTGTGCAGTCTGATGATTTACACCAGTTACCATTAGAGTTTCAATAAATAGCACTGTATTAGACAAACCTGTTAAGTAGAGAATAAATTATACAAATGTAAGGCAATACCTAAAGAGAGTATCAATGTTATCCCAAACTTCAGGTACTAGATTTCTAACTGCTTTGTTCTGTTGTTATTGTTAGAGGATGTCTAGCATTCATTCGATGCCTCCTTACTTTACACCCAAAAAATAAATTATCAAAACATTTGTCATTTTAACCACTAACGAGATTTCGTGCCGCAAGTCTTTTTCCAAAATAGACAATTTATTCAGTGTCTGGAAAGTTTTGAGCTTTTTTTTTGATGCGTACTTCAATATATTCATGTGAATCTGTTAATTAGCTAATTGCCCATCCTCCTTCTTCCTCTGCCTCCTCACTGCTCCCCCTTCCCTGTATCATCTGCCTTTCAATGATACAAAAGAGTTTTGGACCAGTAATGTACAGTCATTATCATACCTCCCAACTTGAACCTCTCCAGGAGAGACACAATGCTCTGCTTCTGGACTTTTTTCTTAATTTATGATTGCTGGCACCTAGTGTTATACAGGTTAATGGATGAGAAAGGTGTTTCAGCACAGGTGCCGGCAATCATACATTAAGAGGGAAGTCCAGAAGCTGAGCATTCTGTCCCTCCTGGAGAGGGTCATGTTGGGAGGTATGCATTATACCTCCCAACATGACCCTCTCCAGGAGGGACACAATGCTCTGCTCCTGGACTTTCGTTTTAATTTGTGATTGCCAACACCTGTTTTGATCATGTTAGTGGATAAGAAATGTGTTTCAGCACAGGTGATGGCAATCATAAATTAGGAGAAAAGTCCAGAAGCAGAGCATTCTGTCCCTCCTGGAGAGGGTCATGTTGGGAGGTATGTGCATTGTACAGATTACATGTATGCTGATATTGCTATTACACTGTGTCTTGGAGGTACTGGTCACAGCGTGTGTGGTACTGTATACAAGTTAGACAGTTAAAAGATAAACAGTCAAAACTCTGACAGGGTCAAAAATCTGACAGTTAAAAGGTCGACAGGGTCAAAACGTTGACACAATTTTGATTTTTTTTAGTTTGTGTTTTTAAAATTTTACCCCCAAATTTTTTTTGAAATTTGTTAACTCGCCACGCTTTGGGATCAGTGGCTTGTTCCGCTTCGCTCGCCACAAGGTTACTAAAGGTAATAGTCTGTGACATGGATAGTGAATGAAAACAAAAGTTATAAAAGCCTGAAAAATCCCTAATGAATATGTCGACCATTTAACCCTGTCGACCTTTTGACATCGGACTTTTGACTTTCGACCATATGGTGTCTACTTAACTGTCTGTCTTTTAACTGTCTATAGTCTGTCTTTTAACTGTCTACAGCAGGGGTGGCCAACCAGTCAGAGGCAAAGAGCCAGAAAAGATATGTAGTCAAGGGGAAGAGCCACTATCATGCGCAAAAATGGGGCTGTGGCCTAGTTGTCACAAAGCCACACCCCATTTTTGTGCGCACACCTTTCGGTATGACATTTGTAGGAGTATGACCTTGTGTCATAACCCCGCTTTTAGTCATGTTGTACAGTGCCACATACATATAATGCCCCAGTACAGTGCCACATACATATAAAAATGCCAAACGGGTGCCTCCACAGTGCCAGATACACGTATGCCCCCACAGTGCTAGATAAATATTAGCCTCCACAGTGCCAGATAAATATTAGCCTCCACAGTGCCAGATAAATATTAGCCTCCACAGTGCCAGATACATATATGACCCCACAGTGCCAGATACATATGTGCCCCCACAGTGCCAGATACATATGTGCCCCCTGTGCCATATACATATGTGCCCCCTGTGCCAGATACACATGTGCCCCACAGTTCCAGGTGCACATATGCTCCACAGTGCCAGATAAATATATGCCCCACAGTGCCAGATAAATATATGCCCCACAGTGCCAGATACATATGCCCCCACAGTGCCAGATATATATGCCCCCACAGTGCCAGATACATATACCCCCAGTGCCAGATACACATGTCCCCACAGTGCCAGATATGCCCCCAGTGCCAGATACAGATATGCCCCAGTGCTAGATACACGTCCCCACAGTGCTAGATATGCCACACAGTGCCAGTAATACATATGCCCCACAATGCCAGATACGCCCCCAGTGCCATATACATATATGCCCCCAGTGCCAGATATGCCCTCAGTGCCAGATACACATGTCCCCACAGTGCCAGATATGTCCCCAGTGCCAGCTACATATATGTCCCCACAGTGCCAGATATGCCCCAGTGCAAGCTACATATGTCCCCGCAGTGTCAGACATGCCCCCAGTGCCAGCTACATATGTCCCCACAGTGCCAGATATGCCCCCAGTGCCAGCTACATATATGTCCATGCAGTGTCAGATGTGCCCCCAGTGCCAGCTACTTATATGTCCCCACAGTGCCAGATATGCCCCCAGTGCCAGCTACATATGTCCCTGTAGTGCCAGATATGCCCCCAGTGCCTGCTACATATGTCCCTGCAGTGCCAGATATGCCCCCAGTGCCCGCTACATATGTCCCTGCAGTGCTAGATATGCCCCCAGTGCCAGCCACATATGTCCCTGCAGTGCCAGATTTGCCCTCAGAGCCAGCTACATATGTCCCTGCAGTGCCAGATATGCCCCCAGTGCCAGCCACATATGTCCCTGCAGTGCCAGATATGCCCCCAGTGCCCACTACATATGTCCCTGCAGTGCCAGATATGCCCCCAGTGCCGGCCACATATGTCCCTGCAGTGCCAGATATGCCCCCACAGTGCGCCCCCCCCCCCCCCCTGAGCTGCTCACCACGCTGCTGCTCTGCTGCATATGAGGGGAGGAGAGCACAGCATGCGCCTCTCCTGCCCCTCAGTTTCACTCTCCGGTGGCGGTGACTATCTTCAATTCGGCGCCGGGCCGTGAGCCAATCTGAGCTCATGGTCCGGCAGCCAATCAGGACCCTTAGCTGCCGGTCCGTGAGCACTGATTGGCTCACGGGCTGGCACTGAATTGAGATAATCACCGCCGCCGGAGTAGACCGTAAGAAGTATGTGTTCCAGGCTGTGTCGGGCAGCGGTGTCCGGGAGAGGCTCGAGCTGCATGTGGAGGATGAAAGAGCCGTGGGTTGGCCACCGCTGATATAGTCAAAATCGTAAGAAAAGTTAGTGCAGATCGCAAGGTGGAAGTCACCTTGCGATCCCGATTCGATGCTGATGCGTAGTCCCGCGCGGTCGGCATTGCAAGACTAGATAGACTGTGCAGGCAAGTAAATTTTGACTATCTCTATAGAAGAGATAGTCAAAATTGACAATTAGAATCGCAAGCACACTCATTATGTGCTTGCGATGCTGACCTAGCCCCTGTCGCATAGTGAGAATCGGGCATAGCCTGAATCTCACCGTGTGTATGGGCCTTTAGACTGCTTCTAGCTTTTGAAAATGAGTTTTGAGACATATTCTAATTACAAGAGCACTAAGCTCCTTTTAGGATCTTACGTGCCTACTCTCCAGAAATGTAGGGGAGACTGACTCATTTCAGGTAGGGAGCAGCCCAGCCTTCTGGATCTTCCTGAATCCCTGGGGAAGTTTTCCAGAGACTTGATTCATAGTGAATAGCATCATTGTGGCTTACCCCTACTGTTTAATAAATCTTGACATTGATCAGTGATTGGTGGGATATCTCCCACCTTGACTTCCCACTCCTCGAATCAGAGGACTGGGGCAAAATATTATCCGGCTACTCTGACTGTATGTGGGGAGAGTGATTGCATGGACCAATAAATTCTTATTAGGTTTGGGGTTCAAACATCTACTCAGGGCCAGATTAACCATGGGGCTGGTCGGACTACAGCTTCTGTCCTCCACATAAAAATAGGACCATCATCATAAAAGCATGATGATAACCAGTATTAAGAATTATATATTTTTTGTACTTTTTATATCTTTAAGGAAACATTGGGCTTATTGTGTAAAGGGCGTACACACCCACATGGCACAGGCAACACCCAATCAGAACTGGTCACAGCTGGTAAGCTTCTCGCAATAGGTCTGTGATCATTTTCAACCTCAGAGCCTTGTTGTGGCCCTTAATCCGGACCCTCCTCTACTAGGCTGTGCATGTAGCTCAGGCTTTTTGTGAAGCAGCTTGCGCATACTGTTGGGGGAGGCCAAGAAAAAGTGAATTTATTTGAGAAGCCCTGTTCAAAATGTAAATGCCATATTCTTTTTCATGCGATGGACATGTGTGGCTCCCCAAATACATATATTTGTGTATTATGGTGTGGTAAGAAAATAATCACAGGATCTGATGTTCCCTTCTTATAATGCATCAACAGGAAGCGACTCTTGCCCCTGTTCTCTACTACGGCTGCACTTCAGTTTCTTCTCCCTTTCACAACACACCAAAGAGGCAAAGATTCCCCCACCATCACCACCACCACCACCACCACCACGCTTTCCAGACACAGACAGTAATCAAACCAGTATTGTGCCAAAATAAGTTAGTATTTCTAAGGACTTCACCATAGAGATTAAGGTAGGGCACATTATCTAGAGGCGTAATGCAGGTATAGCACAAACGGGTCTTGTTTTCTCCCATGCATGGTGTCTCTGTCCCTCACTTGACGCATTGGTCTCTCTTTTGCTATCTCACCGAATCTCACTTCTCTCCAGGGTCCTCTCTTGCCAAAAGCATGCCAACAACTGACTCCTCCCTCATTCCTGTTGGGCTCTCAGCACTCCTGCCATCCCTTCAGCATTCCTCTGCCCTGTAGCTGCAAATGCGTTTAGTCTCTTCACTGCCCAAAGTATTTTAGGGCTCATAGTACCTTGGTAGCCACAGTGGTTGCAGCATATCACACAGGTATTCTAGGAAGCACATATGGCAAAGAAAGAGGAAACAACAATCCTGACTACAATATCATCTTATATCAATTGAATGACTTGTTTAATATAAATGTTATTCTGAAAGCTATCACATCACACCATGATCCTGTATCTCCTTGCAGCACCCCAACTGTAATTACCCTTTATTTTCCTGGGAAACACTGAATAAGATGGACATCTCAGCAGATGTCTCTGTGCCGAGTCAGTTTCACAAACATCGCTGAACAGAAATTAGGTCATCTTTTGTCACTGAGAGCCAATTTTCCCTCAGTTAAAACCCCTTATATCTGTGTTAACAGGAACCGCATTCACAGACGACCCTGAAACTAAAGCAGACGGTGGGTCTGTGCCTTTAATGATTTAAAGATGCGGCCAATATAAAACAAACTATCATAAATTTTGGAGACATTAGGCACCACTTTAATGGTTCATTATAAAACTATTAAATTACTGTCAATTTATGTTATTTTTCAAAATTTACTTTTTTTTATACTTTATTCACAAGTAAAGTCATTGCTAAATAATCATGTATCAGAGGCATAGCAAATAACAAATAAATAAAAAAACAGGGTATTCTCTGGATTTCTCATTCTTATTCTTTAGAGAAGGGGATTCCTTAGTTTGGAGCACTATGCCTACATATACAAAAAAATTACATTTAAAAATTACCTCTGTCTTTTCTCCCACTGATGTTGGCCTAAAATAAAAAGTAAATGTAATTTAATAAAATTTTATTTCCACCTAATAGGATATAAAAGTAAATGTATAAATAATAATAATAATAATAATAATAATAATAAATGCTTCTTGTGTAAGTATTCAAACCCTATAGACTAGAACTTTGTAGAACCCTTTTTGCTGCAAAAACATCTATAAGTCTGCTATGGTATGTTTGTACCAAGGGCCTAATTCAGACCTGATCACAGTAGCAACATTTTTCTCTAATGGGCAAAACCTTGGTGGTCATTCCAAGTTGTTCGCTCGCTAGCTGCTTTTAGCAGCATTGCAAGCGCTAGGCCGCCGCCCTCTGGGAGTGTATCTTAGCTTAGCAGAATAGCGAACGAAAGAGTAGCAAAATTGCTACTAAATAAATTCATGCAGTTTCTGAGTAGCTCCAGACCTACTCCTAGATTGCGATCACCTCAGTCCGTTTAGTTCCTGGTTTGACGTCACAAACACGCCCTGCGTTCGGCCAGCCACTCCCCCGTTTCTCCAGCCACTCCTGCGTTTTCCCCTGGCACACCTGCGTTTTTTAGCACACTCCTCGAAAATTCTCAATTGCCTCCCAGAAACGCCCCTTTCCTGTCAATCACTCACGATCAGCATTGCGACTGAAAAGCGCCGCACGAACACCAGCAAATCTACTAAGTTTTGTGTTAAATTACTTAGCGCATGCGCGCATTTTCCACCTAATCGCTCCGTTGTGAAGAACAGCAACGGGCGAACAACTCGGAATGACCACCCATGTGCAGTGCAGGTGGAGCAGATATAACATGTGCAGAGAGAGTTAGATTTGGGTGGGGTGTGTTCAAATGGAAATCTAAATTGCAGTGTAAAAATAAGGCAGCCAGTATTTACCCTGCACAGAAACAAAATAACCCACCCAAATCTAACTCTCTCGGCACGTTATATTTGCCCCACCTGCAGTTTACGTGGTTTTGCCCATTAGAGAAAGATTTTGCTGCTGCGATCAGGTCTAAATTAGGCCCCAAGTTTGCACACTGTATGGGAATGATTTTATTGCCCATTCATCCTTGCATATTGAATCCAGGTTGGATGGATGAAGTTAGAAGACTGCAATCATCAGACACTGCCACAGAATTTCGGTTGGATTGAGATCTGGGGGTATAAAGTGCGGGTTTTTAGAAGTGGAGATTTTGCCCATAGCAACCAACCAGATCCTACTTATCATTTATCTAGCACCTGGCTTCTAGAAGATAATACTTAGAATCTGATTGGTTGTTATGGACAACATCTCCACTTCTAAACCCAAACTGGACTTTGGCTTGTCCAATGTAGAACATTCACTTTTTTGTTGTTGAACCACACCAGTGTTGCTTTGGCCTTGTGCTGTCTGATTATTGCCCTGCTGAAAGATTAATTTTCTATGAAACTTTAGTTTTCAAGCAGACTGAAGCAGGGTGTCTTGCAGTATCTCCCTGTGTTTGCACCTTCCATCTGCCCTTCAAGTTTAACAAGATGCAGTACTTGCAGAGGAAAGCATCTACACACCATAGTGCTGCCCCTACCATACTTTACTTTGGTGTTGGTGTTTGCTGAAGAATGGGTAATGTTAGATTTGCGTCACACATATTGCTTTGAATATAGGGTTAAAAAGCTCCAATTTTTTATCATCTGACTACAAAAAACTTTTTACACATTTTAGTTGAGTCAGAGACTTGTAGAAACGTAAAGGTACAATCCAACAAACTTTTTCTGATGATTCTATGGTATCAGGGACAATGTAATAAGAAACATCTCTGCATTTACTGGATAAACATCTACCGATGGCATACCTCCCAACATGACCCTCTCCAGGAGGGACACAATGCTCTGCTTCTGGGCTTTTCTCTTAATTTATTATTGCCGGCACCTGTGTTGAACAGGTTATTGGATAAGAGAGATGTTTAACCACTGGTGATGGCAATGGAAAATGTGGGAAATCTAGCAGAGCATTCGTTCCCTCCTGGAGAGGATCATGTTGGGAGGTATGCGATGGTGACGTGTTGTTGTGAACTTCTTTCATATCTATCTCTCACTGATTCATACAGTATTTGTCTCTCATATCCACGGGTGAAACATTTTTTTTATATGGAGAGTATAGTTCAAATAAATTGGCCATTGTATGATACTGCTCTCAAAATATTTTAACCATATCTCTGATAATCTGATTTACATTTCACACATGCATCTGCCCACCTTTCCTACAAAGAATGATCAGACTTTCAACAACCTTCATATCTTTAACCCCATCTCTTAATTAGAGTTTACCCTGCAACCGCCTACAGTTTGAAAAAAATATATAGAAAAATACTCTCTTGTCAACCATTTATGAAACATAAGTATTTTATAAATGTTTTTTGAAAAATTTTACATATTACAGTTTCGTGATTTGTTAATCATTTATTTGAAATATAATATTTTAGCCCTAGCAAATTATTAAAATAAAATCAACCCTGAGATTATTTTTTTTAAAATGATTTGTAAAAACATAATAAGGGCATGCGTAGTAGGAGAATCGCTGGGAAAATGGGCGCTGTGCCATTTTCCCAGAGTCCTGTGCATGCGCACTAGTTTCTGGTGCAGTGCTAGGGGCTACTAGTCATGGAGACTGCACAGATCCCTGTATTTGCAAGACCAATTGTTTGTTATTTCATACATCGTATTGAAATGGTTGTCACTATAGGTTCCCTTCACCAAATCCTAATGATGGAAAAAAGCAGTTTGTAAGCAATAAAAACTGATTTTCCATTTCTGTTAGTAGGATAGAAGTCCCATTAAAGCAACAATTATACTTGCAGCAAAACGTTCCTTGTATCAAGCTTGTGTTATTGTTACAGTTGCTACTACTGTATTACAACTTGTATTGATGTATTCCTTTACGGTCTATCTAGAGTTTAGGGTGATTTTTGAACCTGGATACTGGTATTCTGTGCTAGAGTAAAATATTTTGTCACCCATTCGAATACATTTATGCCAGCCTGTTTCATATCAATCAGCACTATTACAGTTATACAGAATTATGGATTTGTTGTTGTGTTACAATCCTGACTGGAAGAGGATGCATATGATGTTCTTATACTGTATGTGGCTTTCATTATCTCAGAGAGAAGATAATTGGCAGCCACATGCAGTACAATGAACATAACAAACAGGGTGGATAGCAGTGACGGGGGTGGTTACTCGTGTCTCTGGGATGGGGAAGCTTTCAGATAACATTATATGGACATCGCCATTCTAACATACTGTATGTTTCAATGATGAGTTTCTTCCATGGTGTTAATTAATATTAAAGAGAGTCCGCTATTTAATACAATCTTGGCCTATCTCATGCTTTTCCAAAAATAATCAACAGACAAAAAGTATCACTGTATGTAATTTTCTGCTTCTCTTAAACTAACAAGATATAGGAGTCTGTTTATCTTAGTGATAATATCGTTATTTCTTTTAGATTAATTACAAGCATGATAGCAATAAAACAATTTGCATATGTGTATACCATTTAATGGAATAAAGGAAGTACTGTAGGAGAAATTCTATTTAATTTTTTTTCTCATATTTACATATTTTATAAAATGTTATTATTTACATTTGTTCTCTTTTCTAATAGAACCTTTATTATTTATATCATTTTCTTATATTGGGAAAATCATATTGACATAAAAAATAATAAGTTAATATATATTTTTTAATGTAAAAATAATATATATTATGTTCTTCTAGTTTTTAATAATTTTAAAAATAATTTATTTAATATATTATCACTTGCTTTATATTTCTATGTTCAAAAATATGTTCTTTCTATTGATATTCTTTATACAGTCTCATATATTTCTGTGAAAAAAAATAGGGTTGGTATAAATGATTAATTATATCCTGATCCAAAATAATACAATTTCTTTTGTATATGCTTTTCTCTCCTTGGTGAGTATAAGCTTGTCTCTTCTTGGTGAGTATATGCTTGTCTCTCCAGGGTGAGTATATGCTTGTTTCTCCTTGGTGAGTAGAAAAAGGAAAAGAGATAGAAACAAATAAAAAGCAGAATATGTATATTATGTTTTAATGAAAGCTTAAACATGAATAATGAAATGTAAACCTTTCAGGGATATCGCACCTAGAAGAAGGAATATATATCTGCTTTCTCTTTTTTATGTTAAACTCAGACTTATTTTTAGGAAGCCTCTTCAATATTTTTCTGGCACAGACAGCTAAGATAGTATTTTGCACTAGATAATTAGATATATCATATATGTATTATAAACTACTTGTTTGTCGGGGATTTTTGACATGTTATATTCACATCCAGCTGCTTATTTAACTGTTAATGGACTAAACTCAAAATCTTTCACATTATCCCGGGGTACCCGCCAAGGCTGCCCCCTTTCACTATTGTTATTTAATTTGGCGCTCGACCCCTTAATTCGAGTATTTGTTAAAGATACGTCGTGGCAGGGAGTTAAATTTGGTGATACGGAAATCAAAGTGTCGGCTTTCGCAGATGATCTCCTGTTATATATTAGTAATCCAAAACAGGCGCTCCCTTCCATTCAAAATATATTGATTGATTTTCAGTAGATATCTGGTTTTATAGTTAACTTTCAAAAAACAGAAGCTTTAGCTCTACATCCCACCGCCAAACTTAACTGGGGCTCTTCCTTTCCCTTTTGCTGGGCCCAGAATCATTTATTATATTTGGGATCTGCGGTTCCCTAGCGATTTAACCAAATTATACACTATTTACTATTTGTATTTTTTGGAAGTAATGTTGAAAGATTTTGAGAGGTGGAGACATCTTCCACTATCATATATTGGGAGGGGCCATTTATTTAGAATGATCTCTTTCCCAAGGTTGCTGCATCCTGCCTTTTATATTGAATGACAAAGATACAGCCTCTATTAATAAGGCCTTATCCAAATTAATTTGGGCAGGTAAGCGCCCTCGAATCTCACTTTTCAAATTACAACAACCAGTCTTGCTAGGGGGTATAAACTTTCCCAACATACGGGATTATGTGATTGCATCTAACCTACGATATGCTCTGGACTGGATAGGTGAAGCCTTCACTTTTGTTAATTTAGATATTGAATGACGCTTCCTTACTGACTGCTCTTTGACTTCCATTCTTCACACTCCTCCAATTTCTATGCCCTCTTTCGTCAAGTCAAACCCACTACTATGTAACCCATGTGTGGCCTAGCGTGTCACCCGTAAACGACTAGGATTGTCATATATGCACACTATTTTTTTGCCGCTATTACATAATAATGCTTTTCAGAGCGGTAGGCCTCATACAATATTCCGAACTTGGCATCTCCATGGATTACGTCTAGTATATCATCTGTTGGAGGAGGATCTCTCCACCACCCACACCTTAACACGGCTCAGGGAATTGTTCCCGGATATCCAAATACCCCTTTTTGCTTATTTCCAAGCCCGTAGCTTTGCAGCAAAGTTATTACTAGATTTGAAAATCTCAAATCATCCCATGATGTTTGACTCCTTGATAAAAATTGGTATAGGTACTCCCTTTCCTACCTCGTATTTATATGAACAGGTTAGGAAGAAAATTGATCTTGCTATTCTATCTACAGGTATGGCCAAGTGGAGAAATTCTTTCCCAGACCTCTCTTTACAAACTATAGTAAAATTCTCGACCATATTGAATAAGCAACTACTGTCTTCTTCATTTGCAGAAATGCAATATAAGATTCTTCACCAAGCCTACTATACCCCAAAACTTAGATTTATTATTGGAGCAGCTGACAACTCTAATTTGTCACAACTGAGGGCCTGAGCTGACGGAAGGCAGCCTCAGTTGTAGGGGCTGAGATGTACCGGAACCTGGGAGGTTGTATCAGACCCCTGGACATGTAAGTAACATGAAGAGAAACCGCCCGAAGGCGTGACCACGACAACTTGAGTAAAAGTCAATGATATTTATTTATGACAAACTCCATGCATCACAGTAGCAGTAAAAAGTAACATAAAAATCAGCAGAGAAATAATAATACAGTTCCTGGGTACTACAGGGTGGCAGGGGCCACAGAGCTCTGGTGGTATGAGACAGTTCTTATTATCTGCAAGTTGGAAAGTCCTTACCAGGCTCAACTGTAGCAATGAGGAAAGCCCAGGGTCGTACCAGCTGGTGTTCCAGGGAAAGCTGGACTGCTGTAGATAAAATGCTGCTGTGGGTACTGGTTAGAACCAGACAGGTGTTGGCACGGAGTGGATACTGGCTGGAACCAGTTAAATAATAAATAAAGCTTGAGAGCGATGCAATATAGATGAAATGTAGAATTTGAGAGCGGAGAAATAATAATACCGGTGGAGAGTGGAAAACTGCAGAAAGGACACCGGCCCTTTAAGAGAAGCTGTACACTGCTGGAAGCAGGTGATGTTGTAGCTGGAAACAGGTGAGTCCAGAATGGATCGGAGAGTCAGGCTACACCGCAGATGGAATGCTGGTGCTGGTCTCTATAGCAGAAGTCTGGAGACAGGAGCTGGAACCTGGAAGACAATCACAGTAAAGAGACAAACTGGAACTAGGTTTGACAACCAAAGCACTGACGCCTTCCTTGCTCAGGCACAACCTATTTATACCTGCAGCAAGGAAGGCATTGGCTAGGCAATTATGCAAATTAATAATACTGACAACGGATTGGTAGGAAAGATCAGCTGACAGAATCCAAGATGGCTGCGCCCATGCAGACACTTGGAGGGAAGTTTGGATTGTAATCCATGTGGTCTGGAAAACAGTAATGGCGGCGCCGGCCACCGGAGACGTCAGGCTGACAGATGCACATCCGACCACGCGGACACAGCGGAGGCCGCGGCTGACGTAATCGCCACTCTGAATGCAGAAGCTCAGGGACGGCGGCGGAGGCCGCGGGAGACGCCATGCCAGATGTATAAGGCGTTACTGTGACTGCGTCCATAGAGACAGGAGAGGATGCGGGAATGTGCACATCAGGATGACAGATGGGATCCGGTCCTGGAGCGCTGGGCAGGCCTTAGAAGGCATCTGATAGGTAAGAAATGGCGTCCAGATACCCGGATCGTGACAGCACGTCCCCCTTTAGGAGTGGCCCCAGGACACTTCTTTGGCTTTTGAGGAAACTTGGAATGGAATCTCCGGACCAAGGCAGGAGCATGGACATCAGAAGCATTGGTCCAAGAACGTTCCTCAGGACCATAACCCTTCCAGTCAATAAGATACTGAAGTTGACCGTAACGGTGACGTGAGTCCAGGATCTTGGCTACTTCATACTCAACGCCTCGTTGAGTTTGGACTTTCGGAGTTGGAGGAAGTGAGGAATGAAACCGATTCAAGATTAGCGGTTTCAACAGGGAAACATGGAATGTCCTGGGTATTTTTAAGAAGGGAGGCAACTGGAGTCTGTAAGCAACAGGATTGATGACTTGATCAATTTTAAAAGGACCGATGTAGCGAGGTGCAAACTTCATACTGGGAACTCTTAACCTCAAATTCTTCGTGGATAACCATACCCGATCACCCACCTTGAGAGCAGGAACTGCTCGACGCTTCTTATCCGCAAACTTCTTGTACCTGAACGATGCCTTGAGCAGAGCTGATCGTACGCTCTTCCAGATATTGGCAAACTGATGCAAGGTGATATCCACTGCGGGAACAGAAGTTGCTGGAAGCGGTTGGAACTCAGGGACTTTAGGGTGGAATCCAAAGTTGGTGAAGAATGGTGTTGAAGAAGATGAAGAATGATACTGGTTGTTATGACAGAACTCGGCCCAGGGAAGTAATTGAACCCAGTCATCTTGAGAGGAGGACACATAGATGCGGAGGAAGGCCTCCAAGTCCTGATTCACCCTCTCAGTTTGACCATTGGTCTGAGGATGGTAAGCCGTGGAAAACTTTAGCTTGACTTGGAGGACTTGACATAAACTTCGCCAGAATTTGGCTGTGAATTGAACTCCTCGATCTGAGATGATTTCTTCAGGAAGACCGTGGAGTCGGAAGATCTCTTGTATGAATATTTGAGCCAACTTGGAAGCTGACGGAAGACCGGTGAGAGGAATGAAGTGTGCCATCTTGGTGAACCGGTCAACTACCACCCAGATGGTATTAAACTTGTAATAAAATCCATCGACAAATGGGTCCATGGTCGACGGGGAACAGATAGTGGAACCAGTTGCCCCGCAGGCGACTGGCGGGATACTTTATGTTGAGCACACTTTGGGCAAGATGCAATAAACTCCAAAACGTCCTTTTTCAGAGTTGGCCACCAATAGGACCTAGAGATAAACTCCAGGGTTTTTTGGATACCTGTATGTCTGGCAAAGCGGGAAGCATGGGCCCAATGCATGAGCTTCTTCCTTAGTGTCGGCTTCACAAAACTTTTCCCTGATGGGGGCGTAGAGTCCATCCCTACCGTGGAGAATGCCAACGGATTTATAATAGGATGCTTGTCTGAAGACTCTGACTCATTTTCTTGCTCCCATGAGCGGGAAACGGCATCGGCCTTGCGATTCTGAGAGCCCGGACAGAACTGGAGTTTAAAGTCGAACCTGGAAAAGAAAAGTGCCCATCTGGCCTGACGAGGGTTGAGACATTGTGCGCCTTTCAGATATAGAAGGTTCTTGTGGTCTGTAAGGATGGTGATTGAATGAGAAGCTCCCTCCAACAGATATCTCCACTCCTCTAGAGCGAGCTTGATGGCTAGCAACTCCTGGTCGCCAATGGCATAGTTGCGCTCCGCTGGGGAGAACTTCCGTGAGAAAAAACTGCAAGGATGTAAATGGCCATCTTTAGCCCTCTGAGATAACACCGCTCCTACTCCAACGGAGGAGGCATCCACCTCTAGGATGAAAGGAGAGTCGATGTCAGGCTGTTTCAGGACAGGCGCAGAGATGAACCTCTGTTTTAAAAGATGAAAAGCTTGCATGGCTTCTTCAGACCACTTGGACGGGTTAGCACCCTTCTTGGTGAAAGCAGTAATAGGCGCCACAATGGTGGAAAAGTCTCGTATAAACTTTCGGTAATAATTGGCGAACCCTAAGAACCTCTGGACCCCTTTGAGGGTTAAGGGTACCGGCCAATTCTGGATTGCTTGTAGTTTCTCAGGATCCATCTCTAGTCCGGAACCGGACACAATGTACCCTAGAAACGGAATGGACTTGACTTCAAAGACGCATTTCTCTAATTTGCAATAGAGATGATTGACACGGAGACGGGACAGAACCTCCTTTACCCAAAAACGATGTTCCTCTAAATTGTTGGCAAAAATGAGGATATCATCTAGATAGACCACGACATGACGGTATAGAATGTCTCTGAAAATCTCATTGACGAAATGCTGGAAGACAGCTGGAGCATTGCTCAATCCGAAGGGCATGACGAGGTACTCATAATGTCCGTCACGGGTGTTAAATGCGGTCTTCCACTCGTCACCCTCACGGATCCGGATGAGATTGTATGCACCTCTCAGGTCCAGCTTTGTAAAGATGGTAGCTCCGCTAACTCTGTCAAAGAGCTCAGTAATCAGGGGTAAAGGATAGCGGTTCTTGATGGTAATGTCGTTCAAACCTCTGTAGTCGATGCACGGCCGCAGACCACCATCTTTCTTTTTTACAAAAAAGAAGCCTGCGCCGGCTGGAGAAGAAGAAGGTCGAATGAACCCCTTTGCTAGGTTCTCTTTAATGTATTCCTCCATAGAATGCGTCTCAGGCAGAGACAACGGATAAGTTCGGCCTCGAGGTGGAACCTTCCCTGGAACGAGATCAATCGGGCAGTCCCATTCTCTATGAGGAGGAAGGATATCAGCAGAAGCTTTACTGAACACATCCGTGAAATCTTGATATGGAGGAGGTGGAACATCAGACGACCTGGGGGAGGAAGAACAGACAGGCAACACTTTAAACAAACATGTCTCAGCACAGGAGGGACCCCATGCCAGAATTTGCGTAGTCGTCCAATCAATTGTAGGATTGTGAAGACGGAGCCATGGAAGGCCCAGGACCACAGGATGTGTGGCTCTTGGAATCACTAAAAGTGAAATAAGTTCGGAATGAAGAACTCCCACTCTCAGACGAACTGGTAGAGTCCTTAGAGCAATAACTGTATCAAAAATTTTACTGCCATCCACGGCAGTTAAGGAAAAGGAGGAAGGAAGTCTCTCGGTGGGTAGGGACCACCGTTTAACATAGGCTTCGGTAATAAAGTTCCCAGCTGCTCCGGAATCCAGGAGGGCAATGACGTTCTGATAACGTTGAGCAACTTGAAGCGAGACTGGGAGATTACAATCTTGAGGAGATGGAGAGGAGATCATTACTCCTAGCCGGCCCTCTCCTTGGTGAGCTAGGATTTGGAGTTTTCCCGGACGTTTGGGACAGGCATTAATAGTGTGAGACGGAGCTGCACAATACAGACAGAGAGACTCAGAGAGACGTCTTCGGCGCTCAGCAGGAGTTAAACGGGAACGGCCAATTTGCATGGGTTCATCTTTAGTTGGTGACAGTTGGCGAGGAGGAGGAGCAGAAGATTTTGGAGCAGATGATCTTCAACGCTCAGTTGCTCTCTCTCTGAAACGTAAGTCAACTTTTGTACAAAGTGAGATTAGCTCATCTAACTTGGAGGGTAAGTCTCTGGTAGCTAACTCATCTTTAATACGCTCGGATAAACCATGCCAGAATGCAGCATACAGGGCCTCGTCGTTCCTTGCCAGTTCAGATGCCAGGATCTGGAACTGTATAAGATACTGTCCTACAGTATGTGATCCCTGGCGTAAACGGAGAATCTCAGACGAAGCTGAAGTTACCCGGCCTGGCTCGTCGAAGATGCGCCTGAATGTTGACACGAATGCAGTGTAAGAAGATAGCAGGGTGTCGGACCTCTCCCATAACGGTGATGCCCAGTCAAGGGCTGAGCCACTGAGAAGTGAGATGATGTAGGCAATTTTTGTACGGTCACTGGGAAAATTGCCAGGTTGTAGCTCAAACTGAATCTCACACTGGTTGAGAAATCCCCTGCAGAATCTTGGAGATCCGTCAAATTTTGCTGGCGTTGGAAGATGAAGACGTGGAGCAGAAACGGGTAAGGTAGGTGGGGTTATAGTTGGAGTCACTGTGGTTGACGCCCCAGATGCGCCTGATCCACGGAGAGTTGTCTGAATCCCATCCAGCCGAATAGAGAGATCCTGGAGACAGCGGATGATGTGGCCCTGTGCAGCCTCCTGATGTTCTAGTCGGGCTGCCAGTTCTTGCATCGGCCTGGCCGCTTGATCCTGGTCTCCGGCTGGATTCATTAGGTCAGTGCTTACTGTCACAACTGAGGGCCTGAGCTGACGGAAGGCAGCCTCAGTTGTAGGGGCTGAGATGTACCGGAACCTGAGAGGTTGTATCAGACCCCTGGACATGTAAGTAACATGAAGAGAAACCGCCCGAAGGCGTGACCACGACAACTTGAGTAAAAGTCAATGATATTTATTTATGACAAACTCCATGCATCACAGTAGCAGTAAAAAGTAACATAAAAATCAGCAGAGAAATAATAATACAGTTCCTGGGTACTACAGGGTGGCAGGGGCCACAGAGCTCTGGTGGTATGAGACAGTTCTTATTATCTGCAAGTTGGAAAGTCCTTACCAGGCTCAACTGTAGCAATGAGGAAAGCCCAGGGTCGTACCAGCTGGTGTTCCAGGGAAAGCTGGACTGCTGTAGATAAAATACTGCTGTGGGTACTGGTTAGAACCAGACAGGTGTTGGCACGGAGTGGATACTGGCTGGAACCAGTTAAATAATAAATAAAGCTTGAGAGCGATGCAATATAGATGAAATGTAGAATTTGAGAGCGGAGAAATAATAATACCGGTGGAGAGTGGTAAACTGCAGAAAGGACACCGGCCCTTTAAGAGAAGCTGTACACTGCTGGAAGCAGGTGATGTTGTAGCTGGAAACAGGTGAGTCCAGAATGGATCGGAGAGTCAGGCTACACCGCAGATGGAATGCTGGTGCTGGTCTCTATAGCAGAAGTCTGGAGACAGGAGCTGGAACCTGGAAGACAATCACAGTAAAGAGACAAACTGGAACTAGGTTTGACAACCAAAGCACTGACGCCTTCCTTGCTCAGGCACAACCTATTTATACCTGCAGCAAGGAAGGCATTGGCTAGGCAATTATGCAAATTAATAATACTGACAACGGATTGGTAGGAAAGATCAGCTGACAGAATCCAAGATGGCTGCGCCCATGCAGACACTTGGAGGGAAGTTTGGATTGTAATCCATGTGGTCTGGAAAACAGTAATGGCGGCGCCGGCCACCGGAGACAGGAGACGTCAGGCTGACAGATGCACATCCGACCACGCGGACACAGCGGAGTCCGCAGCTGACGTAATCGCCACTCTGAATGCAGAAGCTCAGGGACGGCGGCGGAGGCCGCGGGAGACGCCATGCCAGATGTATAAGGCGTTACTGTGACTGCGTCCAGAGAGACAGGAGAGGATGCGGGAATGTGCACATCAGGATGACAGATGGGATCCGGTCCTGGAGCGCTGGGCCAGCCTTAGAAGGCATCTGATAGGTAAGAAATGGCGTCCAGATACCCGGATCGTGACATAATTGTTTCAAATGTCACTCCTCCGATGCCGATATATTTCATTGTCTATGGTTCTGCCCAGTGGTTCAATCTTTTTGGTCAGATGTTCAATCTTCTGTAAATTAGGTGCTACTTATCCTCTTCTCCTTCTCGTCGTGGGCATTATGGAACGAAAACCCCCAACCCCCTTTACGGCGCCTTCCCAAGGGCACTAATCTACTGCTGGCTAAAGTAGCGGCAGTGTCAAAAAAGAAAATTTTATCTCAGTGGATTCATTCTGCTTCTATCCCTATTTCTCTTATGCTGCCGAGATTGGCCCATGTATACAAGATGGAGTCAGAGGTGTAGCTAGGTGCCATAGTGCCCGGAGCAATGGTATGTTTTGGCACCCCCTGCCCTGTACGGAATTTGGGGCCTGGCCAACATGTGGTGGCATGTTATATTTGAAAATAAAAAATATTTAAAAATTCTAAATTGCTGACAGGGCCGGTTCTAGACCTTGTAGAGCTCAGGGCAAAAGTTTCCACTGGGCACCCCAAGTTTAAAACAGGGACGCAGGCACGCAACAAATATATAGGGCTGTGGCTTCATGTGGTAGGAGTGTAACCACAGAATAGTACCAATTCACGTTACACCACACAGTAGAGACGCTTATACATGTTACACCACAGAAGAGCTGTTTATACACATTATGCCACAGTAGAGCTCCTTATACATGTTACGCCACACAGTAGAGTAGAGCCGCTTATATACGTTACACCACAGTAGAGCCCCTTATATATGTTCTGCCACACAGTAGAGCTGATTATATACGTTACACCACAGTAGAGACCCTTATACACACTACGCCACAGAAGAGCCATTTATACATGTTATGTTGCAGCTTCTAACGCAGAGAGAGGTGCAGCAGCAGCAGCTGGGGCATAGAGAGATGCTGCAGCATCAATGTAGAGAGAGGTGATGTAGCATCCAGGGCAGAGAGGGGTGCTGCAACAGCTGGGGCAGAGAGAGGTCTGCAACAGCCGAGGCAGAAATTGGTGCTGTAGCAGCCGGGGCTGACTAAGGAGCTGCAGCAGTGAGGGCTGCAGGACACAAGTAACGGGACTGCACAGCTATAAGCAGTCAGTGAGACATATAAAGAGGGTGGACAGTGCTCTGGCATGTGCTGGATGTCAGTGTCTATATATATATATATATATATATATATATATATATATGTACACTGCTCAAAAAAATAAAGGGAACACTAAAATAACACATCCTAGATCTGAATGAATGAAATATTCTTATTAAATACTTTGTTCTTTACATAGTTGAATGTGCTGACAACAAAATCACACAAAAATTATCAATGGAAATCAAATGTATTAACCCATGGAGGTCTGGATTTGGAGTCACCCTCAAAATTAAAGTGGAAAAACACACTACAGGCTTATCCAACTTTGATGTAAAGTCCTTAAAATAAGTCAAAATTAGGCTCAGTAGTGTCTGTGGCCTCCTCGTGCCTGTATGATCTCTCTACAATGCCTGGGCATGCTCCTGATGAGGTGGCGGATGGTCTCCTGAGGGATCTCCTCCCAGACCAGGACTAAAGCATCCGCCAACTCCTGGACAGTCTGTGGTGCAACGTGGCATTGGTGGATGGAGCGAGACATGATGTCCCAGATGTGCTCAATTGGATTCAGGTCTGGGGAATGGGTGGGCCAGTCCATAGCATCAATGCCTTCGTCTTGCAGGAACTGCTGACACACTCCAGCCACATGAGGTCTAGCATTGTCTTGCATTAGGAGGAACCCAGGGCCAACCGCACCAGCATATGGTCTCACAAGTGGTCTGAGGATCTCATCTCTGTACCTAATGGCAGTCAGGCTACCTCTGGCAAGCAAATGGAGGGCTGTGTGGCCCCCCAAAGAAATGTCACCCCACACCATTACTGACCCACTGCATAACCGGTCAAGCTGGAGGATGTTGCAGGCAGCAGAACGTTGTCCTTGGCGTCTCCAGACTCTGTCACGTCTGTCACATGTGCTCAGTGAGAACCTGCTTTCATCTGTGAAAAGCACAGGGGGCCAGTGGAAAATTTGCCAATCTTGGTGTTCTCTGGCAAATGCCAAACGTCCTGCACGGTGTTGGGCTGTAAGCACAACCCCCACCTGTGGGTGTCGGGCCCTCATACCACCCTCATGGAGTCTGTTTCTGATCGTTTGAGTAGACACATGCACATTTGTGGCTTGCTGAAGGTCATTTTGCAGGGCTCTGGCAGTGCTCCTCCTGTTCCTCCTTGCACAAAGGCGGAGGTAGCGGTCCTGCTGCTGGGTTGTTGCCCTCCTACGGCCTCCTCCATGTCTCCTGATGAACTGGCCTGTCTCCTGGTAGCGCCTTCATGCTCTAGACACTACGCTGACAGACACAGCAAACCTTCTTGCCACAGCTCGCATTGATGTGCCATCCTGGATGAGCTGCACTACCTGAGCCACTTGTGTGGGTTGTAGGGAGGTCATACAGGCACGTGGAGGCCACAGACACTACTGAGCCTCATTTTGACTTGTTTTAAGGACATTACATCAAAGTTGGATCAGCCTGTAGTGTGTTTTTCCACTTTAATTTTGAGGGTGACTCCAAATCCAGACCTCCATGGGTTAATAAATTTGAATTCCATTGATAATTTTTGTGTGATTTTGTTGTCAGCACATTCAACTATGTAAAGAACAAAGTATTCAGATCTAGGATGTGCTATTTTAGTGTTCCCTTTATTTTTTTGAGCAGTGTATATATATATATATATATATATATATATATATATATATACACACATCTAAATCTATTGCTGTTAGATAGGCTTTTCTCTTTTACATTTTGCTGTATATTCTTCTAGTCAACCTGTCCTTAACTCATGTGACCAAAGTATAAAATCTTCTGAACCAGAACAGTTCTATTTAATGCATCTGAATGACCTATTTGGATATACCTTTCATATTAATGGTAATTTCATGGTGCAAAACACAATTAATAGCTGTCTTCCATCTTCCAGTATTATAATTTTTATGTATAAAAAAGGCAATAGTAACTTTACCCGCTTTGAAGCTGATTCAAAGTTGCCATCAAGCTTCAGGCAGATCTTTGCATGTATTCAGAATTGGCTACATATAGGCACATCACCCATATCCAGTGGTGTATCTATAATGGGTACAGTGTGTGCTGTACACAGGGGCCCCTGGGTCAAGACTCAAGAGGGGCCCACACTGCACACCTTGCACCCATTTTTGCAAAACTTACCTTTCCAGAGTCCTGCAGGAGTGGCAGTGACAGTGACTCTGAGCGCTAGATGGTGCGTAGGTCTCTGGGAAAATAATGTGGTGGCCATTTTCATGGCACTTTGCACATGCACAGTAGGGAAAATTGACAAGAAAATGTCTGCCGCACCATTTTCCCAAAGATCTATGCACCACCTAGTACTCTGAGTCACTATCAATGCCGCTGCCTGCCAAAGAGGAGGGGGCCTGGATGGAGACTGCACACGGGCCCCCTCTTGTCTTTTTATGCCCCTGCCCCTACCCATCAGCTTGTGAAGTACAGTAGCTGTCAATTAAATTGCGGTCGCAGCCACTGGGCAGGCCATTCTGCATTCTGGGTGGCCTTGCCCTGCGATGGGTCTACCCCAACATGCGATAGAAAGGATTTCAGATTCTGCTTTTTAGCAGAATCTGCAATCCGTACTAAATATCCCAGAAAACCTTTAATTTGGTGTAAGCTATACCCTACCCAGACAACAGCATCATAGAAATACAGTGTGTCACCTATAAAAGTCATCCTTCTGCTATTAATATATAGATAATTATAAATTATTATTATTACATTATTATTATTATTTATGTATTATTATTATTACTACTACTACTACTACTACTACTACTACTACAATAATAATAGTAATCATATAAAAATAAATTGCAATACATGCAGCACCTATTTGCATGTATATCGGTGTGCCAGTAGGGTTTAGTATGAAATACCTAAAATCAAAATCCTGACAAGGTCAAAATACCAACATTTAAAATGTTGACAGGTCAAAAAGTTGACATAAGTTTTTCCATTTTTTTGTGTGCATGTTGACATAGGTCGACATGTACACCATGTAAGGGCACCGAGTGCGCTCGCCATGCTTCGGGCACAGTGCTTCGCTTTGCTCAGCACACTATTATATTCCCTCTCCAGGTCCACTGGGATGGTAAAGTGTGAACATATTGGTTTCAATGAAAAAATCATGAAAAACTCATGTTGACATTTTAAATGTCGGGATTTTGACCTTGTCTGGATTTTGACCATCGGTCAATAGTTGTCGGTATTTTGACCGTCGGGATTTTGATTGAAGGTAAATTGACCGCATCCCGTGGCAGTATGCATGAATACTTACTTGCTGAGCCACCTATTCCGATGTAGAGTTGTACTGTATAAGTTTATGACCTGAGAGATCAAATATGCACACGCTTTGCCCTTGGCCAGCACATGCTCCACCTGCAGGGGGCTGAGAGGGTTCCACCTGCTGTCCAAGCTCCTGTTCAGAAATGCTTAATCATCATGTGGTTATCTGCTCTTCCCACTATCTGGGTACAGTAATTTCCATGCAACCTGGGGTATATATATGGCTAGAGAACCACAGCATCCAGACCTGATTATTCTTCTTGCATTCTAGTCTTGTTCCTGGTTTCCTTGCTCTGCTGTTTAACCTTCTAGATTTTGACCCTTGGTGGTAAATTTACTAAGATGGGAGTTCTACTTGAGATGGAATATTGCCCATAGCAACCAATCATATTCTACTTCTTATTTATCTAGTACCTTCTAGAAGATTATACCTGAAATCTGATTGGTTGCTATGGGCAACATCCCATCTTAAATAGAACTCCCATCTTAGTAAATTTACCCCTTGGATTCATCTGACTTGCACTCTGACTCTGATTTTCCTGTATTTGTTCCTTAACTGGATTATCACTTGGGTATCAGCAACTGATATATCAAACTTCGGCTTTATCACTGATTTTGACTCCATTTACCACCACAGAAAATAGCAACTAGGATCCTACATCTGATTTTACACCACTGCAGCCTCTGAGCTGTAGTTAATGTGACAGCCAGGAATGTAGAAATATTTCTTGTGTGGTAGGCATGTTATTGGTAAAGCAAGCATCACTTACACCAAGGTGCTAAATCTGCAGGATCATATCTATACAGCCTGGAACAAAGGAAGTGCTCAACATTAATTCCAAGAACATGTTAGGGGAACTTCCTATGTCTGGTATTCCTTCATTTATTTTTATATTCTTTGATTGGTTGTGCTTTATGTATTGCTTATATGATTATACTTACACTTTGCGCCTAATTCAGATCTTTTCGCTCGCTAGCGTTTTTCACTGCGCAGCAATCAGGACACTACTGCGCATGCGTATGCACTGCAGTGCGCAGGTGTGTCGTACGGGTACAAAGTGGATCGTCGCTGTGCGGTGGATTTAATGAAGAATCCATTCGCACAGCCGATCTCAAGGAGATTGACAGGAAGAAGGCGTTTGTGGGTGGCAACTGACAGTTTTCAGGGACTGTCTGGAAAAATGAAGGCGCGTCCAAGCGTTTGCAGGGCGGGTGTCTGACATCAATTCCGGCCTCAAACAGGCTGAAGTGATCGCAGCGGATGAGTAAGGTCAGACCTACTCAGAAACTGCACAAACTGTTTTTGTACAGGGCGGCTGCACATGTGATCGCATACTTGCACAGCTAAAATACACTCCCCTATAGGCGGCGACTATCTGATCACAGCGCTGTAAAAAATAGCTAGCAAGCGAACAGATCTGAATTAGGCCCTTTGAGTGGTGATATTGCATATTGGACAATAATACGCCATTGTCTGCCGTTGATTACATAAGCAATGATGAAATTAAGAAATCTTGAGAATGGACAAGTAAAACTTTTCAGAACTTGGAAGAGGAATATAAATTGGATAACACAATGTATTACCCTTATAACATTTCTTTTACTTTCTTCAGGCATTATATACTCATTGGACATTTCTCAATACCTCCGATGGCCGTATGTGGTGTCCACAGGATTCTGCTTATTTATTAAAGGTTCTAACTGTGGGCCTAATTCAGACCTGATCGCAGCAGCAAATTTGTTCTCTAATGGGCAAATCCATGTGCACTGTGAGGACGGGGGTGGCAATATAACATGTGCAGAGATTTAGTTTGGGTTGGCGTGTGTAAATTAAAATCTAAATTGCAGTGTAAACAACCAGTATTCACCCTGTACAGAAACAAAATAACCCATCCAAATCTAAATTTCTCTGCACATGTTATATCTGCCCCACCTGCAGTGCACATGATTTTGCCCATTAGAAACAAATTTGCTGCTGAGATCAGGTCTGAATTAGGCCCTGTGTTATACAAATTGGTTTCCCTAAAGTGTAAAGGGGTATATTCATCCAATGTTATACATTTCATGTGGAGATGAATTATTGTATTAAATAATAAAGCTCAACAGAGCTCAAAGAGTACATTTATTATTAATTATTATTATTATTATTATTATTATTATTATTATTTAAACACATTACTTTCTGAGGTCCCCTGATTTGTGCCTAAGTCCACCTTTTTGTGGTCTGTGCCAAGAGGACCATTAGATTATTAGACCCCTGGTAGAGTGTTGGCTTGGCTGTTCTAAATTATTTGGGTTTCAAGAAGGTCCTCTTGAATTATCAAATTATATAGAGGGAAATTAATTTGTTTTGCGCTGCCATAGCTCCCATTTAAATTGACCTGGAGCTAGTCTATTATTTGTCCTGCTAGGCTCGAGTGCCATGGGCGCCCTTTAGTTCTGCTCGTACCCTCCTGAGGTGGTGAACAGAAAACCACACAAAGTCAGGCTTTTGAGCACCCAACCTTACTTGGGCAGTTCAACCAGTAGTTTGCAGGGGTTTAGCCACTTTATACGTCTAATCCCAATGCATTTGGGCACACAAGGCAATAAGTAATGGGCACCCACAGCACTTACAACCAGCAGTGCAAACAATTGAATATTGCCCACGAATTTACACGGGAGCTGCTGGCACCAGGAAACATTTCCCTCATAAACATTAACAAGTACTTTTGTAGTTTCTTGTGGTATGGTAGAAGAAAAAGAGGGCAAAAAATAAATACTTGAAAACAGCGGTGAGGTACAGTATATTGGAAACAATCTATGGGGTGGGGGGGGCAAGTGAAGAAAAGATAGCATTGTATTTTAGGATCCTCACAACTGCCTAGGCTGGTGCTTGTCACCACTTGCAATGTCCAAATAGATAGTTTGGTATGAAGTTGTTTAAGGAAGTTTCAATACAATGCTGCCAACCAAGTATCCCCGATCATTCCCTCTTGTAAGTAAATCCTCAAAACCACCTCAAAGTAAAGCAAATACAAATGTTAGTACAGGAGAAAGGACTTACTAATGGTATCTTGATCAACGGAGACAGTGTACTTTCACTTTGTATCAAATTTGTACTAATTGGTAATTTGGTGCATATCTGTCTTAGGTCATATATTTAAAAACTACTTTTTCTTAAAAACTGGCAAATATCTCTATTATATCAATTACTACATGGACAACTGCGTGCAGCAAAACCATCACAAAACATAGGACTCTAAAGTGTGCATAATTAATTATTTTATTAATTTCCTAAATTAGGAAATCAGTGGCTTACACAATGGGTCTGTAATCATTGGGAGAAAAGGCCAATAAATCATGATTGAAGCCCTCTATTCGGATTAAATTCCAAAGTTCACCTATCTGCATCATCTGACGAAGAGTGCACCTGGAGGAAACTGCCAAGAGCGCTCACACCCCATTAGTCCTTACCAGGACGCTTGTCAGTTTATCAACAGCTTGAATAATATGGGCATGGGATAATATATTCACACTCAGGAAAATATCTGAATAAAGCATGTGGAGTTTATCAAACAGTGGGGCAGATGTGTTAACCTGGAGAAGGCATAAGGAAGTGATAAACCAGTGATATGTGCAAGGTGATAAACAAAGCAGCCAATCAGCTCCAATATGTAAATTAACAGTTAAGAGCTGATTGGCTGGTGCCATTATCACCTTGCACATATCACTGGTTTATCACTTCCTTATAACTTCTCCAGGTTAATACATCTGCCCCAGTGTTCACTATCACACCACAAGCATGTAGTATAATAATCATGAAATGGAAGCATCTATGTATCTCATATCTATCTATCTATCTATCTATCTATCTATCTATCTATCTATCTATCTATCTATCTGTCTGTCTATCTATCTTATTATTTATTTATTATGATTGGTAACATTCAGCATCTTGTATGTCATTTGTGTGATCTGTGTATCTGCAGTGGGAGTATCAGGCATTAGTTGTTCTCTGGCTCTGTGCATCAAAGCGAGTTTTTCTTGCTTATCCCCCTGCCTGACTACCCATTACATGTAATGACTGAGCACTGAAAGGCTCTCACAGAGAAATGCTCTCTCATAATGGCTTTGCAGCAGTGGAAAATCCGATGTTGTTTGGGGTGCTTGCTATGAGATGTGCAATCCGCCATGACATCTGCCTGAAGGCCTAAACTACACAGCTACAGGCAAAGGCCCTCTGGGCCTAATGATTGGGCATTTATGCAGAACTAAAAAGGGGAACAGCTGAGCAGCATGAATTGTAAGCATGCCCCACAGCACAGGGAAGAGCTCATCCTACGGACTCAGCCTAGATTGAATCTGACAATTTATATGTCAAGACTGTAGATTCCTTGCTGTGCGGCCCGTGCTTTCCTACCCAGTTCTCCAGTCCCAACAAAGAGAAATGAACGTGGATGTTTAACTAACTTATTAGTATGATTAGACTGCTGTAAAAGATTTATTCGCCTTTAGAGACCAACCATTCACGCCTCTTAAACATGTTAGAAATTGACGGATGCTGCGTGTGTTATACAAGCTGAAGACAAAAGTATATCTTTAATAATACAATAATAATACAATCATGCAACGTTTGGTAATTGCCATTCAATTTAACACAAGTTTTATGCTGAGTGGAAATGAAGAAAGAACTTTCAGATTAACATTTTGAATCTGAAACTTTATCCAGGCGTGCACATGGATCTTGTTTCTGACCGATCATTTGCACACATGAGGATGGTGCAAGCGCACATATCATCATGACAGTGCAGCTGAGGATGGAAAACAGTGGACCACACATGTAAAACCGTACGTTTACTCCCATTAACACAAGGTAGTAAATCTGCATTAATCCACATTTGCGCCCACTTTACATCTGACTCACAATAAGGTCCTTATGTTAATCACAATTGGATGCCGCCATTTTTCTTCAAAGTTTGATAAAAAGAATTATTATTATTATTATTATTATCCTTTATTTATATGGCGCCACAAGGGTTCCGCAGCGCCCAATTACAGAGTACATAAACATATAATCAAACAGGAAAATAGCAACTTACAGTTGACGACAATATAGGACAAGTACAGGGTAAATAAACAAAGCTACATCAGCAGATGACACTGGAATAAGTATCAGGTGGCAGAAGACTGCTGGATTTGGTGCAGCTGAAGATTATAAAAGTAATAAAAGGGTAAGCACATGAGGGGAAGAGGGCCCTGCTCGTGAGAGCTTACATTCTAAAAGAATCCCAAAATGCTGCTAATATTATTGTCTAGTGCCTAATTATCAGGCTTTTCCTAATTGCTTGCAGATGTGACTATTGCTATAGTTGTTTTAAAGTTGTATATAAGAAAAAATGCTGTTATTAGGTCCTTAATTATTTTCCTGGCACAAGAGCTGTAATGAATGTCCCCAGCTATTTTCCAATAGCATTCGCTAATCTATGATGCAGTGTTGGTGGAAATCTGGCTTGTATTTACTATAACATAGCAACAGTAACAGCAAGAAAACCGCATGAAAAGACCCAAATGAAGAACAAAAATACAGAAAGTGGAAAGCAAAACTGCAAACCTAAGAAAAACAATGACCGTATCTCTCGGAACGTCCATGAGACTCCTGGATTATTGGGAAACATTATAGACTTTTGAAAGGAATTGCCTCTGTAGGCCACTCCATGGCCTGCAAAGTGTCATAGTGACACATATATATGGGTGCCGGGAGGGAAGGGGGGGGGGTGTATATGGGTGCCGGGAGAGGCCGGATATTGTCAGAGGAGCCTGGGCCACCTGCTGAGGGTTACAAATGTCCCCCTTTGCAGCATGCGGTATCATGCTCCTAGTATTTTACATTGATTTGTTTTTTGGAGGGGGAGTAGTCACACCTACCAGATTTGGCCCTCTGGATTACTCAGCGACCCTGCGTATATCACCCACCTCAGTGATCACTGAGAAGCTGATGCAAAGTTAACAGAAATAGTTGTAGTTAATTGGCTCTGTAAAAAGGGCATGCAACAATTGTGTATTTCTGCCTATATGGGCAGCTCAAGATGCTTTCTGGTTGGCAGCATCTGTGTATGCATCTAGTTTATGTCAGACACATGCCACAGACACATACTTGCCACTTACACAAATGTGAACCATTTTTTTTATGTGCAACAAATGTACTCATGTTAAGCATCAATTCGACTATAAAAACCTCTGTAATACAGCAGAAGCAACTCTCGCCTTGCATATGAAAAAATTAGAAGCCCTAAATATACTAAAAAAAAGCATCATCCCTGCCGGAGTAACAAAAAAACTACCAGCCAATCACAAGAGGTTCACTAGTTCCAGCAACGGTCATCATTGCTATTTGTACCTCTCCTGATCACCTGCAAATAATGCTGTATTCTCATTCATATATTTTCCTCCAGTCTGCATGTATTCACGCCACTTTCTTCAGAATCATTAGCATCTGCTATTTGCACCTGACCTGACCAACCACAAACAATACAGCTTTCTCAGGCATGTGTGCATCTTTTCCCTAATCTGCATGCTTTTGTGTTTGCATGAACACTCTCTTACTGTATTCGGTCTTAGTGAGAAAGCCCCGTCCCACCTCTGCTCTCTGGTCAAAGGGATTTCAACACATTTGAGAGCGTTGGCTTCCTGGGCATGCAAATTCAGGCAAGATGCACTATGTCAACCAGCATAGTACTCACTCTGCATGAGCTAATAAACGAACAGGGCTGTGATAATACGATTGCGGTATCATACATATTGATCTGTGGACTAGATGCAAATAGCGCCATGAAGCTCTGTCAGTGTCTTCTCATACATTCTACTTGAAGAAAGTATGGCTATAAAACGAATCTGTCTTGTCGAAAAGAAAGTAATGATAGCTATTAATTAGCTGAAGGGAGTAACCTCAGCAGATAAAACACTTAGGGGGCATAGTTATTAGTGATGAGCACCGGAAATTTTTTGGGTTTTGTGTTTTGGTTTTGGGTTCGGTTCCGCAGCTGTGTTTTGGGTTCGAACGCGTTTTGGCAAAACCTCACCGAATTTTTTTTGTCGGATTCGGGTATGTTTTGGATTCGGGTGTTTTTTTCAAAAAACCCTAAAAAACAGCTTAAATCATAGAATTTGGGGGTCATTTTGATCCCAAAGTATTATTAACCTCAATAACCATAATTTCTACTCATTTTCAGTCTATTCTGAACACCTCACACCTCACAATATTATTTTTAGTCCTAAAATTTGCACCGAGGTCGCTGGATGACTAAGCTCAGCGACCCAAGTGGCCGACACAAACACCTGGCCCATCTAGGAGTGGCACTGCAGTGTCACGCAGGATGGCCCTTCAAAAAACTACTCCCCAAACAGCACATGACGCAAAGAAGAAAAAAAAGAGGCGCAATGAGGTAGCTGTGTGACTAAGATAAGCGACCCTAGTGGCCGACACAAACACCTGGCCCATCTAGGAGTGGCACTGCAGTGTCACGCAGGATGGCCCTTCCAAAAAACACCCCCCAAACAGCACATGACGCAAAGAAAAAAAGAGGTGCAATGAGGTAGCTGTGTGACTAAGATAAGCGACCCAAGTGGCCGACACAAACACCTGGCCCATCTAGGAGTGGCACTGCAGTGTCACGCAGGATGGCCCTTCCAAAAAACACCCCCCAAACAGCACATGACGCAAAGAAAAAAAGAGGCGCAATGAGGTAGCTGTGTGACTAAGATAAGCGACCCAAGTGGCCGACACAAACACCTGGCCCATCTAGGAGTGGCACTGCAGTGTCACGCAGGATGGCCCTTCCAAAAACTACTCCCCAAACAGCACATGACGCAAAGAAAAATGAAAGAAAAAAGAGGTGCAAGATGGAATTGTCCTTGGGCCCTCCCACCCACCCTTATGTTGTATAAACAGGACATGCACACTTTAACCAACCCATCATTTCAGTGACAGGGTCTGCCACACGACTGTGACTGAAATGACGGGTTGGTTTGGACCCCCACCAAAAAAGAAGCAATTAATCTCTCCTTGCACAAACTGGCTCTACAGAGGCAAGATGTCCACCTCATCATCATCCTCCGATATATCACCGTGTACATCCCCCTCCTCACAGATTATCAATTCGTCCCCACTGGAATCCACCATCTCAGCTCCCTGTGTACTTTGTGGAGGCAATTGCTGCTGGTCAATGTCTCCACGGAGGAATTGATTATAATTCATTTTAATGAACATCATCTTCTCCACATTTTCTGGATGTAACCTCGTACGCCGATTGCTGACAAGGTGAGCGGCGGCACTAAACACTCTTTCGGAGTACACACTTGTGGGAGGGCAACTTAGGTAGAATAAAGCCAGTTTGTGCAAGGGCCTCCAAATTGCCTCTTTTTCCTGCCAGTATAAGTACGGACTGTCTGACGTGCCTACTTGGATGCGGTCACTCATATAATCCTCCACCATTCTTTCAATGGGGAGAGAATCATATGCAGTGACAGTAGACGACATGTCCGTAATCGTTGTCAGGTCCTTCAGTCCGGACCAGATGTCAGCATCAGCAGTCGCTCCAGACTGCCCTGCATCACCGCCAGCGGGTGGGCTCGGAATTCTGAGCCTTTTCCTCGCACCCCCAGTTGCGGGAGAATGTGAATGAGGAGATGTTGACAGGTCGCGTTCCGCTTGACTTGACAATTTTGTCACCAGCAGTTCTTTGAACCCCAGCAGACTTGTGTCTGCCGGAAAGAGAGATCCAAGGTAGGTTTTAAATCTAGGATCGAGCACGGTGGACAAAATGTAGTGCTCTGATTTCAACAGATTGACCACCCGTGAATCCTTGTTAAGCGAATTAAGGGCTCCATCCACAAGTCCCACATGCCTAGCGGAATCGCTCTGTGTTAGCTCCTCCTTCAATGTCTCCAGCTTCTTCTGCAAAAGCCTGATGAGGGGAATGACCTGACTCAGGCTGGCAGTGTCTGAACTGACTTCACGTGTGGCAAGTTCAAAAGGTTGCAGAACCTTGCACAACGTTGAAATCATTCTCCACTGCGCTTGAGACAGGTGCATTCCACCTCCTATATCGTGCTCAGTTGTATAGGCTTGAATGGCCTTTTGCTGCTCCTCCAACCTCTGAAGCATATAGAGGGTTGAATTCCACCTCGTTACCACTTCTTGCTTCAGATGATGGCAGGGCAGGTTCAGGCGTTTTTGGTGGTGCTCCAGTCTTCTGTACGTGGTGCCTGTACGCCGAAAGTGTCCCGCAATTCTTCTGGCCACCGACAGCATCTCTTGCACGCCCCTCTCATTTTTTAAATAATTCTGCACCACCAAATTCAAGGTATGTGCAAAACATGGGACGTGCTGGAATTTGCCCATATTTAATGCACACACAATATTGCTGGCGTTGTCCGATGCCACAAATCCACAGGAGAGTCCAATTGGGGTAAGCCATTCTGCGATGATCTTCCTCAGTTGCCGTAAGAGGTTTTTAGCTGTGTGCGTATTCTGGAAAGCGGTGATACAAAGCGTAGCCTGCCTAGGAAAGAGTTGGCGTTTGCGAGATGCTGCTACTGGTGCCGCCGCTGCTGTTCTTGCGGCGGGAGTCCATACATCTACCCAGTGGGCTGTCACAGTCATATAGTCCTGAGCCTGCCCTGCTCCACTTGTCCACATGTCCGTGGTTAAGTGGACATTGGGTACAACTGCATTTTTTAGGACACTGCTGAGTCTTTTTCTGAGGTCTGTGTACATTTTCGGTATCGCCTGCCTAGAGAAATGGAACCTAGATGGTATTTGGTACCGGGGACACAGTACCTCCAACAAGTCTATAGTTGGCTCTGCAGTAATGATGGATACCGGAACCACGTTTCTCACCACCCAGGATGCCAAGGCCTCAGTTATCCGCTTTGCAGCAGGATGACTGCTGTGATATTTCATCTTCCTCGCAAAGGACTGTTGGACAGTCAATTGCTTGGTGGAAGTAGTAAAAGTGGTCTTACGAGTACGACTTCCCCTCTGGGATGACCATCGACTCCCAGCAGCAACAACAGCAGCGCCAGCAGCAGTAGGCGTTACACGCAAGGATGCATCGGAGGAATCCCAGGCAGGAGAGGACTCGTCAGAATTGCCAGTGACATGGCCTGCAGGACTATTGGCATTCCTGGGGAAGGAGGAAATTGACACTGAGGGAGTTGGTGGGGTGGTTTGCGTGAGCTTGCTTACAAGAGGAAGGGATTTACTGGTCAGTGGACTGCTTCCGCTGTCGCCCAAAGTTTTTGAACTTGTCACTGACTTATTATGAATGCGCTGCAGGTGACGTATAAGGGAGGATGTTCCGAGGTGGTTAACGTCCTTACCCCTACTTATTACAGCTTGACAAAGGCAACACACGGCTTGACAAATGTTGTCCGCATTTCTGTTGAAATACTTCCACACCGAAGAGCTGATTTTTTTTGAATTTTGACCAGGCATGTCAATGGCCCTATTCCTCCCACGGACAACAGGTGTCTCCCCGGGTGCCTGACTTAAACAAACCACCTCACCATCAGAATCCTCCTGGTCAATTTCCTCCCCAGCGCCAGCAACACCCATATCCTCCTCATCCTGGTGTACTTCAACACTGACATCTTCAATCTGACTATCAGGAACTGGACTGCGGGTGCTCCTTCCAGCACTTGCAGGGGGCGTGCAAATGGTGGAAGGCGCATGCTCTTCACGTCCAGTGTTGGGAAGGTCAGGCATCGCAAACGACACAATTGGACTCTCCTTGTGGATTCGTGATTTTGAAAAACGCACAGTTCTTTGCTGTGCTTTTGCCAGCTTGAGTCTTTTCATTTTTCTAGCGAGAGGCTGAGTGCTTCCATCCTCATGTGAAGCTGAATCACTAGCCATGAACATAGGCCAGGGCCTCAGCCGTTCCTTGCCACTCCGTGTGGTAAATGGCATATTGGCAAGTTTACGCTTCTCCTCCGACAATTTTATTTTAGATTTTTGAGTCCTTTTTTTACTGATATTTGGTGTTTTGGATTTTACATGCTCTGTACTATGACATTGGGCATCGGCCTTGGCAGACGACTTTGATGGCATTTCATCGCCTCGGCCATGACTAGTGGCAGCAGCTTCAGCACGAGGTGGAAGTCGATCTTGATCTTTCCCTATTTTTGGAACCTCAACATTTTTGTTCTCCATATTTTAATAGGCACAACTAAAAGGCACCTCAGGTAAACAATGGAGATGGATGGATACTAGTATACTTATGGATGGACGAGCGACTGCCGACACAGAGGTAGCTACAGCCGTGGACTACCGTACTGCGTCTGCTGCTAATATAGACTGGATGATAATGATATAAAAAATATATATATATCACTACTGCAGCCGGACAGGTATATATTATATAATGACGGACCTGCTGGACACTGTCAGCACTGCAGACTCCTAAAGTAAGCTACTAGTATCAAGAAGATAAAAAAAAAAACCACCACGGGTAGGTGGTATACAATTATGGATGGACGAGCGACTGCCGACACAGAGGTAGCTACAGCCGTGGACTACCGTACTGCGTCTGCTGCTAATATAGACTGGATGATAATGATATAAAAAATATATATATATCACTACTGCAGCCGGACAGGTATATATTATATAATGACGGACCTGCTGGACACTGTCAGCACTGCAGACTCCTAAAGTAAGCTACTAGTATCAAGAAGATGGAAAAAAAAAACACCACAGGTAGGTGGTATACAATTATGGATGGACGAGCGACTGCCGACACAGAGGTAGCTACAGCCGTGGACTACCGTACTGCGTCTGCTGCTAATATAGACTGGATGATAATGATATAAAAAATATATATATATCACTACTGCAGCCGGACAGGTATATATTATATAATGACGGACCTGCTGGACACTGTCAGCACTGCAGACTCCTAAAGTAAGCTACTAGTATCAAGAAGATAGAAAAAAAAAAGACCACAGGTAGGTGGTATACAATTATGGATGGACGAGCGACTGCCGACACAGAGGTAGCTACAGCCGTGGACTACCGTACTGCGTCTGCAGCTAATATAGACTGGATGATAATGATATAAAAAATATATATATATCACTACTGCAGCCGGACAGGTATATATTATATAATGACGGACCTGCTGGACACTGTCAGCACTGCAGACTCCTAAAGTAAGCTACTAGTATCAAGAAGATAGAAAAAAAAAAACACCACAGGTAGGTGGTATACAATTATGGATGGACGAGCGACTGCCGACACAGAGGTAGCTACAGCCGTGGACTACCGTACTGCGTCTGCTGCTAATATAGACTGGATGATAAATGATATAAAAAATATATATATATCACTACTGCAGCCGGACAGGTATATATTATATAATGACGGACCTGCTGGACACTGTCAGCACTGCAGACTCCTAAAGTAAGCTACTAGTATCAAGAAGATAGAAAAAAAAAAACACCACAGGTAGGTGGTATACAATTATGGATGGACGAGCGACTGCCGACACAGAGGTAGCTACAGCCGTGGACTACCGTACTGCGTCTGCTGCTAATATAGACTGGATGATAATGATATAAAATATATATATATATCACTACTGCAGCCGGACAGGTATATATTATATAATGACGGACCTGCTGGACACTGTCAGCACTGCAGACTCCTAAAGTAAGCTACTAGTATCAAGAAGATAGAAAAAAAAAACACCACAGGTAGGTGGTATACAATTATGGATGGACGAGCGACTGCCGACACAGAGGTAGCTACAGCCGTGGACTACCGTACTGCGTCTGCTGCTAATATAGACTGGATGATAATGATATAAAAAATATATATATATCACTACTGCAGCCGGACAGGTATATATTATATAATGACGGACCTGCTGGACACTGTCAGCACTGCAGACTCCTAAAGTTAACTACTAGTATGAAGAAGATAGAAAAAAAAAAAAACCACCACAGGTAGGTATACAATTATGGACGAGCGACTGCCGACACAGAGGTAGCTACAGCCGTGGACTACCGTACTGCGTCTGCTGCTAGTATAGACTGGATGATAATGATATAAAAAATATATATATCACTACTGCAGGACAGGTATATATTATATAATGACGGACCTGCTGGACACTGTCAGCAGAATGCGTTTATAGAATAAAAACACCACACGACGAGTGTTTAACTTTTTCAGGCAGACAATCACAATATACTGGTGGTCAGACAGTGGTCACTGGTCAGTCACACTGGCAGTGGCACTCTGGCAGCAAAAGTGTGCACTGTTAATGTACTCCTGCTATAACTGCTCCCCAGTCTCCCCCACAATTAAGCTGTGTGAGCAGTGAGCACTCAGCACAGTCAGATATACATAGATGATGCAGCACACTGAGGCTGAGCACAGATATGGTATACTGTGTCACTGTGTATCGTTTTTTTTCAGGCAGAGAACGGATTATATTAAATAATAATAAAACTGCACTGGTGGTCACTGGTCAGTCACTAGTAAACTCTGCACTCTCTGAGTACTCCTAAGCTCCAGTAAATCAAGTGTCTCACTCTCACTATCTATTTCTATTCTAAACGGAGAGGACGCCAGCCACGTCCTCTCCCTATCAATCTCAATGCACGTGTGAAAATGGCGGCGACGCGCGGCTCCTTATATAGAATCCGAGTCTCGCGATAGAATACGAGCCTCGCGAGAATCCGACAGCGGGATGATGACGTTCGGGCGCGCTCGGGTTAGCCGAGCAAGGCGGGAAGATCCGAGTCTGCCTCGGACCCGTGTAAAAAGCGTGAAGTTCGGGGGGGTTCGGTTTCCGAGAAACCGAACCCGCTCATCACTAATAGTTATTAAACAATATTTGCAGGAAAATACAAAACATATACAAAAACATCAAACATCCCCCTTAATGTATCATGGAGGGACCACACACATATCTCCAATGTCTGCCACAGTCTGTCCATTTCCAACAGCAGAAGCAGCCCCCATAGGTTTCTATGGGGGCTGCTTGGCTGCCAGATTTACCAAGCTTCGCATTCCAGAGCTTGGCCCTGATAGCTAACGGCATCTTCAGATGGCAATAGCCATTGTATTGGCACATACCGTGGTCAGCAGACTGCATATGTGCAGTAGAGCCACAGAGTCTTGAAAGACGAAGGAAATTATCGCATTACTGAAAGAACCATGTCTCTGCAATGTGTATATTAGAACATTTGAAGACAATCAACCTCTTCTCTGTGTTTTAGTAAATACACTCCATATTTTACACCTTATTATTATAATTACATTGCCATCTCCATTGCACAGATTGGGAGCTACGTATGTAGGCCATCATTCCGAGTTGTTCGCTCGCTAGCTGCTTTTAGCAGCATTGCAAACGCTAGGCCGCCGCCCTCTGGGAGTGTATCTTAGCTTAGCAGAATTGCTAACGAAAGGTTAGCAGAACATCTACTAAATAATTCTCTGCAGTTTCTGAGTAGCTCCAGACCTACTCCTAGACTGCGATCACCTCAGTCCGTTTAGTTCCTGGTTTGACGTCACAAACACGCCCTGCATTCGGCCAGTCACTCCCCCGTTTCTCCAGCCACTCCTGCATTTTTACCTGGCACACCTGCGTTTTTTAGCACTCTCCCTGAAAACGGGCAGTTTCCGCCCAGAAACACCCACTTCCTGTCAATCATACTACGATCACTCGAGCGATGAAAAAACGTTGCTCGAGCATGTGTAACTCTACAAAGTTTTGTGTGAAAGTACTTAGCGCATGCACGCTGCATACCATGCGCATGCGCATTTTTGCCGTTTTTTACTTAATCGCTGCACTGCGAAAATCGGCAGCGAGCGATCAACTCAGAATGACCACCATTATCCGTTACATTGCATAGACGCTATTGCAGTTTTATTTGTACCTTTATTTCTGACGCTTCCTTCATCACACATCTTTTACAAATGCGAAATCGCACTGGATTCTCCATCTTGTCTGACCCCGGGGTCCTGACCTTTTGCTCACCACTAGTTAGTTATAGATATTGAATGTATTATTTTGCTCAACTAGCAGCTGAAGTGGCTCAAATGTTATATATTAAGTGCCAGCATCATTTTATTTGGTTGGGCTATTTGCTCTGCCCTCATACTCCCATCTATAGCTTATGATTCTGTGACCCTCATGACAGTGACAGTAGGACTGAGCTTCACCATAATGATTGTAGGGGGTTTGTAGATGACATATTGTGGGAATGTAGCCATCCGGGACTCTGCTCCCATTACCTGGCAGCCTGGCAGGATTTGTGCTCAGTCTGTATGGGGTATGGGATAACAGAGCAGGATTTCAGTATCTGGAAAGTGTTTGTGTCTCTTGGCCTTACCCATATGTTGCTTCTCACAGTGATAATTACCGTGTGAAGTGTGATGTATCCAGGTCATGTTTTGCATAGTATTGCACGCTCTCCTGCGTGGATCTGCAGTTGACATGTGGAAGTCTTGGTCAGCCAGATGTCGCATTAATGTGTCCTCATTTAGAAGAATTTCCACAATCTTTTATGATCTCTTTCCTTTCACAATGCTACAGTATATGCTCTCACAGGGCTGGTTTTAGAATGTGGCAGTGCTGTAATCGTAAAAAATGAAAGAAAACAAAAAAGTGCAGAGATTATACTTGTCACGAAAGTGTGCAAGTCATGTTATATTAAGAAGTCTGAACAGCTATGCAAATATGAGGGTGTTGTTATTATGCTAAATAGGTTAAATCATATAGTTTTTGCAATCTAAATCCTGAAATTTAGATGTAAAACCCGAATTTGTTAACCACTGGAAGATTTGAACTGGATCTCGAGAGATCCAGACCAGGTTATGGTTCAGATCTGGACTGGGTTTTAGTTCAGTTCGGATCCATAAAATTTGCGTAGATTTGGATTTCTGGAGAACCGAATTGCACATCACTACTTACAACTACGAACAGCCCAGTTACTTAACCAGTGGAATAGTTGTATTGAAGATAAAGCAGGTACAGACGTACTCACTGTTATACACACTGGTAGATGGAGTGGAGCTTGCGCAGAGCGGGGTGTCATACAGCCATTTGTGTATCTATAATGGGTGCAGGGTGTGTGGTGCATATGGGCCCCTAGGCCCAGGGGGCCCCACATCACAGACCCTGTGCCCATATAGTTATACTTACCCTACGGCAGCTGGCACTGAAGACAGAAATCACAGGGAAAAGGTTGCAGCGACCAATTTCCTGGTGATTTGTGCATGCACAATAGAGGTATCCCCGGTAACAAAGTGCAGGCGCCATGTTCCCAAAGATCTGCGCATGAGGCGTCACAAAGCCAGAGTCTACAGCTTTGCAAGCTAGACTGCAATCACTGCCAGAGAGGAGGAGGCCCACACTGAGCCTGCACATGAACCCTCTATTCTCTTAATCCACCCCTGCATACAGCTCACCAGTTCGTGAGTGTATGTAGATACCGAGTAGCAGTACAAGATGCTGGAACAGCTGTTATATTGCAGGTAATCGCAGGTCTCACTGGAGCTAAGTGGAAGACAACTATCTGCCTCCGTGGCCCCCTAACACAAGCTAGTAGCCTCAGTGGCCTTCTTGGTACATGGAATGAAGCCTCCCCTGAGCAGTAGCAACATGGAGTCTGTACAGTAGCACACTCCTCCTTCAACAGTGTTGTCATTGGAGTATTCTTGGATTCTTCACTATAGCCATTCACCTATTACTTTTCTCCTGAGGTAACTGACTGACCATGATTAAATCAGAACTGGGGTTTCCAACTTGTAACCCCACTTTTTGTTCTTAAAGCTCACTCTCTGTCCAGCTGTAAAGAAAAGCAAATTGTTCCATATCTTCCAAATGGAATGGATTAAGACACCTCCACAAGAAGCAAAGTGTTCCCCTTTTATTGAAGTTTGGTAAAGACATATTGCTATTCTTTTCCCCTTCCTTTCAGTCCAACATTCACAATGGCCTCCAATATGACTGTTAGACAATGATCCCCAATTTCTATTGGTGATGCATAATCTGCAATACCCTCTGGAAGTGCGTGATTATCAGGCTCGTTTTGTACTTTTTAAAGGATGCTCCTATTTTACTGTTTATTGTCATTCAAATGTTACGTATTTTCTGTATTCATGTTACAGTTCTCATTGTGGTCTCATGATATTATGCATGTGTCTGCGTGCCTAAACCTCGTAAATAGGATTTCTTTATGCATGTAATCTACTAAAGTGAGTTACAAGTTACAGCTCTCTTGGTTTGGCACATCATCTTAGAGCTTTTTCATCATACTTAGGCCTTGATTTTAGCACAACATTGGAAGCTACTCTATGTGGAATCCTGCCTCCACACCTGCAGTACAGTGCTGAGCTATCAATGTATTTATATACTACAAACAACAACACAATTGTGACATAACCTGTAATAACAACACTCCTGATGTCCCTTCACTCTCATGGTTAATTGTAGAGCGATAACTGTGGCTAAACCAAGCAGTGTTTTAGGAGACATACAGAAAAGGTGCAAATATTGAAGATGGTGGTCCTAAACTTTTAGCAGACTAGATTTTGCAGCAACTTTTTTCCCCTATGTGCACATACAGTTTGACAAAGACTCTCTGGGGCATTGCCAATTGCCTTTACTGTAACTAGGGTGTTGTGTATTGGTTATAAGAATACAGTGTACACACTGTATATAGGAAGCTTACAGTGTCCCCACATCCTGCAGATCTAGTGCAGGAGGAGGGTAGTGCAGAACTGATGTTGGTTGTTGGTATGGTAAAAATTACTGTTAATTACACAACAGGATGTACATAAGAAGCATCCCCGGACCAAAAACACAGCTCATTTCAGTCCATCTGACTCATTCCGTGGGAATGTTTAGGTCTGCCTCCTGTAACCATTTCAAGACAGAGGACAATATGTGTTCTAAGACTGAGCGACCTGCTGCTTTAACAGAATTTTTAACCCATTCTGCACAGCAGTTTAGGAACATGAGTTCCAAGCATGAGCAACCTGCTGGTTAATCTACACTCTAAACCTCTTCACTGCCGGAGTGGACAATATCGGTTCCAAGGCTTAACGATCTGCTGATTTATTAGATAGTTAACCAAATCACAACCAGACCAACAAGAGTCAGAAGGATAGGTCAGCTTGCTTAACTGAACCGTTAACTCATTCAACACCAGTGCTGTCTAGCAGGTCTAAGAATTGCCAGCTCAGTTGAATCCTTACTCTTCTCTTGCAGAGTGAACAGCATTGGTTTGAGTGCAGATACCTATGTAAAATGCAAAAGGAAATAAAAAGTGACATTTACATATAGGTAAAAACAATACTCTATCACTAATGATGTCATCAGATGCCCACAGTGTCATTATATTAAATCAGTATTTAAAGGTTTGATCCCATGGCCCAACACAGAAACCATTTAGGCAGTGGTTACATATTTGTGGGTATTTTTTTTAAGCTTTTGTGAAGAAAGGTCAATGAAGTATTTTCCATTTTATTATTAAAATCAGGGTAACCACATTACATTTGACCTCTGGGGATACATCTATAAAATTGTAACTGTGTTTTTGTCTTTTAAGCTAGATTGCTTATTTTGCTAGAATAGAAAGACTTGATGCACCTGGACTACCAGAACTGTCAGGAAAATGTTCCTACATTATTTTATTGCATTTAGATTCCAAGATTGACAAAATGTCATTTTTTATATACTGAGTAAACTTTAGACTTGGGCATAGTAAAAATCAATTAGGGGTTCTAGCCATAGCGAATGCTCTAGGAAATGTAACATATGTCCTCAGTTGCTCAGCCCACCAAGCCCTTCATCATCTCTGCTACAAGTGTTTGAACATTTGTTTGCCAGAAAATATTGTGATCTACTCAAATGCAGCTGCACATCAGTGTAATGTAAGATCAATGATGATTAACAACACAGTCCTTGTGATCTTAGTCACAACACGTGGTGACAATATTACACTCAGTGGGAGCTCAAATAATTAGCTTGCAGGGAGCCAAAAACATGCCCCGATACTCTGAAGACGATTTGGTGTAGCTGAAAAACATAAAACAAGGACAGCAAAATATCACGGTATATACGTCCAATATTCCCTGTCTTCATGTCTATTTTTGTGTTCTCTTCCTTCCTGTTTTTCATCCATCAAAGACCATCCCCAGGAATGGCCTAATGCGCGCTCACATCTGGCCACCATCACCCCAGACCAGTTCCTACAGTAGATAGAGTCGATTAGTGCCTCCTCTAAGGTCCTTCAATGCTCATCGTTACATCTCCCCCAAATGCCTTAAGCGTTTGCGGCATGTTCAACACTTGGCACAGCAATAAACTATCGTGTCACTGCTTGTTCTAATGTTTGATCAAGGTTTATGTTAATAATATGCACAGCTTAAAGTGGATGATCTGTTTAATCGACTTGCTATGACGTGAGGTTCCTGAGTGTTTATACTGAGCTGCGTGCAATGGTGGTCTTAAGAAATGACACTTGGTTTTCAGCACTGTGCATTTTATTACTTGAATTACAGATAGTTAATCATTGCAACCTTCTTCTCACAAAGGGGGCAATGTATCAAGGCTTGGATAGAGATAAAGTGGAGAGAGATGAAGTACCAACCAATCAGCTCCTGTCATTTTACAGACTGTGCTAGAAATATGACAGAAGCTGATTGATTGGTACTTTTTCCTTCTCCAAGGCTTGATAGATCTCCCTCAGGACCAGATGTGCTAAGTCTTAAAAAGTGATCTAGATATGTTACAAAGGAACCTTTTAATCAACAAATATCAATTATTAATGTATTTAGGGAGGCACCCAGTTTCTCACTGCAAAAGCCATCCCCATAGGTTTTAAATTCAAAGCATTCTGAAGCTTGGCCTATGCAGCTACAGTATTCTATGTTAAGATTACGTCAACCATTGTAGCCTATGGGCTATACTCCACAATAGTTACCATAGGTTGTCTCCCCAGCAGTTGCCGCTTGCACATGCATGGTGATCAGACCACACATGTCAAATGTTTGTATTACCGATCACTTCACTTCTAATAAATCGCAGGAATGAGCTCCTCTCCTTGAATATAAGTATTCATACATCCAGATGATACTTCTTCATTTCTTATTGCCGCGATAAGTGTCAATAAAAAAATTATAATTGTTAATCTGAAACCTAATAATTAATATACATGCCCCCAAAACTCTAAGAAACTAATAATATTTTTGAAGATTGCAGAACAAAGATTATCTATATATATAAATGTGAAAGCCCTCACTCACTCACTGACCCATCACTAATTTGCTTACTTCCCGATATGTTAGGAAGCTGAAATGTAACATAGGTATTCTTCAGGTGGGAAATAGGAAAACTGCATAATTAGAATTTTAATAAACCTTCCCTAAGGGGATGAAAAGGGTGTTGACATAATGACGTCATTACCGACGCATGGCTTGCGTTACGTGAACGATAAAGTATGAAAATTTGGGTTGCACCTCCAGTGTGTAGAATTTAACAAACTGCAAAAATGGTTCGGTTACTTTTTACCATATCTGCTACGGGTGCTCCTCGGGTAACGCCAAGAACCATGGATTAATATTTACTTACATTAAGACGTCTTAAATTTAAAGCTCTATAGATTGACCAAATTTTTAACACTCATTTATATTTACAACCATGAAAATCAGAAACTCCCGTGTGAAGAACAGGTAGAACAGCTAGTATACAATAAATTCAGATTATTTGTTGTCGTTTGGCTATATGAAAAAAAATCCATGCAATTTCCTAACTTTTTAACACATTTTAAAATTCAAATAGGGGAGCCACACCAACTGCCAGTGAGTTCCAGACAGCAATGTTTGGCATTGTGTGGGGTGGTAGTTGGTGTGGTTCCCCTATTTGACTATTGGACTGTGCTTCAACTGCCACTGGAGAAGATATATGTATCTCTCTCTAGAATACATAAATATCACATTTTCCTGTTGTTGTTGTTGTTTTTACATAATTATGTTTATTAAATAGCCCCCAAAGAGAGAAAAAGGAATAGGGGAGCTGTTTGCATTATTTTATAGAGTTCGGCTTCCTCATATGCCCCTCCTACTGTACTGGTTCTCGGTGTTCTAACCTGGCCCATTTATGTTTCTCGCGCTCCGTCCTTCGATCAAGTCCCTGAAGTCACTGACAGTAGTATTCCTTTTACAGCGCGCCAAGTCATCATTGCATTGTTCAATCCTCTGACACCAAGTGTATTGGCTCTGTTTTCACAAGCACCTACAACAGCAAAAAGCTCTTCGGAAATTTACCTTTTGAAGTTTTCCAATGTTTGCTTCAGACCTAATCTCCAAACATAAAATGTACTAGAGGGATGAAACACAAGTCATCTTACAATAACCAAAAAATAATAATAAAAAAAAAATAGTAGACCTTGTTTGTGATGAGAAAGATTAGGAGAATTTCAGGTGCCAATAATACTACACACACTTTCCATTCTTATAAGACATTGAAGGCTGTGCTGCTGAATGATGATGGATTTAAGTTGAAGCTATTGGATCTCTGCCCATGTTTGGCCTGAGTATTTATCATGTTAATTCTGATAAGCGCTTAAATTATTCCTAGTTTGGTCTAAACAAGAAGTGGCTGTAACTACATGTCTGTCTCTGAGTGACTAATCACCAATGCTGTATTATGAAATGGTATTACCAGCAATATGGTAATATGTGAGTACTAGCTGCTGCTGCTCAGCATTCCATAATACCAATTACAGCTGTAGTCATCTGGTGACTCTCCAAGTCAGCACATTTCAGTCTCTATCAATGGAGTTCTAGCATGCTAGCATTGTTTTCATTTAGGTTTAAAGGAGAAGCCGAGAAAAGCTGCATGAAGCAGGGACATCAGTGCACTAGCATGGAGTGCACTGCTAACTACAGGACTTCTAGGACAGACACCACTTATTTATCTCTTTGATCCATAGGGAAAAAAAAAGAATATGAGGCATATTCAATTAGGCTAGGGGTTTACCCGACATCTAGTTGTCAGCATTGCCCATTTAATTAGCTGCGGAAACCCTGTGTACTAAGTTCCAAAGGGCGGATTTTTCCTAGCAGCCTCAGGAGCTGCGAGGAAATGCCTGTGTAAAAATGCACCCTCTGCATTTAAAGGACAAGGGAACCCACAGATTTCTGCGCAAGATACGGGTTAGTTTAGAAATGCAGAATAATTAACTAGCGGTGGCAATGAAACCCGGAGCTTTTCCTTGTGCCCTAGACCCTGCACGTAATTGAATATGCCCCACTATTATCATGAAACTAGCTTATTTTCAAAAAGTTATCTGACTTTGTGTATATGGCAATAAAGACATGACATTTGCTATAAACCCCCCCAAAAAACAACAACAACAACAAACAAACAAAGCTGTTCATTACAAAAGTTGTAAGGGGAGATGTATTAAGCCTTGGAGAGAGAGAAAGTGGAGTAGTTGCCCAGAACAACTGGGGCAACTACGCCAAAGCTTTTGGAAACTTCTTCACTTTATCTTTCTCCATGGCTTTATACATCTCTGCCATAATATATCATTACATACACCATAACATTTATATTGATGCAGTATTTCACAGCTGGATGAATATATGTATGTACAACATACAGTGGCGTAAGTTCATACCAGGCACCCGGAGGAAAATAGATGATGGTGCCCCCACCCCCCACACAAGTAATACGTCACTTTTGTCCAGTTATGTTAACCATAACAGTTATGAGCAGGAGCAATATTTCTGCAGCTTAATGTCTTCAATGGGAATGCTAACAACTGTATGTCCTTGTCACAAGATAGATGCCAGATTAATTGCCCTAATATTACACCCAAATGGGTGTGATACAGGATACTGGTGCTTGAGATACTGGCGGTCAGAAGGTCGACACCGGCATCACAAAGCTACCCCCGGCCTAACCCTAACCCTTCCCTGGTGGTGCCTAAATCTAATTCCCCCCTCCCCGCAGCCTAACCCTCCTCGGGGGTGCCTAACACTAGCTCCCCTTCCCCACAGCCTAACCCTAACCCCCCTCCCCCACAGCCTAATCCTAACCCTCCCCAGTGGTGACTAAACCTAACCCTCTCTCCTCATAGCCTAACCCTCTTTCCATAGCAGCCTAACCCTAACCATATCATCCCTGCAGCCTAAATAGAACCCTCCCCCTGCAGCCTAACTTTAACACTCCCCAGAGGTGGCTAAACCTAACCCCCCACCCCTTCCCGCAGCCTAACCATAACCCTCTCCCTACAGCATAAACCTAGCAACCATCCCAACGGCACTAAAGCTAGGATTCTCCGTCATAATTATGTTTCGGTGGTCGGGATTCTGGCGCTGGCATTTCGTCCTTTGTCGGAGTTCCAGTGTTAGCATTTAGTACGCTTGTCAGGATTCCAGCATCGGGATTTTGAGCGCCGGCATCCTGACTGTCGGCATCCTGACTGCATCCACCCCAAATACAGCCATGAGACATGTGATTGGGTTAGGAAGAAAAAAGAAATGGATGTTGTGCGGCCGCGTCGCCTGAGGTCACAGTCGGGTCGCGTCAGAGCAGCATGGATGAGGTCAGCGCTGCTTCTCAGGCTGAAACTACTGTAGAACTGGAGGAGTGGCTGTCATGCAGTTGTCGCCAGCATCACCCGATTATGGGGTCTATTTACTAAGCTTTGGGTGGAGATAAAGCAGACGGAGATAAAGTCCCAGCCAATCAGGTCCTAACTGCCATGTCACAGGCTGTGTTTGAAAAATGGCAGTTAGGAGCTGATTGGCTGGTGCTTTTATATCTCTCCACTTTATCTCCATTCAAGACTTAGTAAATAGACCCCTTGATTGCCCAGGGTCCCGGCAGTGAATGCACTGGTCCTTGAGCCGGCCTTACTTCTACAGTATGAGTCCTCTTGTCAGCCAGCGCCCGGCGGCCAATGTCTTCTTTGCCTTCACGAGTTCCGCCACTGACAACATATAATATAGTATGCATTTTCACAGAGAAGTCGTTTTGGTTTATACATAAGCTCTGTCCTAAAGATAAGTTGTAAATAAGAACTCATCTTTGTGATAAGTTTTTTTAGGGTGGGATGTACTAAAAAAGAAATGCAGTAAAAATGCGTTTTTTTGGGTTTTTACAGCATTTCCAAATGTACTAAATCCCTGTCGCCGGGGCTTCAACGCGGAGCAAAATGGCAGCTATAGCTGGCGTTACCCTATTGAAGCCTATGGGCTTCATTTTCCGCGTCACTCAGTGTGAGGTATCCTGTTGCATCCCTCCCAGCATGCTCATGCGCATACAGACCCCCCTGGACGACACCCAAAAGTCCAGTGACCGGCACGCATTGCAATGGACAGTTTTTATCGCAAGAGCTGTCCTTTGCAACACTAATTGCGTATGTTAGTACATAAACGATTAATATGGATGCGATGTGTGGCTGGATGTACACCGCAAGGTTAGTACATCCCGCCCTTAGAGAGAACCTATTATGTGTTTTAGAGAGAACCTATTTACATTTGTAACACTTTAAACATGGTACAATGGAAAGTAATGGGCTATAACATTGTCAATTTATGTCTATGATAACGACAAGGGGATAAATAATGATTTCTGATGAGCGTCATATTGCTAGGCAACAACAATACTCTCAGAAATATGAAATTAATAAGAAGAGAAATGCAAAATGTATTACAGAATATATATAAGAAAAATATGTATGTTCTAAACTGAACTTGGAATTTTTAATACAGATATACAGTATATTTTAGACTGAAATTGAAATTTAACGCAAATGTTAGTGATGCGGGTACAGATGCATCCTCATACATCTAGCCTTAATACTCCAGGCAGCGTGAGATGCCTGATGCGAGTGAGCTGCCAGGTCCCGTGCAATTCTGCTCGCAACCTCATCGGGCAGGTCCCTAACATTATAGAGGTGCGTCTCTGGGGCGCAAGGCAACCCCAAACCACCCCAACCTTCACAAATGGTGGGCAGGCTCATAATATTGGCTAATTTTATATCAAAAACCTCAGATATGATGTATAAGTATTACATTTATTGTAATTCCAATGGGTGTATGGTGCACCTGTTCTCTTTTTCTGTGTTGTAGCATTAAGTCTCAGCTAGATAGCACATCCATTATGAATAGCTAGGGTGTGCAGTCCATGCCCTCCTTCCCCAATATGTTGGTTTACTGACTGATACAGAGCCAAATAGCTTTTATTCATGTGGAGTGATGCTGGTCAGCCACTGTACCAAGAGGGCTGCTGCACTATTTTATTCCATTGGCTAAGATCCGAGATGAAATGGTATGCTCTTCGGCAGCCAGTGACCTGCTCCGTTCTTTACCTGAACCCTCTGGCACTCTTTCTTCATTTGATCCCACAAATGAAGATGAAGTATCATCACTCTTCTCATCCTGCTTCTCTACTACCTCTCCTCTTGATCCTTTACCCTCACAAATAAGTAAAGCTCTGTCTCTGGTGCTCATCCCTACCTTAACTAACATCTGTAATCTCTCTCTACTGGTATTTTTCCTTCAACTTCAAGCATGCAGTGATTACTCACATTTTAAAAAAACAAAATTCTGACCCTAATGCTCTCTCAAACTACCGCCCTATCTCTCAGCTCCCTTGTCTCTCTAAGCTACTTGAGAGACTTGCCTACACTCGACTCACACACTTTCTTAACTCATACACTTTGTTGGACCCACTTCAGTCAGGCTTCCGTTCCCAACATTCCACAGAGACGGCACTGACTAAAGTGGTTAATGATTTGGTCACTACGAAGTCTAAAGGCCACTACTCACTACTTATTCTTCTAGACCTATCTGCTGCATTTGACACTGTAGACCACTCTCTTCTCATACAGACACTACAATCCCTAGGTCTTAAAGACACAGCCCTTTCTTGGTTCCTATCGTACCTATCTAATCGCTCTTTCAGTGTTCGCTTCTCTGAATCTACCTCCTCTTCGCTACCTCTTTCAGTTGGAGTACCGCAAGGCTCAGTCTTGGGTCCTCTGCTTTTCTCTATCTATACCTCATCTCTTGGTAAACTAATCAGCTCTTTTGGTTTTCAGTATCATCTGTACGCAGATGATACTCAAATCTACCTATCCTCCCCTGACTTGTCCCTATCTGTACTGGACCGTGTCACTGAATGCCTTTCTGCCATCTCATCCTGGATGACATCTCGCCACCTCAAACTTAATATTTCAAAGACAGAGTTAATTATATTTCCTCCGGCCAATAGTAGGTACCAACCTGATATCTCTATCACTGTTGAAAACTCGACTATCTACCCTACCCCACAAGCTCGCTGCCTAGGTGTCATCCTTGACTCTGATCTGTCCTTTGTTCCCCACATTCAATCTGTCTCAAGATCATGTTACATGCATCTAAAAAACATATCCAAAATACGACCATACCTTACACAAGACACTGTTAAAACTCTAATCCACGCTCTCATTATCTACCGCATTGATTATTGCAATAGTCTCCTAACTGGTCTTCCCAAAACGAAACTCTCACCACTACAATCCATTCTGAATGCAGCGGCGAGGCTTATCTTCCTCGCTAGACGTTCATCGTCTGCAGATCCACTCTGTCAGTCCCTCCATTGGTTACCTGTACTCTACCGCATTCAATATAAAATACTTTTACTCACACACAAGGCCATTAACCAAACTACACCAACGTATATCACTTCGCTTATCACAAAATATCTCCCAACCCGACCTCTTCGCTCTTCACAAGACCTGCATCTCTCATCCACACTCATTACTCGCTCCCACTCACGACTGCAGGACTTTCATCGGGCTGCACCCACTCTGTGGAATGCCCTACCACGCAGAATAAGACTCTCCTCTAGTCTCCAAACCTTCAAGCGTTCCCTCAAAACTCACCTCTTTAGGCAAGCGTATCAAATTCCTGAACCGCCCACATAACTTTCATAAACCTTCCTATCAAATTACATCCACTCTGTACAGTCCACACATATCCTCACATGTCTGTTCATTCTATGCAATAGATAGCACCTTTCCTTGTGTACAAATGCCTATTTCCCTATAGATTGTAAGCTTGCGAGCAGGGCCTTCCTACCTCTATGACTGTTATCACCCAGTTTGTTATTGTTATTTCAAATTGTAAAGCGCAACGGAATTTGCTGCGCTATATAAGAAACTGTTAATAAATAATAATAAATAATTGGCTGCATGGAGTACGCATGGAGGTGCAGCACATGTACCTATATCATTGGTGTGCGGTGGGGTGAGACAGGTGAGGCAGAGCCTTTCCTGCCATACTAACGTTTAAACCAGAAGTTTGACTATATTAAGTATATGACAAATACAAAGAATATATGATAAGTATCTTCTTTTTATTATTCTAATGATTTTTATTATCAAATGTCTGGAGTAGAAAGTCTATGGCAGGTGAGGCAGTGCCTCATCTGCTTAACTTTTCCGCACATCTCTGATACTGTATATATACTGCTGCACCTGTGTATTATGCCCACATGCACCCTTTGGCTCATAAATTGTGAGTAAATCTGGCTCTGGTACTAGTCAGTGCCTCCTGAGCTATTTACCTCATGGCACGATTATCACCACCACTGTTTTGCAACTACCACAGCTGCTGTCTCTATCCATGGCTGTCACTTGCACTGCAAGGATTGCTACTGCAAGGTACAGGTGCTCAAGTGCTCACTGATGTTTAGAGTCAGACCTGGCCCTAACCGCCTTGATAATTTATATATAAATGTAAGCTATGTATTAGCTATTTATATGGAATATTACATGCAATAGTATTGTTTTTATGGAGCCAATTTTTTTTTTTATTTGTCCAAGTTTGGCTATTTTACATTTCACAGAATGAAATGCAGGAAGTTATACATTTATTCTTAACTAGTAAAGGGACACAACATTTGCTTGGAACACTTTAGAAGCCTATGGGCTTCTTTCCCCAATCTTCCTGAAAAGGATCCGATACGGATCTCTCCCAGCATACCCAGTAGAAGCCTTTGGTTTACTTCCTGAGAGGGAATGAATTGGATCCTTTCCAGTACCCCTACTGCATCCACCACGTCCCTCTGTGCATGTGCAGAGAACCTCCCGGCCTGAATCACGGAGTCCCTACTTCGCAGATGGGCAGCTCTTTTTCGGAAAGAGCAGTCCTTTGCGATACTAATCACATATGTTAGTACGTTTGCAATTAGTATCATTGCGATGTTTGGTGGAATATAGGGGTCAATTCAGATCTGGACAAAGCTACGGCAGCAGTTGCAGGCTGAAGCGTGCGCACACAGTAAAATGCAACAGCATCTCACTTCTGCAATCACCTCTGCCTGATTTACAGGCAGAGGCAGTCGTGTGGCGGGAGGAGGCGTTGCGGCAGCATTGGGGTGGGCGCAGTCCGGACTACGTATGGCTGGTAGCCATCTGCCCTCACAGCTGGGCTGTACAGGCAGAGGGCTACTCTAAACCAGGGCCGGATCTGGGGGGGGGGGGGGGGCGAAGGGGGCGACCGCCCCCCCCTAGCACAGTCATAACCACGCCCACTTTTGAGCAGAAGAAAGCTCTTCGGGGAGAGCCTGAGGCAGAACGATGTGCTGCAGCTTATACCACAGCAGCATAGAGGAGCCAGGAAAGCAAGGGTTACAGAGCATTTGCCCCTCACTTGCTGGTGTGTGGGTACTAGGGCTAATAAATACAATTACCCCATAGCACAGTTACATGTACATAGAGCAATCACAAAGCACTATCTCAGTCTCACTCAAAAAGTTCAGTCAGAATTGAGAGGAGGAGGAGTTAGGATTGCAGATGGGAGGAGTTGGGACTGTAGAGGGAGGAGTCAAGATTAAACAGTAAATCGCCCCCCCTAAAGAAAAGTCTAGATCCGTCCCTGCTCTAAACTTGCAAAAGCAACGCCGCTGTGCGATGCTCTCACATGTCTGTGGGGACAGAGTGGGGGCTGGATCCGGCATGTGGAGCAGACTTGCTCTGTGCTGGGAGTCCCCATGCATGTCAGAGTAATTGATCGTAGATGTGCTTTTTTTTAGCACATCTATAATCAAGTCTGAATCGGCCCCATAGTCTGCAGTCTTAAGGGCCCTACACACTCCTTCAGTAATGAATGAGAAATTGTTCATATCTTTCAATGTGTAGGCACCAACGATGACCAATGCGCGGCCCTGCGGTCATTCATCGCTGGTGCTGACTCGTTTATACCTGCAAGCTAATATGGACAATATCGGCCATATTAGCATGCAGGGCTAAGGGGCCGGGTGACGTCAGGGAGGCGTTACTCCCACCGTCATCCCCCCCAACGCCGGGTCGGCCTTCGGGCACCTCGGCCAGTGTGTAGGGCCCTTTAGTACATCTTGCCTTTAATATTTACCCTGTTTACAGCGCCTGCAGAGTCATCCCCTGTCCTCTAAGGTCTGTCCCATTGCTACGGTGAGAGCCATTGGCTCCTGAGGAGTGAGTCCCGGCCCCGATGAGCACATCAGAGATGGAACAGACCTTAGCAGACTATTATATAGATCAGTATTATGGACCCGGCATATGCCCACTCAGCCCCTCTTGCCCTCCTCCTCTCCGCTGTTCTAAATCTATCTACTATAATTTATATGTGGCCTTTTTTCAACCGTTCATTTACACATGTTATAAACTGGTTTTATGATGATTGTTATTATGGTTTTTTTTATGGAAAACTTAATGCTGCAAAGATTTTCAAGATGAGGTTTCCACTATGGCAGAGCATGAGAGAGGTGATCAGCGCAGGCACCTTGACTTCAGAGTTTGGTTGTTATGAGTGAAGCTATGAAACCTCAACAGACTAAACTTGTGACTTTCTATGTGGCCTCAGGTATATGTGCTGCTCATAAGTAGAGCTGACAGGTCCTACTGCCCAGGAATACCTAAAAAAAGACTAAATCGAAGAGGGCATCAAAGGGAATTTGCACAGTGTTCTGGCAACGTGCTTGGGTTTGACAGCTCCTGACATGTCAAAGCTTTGAGAAGATGGGTTCTTACACTGCATGTCAATCATTCTCCATGTGACACATCTAATCTGTCGCTCTGCCTGGCAGCTTTCATACCCATGGGCATCTGAAATGCAGCTGTCTGCGCCACTGAATAGGAAGGAGGATACAAAACTTACTTTTTACATGTAAGATTTGTAGGGTGTCAAAATAGATTGGAAATCAAGAATATCTCAATATCTATATTTGTATGTAACAATTTACTTTTATTGTGGAAATATTTACAGCAAACTATAGATAAATGAGGAAAATTGACTACAGTTAAAGTATAGATAAAAAATATTAAGTAACAAATTTGTCTTGCCTATAGAACAATAGTACTGCTCTATTCAAGTGTACTTAATATGAGGGGATACTGGATGATATAAATAACATCCTGCATAAATACATAAAAATGATACATAAATACAAACATACTTACGTACAGACATGTATATACAGTATACACACACACACACACACACACACACACACACACACACACACACACACACACACACACAAAAACACACACAGACACACACACACACACACACACACACACACACAAAAACACACACACACACACACACACACACACACACACACACACACACACACACACACACACATACATACAAAATAGCAATAGAGATACTAAGAATTTTGCCTTGCACACATAACAAGAGAAGTTTGTGCAGTTGTCCGTGTATGTTGAATATGAGCAGACGGGTGTGGTATTGAAAGTCAACAGTAACTAGGTCGACAATGTCTAGGTCGACCACTATTGGTCGACAGTATCTAGGTCGACAGGGTGTCTAGGTCGACAGGGTCTTTAGGTCGACATGTTCTAGGTCGACAGGTCAAAAGGTCGACATGAGTTTTTAATGTTATTTTGGTGTCGTTTTCTTCGTAGAGTGACCGGGAACCCCAATTAGTGCACCGCGTCCCCTCGCATGGCTCGCTTTGCTCGCAATGCTTCGGGCATGGTGCCTTCGCTACGCTACCGCTTTGCTCGGCACACTTTACCGTTCCAATCGTAGTCCACGTGGATCGTTAAGTATGAAAAGGTTCAAAAAAAAGAAAAAAATTGTGAAAAACTCACGTCGACCTTTTGACCTGTCGACCTATAACATGTCGACCTAAAGACCCTGTCGACCTAGACACCCTGTCGACCTAGTTACTGTTGACCAATAGTGGTCGACCTAGACATTTTCGACCTAGTTACTGTCTACTTTCAGTCCGGATCCCTGAGAAGACATTGGAGAATACTGATTATATCCCGCATATACCTATAATACATACAAACAAGCATACATACATACATACATTCATACATACATACATATATAGGGCCAAATGTACTAAATATTGAGTTTTAGACCCGATAATTAGAATTTCAATGCTGTCCGATGGGCAGGGAGTGGTGTGCTGTTCAAAGTCGCAATATGTTACATTTTACAGCAGGACTGGATTACGCAATTCAATGCAAATCAGATTATTTAACCTCCAGAAAGTTCACTTCATTCGAGAAGTATGAAGCCAACTCGAGAAAGTTGGCAAATATGATGTAACAGGGAGCATATACCATTTATATATCTCATCTCTAGTGTAAATACAGTATATCTAGGGCTCATGTCTGACAGTTTACATTATTGCATGTACATGTGTGTCCTCATACATACATCTTTGCTGCAGTCATGCCAAATAGCCCCTCTTGACACGCGAGGTCGTGCGAGAATCTTCTAGCGTCGGGCGTCTTTTTTTGCTTCTTCTGTGCCGAAAATGTGTCTTATTCGCTATGCCTAAGATACACAAGAAGATTGTGCTGATTAATTTGATCTATGACACTTGTATATCTGTGTGACTGAGGGGGACATGTACTAAGCAGTGATAAAAGTGGAGAAGTGAGCCAGTGGAGAAGTTGACCATGGCAACCAATCAGCTGCTCTGTATACTTTTATAGTATGGAAATTATAAATGTTACGTCAATGCTGATTGGTTGCCATGGGCAACTTCTCCACTGGCTCACTTCTCCGCTCTTATCACTGCTTAGTACATGTCTCCTTTAGTTTCAATATAGCACCACAGTTTTTTTCCAATACACGTTCTGCTCTGCTCCATAATTAGAGATGAGCGCCTGAAATTTTTCGGGTTTTGTGTTTTGGTTTTGGGTTCGGTTCCGCGGCCGTGTTTTGGGTTCGAACGCGTTTTGGCAAAACCTCACCGAATTTTTTTTGTCGGATTCGGGTGTGTTTTGGATTCGGGTGTTTTTTTCAAAAAAACACTAAAAAACAGCTTAAATCATAGAATTTGGGGGTCATTTTGATCCCAAAGTATTATTAACCTCAAAAACCATAATTTACACTCATTTTCAGTCTATTCTGAATACCTCACACCTCACAATATTATTTTTAGTCCTAAAATTTGCACCGAGGTCGCTGTGTGAGTAAGATAAGCGACCCTAGTGGCCGACACAAACACCAGGCCCATCTAGGAGTGGCACTGCAGTGTCACGCAGGATGTCCCTTCCAAAAAACCCTCCCCAAACAGCACATGACGCAAAGAAAAAAAGAGGCGCAATGAGGTAGCTGTGTGAGTAAGATTAGCGACCCTAGTGGCCGACACAAACACCGGGCCCATCTAGGAGTGGCACTGCAGTGTCACGCAGGATGGCCCTTCCAAAAAACCCTCCCCAAACAGCACATGACGCAAAGAAAAAAAGAGGCGCAATGAGGTAGCTGTGTGAGTAAGATTAGCGACCCTAGTGGCCGACACAAACACCGGGCCCATCTAGGAGTGGCACTGCAGTGTCACGCAGGATGTCCCTTCCAAAAAACCCTCCCCAAACAGCACATGACGCAAAGAAAAAAAGAGGCGCAATGAGGTAGCTGTGTGAGTAAGATTAGCGACCCTAGTGGCCGACACAAACACCGGGCCCATCTAGGAGTGGCACTGCAGTGTCACGCAGGATGTCCCTTCCAAAAAACCCTCCCCAAACAGCACATGACGCAAAGAAAAAAAGAGGCGCAATGAGGTAGCTGACTGTGTGAGTAAGATTAGCGACCCTAGTGGCCGACACAAACACCGGGCCCATTTAGGAGTGGCACTGCAGTGTCACGCAGGATGTCCCTTCCAAAAAACCCTCCCCAATCAGCACATGATGCAAAGAAAAAGAAAAGAAAAAAGAGGTGCAAGATGGAATTGTCCTTGGGCCCTCCCACCCACCCTTATGTTGTATAAACAAAACAGGACATGCACACTTTAACCAACCCATCATTTCAGTGACAGGGTCTGCCACACGACTGTGACTGATATGACGGGTTGGTTTGGACCCCCCCCAAAAAAGAAGCAATTAATCTCTCCTTGCACAAACTGGCTCTACAGAGGCAAGATGTCCACCTCATCATCACCCTCCGATATATCACCGTGTACATCCCCCTCCTCACAGATTATCAATTCGTCCCCACTGGAATCCACCATCTCAGCTCCCTGTGTACTTTGTGGAGGCAATTGCTGCTGGTCAATGTCTCCGCGGAGGAATTGATTATAATTCATTTTAATGAACATCATCTTCTCCACATTTTCTGGATGTAACCTCGTACGCCGATTGCTGACAAGGTGAGCGGCGGCACTAAACACTCTTTCGGAGTACACACTTGTGGGAGGGCAACTTAGGTAGAATAAAGCCAGTTTGTGCAAGGGCCTCCAAATTGCCTCTTTTTCCTGCCAGTATAAGTACGGACTGTGTGACGTGCCTACTTGGATGCGGTCACTCATATAATTCTCCACCATTCTATCAATGTTGAGAGAATCATATGCAGTGACAGTAGACGACATGTCCGTAATCGTTGTCAGGTCCTTCAGTCCGGACCAGATGTCAGCATCAGCAGTCGCTCCAGACTGCCCTGCATCACCGCCAGCGGGTGGGCTCGGAATTCTGAGCCTTTTCCACGCACCCCCAGTTGCGGGAGAATGTGAAGGAGGAGATGTTGACAGGTCGCGTTCCGCTTGACTTGACAATTTTGTCACCAGCAGGTCTTTCAACCCCAGCAGACTTGTGTCTGCCGGAAAGAGAGATCCAAGGTAGGCTTTAAATCTAGGATCGAGCACGGTGGCCAAAATGTAGTGCTCTGATTTCAACAGATTGACCACCCGTGAATCCTTGTTAAGCGAATTAAGGGCTCCATCCACAAGTCCCACATGCCTAGCGGAATCGCTCCGTGTTAGCTCCTCCTTCAATGTCTCCAGCTTCTTCTGCAAAAGCCTGATGAGGGGAATGACCTGACTCAGGCTGGCAGTGTCTGAACTGACTTCACGTGTGGCAAGTTCAAAGGGCATCAGAACCTTGCACAACGTTGAAATCATTCTCCACTGCGCTTGAGACAGGTGCATTCCACCTACTATATCGTGCTCAATTGTATAGGCTTGAATGGCCTTTTGCTGCTCCTCCAACCTCTGAAGCATATAGAGGGTTGAATTCCACCTCGTTACCACTTCTTGCTTCAGATGATGGCAGGGCAGGTTCAGTAGTTTTTGGTGGTGCTCCAGTCTTCTGTACGTGGTGCCTGTACGCCGAAAGTGTCCCGCAATTCTTCTGGCCACCGACAGCATCTCTTGCACGCCCCTGTCGTTTTTTAAAAAATTCTGCACCACCAAATTCAAGGTATGTGCAAAACATGGGACGTGCTGGAATTTGCCCATATTTAATGCACACACAATATTGCTGGCGTTGTCCGATGCCACAAATCCACAGGAGAGTCCAATTGGGGTAAGCCATTCCGCGATGATCTTCCTCAGTTGCCGTAAGAGGTTTTCAGCTGTGTGCGTATTCTGGAAAGCGGTGATACAAAGCGTAGCCTGCCTAGGAAAGAGTTGGCGTTTGCGAGATGCTGCTACTGGTGCCGCCGCTGCTGTTCTTGCGGCGGGAGTCCATACATCTACCCAGTGGGCTGTCACAGTCATATAGTCCTGACTCTGCCCTGCTCCACTTGTCCACATGTCCGTGGTTAAGTGGACATTGGGTACAGCTGCATTTTTTAGGACACTGGTGACTCTTTTTCTGAGGTCTGTGTACATTTTCGGTATCGCCTGCCTAGAGAAATGGAACCTAGATGGTATTTGGTACCGGGGACACAGTACCTCCAACAAGTCTCTAGTTGGCTCTGCAGTAATGATGGATACCGGAACCACGTTTCTCACCACCCAGGATGCCAAGGCCTCAGTTATCCGCTTTGCAGTAGGATGACTGCTGTGATATTTCATCTTCCTCGCAAAGGACTGTTGGACAGTCAATTGCTTGGTGGAAGTAGTAAAAGTGGTCTTACGACTTCCCCTCTGGGATGACCATCGACTCCCAGCAGCAACAACAGCAGCGCCAGCAGCAGTAGGCGTTACACGCAAGGATGCATCGGAGGAATCCCAGGCAGGAGAGGAATCGTCAGAATTGCCAGTGACATGGCCTGCAGGACTATTGGCATTCCTGGGGAAGGAGGAAATTGACACTGAGGGAGTTGGTGGGGTGGTTTGCGTGAGCTTGGTTACAAGAGGAAGGGATTTACTGGTCAGTGGACTGCTTCCGCTGTCACCCAAAGTTTTTGAACTTGTCGCTGACTTATTATGAATGCGCTGCAGGTGACGTATAAGGGAGGATGTTCCGAGGTGGTTAACGTCCTTACCCCTACTTATTACAGCTTGACAAAGGGAACACACGGCTTGACACCTGTTGTCCGCATTTCTGGTGAAATACCTCCACACCGAAGAGCTGATTTTTTTGGTATTTTCACCTGGCATGTCAACGGCCATATTCCTCCCACGGACAACAGGTGTCTCCCCGGGTGCCTGACTTAAACAAACCACCTCACCATCAGAATCCTCCTGGTCAATTTCCTCCCCAGCGCCAGCAACACCCATATCCTCCTCATCCTGGTGTACTTCAACACTGACATCTTCAATCTGACTATCAGGAACTGGACTGCGGGTGCTCCTTCCAGCACTTGCAGGGGGCGTGCAAATGGTGGAAGGCGCATGCTCTTCACGTCCAGTGTTGGGAAGGTCAGGCATCGCAACCGACACAATTGGACTCTCCTTGTGGATTTGGGATTTCGAAGAATGCACAGTTCTTTGCTGTGCTGCTTTTGCCAGCTTGAGTCTTTTCATTTTTCTAGCGAGAGGCTGAGTGCTTCCATCCTCATGTGAAGCTGAACCACTAGCCATGAACATAGGCCAGGGCCTCAGCCGTTCCTTGCCACTCCGTGTCGTAAATGGCATATTGGCAAGTTTACGCTTCTCCTCCGACAATTTTATTTTAGGTTTTGGAGTCCTTTTTTTTCTGATATTTGGTGTTTTGGATTTGACATGCTCTGTACTATGACATTGGGCATCGGCCTTGGCAGACGACGTTGCTGGCATTTCATCGTCTCGGCCATGACTAGTGGCAGCAGCTTCAGCACGAGGTGGAAGTGGATCTTGATCTTTCCCTAATTTTGGAACCTCAACATTTTTGTTCTCCATATTTTAATAGGCACAACTAAAAGGCACCTCAGGTAAACAATGGAGATGGATACTAGTATACAATTATGGACTGCCTGCCGAGTGCAGACACAGAGGTAGCCACAGCCGTGAACTACCGTACTGTACTGTGTCTGCTGCTAATATAGACTGGTTGATAAAGAGATGTCTATGTAACTATGTATGTATAAAGAAGAAAGAAAAAAAAACCACGGTTAGGTGGTATACAATTATGGACGGACTGCCTGCCGAGTGCAGACACAGAGGTAGCCACAGCCGTGAACTACCGTACTGTACTGTGTCTGCTGCTAATAATATAGACTGGTTGATAAAGAGATGTCGTAGTAGTATGTATGTATGTATAAAGAAGAAAGAAAAAAAAACCACGGTTAGGTGGTATACAATTATGGACGGACTGCCTGCCGAGTGCAGACACAGAGGTAGCCACAGCCGTGAACTACCGTACTGTACTGTGTCTGCTGCTAATATAGACTGGTTGATAAAGAGATGTCTATGTAACTATGTATGTATAAAGAAGAAAGAAAAAAAAACCACGGTTAGGTGGTATACAATTATGGACGGACTGCCTGCCGAGTGCAGACACAGAGGTAGCCACAGCCGTGAACTACCGTACTGTACTGTGTCTGCTGCTAATATAGACTGGTTGATAAAGAGATGTCTATGTAACTATGTATGTATAAAGAAGAAAGAAAAAAAAAACCACGGTTAGGTGGTATACAATTATGGACGGACTGCCTGCCGAGTGCAGACACAGAGGTAGCCACAGCCGTGAACTACCGTACTGTACTGTGTCTGCTGCTAATATAGACTGGTTGATAAAGAGATGTCTATGTAACTATGTATGTATAAAGAAGAAAGAAAAAAAAACCACGGTTAGGTGGTATACAATTATGGACGGACTGCCTGCCGAGTGCAGACACAGAGGTAGCCACAGCCGTGAACTACCGTACTGTACTGTGTCTGCTGCTAATATAGACTGGTTGATAAAGAGATGTCTATGTAACTATGTATGTATAAAGAAGAAAGAAAAAAAAACCACGGTTAGGTGGTATACAATTATGGACGGACTGCCTGCCGAGTGCAGACACAGAGGTAGCCACAGCCGTGAACTACCGTACTGTACTGTGTCTGCTGCTAATATAGACTGGTTGATAAAGAGATGTCTATGTAACTATGTATGTATAAAGAAGAAAGAAAAAAAAAACCACGGTTAGGTGGTATACAATTATGGACGGACTGCCTGCCGAGTGCAGACACAGAGGTAGCCACAGCCGTGAACTACCGTACTGTGTCTGCTGCGACTGGATGATAAATGATATAAAAAATATATATATATCACTACTGCAGCCGGACAGGTATATATTATATATTATATAATGACGGACCTGCTGGACACTGTCTGTCAGCAGAATGAGTTTTATTTTTATAGAATAAAAAAAACAACAACACACAAGTGAAGTCACACGACGAGTGTTTAACTTTTTCAGGCAATCACAATATAAGTATACTACTAACTATACTGGTGGTCAGTGTGGTCAGGTCACTGGTCAGTCACACTGGCAGTGGCACTCCTGCAGCAAAAGTGTGCACTGTTTAATTTTAATATAATATTATGTACTCCTGGCTCCTGCTATAACCTATAACTGGCACTGCAGTGCTCCCCAGTCTCCCCCACAATTATAAGCTGTGTGAGCTGAGCAGTCAGACAGATATATAATATATATAGATGATGCAGCACACTGGGCTGAGCCTGAGCAGTGCACACAGATATGGTATGTGACTGAGTCACTGTGTGTATCGCTTTTTTCAGGCAGAGAACGGATATATTAAATAAACTGCACTGTCTGGTGGTCACTCACTATATAATATTATGTACTCCTGGCTCCTGCTATAACCTATAACTGGCACTGCAGTGCTCCCCAGTCTCCCCCACAATTATAAGCTGTGTGAGCTGAGCAGTCAGACAGATATATAATATATATAGATGATGCAGCACACTGGGCTGAGCCTGAGCAGTGCACACAGATATGGTATGTGACTGAGTCACTGTGTGTATCGCTTTTTTCAGGCAGAGAACGGATATATTAAATAAACTGCACTGTCTGGTGGTCACTCACTAGTAAACTCTCTGCACTCTCTACACTTCTACAGTACTCCTCCTAGTCCTAAGCTCCAGTAAATCTCTCTCTCTTATAATCTAAATGGAGAGGACGCCAGCCACGTCCTCTCCCTATCAATCTCAATGCACGTGTGAAAATGGCGGCGACGCGCGGCTCCTTATATAGAATCCGAGTCTCGCGATAGAATCCGAGCCTCGCGAGAATCCGACAGCGTCATGATGACGTTCGGGCGCGCTCGGGTTAACCGAGCAAGGCGGGAAGATCCGAGTCGCTCGGATCCGTGTAAAAAAAGCTGAAGTTCGGGCGGGTTCGGATTCCGAGGAACCGAACCCGCTCATCTCTACTCCATATACAGACGGAGTCACATACAATATACAGGTGCAATGCGTTGTGAATAAGACACATTTTTTGCAAAAACCCCCCAAATGCCCGACATTAGCAGAGTTGCACTGGACCTAGCAGCTCACTGACATCAGGCATCTTGCGCTGCATGGTATAGTGAGGCTGGATGTATGAGGACACATCAATACTACATACAGTTATGTGATTTATGTAATATACTGTACAGAAGCTATTTATCATTTAGTAAGGCTATACTTTCTGCTGTGACAGCTCCCCTATGAATCCTGCTGTTGTCTTACCAGTTAATAGGGGTCATTTTACTAAGCAGCAGCTTAACCATTTGCTTGGTGTGGTCACACCAGATGTGACCAATGAGAAATGCCCAATGGGCGATTGCTAGAAGCCCCTCTGAACCCTTGGATCCACTGGCATATCTATAATGGGTGCAGGGTGTGCAGTGCACATTGGCCCCTGGGTCCAGGGGGCCCCAACTGTGCACTCTGTACCCATTTCTCCTGTATACTTACCTTTCCGGAGTCCAGTGCTGGCAGCCTCAGTGCTGCAAAATCACCGGGAAAATGGCCATTTTCCCAACGTTTCATGCATGCACAGTAGGGCCATCACTAGAAAAATGGCGGCTATGCCATTTCCACGAAGATCGGTGCATGCTCAATAAACTCTGGCACAGCGACAGAGTCTACTTGTGATAGTGCTGCACGCTGGCTAGAGAGGAGGGGAGGGAGCCCGGACAGAGGGGGTCATTCCGAGTTGTTCGCTTGGTAAGTTTTATCGCATCGCAGTGATTTTCCGCTTAATGCGCATGCGCAATGTCCGCACTGCGACTGCGCCAAGTAAATTTGCTATGCTGTTAGGATTTTTACTCACGGCTTTTTCATCGTTCTGGCGATCGTAGTGTGATTGACAGGAAATGGGTGTTACTGGGCGGAAACAGGCCGTTTTATGGGCGTGTGGGAAGAAACGCTACCGTTTCCGGAAAAAACGCAGGAGTGGCCGGAGAAACGGGGGAGTGTCTGGGCGAACGCTGGGTGTGTTTGTGACGACAAACCAGGAACGACAAGCACTGAACTGATCGCAGATGCCGAGTAAGGTTGAAGTTACTCAGAAACTGCTACGAGGTGTGTAATCGCAATATTGCGAATACATCGTTCGCAATTTTAAGATGCTAAGATTCACTCCCAGTAGGCGTAGGCTTAGCATGTGCAAAGCTGCTAAAATCGCCTTGCGCACGAACAACTCGGAATGAGGGCCAGAGACTGCACTTGTGCGCCTCCTTTCTTGCTACGCCCCTGCTTGGATCCCCTCCCAGTGTCTGTCAATCACTGCTGGTCACACCTCCCACCCGACGGCTGCAAAGAGGAGCAGCTGCTGGGGAAATGTGTCCGCAGAGTGCCTCTGCCCCGAGCGTACTGTGTTTTGCTTTGAATATCATTAGCATTGGAAAAGTTGCAGTTTAGTAACTGTATTAATATATATGGTAATAGTAGGGCTTGCCTCCTTTTTATAAAATTGTTCCTTTGTCGGTTACTAAGCTCCTCGCAGCATAAACAATTGCATGCAATATATTTTGCTGGGCTAGTTGACCGAATTAAATGACTTTACTGATTTACATGAAGTGAACATATAGTGTTAATATTTTCTGCAAATGTTGCAATTTAAACTGGAATTTTCCAGGTTAAATGTAAAAGAAATTCAGCAAAATCACTAATTGGAAGCTGTGTGATATTTGGGTTATTTGAGACTCGCTCCCTCCGGCCATATTGCAGTCAGAGGTGTTACACGGAAGGTGTAGGTGTGTTAAATAGCACAGAAAATGAGGATGAAACTGCAGCTAACGTTTCAGGCTGTTCAAATATTAGCTCAAAGACAAGAACTACAATTGCTTCCAGTGCAGTACTGCGGCACCCTGAGTTCCTGCATGGAAAATCAGTCCCTGCTCCTGTCAGTCACGGTGACATACCTCCCAACATGACCCTCTCCAGGAGGGGCAGAATGCTCCGCTTCTGAACTTCCCTCTTAATTCATGATTGTCATCACCTGTGCTGAAACACTTTTCTTATCCATTAACCCACAGGTTCTCAAACTCTGTCCTCAGGACCCCACACAGTGCATGTTTTGCAGGTCTCCTCACAAAATTACAAGTGAAATAATTAGCTACATCTGTGGACCTTTTAAAATGTGTCAGTGAGTAATTAATACACCTGTGCACCTGCTGGGTTACCTGCAAAACATGCACTGTGTGGGGTCCTGAGGACTGAGTTTGAGAACCTATGCATTAACCTGTTCAAAACAGGTGCTGGCAATCCTAATTTAAAAGGAAAAGTCCAGAAGCAGAGTATTCTGTCCCTCCTAGATAGGGTTATGTTGGGAGGTATGTAACTATGGGGGTCATTCCGAGTTGATCGCTCGCTAGTAACTTTTTGCAGCGCTCTGATCAGATAGTGGGGAAGTGTATTTTAGCTTTGCAAGTGTGTGAACGCTTTTGCAGCCAACGGCGCAAAAAAGTTATGTGCAGTTTCTGAGTAGCTCTGGACTTACTCAGCCGCTGCAATCAATTCAGTCTTTTTGGTCCCGGAATTGACATCAGACTCCCGCCCTGCAAACACTTGGACACATAGGGGGTCATTCCGAGCTGATCGCTCGCTAGCAACTTTTTGCAGCGCTGCGATCAGGTTAAATCTCGGCAAAACTGCGCATGCGTATGCACCGCAATGCACAGGCGCGTCGTACGGGTACAAAGAGGATCAGTGCTGGGCAATGGATTTAACAAAGAATCCATTTGCACAGCCGATCGCAAGATGATTGACAGAAAGAGGGCGTTTGTGGGTGTCAACTGACCATTTTCTGGGAGTGTTTGGAAAAACACAGGCGTGTCCAAGCGTTTGCAGGGCGGGTGTCTGACATCAATTCCGGGACCAAAAAGACTGACGTGATCGCAGCGGCTGAGTAAGTCCAGAGCTACCCACAAACTGCAAAAAACTTTTTTGTGCCGTCGACTGCAAAGTGTTCGCACACTTGCAAAGCTAAAATACACTCCCCCATAGGCGGCGACTATCTGATCGCAGCGCTGCAAAAAGTTACTAGCGAGCGATCAACTCGGAATGACCCTGTATGTCTTGTGCACTATGTAGCACTGGGACTACTCCTTCTGTACAATGACCCTCATTCCGAGTTGTTCGCTCGTTATTTTCCTTCGCATCGGTGCGATTTTCCGCTAACTGCGCATGCGCAATGTTCGCACTGCGGCTGCGCCAAGTAAATTTGCTAAGAAGTTTGGTATTTTACTCACGGCATTACGAGGTTTTTTCTTCGTTCTGCTGATCGTAGTGTGATTGACAGGAAGTGGGTGTTTCTGGGCGGAAACTGGCCGTTTTATGGGAGTGTGTGAAAAAACGCTGCAGTTTCTGGGAAAAACGCGGGAGTGGCTGGAGAAACGGGGGAGTGTCTGGGCGAACGCTGGGTGTGTTTGTGACGTCAAACCAGGAGCGACAAGCACTGAACTGATCGTACTGGAAGAGTAAGTCTCGAGCTACTCAGAAACTGCAAAGAAAAATCTTTTCGCAATATTGCGAATACTTCGTTCGCAATTCTGCTAAGCTAAGATTCACTCCCAGAGGGCAGTGGCTTAGCGTGTGCACTGCTGCGAAAAGCGGCTAGCGAGCGAACAACTCGGAATGAGGGCCAATGTACAGTATACAATTTACCTTGGTTTCCTAGTTGTAGAAGTATTCAGAAGATCAGTGGTTCATAAGATCAGGATTTGTGCTGGTCTCTATATAAGTGACTTATGGACTTAAGTATTCACAACGCTTCACTTTTTCCACATTTTATTATGTTACAGCCTTATTCCAAAATGAAATAAATTAATTTTTTTCCTCAAAATTCTACGCACACATCACATGTACATAAGTATTCACAGCCTTTGCTCAGTACTCTGTTGATGCACCTTTGCCAGCAATTACAGCCTCAAGTCTTTTTGAATATGATGCCACAAGCTTGGCACACCTATCTTTGGGCAGTTTCGCCCATTCCTCTTTGCAGCACCTCTCAAGCTCTATCAGGTTGGATTGGAAGCGTCAGTGCACAGCCATTTTCACATCTCTCCAGAGATGTTCAATCGGATTCAAGTCTGGGTTCTGGCTGGGCCACTCAAGGACATTCACAGAGTTGTCCTGAAGCCACTCCTTTGATATCTTGGCTGTATGCTTAGGGCCGTTGTCCTGCTGAAAGATGAACCGTCACCCCAGTCTGAGCTCAAGAGCGCTCTGGAGTAGGTTTTAATCCAGGATGTCTCTGTACATTGCTGCATTCATCTATCCCGCTATCCTGACTAGTCTCCCAGTTCCTGCCACTGAAAAACATCCCCACAGCATGATGCTGCCACCACCATGCTTCTCTGTAGGGATGGTATTGGCCTGGTGATGAGCGGTGCCAGGTTTTCTCCAAACATGACACCTGGCATTCACGCCAAAGAGTTCAATCTTTGTCTCATCAGACCAGAGTATTTTGTTTCTCATGGTCTGAGAGTCCTTCAGGTGCATTTTGGCAAACTCCAGGTGGGCTGCCATGTGCTTTTTAGGAGTGGCTTCCGCCTGGCCATTCTACCATACAGACCTGATTGGTGAATTGATGCAGAGATGGTCATCCTTCTGGAAGGTTTTCCTCTCTCAACAGAGGAATGCTGTAGCTTTGACAGAGTGACCATCGGATTCTTGGTCACCTCTCTGACTAGGGCCCTTCTCCCCCGATCGCTCAGTTTAGACGGCCGGCCAGCTCTAGGAAGAGTCCTGGTGGTTCCGAACTTCTTCCATTTATGGATGATGGAGGCCACTGTGCTCATTGGGACCTTCAAAGCAGCAGATATTTTTTCAGTACCCTTCCCCAGATTTGTGCCTCAAGACAATCCTGTCTCGGAGGTCTACAGACAATTCCTTTGACTTCATGCTTGGTTTGTGCTCAGACACGCACGGTCAAGTGTGGGACCTTATATAGACAGGTGTGTGCCTTTCCAAATCTTGTCCAAACAACTGGATTTACCACAGGTGGACTCCAATTAAGCTGTAGGAACATCTCAAGGATGATCAGTGGAAACAGGATGCACCTAAGCTCAATTTTGAGCTTCATAGCAAAGGCTGTGAATACTTATGTACATATGATGTCTTAGTTTTTTATTTTTAATAAATTTGCAAAAATCTAAAAAATACATTTTTTTCACGTTGTCATTATGGGATTATGGGGGTAATTCCAAGTTGATCGCAGCAGGAATTTTTTTTAGCAGTTGGGCAAAACCATGTGCACTGCAGGGGAGGCAGATATAACATGTGCAGAGAGAGTTAGATTTGGATGGGTTATTTTGTTTCTGTGCAGGGTAAATACTGGCTGCTTTATTTTTACACTGCAATTTAGATTGCAGATTGAACTCACCACACCCAAATCTATCTCTCTCTGCACATGTTATATCTGCCCCCCTGCAGTGCACATAGTTTTGCCCAACTGGTAAAAAAATTTCCTGCTGCGATCAACTTGGAATTACCCCCATTGTGTGTAGATTTTTTTTGGGGAAAAATAATTTATTCCATTTTGGAATAAGGCTGTAACATAACAAAATGTGGAAAACGTGTAGCGCTGTGAATACTTTCTGGATGCACTGTATGTGACTTGCTATATTGCACCTTAGCCTTAGCATATATGCAAACATTCAAAACTTGTATTTATTTAGTATCTATCTAGAATACACCTCTCATCAACCACAACTCCAGTTTCTTTTAGCACCGCCCACAAATACCTAAGCCCCACCTCTTGCAACACAGTGTAAATCCATACTGTTCTGTTTAATATGGGACCGTTAACGTATATGCTCCAGTGATGTCGTTTGTTCCTAGTAAATTGATTGGCTGCATTTTCATGAACGATGTTTAGTCCTTAATATGGCTATATCCTCTCTGGGTAGATGAGTAATGCACACTTTTTATTTATTTATGTTGTTATTTATATAGCTCACACATATTCCGCAGCTCCGTACAGATAATATTTGGCTATTTTATCAGTCCTGACCACAATCTATATTCCCATGTGGACACACTTACCTGTATACACTAGGGTTATTTTTTTTGGCAGAATCCAACTAACCTTTCAGTATGTTTTTGGAGTGTGGGAGGAAACTGATGCTCCTAGAGGAAACTCTCGCATATAAGGGGAGAACACACAAACTCCACAGTTAGGGACTTGGTGACAGTCAAACCCAATACTTCAGGGCTGTGAGGCAGTAATGCCATATTCCAACTCTGCTGCCCAATACATACACCCTTGCAAAACTCCATTGTCCTGTTAGGAAGAGAAGTTCTGTGCTACTAGTAAATTGGCATACCCTGTAGTTGGTGAAGGTGGTAGATGTGCGTAATGGATGTCAGTCCACATGGTTGCTAACTAGGTCTTTGGTTTACTAACCACATAGATCAGGTTTACAGGAAGACTCAAGGTTAATGCAGCAGGTATGTACAAAGGCTACCCAGTGCACAAACAGTATAGTGGATGTACCAGATCCAGCCAGGAATGTATAGGAGAATGCAGGTGATGTGCGGACAAATGGGAGCAAAAATTTCTTGCATATATATATACAGTGGTGGCAGTGGACTATGCATACACTGGCTTATATACATCTAGCAGTATAGCGGTGGTGCAGTGGAACTAGCAGGGTCACTGTACTCAGGGGGTCATTCCGAGTTGTTCGCTCGGTAAAAATCTTCGCATCGCAGCGATTTTCTGCTTAATGCGCATGCACAATGTCCGCACTGCGACTGCGCCAAGTAAATTTGCTATGCAGTTAGGATTTTTACTCACGGCTTTTTCATCGTTCTGGCGATCGTAATGTGATTGACAGGAAATGGGTGTTACTGGGCGGAAACAGGCCGTTTTATGTGCGTGTGGGAAAAAACGCTACCGTTTCCGGAAAAAACGCAGGAGTGGCCGGAGAAACGGAGGAGTGTCTGGACGAACGCTGGGTGTGTTTGTGACGTCAAACCAGGAACGACAAGCTGTGAAATGATCGCAGATGCCGAGTAAGTCTGGAGCTACTCAGAAACTGCTACGAGGTGTGTAATCGCAATATTGCGAATACTTCGTTCGCAATTTTAAGATGCTAAGATTCACTCCCAGTAGGCGGCGGCTTAGCATGAGCAAATCTGCTAAAATCCGCTTGCGAGCGAACAACTCGGAATGACCCCCTCAGTAATGCCATCTCTCACATTTAGATATGCAGACTCTCAGGGGCACATCAGTAGCGCACAAGGTCGGATGTCACGCTTTTGGCAGTCCTGGATCCTAGCACCGGCAAACAGAGACAGCGCGGGGTGCTATATATCTCAACAAGGTGAATATACCATCTGGTTCTAACTAGAACTTCATGCTTAACTGTCCATCCAACATTGGTCTCCATATTTTTGTGGGTTGGGTAACAAGCCTTGCACATGTTGGGTAGAGATAGCAGGGGCATATTCATGCTACACGGGGTGATTACTTGTTATTTTATTTTTCTGTTTACTGGTCCTTATATTATTTTATCTCATGTACATACAATTCATGATTTTTCCCGATTTATTTAGCAACCTTCAGTTGCTGTCATTTGCAGGTTTTATCACCTTTGCATTCTAGATAACCATATAAGCTATATCATAAGGCAACAGGATGCATTGTCCAGAAGTATTGTGGGGTCTATTGACTAATATTTATCAATAAGGTTGGTTTTCTATTGCTTATTGCAGTAACAGGAAAGATATATCACTATAATCTATCAATAAAATATTCCAGTCGCAGCAGAGGATCACTTAGCTGGCCTGGAACAGTAAGAGATTACTGCTTCACAAGTCAGTCTGAGTGCAAATACACATGTATGATCCATCTAACCAGTGTATGTATGTGCAATGGGAACTGAAAGCCCAGATTTCGCCTTTTAGTTTCAATTCAATGCCAAAGTTATTCATATATAATAATAAAAAAAAGAACATAGATAAAAAAAAAAAAAGAACATTGGGGGTAATTCCAAGTTGATCGCAGCAGGAAATCTTTTAGCAGTTGGGCAAAACCATGTGCACTGCAGGAGGGGCAGATATAACATGTGCAGAGAGAGTTAGATTTGGGTGGGGTGTGTTCAAACTGAAATCTAAATTGCAGTGTAAAAATAAAGCAGCCAGTATTTACCCTGCACAGAAACAAAATAACCCACCCAAATCTAACTCTCTCTGCAAATGTTATATCTGCCCCCCCTGCAGTGCACATGGTTTTGCCCAATTGCTAACAAAATTGCTGCTGCGATCAACTCAGAGTTACCCCCATTGTATTTTAGACACAGTCGTCTTCTGTCTTCCCTAGTGTGTGCCAGCTAATGATCCTGATGGGTTAAGCATTGTGTTTACATTGACCCCACCCTCTGCAATCAGACTCTCTAGATATATTTATAAATGCATGCAACTGTGTGTGTGGTACAGCGCAGAGCATTGATGTCTGGGTGACTATCCTGTGTACATGTTTACTGCATTGCAGTACTCAACCACAGTGAGGGCTGATAGTAATTAAATCCATATGGATAGATACAAGTCATCCTGGACTTTCTATATAATATGCTGTTTTGGATGACTTCCATACATGTCATAGTTATTCCCCTACCACTCTGGATTCAAATTCAACCACACAGACCCTCCAACAAGACCCCTTCCACGCCGTACAAAATACGGTACAAACTGCTCTGATTCTGAACATCCCACTTCATTCATTATTTCATAACTTGATACGGTTGATGTTTAGTAATTCCCTTCTTGGCAAATTATTATTTGAACACAGGCTACAGCAATACGAAGATTTGAGAGGGGTTTTTCTTTTTCCAAGTATAAGGGATCATGTTGGAAGTATGGTGGACAAAAACGTCCGGTATTCAATCCTGGGATTGGAAGCTCCAATCCCGGGCATTGAGGGATCAGCGTTGAGCATCCACAGGATGCTCAGACGCTGCCCGGCTTCCTTCTGCCGGCCCCCCAGCGCAGCATGAGAGATCACGCTGCGCCGTCACACGCTGCTGGGACCCGCCAGGAGAGAGCAGACAGAGGATGTTCCCCACCCGCCCGTCCCCGGTATATGATACGTTATGTGTGCGGGGCGGAGTGAGGGGGCGGCCACATAGTTAAAAGCCAATCCCGGGTATCTTGGGAATCCTGGGATTGGCCATTTTTCAATCCCGATACCCGGGATTGAAAAAAATGGCCCGGGATTGGCTTCCCTAGTTGGAAGGTGTGACCACATATCATCTTCTTGCGTACCTGCAGCAGCAGACAATAGAAGTTATTATGGCCACATGGCTTTGTGTACTGTGCAATATACTGAACTGCTTACCTTTTTGCTTTTGGACCTGTGTCACCACTCATTGCTTGGCAAGATTGTTTTTGAGGAAGTATGAAGGATTTAGAATAGATCTGATAGTCTTTGGTTCCACAATACAGGGTCACATGAGGTGGATTAGAGTCTTGTGGAACTGTTTGTATTTCAAATGTGGGGTGGTATGCAAAGACATTAAGGTAGAGGATAAGTTAAAACTAGCCAATCGTATTGAAGAACACCAGTATTCCATCAGAATATGGTCATGTGACCGGCACTCAGGATCCCGGAAGTCTCCATGCCGATGCCAGGATCCCGCCCACTTACCAGCCCGGCAGTCGGTATGCCGACTGACAGAGACTATTCCTACTCGTGGGTGTCCACCACACCCACAGAGTGAGAATAGAACCTGTGGCGAGCACAGCGAACCACTGAGGCCGCTGCGTGATAAGCGCAGCGAGCCCGGAAGGGGCTTTGTGGCGCTCGCCCCCTCACCTGTCGGCATTCTGCTGGCAGGATTCCGGAGTCGGTATGCTGACCGCCGGTATCCCCAATGCTGGTCTCACAGCCCCAACCCCTTCCATCACCCAGAAGAACTCAATTCAGGACACAGTAGCAAACAACAGAGCTGCTCAGCTTCTCAGTACAGTGGAGACGGAGGCGTTGCAGACCAGCATGTATGCAGGCTAATGTATTCCTCTCCTAGTCAAGGTGCAATGAGTTTGCAGTTATCGCTGCTAATAAGGTATCCTCTGTCATCCAGGTTGGAATCCCAATGGTTCTGTCAAACAGGTGCCAAGGTTCCAGGTCCCGAATCGGTTGCAGTTGAGCAATATTTTCGGGACTGCGCATGCGATGAAGATGCAGTATGTGCTGTGATGTCACTACAGCCAATTTGGGGAGGAGTCAGGGGACTGCTTTGCAGGAGTGCCGAGGGCAATGACTGTGCCAATAAAGATGTGGCGCCCGTTATTACTAACTTTAGGGTTACTCAGATGGCTGATGCTGCGACCGATGGTCACAATGGTTATACGATGCTGCATGGTCAGATGCAGCGGCAGATCAGAGAAAAAACAGGAGGCCATCTTTCTCTAGCATCCATAAGGGATATTGGGGACAGATTAGTACGATGGGGTATAGATGGGTCCAAAAGAGCCAGTGCACTTTAAATTTCTTCATGTGGGTGTGCTGGCTCCTCCCCTCTATGCCCCCTCCCACAGGCTGTTTAGAAAAAAGTGCCCTCAGGAGAGGATGCACACTCTGCAAGCTTCAGAGTTTTTCTTCAACTTCATTTAAACTTTTACTTATTTCGGTATGCTGTTTGGGCAACAGCAAACCTGCGCCGTGGGAGTTAGGGGGGAGACGGTCACTGGCCTCATGAGGTGCTGAGCCGCTTCTCCGCTGCAGGACCACCGTCCTGAGGGGCTGTTTGTTCAGCGGGGCACTGCGCCTTAGCTGTCGCAGCCGCAGCTTGCCACACACCCCTGACAGAGCCTGAAGGTCATTGTCATGGTGAGTATTAAAACCAGGGGCCCTGCTAGGGGGGGCCCCAGTTCATTGTGCAGCAGAAACATTGGGGAGGCATACGGGTCCCTCCTGCATGGGACCCGCAGGTGCTCCTGCGTGAGACTGGCGGGAGGTATGTTGTACTAAGCATTTATGTGAGGCTACACAGCCTGTGGAGACATAGACAGTATAAAACTTATTAGTAGCTCTGGCGCCATAGCGGGGGGTAGAGATGAGCGCCTGAAATTTTTCGGGTTTTGTGTTTTGGTTTTGGGTTCGGTTCCGCGGCCGTGTTTTGGGTTCGACCGCGTTTTGGCAAAACCTCACCGAATTTTTTTTGTCGGATTCGGGTGTGTTTTGGATTCGGGTGTTTTTTTCAAAAAACACTAAAAAACAGCTTAAATCATAGAATTTGGGGGTCATTTTGATCCCAAAGTATTATTAACCTCAAAAACCATAATTTACACTCATTTTCAGTCTATTCTGAATACCTCACACCTCACAATATTATTTTTAGTCCTAAAATTTGCACCGAGGTCGCTGTGTGAGTAAGATAAGCGACCCTAGTGGCCGACACAAACACCGGGCCCATCTAGGAGTGGCACTGCAGTGTCACGCAGGATGTCCCTTCCAAAAAACCCTCCCCAAACAGCACATGACGCAAAGAAAAAAAGAGGCGCAATGAGGTAGCTGTGTGAGTAAGATTAGCGACCCTAGTGGCCGACACAAACACCGGGCCCATCTAGGAGTGGCACTGCAGTGTCACGCAGGATGGCCCTTCCAAAAAACCCTCCCCAAACAGCACATGACGCAAAGAAAAAAAGAGGCGCAATGAGGTAGCTGTGTGAGTAAGATTAGCGACCCTAGTTGCCGACACAAACACCGGGCCCATCTAGGAGTGGCACTGCAGTGTCACGCAGGATGGCCCTTCCAAAAAACCCTCCCCAAACAGCACATGACGCAAAGAAAAAAAGAGGCGCAATGAGGTAGCTGTGTGAGTAAGATTAGCGACCCTAGTGGCCGACACAAACACCGGGCCCATCTAGGAGTGGCACTGCAGTGTCACGCAGGATGGCCCTTCCAAAAAACCCTCCCCAAACAGCACATGACGCAAAGAAAAAAAGAGGCGCAATGAGGTAGCTGTGTGAGTAAGATTAGCGACCCTAGTGGCCGACACAAACACCGGGCCCATCTAGGAGTGGCACTGCAGTGTCACGCAGGATGTCCCTTCCAAAAAACCCTCCCCAAACAGCACATGACGCAAAGAAAAAAAGAGGCGCAATGAGGTAGCTGTGTGAGTAAGATTAGCGACCCTAGTGGCCGACACAAACACCGGGCCCATCTAGGAGTGGCACTGCAGTGTCACGCAGGATGTCCCTTCCAAAAAACCCTCCCCAAACAGCACATGACGCAAAGAAAAAAAGAGGCGCAATGAGGTAGCTGACTGTGTGAGTAAGATTAGCGACCCTAGTGGCCGACACAAACACCGGGCCCATCTAGGAGTGGCACTGCAGTGTCACGCAGGATGTCCCTTCCAAAAAACCCCTCCCCAATCAGCACATGATGCAAAGAAAAAGAAAAGAAAAAAGAGGTGCAAGATGGAATTGTCCTTGGGCCCTCCCACCCACCCTTATGTTGTATAAACAAAACAGGACATGCACACTTTAACCAACCCATCATTTCAGTGACAGGGTCTGCCACACGACTGTGACTGATATGACGGGTTGGTTTGGACCCCCCCCCAAAAAAGAAGCAATTAATCTCTCCTTGCACAAACTGGCTCTACAGAGGCAAGATGTCCACCTCATCTTCACCCTCCGATATATCACCGTGTACATCCCTCTCCTCACAGATTATCAATTCGTCCCCACTGGAATCCACCATCTCAGCTCCCTGTGTACTTTGTGGAGGCAATTGCTGCTGGTCAATGTCTCCGCGGAGGAATTGATTATAATTCATTTTAATGAACATCATCTTCTCCACATTTTCTGGATGTAACCTCGTACGCCGATTGCTGACAAGGTGAGCGGCGGCACTAAACACTCTTTCGGAGTACACACTTGTGGGAGGGCAACTTAGGTAGAATAAAGCCAGTTTGTGCAAGGGCCTCCAAATTGCCTCTTTTTCCTGCCAGTATAAGTACGGACTGTGTGACGTGCCTACTTGGATGCGGTCACTCATATAATCCTCCACCATTCTATCAATGTTGAGAGAATCATATGCAGTGACAGTAGACGACATGTCCGTAATCGTTGTCAGGTCCTTCAGTCCGGACCAGATGTCAGCATCAGCAGTCGCTCCAGACTGCCCTGCATCACCGCCAGCGGGTGGGCTCGGAATTCTGAGCCTTTTCCTCGCACCCCCAGTTGCGGGAGAATGTGAAGGAGGAGATGTTGACAGGTCGCGTTCCGCTTGACTTGACAATTTTGTCACCAGCAGGTCTTTCAACCCCAGCAGACCTGTGTCTGCCGGAAAGAGAGATCCAAGGTAGGCTTTAAATCTAGGATCGAGCACGGTGGCCAAAATGTAGTGCTCTGATTTCAACAGATTGACCACCCGTGAATCCTTGTTAAGCGAATTAAGGGCTGCATCCACAAGTCCCACATGCCTAGCGGAATCGCTCCCTTTTAGCTCCTTCTTCAATGCCTCCAGCTTCTTCTGCAAAAGCCTGATGAGGGGAATGACCTGACTCAGGCTGGCAGTGTCTGAACTGACTTCACGTGTGGCAAGTTCAAAGGGCATCAGAACCTTGCACAACGTTGAAATCATTCTCCACTGCACTTGAGACAGGTGCATTCCATCTCCTATATCGTGCTCAATTGTATAGGCTTGAATGGCCTTTTGCTGCTCCTCCAACCTCTGAAGCATATAGAGGGTTGAATTCCACCTCGTTACCACTTCTTGCTTCAGATGATGGCAGGGCAGGTTCAGTAGTTTTTGGTGGTGCTCCAGTCTTCTGTACGTGGTGCCTGTACGCCGAAAGTGTCCCGCAATTTTTCTGGCCACCGACAGCATCTCTTGCACGCCCCTGTTGTTTTTTAAAAAATTCTGCACCACCAAATTCAAGGTATGTGCAAAACATGGGACGTGCTGGAATTTGCCCATATTTAATGCACACACAATATTGCTGGCGTTGTCCGATGCCACAAATCCACAGGAGAGTCCAATTGGGGTAAGCCATTCCGCGATGATCTTCCTCAGTTGCCGTAAGAGGTTTTTTAGCTGTGTGCGTATTCTGGAAAGCGGTGATACAAAGCGTAGCCTGCCTAGGAAAGAGTTGGCGTTTGCGAGATGCTGCTACTGGTGCCGCCACTGCTGTTCTTGCGGCGGGAGTCCATACATCTACCCAGTGGGCTGTCACAGTCATATAGTCCTGACCCTGCCCTGCTCCACTTGTCCACATGTCCGTGGTTAAGTGGACATTGGGTACAACTGCATTTTTTAGGACACTGGTGAGTCTTTTTCTGACGTCCGTGTACATTCTCGGTATCGCCTGCCTAGAGAAGTGGAACCTAGATGGTATTTGGTAACGGGGGCACACTGCCTCAATAAATTGTCTAGTTCCCTGTGAACTAACGGCGGATACCGGACGCACGTCTAACACCAACATAGTTGTCAAGGACTCAGTTATCCGCTTTGCAGTAGGATGACTGCTGTGATATTTCATCTTCCTCGCAAAGGACTGTTGAACAGTCAATTGCTTACTGGAAGTAGTACAAGTGGGCTTACGACTTCCCCTCTGGGATGACCATCGACTCCCAGCGGCAACAACAGCAGCGCCAGCAGCAGTAGGCGTTACACGCAAGGATGCATTGGAGGAATCCCAGGCAGGAGAGGACTCGTCAGAATTGCCAGTGACATGGCCTGCAGGACTATTGGCATTCCTGGGGAAGGAGGAAATTGACACTGAGGGAGTTGGTGGGGTGGTTTGCGTGAGCTTGGTTACAAGAGGAAGGGATTTACTGGTCAGTGGACTGCTTCCGCTGTCACCCAAAGTTTTTGAACTTGTCACTGACTTATTATGAATGCGCTGCAGGTGACGTATAAGGGAGGATGTTCCGAGGTGGTTAACGTCCTTACCCCTACTTATTACAGCTTGACAAAGGGAACACACGGCTTGACACCTGTTGTCCGCATTTCTGGTGAAATACCTCCACACCGAAGAGCTGATTTTTTTGGTATTTTCACCTGGCATGTCAACGGCCATATTCCTCCCACGGACAACAGGTGTCTCCCCGGGTGCCTGACTTAAACAAACCACCTCACCATCAGAATCCTCCTGGTCAATTTCCTCCCCAGCGCCAGCAACACCCATATCCTCCTCATCCTGGTGTACTTCAACACTGACATCTTCAATCTGACTATCAGGAACTGGACTGCGGGTGCTCCTTCCAGCACTTGCAGGGGGCGTGCAAATGGTGGAAGGCGCATGCTCTTCACGTCCAGTGTTGGGAAGGTCAGGCATCGCAACCGACACAATTGGACTCTCCTTGTGGATTTGGGATTTCAAAGAACGCACAGTTCTTTGCGGTGCTTTTGCCAGCTTGAGTCTTTTCAGTTTTCTAGCGAGAGGCTGAGTGCTTCCATCCTCATGTGAAGCTGTACCACTAGCCATGAACATAGGCCAGGGCCTCAGCCGTTCCTTGCCACTCCGTGTGGTAAATGGCATATTGGCAAGTTTACGCTTCTCCTCCGACAATTTTATTTTAGGTTTTGGAGTCCTTTTTTTACTGATATTTGGTGTTTTGGTTTTGACATGCTCTGTACTATGCCATTGGGCATCGGCCTTGGCAGACGACGTTGCTGGCATTTCATCGTCTCGGCCATGACTAGTGGCAGCAGCTTCAGCACGAGGTGGAAGTGGATCTTGATCTTTCCCTAATTTTGGAACCTCAACATTTTTGTTCTCCATATTTTAATAGGCACAACTAAAAGGCACCTCAGGTAAACAATGGAGATGGATGGATTGGATACTAGTATACAATTATGGACGGGCTGCCGAGTGCCGACACAGAGGTAGCCACAGCCGTGAACTACCGCACTGTACTGTGTCTGCTGCTAATATATAGACTGGTTGATAAAGAGATAGTATACTCGTAACTAGTATGTATGTATAAAGAAAGAAAAAAAAACCACGGTTAGGTGGTATATACAATTATGGACGGGCTGCCGAGTGCCGACACAGAGGTAGCCACAGCCGTGAACTACCGCACTGTACTGTGTCTGCTGCTAATATATAGACTGGTTGATAAAGAGATAGTATACTCGTAACTAGTATGTATGTATAAAGAAAGAAAAAAAAACCACGGTTAGGTGGTATATACAATTATGGACGGGCTGCCGAGTGCCGACACAGAGGTAGCCACAGCCGTGAACTACCGCACTGTACTGTGTCTGCTGCTAATATATAGACTGGTTGATAAAGAGATAGTTTACTCGTAACTAGTATGTATGTATAAAGAAAGAAAAAAAAACCACGGTTAGGTGGTATATACAATTATGGACGGGCTGCCGAGTGCCGACACAGAGGTAGCCACAGCCGTGAACTACCGCACTGTACTGTGTCTGCTGCTAATATATAGACTGGTTGATAAAGAGATAGTATACTCGTAACTAGTATGTATGTATAAAGAAAGAAAAAAAAACCACGGTTAGGTGGTATATACAATTATGGACGGGCTGCCGAGTGCCGACACAGAGGTAGCCACAGCCGTGAACTACCGCACTGTACTGTGTCTGCTGCTAATATATAGACTGGTTGATAAAGAGATAGTATACTCGTAACTAGTATGTATGTATAAAGAAAGAAAAAAAAACCACGGTTAGGTGGTATATACAATTATGGACGGGCTGCCGAGTGCCGACACAGAGGTAGCCACAGCCGTGAACTACCGCACTGTACTGTGTCTGCTGCTAATATATAGACTGGTTGATAAAGAGATAGTATACTCGTAACTAGTATGTATGTATAAAGAAAGAAAAAAAAACCACGGTTAGGTGGTATATACAATTATGGACGGGCTGCCGAGTGCCGACACAGAGGTAGCCACAGCCGTGAACTACCGCACTGTACTGTGTCTGCTGCTAATATATAGACTGGTTGATAAAGAGATAGTATACTCGTAACTAGTATGTATGTATAAAGAAAGAAAAAAAAACCACGGTTAGGTGGTATATACAATTATGGACGGGCTGCCGAGTGCCGACACAGAGGTAGCCACAGCCGTGAACTACCGCACTGTACTGTGTCTGCTGCTAATATATAGACTGGTTGATAAAGAGATAGTATACTCGTAACTAGTATGTATGTATAAAGAAAGAAAAAAAAACCACGGTTAGGTGGTATATACAATTATGGACGGGCTGCCGAGTGCCGACACAGAGGTAGCCACAGCCGTGAACTACCGCACTGTACTGTGTCTGCTGCTAATATAGACTGGTTGATAAAGAGATAGTATACTACTAATATTATATACTGGTGGTCAGGTCACTGGTCACTAGTCACACTGGCAGTGGCACTCCTGCAGCAAAAGTGTGCACTGTTTAATTTTAATATAATATTATGTACTCCTGGCTCCTGCTATAACCTATAACTGGCACTGCAGTAGTGCTCCCCAGTCTCCCCCACAATTATAAGCTGTGTGAGCTGAGCAGTCAGACAGATATATAATATATATATAGATGATGCAGCACACTGGCCTGAGCCTGAGCAGTGCACACAGATATGGTATGTGACTGACTGAGTCACTGTGTGTATCGCTTTTTTCAGGCAGAGAACGGATATATTAAATAAACTGCACTGTGTGTCTGGTGGTCACTCACTATATAATATATTATGTACTCCTGGCTCCTGCTATAACCTATAACTGGCACTGCAGTAGTGCTCCCCAGTCTCCCCCACAATTATAAGCTGTGTGAGCTGAGCAGTCAGACAGATATATATAATATTATATATAGATAATTGATGATGCAGCACACTGGCCTGAGCCTGAGCAGTGCACACAGATATGGTATGTGACTGAGTCACTGTGTGCTGTGTATCGCTTTTTTCAGGCAGAGAACGGATTATAAATAAAAGTGGTGGTCACTGGTCACTATCAGCAAAACTCTCCACTGTACACTACTGAGTACTCCTAATGCTCCCCAAAATTAGTAAATCAAGTGTCTCTCTAATCTATTCTAATTCTAAACGGAGAGGACGCCAGCCACGTCCTCTCCCTATCAATCTCAATGCACGTGTGAAAATGGCGGCGACGCGCGGCTCCTTATATAGAATCCGAGTCTCGCGATAGAATCCGAGCCTCGCGAGAATCCGACAGCGTCATGATGACGTTCGGGCGCGCTCGGGTTAACCGAGCAAGGCGGGAAGATCCGAGTCGCTCGGACCCGTGAAAAAAAACATGAAGTTCTGGCGGGTTCGGATTCAGAGAAACCGAACCCGCTCATCTCTAGCGGGGGGCAGAGCTACATCAGAGCAGGCTCAGCTGTATTTTGGTGCCTTCCTCTGCATAAGCAGCAGCATCATACAGCTCCTCCAAACGGTCACAGGATCACTGATACCGGGTGTAGAGGGGGAGAGACGTTATTAGTAGAGATGTGCACTTGAAATTTTTCGGGTTTTGTGTTTTGGTTTTGGGTTCGGTTCCGCGGCCGTGTTTTGGGTTCGACCGCGTTTTGGCAAAACCTCACCGAATTTTTTTTGTCGGATTCGGGTGTGTTTTGGATTCGGGTGTTTTTTTCAAAAAACAGCTTAAATCATAGAATTTGGGGGTCATTTTGATCCCAAAGTATTATTAACCTCAAAAACCATAATTTCCACTCATTTTCAGTCTATTCTGAATACCTCACACCTCACAATATTATTTTTAGTCCTAAAATTTGCACCGAGGTCGCTGGATGACTAAGCTAAGCGACCCTAGTGGCCGAAACAAACACCTGGCCCATCTAGGAGTGGCACTGCAGTGTCACGCAGGATGGCCCTTCCAAAAAACACTCCCCAAACAGTACATGACGCAAAGAAAAAAAGAGGCGCAATGAGTTAGCTGTGTGAGTAAGATAAGCGACCCTAGTGGCCGACACAAACACCTGGCCCATCTAGGAGTGGCACTGCAGTGTCACGCAGGATGGCCCTTCCAAAAAACACTCCCCAAACAGCACATGACGCAAAGAAAAAAAGAGGCGCAATGAGGTAGCTGTGTGAGTAAGATAAGCGACCCTAGTGGCCGACACAAACACCGGGCCCATCTAGGAGTGGCACTGCAGTGTCACGCAGGATGGCCCTTCCAAAAAAACACTCCCCAAACACCACATGACGCAAAGAAAAAAAGAGGGGCAACGAGGTAGCTGTGTGAGTAAGATAAGCGACCCTAGTGGCCGACACAAACACCGGGCCCATCTAGGAGTGGCACTGCAGTGTCACGCAGGATGGCCCTTCCAAAAAACACTCCCCAAACAGCACATGACGCAAAGAAAAAAAGAGGCGCAATGAGGTAGCTGTGTGAGTAAGATAAGCGACCCTAGTGGCCGACACAAACACCGGGCCCATCTAGGAGTGGCACTGCAGTGTCACGCAGGATGGCCCTTCCAAAAAACACTCCCCAAACAGCACATGACGCAAAGAAAAAAAGAGGCGCAATGAGGTAGCTGTGTGAGTAAGATAAGCGACCCTAGTGGCCAACACAAACACCGGGCCCATCTAGGAGTGGCACTGCAGTGTCACGCAGGATGGCCCTTCCAAAAAACACTCCCCAAACAGCACATGACGCAAAGAAAAAAAGAGGCGCAATGAGGTAGCTGTGTGAGTAAGATAAGCGACCCTAGTGGCCGACACAAACACCGGGCCCATCTAGGAGTGGCACTGCAGTGTCACGCAGGATGGCCCTTCCAAAAAACACTCCCCAAACAGCACATGACGCAAAGAAAAAAAGAGGCGCAATGAGGTAGCTGTGTGAGTAAGATAAGCGACCCTAGTGGCCGACACAAACACCGGGCCCATCTAGGAGTGGCACTGCAGTGTCACGCAGGATGGCCCTTCAAAAAAATACTCCACAAACAGCACATGACGCAAAGAAAAATTAAAGAAAAAAGAGGTGCAAGATGGAATTGTCCTTGGGCCCTCCCACCCACCCTTATGTTGTATAAACAGGACATGCACACTTTAACCAACCCATCATTTCAGTGACAGGGTCTGCCACACGACTGTGACTGAAATGACGGGTTGGTTTGGACCCCCACCAAAAAAGAAGCAATTAATCTCTCCTTGCACAAACTGGCTCTACAGAGGCAAGATGTCCACCTCATCATCATCCTCCGATATATCACCGTGTACATCCCCCTCCTCACAGATTATCAATTCGTCCCCACTGGAATCCACCATCTCAGCTCCCTGTGTACTTTGTGGAGGCAATTGCTGCTGGTGAATGTCTCCACGGAGGAATTGATTATAATTCATTTTAATGAACATCATCTTCTCCACATTTTCTGGAAGTAACCTCGTACGCCGATTGCTGACAAGGTGAGCGGCGGCACTAAACACTCTTTCGGAGTACACACTTGTGGGAGGGCAACTTAGGTAGAATAAAGCCAGTTTGTGCAAGGGCCTCCAAATTGCCTCTTTTTCCTGCCAGTATAAGTACGGACTGTGTGACGTGCCTACTTGGATGCGGTCACTCATATAATCCTCCACCATTCTTTCAATGGGGAGAGAATCATATGCAGTGACAGTAGACGACATGTCCGTAATCGTTGTCAGGTCCTTCAGTCCGGACCAGATGTCAGCATCAGCAGTCGCTCCAGACTGCCCTGCATCACCGCCAGCGGGTGGGCTCGGAATTCTGAGCCTTTTCCTCGCACCCCCAGTTGCGGGAGAATGTGAAGGAGATGTTGACAGGTCGTGTTCCGCTTGACTTGACAATTTTCTCACCAGCAGGTCTTTGAACCCCAGCAGACTTGTGTCTGCCGGAAAGAGAGATCCAAGGTAGGTTTTAAATCTAGGATCGAGCACGGTGGTCAAAATGTAGTGCTCTGATTTCAACAGATTGACCACCCGTGAATCCTTGTTAAGCGAATTAAGGGCTCCATCCACAAGTCCCACATGCCTAGCGGAATCGCTCCGTGTTAGCTCCTCCTTCAATGTCTCCAGCTTCTTCTGCAAAAGCCTGATGAGGGGAATGACCTGACTCAGGCTGGCAGTGTCTGAACTGACTTCACGTGTGGCAAGTTCAAAGGGCATCAGAACCTTGCACAATGTTGAAATCATTCTCCACTGCGCTTGAGACAGGTGCATTCCACCTCCTATATCGTGCTGAATTGTATAGGCTTGAATGGCCTTTTGCTGCTCCTCCAACCTCTGAAGCATATATAGGGTTGAATTCCACCTCGTTACCACTTCTTGCTTCAGATGATGGCAGGGCAGGTTCAGGCGTTTTTGGTGTTGCTCCAGTCTTCTGTACGTGGTGCCTGTACGCCGAAAGTGTCCCGCAATTCTTCTGGCCACCGACAGCATCTCTTGCACGCCCCTGTCGTTTTTTTTAAAATTCTGCACCACCAAATTCAAGGTATGTGCAAAACATGGGACGTGCTGGAATTTGCCCATATTTAATGCACACACAATATTGCTGGCGTTGTCCGATGCCACAAATCCACAGGAGAGTCCAATTGGGGTAAGCCATTCCGCGGTGATCTTCCTCAGTTGCCGTAAGAGGTTTTCAGCTGTGTGCGTATTCTGGAAACCGGTGATACAAAGCGTAGCCTGCCTAGGAAAGAGTTGGCGTTTGCGAGATGCTGCTACTGGTGCCGCCGCTGCTGTTCTTGCGGCGGGAGTCCATACATCGACCCAGTGGGCTGTCACAGTCATATAGTCCTGACCCTGCCCTGCTCCACTTGTCCACATGTCCGTGGTTAAGTGGACATTGGGTACAACTGCATTTTTTAGGACACTGGTGAGTCTTTTTCTGACGTCCGTGTACATTCTCGGTATCGCCTGCCTAGAGAAGTGGAACCTAGATGGTATTTGGTAACGGGGGCACACTACCTCAAGAAATTGTCTAGTTCCCTGTGAACTAACAGCGGATACCGGACGCACGTCTAACACCAACATAGTTGTCAAGGCCTCAGTTATCCGCTTTGCAACAGGATGACTGCTGTGATATTTCATCTTCCTCGCAAAGGACTGTTGGACAGTCAATTGCTTACTGGAAGTAGTACAAGTGGGCTTACGACTTCCCCTCTGGGATGACCATCGACTCCCAGCAGCAACAACAGCAGCGCCAGCAGCAGTAGGCGTTACACGCAAGGATGCATCGGAGGAATCCCAGGCAGGAGAGGAATCGTCAGAATTGCCAGTGACATGGCCTGCAGGACTATTGGCATTCCTGGGGAAGGAGGAAATTGACACTGAGGGAGTTGGTGGGGTGGTTTGCGTGAGCTTGGTTACAAGAGGAAGGGATTTACTGGTCAGTGGACTGCTTCCACTGTCACCCAAAGTTTTTGAACTTGTCACTGACTTATTATGAATGCGCTGCAGGTGACGTATAAGGGAGGATGTTCCGAGGTGGTTAACGTCCTTACCCCTACTTATTACAGCTTGACAAAGGCAACACACGGCTTGACACCTGTTGTCCGCATTTCTGTTGAAATACTTCCACACCGAAGAGCTGATTTTTTTGGTATTTTCACCAGGCATGTCAACGGCCATATTCCTCCCACGGACAACAGGTGTCTCCTCGGGTGCCTAACTTAAACAAACCACCTCACCATCAGATTCCTCCTGGTCAATTTCCTCCCCAGCGCCAGCAACACCCATATCCTCCTCATCCTGGTGTACTTCAACACTGACATCTTCAATCTGACTATCAGGAACTGGACTGCGGGTGCTCCTTCCAGCACTTGCAGGGGGCGTGCAAATGGTGGAAGGCGCATGCTCTTCACGTCCAGTGTTGGGAAGGTCAGGCATCGCAACCGACACAATTGGACTCTCCTTGTGGATTTGGGATTTCGAAGAACGCACAGTTCTTTGCGGTGCTACTGCTTTTGCCAGCTTGAGTCTATTCATTTTTCTAGCGAGAGGCTGAGTGCTTCCATCCTCATGTGAAGCTGAACCACTAGCCATGAACATAGGCCAGGGCCTCAGCCGTTCCTTGCTACTCCGTGTGGTAAATGGCATATTGGCAAGTTTACGCTTCTCCTCCGACAATTTTATTTTAGATTTTGGAGTCCTTTTTTTACTGATATTTGGTGTTTTGGACTTTACATGCTCTGTACTATGACATTGGGCATCGGCCTTGGCAGACGACGTTGCTGGCATTTCATCGTCTCGGCCATGACTAGTGGCAGCAGCTTCAGCACGAGGTGGAAGTGGATCTTGATCTTTCCCTAATTTTGGAACCTCAACATTTTTGTTCTCCATATTTTAATAGGCACAACTAAAAGGCACCTCAGGTAAACAATGGAGATGGATGGATACTAGTATACTTATGGATGGACGAGCGACTGCCGACACAGAGGTAGCTACAGCCGTGGACTACCGTACTGTGTCTGCTGCTAATATAGACTGGATGATAATGAGATGAAATCAATATATATATATATAATATCACTAGTACTGCAGCCGGACAGGTATATATATTTATTATGTAATGACTGATGACGGACCTGCTGGACACTGTCAGCTCAGCAGCACCGCAGACTGCTACAGTAAGCTACTATAGTAGTATGTATAAAGAAGAAAGAAAAAAAAAAAACCACGGGTAGGTGGTATACAATTATGGATGGACGAGCGACTGCCGACACAGAGGTAGCTACAGCCGTGGACTACCGTACTGTGTCTGCTGCTAATATAGACTGGATGATAATGAGATGAAATCAATATATATATATAATATCACTAGTACTGCAGCCGGACAGGTATATATATTTATTATGTAATGACTGATGACGGACCTGCTGGACACTGTCAGCTCAGCAGCACCGCAGACTGCTACAGTAAGCTACTATAGTAGTATGTATAAAGAAGAAAGAAAAAGAAAAAAACCACGGGTAGGTGGTATACAATTATGGATGGACGAGCGACTGCCGACACAGAGGTAGCTACAGCCGTGGACTACCGTACTGTGTCTGCTGCTAATATAGACTGGATGATAATGAGATGAAATCAATATATATATATATATATATATATAATATCACTAGTACTGCAGCCGGACAGGTATATATATTTATTATGTAATGACTGATGACGGACCTGCTGGACACTGTCAGCTCAGCAGCACCGCAGACTGCTACAGTAAGCTACTATAGTAGTATGTATAAAGAAGAAAGAAAAAAAAAAACCACGGGTAGGTGGTATACAATTATGGATGGACGAGCGACTGCCGACACAGAGGTAGCTACAGCCGTGGACTACCGTACTGTGTCTGCTGCTAATATAGACTGGATGATAATGAGATGAAATCAATATATATATATATAATATCACTAGTACTGCAGCCGGACAGGTATATATATTTATTATGTAATGACTGATGACGGACCTGCTGGACACTGTCAGCTCAGCAGCACCGCAGACTGCTACAGTAAGCTACTATAGTAGTATGTATAAAGAAGAAAAGAAAAAAAAAAAAACCACGGGTAGGTGGTATACAATTATGGATGGACGAGCGACTGCCGACACAGAGGTAGCCACAGCCGTGGACTACCGTACTGTGTCTGCTGCTAATATAGACTGGATGATAATGAGATGAAATCAATATATATATATATATATAATATCACACTAGTACTGCAGCCGGACAGGTAGATATATTTATTATGTAATGACTGATGACGGACCTGCTGGACACTGTCAGCTCAGCAGCACCGCAGACTGCTACAGTAAGCTACTATAGTAGTATGTATAAAGAAGAAAGAAAAAAAAAAACCACGGGTAGGTGGTATACAATTATGGATGGACGAGCGACTGCCGACACAGAGGTAGCTACAGCCGTGGACTACCGTACTGTGTCTGCTGCTAATATAGACTGGATGATAATGAGATGAAATCAATATATATATATATATAATATCACTAGTACTGCAGCCGGACAGGTATATATATTTATTATGTAATGACTGATGACGGACCTGCTGGACACTGTCAGCTCAGCAGCACCGCAGACTGCTACAGTAAGCTACTATAGTAGTATGTATAAAGAAGAAAAAAAAAAAAAACACGGGTAGGTGGTATACAATATTATATATATATTATATACAATTATATATAATATATATATATATATATATATATATATATATTAAACTGGTGGTGATTAATTAAACTGGTGGTCAGGTCACTGGTCACACTATCAGCAACTTGCAACTGCAAGTAGTACTCCTAAGCAGACAATCACAATATATACTGGTGGTCAGTGTGGTCACAATGGCAGTGTGGCACTCTGGCAGCAAAAGTGTGCACTGTACGTTAAAATATGTACTCCTGCTCTCAGACTCTAACTGCTCCCCACTGTCAGTGTCTCCCCCACAAATCAGATATACAGTCACACTATCTATCACTTCAGCAAGTAGTAGTACTCCTCCTAATGCTCCCCAAAATTACTACTGTGTCTCTCTCTACTCTAGTCTCACTCTCTTCTCTATAAACGGAGAGGACGCCAGCCACGTCCTCTCCCTATGAATCTCAATGCACGTGTGAAAATGGCGGCGACGCGCGGCTCCTTATATAGAATCCGAGTCTCGCGATAGAATCCGAGCCTCGCGAGAATCTGACAGCGGGATGATGACGTTCGGGCGCGCTCGGGTTAACCGAGCAAGGCGGGAAGATCCGAGTCGCTCGGCCCCGTGTAAAAAAAAATGAAGTTCGGGCGGGTTCGGATTCCGAGGAACCGAACCCGCTCATCTCTAGTTATTAGTGCACAGTTACATTCCTCTGGGGAATTCTCTGTACAGCAGTATAACTGTTATATATTACTACATAAAACGCTGACAGTCTCACCGGGTTGTACAGCGTTGGGTGCGCTGGTGTCCTCTATTCTGTGTCTCCTCTCACATGCAATATGGCAGGCTTGTATTGTATTCAATCTATGTTGTATGTGTATTGTTTCTGTATTTCATTATGGTGAAACAGAAGTCATGCAATGTGTGTAATGCCAGATTCTCCCCTATTTCAACGGGCTCCATATCCTGTGAGCAGTGTAGTCAGTCATCACAAAATGCTGATGACAACATGGGGGAGAGTCCAGAGCCTTCCTGGCTGGGGGCTATAAAAACTATGATGTCGGCTATATCATCTCAGCTCACTGCCAATGCCAACAAAACACAAGAACTGCAACAAGCAGTAGCTAGCCTAACTGCCAAAGTTTATGCTTCCCATTCCCCGCTGTCTACTACAGGTGCACAAAAACGTGCTTTACCTGCTATTTTATCAGATTCTGATGATGATGTACATGTGGATGGGGATGATGGGGATCCCATTAGTGGGGATTCCACCCCTGCACAGGGTATCGAACCCCTCATATTGGCCATACGGGATGTGTTAAAGCTCCCCCTGGAGGACGATACTGATCAGCAGTCACTTTTCCTCCCTCAAGACAAACTGACAGTCACTTTTCCTGATTCCAAGTAATTGGATGATTTATTTAAATTAGACTGGAAAAATCCAGATAAAAAATATCAGGTGTTTAAAAAGGTTTTAAAATACCTCCCCATTTGCACCTGAAGGCAGGAAATTCTGGGAAGAATCTCCAGCAGTAGATGTATCAGTTTCTCGCCTTTCTAAAAAGGCGGTGCACCCTGCTCCAGGCTCTTTTACAGTAAAGGATAGGGGGGATAGGAAAATTGAGACCACTCAGAAATCTATCTACACTGCTGCAGGTGTAGCTCAAAGATCGGTCTTTGCTGGTTGCTGGATGACACATGCAATTCATACATGGGCTACTCAGATTCAGGAGGGTCTTTCGGGTGATATGACCTTGGTTACTACTGTAACTTTCCTAAAACACATTCAGGACATGGCAAGAGTCCTCTGTGACTCCCTTAAAGATATTGGCAATATAAATACAAGAACCACTGCTATGGCTGTGTCTGCGTGCAGAGCCATATGGTTGCATCAGTGGATGGCAGACGCTGACTCCAGATGTAATGTGGAATCTCTTCCCTTCACAGGTGAATGGCTCTTCAGAGCTGAATTGGATGCATGGATCTCCAAAGCTACTGCTGGGAAATCTACGTTTCTCCCTTCTGGGGCTCCGCCTGCTAGGCATACCTACCCAGGACCGTCTACTCAGTCCTTTCGGTCCTCCAGATTTCGTTCTAGGGCCCGGGGTGCCTCCAATGCAGCTAGAGGCTCCAGAGGTAAGCTTAAGAAATCAGCCATTGCTGGCTCTCAGGAACAGAGCACCAGTTCAGCTTCCACAAAGACTTTGGCATGACGGTGCCGATCTCGTGGTGGGAGCTCGGTTACGCCACTACAGCCACGTCTGGGATGGTTCCTGCCAATATGCCTGGGTAAGTGACCTTATATCTCAGGGTTACAAGCTGGAGTTCGACGGTGCTCCTCCCCAACGATTTTTCAAATCAGGCTTGCCAATTTTGGAAGATATGCATGTTACGCTACTACTGGCCATTGACAAGTTGGTCCAGTCCCAGGTCAAGTCCCGGATGGGTCTGTGAGACCCATTTTGAATCTGAAGTCCAGTGGTGTAACTAGAAATTTTTCTCCCCAAGCCAAAAAATTCTCTGGCACTAGTAAAGCGATGAATCTGCGCGCGCCGAAGGCGTGTGCACCACAAAGGGGCGTGGCTTTGTTGAAATGGGTGTGGCTTCACATAAAGGGGCATGGGATTGCAGGAAAAGACTACCTTATACCCCAGTTTTGCAACCTGCACGCCCAGACGTTGGCCACCACAGGAAAGAAAAATAATCCTGATTCATGCCCCTTACATTATTTGTCATTTTTCCTCCTTATAGTAATGCCCAGTATACATTATGCCACATACTGCAATGGCCCTTAGACATTATGCCACACACAATAATGCACATGACACAATATGCACACACCATAATGCCCCCGACACATTATGCCACACACCATAATGCCTGTGACACATTATGACAGGAATCGCAATGCCCGTTATACATTATACTACACACTGCAATGCCCCTTATACATTATAGCGCATACAATACCTGTGACACATTATGACACACACCGCAATGACCCTGAGACATTATACCACATACCACAATGATCGTGATATAGTATACCACACGCCGTAATGCCTGTGACACATACCGCAATGCCCGTTATACCCTATGCCACACACTGCAATGCCCAGTATACATTATGCCACACTGCAATGCCCCTGAGACATTATACCACATAACACAATGCCCGTGATATAGTATGCCACACACCGTAATGCCTGTGACACATTATGAGTCTGACACACACCGCAATGTCCGTGATACATTATGCCACACACCGCAATGCCCATTACACATTAAGTCCTACAGTAAGGCTTCTAATTACTTTTAAATTACCTGCTCGTTGCCAGGGGTTTCATGCTCTTGGTTCCATGCACGCTGCCAGGGGTTTCATGCACTGGGTGTCATGCTCGTTGCCAGGGGTTTCATGCACTGGGTGTCATGCTCGTTGCCAGGGGTTTCATGCACTGGGTGTCATGCTCGTTGCTAGGGGGTAATGCTTGTTGCTAGGGCTGTGCTCCCAGTGCCACATATGCCCCCAGTGCCAGATATTCCCCCACAGTGCCAGGTACACACATGCCCCCAATGCCAAATATGCCCTCCCCCCAGTGCCAGGTACACATATACCCCTCAGTGCCAAATATGCTCCCCCAGTGCCACATATGCCCCCCCAAGTGCCACATATGCTCCCCCTCCCCCAGTGCCAAATATGCTCCCCCAGTGCCAGGTACAACTCACCCCCACTGTTTTGTGAAGGAGGGACACGGAGGGCACAGCGCGCACCTCTCCTGTGTCCCTCCTGCGTCTCCGGCGTGTCTGTTAAATGAAGTGCCAGTTCGTGAGCCAATCAGAGCTCACGAACGGGCACTTCATTAAATAGACACGCCGGAGACGCAGGAGGGACACAGGAGAGGCGCGCGCTGTGCACTCCATGTCCCTCCTCCACAGCAGAGATCAGTGGCGGCTAGGGCGCCCCGCAGCCCTGCGCTCCCGCAAGTGAGCGCAGTGGCTGCGGACCCCTAGTTACGCCACTGCTGAAGTCCTTGAATCCTTACCTGAAGGTTTTAAAATTCAAGATGGAATCTTTGAGAGCGGTGATCGCGGGCCTGGAACAACAGGAATTCCTCGTGTCCCTGGATATCAAGGATGCCTACCTACATATCCCAATTTGGCCTCCTCATCAGGCCTATCTGTGGTTCGCCCTACTGAACGATCACTAACAGTTTCAGACTTTACCCTTTGGCCTGTCTACAGCTCCGAGGGTGTTCACGAAGGTGATGGCAAAAATGATGTTCCAGCTCAGAGTCCAGGGGGTCAACATTGTCCCTTACCTAGATGATCTCCTGATAAAAGCAAGTTCCAGGGAGCTTCTACAGCTCCATATAGATCACATTATCCAACTTCTGTCTCACCATGGGTGGATCCTCAACCTACAGAAGTCTCAACTGGAACCGTTTAAAAGGCTTCTGTTTCTGGGTATGATACTGGATACTGTAGTTCAGAGAATGTTCCTCCCAGAGGACAAGGTAAGAACACTTCTAGAGATGGTTCGCATGGTTCTCCGACCTGCTCGAGTTTCCATTCATCTTTGCATAAAATTGTTGGGAAAAATAGTAGCCTCGTACGAGGCGATACAGTTCGGAAGGTTCCATGCCAGACCCTTCCAATTGGACATCCTGAACAAGTGGTCCGGTTCACATCTTCAGTTGCAACGGTTGATTCAGCTGTCGCCCCAGGCAAGGATTTCACTTCTGTGGTGGTTACAGTCTTCCAACCTGCTGGAAGGTTGACGTTTCGGGATTCAGGATTGTATCCTCCTCACGGCAGATGCGAGCATGAGAGGATGGGGAGCTGTCACCCAGGGGGCGCAGTTCCAGGGCAGGTGGTCTGCCCAAGAGGCCCTACTTCCGATCAGCATTCTGGAACTTCAGGCTATCTACAATGCTCTGATTCAGGCCTCCCCTCTACTCAGGGATCAGGCGATCCAGGTTCAGTCGGACAACACCACGGCAGTGGCATACGTCAATCGACAAGGAGGGACAAAAAGCAGGACCTGCATACGAGAAGTGTAAAAAATACTTCTCTGGGCGTGAAGAAATGCAAGAGCACTGTCTGCAATTTTCATTCCATGCGTGGTCAACTGGGAAGCGGACGTCCTGAGTCGCCACGACCTCCACCTGGGGGAGTGAGGATTACATCCTCAGGTATTTCAACAGATTGTCGACAGGTGGGGATACCCGCAGATCGACATGATGACATCTCCCCTCAACAAGAAACTTTGCTGCTACTGCTCACAAACCAGAGACCCTCAGGTGAGTGCACTGAATGCGCTGATGTCGCCTTGGCCTCAGCAGCTGGTCTACCTATTCCCTCCGATTCCGTTTATCCCAAGGGTACTCCAGCGGATCAGATATCACAGAGAACAAGCAATCCTGATTGTGCCAGATTGGAACCGAAGGGCATGGTATGCAGCTCTTCTGGATATGTGCATAGAAGACCCTTAGCCTCTGCCGCTAAGAAAGGATCTTCTTCAGCAAGGGCCGTTCGTCTACCGGGACTTACGGCAGCTTCGTTTGACAGCATGGAAGTTGAGTGGAACATCCTAGCTCACAAAGGGCTTTCCAAAAAAGTTGTTGCCACTATGGTGCAAGACAGAAAACCTGTGACGTCAAAACACTGTCATCATATCTGGAGGAGATATGTCTCTTGGTGCGAGGAACGCACTTATCCACCTGCAGAGTTTCACTTGGGACGTTTCCTCCATTTCCTGCAGGCTGGTGTTGCTAAGGGCTTACGTCTGGGTTCCGTTAAGGTCCAGATTTCAGTTCTCTCCATTTTCTTTCAGAAGAAATTGGCTGTGTTGCCAGAAGTTCAGACCTTCTTACAAGGGGTACTCCACATACAACCTCCCTTTGTGCTGCCGATGGCACCCTGGGCTTTGGATGTAATGTTGAAATTTCTAAAGTCCTCCTGGTTTGAGCCTCTGATGACGGTAGAAGACAAGTACCTCACATGGAAGACAGTGATGTTATTGGCCCTGGCTTCTGCTAGAAGTGTCTCAGAATTGGGGACCTTATCATGTAAAAGTCCCTACCTGGGGGTTTATTTACAAAGATTTGTGTTTTGGCCGTTTTGAAGGGTGTTTGAACTCGAATGGTATCGGGTGCATTTTACTGCAACTTTTTGAATCCTGATACGATCATTCACTAAGCTGCCGAGTTTGCACAATCGTTTTTTCCGATGTCGATGTGATTCGTAATATCAGGCAGTGTTTTACGGGAGTGATGAGTAAAACACTGCCTGACAAAACACAAGGAATTCCGGCCGGATCTGTGAGATCCGTGCAGGGCTTCATTGTTTACCCTAAAAAGTTGATTAAAGTCTTAAAAAATCAGAAAAAAATTGCGTGGGGTCCCCCCTCCTAAGCACAACCAGCCTCGGGCTCTTTGAGCCGGTCCTGGTTGAAAAAATATGGGGGAAAAAATGACAGGGGTTCCCCCATATTTAATCAACCAGCACCGGGCTCTGCGCCTGGTCCTGGTTCCAAAAATACGGGGGACAAAAAGCGTAGGGGTCCCCCGTATTTTTGAAATCAGCAACGGGCTCCACTAGTCAGGTACATAATGCCACAGCCGGGGGACACTTTTATACTGGTCCCCGCTGTTAGGCGCCGGGGTCCGCGATGTCCTCGCAGCCCGGCGCCTAGCAACTAGGGACGCCGTGCGTACGTAGCCGCCGGCTCCCTAGCAACACAGGGACGCCGAGCGGCTGAGCCGCCTGGACCCTGGCAACGGGGACGCCATGGACGGACCGCGTTCCCCGTTGCAGGGTCAGATTTCAACATACACGCTGGTCTTGTGGGCGTGCAGCAGGGCAGCTGCACAGCATTTGGGGCAATTAGACTGGGGGCATCTGATTGGAGGACTCCTTGTTAAATGCTTCTCAGTGCTTCACACAGACGCCGGTAATAGCTTCCTGCATGCTGTTTTGGTTTGCTGAACGTCTGTTCCAGTCCTGCTGTGTCCGGTCATTCCTGTCCTCAGAAGTCCTGTATCTTGGAGTTGTCATCTCATCTCAAGAAGTCGTTTGGTCCCCTGTAGTCCTCATCGATCACCAGAGAATATCGAGTGGTGTTCGTGAGTTGCGGCTCTGCCGTGTGTTGCGGCTCAGCCGCTTTATCTTTATATTCTGTTTCGGAGCATTTGCGGAGGGTTCCGCTTCCACAAGTCCTCTCCGGAACTCGGCGGTGCCGGGTAGGAGAGTGGACAAGTGGATATTTTGGTTGTCCTTTTCCCTGGCGGTTTTTCCGCACATATTCTAGTTTCCAGTTAGCTTGTAGCCCCTGGCCTGGTTGTTTAGTCAGAGGGCCCCTTGTTATCACCCTGTCTCGGATTTCCCTTTGTCTCCCATTAAGACCTGAGGGGGCATCGGAGTTGGGCAGACATAATCCGCCCTTCAAACGCGGCTGCCATGGGCTCAAGCAACCATAGTCTCGCAGGGGATTTCTGACAGCACGGGCGAGACAACGGAGTTAGGGCGCCAGGGGCTATTTTCCATTCCCGCACCCTTCCCCAGCATTACGTTCCAGTGCTCCGGTCCTTGCAATAAGATCTCCTCAGACCAGAGTGCTGGAATCATAACACCTGCGGCCCTGGCATTATATACCCAACTAGTCACCCCTGGCCGGGGTACCCTGGAGGAGTGGGAACCCCTTAAATCAAGGGGTCCCCCCCCTCCAGCCACCCAAGGGCCAGGGGTGAAGCCCGAGGCTGTCCCCTCATCCAAGGGTGGCGGATGGGGGGCTGATAGCCTTTTGAAAAAATGTGAATATTGTTTTTAGTAGCAGTACTACAAGTCCCAGCAAGCCTTCCCCGCAAGCTGGTACTTGGAGAACCACAAGTACCAGCATGCGGTGGAAAACCGGGCCCGCTGGTACCTGTAGTACTACTACTAAAAAAATACCCCCCAAAAAACAGGACACACACACCGTGAAAGTATAAGTTTATTACATACATGCACACCTCCATACACACATGCTTACCTATGTTCCCATGAGGCTCGGTCCTCTTCTCCATGTAGAATCCTTGGGGTACCTGTGAAAAAAATTATACTCACATAATCCAGTGTAGAATCAGACCTTTGAATAATCCACGTACTTGGCAAAATAATAAAATGGAAACCCGACCACGCACTGAAAGGGGTCCCATGTTTACACATGGGACCCCTTTCCCCCGACTGCCAGGACCCCCCCTGACTCCTGTCAAAGAGGGTCCCTTCAGCCAATCAGGGAGCGCCACGTCGTGGCACTCTCCTGATTGGCTGTGTGCTCCTGTAGTGTCTGTCAGGCAGCACACGGCACAGATACAATGTAGCGCCTATGCGCTCCATTGTAGCCAATGGTGGGAACTTTGCGGTCAGCGGTTGACCGAAAGTAACCTCACCGCTGACCGCAAAGTTCCCACCATTGGCTACAATGGAGCGCATAGGCGCTACATTGTATCTGTGCCGTGTGCTGCCTGACAGACACTACAGGAGCACACAGCCAATCAGGAGAGTGCCACGACGTGGCGCTCCCTGATTGGCTGAAGGGACCCTCTTTGACAGGAGTCAGGGGGGGTCCTGGCAGTCGGGGAAAGGGGTCCCATGTGTAAACATGGGACCCCTTTCAGTGCGTGGTCGGGTTTCCGTTTTATTATTTTGCCAAGTACGTGGATTATTCAAAGGTCTGATTCTACACTGGATTATGTGAGTATAATTTTTTTCACAGGTACCCCAAGGATTCTACATGGAGAAGAGGACTGAGCCTCGTGGGAACATAGGTAAGTATGTGTGTATGGAGGTGTGCATGTATGTAATAAACTTATACTTTCACGGTGTGTGTGTCCTGTTTTTTGGGGGTATTTTTTTAGTAGTAGTACTACAGGTACCAGCGGGCCCGGTTTTCCACCGCATGCTGGTACTTGTGGTTCTCCAAGTACCAGCTTGCGGGGGAGGCTTGCTGGGACTTGTAGTACTGCTACAAAAAACAATATTCTAATTTTTTCAAAAGGCTATCAGCCCCCCATCCGCCGCCCTTGGATGGGGGGGACAGCCTCGTGCTTCACCCCTAGCCCTTGGGTGGCTGGAGGGAGGGACCCCTTTATTTAAGGGGTTCCCACTCCTCCAGGGTACCCGGCCAGGGATGACTAGTTGGGTATGTAATGCCAGGGCCGCAGGGACCAGTATAAAAGTGTCCCCCGGCTGTGGCATTATGTACCTGACTAGTGGAGCCCGGTGCTGGTTTCAAAAATACGGGGGACCCCTACGCTTTTTGTCCCCCGTATTTTTGGAACCAGGACCAGGCGCAGAGCCCGTTGCTGGTTGATTAAATATGGAGGAACCCCTGTCATTTTTTCCCCCATACTTTTTCAACCAGGACCGGCTCAAAGAGCCCGAGGCTGGTTGTGCTTAGGAGGGGGGACCCCACGCAATTTTTTTTCCGTTTTTACACTAAACAGACCCTTTCCCATAGATAACCATGCACAGATCTCACTGATCCGTGCATGGTTATCCAAACTCGACTGGAAAAAGCAGGTCTATTTTTTTGCTGCTTTTTTTAACGAATCGGAAAAAAACAGACCAGCACTTGAGCACTCAGAAACTAACACCCAAATACGAATGAATAGTGAATGCCCGTATTGTATGAAATAACAGCCGTGTTTGACCGATGGTCTATTCATTCGTATTTCGGAACTTTGCAAATCAAACCATTACGAATAGTCCAAACACTGCCGAGATTGGTGCTTAGTGAATTCCCGGATTGGCACTTAGAAAAAAACCCATAAAACGGTCAAACTCGAATTCTTAGTAAATATTGGCCCTGGTCTTTTACGAGGACAGAGCAGAGCTCTGGACTAGACAGCAGTTTCTGTCGAAGGTTGTCTCCGCATTCCACTTGAATCAACCTATTGTGGTTCTGTCCTGTTCTGACGCTTCGGCTCCTGCGTGGGCCTTTGTATGTTGTGCGTGCTTTGAAGATCTATGTCAGTCGCACTGGTCAGGTCAGGAAGACGGATTCCTTATTCGTGCTTTATGATGATCAAAGCAGACCATTGCTCGCTGGATTAGGCTTACTATCCAGCAGGCCTATGTGACGGCAGCCTTACCTGTCCTCAGTCTCTGAAGGCCCACTCTACAAGGTCAGTGGGCTCTTCCTGGGCAGCTGCCCGTGGAGTCTCGGCCTTGCAACTATACCTGGTCGGGTAAGAACACTTTTGTGAAATTCTACAAATTTAATACCCTGGCCAAAGAGGATTCCCAGTTTGGGCAGGCGGTGCTGCAGCAGTCTATGCACGTTCCCGACCGTTCTGGAAGCTTTGGGACATCCCCATCGTACTAATCTGTCCCCAATAAAAGCTTTGGGACATCCCCATCGTACTAATCTGTCCCCAATATCCCTTATGGATGCTAGAGAAAATAAGATTTTAAATACCTACCAGTAAATCCTTTTGTCGTAGTCCATAAGGGATATTGGGGGTCATTCTGAGTTGATCGCTAGCTGCCGTTGTTCGCAGCGATCAGGCTAAAAATCTGCATTTTTGCGCATACGTATGCACCGCAATGCGCAAGCGCATCGTGTGGGTACATTGAGCATCGTGGGTTTGCACAGAGTCTAACGAAGATTCCAGTTGCACAGCCGAAATGCAGGAATATTGACATGAAGTGGGAGTTTCTGGGTGGCAACTGACCTTTTCAGGGAGTGCTTAGAAAAACACCGGCGTACCTGGAAAAACGCAGGCGTGGCTGGGCGAACGCTGGGCTGGTGTGTGACGTCAAAAGCCGTGCCTCCATTGTTAAAATCAACACACACGAAGAGTAACTACAGGTCTGGTCTTGTTTTGCACAAAAAAGATTTTGCAGGCACACTGCTGCAGCAGAGCGCCTGCAAAGCGAAAATACACTCCACAGTGGGCGGCGACAATGCGTTTGCACGGCTGCTAAAAACTGCTAGCGAGCGAACAACTCAGAATGACCCCCATTGGGCGCACGCCCCTGTGTGGTGACTTTCTGCAGGTTCTCTGTTATGTGTTACCTGTTCAGCTGTTGCTGTTTTCAGTTGCCAGCTGTAGCTGGCCCGGATATGTTATGGTGTGCTGGTGTGTAAATCTCACCACACTTCTTGATGTTATTTTCCTTCTCTCAAGTATGTCCTTTCTCCTTCAGGCACTGTTTTAGCTATAACTGCCTGTGGGAGGGGCATAGAGGGGAGGAGTCAGCACACCCAGTTGAAGAAATGTAAAGTGCACTGGCTCCTTTGGACCCGTCTATACCCCATCGTACTAATCTGTCCCCAATATCCCTTATGGACTACGAGAAAAGATTTACCGGTAGGTAGTTAAAATACAATTTTTCCCACAAGATCAGTGGTGTCTTGTGCAGTGGCGGAACTAGCAAGCGGTGGGCCCAGGTGCGACAAAATGCTTTGCCCCCCCCCCCCCATCCCATCCAAGTCCACCCCTCACCCCTTGAGAGGATCTGGTGAGGGGGACCTGCTCAGGGCCAGAGAAATGGATACCTAGCAACAGTGCCGTAACTAGACATTTTAGCACTGTGTGCAAGAAACGGCATCGGAGCCCCACCCCTGGATGCAAAACAGGGGCAGTGCGCGCCGTAGGCGCGCGCAAAAATACATAGTGGCGTGGCTTCGCGGGGAAGGGGTGTGGCCACAAAATAATACCAATTCCTAAAACGGTGCACAGTAGTCTCCATTCTTCAAATTACGCCGCACAGTAGCACCACTACACCAGGTAGAGACCCTTTTACACCTTACAGCGAACAGATTCCTCTTTTTACACATTACGGCAGACAGCGTCCCCTTTTTACACATTACGGCAGACAGCATCCCCCTTTTTATACATTACGGCAGACAGCGTCCCCTTTTTACACATAACGGCAGACAGCGTGCCCTTGTTACACATAGCGGCAGACAGCGTGCACTTTTTACACATTACGGCAGACAGCGTACACTTTTTACACATAACGGCAGACAGCGTGCCCTTGTTTAACATAGCGGCAGACAGCGTACACTTTTTACACATAACGGCAGACAGCGTCCCCCTTTTTACACATTACGGCAGACAGCGTCCCCTTTTTACACATTACGGCAGACAGCGTACACTTTTTACACATAACGGCAGACAACGTACACTTTTTACACATAGCGGCAGACAGCGTGCCCTTGTTATACATTACGGCAGACAGCGTGCCCTTGTTACACATTACGGCAGACAGCGTGCCCTTGTTACACATTACGGCAAACAGCGTGCCCTTGTTACAAATTACGGCAGGCAGATTCCCCCTTTTTACACGTTGCGGCAGGCAGTCCCCCGTTTTTACACATTGCGGCAGGCAGATTCCCCATTTTTACACATTACGGCAGGCAGATTCTCCCTTTTTACACATAGCGGCAGGCAGATTCTCCCTTTTTACACATAGCGGCAGGCAGATTCCCCATTTTTACACATTGCGGCAGGCAGATTCCCCATTTTTACACATTGCGGCAGGCAGTCCCCCCTTTTTACACATTGCGGCATGCAGTCCCCCATTTTTACACATAGCTGCAGGCAGTCCCCCCTTTTTACACATTGCGGTAGGCAGTCCCCATTTTTACACATAGCGGCAGGCAGTCCCAACAAATAAAGAAAGAAAGAGACAGAAAGAAATAAAGAAAGAGACAGAAAGAAAGAAAGAGAAAGAAAGAAAGTAGAATCATACTTACCCTCTCCGCTGGCTCAGGCTCCTCGTGCAGCTTGACGATTCCCGGGCAGTAGACGAGGTGGAGGAGGGAGCCGCAGCAGCGCTGTGTTATTGGTGGAGGCGCTGCTGCTGCTGCCCCTCTGCTTCACTATAGGCTGTTCTCGGAAGACAGCCTATAGTGAAGCAGAGGGGCAGCAGCAGCAGCGCCTCCACCAGTAACAAAGCGCTGCTGCGGCTCCCTCCTTCACCTCCGTCCTCCTCTTTCCCCCGTCCGTGCCGCTGCTCTTCTCCTCTGTGGGCGGCTGTGCGCTGCGGGCAGCGGTTGCCCGCAGCGCACAGCGGCATGTAATGAGTCAGTTTGACTCATTACATGCTTGGGCCCCTGGACAGAGGCCGGCCCCAGTGGAACGCACTGCTTGCCCTGCCGGTAGTTCCGCCTCTGGTCTTGTGGTAGTGTATTTGGCATATAAGCCAGCTTCTGTGCTCGATTATAGGGTGAAGAGAAGATGGAGATGGGGCACCTATTGCAGTTCGATCTTTGCAACCAGCATGGGGTAAGTGCAGCTGCAGACATGAAAACCGTGGTAGTTAGGAGTTGATTGGTTGGTACCAGAGTGGGATTAAGGCTTGAGGGGGACCTGGGGGAATTAAGTTGTGTGGGCCCCTCCAAAAAAATTGCTCACTCAATATGGCTACAGTGCCCCCCTTTATATGTATGCTACATAGTACAATCCCTGTCTCCCCCCATGTGTTCCCAAGTAAGGATCTCCTGTGGCATGCTTATGTGTTCTGCACTGCATGCACAGAGCAGAATGTCTCCTGAGTCCCCCCTCAGCGGCAAGGATGTTATGTGTGTCATGTGACTCTGTTACCACCCCATAGGAAGTAGGGGGTAACTCTGCTCTGTATGCAGTCTTTGCATGCAGAAAATAGAGCCGTGGCAGCCCCCATCCAGGAACAGGTGCTGCTGAACACCTGTTCTCGGCAATTGCAGGGTCAGACTGACCCTTTGTGGGGGCCCTTCTGTGTGTGTGTGTGTGTGTGGGGGGGGGGGGTCATGGGGTGACCGCCCCATGTCACCGCATCCCCCTTAATCTGGCCCTGGTAGGTACTTTATCTCTGTGCACTTTATCTCTTTCCAAGGATTAGTACATAGGGGGTCATTCCGAGTTGTTCGCTCGTTATTTTTTTCTCGCAACGGAGCAATTAGTTGCTAATGCGCATGCGCAATGTCCGCAGTGCGACTGCGCCAAGTAAATTTGCTATGCAGTTAGGAATTTTACTCACGGCATTACGAGGTTTTTTCTTCGTTCTGGTGATCGTAATGTGATTGACAGGAAGTGGGTGTTTCTGGGCGGAAACTGGCCGTTTTATGGGTGTGTGCGAAAAAACGCTACCGTTTCTGGGAAAAACGCGGGAGTGGCTGGAGAAACGGAGGAGTGTCTGTGCGAACGCTGGGTGTGTTTGTGACGTCAAACCAGGAACGACAAGCACTGAACTGATCGCAGATGCCGAGTAAGTGTGGAGCTACTCAGAAACTGCTAAGAAGTGTCTATTCGCAATTCTGCTAATCTTTCGTTCGCAATTTTGATAAGCTAAGATTCACTCCCAGTAGGCGGCGGCTTAGCGTGTGCAAAGCTGCTTAAAGCAGCTTGCGAGCGAACAACTCGGAATGACCCCCATAGTCCCCTTTGCCTCTTATGTCACAAAATTAACAATGCAACACTACAAAGTCAGTTTTGCAGCACAAAGTATGTTTTACATGACAAAATGTATTACAGTCTACAAAATTCTGTTTTCTGTTAATGTACCTACAAATCTGTTATTCATTTTGCATCAGAAAAAAATTAATGATGTAGAGGTTTTCATCTAACAAAATATATTGCTTGACGTGTGAAGACATAGGTCTTCCAGTGAAACATTCTCTAACTCAGCAACAAGCCTGTTTATTATGGCGAGAAATCCAATTTCTCCTCTGAAAATAATTTTCTACCTTTCTATTAAAGATCCTGTTAGCCAATAGCTGTGGTCGGTATAGTTAGGGAGGGTCTTAGGAATTTTAGTCAGTGGAACCTTGGTAGTCAGTCTCTTTCCTGGTTATTGCTTGTCCAGCCTCCCTCCCTTTTCATGTTTTTTTAGTTTTGATTGTTGTCCTATTGTGTGTAAGCTTTGTGTTGATGGTGGTGCTGGGTCCAGAATGGCTTTTGGAAGGTTAGTTTTGTGCCCTGAGATGTTGCTCATGCGGATGGGGAGGTGTGAGGCATGAGAGTAGGTGGCGGTAACAAACATTCTACCCAGGTCTGGATTAAGGGCCTCATGGGCCTGGGGCTGAAATGTTCAAGGGCCTATTATGAGAAGCATAGGGGTGTGGCCAATGCGGTGGGGGCGTTGCCAGTGCCATGTAGACCTCGTACACTATCAGTGTTTCCCTAAATATGTAAGAGTATGAAAATTGCATCATTTTTTGTGGAAAATAAATATACAATTTAATGTTTATGATTAATGGGCAACCATGTGGCCAGCTGGTTTCTTATTGTCATCATGCTGTCATGATGATGGGCCTATTGCGCTATTTCTATATGAAACGTGAGTGCAGCACGACTTTCAGATGCGTCACACTGGACGGCAGAGCATATCTCTCGCACAGTATAAAATAAGGGGCATGCAGTTGCCGGGGGTAACAGACACCAACAAACACACTGAACAGTGAAGAGAGTGGACACTTGCTACATGTTTGTTACTGGTCTTTTTGTGTAGCCAGCAAGTATGGCAGTATCTGGACATTCCTGCTATTTGTGTCCATCCAGAAAGTCGGGCTGGCTATCCACAGTATCTGGGCAAATGTATTTGTGTCCAAAAAGCTAAAATAAGGGTTGAGACTTGCAAAGGACGGCATACCCTGTGAGGCCATATCCCATGTAGCGATGACATGCCCCTTTAATGGTTGCGAGCGCAAGCACGCACCTACCCCGGGAATACGATGAGTAGCATGCCATGATGCACAAGCTGACCACTCCCCCTTCCCCCTATCATGGTACGCAGTCTGTCATTTTCTTCTAGTTCTGAACCTTGGTGGATATCCTGCTTTGAGCTGTCTACCGCAATCGGAGCTCTCAGCAGCGGGAGCTGACGGGCCAGGTACAGTCAGTGATGGCTGGGGGGTGGCATCAGACATGGCTTCAGGAGGAGGGTTGCACATGACGAGCTGCAGTTCCTCCTCTCATGGACCTTTGCAGAGACACTGTCTCCCTGCAGCCACAGCACCATCCAGCCTGCCACCCCCACCTCACAAAGCGCAGTCAGGGATTCAGGGAGCTACACACATTACTATATGTACGGCATATGTGTATGGTGCATTACTGTGTGGGGCAAATGTGTAAGGTACATTACTGTGTGGCATTACGCAGGGTTGGACTGGTCCAGAGGGGCACTGGGTAAACACCCGGTGGGACCCACTGCCTGAGGGGTGCTGGGTCAGATGCAGAACTAGTGGCGGTGCTAGGAGGCACCAGGCAAAATCTTGCCTAAGGCAACAAATTGACTAGGACTAGCTTTGCATTGTTTTCACCAATATTGACCAAAGGCCGCAGCAAACACTGTTAGGCGCCGGGGTCCGCTTGCCTGCGCGGCCCGGCGCCTAGCAACTAGAGACGCCGTGCGCGTACAGCCGCCGGCTCCCTAGCAACGCTAGACGCCGGGCGCGCTGAGCCGCACGGACCCTAGCAATGGGGACGCCACTGGCGGACCGCGTTCCCCGTTGCTAGGCTTTAGGAAATTAAGATATTCACCTGCTCTCTGGCCGTGCAGCAAGGCAGCTGCACGGCATTTATTCTAATCAGCCTTTAGCAGCTGATTGGAGGACTCCTTTTTAAATACACTCCCAGGGCTTCTCACAGACGCCGGTAATAGCTTCCTGCATGCTGCCTTTGTTTGCTGAGAGTCTGCTTCCAGTCCTGCTGTATCCGGTCATTCCAGTGCTCAGAAGTCCGGTATTCGGGAGTTGTCATCTCATCCCAAGAGGTCGTTTGGTTCCCTGGAGTCCTGACTGATCACCGTTTTATATCCAGTGGTGTTCGTGAGTTGCGGCTCTGCCGTGTGTTGCGGCTCAGCCGCTTTACCTTTTATATTTTGTGTTTGGAGCATTTGCGGAGGGTTCCGCTTCCACAAGTCCTCTCTGGTACTCGGCGGTGCCGGGTAGGAGAATTGGACAAGTAGATATTTTGGTTGTCCTTTTCCATGGCGGTTTCTCCGCACATATTATAGTTTTGAGTTTGCTTAGCCCCTGGCCTGGTTGTTTAGTTAGAGGGCCTCTTGTTATCACCCTGTCTCGGGTTTCCCTTTGTCTCTCATTAAGACCGGGGGGCATCGAAGTTGGACAGACATAATCCGCCCTTCAAACGCGGCTGCCAAGGGCTCAAGAAACCATAGTCTCGCAGTGGATTTCTGACAACACGGGTGAGACAACAGAGTTAGGGCGCCAGGAGCTATTTTCCTGTCCTGCTCCCTTCCCCAGCATTCCGTTCCAGTGCTCCGGTCCTTGCCATAAGATCTCCTCTGACCAGAGTGCTGGAATCATAACAAACACAGCATTTTATAGCACATCTCTAAAACATTGCCACAGCGCACTGGGTTACAGTGCACAGAACAGTACAAATAATTTTCTAACTTGCAGCTTGGTTCAAACTGTGTGGATCACAGGGCTTATAGATGCATGTGAACAAAGCACACCAACCAGTACAAACAATAGCCATAAATATTATATATATATTTATTTTCTTCTATTTTTAAACTTGCAGCTCGGTTCAAACTGCGTGGATAACAAGGCTTATAGATTCTCTGTAAAAAAGCGCTGCAGAATATGTGTGCGCTATATAAATAACTGGTAATAAATAAATAATAAATAGATGCATGTGAAAAAAGTACAAAGTGCACTAGAGTAGAGCGCACCAAGCAGTACAAACAACAAGTTTGTAGCGGGGCGAGTGCAAAGAGTCCCCTTGTGGGCTTGGTGGCTCACAGGATCTATTCCCACTCTATGGGTGTCGTGGACACCCACGAGTGGGAATAGTCCTGTTGCGACGGTTTTCCGGCTGGCAGCATTGCCGGCTGTTGGGATTCCGGCATCGGTATCCTGACCGCCAGGATCCCGACAGCCGGAAAATTATCCATTCACCTTAATACTTTAATACATAACTGGATAAATAATGGGGTTTTAGTGCATGAATTGTACAATGCATTTAAGCTTACAGGCCGCATCAAGGGACCCCATTTCACTGCAAGACCTACTCTAACACATACATTTTCTCATAGGTGAAAATGTGTTTACCTGGTTTAAAGTAGAGATGAGCGCCTGAAATTTTTCGGGTTTTGTGTTTTGGTTTTGGGTTCGGTTCCGCGGCCGTGTTTTGGGTTCGACCGCGTTTTGGCAAAACCTCACCGAATTTTTTTTGTCGGATTCGGGTGTGTTTTGGATTCGGGTGTTTTTTTAAAAAAACACTAAAAAACAGCTTAAATCATAGAATTTGGGGGTCATTTTGATCCCATATTATTATTAACCTCAAAAACCAAAATTTCCACTCATTTTCAGTCTATTCTGAATACCTCACACCTCACAATATTATTTTTAGTCCTAAAATTTGCACCAAGGTCGCTGGATGACTAAGCTAAGCGACACTAGTGGCCGACACAAACACCTGGCCCATCTAGGAGTGGCACTGCAGTGTCACGCAGGATGTCCCTTCCAAAAAACCCTCCCCAATCAGCACATGACGCAAAGAAAAAAAGAGGCGCAATGAGGTAGCTGACTGTGTGAGTAAGATAAGCGACCCTAGTGGCCGACACAAACACCGGGCCCATTTAGGAGTGGCACTGCAGTGTCACGCAGGATGTCCCTTCCAAAAAACCCTCCCCAATCAGCACATGACGCAAAGAAAAAAAGAGGCGCAATGAGGTAGCTGACTGTGTGAGTAAGATTAGCGACCCTAGTGGCCGACACAAACACCGGGCCCATTTAGGAGTGGCACTGCAGTGTCACGCAGGATGTCCCTTCCAAAAAACCCTCCCCAATCAGCACATGACGCAAAGAAAAAAAGAGGCGCAATGAGGTAGCTGACTGTGTGAGTAAGATAAGCGACCCTAGTGGCCGACACAAACACCGGGCCCATTTAGGAGTGGCACTGCAGTGTCACGCAGGATGTCCCTTCCAAAAAACCCTCCCCAATCAGCACATGACGCAAAGAAAAAAAGAGGCGCAATGAGGTAGCTGACTGTGTGAGTAAGATTAGCGACCCTAGTGGCCGACACAAACACCGGGCCCATTTAGGAGTGGCACTGCAGTGTCACGCAGGATGTCCCTTCCAAAAAACCCTCCCCAATCAGCACATGACGCAAAGAAAAAAAGAGGCGCAATGAGGTAGCTGACTGTGTGAGTAAGATTAGCGACCCTAGTGGCCGACACAAACACCGGGCCCATTTAGGAGTGGCACTGCAGTGTCACGCAGGATGTCCCTTCCAAAAAACCCTCCCCAATCAGCACATGACGCAAAGAAAAAAAGAGGCGCAATGAGGTAGCTGACTGTGTGAGTAAGATTAGCGACCCTAGTGGCCGACACAAACACCGGGCCCATTTAGGAGTGGCACTGCAGTGTCACGCAGGATGTCCCTTCCAAAAAACCCTCCCCAAACAGCACATGACGCAAAGAAAAATAAAAGAAAAAAGAGGTGCAAGATGGAATTGTCCTTGGGCCCTCCCACCCACCCTTATGTTGTATAAACAAAACAGGACATGCACACTTTAACCAACCCATCATTTCAGTGACAGGGTCTGCCACACGACTGTGACTGATATGACGGGTTGGTTTGGACCCCCCCCAAAAAAGAAGCAATTAATCTCTCCTTGCACAAACTGGCTCTACAGAGGCAAGATGTCCACCTCATCATCACCCTCCGATATATCACCGTGTACATCCCCCTCCTCACAGATTATCAATTCGTCCCCACTGGAATCCACCATCTCAGCTCCCTGTGTACTTTGTGGAGGCAATTGCTGCTGGTCAATGTCTCCGCGGAGGAATTGATTATAATTCATTTTAATGAACATCATCTTCTCCACATTTTCTGGATGTAACCTCGTACGCCGATTGCTGACAAGGTGAGCGGCGGCACTAAACACTCTTTCGGAGTACACACTTGTGGGAGGGCAACTTAGGTAGAATAAAGCCAGTTTGTGCAATGGCCTCCAAATTGCCTCTTTTTCCTGCCAGTATAAGTATGGACTGTGTGACGTGCCTACTTGGATGCGGTCACTCATATAATCCTCCACCATTCTTTCAATGGTGAGAGAATCATATGCAGTGACAGTAGACGACATGTCCGTAATCGTTGTCAGGTCCTTCAGTCCGGACCAGATGTCAGCATCAGCAGTCGCTCCAGACTGCCCTGCATCACCGCCAGCGGGTGGGCTCGGAATTCTGAGCCTTTTCCTCGCACCCCCAGTTGCGGGAGAATGTGAAGGAGGAGATGTTGACAGGTCGCGTTCCGCTTGACTTGACAATTTTCTCACCAGCAGGTCTTTCAACCCCAGCAGACTTGTGTCTGCCGGAAAGAGAGATCCAAGGTAGGCTTTAAATCTAGGATCGAGCACGGTGGCCAAAATGTAGTGCTCTGATTTCAACAGATTGACCACCCGTGAATCCTTGTTAAGCGAATTAAGGGCTCCATCCACAAGTCCCACATGCCTAGCGGAATCGCTCCGTGTTAGCTCCTCCTTCAATGTCTCCAGCTTCTTCTGCAAAAGCCTGATGAGGGGAATGACCTGACTCAGGCTGGCAGTGTCTGAACTGACTTCACGTGTGGCAAGTTCAAAGGGCATCAGAACCTTGCACAACGTTGAAATCATTCTCCACTGCGCTTGAGACAGGTGCATTCCACCTCCTATATCGTGCTCAATTGTATAGGCTTGAATGGCCTTTTGCTGCTCCTCCAACCTCTGAAGCATATAGAGGGTTGAATTCCACCTCGTTACCACTTCTTGCTTCAGATGATGGCAGGGCAGGTTCAGTAGTTTTTGGTGGTGCTCCAGTCTTCTGTACGTGGTGCCTGTACGCCGAAAGTGTCCCGCAATTTTTCTGGCCACCGACAGCATCTCTTGCACGCCCCTGTCGTTTTTTAAATAATTCTGCACCACCAAATTCAAGGTATGTGCAAAACATGGGACGTGCTGGAATTTGCCCATATTTAATGCACACACAATATTGCTGGCGTTGTCCGATGCCACAAATCCACAGGAGAGTCCAATTGGGGTAAGCCATTCCGCGATGATCTTCCTCAGTTGCCGTAAGAGGTTTTCAGCTGTGTGCGTATTCTGGAAACCGTTGATACAAAGCGTAGCCTGCCTAGGAAAGAGTTGGCGTTTGCGAGATGCTGCTACTGGTGCCGCCGCTGCTGTTCTTGCGGCGGGAGTCCATACATCTACCCAGTGGGCTGTCACAGTCATATAGTCCTGACCCTGCCCTGCTCCACTTGTCCACATGTCCGTGGTTAAGTGGACATTGGGTACAACTGCATTTTTTAGGACACTGGTGAGTCTTTTTCTGACGTCCGTGTACATTCTCGGTATCGCCTGCCTAGAGAAGTGGAACCTAGATGGTATTTGGTAACGGGGGCACACTGCCTCAATAAATTGTCTAGTTCCCTGTGAACTAACGGCGGATACCGGACGCACGTCTAACACCAACATAGTTGTCAAGGCCTCAGTTATCCGCTTTGCAGCAGGATGACTGCTGTGATATTTCATCTTCCTCGCAAAGGACTGTTGAACAGTCAATTGCTTACTGGAAGTAGTACAAGTGGGCTTACGACTTCCCCTCTGGGATGACCATCGACTCCCAGCAGCAACAACAGCAGCGCCAGCAGCAGTAGGCGTTACACGCAAGGATGCATCGGAGGAATCCCAGGCAGGAGAGGAATCATCAGAATTGCCAGTGACATGGCCTGCAGGACTATTGGCATTCCTGGGGAAGGAGGAAATTGACACTGAGGGAGTTGGTGGGGTGGTTTGCGTGAGCTTGGTTACAAGAGGAAGGGATTTACTGGTCAGTGGACTGCTTCCGCTGTCACCCAAAGTTTTTGAACTTGTCACTGTCTTATTATGAATGCGCTGCAGGTGACGTATAAGGGAGGATGTTCCGAGGTGGTTAACGTCCTTACCCCTACTTATTACAGCTTGACAAAGGGAACACACGGCTTGACACCTGTTGTCCGCATTTCTGTTGAAATACCTCCACACCGAAGAGCTGATTTTTTGTGTATTTTCACCTGGCATGTCAACGGCCATATTCCTCCCACCGACAACAGGTGTCTCCCCGGGTGCCTGACTTAAACAAACCACCTCACCATCAGAATCCTCCTGGTCAATTTCCTCCCCAGCGCCAGCAACACCCATATCCTCCTCATCCTGGTGTACTTCAACACTGACATCTTCAATCTGACTATCAGGAACTGGACTGCGGGTGCTCCTTCCAGCACTTGCAGGGGGCGTGCAAATGGTGGAAGGCGCATGCTCTTCACGTCCAGTGTTGGGAAGGTCAGGCATCGCAACCGACACAATTGGACTCTCCTTGTGGATTTGGGATTTCGAAGAACGCACAGTTCTTTGCTGTGCTTTTGCCAGCTTGAGTCTTTTCATTTTTCTAGCGAGAGGCTGAGTGCTTCCATCCTCATGTGAAGCTGAACCACTAGCCATGAACATAGGCCAGGGCCTCAGCCATTCCTTGCCACTCCGTGTGGTAAATGGCATATTGGCAAGTTTACGCTTCTCCTCCGACAATTTTATTTTAGGTTTTGGAGTCCTTTTTTTACTGATATTTGGTGTTTTGGATTTGACATGCTCTGTACTATGACATTGGGCATCGGCCTTGGCAGACGACGTTGCTGGCATTTCATCGTCTCGGCCATGACTAGTGGCAGCAGCTTCAGCACGAGGTGGAAGTGGATCTTGATCTTTCCCTAATTTTGGAACCTCAACATTTTTGTTCTCCATATTTTAATAGGCACAACTAAAAGGCACCTCAGGTAAACAATGGAGATGGATGGATACTAGTATACAATTATGGACGGACTGCCGAGTGCCGACACAGAGGTAGCCACAGCCGTGAACTACCGTACTGTACTGTGTCTGCTGCTAATATAGACTGGTTGATAAAGAGATGTCGTAGTATGTATGTATGAAGAAGAAAGAAAAAAAAACCACGGTTAGGTGGTATACAATTATGGACGGACTGCCGAGTGCCGACACAGAGGTAGCCACAGCCGTGAACTACCGTACTGTACTGTGTCTGCTGCTAATATAGACTGGTTGATAAAGAGATGTCGCAGTATGTATGTATGAAGAAGAAAGAAAAAAAAACCACGGGTAGGTGGTATACAATTATGGACGGACTGCCGAGTGCCGACACAGAGGTAGCCACAGCCGTGAACTACCGTACTGTACTGTGTCTGCTGCTAATATAGACTGGTTGATAAAGAGATGTCGTAGTATGTATGTATAAAGAAGAAAGAAAAAAAAAACCACGGTTAGGTGGTATACAATTATGGACGGACTGCCGAGTGCCGACACAGAGGTAGCCACAGCCGTGAACTACCGTACTGTACTGTGTCTGCTGCTAATATAGACTGGTTGATAAAGAGATGTCGTAGTATGTATGTATAAAGAAGAAAGAAAAAAAAACCACGGGTAGGTGGTATACAATTATGGACGGACTGCCGAGTGCCGACACAGAGGTAGCCACAGCCGTGAACTACCGTACTGTACTGTGTCTGCTGCTAATATAGACTGGTTGATAAAGAGATGTCGTAGTATGTATGTATAAAGAAGAAAGAAAAAAAAACCACGGTTAGGTGGTATACAATTATGGACGGACTGCCGAGTGCCGACACAGAGGTAGCCACAGCCGTGAACTACCGTACTGTACTGTGTCTGCTGCTAATATAGACTGGTTGATAAAGAGATGTCGTAGTATGTATGTATGAAGAAGAAAGAAAAAAAAACCACGGTTAGGTGGTATACAATTATGGACGGACTGCCGAGTGCCGACACAGAGGTAGCCACAGCCGTGAACTACCGTACTGTACTGTGTCTGCTGCTAATATAGACTGGTTGATAAAGAGATGTCGTAGTATGTATGTATAAAGAAGAAAGAAAAAAAAACCACGGTTAGGTGGTATACAATTATGGATGGACTGCCGAGTGCCGACACAGAGGTAGCCACAGCCGTGAACTACCGTACTGTACTGTGTCTGCTGCTAATATAGACTGGTTGATAAAGAGATGTCGTAGTATGTATGTATGAAGAAGAAAGAAAAAAAACCACGGTTAGGTGGTATACAATTATGGACGGACTGCCGAGTGCCGACACAGAGGTAGCCACAGCCGTGAACTACCGTACTGTACTGTGTCTGCTGCTAATATAGACTGGTTGATAAAGAGATGTAGTAGTATGTATGTATAAAGAAGAAAGAAAAAAAAACCACGGGTAGGTGGTATACAATTATGGATGGACTGCTGAGTGCCGACACAGAGGTAGCTACAGCCGTGAACTACCGTACTGTGTCTGCTGCGACTGGATGATAAATAATGATATAAAAAATATATATATATCACTACTGCAGCCGGACAGGTATATATATTATATAATGACGGACCTGCTGGACACTGTCTGTCAGCAGAATGAGTTTTTTATAGAATAAAAAAAAAAAAACACCACACAAGTGAAGTCACACGACGAGTGTTTAACTTTTTCAGGCAATCACAATATAGTATACTACTAACTATACTGGTGGTCAGTGTGGTCAGGTCACTGGTCAGTCACACTGGCAGTGGCACTCCTGCAGCAAAAGTGTGCACTGTTTAATTTTAATATAATATGTACTCCTGGCTCCTGCTATAACCTATAACTGGCACTGCAGTGCTCCCCAGTCTCCCCCACAATTATAAGCTGTGTGAGCTGAGCACAGTCAGATATATAATATATACATAGATGATGCAGCACACTGGGCTGAGCAGTGCACACAGATATGGTATGTGACTGTCTTGTACTCCTGGCTCCTGCTATAACCTATAACTGGCACTGCAGTGCTCCCCAGTCTCTCCCACAATTATAAGCTGTGTGAGCTGAGCACAGTCAGATATATAATATATACATAGATGATGCAGGCATGCAGCACACTGGGCTGAGCAGTGCACACAGATATGGTATGTGACTGAGTCACTGTGTGTACCGTTTTTTTCAGGCAGAGAACGGATATATTAAATAAAACAACTGCACTGCTGGTGGTCACTGTGGTCAGTCACTAAACTCTGCACTCTCTTCTACAGTATCAGCCTCAGGTCAATCTCTCTCTCTCTCTCCTAATCTAAATGGAGAGGACGCCAGCCACGTCCTCTCCCTATCAATCTCAATGCACGTGTGAAAATGGCGGCGACGCGCGGCTCCTTATATAGAATCCGAGTCTCGCGAGAATCCGACAGCGTCATGATGACGTTCGGGCGCGCTCGGGTTAACCGAGCAAGGCGGGAAGATCCGAGTCGCTCGGACCCGTGAAAAAAAACATGAAGTTCGTGCGGGTTCGGATTCAGAGAAACCGAACCCGCTCATCTCTAGTTTAAAGCTCACCTGCCAACAAACTTTTGGCTTTTACTTTTAAAGGTAAGACAGTCACCAACACAATTCCACAAATGTGCTTACCTGGTTTAAAGTTTACCTGCCAACTAACTTATGACTTTCAAAGTGAGACAGTCACCAACACATCAAAGGAGCAGCTGATACATGTTTTAAAGTAAATGAGCTTAGAAATGGATGTATGAGAGAGCTACTGTATGATCACAAATGGGCCAATTAGAAATTAACCCTATTATCCACATACAGGATCCACCATGCTCGCTATTCCCAGGAAAGTGGTGCACTCATGTACTCCCCCCCCCCCCCCCCCGGGTTGGGTTGTAGTGGGCTGTGACCACCTGCTCAAATATACATATACCGCAAACCCTGCACTCTTCTTAGTAATGTCATTCACCTTAATACTTTAATACATAACTGGATAAATATATATATATATATATATTTATATATATATATATATAAATGTCCAAATGGTGTCCAGCACTCAAAGCCAAAGAATGTACTGTGCTGCGGTGCCCTCCTCGTGGGACATGGGTCCCAATGTGCAGTAAATGAAATGGAGCAGGCGGCACTCAGCAGTCTGATGTCCGTTAGTACTTTATTAGCAGCAACAAGCCAACATGTTTCGGAGCTTCCTGAGGACGGGGAAGCTCCGAAACATGTTGGCTTGTTGCTGCTAATAAAGTACTAACGGACATCAGACTGCTGAGTGCCGCCTGCTCCATTTCATTTACTATATATATGTATATTTTTATAAACTTGCAGCTCGGTTCAAACTGCGTGGATTATAAATGCATGTGAACAAAACATACTGGGGTACAGCACTCCAACCAGTACATAGTCACAGCACAGAAAACAGCCACTGCAGCAGAGTACAGCGCAGCTTTCAGCAGCGGGCATTAGTCTGAAATGGCGCCTAGTCCCGGCCATGGCAACTTACATAGATTTCAAGTCCTGCACATCTCCAACGCCGAGAGGATGGTCTTCAGCCACAACATGGGGTTCAAATCGGGTGGCAACACTCAAGTCGCAGCTTGGATGGACTCGGCTCCCCGCTGTTCAGAGTCAGGGCTGCCATCAAAAGTTGTGGGGCCCGGGACTGACAAAATAGGCAGGACCCCCCCCCCCCCTTTAAAAAAATAATAAAAAAAATATATATATAAAAAGTAAAATAAATATATATTTAAAAAAAAAAAAATAAAGCCTGTGCACATATGGAGCAACACTATATTAATGCCCCTTGCACCATATTAATGCCCAATATTAACACACATACTCATACACACTCACACACACACTTTCTCTCTTAATCTCCTTGTGGTAGCAGCCAGCACGGCCCCGTGTAGTCCCGCCCCATCCTTTCCGGTAGCTCCGTCCCCTTTTCATGCTTGAGTTCTGACATTGTCATAGGAGGGGGGAGAGGACGCTTCAAGCTTCAATTGAAAACGACCCTCCCAAAATGGCCGCGCCTCAAAGGAGACAGTTATTAAAGATACTAGAGGAGCCTCTTCTAGTATGTTTAATAACTGTCTCCTATGAGGCGGTGGCCATTTCGGGAGGGACGCTTGCAAATGATGCTTCCAGCATCCTCTCCCCCTCCTGTGACAGTCAGATCTCGGGCATGAAAAGGGGGCGGAATAGAGGGGCGGGAGGACCGCATACAGCGGCATGAGCTGCCCGGGCCCTCTCCTCTCTGTTAGAGAGACCGGGCCTGGGACTGTTGTGCCCGCAGCACCCCCCTGATGGCGGGCCTGTTCAGAGTGGTCCAGATTCTAAGGAATCTAGACCACTCATCTCCACTTTATAGTGATTAGGTCTTTAAAAGTAATTTACAAAACTGGAGCAGTTCTGCTGTCGTACATCTATTTTTGCACTGAAGCACTTGTTCTTACAGGAAACCGCATTGGATGTTTGGGAAAATGGCGGCAAAGGTGTAGATTGTTTCTTTTGATTGTTGAGTACAATATATATACTGTAGAGATTATTTATTTATAAATAGGACACACTACTTACCTACTCTCCTGAGAGGTCTGAAAGACTCACGATTTTTCTGGTTGTACCCCGGATCCCTGGAAGAGTGGGTGGATCTCCCATATCCCACCCACTTCCTAGTGAAGTGGGCAGGATGGGCAGACACTACTGCATAGCGGCACATCAGGCAGGAGAAGACCAGAGGCCAGTGGAGCTCAGCACACAGTAGCCCTGTGATCAGTTTACCATGCAGACAGAGGCGGCCAAAGGAGGAGGAAGGATCCAAATGGATCCCTCTTTGCATCATGGAACTCTTTTCAGTAGGAAGGGGCTTCAGGAATGAATGACATCTGAAGATGGTGTCAGTTCTCAATAATCAAACCAAAGTTACCAGAGCTTGATGAACATATCGGACCACTAATGATGATTGGGGTCCATAACTTAAAGCATGTGGAAACTACCACTACACGTTAATGAGTAGTCACCATAATGATAAAAATAGATTTCTTTTTCTTAAATGCATATAGGTAGATGGGATCAGACCAGTAAAACTGATGTTTCTTACGTAAAAACAATACAGTTCTGTTTTTTTAGGAATAGGGTATTTGGTAAACAATCATTGTGGAATGTTGATATCCAATGTGAAATGAAGGGCACATTTCAGGAAATTTACAGAAAACGTCTTCAAATAACTTGCAATCTGTATCAATATCTGTACAAGTACCATATCTGTTTATAAACAGATGACAAGCTTTAGAAGCTATTAACCTAAAGGAGAAATATTGTAAGGTGCAGATGCCTAATTTGTTTAAAAAATCCACCGCATTCAAGAAACAATTGGCGCAGTCACTGCTTTTTCAACAACAATAAATGTAAGAAAGAAAGAGAAGAAAAATTAGAAAAAAAAAGTCTAATTTTATTTTACAGGCTTAGGAGTCTAATTATCATCCCTTAACGTATACAAAAGTAGGTGAGAATTAACATTTTCACCCACTTTTGGATAAATTAATTGTCAGTGCCTTATATTATAAAGTTAACGCAGGAGATATCACCTGCTTAGCTTTCACTCCCGAGCTGTCCCACTGCCCACCTACACTAGTATGTGAACCTAAATTCATCAAGCTTCACCATCTTCAATTGGTATCTGTAGGAAGCCACTCCCTGCCTTCCACGCAGCCCAATCTGGCTCCTATGGGCTGCAGCCGATGCAGCCCATAGAAACCGGGGTTTTGCGCATGTGCAGTCGCTAGGGTTGCCACATCATCCCTTTAATCCTGGAGACCTGTGATTTACAGAGGTTTGGTGGCTGATTAAAACCAGCTGGAATGCAGACTTGAATTTAATCAGCCACAGAACCTGTATTATTCATAGGTCTCCAGGACTAAAGAGATGAGGTGGCAACCCTAGCAGTCGCACTGCTGTGTCTGTGCACGCGCCAGTTCTGGCACCTGCCAGATCAATTGCGCAGGTGCCGGGACCCGGCTGACAGAGCTTGGCTCCCCTCTCCTCCTCTCTTGGTAGCAGCAGTCCCCCTACTAAACGTACAGTAAGTAGGAGCTGCCACTGCTCATTAATAATTCTTCTTCCCAGTTTGAAAAAAACAAATGTAGGAGATGGGCTGAGAGATAGGAATTACAAGCAGTGATAACTCCTTTCTCCAGTGTTTGTTTTAGCAGGGCAAAGGAGTTTCACCAGATTAATTAATCTAAGGCATACCACTCATAATCACTCAATTAAGGCATACCATTCCGAGTTGTTCGCTCGTTGCAGATTTTCGCTATGCTGCAATTTGTTGCTAATTGCGCATGCGCAAGGCACGCATGGCGCATGCGCTTAGTTATTTAACTAAAAACGTAGCAGTTTTGCTGTGGATCCTGCGGCGCTTTTCAGTCGCACTGCTGATCGGTGAATGATTGACAGGAAAGGGGCGTTTCTGGGTGGTAACTGAGCATTTTCCGGGAGTGTGCTAAAAAACGCAGGCGTGTCAGGGAAAAACGTGGGAATGTCTGGAGAAACGGGGGAGTGGCTGGCCGAACGCAGGGCGTGTTTGTGACGTCAAACCAGGAACTAAACGGACTGAGCTGATCGCAATCTAGGAGTAGGTCTGGAGCTACTCAGAAACTGCAAAGAATTATTTAGTAGCAGTTCTGCTAATCTTTCGTTCGCTATTCTGCTAAGATACACTCCCAGAGGGCGGCTGCCTAGCATGTGCAATGCTGCTAAAAGCAGCTAGCGAGCGAACAACTCGGAATGAGGGCCATAATTACTGATTTCTTCAGTGGTACCTCTTTTTGCGCTTTACCACTACTCCATATGGGGACAGTGAAGACAGTCTATTTCTCAAGCAATCAAAGCTTTTCACTGCTAGGTAATAGCATTTCAAGATGGCATTACCTACAGTCAGGTCCATAAATATTGGGACATTGACACAATTCTCATATTTTGGGCTCTATACACCACCACAATGGATTTGAAATGAAAGAAACAAGATGTGCTTTAACTGCAGACTTTCCGTTTAATTTGAGGGTATTTACATCCAAATCAGGTGAACTGTGTAGGAATTACAACGGTTTCTATATGTGCCTCCCACTTTTTAAGGGACCAAAAGTAATGGGACAAACTAAACAATCCTAAATCAAACTTTCACTTTTTAATTCTTTGTGGCAAATCATTTGCAGTCAATTACAGCCTGAAGTCTGGAACGCATAGACATCACCAGACGCTGGGTTTCATCCCTGGTGATGCTCTGCCAGGCCTCTACTGCAAATGTCTTCAGTTCCTGCTTGTTCTTGGGGCATTTTCCCTTCAGTTTTGTCTTCATTAAGTGAAATGCATGCTCAATCGGATTCAGGTCAGGTGATTGACTTGGCCATTGCATAACATTCCACTTACTTGCCTTAAAAAACTCTTTGGTTGCTTTCGTAGTATGCTTCGGGTCATTGTCCATCTGCACTGTGAAGCGACGTCCAATGAGTTCTGAAGCATTTGACTGAATATGAGTAGATAATATTGCCCAAAACACTTCAGAATTCATCATGCTGCTTTGGTCAGCAGTCACGTTATCAATAAATACTGTACAAGGGAACCAGTTCCATTGGCAGCCATACATGCCCACGCCATGACACTAAAACCACTATCATGCTTCACTGATGAAGTGGTATGTTTTGGATCATGAGCGGTTCCTTTCCTTCTCCATACTCTTCCCATCAGTGGCGGAACTAGCGAACAGAGGGCCCATGTGCAATAAAATGCTTTGGGGGTCCCCCTCTCATCCTGTCCAAGACCACCCCTCACCCCCAACTCCAAATTAGGGATTCTGTGCATGCTCCCGTATAATATATATATATATATATATATATATATATATATATATATATATATATATCCACCATTTATAGCCGGCACTCACAGAGTCTCTGAATAAAACTTGATTAAGCACAGCAGCTTAAGTCAACGTTTCAGGAAAACTTCCTTTTATCAAGGCTAACTGCACAGTGACAAAACAAATATTTAAATACATTACCGAACACCTCGTGCACACACCATCCTCCGCTCTCCGGGTCTCCCAGTAACGTCATAGGCGTGCGTCGGCGCCGGCGACCCAGCATCCACGGGGGGCGTAGAACATGAGAAGTGAAGACCATCACCATAGAAACCAGGCTGGGAGAAACAAACAATAGTGTGAAGGCAGTGGACAAAAACCTGTAATACAACCTTAATGGGAGATCACAAAACTGAATACCATGATAATCGAGATGTTAAACAGATGAATATGTCGCACTGTAACACTCAGCATAACAAAAAGAAATACTTAGTATCTCACTCAGTAATGTATACTTAAAACAAGGAATTACACATTAACTATTGCTGATGGTATAGGGGTCACAAAAATGGCCAAATATAATCACATCACAGCCAAAAACTGAGCGAAATAATCCAAACCAATAACGGCACAATCGAAATGCATAATAGTAAGAAAAGGGGTAAATAACACTAAAGTCAAAATGACTCTAAGTGCCCAAAATGTTTATGGATTACACGTGATCAAAAAGCTAAATATGTAGTGCAAATACACCACATATTAAAATTAAATGACTAGGGGGGCGTGGCCTAGCTGCTGCTGTAAGTGGAAGTGTCTCAGCAGAGCTCCAGGATTTCTGGCACTTCTCTCCCTCCCTGCACATCCATCTCTGCTCCTTTCAGCCTGGTGCCCAATCCCCCACTCCTGCTGCTGTGCGCTGGCCAGTTGGTGAGGTCCGCGGAATCGGGGAGCACTCCTGGAGGCTCCTGCAGATTGCGGCCTACCTTCTGCCCTGAAGCCGGGGACTAAATTTTCAAGCCTACCCGGGCCGGACTTCCGGGACCCGGGAAAACGGGACGTGGCTCCGCTGGACGGCTCCTACCTCTCCCTGCAGGCTCCTGGGGGGTCTCTGGTGGCTCCCAGAGGCCGAGGACCCGTGGGCCCTTGTGCTTTTACTCCTGTGTGCCTGGGATCCACCTGTCTCCAGCTGGGAAGGAGACATTCACAGCCAGCACCCATTTTGGATTCTTCAGTCTGTGCATCTCTGCAGCTCTGTCTCCTTCTGAGGCTGAAACTGAACCCTGAGCTAAACCAGGACCAGTGATATCTGCCTGGGGCTCTCCTCCAGCTTTTTCTACTACATCTCCCGTGGGGTGTATATTCCATTATGTAGTAGTGCTGCCGATTCCTGCTGGAATCCCCTGTACTGGATCTGTGAGTACCCCCTTGCTGGGATTTGTTGTGCCTCTCTCATATTTGTCGTTTCTCCCCGACCCTGCAAAGATCTCTCTGCATGTAATAATGTTTGAATAGGGATGTGATGTGCTCTGTCCTCTCTACGCCTCCACCCGGGGTTCTCATGCATACATAGTAGCTTCTGTTTGGAACCAGCATACTACTCTGCCTCCAGGGCCTATGACGCATTGGCCTTCCAGTTTCACTCGTCTACTCCTTCTACTGCAGCCCTCTAACGATGTCCCCTAAAAAAATTAAGGATGCACTCCCGTTCCCAGTGGCTTTCTCTAATCAAAAAGTGGCTCGTATCTCCTCGTCTCCTGCCTGGAGCTCCATCCCATCGAGCCAACCTGACCATCCTAAGGAGAGTTCTGGCCATTCCTTATCGGTCCCTGGGGTGTACTCTAATTCTACGGATCCTCTCACTGTCAAGACTCTGTGTCAAGTCCTTGTGGCTTTTAAATCTGAGCTCACTCAAGACCTCTCTCTGGCTATCCGTGAAGTTAAAGTGGAGCTAACTGCTTTAGGTGATCGCACAGACCACCTTGAACGTAAAATGGAGGAACTGGTGTCCTCTCATAATGACCTTATTTCGGTCCATGACCGACAATAAGCTGAGATGGAGACGTATAAAGACAAACTGGCGGATATAGAGGACAGGTTGCGGAGAAATAATATTAAAAGCTGAGGTATCCCAGACTCTGTGGCCAATTCGGAACTTCTGGACTATGCTATGTCCCTCTTCCGCAAACTGCTACCTGGGGCGGACGACAGAGACCTTCTCATCGATCGCATTCACCGGCTTCCGAAACCACGGTCGGTTTCCGCCTCCTACACTCGGGATACCCTCCTCCGTGTTCACTTCTTCACGACCAAGGAACGGATAATGCAAGCTGCCAGATCTGCGTCTGATTCGGATACGCTTGGAGGCCTACAAATATTTCCTGACTTCTCGGCACTGACCATCTCTAAACGTAGAGCTCTGGCTCCTATCACGGAGGCACTACGTTCTCTTGACATTAGATACAGATGGGGCTTCCCAGTGAAATTAGTGATTTCCCATGAGAATTCCTCCTACGTAGTTGCCACTCTGGACGCTGGGGTTAAGCTGCTTAATGACTGGGATGTTTCGGTCAAAGTGCCCTCTACATTGAAACCTCGCCTGCCACTTACCCGTGAGTGGTCTGCGACCTGACTGAGTATTCTTGGTTCCAATTACTGTAGTTCCTGGTTGATCTTCATGTTTGGTTGGGGACTCCGTCCCCCTTATAATGCATACTGGATACGTGAGTTTATATGTTTTATATGTGTATGCTTTTGGTTCCTTCATTTGCTGTTTATATTACTATGTGTACCTGCATTTTCCTCTGATTCTATCTCTTTTATCTTTCTTTTTCTTCTTACTGTACACATGAGGGTATCTCACTAGTCACTTACATTATTTGTTGATGTGCTTGTTGGTACCCTTATTGGTACTTGTAGTTTGGCTATACGTTATTGCTCCAGGTATACATGTGCCTTTTGTACCCCGGGTGGTGATACTACTGCCACCTCCCCATACTTTTTACTACTGCATACCCTTCCCCTGCAGTAGCAATGCGGTCCCGATATAATGGGCCCTTTTGGTTTTTCCTGCCTGTCCTTTCCTCTTTTTTCCCTAGTTTGTGTGTCCCCCCCCCCCCAATTTGGGATGTCAGCTGTTTTTGCTTTTTCTATATTTTACATGGTACGAATATATTCATTGAATGTTAAAGGGTTGAACTCCCCCAATAAACGCATGCTAGCCTTGACCACTTTTCATAAACACAGAGCTGACATAGTTGCCTTGCAGGAAACGCATTTTTCGTCAGCAGGTCCCCCGGCTCTGAGAGACCGGAGATACCCAGTTGGTTTTTATGCAAATGGCCCCTCCAAGCGCAATGGAGCGGCTGTTCTTTTTCGGAGCTCTGTTTCGTTTGAACTGCTGTCCCAGATAGCTGACAAGAATGGTCGTTTCCTCATTCTAGTTGGAAAATTGGAGGATAAGATGGTTACGATTGTATCTCTCTACGCTCCAAATTCTAACCAAGTCCCCTTCCTTAGAAAAGTTTGCTCGACTATTGCGAGGGTTCGTCAGGGTGCCCTGCTTATGTTGGGCGACTATAATTTAGTGCTTGATCCTAAATTAGATAGATCTCCTCTGTCTTCTTCCCAGATGTCTGCGGCTCTGGCTGGCCCGTCACTAGCCTTCCGTAATTTGCTGGCAGAATATGACCTGTATGACTTGTGGAGAGTTCAGAACCCAACTTCGAGAGATTATACGTATTTCTCTCCAGTGCACAATTCCTACTCTCGCATAGATCTTATTCTTTGCGAAAAGTGGACTTTGCAGCACTCAGCACAGGTGGATGTTCTGCCTATTTCCTGGTCCGATCATGCTCCTCTCCTATGGTCTTGGAATATTTGCCACCAATTTACCCCCCCTCGGCCGTGGCGCCTATCTGCCCACCTGCTGTCGGACCCTATATCTAAAAAAGCGATTGATGATTGCATCTCCCTCTATATGGAAACTAATTCCCCCTCAGATACTTCTGTCCCGACTTTCTGGTGTGCCCTTAAGGCAGTTGTGCGAGGCACTGCGATCCAAGCCGGTGCTAGACTCAAACGACAAGCTATCCAACAACAACAAGACTTGGAATCTAAACTTAAGGAGGTTGAAGATAGGAATAAGCTTCACCCCTCTAGGCCCTACGTAGGGAATTAAAGGATATCCGAGGCCAACTTCATAAACTCCTTATGAGACGGACCCAGTTTGCTTTAAATAGGTTGAGACAGAAATTTTACCTGACTGGTAATAGACCGGGGAAAATGCTGTCTCGCAAGCTCCGTGCTCTCCAGGCTCGTAATAGGATTAGACATCTGATTTCTCCTCAGGGATGGTAAAGTGTCCAATCCCTATGACATAGCGAATCAATTCGCTAGATATTATACCAAGCTGTACAACCTTTCTTCTGATCCCCTTACTTTTCAACCCACTCCTGATTCTATACAATCCTTCCTAGCCGATGTCAAACTCCCCTCCTTTTCTGCGGAACAGCTCGAGACACTAAATGCCCCGCGGACCCCCTCCGAGGTAATTCAAGTAATGAAATCACTCCCGCATAATAAAGCCCCCGGTCCAGATGGCTTCATAAATTAATTTTATGTTTCTCTCTGTGATCAGCTATCGCCCACCCTGACCTCCTTGTATAATTCAATCTCCTCTCTTGGTGCTTTCCCTACAGAAATGCTGGAGGCTCAAATTATCACTATACCCAAGCCAGGTAAAAACCCAGCGCTTTGTCAAAATTATAGGCTCATTGCACTATTGAACGGCGATATTAAAATTTTTGCCAAACTTGTCGCTTTCCATTTAAATGTCTTTCTGCCATCTCTCATTGCCTACGACCAAGTTGGGTTTGTGCCTGGTAGACAGGAATCTGACAATACCCGTAGGGTTTTTGACTTGATTGATATCTTTCCCTCTAACACTGGCCTTCTCCTGCTGTCTTTAGATGCAGAGAAGACGTTTGATAGACTGAACTGGCAATATATGTACTCGGTTCTAGACAAGTTTGGTTTTAGTGGCCATATTCTTTCTTCGGTTTTATCTCTATATAGCTCCCCCTCTGCACGGGTATTTAGTAACGGTTTCCTCTCCGATACATTTCCTATTACGAATGGAACCTGACAGGGTTGCCCTCTATCACCCTTAATATTTACGTTGGGCATAGAACCCCTTGCTGAGAAGATTAGGATGTCTGGGGGCTTACCGGGGGTGACTATTGGCACTGCGATCCAAGCCGGTGCTAGACTCAAACGACAAGCTATCCAACAACAACAAGACTTGGAATCTAAACTTAAGGAGGTATACATGTGCCTTTTGTACCCCGGGTGGTGATACTACTGCCACCTCCCCATACTTTTTCTACTGCATACCCTTCCCCTGCAGTAGCAATGCGGTCCCGATATAATGGGATAATAATATGCCCGACCTGGTCCTTTAAAAGGAGGCATGTGTGCTGGCCCAGTTTAAAAACTGGTTGAGTGAGGCGCCTGTAGTGGGATGGGTATCTCTTGAATGTACTGGGAGTTTGGACCTTCCCTTAGAAGACCTTTTTAAGATACACCCAAACTCTAGACCCCGCTTATTGTCCCTCCTCCCCGCCACTAGAACATTTTTACAAATCTCGGATAAATTGGTGACTCGCCTGCCTGGTCATCAATTTCCATATTCTACTATCTCACTACGAGCCATAGCTAAATTAATCCCTAATTTAAATCTCTCTACCTGGTTTTTTTGTGGTTTGACTGTCTTGGGGGACCTTATGGATGGTAATGTTATGCTATCGTTTTCTCAACTCCAGTCTCGATATAATCTCCCCAGTGGAGAATTATTGCATTATTTCCAAATTCACCACTGGTACAAAGGTTTGCCTAGACAGGTGGCTCCCCCGGACCCGTTATCCCAGGTTGTCTTAACACGTGTATCTCTGTGCGACTCTAGAGGGGACATCTCGTTTTGGTACAGGACGCTTATCAGCTTGCTTACTACTACTAAGTCTAATGCGCAGCTGAAATGGGAACAAGACTTGGATCTTCCCCTATCTGAAGCCCAATGGGAACACATTTTTATTTCTTCTTACCGAATGTCCAAGTGCTTGAATCACACGGAGATGCATATCAAACTCCTTAATAGACTATATTTAACACCGGATAGGCTACACTCATTCTGGCAGTCTTGTTCCAAATATTGCTGGCGTAACTGTGGGGAAATAGGCCATATTTTCCATATTTTCTGGTCCTGTCCTTCCCTTCGACATTTCTGGAGCGAGATATTTGCTTTGATTAATTCGGTCTTACACCTGTCCCTCACCCCCTCTCCGGCCATGGCCCTGCTCCACATTTTTCCTGCTGAGATACCACCTCATCAGAGATATCTGGTGGGGCATATTTGTATAGCTGCCAGGGCTGCATTGGCCCAAAGTTGGAAACAAGCTTCTCCCCCTCCTCTATCACTAGTCACCAACAAAATTCAATTCCATTTTACTATGGAAACTGAGTTCATGCCTTACTCTTCTGCGGCCTCCTCCCCAATGGTGAAATGGAGAGCATGGCATGACTACGTCACTGCTGGAGGGGGTGTTTCGCCTTCCCCCTAACTGACTCGGCTTATACTTCCGCTCTGTGAACCGGCTGTGCCTTACTAGCCCTGTGTCTATTATTGATTATCTGTTTATTGATATGTTTTCATGTTTGACCCGTGTTTATCTTTATCTGTATCTTTTTCCAAGATGACTTTGTATTTTTCCTATTGTATCTATATTGGATTGTTATATTTAACTTCTGACAATTTTGATATTTGCATGTTTACATCCCGTTCCCTTGGTTCTTTGTACCCCCCCCCGCCCCTTCCGTCTTTCTTTCTGTACCCCTTCCCCTTGCAAAAAGAGAACTTGTTTTCAATAAAAACTATTGATTAAAAAAATAAATATTAAATGACTATTGATGTAAGGGAGGATACTGAAAAAATTGTAAAGAAAAAACCACTACAGAAAACATGTATATGATAAAATATCATTGAGGCCCTATGGTTTGACTGTTTGCAGTGTATAAATCCAGCGCGCTTCTTTCTGTAATAGAATCTTTCCACGATCACCACCTCTACTGGATTCGGGAACCCCGTCAATGATTTTGTAGCGAATAGATGCCAAACTGTGATGAAAGTCTTTGAAATGACGGGCCACTGGTTGATTGGAGCCCTTCCCCTCTAATGCTGCTCTTATATCGAACGATGGAGGACTATCCTTTCCTTAAATTGGCGAATAGTTTTGCCGATGTATAAGAGTCCGCATGGGCATTTGATGTAATAGATCACAAAATGACTTGAACAGGTAAACGGAAAATGAATGCAAAATTTCTTGCCTGATCTTGGGTGATGAAAAAATTGACCAGTTTCCAAGCTGCTGCATGTAGTGCAACCTAAACATTTGTAGTTGCCGGGTTTTTGTGTTAAAAAATGTACAGGTGTCGTTCTGGCAAAATTGGAAATATCATTGTGTACAATAGTATCTTTAATATTGCATCCTCTACGATATGCTGGTAGAATTGTAGACTCTTTGAATGCAGGTAGCAGTTTATCTCTCGATACAATAGGCCAAATCTGCTTTGCTGTCTTAACAGTATGACTACTACTGGTGGAGAAATCTTGTGGCCAAACTATCCGGTCCCCACTGCTTGCCTTGTTAATTTTTTGCAATAAGTCACTGCGATTCTTAGTAAACACCCTCTCCTTGGCTTTTTTGAGGTACTTGAGTTTTTTATCCTCTGACTAGAAACTTACGAGTCACAATGTCAATTTGTCTGCTGGCATCCTCGCAATCACTGCAGATACGAAAAATTCTCAGGAATTGGGAGTAGGGTAACCCCCACTTTAATGCTGGGGGGTGATGACTATTCACATGTAAGGTAGTGTTTCTGTCTGTCCCTTTCACATATAATGTGGTATGCAGCAGATGGTCATGATCTTGGTTGACAGTAATATCTAGATAGTGAATAGACTCGAAGCTGGTTGAAAAGGTGAACTTAATCGATGTATCTTATGTGTTCACTTGACGCATAGCGTTGCTGAAGCTCTCTTCAGTATCTGACCATAATTAAAAAGATATCGTCGATGTAACGAAAATAAGCCTTAATATTATTGGCCATAGTGAGATTGTACAGGAACAAATCATGTTCTACCTCACACATGAAGAGGTTGGCCAGACTGGGGGCTATACAAGAACCCATAGCACACCCCCTCAGAATTTTTCATATATAACATTTCCAATTTCAACTGTTATTGCTGCTATAATTGTAGACAGATGTCTTGAACTGTTGATCAATGTTGCTTAAAATACATACTGAAAATGATGCCTTCAGGTACAGTAATATGTTTGTTCACACATTTAAACAAATTCATCATCCACATACACTAGAGGCAGCCATTTTGTATTCTTAACCAATATTCAGCCTATCAGTTCACTTGGAGCTTGCGACACAGTGGTGCGTCATGCTTTAACCTGGCTTGGTCGCATGTGATGCAATTAAAGCATCACCTGGCTTGGTCACATCACATACTGTACAACCCGCTACCGCTGACTGCCAACATCCGTGCCAGAATCGAGCCCCAGAATGCCATACAGACGGCATTCTGGAACGCATGCTCCAGGGAAGCACAGTGCAGGGAGGGAAACTTCATTCCTTTCCCTACACAATACAATTTAGCTGATATCTGTGCAGAGCTCAACTGCAGCAGGGGGAACTGATCATAGTCCCCCCTGCACATGCTCTGCTGCGCTCTGCAGATAGAAGGAGGGGTGGAAGTATAAACCCATGGATGGTGCAGGAGGGTGGGGCGGGGTGTAACCCAATAGGTGGGAAACTTTACCCTAATGGCAGGAGGGGTGGGTGCAGAAAGAGGGGGGATTTATAAAACATGAGGTTTTCTTTTACTACTAAGGGTGTGTGTGGGGGTAGTATAATTAGAATTTAAGACCACTGGAAGGTATATTGCCAATGGGGAAGGGGGGGGGGGGTTGGAAGTTATTTTATAATGGGATACAAATAAATTGTTACAATCTCACATGCACTTCGGATTGTCCAACCATAATTGATGACACCAACTGCCTCCTCTCTATTTCAGTTTTGAAGAGATTATATATATATATATATATATATATATATATATATATATGAGATAAAACAATACAATAGTGTATTATTGCAACATAAAAAAATTACCCTCCAACAGGTGAGTATAGGAAGAAAATAGGTGTTAAAAAAATAGCTACAAAGAAACCTTTATGTGCTTTACACCAATATTATTGAAGTAAGCATACATGTAAGAGATTGCAAAGCTCTCATAATGTCATCAAACGTGTGGTGTTCTACCGAAAACAGGGTATTTGAATCGCTTGGGTGGGACTATTTTTACACCTTTTTTCTTCCAATGCTCACCTGTTGGAGGCTAATTTTTTATATTACATTATCACACTATTGTATTGTTTTATCTCTTTTTTATTATACATACTATATACTATATACTATCGACCCATCTCTCTCCTCCCTTTTGCCTCCAAATTCCTTGAGCGTATTGTCTATAACCGACTTTCTTTCCTCCAACTCACTGCTTGACCCATTCCAGTCTGGTTTCCGTTCTCTCCACTCCACTGAAACTGCCCTCATAAAAGTCTGCAATGACCTCCATGCAGACAAATCTAAGAGCCACTACTCTATGCTTATTCTTCTTGACCTCTTTGCTGCTTTTGACACTGTGGACCAGCCTCTCCTTCTGCAAATCCTTCACTCTCTTGGTCTGCATGATACGGCCCTCTGCCCTCTCCTGGCTGTCCTCCTACCTCTCTGATCATTCCTTCTCTGTCCCCCTCCCCCCCACTTCCACTAACAGTTGATGTCCCCCAAGGTTCTGTTCTTGGTCCTCTCTTTTTCTCTCTCTATAGGTACTCTTTAGGTGAACTCATTAGTTCTTTTAACTTCCAATATCACCTGTATGCTGATGACACTCAAATCTACCTTTCCTCACCTGATCTCTCCCCGGCCCTCCTCACTCATACCTCCAACTGTCTTTCTGCTATCTCTTCCTGGATGTCCCAGCGCTTTCTTAAACTCAACATGTCCAAGACTGAGCTGATCATCTTCCTCCTGCACAACCTCACCTCCCACAAGCTCATTAGCCATTGATGACACGACTATGGGGGTCATTCAGACCTGATTGCACGCTAGATTTTTTCGCTGCACTGCGATCAGGTCAGAACTGCACATGCGTATGCACCGCAATGCGCAGGCACATCATACGGGTGCAAAGCGGATCGTTGCTGTGCGATGGGTTTTATGAAGAATCCATACGTATAGCCGATCACAAGGAGATTGACAGGAAGAGGGCGTTTGTGGGTGTCAACTGACTGTTTTCTAGGAGTGTTTGGAAAACCGCAGGTGTATCCAAGCGTTTGCAGGGCGGGTGTCTGACGTCAATTCCGGGACCTGACAGGCTGTAGTGATCGCAGCAGCTGAGTAAGTTCTGGGCAACTCAGAAACTGCATAAAACTTTTTTGTAGTGCTCGGCTGCACATGTGTTTGCACACTTGCAAAGCAAAATAACCACTCTCCTATAGGCGGCGACTATCTGATCGCAGCGCTGCAAAAAATAGCTAGCGAGCGATCAGGTCTGAATTAGGCCCTATCTCTTCTAGCCCCCAAGTACGCTGTCTTGGCGCAATCCTTGACTACTCCCTCTCCTTCAAACCACACATTCAGCACCTCTCACAAACCTGTCATTTTCATCTCAAAAACATTTCCAGGATCAGACCCTTTCTCACCCAGAATGCCACTAAGACCATTATCCACTCACTGATTATTTCCAGACTGGATTACTGTAATCTCCTCCTACCTGGCTTCCCTGACAATTACCTCTCTCCACTCCAATCTATCCTCAATGCTGCAGCCCGGCTCATCTTCTTTACCAAACGCAGTACGTCCACCTCCCCTCTCCTACAAATCCTTCACTGGCTCCCCTTCCCTTTCAGAATCCAATTCAAACTTATCACACTCACTTACAAAGCCCTCACCCACCCTTCTCCCACTTACATCTCTGACCTTATCTCCCTTTACTCTCCCACCCGTCCTCTTCGCTCTGCTAATGCACGCCGACTCTCCTGTCTTCTGATTACTTCCTCCCTCGCCAAAATTTTTCACGTGCTGCTCCCTTACTCTGGAATTCTCTACCTCTCCCCCAAAACAAAACCAAATCTCATCCTAACCATCTGTCCCACGCTTGTGTCACCCCTGTCTGTCTGCCCCTCCCCTTTAGAATGTAAGCTCTCATGAGTAGGACCCTCTTCCCTCATGTGATTATCCTTTTCTTACTTTAATAATCCTCAACTGCTCAAATCCTGCAGTTTTCGGCCACCTTGATACTTATCTCAGTGTCGTCTACTGATGTAGTTATGCTTAGTTACCCTGTACTTGTCCTATATTGTCTTCAACTATAAGTCACTGTTTTCCTGTTTTGATTATGTGCACATGTACTCTGTAATTGGGTGCTGCGGAACCCTTGTGGTGCCATATAAAGGATAATAATAATAATAATACTACGGATAATCTCTTAAAAATTGAGAGGAGCCAGTTCGTGTCATCATTTATGGTTGGACAATCCGAAGCGCATGTGAGATTGTTACATTTTATTTGCAGCCATGTTTTAATGTAAGTTTGGTGACTTATTTTGTGTAACATTTCTGCTGATTTGGATTGCAGCGCCATAGGTTAGGACGTGTTTTACTTATTATTTTATAATGGGAGCCTATGGGCATGGGAGAGAGGGGTAGGGGGGGCAAAACACCCCCTAGATATATTTGTTTAAAAATATTTTTTTATTTTATTAAAAATACTTTTTAAACTTTATTGAACAATTAAAAAACTGACTCAGCAGTTAAGCGGCTAATGAAAGTGAAATGATAGGCAAAATATTGGTCCAGCCAGCAAATTTTGCATGGCTTTCCTTTCCAGCAGCGGATCTTGCCACAGGCAAGCAGGACTTTTGCCCGGGGCGCCGCCTTCCGGTGGGCGCCGGCGCCATCCGGACGGCACCGCACCATGGCAAGACCCGCTACTGTGCCCCCCGCTGTGAAGGGAGCTAGACGCTACGCGTCTAGTTTCCCTTCGTGGAGAGGACCTTTGCTGTGCGGTGCGCGATGACGTCATCCCGCACAGCACAGCATTGTGGGACTGACACAGACGCTAGGGGTCATATTTGACCTCTAGTGTCTGTCTATGCTGCGCTATGGGAGAGCCGGCGGAGGTCTGCAGTGGTTGGGAATCAGGAGCGGGGATTGTAAGTATTATTTTTTTTTGAGTGTATAAGCGGCGCTATTCTACAGGGGGCACAAATGGGGGCACAACTCTACAGGGGTCGAAACTGACCACCCCCTTTGTATGAAGCCACGCCCCTATTTTCCGCCCGGGGCGCCAAAAGGGCTAGAACCGATTCTGTTCCTTTCTTTCTTCTGGTTCTCTCACAAAGTATATACTGTACACAGGGGCGTTTTAAGAGAAGAGGGGACCCGCGTGCAGCCTCCATCATGGGCCCCCTCCTCTCCGGCAGCTAGTAGACTCTGGCATAATGCCTGTGCCTTGTTCCCGGGGACGTCTCCAGTGCACATGCGCAAATCACTTGCAAATGGCTGCTGCGGCCATTTGCCAAGCGATTTGTGCCTGCACTGCAGGGCCGCCGTCGCGTGACTCTGGAGGGGTAAGTATACTATATGGGTGCAGTGTGTGTGGTGTGGGACTATTAGTAACCTCAATATTTGCATTTCCCCTGCTTCTTATGCAATATTGAAGCTAACTCCATATTTAAGTGCAATGATAAGTCCGGAGAAATTACTGGTATCTCTGACTTTTTACTGGTCACTGAAAAACGTGCAGCTGCCATAGGATGTAATAGGGGCTACCGCTGTCGATAATAGATATGTTATATATCTGTGGAGTTATGGTAGAAACAGCAGTGATTTTTTTCTTACCGTTACTATAAAGGCCACCTGGCATTGATGTATGGCCTCTCTGTCTGTCGCTGCATATGTACGTATTGGCGCATGCACAGTAATAAATAAGCCTTTTGCATCCAATATTCTTTACTCGCTGGTACAGCCCTTTTTCACATTGGCTTTCCTGGCAGATATTTTTATTTAAATACACTGAAATTACATACAGTATGTGATGATGACAGCTGATTTTTTTTACCCCTTTTAGCGATTTTCATTTGACAAAATAGGCCCGTTAGACTGTAAGATCTGATGGGACTGATGTGAATGGCTAATATTTTCAATGTAAAGTGCTGCATAATGTGATGCTTTATAAATAGATGACAGCACAATAAATGTCGCCACCACTGAGCCTCATTTACAAAGCACAGTAAATGCAATCTGCAAAGTGCATCCAGGACAAATGCCCTCTCTAGGGAGATGTCACAGCAGACTAGAGATGAGCTTAGGTGCACAGAAGTATAAATGTCACACCAAACTATCAAAGTCAACGCTCCAATCACTTTAAGACCATCAGTTTCATTACGTTTTGCATTGGAAATTGGTTGGATGCCATGCCATGGGTAAATAATAATAATTAATAATAATTTTATTTATATAGCGCTCTTTCTCCAATAGGACTCAAGGCGCTTAACAGATACATAGCATAATATAGTACAGAAAATAATGAAGTACATTTTCATAAAATACAGAAGCATGAAGATACTAAAGGGACATTATGGAAATGCTTGAGTAAACAGAAAAGTCTTGAGTCTACTTTTGAAGGATTCTATAGTTGGGGCCTCTCGCACTGTGCGGGGAAGTGAGTTCCATAGAGTTGGAGCCGCATGACTATAAGCTCAACCCCCAGATGAATTACGGTAGATTCTAGGTACTGCTAAAAGTCCTTCATCTACAGATCGCAGTAATCGAGTGGGGCAGTATGGGGTCAGAAGCTGCTTCAGGTACCTTGGGCCCTGGTCATGTAGTGCTTTGAAACTCAGTAAGCCAATCTTGAAGATGATTCGCCATCGTACAGGCAGCCAGTGAAGGGAGTAGAGGATGGGTGTTATGTGGCTAGAATGGGGCTGGTTGGTTAACAGCCTGGCAGCTGTGTTTTGCACCAGCTGTAAGCGTTGCAATTCTTTTGCTGGTAGACCAAGGTAGAGGGCATTACAGTAGTCTAAACGAGATGATACAAATGCATGTATGACTTTTGGCATATCATCTGAGGGAATTAAGTGCTTGATTCTGGCTATGTTCCTCAGGTGAAAGAATGAGGATTTGATTGTGGCTGATATCTGATGTTTAAGTGTCAAGCCACCATCCAGGACAACGCCAAGATTCCGCACACGATCAGTGGTCTGTAATTCTGAATCCCCGAGTGTAAGTCCAGTTGGTTGGCTATGCTGCAGTCTTGTCCTTTGATGTTGCGGTCCGATGTTTAGTAAATACACATCTTGGTGTGGGTACCAGTTTTTGAATATTTGGCAAATTATCAACTGCCCCTCAGCAGTCCAATCTGGGATTGGGGGGTGTGGCTCTGCCAAGTGAGTGGATTGCCCACCTCACTCAGGAAGTGGGTGGCGGCCACATGTGGCTTCTGGGAGGCTTACCCACACATCCAGGCATCCAGGAGAGCCACCTGAGATTTTTTGACACTTTGTTAACATTTATGGTCTAAGACGCCCTAGCCAGGTTAATGGTTATTTCAGATTAGTTGCTGTGTAAATTTTGCACTGACATGCATTGTTAGTAAATTGCCCCCACCCCTGGTATGGTTACGGACATCTGAATTGAAAATAAACCCTTTTCATGGAATTTTCCCCTTTAATCATATAAGTATTTGATGCAGCATCATCCCTGTTATAAAACATGTAAATGTATCTATGTGCAGCCCTTGATAGGCGCCGGGTACTAGTTTATCACGATAATTGAGCAGAGGATTTCATGCCAGACTGTGTATCTGTCTCTCTCTGCAATTTATAGAGGAATGACTGATTGTAAGAGAAGCGCACTGATGTCATTTATTATCAGTGTGTAAATAAGTCTCTAGTAAAACCCAGCATTTTGTAAGTGACTTTTTATGACATTTCCAATGTTTCCAGTAAAGAAACTCCTTTGAAGTTTGCTTACTAAGCTAATGCGACGGGCTCCCTACCCCAAACAAAGATCGTTTTTACTTCAACATTTGTCTCAGCGAAGGAAAAAGAACATAAGTATGGCTATATACTGTAGTTCTCTCTATAGTACTCATTTACTAACAGTACATGTAGGTGTAATATTTGCAAAGCAACCAGTTGTCTTCTTTAGTTTGTCTATCTTGCACTACTAAATGCTTACTGCTGATTGGTTGATGCAATTCATTGTGAATTTTGCACCGCGGATCCACCGAACCACACTGTAATTTGCACAATTCTACCCCCACTTACCTATCTGAAAACGGGGAGATATGTAATTATGGTGAGAGCTTTACAGCAGACTTGACTATATGGTTGCACTACTGTATATTTGGCCACATATCCAGTGGAATAAATTCTTAGCTCTGTTGATTCCTATCGTAAAATAAGCATTAGGACCTGCTAGCCAGGGCTGATAGGAAGGGGTTAATCCTGACCTGCCCTGTTGCCGTGGATATGTCCAAAACAGCTGAGTGAAGTTCACATTTTATAAGCCCTTTCTGTTTTCTTATTTCTTTTTACATTTATTCACTTTGTTTGTTCAGGGGACAGGCCTTGGTTCTGAATAAGAGTTGACTGACATCTTGTGTCTTTAGAGCTTTCGCTGAAAATATTCTGGCCAAACCTAAAAGAGGAAAAAAGAAATGTAGATTTTCTGGAAAATCAGGATACACTTTGAAAAGGGGATGTTAAGTGCTCAGATAAAGAATTGTATCTCTATATAAGCAAGCACTGAGACATGTTTTAGCTGGTAGTTATAAGATCAGGAAATGGGTCACAAATACAGAACACTGGAAATCCAGAAGGCACAAGTATAGTATACATGTTTCAAATACAGAACATTATTATTAATCATTGGCTTGAAAAATCAGCAGGAGCCATAGAGGGGAGCAATATTATCAAAAGTGTTCCATGAAAATTTGCTCTAACATGAAGTTGCTAGTGGCCACTGCAGGGGGTGTGGTCACTATAGACCCCAGAGGTAAGGGAGAGCCCAGCAATGATAGGTCATCTGAACTTGTGCGATCATGTGTATCAAGAAATGTAAAATGTCAGGTTTATATTTTGTTACAGTGTCTTTGTTTTTTTCCACAGCTTCTTTAGAGAATATCCTTTTGTGGGCAAAATGTATTATTACCAAATTCCTAAATATGTAATGCATACTTGCCTCCTCTCCCGGAAGCTGCAGGAGGCTCCCGTTTTTTTGGGTAGCCCCCCCCCCCGCACTCCCGGAAGAGTAGGCAGGTCTCCCGCATCCTGCTCACATCCTAGTGATGCGGGCAGGATGCAGAGCCCGCTGTACATTTACCTGCCTGTTGGGATCTACTACCTACACTGGCCCACTTGGTCACTCTCAATTTTGCAAACTAAACCTTGGTGCTTAACCCACTGTGGATAAAATTGGAACCGGATGCACTCTGTGATTCCTCACAAGGTGGACATACTGCACATGGGTCACTGAGATCAATCCTTTGCTATATCATCGGAACATGCGAATAACCGATTAAAGAGGTGCTTTTCAGTGAAATCCTTATTGGAGTGAATCCTAGCCAGCACGGACAGAATATCCCTATAACATCAATATATGCAGGTTCTATGTGGTTATCAAAACCTTTTAGCATTTGCTTTTAATATGTCTATTTAATAAATGTATATTTTCTTTTTTTTATAAACCGTTCAGAGATTTATTTATTCTTGTCATTTGGTCCATAACAGCCAGCGCTGGTAATTTTTTGTTGTTTCCTTTAGTATTAGGGGGACTTACCACCCCCATACCAGCTGCTATTGATAGCGCACCATAAACATTCACGTATTTCAGGATGCAGAGATACTCTCCTGAGTTTGCGGGTCCGTGGAGTTGGGAAGTGGTTAAAATTAGTGATGTGCACCGGAAATTTTTCGTGTTTTGTGTTTTGGTTTTGGATTCAGTTCCGCGGCCGTGTTTTGGATTCGGACGCGTTTTGGCAAAACCTCACCGAAAATTTTTTGTCGGATTCGGGTGTGTTTTGGATTCGGGTGTTTTTTTCAAAAACCCATAAAAAACAGCTTAAATCATAGAATTCGGGGGTCATTTTGATCCCATAGTATTATTAACCTCAATTACCACAATTTCCACTCATTTCCAGTCTATTCTGAACACCTCACAATATTATTTTTAGTCCTAAAATTTGCACAGAGGTCGCTGGATGACTAAGCTAAGCGACCCAAGTGGCCGACACAAACACCTGGCCCATCTAGGAGTGGCACTGCAGTGTCAGACAGGATGGCCGATTTAAAAAATAGTCCCCAAACAGCACATGATGCAAAAAAAAAAGAGGCGCACCAAGGTGGCTGTTTGACTAAGCTTAGCGACACAAGTGGCCGACACAAACACCTGGCCCATCTAGGAGTGGCACTGCAGTGTCAATCAAGACAGGATGGCACTACCAAAAAATTGTCCCCAAACAGCACATGATGCAAAGAAAAAAAGAGGTGCACCAAGGTGGCTGTGTGACTAAGCTAAGCGACACAAGTGGCCGACACAAACACCTGGCCCATCTAGGAGTGGCACTGCAGTGTCAATCAAGACAGGATGGCACTTCCAAAAAATTGTCCCCAAACAGCACATGATGCAAAGAAAAAAAGAGGCGCACCAAGGTGGCTGTGTGACTAAGCTAAGCGACACAAGTGGCCGACACAAACACCTCGCCCATCTAGGAGTGGCACTGCAGTGTCAATCAAGACAGGATGGCACTTCCAAAAAATTGTCCCCAAACAGCACATGATGCAAAGAAAAAAAGAGGCGCACCAAGGTGGCTGTGTGACTAAGCTAAGCGACACAAGTGGCCGACACAAACACCTGGCCCATCTAGGAGTGGCACTGCAGTGTCAATCAAGACAGGATGGCACTTCCAAAAAATTGTCCCCAAACAGCACATGATGCAAAGAAAAATGAAAGAAAAAAGAGGTGCAAGATGGAATTGTCCTTGGGCCCTCCCACCCACCCTTATGTTGTATAAACAGGACATGCACACTTTAACGAACCCATCATTTCAGCGACAGGGTCTGCCACACGACTGTGACTGAAATGACTGGTTGGTTTGTGCCCCCACCAAAAAAGAAGCAATCAATCTCTCCTTGCACAAACTGGCTCTACAGAGGCAAGATGTCCACCTCATCATCATCCTCCGATTCCTCAGCCCTTTCACTGTGTACATCCCCCTCCTCACAGATTATTAATTCGTCTCACTGGAATCCACCATCTCAGGTCCCCGTGTACTTTCTGGAGGCAATTGCTGCTGGTGAATGTCTCCACGGAGGAATTGATTATAATTCGTTTTGATGAACATCATCTTCTCCACATTTTCTGGAAGTAACCTCGTACGTCGATTGCTGACAAGGTGAGCAGCTGCACTAAACACTCTTTCGGAGTACACACTGGAGGGAGGGCAACTTAGGTAGAATAAAGCCAGTTTGTGCAAGGGCCTCCAAATTGCCTCTTTTTCCTGCCAGTATACGTACGGACTGTCTGACGTGCCTACTTGGATGCGGTCACTCATATAATCCTCCACCATTCTTTCCATGGTGAGAGAATCATATGCAGTGACAGTAGACGACATGTCAGTAATCATTGGCAGGTCCTTCAGTCCGGACCAGATGTCAGCACTCGCTCCAGACTGCCCTGCATCACCTCCAGCGGGTGGGCTAGGAATTCTTAGCCTTTTCCTCACACCCCCAGTTGCGGGAGAATGTAAAGGAGGAGATGTTGACGGGTCACGTTCCTCTTGACTTGACAATTTTCTCACCAGCAGGTCTTTGAACCTCTGCAGACTTGTGTCTGCCGGAAAGAGAGATACAACGTAGGTTTTAAATCTAGGATCGAGCACGGTGGCCAAAATGTAGTGCTCTGATTTCAACAGATTGACCACCCGTGAATCCTGGTTAAGCGAATTAAGGGCTCCATCCACAAGTCCCACATACCTAGCGGAATCGCTCTGTTTTAGCTCCTCCTTCAATGTCTCCAGCTTCTTCTGCAAAAGCCTGATGAGGGGAATGACCTGTCTCAGGCTGGCAGTGTCTGAACTGACTTTACGTGTGGCAAGTTCAAAGGGTTGCAGAACCTTGCACAACGTTGAAATCATTCTCCACTGCGCTTGAGTCAGGTGCTTTCCCCCTCCTTTGCCTATATCGTGGGCAGATGTATAGGCTTGAATGGCCTTTTGCTGCTCCTCCATCCTCTGAAGCATATAGAGGGTTGAATTCCACCTCGTTACCACCTCTTGCTTCAGATGATGGCAGGCCAGGTTCAGGAATGTTTGGTGGTGCTCCAGTCTTCTGTACGCGGTGCCTGAATGCCGAAAGTGGCCCGCAATTCTTCGGGCCACCGACAGCATCTCTTGCACGCCCCTGTCGTTTTTTTAAATAATTCTGCACCACCAAATTCAATGTATGTGCAAAACATGGGACGTGCTGGAATTTGCCCAGATGTAATGCACGCACAATATTGCTGGCGTTGTCCGATGTCACAAATCCCCAGGAGAGTCCAATTGGGGTAAGCCATTCTGCGATGATCTTCCTCAGTTGCCGTAAGAGGTTGTCAGCTGTGTGCCTATTCTGGAAAGCGGTGATACAAAGCGTAGCCTGCCTAGGAACGAGTTGGCGTTTGCGAGATGCTGCTACTGGTGCCGCCGCTGCTGTTCTTGCTGCGGGAGGCAATACATCTACCCAGTGGGCTGTCACAGTCATATAGTCCTGAGTCTGCCCTGCTCCACTTGTCCACATGTCCGTGGTTAAGTGGACATTGGGTACAACTGCATTTTTTAGGACAATGGTGAGTCTTTTTCTGAGGTCTGTGTACATTTTCGGTATCGCCTGCCTAGAGAAATGGAACCTAGATGGTATTTGGTACCGGGGACACAGTACCTCAATCAAGTCTATAGTTGCCTCTGAATTAACGATGGATACCGGAACCACGTTTCTCACCGCCCAGGCTGCCAAGGCCTGAGTTATCTGCTTTGCAGCAGGATGACTGCTGTGATATTTCATCTTCCTCGCAAAGGACTGTTGGACAGTCAATTGCTTACTGGAAGTAGTACAAGTGGTCTTCCGACTTCCACTCTTGGATGACGATCGACTCCCAGCAGCAATAACAGCAGCGCCAGCAGCAGTAGGCGTTACACTCAAGGATGCATCGGAGGAATCCCAGGCAGGAGAGGACTCGTCAGACTTGACAGTGACATGGCCTGCAGGACTATTGGCTTTCCTGGGTAAGAAGGAAATTGACACTGAGGGAGTTGGTGGTGTGGTTTGCAGGAGCTTGGTTACAAGAGGAAGGGATTTAGTGGTCAGTGGACTGCTTCCGCTGTCACCCAAAGTTTTTGAACTTGTCACTGACTTATGATGAATGCGCTGCAGGTGACGTATAAGGGAGGATGTTCCGAGGTGGTTAACTTCCTTACCCCTACTTATTACAGCTTGACAAAGGTAACACACGGCTTGACACCTGTTGTCCGCATTTGTGTTGAAATAATTCCACACCGAAGAGCTGATTTTTTTTGTATTTTGACCAGGCATGTCAATGGCCATATTCCTCCCATGGACAACAGGTGTCTCCCCGGGTTCCTGAATTAAACAAACCACCTCACCATCAGAATCCTCCTTGTCAATTTCCTCCCCAGCGCCAGCAACACCCATATCCTTATCCTGGTGTACTTCAACAGTGACATCTTCAATTTGACTATCAGGAACTGGACTGCGGGTGCTCCCTTCCAGCACTTGCAGGGGGCGTGCAAATGGTGGAAGGCGCAAGCTCTTCCCGTCCAGTGTTGGGAAGGTCAGGCATCGCAACCGACACAATTGGACTCTCCTTGGGGATTTGTGATTTTGAAGAACGCACAGTTCTTTGCTGTGCTTTTGCCAGCTTAAGTCTTTTCTTTTTTCTAGCGAGAGGATGAGTGCTTCCCTCCTCATGTGAAGCCGAACCACTAGCCATGAACATAGGCCAGGGCCTCAGCCGTTCCTTGCCACTCCGTGTCGTAAATGGCATATTGGCAAGTCTACGCTTCTCCTCAGACGCTTTTAATTTTGATTTTTGGGTCATTTTACTGAACTTTTGTGTTTTGGATTTTACATGCTCTCTACTATGACATTGGGCATCGGCCTTGGCAGACGACGTTGATGGCATTTCATCGTCTCGGCCATAACTAGTGGCAGCAGCTTCAGCACGAGGTGGAAGTGGATCTTGATCTTTCCCTTTAACCTCCACATTTTTGTTCTCCATTTTTTAATGTGTGGAATTATATGCCAGTATCAATAGCAATGGCCTACTACTATATTTACTGCGCAAAACTAAAATGCACCACAGGTATAGAATGTAGATGGATAGTATACTTAATGGATGACGAGTGACGACACAGAGGTAGGTACAGCAGTGGCCTACCGTACTGCTATAAGTATATATATATATATATATATATATATATATATATATATAATAAACTGGTGGACACTGTCAGCAAACTGCAAAACTGTCTAAAATGCACCACAGGTATAGAATGTAGATGGATAGTATACTTAATGGATGACGAGTGACGACACAGAGGTAGGTACAGCAGTGGCCTACCGTACTGCTATAAGTATATATATAGTATACTGGTGGACACTGTCAGCAAACTGCAAAACTGTCTAAAATGCACCACAGGTATAGAATGTAGATGGATAGTATACTTAATGGATGACGAGTGACGACACAGAGGTAGGTACAGCAGTGGCCTACCGTACTGCTATAAGTATATATATAGTATACTGGTGGACACTGTCAGCAAACTGCAAAACTGTCTAAAATGCACCACAGGTATAGAATGTAGATGGATAGTATACTTAGTGGATGATGAGTGACGACACAGAGGTAGGTACAGCAGTGGCCTACCGTACTGCGATAAGTATATATATAGTATACTGGTGGACACTGTCAGCAAACTGCATAACTGTCTAAAATGCACCACAGGTATAGAATGTAGATGGATAGTATACTTAATGGATGACGAGTGACGACACAGAGGTAGGTACAGCAGTGGCCTACCGTACTGCTATAAGTATATATATATATTATACTGGTGGACACTGTCAGCAAACTGCAAAACTGTCTAAAATGCACCACAGGTATAGAATGGATAGTATACTTAATGGATGACGAGTGACGACACAGAGGTAGGTACAGCAGTGGCCTACCGTACTGCTATAAGTATATATATAGTATACTGGTGGACACTGTCAGCAAACTGCAAAACTGTCTAAAATGCACCACAGGTATAGAATGTAGATGGATAGTATACTTAATTGATGACGAGTGACGACACAGAGGTAGGTACAGCAGTGGCCTACCGTACTGCTATAAGTATATATATATAGTATACTGGTGGACACTGTCAGCAAACTGCAAAACTGTCTAAAATGCACCACAGGTAAAGAATGTAGATGGATAGTATACTTAATGGATGACGAGTGACGACACAGAGGTAGGTACAGCAGTGGCCTACCGTACTGCTATAGTATATATAGTATACTGGTGGATACTGTGTCAGCAAACTGCAAAACTGTCTAAAATGCACCACAGGTATAGAATGTAGATGGATAGTATACTTAATGGATGACGAGTCGACGACACAGAGGTAGGTACAGCAGTGCACTCTGCACTGTACTCCTCTTATATAATATTAATTATACTGGTGGTCCCCAGTTCCCACACAATAAAGCAGCACACTGAGCACAGATATGGAGTGTTTTTCAGGCAGACAACGTATACTGGTGGTCTGTACGGGCAGTACGGATGGTGTAATGGTTAGCATTACTGCCTCACAGCACTGAGGTCATGGGTTCGATTCCCACCATGGCCCCAACTGTGTGGAGTTTGTATATTCTCCCCGTACTTGCGTGGGTTTCCTCCGGGTACTCCGGTTTCCTCCCACAATCCAAAAATATACTGGTAGGTTAATTGGCGCCCAACAAAATTACCCTAGGCGTGAATGTGTCTACGTGTACATGTGGTAGGGAATATAGATTGTAAGCTCCACTGGGGCAGGGACTGATGTGAATGAGCAAATATTCTCTGTAAAGCGCTGCGGAATATGTGTGCGCTATATAAATAACTGGTAATAAATAAATAATAAACTGTCAGCAAAACTCTGCACTGTACTCCTGCTATAGCTGCTCCCCAGTCCCCACAATTAAGCAGTGTGAGCACTCAGCACAGATATATTATGCAGCACACTGAGCACAGATATGGTATGGAGCGTATTTTTCATGCAGAGTACGGATAAAAACTGGTGGTCACTTATCAGCAAAACTCTGCACTGTACTCCTCCTAACAGCTGCTGCCCAATCCTCCCCACAAATAAGAAATAAAGTAAACCAATCAACTTCTACAATAAACGGAGAGAACGCCAGCCACGTCCTCTCCCTATCATCCCCAATGCACGAGTGAAAATGGCGGCGACGCGCGGCTGCTTATATAGAATCCGAATCTCGCGAGAATCCGACAGCGGGATGATGACGTTCAGGCGCGCTCGGGTTAGCCGAGCAAGGCGGGAAGGTTCTAACCTGCCTCGGACCCGTGTGAAAAAGGTGAAGTTCGGGGGGGTTCGGTTTCGGAGAAACTGAACCCGCTCATCACTAGTTAAAATTATGCGAATCGCTTCATTTTAGCCCCGCCCCCCTTCCCGCTGACCTGCAAATCGTGACGTTTTCTGGATGTGGGGGCGGAGCTTGATGATGTCACAGCCTGGCCCTGCCCCCTGAAGTCTCCTGAAGCGTCTCCTCTCCGGGCTTCTCCCGGCGAGGAGACTTTCAAAGTAGGTAAGTATGATGTAATGTTTATTGGGACTAGGTTTTAAAAATACATTTTAAATGTCCTGATGTTTTTTTTTTTTATTGTAATGTATTTAACTTTCTGGAGATTTTTATGTAGAATTTAAAATAGTAAACAAACGAACACTTTTTAGTTAGAGATGTGCGGTGGACACTTTTCGGGTTTTGTGTTTTGGTTTTGAATCTGGATCCCCACTCGTGCTTTGGATCTGGATTGGTTTTGCCAAAACCACCCTTTTGGGTTTTGATTTTAGATCTGGATGATTTTTTTAAAAACATAAAACCAGCTAAAATCACAGAATTTGGGGGAAATTTTGATCCTATTGTATTATTAACCTCAATAACATTCATTTCCACTCATTTCCAGTCTATTCTGAACACCACACAATATTGGTTTTAGGCCAAAAGGTTGCACCGAGGTGGCTGTATGACCAAGCTAAGCGACACAAGTGTGCGGCACAAACACCTGGCCCATCTAGGAGTGGCACTGCAATGGCAGACAGGATGGCAGATTTAAAAACTAGGCCCCAAAGAGCATAGAATGCAAAGAAACTAAAGAGGTGCAAGATAGAATTGTCTTGGACCCTCCCACCCACCCAGGGCCGGACTGGGACTAAAAATAGGCCCTGGCATTTTTGAAGGACACAGGCCCACCTATGTAACTCCTCCCCTTACTATTCCTGACTCCTCCCACTTATTAGTCTATGCTCTTACAAATATAATTAATATTCTAACAACATACAAGCGTACATCATTCTCTATTAAAAATTAAAAATACACACAACGAGTGGTTGAAGTGGAAATTTTTAAGTGGGGGTATGGAAATGTGAAGTTTGTAATTAAGCGCGCGCCGTCGGCACGCGCTCCGGAAAAGGGGGTGTGGTCACTCAGAAGGGGGCGTGGCCTTCAGTGTAGTTTACCACACCATACACCCCTTATACGCATTATGCACCACAATAGTAGGGCCCCTTATACTGTACTATCTATTACTGGTGCCTCTTTCACATTATACCACACAGTATGAGCCAAAATTCACATTATAGCACCCGGTATGAGCCGAAATTTACATTATATGCCCCCAATAGTGCAGTGCCAGATCCACAATTGCCCCCACAGTGCCAGGTATACAAATGCCCCCACAGTGCCAGGTTACCAAATGCCCCACAGTGCCAGATCCACAAATGCCCCCACAGTGCCAGATCCACAAATGCCCCCACAGTGCCAGATATACAAATGCCCCACAGTGCCAGGTATACAAATGCCCCCACAATGCCAGATCCACAAATGCCCCCACAGTGCCAGCTCCACAAATGCCCCCACAGTGCCAGATCCACAAATGCCCCACAGTGCCAGGTATACAAATGCCCCCACAGTGCCAGATCCACAAATGTTCCCACAGTGCCAGATCCACAAATGCCCCCACAGTGCCAGATCCACAAATGCCCCCACAGTGCCAGGTATACAAATGCCCCCACAGTGCCAGATCCACAACTGCCCCCACAGTGCCAGATCCACAAATACCCCCACAGTGCCAGGTATACAAATGCCCCCACAGTGCCAGGTAAACAATTGCCCCCACAGTGCCAGGTATACAAATGCCCCACAGTGCCAGCCAATTGCCCCCACAGTGCCAGGTATACAATTGCCCCCACAGCAGCCAGTGCTGCAGCTGCTTACCGCTTCTGCACTGCTGCTGCTGCTCCTCCTCCGGGCTTCGGCTGTGAGGGATGGGTGAGTCAGGAGAGGTAGTGCCCGCCAGCGCGGCTGTGTCTGGCGCGGTGGCGTATAGCGGACTTCATTCAAACCAGCCGCCGGTTCGTGAGGCAATCAGAGCTCACGGACCAGCGGCTTCTGATTGGCTGCCGGTCCGCAAGCTCTGATTGGCTCACGAACCGGCGGCTGGTTTGAAGTCCGCTATACGCCGCTGCGCCAGACACAGCCGCGCTGGCGGGTGCTCTCCTCTCCTGACAGCTGAGACACGCTGCCGCCGGACTGAGCGGCAGCGTGTATCAGTGAGCGCTGGACCGGCCCACGTGGCCATCGGCCTTTCTGGCATTTGCCAGAAGTGCCAGATGGCCAGTCCGGCCCTGCACCCACCCTTATGTTGTATAAACAGGACATGTACAGTTTAATAAACCCATAATTTCAGCGACAGGGTCTGCCACATGACTGTGGCTGAAATGAGTGGTTTGTTTGGGCCCCCACCAAAAAAGAAGCAATTAATCTCTCCTTGCACAAACTAGAGATCAGCGGGTTCGGTTCTCAGAGAACTGAACCCTACCGGACTTTGCCTTCAGAGTTTGGTTCCGAGCCAGGCTCGGGCTTTTCCACCTGACTCGGAAACCAGAAGGCGGCAAAACGTCATCATCCCACTGTCGGATTCTCGCGGGATTTGGATTCCATATAAGGAGCCGCGCATCGCGGCCATTTTCACTTGGAGAGTGTATTGAGAGGACGTGTCCTCAGTGTTCAGTGTCTGTGTGGGGGCGGGAAAGTGGGGTGGCGAGTCTTGTGCTGTGTTGTTCTGCTCAGTCCAGTCCAGTGTAGTCAGTGTATTGTGCTGCATCAGTCCAGCCAGTCACAGTGTTGCTGTCCTCTGCTGCCATATATCCAGTGTAGCTGTATAAAGTGGTGCTGTGTTGTGTTGTCCAGTCCAGTGTAGTCAGTGTATTGTGCTGCATCAGTCCAGCCAGTGCCACTCATCTAGGAGTGGCACTGCAGTGTCAGACAGGATGGCTGATTTAAAAAATAGTCCCCAAACAGCACATGATGCAAAGAAAAAAAGAGGTGCACCAAGGTCGCTGGATGGCTAAGCTAAGCGACCCAAGTGGCCGACACAAACACCTGGCCCACCTAGGAGTGGCACTGCAGTTTTCTAGCGAGAGGATGAGTGCTTCCATCCTCATGTGAATCTGAACCACTAGCCATGAACATAGGCCAGGGCCTCAGCCATACCTTGCCACTCCGTGTCGTAAATGGCATATTGGAAAGTTTACGCTTCTCATCAGATGCTTTTAATTTTGATTTTTGGGTCATTTTACTGAACTTTTGTAGTATACTTGACGACACAGAGGTAGAGCAATGGACTACTGTACCGTACTTCTATATATATATACTGGTGGTCAGCAAAATTCTGCACTGTCCTCCTACTATATAATACTGCGCACAACTAAAATGCAGCACAGGTATGGATGGATAGTATACTTGATGACACAGAGGTAGGTAGGGCAGTGGACTACGGTACCGTACTGCTATATATTATATACTGGTGGTCAGCAAAATTCTGCACTGTCCTCCTACTATATAATACTGCGCACAACTAAAATGCACCACAGGTATGGATGGATAGTATACTTGACGACACAGAGGTAGGAAGAGCAGTGGCCTACTGTACCGTACTGCTATATATTATATACTGGTGGTCAGCAAAATTCTGCCCTGTCCTCCTACTATATAATACTGCGCACATCTAAAATGCACCACAGGTATGGATGGATAGTATACTTGACGACACAGAGGTAAGTAAAGCAGTGGACTACTGTACCGTACTGCTATATATTATATACTGGTGGTCAACAAAATTCTGCGCTGTCCTCCTACTGTATAATACTGTGCACAACTAAAATGCACCACAGGTATGGATGGATAGTATACTTGACGACACAGAGGTAGGTAGAGCAGTGGCCTACTGTACCGTACTGCTATATATTATATACTGGTGGTCAGCAAAATTCTGCACTGTCCTCCTACTATATAATACTGCGCACAACCAAAATGCACCACAGGTATGGATGGATAGTATACTTGACGACACAGAGGTAGGTAGAGCAGTGGACTACTGTACCGTACTGCTATATATTATATACTGGTGGTCAACAAAATTCTGCACTGTCCTCCTACTATATAATACTGCGCACAACTAAAATGCACCACAGGTATGGATGGATAGTATACTTGACGACACAGAGGTAGGTAGAGCAGTGGACTACGGTACCGTACTGCTATATATTATATACTGGTGGTCAGCAAAATTCTGCACAGTCCTCCTACTATATAATACTGCGCACAACTAAAATGCACCACAGGTATGGATGGATAGTATACTTGACGACACAGAGGTAGGTAGAGCAGTGGACTACTGTACCGTACTTCTATATAATACTGGTGGTCACTGGTCAGCAAAATTCTGCACTGTCCTCCTATACTACAATGCAGAACAGATATGGAGCGTTTTTTAGGCAGAGAACGTAGATATTTTCAGCACACTGAGCACAGATATTTGCAGCACACTGAGCACAGATATTTGCAGCACACTGAACACAGAAACTGAGAGAACGCTGCACGTCCTCTCCCTATCATCTCCAATGCACGAGTGAAAATGGCGGCGACGCGCGGCTCCTTATATAGAATACGAATCTTGCGAAAATCCGACAGCGGGATGATGACGTTCGGGCGCACTCGGGTTAACCGAGCAAGGCGGGAGGATCCGAGTCTGCCTCGGAACCGTGTGAAATGAGTTAAGTTCGGGGGGGTTCGGATTCCGAAAAACCGAACCCGCTCATCACTACAATATTATAATAATAATAACAACAACCGCAAGTCCCTTACAGTGTTGTTGTGTTGTGCTGCATCAGACCAGTGGTAGTGTCCTGTCCATCAGTCATTCCAGTGACGATATATGCTGCTGCTATATGTCCACTGCTGCCGTATAATAATAATAATAATAATTATAACAACAAGTCCCTTACAGTGTTGTTGTGTTGTGCTGCATCAGACCAGTGGTAGTGTCCTGTCCATCAGTCATTCCAGTGACGATATATGCTGCTGCTATATGTCCACTGCTGCTGTATAATAATAACAACAACAACAACAAGTCCCTTACAGTGTTGTTTTGTTGTGCTGCATCAGACCAGTGGTAGTGTCCTGGCCATCAGTCATTCCATTGACCAGGCAGTCACAGTGGTATATGCTGCTGCTATATGTCCACTGCTGCCGTATAATAACAACAACAACAACAACAACAACAATAACAAGTCCCTTACAGTGTTGCTTTGTTGTCCTGCATCAGACCAGTGGTAGTGTCCTGTGCATCAGCCATCAGTCATTCCTGTGCCGCATATTGTGTTATATAACTCCAGAAAAATAGTGGAGAACAAAAATTTGGAGGATAAAATAGGGAAAGATCAAGAACCACTTCCTCCTAGTGCTGAAGCTGCTGCCACTAGCCATGACATAGACGATGAAATGCCATCGTCGTCTGCCAAGGCCGATGCCCAATGTGATAGTAGAGGGCATGTAAAATCCAAAAAGCCAAAGTTCAGTAAAATGACCCAAAAAAAGAAATGTAAATGGTCTGAGGAGAAAGGTAAACTTGCCAATATGCCATTTACGACACGGAGTGGCAAGGAATGGCTCAGGCCCTGGCCTATGTTCATGACTAGTGGTTCAGCTTCACATGACGATGGAAGCCCTCATAACTGAGACCTTGACACTTATGTTGGTGTTAGACGTGCGTCCGGTATCCGCCATTAGTGCAGTGGGATTTAGACAATTATTGAGGAATTGTGTCCCCGGTACCAAATCCCATCTAGATTCCACTTCACTAGGCATGCGATACCGAGACTTTGCCATTTAATTTCAGTGATTTGGACGTATAATTCCAGTGATTTTGCCATTTAATTCCAGTGATTTTGCCATTTAATTCTAGTGATTTGGACATATAATTCCAGTGATGTGGGGCCCAAACAAACCACTAATTTCAGCCACAGTCATGTGGCAGACCCTGTCACTGAAATTATGGGTTTATTAAACTGTGCATGTCCTGTTTATACAACCTAAGGGTGGGTGGGAGGGTCCAAGACAATTCCATCTTGCACCTCTTTATTTTCTTTGCATTATATGCTCTTTGGGGCCTAGTTTTTAGAACTGTCATCCTGTCTGCCACTTTATACAAGAATGTCTCACGGCACTAATACTACATTTTAAATTTTATATTTATTCTAAAACAAACCTTAATAGTTAATAGGAATACAGATATTAATCAGCTGCTGAATGTTAATTGTGCTAGTGTAAGCACAAAATCAGTGGTTCCCCTTTAAGAAAGGGGGATTACCAGCTAAACAATATAAGAAAAGAACACTCTGCGCTATTTAAGAACCTTCCAGACTCCAAATAAAGTGAATTCACATGTATACATAAAAACACCTTTTTATTCCGGATTAGATTAATCACATAAATCTCTAATTAGTAGATGGAACCACATAAAATTCTTAATCTAATAAAAAAGCTATCATATGCATATATAAATTTAACAACTCTAATTAATTCTTATTTTCAAAAGCCGGCTTTCTATAAGGAAGATCCTGTCTGTCACTGCAGTACCACTCCTAAATGGGCCAGGTGTTTGTGCCACCCACTTGTGTCGCTTAGCTTAGTCATCCAGCTACCTTGGTGCAACCTTTTGGCCTAAAACCAATATTGTGAGGTGTGAGGTGTTCAGAATAGACTGGAAATGAGTGGAAATTAATGTTATTGAGGTTAATAATACCGTAGGAGCAAAATTACCCCCAAATTCTGTGATTTTAGCTGTTTTTATGTTTTTTTCAAAAATCATCCATAACCAAAACCAAAACACGAAAGGGTGGTTTTGGCAAAACCAAGCCAAAACCAAAACACGAAAGTGGAATTAGAATCAAAACCAAAACACAAAACATGAAAAGTGCCAGCTGCACATCTCTAGCACAAACTGGCTCTACAGTGGCAAAATGTCGTCCTCATCCTCAGATCCGCACCCCCCCTTCAGTGTTTACATCCTCATCCTTACAGAGAAATACTATTGAAACAAACAAACCACATAATTTAAGTGTCAGTGGACTGCTTACGCTATTACCCAAAGTTTCTGAACTTGATAATGACTTATGATGAATGCGCTGCAGGTGATGTATAAGGGAGGATGTTCCTAGGTGGTTAACGTCCTTACCCCTACTTATTATGGATAGACAAAGGCAACAGACGGCTTGACACCTGTTGTCCGGATTTGTGGAGAAATAATTCCACACCGAAGAGGTGGTTTTTTGGGGTATTTTGCCCAGGCATGACAATGGGCTTTTTCATCCCATGGGCAACAACTGTCTCCACTGGTGCCTTTTTCAAACAAACCACATCACCATCAGAATCCTCATCGTCAGCTTCCTCCACAGTGCCAGCTACACCCATATCATCCTCATCCTGGTGTGCTTCTACAGTGACATCCTCAATCTCAATATCAGCAACTGGACTGGCAGTGCTCCTCCCAGCACTTGCAGGGGGCATGAAAATGGTAGTAGGAGCCTCCTCTTCCCATACATTGTTGTTAAGATCAGTCCTAGACATCGCAACCGCAGACAGTGCCAGCACCCCTGTATTTTAACAACACCCCTATAATTTTACACAAAACAAGGCCAGTGTACATTTATTTTCACTGCACACCTGTATTTTTACAGCATACAGGACCAGTGTACTTTAATTTTAACAACAGCACCCCTGAATTTTTACAGCATACAGGTCCAGAGTACATTTATTTGCACTGCACCCCTGAATTTTTACAGCATACAAGACAGGGCCAGTGTACATTGATTTTCACTGCACCCTAGAATTATTACACAGTGTACATTGATTTTTACTGCACCCTAGAATTATTACAGCATACAAGACAGGGCCAGTGTACATTGATTTTCACTGCACCCTAGAATTATTACACAGTGTACATTGATTTTTACTGCACCCTAGAATTATTACAGCATACAAGACAGGGCCAGTGTACATTGATTTTCACTGCACCCTAGAATTATTACACAGTGTACATTGATTTTTACTGCACCCTAGAATTATTACAGCATACAAGACAGGGCCAGTGTACATTGATTTTCACTGCAACCCTGAATTTTTAAAGCATACAGGGCCAGTGTACATTTATTTTCACTGCACCTCTGAATTTTTACAGCATACAAGACAGGGCCAGTGTACATTGATTTTCACTGCACTGTAGTAGACATTTGTTTCCACATGATTAAAGTAAAATGCTTGCTAAATAGACCACCAGTCAGAAGTGCTTTTTTCTACTAAAAACTACTGTGCGCAATAAACTCAATGATAGAAGGACCATGCATTAGACCTCAAGTGCCAAATCAGGCTCCTTCTCTTATACCCATCATCATTATTTAGGTCATGGGTGGGGAACCTCAGGCCCGCGGGCCATATGAGGCCCGCAAAGCCACTTGATCCGGCCCGGCCAGGCTCACCTTACCAAGGGAGATGCTGGGCGACCGCTGAGATTTTGTTACTAGCGGGCGCCCGGCTTCTTCCCCTCAGCAGAAGCCAGAGGCAGGAGCTCACTCCTGAGCACCGGCTCTGTCAGTGTGCGGCTGTGCGGTGCTATGGGAGAGATGTCATGACGTTTCTCCCATAGCTTTGAGGAGCGGGCGGCCAGGTGGAGGGCAACGGTCCGGAAGCAGGAGCGGGGCTGGTGAGTATTGTGGTTTTTTTTTCTTTAATATGTGTGTGTAGGCGTCGCTACTAGGGGGCATATCTAATGGGGCATAACAAGTGACTGGGGGCATATCTAATGGGGCATAAGTGACTGGGGGCATATGTACTGGGGGCATATCTATGGGGCATAACAACTGACTGGGGGTATATCTACTGGGGGCATAACTACTGACTTGGGGCACAACTACTGGGGGCAGGCTAATTTTTAAGTTGATAATTTTTGTATGGCCCCTGAAGGATTTTATAAATATTCAAATGGCCCTTGGTAGAAAAAAGGTTCCCCACCCCTGATTTAGATACTGCTCTGAGTATAAAGACAGATCATAGCTGTAGAAGAATTGTTAACGGCTTAGTGTTACCAATGTGACACCAACACTCACTGGTTGAAATGAGAAATGTGCCACTGGGAAAGGTGCATTATGCTATAATGTCTTTTTTTAAATGTAATTATTTTTAAAACATTATAACACAACAGTCATTGATGACAACTAGAGATGAGCGGGCCTGGTTCTCTGAGAGACGGACATCCCAACATTGCAATCCGAGGCGGGATCCGAGTCCGGCTCGAGTTTTCCCACCTGACTTAGATCCCAAAATGAGGCAAAACATCATCCGCCCACTGTCGGATTCGCGCAGGTTTTGGATTCTATATAAGGCCCCCTGGTGATCGCACCATCTTCACTCTGGCTGTGGAGCTTGTAGTGAGTGGATGTGTCCATGCTGTGTCCGTCCATGGGTGCTGTGTTGTCTATCCAGGGTTGCTACAGTGTTGTCCATCAAGGGGCTGGGGCTGCTTTATCCAGGAGTGCTCTGTCCGTGTCCATTCAGGGGTGCTGCAGTGTTGTCCATCTAGGGGTTCTGCAGTGCTGTCCATCAAGGGGTTGGGGCTGCTTTATCCAGGGGTGCTCTGTCTGTGTTGTGTCCATTAGGGGTGCTGTTATATCCATCCAGGGGTGTTCTTTCAATCTAGGGGTGTGACCCCAGTGAAAAAATAAGTAAAATAAAAAAAATTAATTGAAAAACTATATATATATATATATATATATATATATATATATATTTTTTTTTTTTTGTGCTATACCCCAGTGTACTATACTATTATTTTTCTGTGACACTGCTGGTTAGACGACAGTGTAGCATACACATATTTTGTGACACTTTAGGTGGAAGTGAACTGCTGTGTAATATATATTCTAACTCATACACTTATTGTGTAACACTGTAGGTAAAAGTAAACCACAGTGTTATATATATTCTTTCTTATACACATATTGTGTGACACTGTAGGTGAAAGTAAACCACAGTGTAATATTATTATTTGTGACTCATACACATATTGTGTGATACTGTAGGTGGAAGTGAACTGCAGTGTAATATATATTTTCTGACTCATACACATATTGTGTGACACTGTAGGTGGTACATTTTTTTAAACAAATTGTTGTGTGTGCTGTACCCCACTTCATTTGTGTTTGTTGATAGATATGGAGGGTGAACAATTGAGAGGAGAGCAGGAAGCACATGCCGGTGCTGCAGCTGCTGTCACCAGTCATGACGATACAAGTCCATCACGTCATCTAGTTAGGCCGATGCCCATGGTCATCACGGGCTTAAGTCATGGTATGTAAAATCAAAGAAGCAATATAATGTTACTGTGGTAAAAAAAAAAACATCAAAAGGAAAGTTAGCTGCAGAGATACATAAAATTGGCAATATGCCATTCCCCACACGAAGTGGTGTAGAAAGACTCAGGCCTTGGCCTTTATTTATATTATAAGTGGTGGTCCTGCAACTGTCAGTGCTGCATCTTCTTCTGCCTCTCATGATGATACAATAATTTTTTAGAGTCCAGAAGAGGTGTCAAAAAAATGAAAACCACTAAGGCAGTAGAACAAAACTGTGCATTCAGAACCATCACACACTCTTGAGGAACGTTTAGGGGTGTCTACGTTAGCTATGTGTGAGTCTGACATTTCTCACACTCTCCTCATAGAGAAACCTCTTTCACCTCCTTCCACCATTTCTGCACTATCTGCAAATGTGGGGAGCAGTACAAGTAAAGATGGTGATGATGGCATAAATTGAGGATTCATGTGTGGAAGTGGGACAAAATGAGTGAGATTTGTGTATACTACTACTATCTGACACTGAGGATGGTAATAATGTTGTGTGAGTAATTCAACATCCAGTGGCTGCAGATCTTGCGAGTAATGATGGCCATAAGACCAAAAAAGCCACCTTTTGGGTGTGGAATTATTTTTATCCAAATCCTGACAAGGTTTTTGAAGGCATCTGCTCCATTTGTGAGGTCAAAATTAGTTGAGGTAGGGGTGTTAGCCATCTAGGCACTTCCTCCATGTTACATCATTTGCAGCGAGTTCATGAAATTATTTTACAAGATATCATGTAATTAACACCTTCACCATCAACCTCTTCCTTAGTTGATTGGAGATAGTCCTTCCAAAACAACTCGTGCCCCAAAAAAGCAAGCATTTCAGCCACAAAAGTGTCAGTCCCTGTCACTGAAGTGTTTGGCTTGTTAAACTGTGCATGTCCTTTTTAATATCCAACAAAAGGGTGGGAGGGAGGGCTCAAGGACAATTCCATCTTGCACCACTTTTCATTTCTGCACTGCTGTGTGGCTATGTTTTATAGATGTGCTATAAACTGCCACGTGTTTGTGCTGCTGCTCAGTCAGTTAGTAACCAGCCAGCTCGCAGGAGCCTTTGGCCTAAAGTGGATGAAAACAATATTGTGAGCTGTGAGGTGGTCCAAATTAACTGGAAATGAGTGCAAATGAATTGTATTGAGGTTAATAATACTGTAGGAACAAAAACAGACCCAAATTCTGTGATTTTTGCTGTTTTTATGATTTTTGTAAAAATAAATACAGATCCAAAATCAAAAACCAAAAGGGCGGTTTAGGCAAAACCGATTACAGATCCAAAACACGGAGATACAGATCCAAACCAAAACCCATGATGGAGGCCAGTGCACATGTCTGGTGACAACAAAATAGTATAATAGACAAAGAGATGCATACAAAGCACCATTAATTAATTAAGTTCAAAAGACTATGGGGGTGATACAGACTTGATCATAGATGTGCAAAATTTAGCACATCTACAATCAGCTTTCCTGACATGCAGGCAAGGCTGGATTAACAATGGGGTGGATGGAGCTGCAGCTCCAGGCCCCCCATTGAAAAAAGGCCCACAGGCTCCCCTGCAATGCAGCCAGTGATGACAGGGAAAAAAATCCAGTCATCACCATACGCGCACGCAGGGGGGGTTTCTGAGTACCTAGAAACCCCCCCTGGCCGCCGATCCATCAGCGCTGCTGTCCGTTTTTTTTTTTTTTTTTTGAGGAGAAGCTTATATGCAGCAGCTCCCTCCTCCTTACACTGTCCGAGTGACAGTGAGAACCTGGCTGCTGGCTGCCTGTAGGGGGAGCTGCAGCGGAAGCGCGCAGCTCCTCTCAGGCAGTTCAAGGGGCAATGAGACATCACAGAGCTGCTAGGTGAGGCAGTGGGTGCTGTCTACGGCTCCCACTGTGTGAGTGTATGTGACTGCAGAAGCAAGGTGCGTCTCTCACATACTATATGTGTGTGGGGGTAAGGGGGATTTTATAATAAATTTTACCAATTACTGAAGTAGTTTGTGAGTAGCCGTGTGTATAAGGCGAGGAGGGGGTTCTGCAGACTGTTAATGGGTGTGTGTGTATTGCTATGTAAATGTATAGTGTGTGTGTGTAACTTTATATATTTATGCAGTGTGTGTAACTATGTATGTACAGTATGCTGTGTGCATGTATAATGTGTGTGTATGTATATATATATATATATATATATATATATATATATATTAGTGATGTGCACCAGAAATTTTTCGGGTTTTGTGTTTTGGTTTTGGGTTCGGTTCCGCGGCCGTGTTTTGGGTTCGAACGCGTTTTGGCAAAACCTCACCAAATTTTTTTTGTCGGATTCGGGTGTGTTTTGGATTCGGGTGTTTTTTTTCAAAAAACCCTAAAAAACAGCTTAAATCATTGAATTTGGGGGTCATTTTGATCCCATAGTATTATTAACCTCAATAACCATAATTTATACTCATTTCCAGTCTATTCTGAACACCTCACACCTGACAATATTATTTTTAGTCCTAAAATTTGCACCGAGGTCTCTGGATGGCTAAGCTAAGCGACACAAGTGGCCGACACAAACACCTGGCCCATCTAGGAGTGGCACTGCAGTGTCAGGCAGGATGGCCCTTCCAAAAAATACTCCCCAAACAGCACATGACGCAAAGAAAAAAAGAGGCGCAATGAGGTAGCTGTGTGAGTAAGCTAAGCGACCCTAGTGGCCGACACAAACACCTGGCCCATCTAGGAGTGGCACTGCAGTGTCAGGCAGGATGGCCCTTCCAAAAAATACTCCCCAAACAGCACATGATGCAAAGAAAAAAAGAGGCGCAATGAGGTAGCTGTGTGAGTAAGCTAAGCGACCCTAGTGGCCAACACAAACACCTGGCCCATCTAGGAGTGGCACTGCAGTGTCACGCAGGATGGCCCTTCCAAAAAATACTCCCCAAACAGCACATGACGCAAAGAAAAAAAGAGGCGCAATGAGGTAGCTGTGTGAGTAAGCTAAGCGACCCTAGTGGCCGACACAAACATCTGGCCCATCTAGGAGTGGCACTGCAGTGTCAGGCAGGATGGCCCTTCCAAAAAATACTCCCCAAACAGCACATGACGCAAAGAAAAATGAAAGAAAAAAGAGGTGCAAGATGGAATTGTCCTTGGGCCCTCCCACCCACCCTTATGATGTATAAACAGGACATGCACACTTTAACCAACCCATCATTTCAGCGACAGGGTCTGCCACACGACTGTGACTGAAATGACTGGTTGGTTTGGGCCCCCACCAAAAAAGAAGCAATCTCTCCTTGCACAAACTGGCTCTACAGAGGCAAGATGTCCACCTCATCATCATCGTCCGATTCATCACCCCTTTCACTGTGTACATCCCCCTCCTCACAGATTATTAATTCGTCCCCACTGGAATCCACCATCTCAGATCCCCGTGTACTTTCTGGAGGTGAATGTCTCCATGGAGGAATTGATTATAATTAATATTAATGAACATCATCTTCTCCACATTTTCTGGAAGTAACCTCGTACGCCGATTGCTGACAAGGTGAGCGGCGGCACTAAACACTCTTTCGGAGTACACACTGGAGGGAGGGCAACTTAGGTAGAATAAAGCCAGTTTCTGCAAGGGCCTCCAAATTGCCTCTTTTTCCTGCCAGTATACGTACGGACTGTCTGGCGTGCCTACTTGGATGCGGTCACTCATATAATCCTCCACCATTCTTTCAATGGTGAGAGAATCATATGCAGTGACAATAGACGACATGTCAGTAATCGTTGGCAGGTCCTTCAGTCCGGACCAGATGTCAGCATCAGCAGTCGCTCCAGACTGCCCTGCATCACCGCCAGCGGGTGGGCTCGGAATTCGTAGCCTTTTCCTCGCACCCCCAGTTGCGGGAGAATGTGAAGGAGGAGATGTTGACGGGTCGCGTTCCGCTTGACTTGACAATTTTCTCACCAGCAGGTCTTTGAACCCCTGCAGACTTGTGTCTGCCGGAAAGAGAGATCCAACGTAGGTTTTAAATCTAGGATCGAGCACGGTGGCCAAAATGTAGTGCTTTGATTTCAACAGATTGACCACCCGTGAATCCTGGTTAAGCGAATGAAGGGCTCCATCCACAAGTCCCACATGCCTAGCGGAATCGCTCTGTTTTATCTCCTCCTTCAATGCCTCCAGCTTCTTCTGCAAAAGCCTGATGAGGGGAATGACCTGACTCAGGCTGGCAGTGTCTGAACTGACTTCACGTGTGGCAAGTTCAAAAGGTTGCAGAACCTTGCACAACGTTGAAATCATTCTCCACTGCGCTTGAGACAGGTGCATTCCACCTCCTTTGCCTATATCGTGGGCAGATGTATAGGCTTGAATGGCCTTTTGCTGCTCCTCCATCCTCTGAAGCATATAGAGGGTTGAATTCCACCTCGTTACCACCTCTTGCTTCAGATGATGGCAGGGCAGGTTCAGGTGTTTTTGGTGGTGCTCCAGTCTTCTGTACGCGGTGCCTGTATGCCGAAAGTGGTCCGCAATTCTTCTGGCCACCGACAGCATCTCTTGCACGCCCCTGTCGTTTTTTAAATAATTCTGCACCACCAAATTCAAGGTATGTGCAAAACATGGGACGTGCTGGAATTTGCCCAGATGTAATGCACGCACAATATTGCTGGTGTTGTCCGATGTCACAAATCCCCAGGAGAGTCCAATTGGGGTAAGCCATTCTGCGGTGATCTTCCTCAGTTGCCGTAAGAGGTTTTCAGCTGTGTGCGTATTCTGGAAAGCGGTGATACAAAGTGTAGCCTGCCTAGGAACGAGTTGGCGTTTGCGAGATGCTGCTACTGGTGCTGCCGCTGCTGTTCTTGCAGCGGGAGGCAATACATCTACCCAGTGGGCTGTCACAGTCATGTAGTCCTGAGTCTGCCCTGCTCCACTTGTCCACATGTCCGTGGTTAAGTGGACATTGGGTACAACTGCATTTTTTAGGACACTGGTGAGTCTTTTTCTGACTGTCACAACTGAGGGCCTGAGCTGACGGGAGGCAGCCTCAGTTGTAGGGGCTGAGATGTACCGGAACCTGGGAGGTTGTATCAGACCCCTGGACATGTAAGTAACATGAATAATAGCTGCCCGAAGGCGTGACCACGACAACTTGGATAAAAGTCAATGATGTTTATTATGACAACTCCGCAACACAGCAGCAGTAAAAGAAAACGTAAAAGTCAGCAAAGAATAAATACAGTTCCTGGGTACTACAGGATGGCAGGAGCCACAGGGCACTGGTAGTGTGAGATAGTTCTTATAATCTTCTAGATGGAAAGTCCTTACCAGGCCCGACTGTAGCAATGGAGATAACCCAGGATTGTGCCAGCTGGTGTTCCAGGAAAAGCTGGGTTGCTGAAGATAAAACGGCTGCTGTGGATACTGGCTGGAACCAGACTGTTGTTAGCACGGAGTGGATACTGGCTGGAACCAGTTAAATAATAAATGAACTTGGGAGCGATTAAATATGAGCTGAAATGTAGAACTTGAGAGCGGAGAAATAATAATACCGGTGGAGAGTGGTAAAGTGTAGAAAGGACACCGGCCCTTTAAGAGAAGCTGTACTCTGCTGGAAGCTGAGCTGGAAGCAGGTAATGTTGTAGCTGGAAACAGATGAATCCACAATGGATTGGAGAGTCAGGCTACACCGCAGGTGGAATGCTGGTGCGGGTCTCTATGGTGGAAGTCTTGAGACAGGAGCTGGAACCTGGAAGACAATCACAGGAGAGAGACAAACAGGAACTAGGTTTGACAACCAAAGCACTGACGCCTTCCTTGCTCAGGCACAGTGTATTTATACCTGCAGCAAGGAAGGGATTGGCTAGGCAATTATGCAGATTATCAATACTGAGAACAGATTGGTGGAAATGATCAGCTGACAGAATCCAAGATGGCTGCGCCCATGCAGACACTTGGAGGGAAGTTTGGTTTGTAATCCATGTGGTAATGAAAACAGTAATGGCGGCGCCGGCCACCGGAGACAGGAGGCGCCAGGCTGACAGATGCACATCCAACCACGCGGACACAGCGGAGGCCGCGGCTGACGTAATCGCCACTCAGACACTCTGCATGCAGAAGTTCAGGGACGGCGGCGGAGGCCGCGGGAGACGCCATGCCAGGTGTAATATGGCGTTTACTGTGACAGCGTCCCAGAGTGACAGGAGAGGATACAGGAATGTACACATCAGGATAACAGATGGGATCCGGTCCTGGAGCGCTGAGCCAGCCTTAGGAGGCATCTGATGGGTAAGAAATGGCGTCCAGATACCCGGATCGTGACAGCACCCCCCCCTTTAGGAGTGGCCCCAGGACACTTCTTTGGCTTTTGAGGAAACTTGGAATGGAATCTCCGGACCAAGGCAGGAGCATGGACATCAGAAGCATTGGTCCATGAACGTTCCTCAGGACCATAACCCTTCCAGTCAATAAGATATTGTAGTTGACCATAACGGTGACGTGAGTCCAGGATCTTGGCCACTTCATACTCAACGCCTCGTTGAGTTTGGACTTTCGGAGTTGGAGGAAGTGAGGAATGAAACCGATTCAAGATCAGCGGTTTCAACAGGGAAACATGGAATGTCCTGGGTATTTTTAAGAAGGGAGGCAACTGGAGTCTGTAAGCAACAGGATTGATGACTTGTTCAATCTTGAAAGGACCGATATAGCGAGGTGCAAACTTCATACTGGGAACTCTTAACCTCAAATTCTTCGTGGATAACCATACCCGATCACCCACCTTGAGAGCAGGAACTGCTCGACGCTTCTTATCCGCAAACTTCTTGTACCTGAACGATGCCTTGAGCAGAGCTGATCGTACGCTCTTCCAGATATTGGCAAACTGATGCAAGGTGATATCCACTGCGGGAACAGAAGTTGCTGGAAGCGGTTGGAACTCAGGGACTTTAGGGTGGAATCCAAAGTTAGTGAAGAATGGTGTTGAAGCAGATGAAGAATGATACTGGTTGTTATGACAGAACTCGGCCCAGGGGAGTAATTGAACCCAGTCATCTTGAGAGGAGGACACATAGATGCGGAGGAAGGCCTCCAAGTCCTGATTCACCCTCTCGGTTTGACCATTGGTCTGAGGATGGAAGCCGTGGAAAACTTTAGCTTGACTTGGAGGACTTGACATAAACTTCGCCAGAATTTGGCTGTGAATTGAACTCCTCGATCTGAGATAATTTCTTCAGGAAGACCGTGGAGTCGGAAGATCTCTTGTATGAATACTTGAGCCAACTTGGAAGCTGACGGAAGACCGGTGAGAGGAATGAAGTGTGCCATCTTGGTGAACCGGTCAACTACCACCCAGATGGTATTGACCTTGTTGCACATGGGTAAATCTGTAATAAAATCCATCGACAAATGGGTCCAAGGTCGACGGGGATTAGATAGTGGAACCAGTTGCCCCGCAGGCGACTGGCGGGATACCTTATGTTGAGCACACTTTGGGCAAGATGCAATAAACTCCAAGACGTCCTTTTTCAGAGTTGGCCACCAATAGGACCTAGAGATAAACTCCAGGGTTTTTTGGATACCTGTATGTCCGGCAAAACGGGAAGCATGGGCCCAATGCATGAGCTTCTTCCTTAGCATCGGTTTCACAAAACTTTTCCCTGATGGGGGCGTAGAGTCCATCCCTACCGTGGAGAATGCCAACGGATTTATAATAGGATGCTTGTCTGAAGACTCTGACTAATTTTCTTGCTCCCATGAGCGGGAAAGGGCATCGGCCTTGCGATTCTGAGAGCCCGGACAGAACTGGAGTTTAAAGTCGAACCTGGAAAAGAAAAGTGCCCATCTGGCCTGACGAGGGTTGAGACATTGTGCGCCTTTCAGATATAAAAGGTTCTTGTGGTCTGTAAGTATGGTGATTGAATGAGAAGCTCCCTCCAACAGATACCTCCACTCTTCTAGAGCGAGCTTGATGGCTAGCAACTCCTGGTCGCCAATGGCATAGTTGCGCTCAGCTGGGGAGAACTTCCGGGAGAAGAAACTGCAAGGGTGTAAATGGCCATCTTTAGCCCTCTGAGATAACACCGCTCCTACTCCAACGGAGGAGGCATCCACCTCTAAGATGAAAGGAGAGTCGATGTCAGGCTGTTTCAGAACAGGCGCAGAGATGAACCTTTGTTTTAAAAGATGAAATGCTTGCATGGCTTCTTCAGACCACTTGGACGGGTTAGCACCCTTCTTAGTGAAAGCAGTAATAGGCGCCACAATGGTGGAAAAGTCTCGTATAAACTTTCGGTAATAGTTGGCGAACCCTAAGAACCTCTGGACCCCTTTGAGGGTTAAGGGTACCGGCCAATTTTGGATTGCTTGTAGTTTCTCAGGATCCATCTCTAGTCCGGAACCGGACACAATGTACCCTAGAAACGGAATGGACTTGACTTCAAAGACGCATTTTTCTAATTTGCAATAGAGATGATTGACACGGAGACGGGACAGAACCTCTTTAACCCAAAAACGATGTTCCTCTAAATCGTTGGCAAAAATGAGGATATCGTCTAGATAGACCACGACATGACGGTATAGAATGTCTCTGAAGATCTCATTGACAAAATGCTGGAAGACAGCTGGAGCATTGCTCAATCCGAAGGGCATGACGAGGTACTCATAATGTCCGTCACGGGTGTTAAAGGCGGTCTTCCACTCGTCACCCTCACGGATCCGGATGAGATTGTATGCACCTCTCAAGTCCAGCTTTGTAAAGATGGTAGCTCCGCTAACTCTGTCAAAGAGCTCAGTAATCAGGGGTAAAGGATAACGGTTCTTGATGGTAATGTCGTTCAAACCTCTGTAGTCGATGCACGGCCGCAGACCACCATCTTTCTTGTTTACAAAAAAGAAGCCTGCGCCGGCTGGAGAAGAAGAAGGTCGAATGAACCCCTTTGCTAGGTTCTCTTTAATATATTCCTCCATAGAATGCGTCTCAGGCAGAGAAAACGGATAAGTTCGGCCTCGAGGTGGAACCTTCCCTGGAACGAGATCAATCGGGCAGTCCCATTCTCTATGAGGAGGAAGGATATCAGCAGAAGCTTTACTGAACACATCCGTGAAATCTTGATATGGAGGAGGTGGAACATCAGACGACCAGGGGGAGGAAGAACAGACAGGCAATACTTTAAACAAACATGTCTCAGCACAGGAGGAACCCCATGCCAGGATTTGCGTAGTCGTCCAATCAATTGTAGGATTGTGAAGACGGGGCCATGGAAGGCCCAGGACCACAGGATGTGTGGCTCTTGGAATCACTAAAAAAGAAATAAGTTCGGAATGAAGAACTCCCACTCTCAGACGAACTGGTAGAGTCCTTAAAGAAATAACTGCATCAAAAATTTTGCTGCCATCCACGGCAGTTAAAGAAATGGACGAAGGAAGTCTCTCGGTGGGTAGGGACCACCGTTTAACATAGGCTTCGGTAATAAAGTTCCCAGCTGCTCCGGAATCAAGGAGGGCAATGACGTTCCGATAACGTTGAGCAACTTGAAGCGAGACTGGGAGATTACAATCTTGAGGAGATGGAGAGGAGATCATTACTCCTAGCCGGCCCTCTCCTTGGCGAGCTAGGATTTGGAGTTTCCCGGACGTTTGGGACAGGCATTAATGGTGTGAGACGGAGCTGCACAATAGAGACAGAGAGACTCGGAGAGACGTCTTCGGCGCTCAGCAGGAGTTAAACGGGAACGGCCAAGTTGCATGGGCTCATCTTTAGATGGTGACAGTTGACGAGGAGGAGGAGCAGAAGATTTTGGAGCAGATGATCTTCCACGCTCAGTTGCTCTCTCTCTGAAACGTAAATCAACTTTCGTGCAGAGTGAGATTAGCTCATCTAACTTAGAAGGTAAGTCTCTGGTAGCTAACTCATCTTTAATACGCTCAGATAAGCCATGCCAGAATGCAGTATACAGGGCCTCGTCGTTCCATGCCAGTTCGGATGCCAGAATCTGGAACTGTATCAGATATTGTCCTACAGTACGTGACCCCTGGCGTAAACGGAGAATCTCGGATGAAGCTGAGGTTACCCGGCCTGGCTCGTCGAAGATGCGCCTGAATGTTGACACGAAGGCAGTGTAGGAAGATAGCAGGGTGTCGGACCTCTCCCATAACGGTGATGCCCAATCAAGGGCTGAGCCACTGAGAAGAGAAATAATGTAGGCAATTTTTGTACGGTCACTGGGAAAATTGCCAGGTTGTAGCTCAAACTGAATCTCACACTGGTTGAGAAATCCCCTGCAGAATCTTGGAGATCCGTCAAATTTTGCTGGCGTTGGAAGATGAAGACGTGGAGCAGAAATGGGTAAGGTGGGTGGGGTTATAGCTGGAGTCACTGTGGTTGACGCACCAGACGCGCCTGATCCACGGAGAGTTGTCTGAATCCCATCCAGCCGAGTAGAGAGATCCTGGAGACAGCGGATGATGTGGCCCTGTGCAGCCTCCTGATGTTCTAGTCGGGCTGCCAGTTCTTGCATCGGCCTGGCCGCTTGATCCTGGTCTCCGGCTGGATTCATTAGGTCAGTGCTTACTGTCACAACTGAGGGCCTGAGCTGACGGGAGGCAGCCTCAGTTGTAGGGGCTGAGATGTACCGGAACCTGGGAGGTTGTATCAGACCCCTGGACATGTAAGTAACATGAATAATAACTGCCCGAAGGCGTGACCACGACAACTTGGATAAAAGTCAATGATGTTTATTATGACAACTCCGCAACACAGCAGCAGTAAAAGAAAACGTAAAAGTCAGCAAAGAATAAATACAGTTCCTGGGTACTACAGGATGGCAGGAGCCACAGGGCACTGGTAGTGTGAGATAGTTCTTATAATCTTCTAGATGGAAAGTCCTTACCAGGCCCGACTGTAGCAATGGAGATAACCCAGGATTGTGCCAGCTGGTGTTCCAGGAAAAGCTGGGTTGCTGAAGATAAAACGGCTGCTGTGGATACTGGCTGGAACCAGACTGTTGTTAGCACGGAGTGGATACTGGCTGGAACCAGTTAAATAATAAATGAACTTGGGAGCGATTAAATATGAGCTGAAATGTAGAACTTGAGAGCGGAGAAATAATAATACCGGTGGAGAGTGGTAAAGTGTAGAAAGGACACCGGCCCTTTAAGAGAAGCTGTACTCTGCTGGAAGCTGAGCTGGAAGCAGGTAATGTTGTAGCTGGAAACAGATGAATCCACAATGGATTGGAGAGTCAGGCTACACCGCAGGTGGAATGCTGGTGCGGGTCTCTATGGTGGAAGTCTTGAGACAGGAGCTGGAACCTGGAAGACAATCACAGGAGAGAGACAAACAGGAACTAGGTTTGACAACCAAAGCACTGACGCCTTCCTTGCTCAGGCACAGTGTATTTATACCTGCAGCAAGGAAGGGATTGTCTAGGCAATTATGCAGATTATCAATACTGAGAACAGATTGGTGGAAATGATCAGCTGACAGAATCCAAGATGGCTGCGCCCATGCAGACACTTGGAGGGAAGTTTGGTTTGTAATCCATGTGGTAATGAAAACAGTAATGGCGGCGCCGGCCACCGGAGACAGGAGGCGCCAGGCTGACAGATGCACATCCAACCACGCGGACACAGCGGAGGCCGCGGCTGACGTAATCGCCACTCAGACACTCTGCATGCAGAAGTTCAGGGACGGCGGCGGAGGCCGCGGGAGACGCCATGCCAGGTGTAATATGGCGTTTACTGTGACAGCGTCCCAGAGTGACAGGAGAGGATACAGGAATGTACACATCAGGATAACAGATGGGATCCGGTCCTGGAGCGCTGAGCCAGCCTTAGGAGGCATCTGATGGGTAAGAAATGGCGTCCAGATACCCGGATCATGACACTGACGTCCGTGTACATTTTCGGTATCGCCTGCCTAGAGAAGTGGAACCTAGATGGTATTTGGTAACGGGGGCACACTACCTCAAGAAATTGTCTAGTTCCCTGTGAACTAACGGCGGATACCGGACGCACGTCTAACACCAACATAGTTGTCAAGGCCTCAGTTATGCGCTTTGCAACAGGATGACTGCTGTGATATTTCATCTTCCTCGCAAAAGACTGTTGGACAGTCAATTGCTTACTGGAAGTAGTACAAGTGGTCTTCCGACTTCCCCTCTGGGATGGCGATCGACTCCCAGCAGCAACAACAGCAGCGCCAGCAGCAGTAGGCATTACACTCAAGGATGCATCGGAGGAATCCCAGGCAGGAGAGGACTCGTCAGACTTGCCAGTGACATGGCCTGCAGGACTATTGGCTTTCCTGGGTAAGGAGGAAATTGACACTGAGGGAGTTGGTGGTGTGGTTTGCGCGAGCTTGGTTACAAGAGGAAGGGATTTACTGGTCAGTGGACTGCTTCCGCTGTCGCCCAAAGTTTTTGAACTTGTCACTGACTTATTATGAATGCGCTGCAGGTGACGTGTAAGGGAGGATGTTCCGAGGTGGTTAACGTCCTTACCCCTTCTTATTACAGCTTGACAAAGGCAACACACGGCTTGACACCTGTTGTCCGCATTTCTGTTGAAATACTTCCACACTGAAGAGCTGATTTTTTTGGTATTTTCACCAGGCATGTCAATGGCCATATTCCTCCCACGGACAACAGGTGTCTCCCCGGGTGCCTGACTTAAACAAACCACCTCACCATCAGAATCCTCCTTGTCAATTTCCTCCCCAGCGCCAGCAACACCCATATCCTCATCCTGGTGTACTTCAACACTGACATCTTCAATTTCAATATCAGGAACTGGACTGCGGGTGCTCCTTTCAACACTTGCAGGGGGCGTGCAAATTGTGGAAGGCGCAAGCTCTTCCCGTCCAGTGTTGGGAAGGTCAGGCATTGCAACCGACACAATTGGATTCTCCTTTGGGATTTGTGATTTCGAAGAACGCACAGTTCTTTGCTGTGCTTTTGCCAGCTTAAGTCTTTTCATTTTTCTAGCGAGAGGATGAGTGCTTCCATCCTCATGTGAAGCTGAACCACTAGCCATGAACATAGGCCAGGGCCTCAGCCATTCCTTGCCACTCCGTGTCGTAAATGGCATATTGGCAAGTTTACGCTTCTCCTCAGATGCTTTTAATTTTGATTTTTGGGTCAATTTTTTACTGATCTTTTGTGTTTTGGATTTTACATGCTCTGTACTATGACATTGGGCATCGGCCTTGGCAGACGACGTTGATGGCATTTCATCGTCTCGGCCGTGACTAGTGGCAGCAGCTTCAGCACGAGGTGGAAGTGGATCTTGATATTTCCCTATTTTTTTAACCTCCACATTTTTGTTCTCCATATTTTGCGCACAACTAAAAGCCACCACAGGTATACAATGTAGATGGGTGGATAGTATAGTATTATATTACTTATGGACGACGAGTGACGACACAGAGGTAGGTACAGCCGTGGCCTACCGTACTGCTGCTTATATATATAATATACTGTATAACGGACCTGGTGGACACTGTCAGCAGACTGCTAAACTAGGATGAAGAAAAAAAAAACACCACAGGTATACAATGTAGATGGATGGATAGTACTATATTACTTATGGACGACGAGTGACGACACAGAGGTAGGTACAGCCGTGGCCTACCGTACTGCTGCTTATATATATAATATACTGTATAACGGACCTGGTGGACACTGTCAGCAGACTGCTAAACTAGTATGAAGAAAAAAACAACAACACAGGTATACAATGTAGATGGATGGATAGTATAGTATTATATTACTTATGGACAACGAGTGCACTGACGACACAGAGGTAGGTACAGCCGTGGCCTACCGTACTGCTGCTTATATATATAATATACTGTATAACGGACCTGGTGGACACTGTCAGCAGACTGCTAAACTAGGATGAAGAAAAAAAAAACACCACAGGTATACAATGTAGATGGATGGATAGTATAGTATTATATTACTTATGGACGACGAGTGCACTGACGACACAGAGGTAGGTACAGCCGTGGCCTACCGTACTGCTGCTTATATATATAATATACTGTATAACGGACCTGGTGGACACTGTCAGCAGACTGCTAAACTAGGATGAAGAAAAAAAAAACACCACAGGTATACAATGTAGATGGATGGATAGTATAGTATTATATTACTTATGGACGACGAGTGACGAGTGACGACACAGAGGTAGGTACAGCCGTGGCCTACCGTACTGCTGCTTATATATATAATATACTGTATAACGGACCTGGTGGACACTGTCAGCAGACTGCTAAACTAGTATGAAGAAAAGAAAAAACACCACAGGTATACAATGTAGATGGATGGATAGTATAGTATTATATTACTTATGGACGACGAGTGCACTGACGACACAGAGGTAGGTACAGCCGTGGCCTACCGTACTGCTGCTTATATATATAATATACTGTATAACGGACCTGGTGGACACTGTCAGCAGACTGCTAAACTAGTATGAAGAAAAAAACAAAACAGAGGAGTGTTTTTCAGGCAGACAAACGTATACTGGACTGGTGGTCACTGTCAGCAAAACTGTGCACTGTACTCCTGCTATAACTGCTCCCCAGTCCCCACAATTAGGCAGTGTGAGCAGAGCAGTGCACTCAGCACAGATATATCATGCAGCAGTGCAGCACACTGAGTGAGCACAGATATGGTGGTCGGAGCGTTTTTTTTCAGGCAGAGAAACAAAGGATTAAACTCACTGGTGGTATAATCAAAACCCTGCACTGTACTCCCTAACAGCTGCTCCCCGTCCCCAATCCTCCCCACAATTATAACTAACTAAGTCACTCTGTGTTATACTATAACGGAGAGGACGCCAGCCACGTCCTCTCCCTATCAATCTCAATGCACGTGTGAAAATGGCGGCGACGCGCGGCTCCTTATATAGAATCCGAGTCTCGCGAGAATCCGACAGCGGGATGATGACATTCGGGCGCGCTCGAGCAAGGCGGGAGGATCCGAGTCGCTCGGACCCGTGTAAAAAAAAGGTGAAGTTCGGGCGGGTCGGATTCCGAGGATCCGAACCCGCTCATCACTAATATATATATATATATATATATATATATATGCTGTGTGCATGTATAGTGTGTATGTATATATGCTGTGTGCATGTATAGTGTGTAACTATTTATATATGCTGTGTGCATGTGTTCTGTGTGCATATATACTGTGTGTGTATGTATATATGCTGTATGTATGGTGTGTGTGTATATGTATATATGCATATATACTGTGTGTATGTATATATGCCGTATGCATGTATACTGTGTGTATGCTGTGTGCATATGTGTGCATGTATACTGTATGTATGCTGTGTGCATATATATATATATATATATATATATATATACGCTGTGTGTATGTACAGTGAGTGTGTGTATGCTGTGTGCATATATATATATATATATATACACGCTGTGTGTATGTACAGTGAGTGTGTGCATGCATACTATGTATGTATGTATGCATGTATACTGTGTGTATGTATATATGCCGTGTGCATGTATACTGTGTGTATGCTGTGTGCATGTATACTGTATGTATGTTGTGTGCATATATATATACATACCCTCCAACATTTTACACAGAAAAATCGGTACAAATCCGAAAAAGGGGCATGGCCGCGGGTAAAGGGGCCACACCCCTTTTCATATACTTTCAATGGAAGTTTGGAGAGCCAAAAATCGGTACAGACCATGAAAAAAAGGTACTGTACCTATTAAAAAGGTACAGTTGGAGGGTATGTATATATATATATATATATATATATACAGGTTGAGTATCCCATATCCAAATATTCCGAAATACGGAATATTCCGAAATACGGACTTTTTTGAGCGAGAGTGAGATTGTGAAACCTTTGTTTTTTGATGGCTCAATGGACACAAACTTTGTTTAATACACAAAGTTATTAAAAATATTGTATTAAATGACCTTCAGGCTGTGTGTATAAGGTGTATATGAAACATAAATGAATTGTGTGAATGTACACACACTTTGTTTAATGCACAAAATTATAAAAAATATTGGCTAAAATGACCTTCAGGCTGTGTGTATAATGTGTATATGTAACATAAATGCATTCTGTGCTTAGATTTAGGCCCCATCACCATGATATCTCATTATGGTATGCAATTATTCCAAAATACGGAAAAATCCCATATCCAAAATACCTCTGGTCCCAAGCATTTTGGATAAGGGAGACTCAACCTGTATATACATATACACACACACCAGTGGCGGAACAAGCAAGCGGTGGGCCCAGGTGCGACAAAATGCTTTGGGCCCCCCCCCATCCAAGTCCACCCCAGGGGCAGTGCGCGCCGTAGGCGCGCGCAAAAATACATAGTGGCGTGGCTTCGTGGGGAAGGGGTGTGGCCACAAAATAATACCAACACAGTAGTCTCCATTATTCAAATTACGCCGCACAGTAGCACCACTACACCAGGTAGAGACCCTTTTACACCTTACAGCGAACAGATTCCTCTTTTTACACATTACAGCAGACAGCGTGCCCTTTTTACACATAACGGCAGACCGCGTGCCCTTGTTACACATTACGGCAGACAGCGTGCCCTTTTTACACATTACAGCAGACAGCGTGCCCTTGTTACACATAGCGGCAGACAGCGTGCCCTTTTTACACATTACGGCAAACAGCGTGCCCTTGTTACACATTACGGCAGACCGCGTGCCCTTGTTACACATTACGGCAGACAGCGTGCCCTTGTTACACATTACGGCAGACAGCGTCCCCATTTTTACACATTACGGCAGGCAGATTCCCCATTTTTACACATAGCAGCAGGCAGATTCCCCATTTTTACACATAGCGTCAGGCAGTCCCCCTGTTTTACACATAGCGTCAGGCAGTCCCCCTTTTTTACACATTACGGCAGGCAGATTCCACTTTTTACACATTGCGTCGGGCAGATTACCCCTTTTTACACATAGCGGCAGGCAGTCCCCCATTTTTACACATTGCGGCAGGCTGATTCCCCCTTTTTACACATTGCGGCAGGCAGTCCCCCCTTTTTACACATTGCGGCAGGCAGTCCCCCCTTTTTACACATTGCGGCAGGCAATCCCCCCTTTTTACACATTGCTGCAGGCAGTCCCCCCTTTTTACACATTGCTGCAGGCAGTCCCCCCTTTTTACACATTGCGGCAGGTATGCCCCCCTTTTTACACATTGCGGCAGGTAGTCCCCCCTTTTTACACAGTGCAGCAGGTAGTCCCCCATTTTTACACAGTGCGGCAGGTAGTCCCCCATTTTTACACATTGCGGCAGGCAGGCACAAGAAAGAAGGAAAGAAAGAAGGAAAGAAGGAAAGAAAGAAAGAAAGAAAGAAAGAAAGAAAGAAAGAAAGAAAGAAAGAAAGAAAGAAAGAAAGAAAGAAAGAGAAAGAAAGAAAGAAGAATTATACTTACCCTCTCCGCTGGCTCAGGCTCCTCGGTGCAGCGTCAGAGACGATTCCCGGGCTGGAGAGAAGGAGGAGGAGGGAGGCTGAGAAGGGAGCCGCAGCAGCGCTGTGTTACTGGTGGAGGCGCTGCTGCTGCTGCCCCTCTGCTTCCCTATAGGCTGTTCTCGGAAGACAGCCTATAGGGAAGCAGAGGGGCAGCAGCAGCAGCGCCTCCACCAGTAACAAAGCGCTGCTGCGGCTCCCTTCTCAGCCTCCCTCCTCCTCCTTCCCCCGTCTGTAGTACCGCTGCTCCTCTCCTCTCCTCTCTTCGCCGGGCGCTTGTGCGCTGCGGGCAGCGGTTGCCCGCAGCGCACAGCGGCATGTAATTAGTCAGTTTGACTCATTACATGCTTGGGCCCCTGGACAGAGGCGGGCCCCAGTGCACTGCACTGCCTGCACTGCCGGTAGTTCCGCCTCTGACACACACTGTGTGTATGTACAGTGAGTGTGTGTATGCTGTGTGCATGCATACTATGTATGTATGTTTGCATGTATACTGTGTTAGTATGTATGTATGTATACTGTGTGCACGTATACTGTATGTGTATGTATGATGTGTGCACGTATACTGTGTGTGTATGTATGATGTGTGCATGTAAACTGTGTGTACGTATGTATGCTGTGTTTGTAAGTATGCTACTATTCTGTTTGTGTGTGTATATGTCTATGTACAGAGGTTCTGTGTGTGTGTGTGTGTGTGTGTGTGTGTGTGTGTGTATATATATATATATATATATATATATACACACACACACACACACACACACACACACACACACACACACACACACCTTGTGCAGTGTGCTGGCTACTCAATTACGAACACACACACGTACGGAAACCCCCCCATGAAAATCCTGCGTTTGCCACTGATCACCAGCAGCTCAGCTCCCTCATCTCCCGGCTGCCAGAGCCTAATCACCTGCACCCCGAAGCAGCCGGCGAAGTTCCGACCAGCCCATGCCACGTCTGAAAGTCTGCCTCCAGCCCCTGATTATGCCAGAGGCTCCACCCCCAGACCGATCTGAGGCTCTGCCCCATTCCGTACGAAGCTCCGCCCCCAGCACCCTAGATTGCATTGACTGCACATAAGCCTCTTCTGTCTGCTGGTGTAGACTCTGGAGCAGCCGGGCAGCACATAATAAACGTAACAGGACAGTAGAACAGCAAGGTAGGTGGAGAGGGGTGGTGTCATAACTTAAGTATGTATGTTAAGAGGACAAGGGGCATAAGTTAAATATATTATAAAGGAGGGGGCAGGAAGCTCGAGTTATATAAATATATAAGGGAGGCTAGTGATCATAAGTTAAAAAAACATAAGGAGGAACAGGGCCACAAGTTCAATGTACAGGGGGTCAGGAAGCACAGCTTAAAAATGGAAGGGGGGAATGGGGGAAAAGCATAAATAAAATATATACTGTAATTGGGTGAGGTGACAGCATAAATATGTAAGGGGGCATGTGGCCAGTGGCGGAACTACCGCCAGTGCAAGCAGTGCCTTGCACTGGGGCCCGCCACTGTCCAGGGGCCCAAATCCAGCGCGGCATGTAATGAGTCAAACTGACTCATTACATGCCACTGTCCGCCACCTGCCGAGGAGAGGAGCGCTGCGCCACAGGGGGAAGGTGGAGGAGGGAGCCGCAGCAGCGCAGTGTAATTGGTGGAGGCACTGCTGCTGTTGTCCCTCTCCTTCACCATAGGCTGCCCTCCGCCGCTGTGAATGCTGGGAAGCGCATCCCAGCATTTACAGCGGCGGAGGACAGCCTATGGTGAAGGAGAGGGACAGCAGCAGCAGCGCCTCCACCAATTACACTGCGCTGCTGCGGCTCCCTCCTCCACCTCCCTCCTCCTTCTTCTCCCCTGCCCGGAATCATCATCCGCCATCAAGCTGCACCGAGGAACTTGACTGCCAGCGGAGACAGTAAGTATAATCTTTTCTTTCTTTCTTTCTTTCTTTCTTTCTTTCTTTCTTTCTTTCTTTCTTTCTTTCTTTCTATCTATCTATCTATCTATGACCGCCGGCATTACAGCCCCAACCCCTTGGTGTTACTCTTATATCATAGAATGGAACTTGTGTCAATAATCTGAAAGTGTATTATAGAGGGGTGAAGTTCTCTCCCATTAAAGGTCATACATTTGTCAAAAAAAATTGAATTACTCCATTTACTCACAGCACTGAGGTTGTGGGTTTGATTCCCACCGTTGTTATGTGTGGAGTTTGTACATTCTCCCCTTGTGTGCATTTCCTCTGGGTACTCCAGTTTCCACCCACAGGTCAATTGGCTCCCAACATAAATTAACCTTAGTATGTGTGTGCGTGTACAGTAGATGTGGTAGGGAATATAGATTGTAAGCGCCACTGGGCCTATGGATTGATAGCTATCCCACTCCTACCCATACACTTGTAGCTCAAATAGTCATAAACTGCTCACCTTTATGGTTATGTGAATTACCAGAGAGAGGCCAATGTTAATGTATTTACCTAATTTGTGTTTCCAGTGTGGGCTTATTTAATAACCACTATAAACATTCCAGCAGAATTTGAAAAAATTGTTTTCAAGGAGCACCATTTTCTTATTTCCCTTATTTCTCCTACTGGCGGCGCAGCCTGCAGAGGTAGAGGGGCAGGCATGGAAACATGTGAGGAGCAGCTGCAATACTGTAGACCTGTTCTCTCTGACCTTTACTAAGCACTGCTGCTGTATAGTAAGGCGGGTGATGAAGGAGAGGATGGGCCAGAATGTGAGGAATGGAGCAGAGTGATGAAGAAGAGGACGGGCCAGAATGTGAGGGATGGAGCAGAGTGATGGAGGAGAGGACGGGCCAGAATGTGAGGGATGGAGCAGAGTGGAGGAGAGGAGGGACCGGAGGATGAGGGAAGGAGCAGAGTGGAGGAGAGGAGGGACCGGAGGATGAGGGAAGGAGCAGAGTGACTGAGGAGAGGAGGGACCGGAGTATGAGGGAAGGAGCAGAGTGGAGGAGAGGAGGGACCGGAGGATGAGGGAAGGAGCAGAGTGACTGAGGAGAGGAGGGACCGGAGTATGAGGGTACGAGCAGGGTGATTGAGGAGAGGAGGGACCAGAGTATGAGGGAAGGAGCAGGGTGATTGAGGAGAGGTGGGACCGGAGTATGAGAGAAGGAGCAGAGTGATTGAGGAGAGGAAGGGCTGGAGTGTGAGGGATGGAGCAGTGTGATGGAGGAGAGGAGGGGCTGGGGTGTGAGGGAAGGAGCAGGATAATGTAGGAGAGTGTGAGGAATGTCCATGTAGAGGAGCTAGAAGGGAGCAGTCACCAGGACTGTAAAGAAGATGTAGAGCACAGTTTGAAGTTAAGTAGTTAATGCTAATAATATGTATGATCCTGTATTGGTTTTGAGAGTTGCTGTTTTGGTGTATATTGGAGTGAGGTGTATGTGGGTCACGAGAAAAAGACTCAGCTTGGAACCCCCTACCCCGCTTTTAACACGTTTTTTATATGTCATCAGTGTGATGTTAGTGTATTAGAATGCTTAATATTTGAAGACACTCCCTTACTAATATGTGTAAGCCTGAGTCTTCAGTGATGGTCCCTGGGACCAGGGGGATGCTGGGAAGTGGGTGGTCCAGTGTGCAGTGTGCCTGGAGTTGGTGATGGAATAAAACAGCACAGCAGTGAACTCACATGTCTCTGTGTCCTTATGACTGGATTTACAAACATATGAACAAAACATGGTGTCAGAAGAAGTTTAACTTGGACTGCTAGTGCTCTCAGAGTGTGAAAGAATCCTGCAGCAGTCTGTAAGGCTGTGATACTCAGTGTCTGCAAAGCCTGCCGTGTGCTCCTCTTTTCAAACAGTGAGTAACCATGGATAAACTAGCTCCTCCAACCGGCATGCTGATGTCTGGTAACTTGTCTGAAAACTGGAAAAGATTTAAGCAAAGGTTTAATATATATCTTGCTGCATGTGGAGCTGATACAGAGGCTGACAAAACTAAGGCATCCATTTTCCTCCATGTGATAGGAAAGGATGTGCTGGACATTTATAATAGTTTTCAGTTTGCTGAGGGCAGAATATGGTGCTATCTTCTATAATGCAAAAGTTTGAAGATTACTTTGTGCCATGGAAAAATGTGACATATGAAAGATATGTTTTTCACATGTGATCAGAAGTCTGTAGATGGATTTGATCAGTATGTTACAGAGCTGCAATCACTCAGTAAAACCTGTGAGTTTGGTGATTTAAAGGATTCACTGATTAGAGATTGTATTGTCTGTGGAATACCTGATAATGGACTCAGAGAGAGACTGCTGAGAGAGCAAGACCTAACACTAGACAAGGCAGTGACTATGTGCAGATCTGCAGAAATAACTAGATTTCAAGCAAAAAAGTTACACAAGAAAGTTGATGCTGCTGTACATGTAGTGCAGAAAACAGAGCCAAGCAAAACTCCATTCTCAAGAATGAAGCAGTATAAGCCACAGTTTAATAAGGAAATGTGTAGTAGATGTGAAAATGCTCACAATCCTAAAATGTGCCCGGCTTATGGTAAAACCTGCATGAAATGTGGTAGACTTAATCATTTTGCCAAATGCTGTAAAATGAAAAGTGAAACAACCAATGTGCATGCTGTTAAACAATCAGAGGAATTCTTTGTGGATTGCATTGAACTTTGCAGTGCAGATAAGAAAGAATGGATTGTCCCTTTAACTGTGAACGAGATTGTCATTCCCTTTAAGCTTGATACTGGCGCGTAGGTGAATTTAATATTGTTTCAAGACTATAAGACTTTTAGAGTACAACCTAAAATTCATCCAGCCAAAGTGAAAGTTACAGGGTACACTGGGGAGGAAATTCCTGTGAAAGGTACATGCTTAGTGACACTGAAATATAAGGGACAACAGTTTAAAACATCTCTACTGATTGTGGATAAAAATGTGCAACCGATTCTAGGATTAAGTTCCTTTGAGAAACTAAGCTTGCTAAAGAAAGTTTTTATGGTGACATCACAAGTAGAAGATGACTGCAAATCGATGTTTACAGAATACAGAGACTTGTTTGAAGGTCTAGGTTGTTTGCCTGGAGAGCATAAAATAAATATAGACACGCAAGTTTCTTCAGTGATACACCCCTGTAGGAAAGTGCTGTTTGCGCTGAGAGAAAAACTGAAACAAGAGTTAAATCGCATGGAAGCCTTGGGTGTGATACAGAAAGTTGATGAGCCTACTGAATGGATAAGCTCCTTAGTTTTTGTTGAAAAGAAAAATGGACAACTCAGAATATGTCTAGACCCCAGAGAGTTAAACAAAGCTATTAAACGAGAACATTTCAAACTACCAACCAGAGATGAAATCATGTCGCAATTTGCTGGAGCAAAATGGTTCAGTAAATTGGATGCATCTTCAGGATTCTGGCTAATGAAGCTAGATGAGGCCAGCTCAAAGCTTTGTACATTTAATACATCAGAAGGTCGATACAGATTTCTTCGACTACCATATGGAATGTTGTCTGCTCTAGAAGTATATCACAAAAAGATACACATGATTTTTGAACATATTCCAGGTGTTGAAACAATGATGGATGACATTATTGTCTGGGGATCTACAAAGGAAGAACATGATTCTAGATTGAGACAAGTAATGGACCTTGTCAAGAAAGGGAATCTAAAGCTAAACAAGGACAAATGTGAATTTGGCGTGAATACACTTACCTTTATGGGCGACGTGGTCTCGGATCAAGGTGTAAGACCAGACCCAAGGAAAATATCAGCCATAGTGAACATGGAACGTCCTAACAACAAAGACGATGTCAGAAGATTCCTAGGAATGATTACATACTTAAGAAAGTTTATTTCTCAACTCTCTGAACGAACAGCCTCTCTTAGATGGTTGTTGGACAAAGATAACGAGTGGATGTGGTCACATGAACAAGAAAAAAGTTGGCAAAACTTGAAACAGATAATTACAGAGCAACCAGTGCTAAAATTCTTTGATCCTGCGAAAAGAATAAGAATTTCAGCAGATGCTTTGCAATTTGGCCTAGGCTCAGTGCTGTTACAAGAACATGAGGATGCATGGCAACCAGTAATCTATGCATCAAGAGCACTGACAAGTGCTGAAACAAGGTATGCTCAGATAGAAAAAGAACTTCTAGTGATCACATATGCATGTGAGCGATTTCATCAGTTTGTGTATGGTCAAACATTTACAGTGGAAACTGACCACAAGCCATTGGTAGCTATTATGAGTAAATCATTACCGGACTGTCCCATGAGAATTCAACGAATGCTTATCAGACTACAGAAATATGATGTACACTTGCTGTACTGTCCCGGCAAATACATGTACATTGCTGATACACTTTCTCGTGCTGTGGACAAAAGTGGAGGTTCCAAAAATCTGATGGATGAAGAGATAGAAGCCTATGTTAATCTGATCGTTGCTTCTCTACCAGAATCTCTTGCAAGACAAGAACAGATTAGGAAAGAAACTGAGACAGATGACACAATGAAAGTGTTGAAAGATATCATTCTGAAAGGTTGGCCAGCAGAAAAACATGCGTGCCCGCTGTCTATCCATGATTATTGGATGTACCGCAGTGACCTTACAGTTGTCGATGGTATTATTTACAAAGGCAATAGGTTTGTCATACCTGCACGACTAAGAAAAACTATGCTGTGCAAGATACATGAAGGCCACTTAGGAGAAGAAAAATGTAAGCGGAGAGCGCGTGAAGTTATGTATTGGCCAAGAATGAACCAAGACATAGCACAGACTACAGCTACATGTGAATTATGTCTTACGTATAGACCGAAACAACAAGTCGAGCCACTGAGTCCTCACGCAGTGCCAGAGAGACCGTACCAGAAAGTTGGCACAGATTTGTTTGATTGTAATGGGAAAACGTACATTGTCGTGACTGATTATTACTCTAACTACCCTGAGGTGAAGACACTACATACAACTACTAGTAAAGCTGTAATCAATTGCATGAAGTCAATCTTTGCAAGGCATGGTGTTCCTATGGAAGTGTTCACTGACAATGGTCCTCAGTTTTCCAGTGCTGAATTTAGACAATTTGCTGATGAGTGGGAATTTGTCCATACTACGTCAAGTCCCCAGTATCCACGCTTAAATGGGTTGGTGGAAAGTTCAGTAAAAACTGTAAAGAGTCTCATGAAAAAAGCTCAAGAAGGTAAAGAAGATTTCTACAAAAGTCTTTTAATCTACCGCAATACACCTTTACAGAATGGACTTTCTCCTGCACAAATGCTGATGGGAAGGAGGATTAGAGCAAATCTCCTGATACATGATGAACTGCTTAATACACATAACTCAGCGTTGGTCAGACTGAGTAAGGAACGTCAACAGGCGAAACAGAAACTATTCCATGAAAAGCGAGCAAAAAGCTTATCTGATCTAAAATTGGGTGACCAAGTCCGTCTCAGGGATCACGAGAAAGGTATTTGGGTGCAGAAAGGTATTGTGCAAGCACAAGTAGCACCAAGATCTTATACTATACGTACAGAGGGTGGAACGGAAGTAAGAAGAAATCGGGTGGATTTAAGATCTCAACCTAACCATAATGAAGACAACATGACTGAAGAATACCCTTCATCTGACATGTATGATGATCCTGATAATGGTAAACAAACCACGATTCTAGAAAGGTCCAACATGGTCGATGAAACACAGACTGTGTATGAAAGACCCAAAAGGGAAATACGTAGACCTGAGAGACTCATTGAAACGTGTTAGATGATGTTCTTAATATGACGTTGTTAATTGTTGCATTGAAGCGTACAGGGCTTATCTTTAAAGAAAAGAGGATGTGATGTTAGTGTATTAGAATGCTTAATATTTGTAGAGACTCCCTTACTAATCTGTGTAAGCCTGAATCTTCAGTGATGGTCCCTAGGACCAGGGGGATGCTGGGAAGTGGGTGGTCCAGTGTGCAGTGTGCCTAGAGTTGGTGATGGAATAAAACAGCACAGCAGTGAACTCACATGTCTCTGTGTCCTTATGACTGGATTTACAAACATATGAACAAAACAATCAGACCATCCAGATGCCCCTTATATACCTCCAACTAGATACGCCCCCTCATAGACTCCACCCCCTATTTAGGGCTACTTCAGAGATCTCCCTGGCTGCTCTTCCATCCAAATCTTTCCATGCATTCATAGATGCAGAGCAGAGCTGGAGTACAAAACCTGGCGAGTTGCAGCACACACTAGGCCCTAGGATCTCCTCTCCTATATTTAAGTGTTTTCTGTTGCAGTAAGTTTATCTGTGTTGTCTGTATCTTTAAGTAGCATCTGTCATTAAATGTGTGTGTCAGTAAGGGGTATCGATCATTAAGTGGTGTCTGTGTTAGTAAATGGTATCTGTGTCAGTAAGTGGTGTCACTGATGCTCTGTATTATATGGTGGTCACAAACTTTTTCTTGTTATAGTTAAGTATTAAGTGGTTGAAGGTAAGCACTAGTTATGACCTCCATGGTGATAGTCCATGCAACAACAAATGGTAGGTTATTCACCAAACAGTGTAGAGTAAACTGAGTAACTTTAGCCAAAAGTCTGCTACCAGGGGCAACTCCAAAAGCAATGGAACAGGTTTGCCTCTGCTGCCTGACACAGACTATCTATGAGACAGGGAGGAACCTTCAATAAAGCCTTGATGTGGCCCTAATACAGATCCTGTGGAATATATTTAGAAATAACTCCTTACATAATGGCTGGAATAAGGCTCCAGTAGTGTCGTTAGCAGATCATCTAAGTCAAGACAATTCTGCAGTCACTGAAGCACCCCAGTTGTTATCATCATTGAGCCACTTGTAATAAATGGAAATTGCCTTATTTGAAGAGGCCTTTGACCAAGAAGACATCCAAGAGATTAAACTAGTCCAGGGCAGAAAAATGTAGGTTTTGTTTATTTATTATTATTATTTATTAAGTTTCTTATATAGCGCAGCAAATTTCGTTGCGCTTTACAATTTGAAATAACAATAACAAACTGGGTAATAACAGTGATAGAGGTAGGAAGGCCCTGCTTGCAAGCTTACAATCTATAGGGAAATAGCACCTTTCCTTGTGTACATATGCCTATCTATTGCATAGAATGAGAAGACATGTGAGAATATGTGTGGACTGTACAGAGTGGATGCAATTTGATAGGAAGGTTTAGGAAAGTTATGTGGGCGGTTCTGGAATTTGATACGCTTGCCTAAAGAGGTGAGTTTTCAGGGAACGCTTGAAGGTTTGGAGACTAGAGGAGAGTCTTATTGTGCATGGTAGGGCATTCCACAGAGTGGGTGCAGCCCGATGAAAGTCCTGCAGTCGTGAGTGGGAGCGAGTAATGAGTGTGGATGAGAGACGCAGGTCTTGTGAAGAGCGAAGAGGTCGGGTTGGGAGATATTTTGTGATAAGCGAAGTGATGTACGTTGGTGTAGTTTGGTTAATGGCCTTGTGTGTGAGTAAAAGTATTTTATATTGAATGCGGTAGAGTACAGGTAACCAATGGAGGGACTGACAGAGTGGATCTGCAGACGATGAACGTCTAGCGAGGAAGATAAGCCTCGCCGCTGCATTCAGAATGGATTGTAGTGGTGAGAGTCTCGTTTTGGGAAGACCAGTTAGGAGACTATTGCAATAATCAATGCGGGAGATAATGAGAGCGTGGATTAGAGTTTTAGCAGTGTCTTGTGTAAGGTATGGTCGTATTTTGGATATGTTTTTTAGATGCATGTAACATGATCTTGAGACAGATTGAATGTGGGGAACAAAGGACAGATCAGAGTCAAGGATGACACCTAGGCAGCGAGCTTGTGGGGTAGGGTAGATAGTCGAGTTTTCAACAGTGATAGAGATATCAGGTTGGTACCTACTATTGGCCGGTGGAAATATAATTAACTCTGTCTTTGAAATATTCAGTTTGAGGTGGCGAGATGTCATCCAGGATGAAATGGCAGAAAGGCATTCAGTGACACGGTCCAGTACAGATAGGGACAAGTCAGGAGAGGATAGGTAGATTTGAGTATCATCTGCGTACAGATGATACTGAAAACCAAAAGAGCTGATTAGTTTACCAAGAGATGAGGTATAGATAGAGAAAAGCAGAGGACCCAAGACTGAGCCTTGCGGTACTCCAACTGAAAGAGGTAGCGAAGAGGAGGTAGATTCAGAGAAGCTAACACTGAAGGAACGATTAGATAGGTAGCATAGGAACCAAGAAAGGGCTGTGTCTTTAAGACCTAGGGATTGTAGTGTCTGTATGAGAAGAGAGTGGTCTACAGTGTCAAATGCAGCAGATAGATCTAGAAGAATAAGTAGTGAGTAGTGGCCTTTAGACTTCGTAGTGACCAAATCATTAACCACTTTAGTCAGTGCTGTCTCTGTGGAATGTTGGGAATGGAAGCCTGACTGAAGTGGGTCCAACAAAGTGTATGAGTTAAGAAAGTGTGTGAGTCGAGAGTAGGCAAGTCTCTCAAGTAGCTTAGAGAGGCAAGGGAGCTGAGAGATAGGGCGGTAGTTTGAGAGAGCATTAGGGTCAGAATTTTGTTTTTTTTAAATGGGAGTAATCACTGCATGCTTGAAGAGTGAAGGAAAAATACCAGTAAAGAGAGAGAGATTACAGATGTTAGTTAAGGTAGGGATGAGCACCAGAGACAGAGCTTTACTTATTTGTAGGGTAAAGGATCAAGAGGAGAGGTAGTAGAGAAGCAGGATGAGAAGAGTGATGATACTTCATCTTCATTTGTGGGATCAAATGAAGAAAGAGTGCCAGAGGGTTCAGGTAAAGAACGGAGCAGGTCACTGGCTGCCGAAGAGCACACCATTTCATCTCAGATCTTATCAATCTTCTCCTTGAAGTAGGAAGCAAGATCCTGTGCCTTGATAGTGGCGGGTGGGGTAGGTGTGGGAGGATTTAGAAGTGATTTAAATGTATTAAAGAGTCATTTGGGGTTAGAGGCTCGAGCAGAGATAAGAGTTTGGAAATATGTTTGTTTGGCAGTGTCCAGGGCATTTTTATAAGAATGGTAGACAGTCTTATATGTGAGGAAGTCACTTGAAATCCGAGATTTACGCCACTGTTTGTTGTCTTCAGAAATGGAAAGTAGGCAAATGAGAGAAGAGCCAGCGTTTCATATACCATATGACCTGAGCCTCACATCATTACGCTGTGCTGTTGGTGGGCTCTACACCTTTCATTATGTATATCTGTCTGTAACTCCTTGCTTCCCTCCATTCCCCTACTCACATGCATCATAACACATACACTGGAGAGTGGGTACTAATTACCCGGGCCCAGGTTTGTTGGAGGGCCCATGGGGGCCCAGGACATCTGCTAATTGGGATATTGACCCCATTTGCAGTTTGCAGTCTCAGATCCAGCAATTAACTTTTTTTTATTTTTTTTAGCATGTTGCCCCACCTCCTTAGATTTGGTCACGCGACCCAGGGCCTAAGTCCATGGCCGTTCTCAGCGGCCATGCTAGTGACCATAGATAGCAGGTGCAATTACCTATTGTAGCTCATGCAATCATTTATAAAGAATGTATCATTAAAATGCTTACTCACATATTCACATTAAGTAGGTAAAGTATACTTGCCTATGCTTTAGTAATGTCTAGAAGACACCAGGTTTTCAGCGAGTCCCCACAGACTCACAGTAGAGTAGTTCACCCTGTCAAACCTTGCCCACTTTCTAGTGAAATAGGCAGGATAGAAGTCACTGTTCTCAGCTAATTGTGTAATCATGGCCGAACCCACACTTTGTGATCTATAGCATTGCTTCAAAGGAAGTGGGTCCTTATGATGCAATGTCCACAGATCCCCCACAGTGGGAATTCTACCAAAGAGTCAAACTTCAGGCATCAAATTTTAAGTTTCAAAAGCTATGACACCATAGCTAGCAGTGAAACAATCTTTTCAACGTAGACTTTTCCAAGCCATGGACTCTGACCATCCAGTACTGGAATTCAGTGGATAAAGCAGTTCGATTCCAAATATGCATTAAAAAATCTCTATTCTTATTCAAAATGTAACTGTTGATTTACTCTAAATACCCCGCAGTCAGCAATATACAGCACCCGGCCTCAGGGGCGAATTTAGGGGTCATGGCATCCCTAGGCACTACAGTAATGGATGCCCCCTTTTGCCTAATTTTATTATTTTTAATGATTCGTTATAAGCCCTCATTTGATGATTGGAAATTGAATATAATAACAAAAGAGCCATGAACTATGACAATTCTTTAAATTATTTATACATATTTACTTAGTAGGACAGCTTACAAGGGCAGTCCTTCCCATTTACAGTCTACTTAAGATGTTGTATGGTACAGTAGAGTGGAAATATTTTGCAGTTACTGGTAAATTGTGGTCTGACAGCACTAAAGTAGCATCCAAGTGCTGCCCCCTGACAAGTACTGCCCCTAAGACTGGTTCATTCCCAAGCCATTGGGTTTTAAAAATAAATAGCCCGACAGAGATAGTAATGTTAAAAAGACTGATTACTTTACTTTCTAAACACATATACCTACATAAGTATAAAAGCATAATTCACAACAATATCTATTAATTTACATTTTGATACATCAATCAGATATGATGAAGAGGACAGACAGGGTCAAACAGTCTTAAACAAATTCATACTAGGTTGGATAAAAAATGTTACTCGATATAATTTGTTAACTAGATAAAAGGGTTAAAAAAATAAAACAACTTCATAGAAAGTTTAACTCAGTCCAAAAAAAAAAAAAAGCCCTGGTCCCCCCCTCTTTCCTTTGCTGGAAAGGCTGAGAGTGAGCGAGTAGGATTAAGGCATGCTGCAGCATGAAGCAACACACAGTGCATATTAAAAGACAGGATTTACTGTTGACTTACATTTTTCAAATGGGTGTATGCCGTACTATCAGTTTGCTGAGGATTTATGTATCACTTCAATTGTTTTACATCCTGCGCCAACTCCCACAAAATGACAGCGTGCCAAAAACCTCCATTATTACTGAGCCCAAAAGATCATTTCTAGATGAGAGTAAATGTGGCTCCTTAAGTTAACCATTACTTCATGGGCTTATTGTCTCGTGATGGCAAAATAGGAGGGAGTAGCACGTGGCAGATCAGGTTTGAAACGAAGACATTCATTTATCATGGTAAAAGGATACAATGATTTTCACACATTGTAATCATGCACTTATTGTGCTGGGTAAATAATAGACGCACAAGGCAGCATATATCATTTGTGGTGCATTTGTATTGCTTGATAACATTGCCAGCAGCTGGGGTAGCAAATGATCTATTACAAATATAGGAGCTTATATCAGGAGAGTAATTAAGGGGTTGATATATCAAGCAGTGAAAAGAGTGGAGTAGTGGACTAGTGGAGAAGTTACCCCCAGCAACCAATGAGCTTCTATCTATCATCTTATAGAATGTATTTGATAAATGTTTTCTTGATATTGATTGGTTGCTATGGGCAACTTCTCCACTGGTCCACTGCTCCACTCTCTATCCTCCAAGTCGCCGCTCAATAGTCACATCTTCTTCATCCCATCTTATATACATTCCTTTTAGATATCTCCATCTTTAAACACTGCAATATACTAATTGCATATTTACCAATCTAACACAGGAACCTGAACTATATTATATATATATACATCTCCTAATATCAATATCTTCATTCCAACTGTTACCCAACACTGTAGCAAGCTAAATACATCTTTGCTAATCTAGCACAGATGTCTAAACTACTGTGCATACAGATTCACTTAATATAGTAAGTATCTTTTACAGAAAACTATGTAAACACTTCTTCTGGCCTTGATTACTCCATCTCAATACATTACCCAACTCTGCAGCTCGCTAATAATATTTTTACCCGCCTGATACTGGTTACTGAGCTATGGGCCTAATTCAGAGTTGATCGCAGCAGCAAATTTGTTAGCAGTTGGGTAAAACCATGGCCCTCATTCCGAGTTGTTCGCTCGCAAGCTACTTTTAGCAGCTTTGCACACGCTAAGCCGCCGCCTACTGGGAGTGAATCTTAGCTTATCAAAATTGCGAATGAAAGATTCGCAATATTGCGAAAAGACTTCTCTGTGCAGTTTCTGAGTAGCTCGAGACTTACTCTTCCAGTGCGATCAGTTCAGTGCTTGTCGTTCCTGGTTTGACGTCACAAACACACCCAGCGTTCGCCCAGACACTCCCCCGTTTCTCCAGCCACTCCCGCGTTTTTCCCAGAAACGGTAGCGCTTCTTCACACACTCCCATAAAACGGCCTGTTTCCGCCCAGAAACACCCACTTCCTGTCAATCACATTACGATCACCAGAACGAAGAAAAAACCTCGTAATGCCGTGAGTAAAATACCTAACTGCATAGCAAATTTACTTGGTGCAGTCGCAGTGCGGACATTGCGCATGCGCAGTTAGCGGAAAATCGCTGCGATGCGAAGAAAATTACAGAGCGAACAACTCGGAATGACCACCCATGTGCACTGCAGGGGAGGCAGATATAACATGTGCAGAGAGAGATAGATTTGGGTGGGGTGTGTTCAAACTGAAATCTAAATTGCAGTGTAATAATAAAGCAGCCAGTATTTACCCTGCACAAAAACAAAATAACCCACCCAAATCTAACTCTCTCTGCAAATGTTATATCTGCCACCCCTGCAGTGCACATGGTTTTACCCAACTGCTAACAAATTTGTTGCTGCGATCAACTCTGAATTACCCCCATATCCATAGTCACTGTAACCATTCCAGAAAATTATCCAATAAGCAATCCCATTTAACATACATGCCTACCCATTTTTTGTCTAGGTTCTCACAACTCAGATATGAAAGATATGTAAACGCTGCATTGTAAAATATTAATTCTCTTTAATGATTGCTGTTCTAATTTTTGAAGATTGAAAGTATTGTGTTGAAAAATACTAGGCATTGGGAAGTTAATTCATTTATGCAGTATTCAGGATAAGATGGAGATTTATGAAATCTTGGAGAGAGATAAAGTACTAACCAATCAGCTCCTGTCATATTTTCAAAGACAGTCTGTAAAATGACAGGAGCTGATTGGTTAGTACTTTATCTCTCTCCACTTTATCTCATTCCAATTGTTGATAAATCTCCCCCTAAATCTTACCAATCCCACTATATGCAGTCGTCATGCATAGATCTAAAGGGGATGTAGTTGGCATCCCGACGTACGGGATGCCGGCGGCCAGGAGACCAATGCCGGAATCCCAATACCTGCCGGAATGCCAGAATCCCAAACGTAAGAATGCCGGGGAGGGTTAGGGCTGGGCTGCTGGGTGGATTAGGGATAGGCTGCGGGGGAGGGTTATGGTCAAGGGAAGGGTTAGGATTAAAACTAGTTTACTTGAGCACCCTTGACGGTATTATGGCATTCGGGATGCAGGGGACGGTATTCTGACCGCCAGCATCCTACATGCCAGCATCCCATCTTAAGGCCTGTTTATAAGAACACCCACTTTCTTTTTGCTCTCACCCTTTCTGGCCTACATGAATCAGACCTCCATTGTGAAAATGTATACTGCTATGTACATTGTAGATCACTGCCTACATTTTCATGATCTGCACCAGTGCTTATAAGTCATGATAATGCAACCAGTCATCTCACTAGCAGCCAGTGATGCCACTAGAGCAGAGGTTTGAATATTACTTCTTTGCACAAAATGGCTGAAGTGCTCTTATCTCAGTGATGTCACTAAACGTTAGCACATTGGTAGACTATATTCTCATAGTAATATTTCTCACAGAGCGATTTCTGTCTTAGAACAAAAGCGACAAGCTTAGAACATGCATGGAAGTGAGACAGAGTAATCCATAAGCACTGTAACCGTATCTGATGAATCTGAATTTCCTGTAATGATCTTGAGTTTTAACGTATTTTATTACAGCAGTGTTTTAAGCTTCTCTTTTGATTTATGACTGGAACGTATAAATAAAGCTGGTTTAATCCCCTTAAATCCTATTATTAGTGGTGTCCATTGTAAATGGGAACTGTGTGTACAATATCCACTTGTACAATACACTCTTTTGAGTGAAACACGCAATGACGAGATGTCAATTCACTAAATGTTCACGCCTGGAGCTATGTGCTATTTGCTTCACTGGAAAAAATATTTGTCCTTTTATAACAATGTCTTGGCAAAGAGTTGTATAGAAAATTATGTATATACTTGAACCCAGTGAATATCAAGAATAATAATGTACCTACTAGAGCTACAAACTAAAGTTTTCATTATTGTTTTGAAAATTTAGTTACTGAGTGGCCGTCTTGGACTTTAATCAAGCAATGTTACCTGTTCAAATAAACAGACACTTGATTATAGCAAAACAAGGTTACAGCTTCATTGGATAGATAGTATGGCTAAAAAATAAAAATGCACCATGTATCCATCCATGCTCCAAACCATATAATGAGTGATGGTCCCACATGCCTGCCTAAAATATCATGAAACTAGAACCCGATGCAACAAGACCACATTTTTGCCATCACTCAAGATCCCACTGCATAGGCAAATAGCAATAGCAATATTACATAATATTAGAGCTGCCACTACAACATGCAGTTTAAGGGACAGACCAACATAAATCTCAACTGTCACAATTTGTGCGGGACAGTCCCTATTTTTGGGACTGTCCCACCTGCGTGCTACAGTGTGCCGTGGTGGGAGTGGGGGGGGGGGGGGGGCATATGGGAGGCTCCTGTCCATCCTGTCAGAGCAGCGGTAAATAGACGCTGCGCGCATGCCATTCACGGAGACAAGAGGGACTGGGGGCATGCTAGCTGCTGACAGAGCGCTGGCCATGCCCCCACAGTGACGGGCAGTTAAATATGTTTGATACAGCCTATACTGCAGGCCATCTATAGTGTTTAAATTTAATAATGTATTCCATAAAGTATCCAGTGTATAAAAGACCAATGTGTGCATTAATGTCCAAGGTCAGTACCAGGTTCTTCTACAGCTCCCCCAGACTTTTGCACTTGCTCCATTGGTCCACAGAGTGGAAGATTATGGATCGTATTTGGAAACACCCGTCTAGAAATCCTACATTTGCTCCTGCCTTGCATGGCTGTTCCTGATGACTCTGACTCAGACCCAGGTAAAATGTTCCCCTTTCTCCCCATACAGCAACCTTTTGTGGTTTTGGAATACTTACAACTCCCATATATTTAGGAGAAATTTGCAAAGATGCTATGCTAAATCCATAACTCCAAACCATTTTTGAGACCTCCGATATTGGGAGATATGCTTAAATACAAAGGTGAAATAGCAAATTGAATCATATCAGTTATACATACTGTGACATTACTAGCCATACTCCTGAATGATTCCACCAATATATACAAGCTATTTTGTTATGTAAGATAAGTTTCTCAACATTTTATTTAAGCACTAATTTTATTTTACCATCACAGACTACCAATCTCTGTCATATATATCAACATTCAGGATTCTTTTGGCCACTCTCTGATTTTCAAATAACTATACCCAAATTCCAAACTGTCTAGTAAAAACTGGACTGTTGGCAGACAGGTAGTATATTACTGTATACCAAATATCACTTTCAGCAAGAACATTTATAGCAAACTACCACTTTATTTTTTGTGAATACTTTAATAAAGGTATCTCATTAATTATTTTCCCTTTAACCATGAGTGGGCTGCGTTGAGGGTGTTCTTGGAAAGTCAATGTCAGAATATATATATATATATATATATATATATATACATATATACATATAGCTTGTATATGGACCGGCACTCATCCCTCCATGACCAGCATACCCCGGTGCCCCCTGGTAGAGTTCTGCAGACTCTCAAATAGACAACAGCGGCCCTCGAGGATTATCAAATCAGCAAAGTGTATTCATGGCACACAAAAAAGCCTATTTTTTAGTGTGCCATGAATACACTTTGCTGATTTGATAATCCTCAAGTGCCGCTGTTGTCTATTTGGGAGTCTATATATATATATATATATATATATATATATATATATATATATATACAAAACAGATACTCTCCCTTTTGCGCTATTAAACAGAAAGTGAGAAAGGATTGGGTTAAGGCTGCCAAATTCCACTAAGTCCCTTGTTAGGAGGGACTAAAAAGATACAAATATGTGCCAGTAGAGGAATGGGCGCACTTGGGTTGTTTTTCCACCCAATATTCAATGGGGAAAAACAGCAGTCTCCCTAAGATATTTACTCCTAATTCGTGAGCATAAAACCACATTTAACATGTTCCATGTAAAATTTATTACAACATAAAAGCAATGATATAAAACGGTATAGTATCTCTTCTTGCAGATAACACCATATAGTACAGATATCTACTGGTAAGGTAAGATTTATTATTTATTATTTGTGAGTACCGCTTTTAAATATGGCTCCATTTAGCACTTTATGTGAATGGAATCCCTTGTTTTCACTATGTCCTGCTTATTTTGTAAATAGGGGGTGTTATTATGACTATTAGTAACAATATGAAAGTTTATTAATATTATCTTATGAGATGATGAGAATTAACTCAACATTCTGAATTTCAAGGATAACATATGGTTATCGATATTTTTAATACGTTTTATACCCCCTTGGGGAACCAATTTCACGTAAGATTTAATCGAATTAATGTATTTTCGAAACTAGTGTATCCTTCTCCCCCCCTTTCTAAAGGGAGTTTATTAAATTAAAACTTCTCACACCTGGTATGAGCAAGTTCTCTGTCTCAAGAATCATATTCCTCTAATTTACCAGGTTACACACGCATATGAAATTGTGGTAGACCTGTGTATTTGAACTTGTTATCCAAATCCCTAAATCATAAGGTATGTGTTTCAATCTACTAGCACATTAACCAATTTATATAAAGGCTGTTACGTTATATATCTCTAATTAGTGAATATTAATAATTTTTGTTAGGTCACATACCTATTTGAACTTGCGTTCAGGCCTATGCGTTTGAACTTGTTATTCAAGCACTTAACCATAAGGTATGTGTTCAATGTACATATATATTCATTTATTTGTTATTATTGAGCCCAGTATTATGCAGAATATGTTATTAATTGTTAGTACTAAAAACGTATATTTCCCCAATTAGGCTTAATCTAACTTTCACCTGTGTACCCCACCGGTGTGTGGTTTTTTCAAGTATACAGAATACGTAATTGCCATTTCATTGATGCACTAACAGTATTTATCAAGCACTAGAGGTATGCCATATGTAATTATTATGTTCTTGTGATGATGAACTCCTCTTTATGTGTCTATTTCTTTCTCTTTGGTATAATTGTGAATTCTTTGTTCTGAGATTGTATCACATAATTGTTTTCCATGGATATGTTAAGATCATCCTCCTTGTATATTATACCATATGTGTATGTATATTTTTTCCTCACATATTTATATATATATTTGTATATTTTGCCCATGTTTTAAGTTCTGTCTTGCATTTTTCCTCGTTTATTGACATGTTCCTTCATATTATTGTTTTAATCAGGATAAGATTCTGATATAAATATTTTATATATATTTTTAGACATACCCCTGATGAAGTCTTAGAGTAAGACGAAACGCGTCGGGTTATTTGTTCATAAACATCAAATCTCCGAATTGTCAAAGGAGAAGGAGGAATCTATCAAAGTTATTTCAACTGGTCCTCTGTACTATATGGTGTTATCTGCAAGAAGAGATACTATACCGTTTTATATCATTGCTTTTATGTTGTAATAAATTTTACATGGAACATGTTAAATGTGGTTTTATGCTTACGAATTAGGAGTAAATATCTTAGGGAGACTGCTGTTTTTCCCCATTGAATATTGGGTGGAAAAACAACCCAAGTGCGCCCATTCCTCTACTGGCACGTATTTGTATCTTTTTAGTCCCTCCTAACAAGGGACTTAGTGGAATTTGGCAGCCTTAACCCAATCCTTTCTCACTTTCTGTTTAATAGCGCAAAAGGGAGAGTATCTGTTTTGTCTATATTTCGTTGCTGTTAGTTACTCCCCATTGCTGCTAGGTGATATGCCTTTATTTAATGATCGGAAAAGTAGGAGTCAGAAATGTAAAACCATTTTTTTAGAGGATATGCAAGACATGGAACAAACGGAGGATGATAATGATGAGTATCATCATTTATTTATCGGTGGTCGCTCCGATCTTATCTGCATTTCTCATATATATATATATATATATATATATATATACACACACTGATAAAAAATAAAGGGAACACTAAAATAACACATCCTAGATCTGAATGAATTAATGAAATATTCTTATTAAATACTTTGTTCTTTACGTGGTTGAATGTGCTGACAACAAAATCACACAAAAATTATCAATGGAAATCAAATTTATTAACCCATGGAGGTCTGGATTTGGAGTCACACTCAATATTAAAGTGGAAAAACACACTACAGGCTGATTCAACTTTGATGTAATGTCCTTAAAACAAGTCAAAATGAGGCTCAGTAGTGTGTGTGGCCTCCACGTGCCTGTATGAACTCCCTACAACGCCTGGGCATGCTCCTGGTGAGGTGGCGGATGGTCTCCTGAGGGATCTCCTCCCAGACCTGGACTAAAGCATCCGCCAACTCCTGGACAGTCTGTGGTGCAACGTGGCGTTAGTGGATGGAGAGAGACATGATGTCCCAGATGTGCTCAATTGGATTCAGGTCTGGGGAACGGGCGGGCCAGTCCATAGCATCAATGCCTTCGTCTTGCAGGAACTGCTGACACACTCCAGCCACATGAGGTCTAGCATTGTCTTGCATTAGGAGGAACCCAGGGCCAACCGCACCAGCATATGGTCTCACAAGGGGTCTGAGGATCTCATCTCTGTACCGAATGGCAGTCAGGCTACCTCTGGCGAGCACATGGAGGGCTGTGCGGCCCCCCAAAGAAATGCCACCCCACACCATTACTGACCCACTGCCAAAACGGTCATGCTGGAGAATGTTGCAGGCAGCAGAACATTCTCCTTGGCGTCTCCAGACTCTGTCACGTCTGTCACATTTGCTCAGTGAGAACCTGCTTTCATCTGTGAAGAGCACAGGGCGCCAGTGGCGAATTTGCCAATCTTGGTGTTCTCTGGCAAATGCCAAACGTCCTGCACGGTGTTTGGCTGTAAGCACAACCCCCACCTGTGGACGTCGGGCCCTCATACCACCCTCATGGAGTCTGTTTCTGATCGTTTGAGTAGACACATACACATTTGTGGCTTGCTGGAGGTCATTTTGCAGGGCTCTGGCAGTGCTCATCCTGTTCCTCCTTGCACAAAGGCGGAGGTAGCGGTCCTGCTGCTGGGTTGTTGCCCTCCTACGGCCTCCTCCACGTCTCCTGATGTACTGGCCTTTCTCCTGGTAGCGCCTCCATGCTCTGGACACTACGCTGACAGACACAGCAAACCTTCTTGCCACAGCTCCCATTGATGTGCCATCCTGGATGAGCTGCACTACCTGAGCCACTTGTGTGGGTTGTAGACTCCGTCTCATGCTACCACTAGAGTGAAAGCACCGCCAGCTTTCAAAAGTGACCAAAACATCAGCCAGAAAGTATAGGAGCTGAGAAGTGGGCTGTGGTCACCACCTGCAGGACAACTCCTTTATTGGGGGTGTCTTGCTAATTGCCTATAATTTCCACCTGTTGTCTATTCCATTCGCACAACAGCATGTGAAATCGATTGTCAATCAGTGTTGCTTCCTAAGTGGACAGTTTGATTTCACAGAAGTGTGATTGACTTGGAGTTACATTGTGTTGTTTAATTGTTCCCTTTTATTTTTTTGAGCAGTATATATATATATATATATATATATATATATATGTATTTGCTTGCATTTAGTGACAATTCTCCAAGAATGGATAGCAAGTGGCCCTCCCCATTTAACATTGCTCTTGAAGATATTGTATTTTATTTTCTAAATGAATTGTGTTCATACCTTGTGTAATAATAATTCCATGTACTGTAGGTCAGTTCTTCAATAGTTGAAAGAGCTACAGTGATATCTTATTGACCATTACAAACCCCAAACCCAAGCAGGGGCAGATCAAGAGAGGGAAGGGTCCATGTGCAGCCTCCGTACCGGCTTCATCCTCTTTCGCCAGCAAACTCCTTAGTAGACTCTGGTACTGTATCAAATTGCCCTAATTATTTTTGTGCTATTGCATGTGGTGTATATTATTATATGATCTCCCACTGGGCTCACAAGCATGTCTGTTACAGTAATCCTATTGATGTTTGGCATGATGACCATTACTATTGTCTTATAACAATATGCTATATTCTAATTAGACTGAACAGTTTTTGGGGAATATTTACTAAAGTGTGGGTTTACAAAAGTGGAGAAATTGCCCATAGCAACCAATCACATTCTGGATATTATCTTCTAGAAGGGGCTAGATAAATGATAATTAAAATCTGATTAGGCAACATCTCTACAATTGAAAACCCACACTTTTATAAGTATACCTTTTGTCTTTATGTATCCTGTATACCAGGCATGTCACACTCAAAATCCCAACTGAGCCGAATAGTCAAGGTCTAAGATTTGTGTGCAAGGCAAGACAAAAGTCTTATATGTAATGATGGTTAGGGTTAGGCTGCGGAAGGGGAGGTTAGGGCTAGGCTGCAGGAGAAAAGGTTAGGGTTAGACACTTGGAGAGGGGGCGGTTAGGGTAAGGCTGCAGAATCGGAGGTTAGGATTAGGCACCCAGGGGGATGGTTATGGTTAGGCTGCAGGAAGTTATGTTAGGGTTAATCTGCTGGAGGGAAGGTTAGGGTTAGACTGCAGGAGGGGATGTTACTGTTAGGCACCCAAGGGGGCAGCTAGAGTTAGGCTAAAGGAGGGGAGGTTAGGGTTAAGCATCGGAGGGAGGGTTAGTGTTAAATTTGGACAAGGTTCATTAGCTCACTTGAATTTATACTCAACCCTGAGGATTCCCTGCTGGGAGTATTAAGAGTAACAAAGATACAAGTGCTGCTGCTGGAAAGTTTTAGCTGGGCATATAGACAGTGTGTAGCAGCATCACACCCAGTACCCCCAACTCCCCACACCCAGCAGAGGCACAGAGTATGGGGCACAGTATAGAAATATGGCTATGGCTACATCAATACACACACATTATTACTGGCAGTACTTAGAATTATGGGGGACACACACAGTCACGCACTTACTGGAGGGTTCTTTGCATACCCTGCACAGGGCAGGATAAAGTTGCTGTGTGCATATAGCCCCGCACAGTGTTATCACACTCACACATGGGCCTCTGTCAAGGAAGCGAGAGATGGGAGCCAGACACAGGATATGCCTCCTAGCAGAACATCCAGCCTCTCGCCACCGCCTTACCCAGCTCGTATGCTCACTCGTCTCTGCCTGTTTCCTGTCGCCATTGTCCGGGGTCAGCAGGGTGATGTGCTGTTGCTCTGCCGACATGTCAGCAGCACCTCAACTATACGCGCTGTGCAGGAAGAGTGTAGCCGGGAGGCTATCACCAGAGCTCAAGGATGTGGAGCTCCTCAGCCTCCTGCTGCAGCAGCTGCTATGAAGAACTGTCTGCCGCCATTAGCAGGAGCTGAAACAGCTTCAGCAGCATGCGCAGAACAAATGCTGCCCAATCAGAGTTGAGCTCGGTTCATGGAGGTGGGCCGCTTTCAATTTCACTCCGGCTGTGGAGCTTTTAGCGAGTGGATGTGTCCGTGCTGTCCCGGGGTGCTCTGTCCATGCAGTGTTCGTCCAGAGGTGTTGTTCTGTCCATCAAGGGGATGGGGCTGCTTTGTCTTCCAGGGGTGTTCTATCTGTGCAGTGTCCATCCAGCGATGCTGTGCTGTCCATCCATCCAGGGGGGCTGCAGTGTTGTTCATCAAGGGACTGAGATTGCTGTGTCCATCCAGGGGTGCTCTGTCAATCTAGGAGTGGTCTGCCCCAGTGTAAAAAATAAAAGCAAAAAATTAAATAAATAAAAAATACATTGTAATGTGAGGCAAAACAAACCCAAAACACACTTAATAAGAGTGAAAGTACATGGAAAGCAATTATAATGTACAGTACTTTCCTACCACTCCATCAATAGACTGGCAAAGCTCAGGCACTGAAGGGAGTCATACTCTCCTTGCAACAGTCGGGTGTCATTATTCCTGTTCCACAGTCTCAACATGGCCAGGGATTCTATTCTATGCTCTTTTTGGTTCAGAAACCAAATGGGTCATACCGTCCCATTCTGAATCTGAACTTGCTCAACAAATACCTCAAGGTAACCAAATTCCATATGGAAACTCTCCGTTCCATTGTCCTGGCTATGCAACCCTGGGAATTATATGGTCTCCCTGGATATACAGGATGTATACATCCATGTATCTATAGCACCCTGTCATCAACACTGTCTCTGCTTTGCCGTCCTACATCAACATTTCCAATTCCAGACCCTGCTCTGTCCATGGCTCCCAGAGTGTTCACCAGTCTCATGGTGGTGATGGCGGCTCACATCCGTCGACTGGGAATTCAAATACTCCCTTACTTAGATGATCCCTTACTTAGATGACCACCTCCTTCTTGTTCAGTCTCTGGAGGTACTGTACCGTCACCCACAGGTGATAATGTAATTTCTGCAGAGTCACGGATGATTGATCAATTGGGCCAAATTCTTGCTCATTCCATCTCAGAGGATGCTTCACCTTGGTGCACTACCAGATGCCCATGTACAACGCATCTTCCTTCATCTGGACAAAGTGACAGCAGTAGAGTTGCACATCTGCAATCTACTTCACAGGAAAAGAGTCTCGATCCACTCAGCAATGCAGACACTAGGTTCCATGCTATCCACCTTTGACATGGTGGAATATGACCAATTTCACTCCAGGCCTCTACAGCACCTGATACTCTCCAGACGGAATGGCTTACCGAAACAGATCAAATCTCAGACATTGATTCTGCCGCTGGATGTTCGGGTGTCCCTCTCATGGTGGCTACACACATCCAACCTGGACAAGGGGTGACCATTCTTGATTCCTCATTGGATGCTTCTCACCATGGATGCCAGTCTCCGGTGGTGGGGAGCTGTCACCGGAAGTCACTTGTTTCAGGGTTGTTGGTCTCTGATGGAAAGAGAACTCCTGATCAATTTCTTAGAACTTTGGGCAGTCAGACAACACCATGGCAGTAGATTATATAAATTGACAGGGAGGCACTCACTGGGCAGCAGTGATGCAGGAAGTAACTTGGATTCTCGCCTGTGCGGAACTCAATCTTCCAGCCATCTCTGCAATATTCTTTCCGGGAGTCCTCAACTGGGAAGCAGAATTTCTCAGTTGACAGAATGTTTATGCTGGACAGTGGTCTCTGCATCCAGATGTCTTTCAGCTTCTGGTGCACAAATGGGTTCTTCCAGATGTGGCTCTCATGGCCTCCAGACACAACCACAAAGTCCCAGTGTACGGGTCCATGATAAGAGATCCAGGAGCGAGCTTCGCGGATATGTTCACAGTCCCATGGACCTTTTGTCTGGTATATTTCTTCCTTCCAGTATCTCTCCTTCTCAGAGTACATTGCAAGTCCTCATCCTCGTGGCTCTGGCATGGAGCAGATGCCATTAGTTCACAGATATTCAATGTCTCTCCATAGATGAGCCCTTCCCTCTGCCACTCCAACCGGACCTGCTCTCTCAGGAGTCCTGCCTACATCTGGACCTGCCTCGCTTGTCCTTGACGGCGTGGCTATTGAAACATCCCTCCTAAGGGACAAAGGCTTTTCCGGGGCCGTGGTTCAAACTATGCTTCAAGCTCGGAAACCAGCCTCCGCACGCATATATTACCATAATTCTTAGGATCCCTTGGCTTGTAGACTTCTTACAGGTGGGCTTAGCCATTGGTCTTCGTCTGGCTTCTCTGAAAGTCCAGGTCTCAGCCTGGTTCCAGCAGAGACTGGCTCCCTTACCAGATGTGCGTACCTTCCTCCAGAGGGTATTCTGGATATAGCCTCCATTTTCCCTCCAGTTGCTCCGTGGGATCTCTCCTTGGTTCTTCAGGCCTTACAACGGACTCCTTTTGAACCATTGGAACTGGTGGACCTCAAGTGGTAAACTGCTAAGACTCTCTTTCTACTGGCCATAGCTTCAGCCCAAAGAGTCTCTGACTTGAGAGCTCTCTCCTGTCGCTCCCCCTTTTATGTTTCACCAGGACTGGCGGTCCTTCAGCCTAAACGGGGATATCTACCTAAGGTAGTGTCTCAATTCCACATCAACAAACCAATTGTGGTACCGGCCTTCCGGGAGCCTGGTCTTTCACAAGAGGAAGCTTTGTAGGATGTGGTAAATGCTCTCAGGATCTACATGGACCGTACTAGTTCCATTCGGAAAACGGATTTCTTATTTATCCTCTTTGGATTCCACAAGCAGGACTGGCCCATCAATAAGCAAACGTTGACACGTTGGCTCCGCATGACCATTTCACAGGCTTACACGTAGGCTGACCTTCCTGTTCTAAGTGCAGTCTCTGCTCACTCTGTGGGTCCTTAATGGGCAGCATACTGTGGAGCGTCTGCTGAACAACTCTGCAAGGCTGCTACATGGTCTTCTGCCCACATATTTCTTAGGTATAGTTGCCTCTCAGGATACAACCTTTTGCAGCAATGTCCTCCTTTCAGCTGAGGAGCATTCTCTCCCTACAACTGCTTTGGGACATCCCAAGGTTTTCCCTGTGGAGACCATGGACCCCAAAGAAGAAAAGAAAGAGTTATGGTAAAACTTACCTTCTTTAACTATTTTTCTTCGAGGTTCCTGGGATCCATAGGGAGCCCACCCTGAACACCTAGCTTCAATGTATTGCCTTTCCAACCACCAGTTCCCTTTCTCTTCTCTATGAGACTGTGTTTACCTGTGTGTACCATTCTTCTTTCTCTCCTCTATCCAGCTCCTGCTTTGGGCTTGTTACTTAAACTGAAGTGTATGAGCCGGTCAGACCGCAGTGTATCACCATACATGTATTGTGACACTGTAGCTGAAGGTGATCTGTCTCCAGGGGTGCTTTGTTAAACATAAAGGAGTGATATTTCCAACAAGGGACTGCTGCGTCCATTCAGGGGAGCACTGTCAATTTAGGGGTGCTCTGCCCCAGTGTAAAAAAATAAAAGCAAATTATGGAATAAAATATATATATATATATATATATATATATATATATATATATATTTGTGCTATACCTCAGTGCACTATACTATTATTTTTCAATGACACTGCCTGTCAGACTGCAGTGTTTGATCGTATATGTATTGTGACATTGTACATGGTCCATCCCCAGGGGTGCTGTGTTGTCCTTCAAGGGGCTGCTTTGTCCATCTGTCAAGGGGCTGCTGTATCCATCAAGGGGTGATCTATCAATCTAGGTGTTCTATGCTCCAGTGTAAACAAAATAAAATCTAAAAATATTATTTCAAAATATACAGTATATAGAGACATGCAAGTGCTCTGTCAGCAGTCTTCATTCCAGGAGTGGACAACTGGGAAGCAGACTTCCTCAGCAGACACGATCTCCATCCAGGAGAGTGGGGTCTTCATCAAGAGGTCTTTGCAGAAGTGACAAGTCGTTGGGCAATTCCTCAAATAGACATGATGGCGTCTCGCCTCAACAAGAAACTTCAGAGATTTCAGTTTCAACACGCCACACCCAAATCTAACTCTCTCTGCACATGTTATATCTGCCCCTCCTGCAGTGTACATGGTTTTGCCCAACTGCTAACAAATTTGATGCTGCGATCATTTCAGAATTAGGCCCCATGTGCACTGCAGGGGGTGGGGTGGTGGGAGATATAACATGTGCAGAGAGAGAGTTAGATTTGGGTGGGGTGTGTTCAAACTAAAATCTAAATTGCAATGAAAAAGAGAGCAGCCAGTATTTACCCTGCACAGAAACAAAATAACCCACCCAAATCTAACTCTCTCTGCAAATGTTATATCTGCCACACCTGCAGTGCACATGGGTGGTCATTGCGAATTGATCGCAGCCAGCAACTTCTTGCTGCTGTTACGATCAACTAGTCCACGCCTATGGGGGAGTGTATTTTAGCTTAGCAGGGCTGCGATCGCTTGTGCAGCCCTGCTAAGCTAAAAAAAATGTCAAGTAAAAGAAGACTAGCCCTGGACATACTTACCCTGTGCGACGATTTCTGCGATGCTGGGGCCGGCTTTGACGTCAGACCTCCGCCCTCCGTTCTGCTGGACACGCCAGCGTTTTCTTCTCCACTCCCCGAAAATGGTCTCCAATGGTCCGGAGACGCCCAGGTTCGCCTTCTTTCTGTCAATCTTCTTGCGGTCGGCTGTGTGACCGCTTTCTTTGTACTTCTGGATGTAATCCGTCCTGCCCCGCATGTCAGTCCGGCCCCCCTCGCAGAAGTGCAAAGGCATCGCACAGCGGCAATGCCTTTTCACTACAAGAGTAACTCCCGGCCAGCGCAGCTTTAGCGTGCTGGCCGGGAGCTACTCATCGCTCCCCGGCCTGCAGCGGCTGCATGTGACACCACGCAGCCGCTGCGGCACGCCCCCCGTTCGGTCCGGCCACGCCTGCTTTGGCCGGACCAAACCCACGAAATGGCGGCCAAACACCGCCATTCCACCCCCTCCCGCCCAGCGTTCACCTCTGCCTGTCAATCAAGCAGAGGCGATCACATCCCTGCTATGGCCTTTGGCTGTCTGGCATGCGCAGCAGGGACCCGTTCGCTCTACTGCGTTAAAACGCAGCGAGCGAATGGGTCAGAATGACCCCCATGGTTTTGCCCAACTGCTAACAAATTTGCCGCTACGAACAGGTCTGAATTACCCCCCAGGTCTGAATTACCCACATAGTTCCTTAGTTCAGTATCAACATTAAGTTGAGCTTTAAAAGGAGATTACAACTTTACTTTACTCACTTGTGTAAGCCTGCTCATCAGTTTTGCCAGATTACACCCAGTGTGTAATGAAGCAGTCACCTAACCGTCGTTTTGTGAGATCCAGACTTTATGAAACAATCAGGCCCGCACTATGCTTGACCTCCCCTGCTAGCAAATGTAACCCACAGGAATGACAGCTGGCTGTTCTCTTACCCTGGTTGGGTTCCGGCACTGTGGTATATATGTTACACATGATCATAGTGGGGAAGTAGAGCACAGCCATTCCAGCGATCCAGCAGGCTGGCAAATACACTCTGTACACAAGTGGGTTAAGTTGGGATGTAGTTAATATCATGGCGGTCAGGATCCTGGCAGTCAGAATACCAACACCGGGATCCCGACCGCCGAGAATGCTGACAGCTTAACCAGGGCTATTCGCACTCGTGGGTATCCACAACACTCATAGAGTGGGACTAGAATCTGTGGCGGTGTTCTGATCTCTGAGATCCCGGCTGCCAGCTTTCCATCACCAACCCATTGGAATCTCCTTTTACAGCTTCATTAAATGTTGAGGAACTATACCCTCCAGTATTGCTAAAGACTCTTCTATTGGAGTGGAACTGTTCAGACTTACCAATATGCTACATTAACTGTTTGGATTTCTATTGATCTTGGAGGGTATCATCCATTTATTTTGTTTACTCATCAAGCATACATTTTTTTAATGAGAATATTAAATAAATTGATATCATTTTGTTTATGCACTCACTTTTAATACATATTAAGATACCTTGCAATTCAGACTGAACCATACTTCTGAATGTGTCAAGATGAGGTTTACAGATATATGAAAGTACTGTATATGTTTTTCCTTGGAGTCAAGAAGTTTGGGATGTAGGACTGCACAAAACAAATACATCATTTTGAATGGCGCCTAGTGACTCAACCAGGAGATCTTGTGTTTCATCCAGGCAACAGGCAAATTGTTTAGTTGAGTAATTAGGAGAATATTCTTGATGACAAAGACATCTTAAATAGAGGAGGGGATGTCAATATTCAAGGTAGTTAATGAGGCCTCTTTCCAAGTAAAAGGGAACTTCCTCTTCAGGGTCTGATGGCTAGAAGGGGGATATTGATGGGGAAAGTCCTTTACTTGGTGGCATTAAGTTTAGAGTTAAAATTCTTACTATATCGGTCCAGTACACCCTGAATGCCTGCAAAAGATCTCAGAGTCAGTAACAAAAAGTAGGACATCATCCACAAAAAGAGTTTATGGGAGGGGCCATGGACTAAAAGCCCTGGAAATACAGTGGACAACCAGCGTGTTGGGGCTAAGGGTTTGATAGCCAAGATTAATATCAAAGGGGACAGAGTACATCCTTCCCTAGTACTATTAGAGATAAACAAGGGAAGAAAAGAAAACCATTGCTAAAAAATCAGCATTTACTCTAGTAAAGATCTTTATGAAGTGACCTGAAGAGGTGTGATAGATATTGAAGTTCTAATGACCGGCAGGTGGACCATAGGTCAGCCTATGTTGTGGCAGAATGTGCTTTTATTTGAGCTCCCTTCTAAATGGAAGCACCTCTAAGTAGTACTTCAGGGTACACCAAATAGAGGTGTTGGCAGGGGAATTAGTTTGAGTATATAGGAAAAGATATCAGTTAATGCTTGCAATATTTCATGGTTGGTCAATTTGTATTCAGGGAGGCGCTATGGTCTAGGAGGTGGAGTGCTCTGAACCATGTTCCAAACCCACAGCACCTTGGGCATGGTTGGACCAGGCAATAGGTAAAAATTTGACCCACTTGGAGTGCTGGAGTATCCACTTATCAAAGTAAATTAGGTCAATCCTGGAGTAAGAAATGTGCATGGTAGAAAAGAAAGTATAATCTCTCTCATAGGGCAAATAGGTACAGCCACCAGGCATCATACAAGTCAAACTCTGCTAAAAGCTTTATAAAGGCAAGGGAGGGACCCACATATTGGGGAGGAGGTGTATAGCTATGAGGGCAGGTTTTTATTAAGTCTGGGATCAGGAACCAAATAATATTACCCAACAGGATTAGTCTACCCCGATAGACCGTCTGCATTTATTCAAAACCTCATGAATAAAAGAATTTGGGGCATAAGGGGAGACTAACGTGACCTTACTCTCCTCAACACAGTCTGTCAGGATAAGGAACCTGACATTCCTATCCTCCACCTTCCATTTACAAATAAAAGGGGTCCTAGCATTTAATAGAGTGACTACGCCATTTTGGTAAAGGGGCCATAAGCCATTTACCATGTAGGATACCTATGATCTTAAAAACAGGGGGAGCTACTATTGAACTGGATCTCCTTAATGGCCACAGTGTCCACTTTATGATGATGGAATGTGGCCCCTTTACATTAAGGGTAAGAACTTTAACTAATCCAGTGCATTTTAATACTGTCAGGGATATAAGAGTGAAAATTGCTAGTACTACAGGGCAAAAAGGATTTAAATCAGATTTATCATACCTGCCATCTTCAGGTTCCTCTATGTCACTTCTGATCCGCAGCCAGTGTAAATTACTTTAGCAGAACAAGAGGAGAAAGGTGAGGGGAAAGTGAAAGAAGAAGGTGCAACGTAGGTGAACAGGGGGTGGCGAGAGGCACCGAGGAAGGTAGGTGGTGTGGGCAAATGGCACAGTAGGTAAGGTGATAGACATAAACATACACAATAAAGAGAAGACATACTGACCTACACAGTCATTTATGGGAAACAGGGGGAGAGGGCAGGTCATACCCAATGGAGGGGTGTGGATTTGGATGGATATTGGGTATTTTTTTATACTTACTGAAAAAGGACAAAGTGGGCCACATTCACAATCAGGAATAATGGTAGTTAGGATATTAAGGCAGGAACACGCAACTCTCTGTTTTCCTATTGGTGAGTGAAATATTCATCCGGCAGACTCAGGAATTTAATTTAGAAACCCTTGATGTTTGCTGTACAGGTACAGTATAGGCTATAGACATGTTTCATCATACAAGCACTAGAATATTGAGTGTTTGCAATCTTATTAATCACTGTTCATACAGCACCACTTGCCAAGCATTGGGAATGCGTGACACTTCCTGGTTCTTCTGTGCATAGAAGGAAAAAGGAAATGGTTATAATTAGTTCTAAATATGCATTGCAAACAGTATAAAAACAAATACAAAACTAAAACTACTGCGTCAGTTTCATAAACATTAAAAGGTAGATTTAATAAATCTTTTAAATATAAAAAATGGATCAGATTCTTTATAAATTTCTTGAAAGTAATAGATAAGTTATATCAAGAATCTGATTGCTTTGCTATGGGTAACGTGTCCACTTTTCCTTTTTAGCTTTATTAAATCTTGCCCTTAGAAATCTGCATTTTGCTAGCAGCTATAGGTCTATCAGGGATCCGGTCATGTGACCGTCGCTTGGGATCCCGGCGGTCACCATGCCGACGCCGGGATCCCAGCAATTAAAAGCCCTACAGTTGACATGCCGACTAACAGGGACTATTCCCAGCTGCTACCGAGCCCGCTGCGTTGCGAGCGTAGCGAGCCCCAAAGGACTTTGTTGCGCTCGCCCCCCTGGCGGCATTCTGCGGCCGGGATCCCGGGGTCAGTATGCTGACAGCCAGGATTCCTACTGCCGGTCACCCAGCTGCAACCCGTCTATCACACTTCATTGATCTCCTGAGGGACAGTGACCCCTAATCAGCGCTATTAATAGGTGATACATTGTATAGGAAAACTATGTATTTTACGTAAGCTTTAACTAAAAATGTTTCAGAATATATCACATTTTGGATGCTTTTCATTCCATGGTACACAGAGAGGCTTTATTCAATTTCTCGGACTGATTCAAGGAGCATTTTGGATTCCCACACTGTTGACCTTTCTCTTTTTTTGTAGCTGTTTGGATGTTATTTCAGATCAGATGTGAGGGACACAAGGAATCAATACTTCGGACTCACCAGAGGGTGAACGTCTTCTTCATGGCTGTAGGGCAGGACATGAAACTCCCATAATTCTGCTAGTTGTGAGCACTAAGGTTTGAAATAATGTATTTTTATATTGTTGTAACAGAACTCTGTGAGATAGAGGCGAGTCTTCAGGTGCCTTTAGAATAACAAAGGCAGTTGGTGCATTGTGGGAAAGCCCAGTCTGATGAACTGCACTTTGAGGATAAACTGTCAAATAATTCTAGAGAGCAGCAAATTATGAGAAAATTGTTCTGTCAGCAAATTTGTCTGTGCTTAATGTACATATCTAATAAATATACCTCTGTGCACACCTGGGCTTATCATTAAAAACTTCCTTTATATCTTTCCAAAACGCTTCATCATAAGTTGTGTCATCCACTTCCTGCATGGGCGTACAATAACATTACAGACACTGCATCTTAACTCCTTCCTTACCTGCTGAACTGTTTATTTGGGTAAAGGGGGTAACAGAGAACTCAATGAGCAAGAGAAACATAGCTTTTAAGAAAATCCACTTTAAGACATTACTCAGCTCATGATACAGGTCAGATTAATGGCTCACTGTTTTTTTTTTTTAAAGAAAACTAAAGTGTTTCAACAAACAGTGGTGTGTGATGGTTATGTACATCTTTGGGGATAAAAAAAGTGAGGTTCAGTTAGGACTACGGGTACTTTACTAAAATAGGAATTAGCACAGCAATAACTTACATTTTTTTGTACACACCTATTACAGCATTAAAAACATTGCATAATCTCATGATTTCCCTATATTCTGTAATATATATAAATATATATATATATATATATATATATATATATATATATAGCGTGTAGATGGATGGTACTCCCAGGTAAATGAAAACTCTGAGCCCACACTTTCTTGTAGGTCAACGTTTCAGGGACCGTTAGCCCTTTTATCAAGACATGTCTTGATAAAAGGGATATCGGTCAATGAAACGTTGACCTACAAGAAAGGGTGGGTTCAAAGTTTTAATTTACCTGGGAGTACCATCCATCTACACGCAATATTCAGACCTGATACAGGGAAGGAAAGGTACCTGGGAAGCTGCTGTGGATTATGGTGGGGCGAGTGCCGGACATTTCTGCACATATATATATATATATATATATATACAGTGGCGGAACTACCACCATTGCAAGCAGTGCCTTGCACTGGGGCCCGCCACTGTCAAGGGGCCCAAAGCCAGCGCGGCATGTAATGAGTCGAACTGACTCATTACTTGCCACCTGCCGCTGTGTGCTGCGGGCCAGAGGAGAGGAGCAGCAGGGATGCAGCCACAGGGAGAAGGATGAGGGAGGTGGAGGAGGGAGCCGCAGCAGCGCAGTGTAATTAATGGAGGTGCTGCTGCAGCAGTCCCTCTCCTTCCACATAGGCTGGCCACCGCTGTGAATGCTGGGATGCACTTCCCTCATCACAGCAGTGGCGGCCAGCCTATGTGGAAGGAGAGGGACAGCTGCAGCGACGCCTCCACCAATTACATTGCACTGCTGCGGCTCCCGAGTCCCCCTCCCTCCTCCTCCTTCTCCCCTTCCCGGGATCTGCCAGAAGCTGCTGCACCGAGGAGCCTAACTGCCAGCGGAGACAGTAAGTATAATCTATTCTTTCAGTCTATCTATCTATCTATCTATCTATCTATCTATCTAGTCTGTCTGCCTTAATGTGTAAAAAGGGGGACTTGCTGCCGTAATGTGTAAAAAGGGGACGCTATCTGCCGTAATGTGTAAAAAGGGGACGCTGTCTGCCGTTATGTGTAAAAAGGTGACGCTGTCTGCCGTATTGTGTAAAAAGGGCGACTGTCTGCTGTAATGTGTAAAAAAGGGGACTCTGCCGTAATGTGTAAAAAGGGGACGCTGTCTGCTGTAATGTGTAAAAAAGGGGACGCTGTCTGCCGTAATGTGTAAAAAGGGGACGCTGTCTGCTGTAATGTGTAAAAAAGGGGACTGTCTGCTGTAATGTGTAAAAAAGGAAACTCTATCTGCCGTAATGTGTAAAAAGGGGACGCTGTCTGCCGCAATGTGTAAAAAGGGGGACTGTCTGCTGTAATGTGTAAAAAAGGGGACTCTGTTTGCCGTAATGTGTAAAAAGGGGACGCTGTCTGCTGTAATGTGTAAAAAAGGGGACACTGTCTGCCGTAATGTGTAAAAAGGGGATGCTGTCTGCCGCAATGTGTAAAAAGGGGGACTGTCTGCTGTAATGTGTAAAAAAGGGGACTCTGTTTGCCGTAATGTGTAAAAAGGGGACGCTGTCTGCTGTAATGTGTAAAAAAGGGGACACTGTCTGCCGTAATGTGTAAAAAGGGGATGCTGTCTGCCGCAATGTGTAAAAAGGGGGACTGTCTGCTGTAATGTGTAAAAAAGGGGACTCTGTCTGCCGTAATGTGTAAAAAAGGGCATTCTGTCTGCCGTAATGTGTAAAAAGGGGACGCTGTCTGCCGTAATGTGTAAAAGGTGGACTCTGTCTGCCATAATGTGTAAAAAGGGGACGCTGTCTGCCGTAATGTGTAAAAAGGGGAATCTATCCACCGTATTGTGTAAAAGGGGCTCTACCGTGTGTAGTGGTGCTACTGTGAAGCGTAATTTGAATAATGGAGACTACTGTGCACTGTTATATGAATTGGTATTATTTTGTGGCGACACTTCTTCCCCATGAAGCCATGCCCCTATAGTTTTTGCACGCACTGCCCCTGTTTTACATGGAGGGGGGGCTCCGATGCCGTTTCTTGCACACAGCGCTAATATGTCTAGTTACGGCACTGTTGCTGGGTATCCATTTCCCTGGCCCTGAGCAGGTCCCCCTCACCAGATCCTCTACAGGGGTGAGGGGGTGGATTTGGATGGGATGAGGGGGAGGGGGGCAAAGCATTTTGTTGCACCTGGGCCCACCGCTCGCTAGTTCCGCCACTGTGTATATATATATATATATATATATGTGTGTGTGTATGCTTGCAAACTAGCAGGCAGCACTCACATAAGAAAAAACATAGACTGCAGCCATGTCGAATTAACATTTCGGGATTTAATTTCTCTTCGTCGGGATATGATATTAAATCTCAAAACGCTGATCAACATAGCTTTTTTATCCGAGTGCCACCTTCTGGTTTGAATATGTTGGGTCCTGAGCTAAGGGACACATAGGAGGGCACCAGGATATTTGAGTGCTGCCTGCATAATTTTTTATATATTACAGTGCACCTGAGCAAGTTGTAGTTACTGAATATGGAGTGCCGGCAGATTTTAGAAAACTATATATATTATATAGTCTTCATGGAAGAATTGCAGCCAAAATGCCATACCTTCAATGTGGAATCAAGGCCAAGTGACTCAACTATGCACGATAACATAGGAATGGTATCAGGTGCTCTGGACTGAAATTATTTGGCTGTAACAGAAGGCAGTTTGTTCGCCGAAGGGCTAGACTATAATGAGTGTCTGCAGGCAATAGTGAAACATGGTGGAAGTTCCTTGCAAGTTCGGGGCTGCATTTCAGCAAACAGAGTTAGTGATTTGGGCAGGATTAATGGTGTCCTCAATGCTGAGAAATACAGGGAGGTACTTATCTATCATGCAATACCATCGATGAGGCACCTGATTGGCTTAAAATGTATTCTGCAGCAGGGCAACAACCCCAAACATACAGCCATTGTCATTAAGAACTATATTCAGCATAAAGAAAAATAAGCAGTCCTGGAAGAGATGATATGGCCCCCACAGAGCCCTGATCTCAACATCATGGAGTCTGTCTGGATTACATGAAGAGACAGAAGGATTTAAGCTAGCCTACATCCACAGAAGATCTGTGCTTAATTCTCCACGATGTTTGGAACAACCTGCCTCCCGGGTTCCTTCAAACACTGTATGTAAGTGTACGGAGAAGAATTGACGCTGTTTTGAAGTCAAAGGTTGCTCACACCAAATATTGATTTAATATAGTTTTTCTTCTTTTAATTCACTTTGCATTTTGTTAATTGCTAAAAAATAAACTAGTACTACTTCTATTTCTGAAAGCATTCTTACTTTGCAGCATTTTTTCCACACCTGCGTAAAACTTTTGCAAAGTACTGTAAAAGGCATCACAGACTCGTTATTTGCTGTACTACTGAGAGGATCCATGCTAGATGGAAGTGTTCCCAGGCTGCAGTCCACTCTTGCTGTATGTGATACGCTAGTTTCATCTACAGTCCACTATGCAGCCATTTTATATGTATGTTTGTTTATATGTTTTAATAAACATTGGAATTTTTCTTTTCAGTAATGCACTATTGGCACTATTGGTGCTAATGGCATATTAGAAAGATCTAATGGAAAAAAAATTGGTAAAGCACCTTAAATTAAAGTGAAAAACTATTTTGTTTGTGGTTTGTCTACTCAGATCTTTTATATGATCAGGTCACATTCCATGTTGCATCAAAAGGGGTTTCTGCCTGTAGATTGTGATTATACCAATCTGTCATGATTCCCCCTTCACCAGAGGCTCCTGTTCAGTGCTTGTGATATTGCACAAGGGATATTCTAGAGGGAAGGTCATTAACCACCAATGATACATTGACCAGCAATGGTTAGCAATCTTCAATTGTTTTCTTCCAGCTTTAGTATCAATGGGAGACGTCTGATGGTAAAAGGCCCATCGCTGTGCTGTATTGTACATGCATGGCCATGTTAACTTGAATCTGCCCATGCGTGGCCACAAACTATCAACAGTTTAAACATCAATGACTTTCCCTATTGACTATTGATGATTAATCCCAGGGGCGTAGCCAGTAATTTGTGGGCCCCATAGCAACCTTTTGAAGGGGCCCCCGTCCCAATGCTTCTAGAGAGACACTTCTCTGCAGCAGTTGTCAATTTTATGCCCTATAATAGTGCTCTAGTTCATTTTCCGAGCCATAGTAGAGCCTTATTTAATATTATGCCCCATAGTAGTGCCATAGTTTTATGAATCCCAGTAGTACTTAATTTCACCCTACAGTATGTCACATTTCAGAGCTGCCAGTACACATTATGCCGCACAGTACCCCCATTCACATTATTATATATAGTGCTCCCCATTCATACTGTGCCTCATTACAGTTGCCCGGTTCATATTATATAAAAGTAAAATGCCCTCCAATTCATTGTATACCACACTACAATGAACAGGTCCAGGGCATACCTAGATATATTGCAGGCCCCATGGAAAAAGTTTGTAAGGATGCCTACGTACCACCCAATGGCAAAAAATGTATATAACACATGTAACTTTGACAGGGAAGGTGGGCCCCTCTCAGCTCTGGGCCCCATAGCAGCTGCACTGCCTGCACCTATGGTAGCTACACCCTGTGTATAACACATGTAACTTTGACAGGGAAGGTGGGCTCCTCTCAGCTCTGGGCCCCATAGCAACTGCACTGCCTGCACCTATGGTAGCTACGCCCTTGATTAATCCATCAATAGACAACCCTAATGTCCTGTACAGGCAGAGCTACCAAGATATTTGGTGGTCCCTGTTGCTAGAGGGGGCATGGCCAAGCACAGGGACGTGGTAATGCTTACTCATAAAAATATAGTATTGTGTGTGCTGAGGGGATGTTTCTCTGCCTTCATGGCTGAGCCAGGCCCCCGCTGTACCCATCAGACATGCCTGGGCTGGGTGATCAGGTGCTGCCCCTCTTGGCACACATGTATATTAGTTTTGGGAATAGGGAATTTGTAGTTGTGAACTCTCCATTGTTGGTTGAAATCCATGAATGATTTGATTTTTTTAAAAACATTAACACGCTACTTATAAATATTTCCTATCTGTATAACATACAGGTTGCACAAATGTACATTGCTTTCATTCCAATGAAACAAGAAGTGTACACACTGTCTCCATACTGCAGGATTTTGAGAACATTTTACCTAACTATGAAAATACGCAATGCACTTACAGCACTCAGGAATGACAGAGCAGATGCTAAGCTTGCCTCAACAGGCCTGATTTTTTATTTATTTTTTATTATTTGATGGCCGCTCAAGAGGCAGTTTGCTTATTGATTCCATATAAAAGAACAATTTCCTGAGTCAATGCACAGAAGCTGAGCGCAAACAGTGTTGTGTGCCTATGCCAAATGATGTACTGTACTCAGAGGAATACAAACACAAGGGGGTGAAACACTAACTGCTGTTATTATAGGAGAACAAATACTCTGGGTAAATGGACTCTACTGAGAGAAAAAAGGAAAATATTTCACAGCACATATTTTGAGGAGTTCTAATCTCTTGTAAAATATTTGAAGATATATTAAAGTGATCTGATCAATCTGATATGAAAGATAGCTTTTTATTACTATCAGACCAATATGTTTTTTTGGTTTTGTTTTGATCAAACAGAAATTATTCAGTAAAAGGTGATATTGTTTTAGAGAAACGCTGCAGATTTCAGTAAAGGTCACTGTGCATTTACAGTAAATCACTCATTTATTATCATCTTATTTTATTTTAAGGTTTCAGAAACAGCATTGTTCTCAGTGTAATGTAAGGGATTCAGTAAAAAAAAAAGTTTATGTATTGCTGAAATATCTTAATCTGACTTTACCCTTGTGGGCTGAAAATAACAATATTTATGCTTTATGGTGTATCGTAGTTTAAAGTCCATTAACAGAAAAAATCAAGTTGATTGTGTAAATGACATTAGACAGGAATAATATCCAACCACTCCACGCCATTATTTGGTTAATATGTCCTCACGCCAAGGAAACAGTTTAACTGTCATTGCTGTTATCATCTGTATTCCTTCTTGGGTGATCTCCGCAGTCTCCTCATGGGGACCAACTGTCCCAGCTCCTACTCCAGCAATGAGCATGGCACTAAGGAAATACACCACACTGTTGAAAATATGTGTTTGATAATGTGGCAGAGTTTCTGTACACACCAGTGGATGCCCTGAGACAATGAACAGCCCAGCTGCTTAGCCAGTGGTGTGATTTTATTGAAGGTAAAATAGGTACAGCTGCTGTACTCACTGTTATACACACTGGTAGATGGAGCAGAGCTTGAGTGGAGTGGAGTGTCATAGAGCTCACCAGCCGGTGAGTGTATGTGTGGCATCCCAGAAAATGGGGTGGGTGGGGTGTTCCCCTTTAAAGGTTTGCTTACAGTGTCCACAGCAGTGTGAAGCACTGGCACAGCAGGTGTTAAGCACATACCATGGTCCAATCACATGGTAATGATGCTTATTGGGGATTGGACAAAGCAGTCTTGGAGCAGAGGAGCCTTGTGGGGAAAAAAAGGAGGAGTTGAGGAGAAGTGTTGAGATGTGCTGGACACACTGAGTGAGGAGCGGAGCGGGAGTTGAGTACCAGATGCCAAACACATGGTTACGCTGAGTGGTGAGAGCAGCGCTGCAGAGCAGGAGCTGCTGGGTGCTACCGGGAAGCAGAGAGCTGGGTGAGCGAGTGTGAGACGTCACAGCAGGAGCCCGGACACCGCCAGGCCTAATAAAAGGCACGGCCATCTTGTACAGGGAGGAGCCGCTGAAACAGGTCCAGATTGTGAACACCTCTACCGCAGAGTTCGAAGTGAGTACATTGAGACTGATATTGACACGATGGGCAAACAAAATACAGAGTGCCAGTATCCAACTTGTCACATGCTGTGCAGTATAAAGAGCGCAGACAGCACAGTGCAACATCTTACAAGTCAGCCCTTGTTGGAAAATAGCAAAGACAACCACCTCATGCTTAAACACTGTTGGGAAATAAGAGACTAAGGGCCTGATTCAGCATTGATCATTGAAGTGCGGAAATTGCTATTCGCCAATTTACGCACTTCTGGGCATGTGCGCATGCCGCTGAACGCATGCGCAAGGAATAAACTGCGATTGCAAGCGATTGCAGTCTAAGTGCCAGTGGGGGGTGGAGTGGTCTGGACAACGGAATAAACCGCAAGGAAAAAACTGCGATCGCAAGCGATTGCAGTCTAAGTGCCGGTGTTTTGTGGGCGGTGTGGTCTGGACAATGAAGGGCGCATCTGGACTATTTGCTGGGTGGGCCGCGGTGGCTACGTGACATCACATGGAGCTGCCGCGACCCTAAACGTGGTGGCCCTGCGCTTGCTTTCGCAACTAGGCTGCAAAGGCAGGAGTCTACCCTAAAGATGCCAGCAAACCGCATGCTGGGACCTTAGTGCAAGGACCCCACATGTCAGTGGAAGGAGTTAAAGCTTTGTATAGTACAGCTCATGCTGAATCGGGCCCTGAGTTATTTATGCAAGTAAAAATTAATTACTTTATCATGAAGAGACTGAGTTAGTTATGCAAGTGAAAGTGAGTTACTTTATCTGGAGACAGAGGACCATATTCACATGCTGGGGGCCACCCAGCACAGGACAAGGCCACCAAGCATACTAAAGTATAGTGTTGGCTCCACCCTCTGACCTACCATCAGCCACTGCAGCCCTCCGGAGGTCAGCCGGCGGTGCATGCGCAGAAGAACCCACCAGATGACTTCAAGACCATAGAGGAGCACTGCTGGAGAAAACAGTGTCGCTGGTGCCCAGGATACCGCATTGCTGCGCCAGATGGGTAAGTATACATGGATTGCTACTTATAACAGCTATATATCGCATCGGACCGATGCCATATATCAGAGGTTCTCAAACTCGGTCCTCGGGGGCCCACACAGTGCATGTTTTGCAGGTCTCCTCACAGAATCGCAAGCAAAATAATTAGCTCCACCTGTGGACCTTTAAAAATGTGTCAGTGAGTAATTAATACACCTGTGCACCTGCTGGGTTACCTGCAAAACATGCACTGTGTGGGCTCCGAGGACAGAGTTTGAGAACCTCTGCCATATATAGTGATAAGTATCAATTAATTTTTCATTTCATACATGAATAGACCCCTCAGATATATTAACATTCTTACTACCCAGGATTACTTGTATGCCTGTGTGCCATTTACCCCATTGCAACACTGTGGCACTACAGGATTCAAAAAGAGCTCCAACGTTATTTGCCGCTGAAGAGTATTATAACTTGGTTAGCGATAGCTGGAAATTTAGCAACTGTTATTGAAAAGTGTGTTTTTCATTACGCTTCTCATCACCACATTATAGCTTGTGATTATAATATGACAATATCTGCAATTCAATTGATTGTCTATTGCATTTTTGAATGATGCAATATGATGTGAACTGTAGTCAATTGTCCTCTCTTTATCTTCTTTTTATGTCTTATTCTTCTTGTGTTTATTTAATATTTTGTGCCAATTAATCAATCAACATCCTCAATCCAGAGTTCATTGTGATTCAATAAAAAGACATCTTGTTGGAATTGCTGACTCACTCCTGTTTCGTATCATTCTCTTCTACCTCTCTGGGCAAGGTACTACAGAAGAAGGTACGGGGAAGAACATTTCAAGGGAAAGGTCTATCACATAGCCACCCAACACCTGTGATACCTCTCTCAACTTTTAGACAAACCCGCCAACCCTGGGGTGTTACACTTGCAGACTTAGGGTGTGTACACACGGTGAGATATTTTCTTTCCATTTTGACTATATAGTCAAAATCGCAAGAAAAGTTAGTGCAGATCGCAAGGTGAAAATCACCTTGCGATCCCGATTCGATCCCGATGCGCGGTCCCGCCAGGTCGGCATCGCAAGAAAAGATAGATTGTGCAGGCAAGTCAATCCTTGCTAGATCGGTGTACTATCTACCATAGTTCATCTCACATGTCAATGACATCTCACCTAAGCCAAAATCGTAAGCACACATAGTCCATATCTCAAGAAAAGTTAGTCAAAATCTGTGCTATCTGGGCTTCAGGAAGTTCAAGGGAAATCGCAAGTGAAAATCGGGCATAGCAAGGATCACACTGTGTGTACACAACCTTAGATAGCAGTGCAGGAATGCATGTAATCTCTTTAAAAGGTAATAACTTGTAGGCCTCTCTGGAAGTAAGTGGAAGACAACTGTCTCCTACTGTGGAGCTCTAGCACAGTGACCAGATGGTGACGCGCATGTGAAGTACTTAGGTCAGCGCCCATCTTGGTTCAAGGAATGTAGCCTCCCCGTAGGAGCAATATGGAGTCTCTACAACAGTGCTCTCCACATTCAACACAAGCTACACACAGTTACTCCCAATACTAAACTAATAGAAAACCATATACTACAGCTGAAGCTTTCTTTAGAGCTTAAGACCCAAGGAACAAATATGGTTGAGGTTGCCAAAAAGGATAAATGGAAAAAAATGCTAGTAGCAGGTCTGTATTACTATACTTAAAGGGGCACTGTGACATTTTTTAGGGTCAGTCACCATGCTAAAAAAATGTAAATAAACCTGTTAAAAAATAATGTTCGTTAGTGCAGTGAGTCGCAGTGCTTAAAAACTAGTGATGAGCGGATTCGGTTTCTCGGAAACCGAACCCCCCCGAACTTCAGCCTTTTTACACGGGTCCGAGCCGTGCTCGGATTCTCCCGTGTGGCTCGGGTAAACCGAGCGCGCCCGAACGTCATCATCCCGCTGTCGGATTCTCGCGAGATTCGGATTCTATATAAGCAGCCGCGCGTCGCCGCCATTTTCTCACACGTGCATTGAGATTGATAGGGAGAGGACGTGGCTGGCGTCCTGTCCGTTATAGTCATAATAGAAAAGACTAAGAGTGACATTGTTATAATTGTGGGGAGGATTGGGGACGGGGAGCAGCTGTTAGGAGTACAGTGAAGGGTTTTGCTGATAGTAGTGAGTGTGACCACCAGTTTAATCCGTTCTCTGCCTGAAAAAAACGCTCCATACCATATCTGTGCTCAGTGTGCTGCATGATATATCTGTGCTGAGTGCACTGCTCACACTGCTAATTGTGGGGACTGGGGAGCAGTTATAGCAGGAGTACAGTACACAGTTTTGCTGACAGTGACCACCAGTCCAGTATACGTTTGTCTGCCTGAAAAACACTCCTGTGGTGGCTTTTTTTCTTTATACTAGTAGTTTAGCAGTCTGCTGACAGTGTCCACCAGGTCCATTTATTATACAGTATATTATATATATAGCAGTACGGTAGGCCACGGCTGTACCTACCTCTGTGTCGTCACTCGTCGTCCATAAGTAATAATAGTATACTATCCATCCATCTACATTGTATATCTGTGGTGGCTTTTTTTTCTTCATACTAGTTTAGCAGTCTGCTGACAGTGTCCACCAGGTCCGTTATTATTATTCTGTATATATTATATATATAGCAGTACGGTAGGCCACGGCTGTACCTACCTCTGTGTCGTCACTCGTCGTCCATAAGTAATAATAGTATACTATCCATCCATCTACATTGTATACCTGTGGTGGCTTTTCTTTTCTTCATACTAGTTTAGCAGTCTGCTGACAGTGTCCACCAGGTCCGTTATTATTATTCTGTATATATTATATATATAGCAGTATGGTAGGCCACGGCTGTACCTACCTCTGTGTCGTAACTCGTCGTCCATAAGTAATAATAGTATACTATCCATCCATCTACATTGTATACCTGTGGTGGCTTTTCTTTTCTTCATACTAGTTTAGCAGTCTGCTGACAGTGTCCACCAGGTCCGTTATTATTATTCTGTATATATTATATATATAGCAGTACGGTAGGCCACGGCTGTACCTACCTCTGTCGTCACTCGTCATCCATAATTGATAATAGTATACTATCCATCCATCTACATTGTATACCTGTGGTGGCTTTTTTTTCTTCATACTAGTTTAGCAGTCTGCTGACAGTGTCCACCAGGTCCGTCATTATTATTCTGTATATATTATATATATAGCAGTACGGTAGGCCACGGCTGTACCTACCTCTGTGTCGTCACTCGTCGTCCATAATTGATAATAGTATACTATCCATCTACATTGTATACCTGTGGTGGCTTTTTTTTCTTCATACTAGTTTAGCAGTCTGCTGACAGTGTCCACCAGGTCCGTTATTATTATTCTGTATATATTATATATATAGCAGTACGGTAGGCCACGGCTGTACCTACCTCTGTGTCGTCACTCGTCGTCCATAAGTAATAATACTATACTATCCATCCATCTACATTGTATACCTGTGGTGGCTTTTTTTTCTTCATACTAGTTTAGCAGTCTGCTGACAGTGTCCACCAGGTCCGTTATTATTATTCTGTATATATTATATATATAGCAGTACGGTAGGCCACGGCTGTACCTACCTCTGTGTCGTCACTCGTCGTCCGTAAGTAATAATAGTATACTATCCATCCATCTACATTGTATACCTGTGGTGGCTTTTTTTTCTTCATACTAGTTTAACAGTCTGCTGACAGTGTCCACCAGGTCCGTTATTATTATTCTGTATATATTATATATAAAGCAGTACGGTAGGCCACGGCTGTACCTACCTCTGTGTCGTCACTCGTCATCCATAAGTAATAATACTATACTATCCATCCATCTACATTGTATACCTGTGGTGGCTTTTTTTTCTTCATACTAGTTTAGCAGTCTGCTGACAGTGTCCACCTGGTCCGTTATTATTATTCTGTATATATTATATATATAGCAGTACGGTAGGCCACGGCTGTACCTACCTCTGTGTCGTCACTCGTCGTTCATAAGTAATAATACTATACTATCCATCCATCTACATTGTATACCTGTGGTGGCTTTTTTTTATTCATACTAGTTTAGCAGTCTGCTGACAGTGTCCACCAGGTCCGTTATTATTATTCTGTATATATTATATATATAGCAGTATGGTAGGCCACGGCTGTACCTACCTCTGTGTCGTCACTCGTCGTCCATAAGTAATAATAGTATACTATCCATCCATCTACATTGTATACCTGTGGTGGCTTTTCTTTTCTTCATACTAGTTTAGCAGTCTGCTGACAGTGTCCACCAGGTCCGTTATTATTATTCTGTATAAATTATATATATAGCAGTACGGTAGGCCACGGCTGTACCTACCTCTGTCGTCACTCGTCATCCATAATTGATAATAGTATACTATCCATCCATCTACATTGTATACCTGTGGTGGCTTTTTTTTCTTCATACTAGTTTAGCAGTCTGCTGACAGTGTCCACCAGGTCCGTCATTATTATTCTGTATATATTATATATATAGCAGTACGGTAGGCCACGGCTGTACCTACCTCTGTGTCGTCACTCGTCGTCCATAATTGATAATAGTATACTATCCATCTACATTGTATACCTGTGGTGGCTTTTTTTTCTTCATACTAGTTTAGCAGTCTGCTGACAGTGTCCACCAGGTCCGTTATTATTATTCTGTATATATTATATATATAGCAGTACGGTAGGCCACGGCTGTACCTACCTCTGTGTCGTCACTCGTCGTCCATAAGTAATAATACTATACTATCCATCCATCTACATTGTATACCTGTGGTGGCTTTTTTTTCTTCATACTAGTTTAGCAGTCTGCTGACAGTGTCCACCAGGTCCGTTATTATTATTCTGTATATATTATATATATAGCAGTATGGTAGGCCACGGCTGTACCTACCTCTGTGTCGTCACTCGTCGTCCGTAAGTAATAATAGTATACTATCCATCCATCTACATTGTATACCTGTGGTGGCTTTTTTTTCTTCATACTAGTTTAACAGTCTGCTGACAGTGTCCACCAGGTCCGTTATTATTATTCTGTATATATTATATATAAAGCAGTACGGTAGGCCACGGCTGTACCTACCTCTGTGTCGTCACTCGTCATCCATAAGTAATAATACTATACTATCCATCCATCTACATTGTATACCTGTGGTGGCTTTTTTTTCTTCATACTAGTTTAGCAGTCTGCTGACAGTGTCCACCAGGTCCGTTATTATTATTCTGTATATATTATATATATAGCAGTATGGTAGGCCACGGCTGTACCTACCTCTGTGTCGTCACTCGTCGTCCATAAGTAATAATACTATATTATCCATCCATCTACATTGTATACCTGTGGTGGCTTTTTTTTCTTCATACTAGTTTAGCAGTCTGCTGACTGTGTCCACCAGGTCCGTTATTATTATTCTGTATATATTATATATATAGCAGTACGGTAGGCCACGGCTGTACCTACCTCTGTGTCGTCACTCGTCGTCCATAAGTAATAATACTATACTATCCATCCATCTACATTGTATACCTGTGGTGGCTTTTAGTTGTGCGCAAAATATGGAGAACAAAAATGTGGAGGTTAAAAAAATAGGGAAAGATCAAGATCCACTTCCACCTCGTGCTGAAGCTGGTGCCACTAGTCATGGCCGAGACGATGAAATGCCATCAACGTCGTCTGCCAAGGCCGATGCCCAATGTCATAGTACAGAGCATGTAAAATCCAAAACACAAAAGATCAGTAAAATGACCCAAAAATCAAAATTAAAAGCGTCTGAGGAGAAGCGTAAACTAGCCAATATGCCATTTACGACACGGAGTGGCAAGGAACGGCTGAGGCCCTGGCCTATGTTCATGGCTAGTGGTTCAGCTTCACATGAGGATGGAAGCACTCAGCCTCTCGCTAGAAAAATGAAAAGACTTAAGCTGGCAAAAGCACAGCAAAGAACTGTGCGTTCTTCGAAATCACAAATCCCCAAGGAGAGTCCAATTGTGTCGGTTGCGATGCCTGACCTTCCCAACACTGGACGGGAAGAGCTTGCGCCTTCCACCATTTGCACACCCCCTGCAAGTGCTGGAAGGAGCACCCGCAGTCCAGTTCCTGATAGTCAAATTGAAGATGTCAGTGTTGAAGTACACCAGGATGAGGATATGGGTGTTGCTGGCGCTGGGGAGGAAATTGACAAGGAGGATTCTGATGGTGAGGTGGTTTGTTTAAGTCAGGCACCCGGGGAGACACCTGTTGTCCGTGGGAGGAATATGGCCATTGACATGCCTGGTCAAAATACAAAAAAAATCAGCTCTTCGGTGTGGAATTATTTCAACACAAATGCGGACAACAGGTGTCAAGCCGTGTGTTGCCTTTGTCAAGCTGTAATAAGTAGGGGTAAGGACATTAACCACCTCGGAACATCCTCCCTTATACGTCACCTGCAGCGCATTCATCATAAGTCAGTGACAAGTTCAAAAACTTTGGGCGACAGCGGAAGCAGTCCACTGAACAGTAAATCCCTTCCTCTTGTAACCAAGCTCACGCAAACCACACCACCAACTCCCTCAGTGTCAATTTCCTCCTTAACCAGGAAAGCCAATAGTCCTGCAGGCCATGTCACTGGCAAGTCTGACGAGTCCTCTCCTGCCTGGGATTCCTCCGATGCATCCTTGAGTGTAACGCCTACTGCTGCTGGCGCTGCTGTTGTTGCTGCTGGGAGTCGATGGTCATCCCAGAGGGGAAGTCGGAAGACCACTTGTACTACTTCCAGTAAGCAATTGACTGTCCAACAGTCCTTTGCGAGGAAGATGAAATATCACAGCAGTCATCCTGCTGCAAAGCGGATAACTGAGGCCTTGGCAGCCTGGACGGTGAGAAACGTGGTTCCGGTATCCATCGTTACTTCAGAGCCAACTATAGACTTGATTGAGGTACTGTGTCCCTGGTACCAAATACCATCTAGGTTCCATTTCTCTAGGCAGGCGATACCGAGAATGTACACAGATGTCAGAAAAAGAGTCACCAGTGTCCTAAAAAATGCAGTTGTACCCAATGTCCACTTAACCACGGACATGTGGACAAGTGGAGCAGGGCAGACTCAGGACTACATGACTGTGACAGCCCACTGGGTAGATGTATTGCCTCCCGCAGCAAGAACAGCAGCGGCGGCACCAGTAGCAGCATCTCGCAAATGCCAACTCGTTCCTAGGCAGGCTACGCTTTGTATCACCGCTTTCCAGAATACGCACACAGCTGAAAACCTCTTACGGCAACTGAGGAAGATCATCGCAGAATGGCTTACCCCAATTGGACTCTCCTGGGGATTTGTGGCATCGGACAAAGCCAGCAATATTGTGCGTGCATTACATCTGGGCAAATTCCAGCACGTCCCATGTTTTGCACATACCTTGAATTTGGTGGTGCAGAATTATTTAAAAAACGACAGGGGCGTGCAAGAGATGCTGTCGGTGGCCAGAAGAATTGCGGGCCACTTTTGGCGTACAGGCACCGCGTACAGAAGACTGGAGCACCACCAAAAACACCTGAACCTGCCCTGCCATCATCTGAAGCAAGAGGTGGTAACGAGGTGGAATTCAACCCTCTATATGCTTCAGAGGATGGAGGAGCTGCAAAAGGCCATTCAAGCCTATACATCTGGCCACGATATAGGCAAAAGAGGTGGAATGCACCTGTCTCAAGCGCAGTGGAGAATGATTTCAACGTTGTGCAAGGTTCTGCAACCTTTTGAACTTGCCACACGTGAAGTCAGTTCAGACACTGCCGGCTTGAGTCAGGTCATTCCCCTCATCAGGCTTTTGCAGAAGAAGCTGGAGGCATTGAAGGAGGAGCTAAAACAGAGCGATTCTGCTAGGCATGTGGGACTTGTGGATGGAGCCCTTCATTCGCTTAACCAGGATTCACGGGTGGTCAATCTGTTGAAATCAGAGCACTACATTTTGGCCACCGTGCTCGATCCTAGATTTAAAACCTACGTTGTATCTCTCTTTCCGGCAGTCACAAGTCTGCAGAGGTTCAAAGACCTGCTGGTGAGAAAATTGTCAAGTCAAGCGGAACGCGACCCGTCAACAGCTCCTCCTTCACATTCTCCTGCAACTGGGGGTGCGAGGAAAAGGCTAAGAATTCCGAGCCCACCCGCTGGCGGTGATGCAGGGCAGTCTGGAGCGAGTGCTGACATCTGGTCCGGACTGAAGGACCTGCCAACGATTACTGATATGTCGTCTACTGTCACTGCATATGATTCTGTCACCATTGAAAGAATGGTGGAGGATTATATGAGTGACCGCATCCAAGTAGGCACGTCAGACAGTCCGTACGTATACTGGCAGGAAAAAGAGGCAATTTGGAGGCCCTTGCAGAAACTGGCTTTATTCTACCTAAGTTGCCCTCCCTCCAGTGTGTACTCCGAAAGAGTGTTTAGTGCCGCCGCTCACCTTGTCAGCAATCGGCGTACGAGGTTACTTCCAGAAAATGTGGAGAAGATGATGTTCATTAAAATGAATTATAATCAATTCCTCCGTGGAGACATTCACCAGCAGCAATTGCCTACAGAAAGTACACGGGGACCTGAGATGGTGGATTCCAGTGGGGACGAATTAATAATCTGTGAGGAGGGGGATGTACACAGTGAAAGGGGTGATGAATCGGACGATGATGATGAGGTGGACATCTTGCCTCCGTAGAGCCAGTTTGTCCAAGGAGAGATTGATTGCTTCTTTTTTGGTGGGGGCCCAAACCAACCAGTCATTTCAGTCACAGTCGTGTGGCAGACCCTGTCGCTGAAATGATGGGTTCGTTAAAGTGTGCATGTCCTGTTTATACAACATAAGGGTGGGTGGGAGGGCCCAAGGACAATTCCATCTTGCACCTCTTTTTTCTTTCATTTTTCTTTGCGTCATGTGCTGTTTGGGGAGTATTTTTTTGAAGGGCCATCCTGCGTGACACTGCAGTGCCACTCCTAGATGGGCCAGGTGTTTGTGTCGGCCACTAGGGTCGCTTAGCTTAGTCACACAGCTACCTCATTGCGCCTCTTTTTTTCTTTGCGTCATGTGCTGTTTGGGGAGTATTTTTTTGAAGGGCCATCCTGCGTGACACTGCAGTGCCACTCCTAGATGGGCCAGGTGTTTGTGTCGGCCACTAGGGTCGCTTAGCTTAGTCACACAGCTACCTCATTGCGCCTCTTTTTTTCTTTGCGTCATGTGCTGTTCGGGGAGTATTTTTTTGAAGGGCCATCCTGCGTGACACTGCAGTGCCACTCCTAGATGGGCCAGGTGTTTGTGTCGGCCACTTGGGTCGCTTATCTTAGTCACACAGCTACCTCATTGCGCCTCTTTTTTTCTTTGCGTCATGTGCTGTTTGGGGAGTATTTTTTTGAAGGGCCATCCTGCGTGACACTGCAGTGCCACTCCTAGATGGGCCAGGTGTTTGTGTCGGCCACTTGGGTCACTTATCTTAGTCATCCAGCGACCTCGGTGCAAATTTTAGGACTAAAAATAATATTGTGAGGTGTGAGGTGTTCAGAATAGACTGAAAATGAGTGTAAATTATGGTTATTTAGGTTAATAATACTATGGGATCAAAATGACCCCCAAATTCTATGATTTAAGCTGTTTTTTAGAGTTTTTTGAAAAAAACACCCGAATCCAAAACACACCCGAATCCGACAAAAAAATTTCGGTGAGGTTTTGCCAAAACGCGTTCGAACCCAAAACACGGCCGCGGAACCGAACCCAAAACCAAAACACAAAACCCGAAAAATTGCCGGTGCACATCACTATTAAAAACATAAATAAACTTGTACGTGTTGTTCAGATTCAGGCACTGTCTTGTAAAATATTGTTCATTAGGTGCCACCATTTATTAGAAATGCTGTGAGTCACAGTGTTAAAAAAATAAAACTTGTGTGTGTTGTTCAGGTTCTGGCATTGTGTTATAAAATAACATTCATTAGCTGCCAGTGTGCTAGAAGCGCAGTGAGTCGCAGTGTAAAAATAAAATAATTTTTTATATATATATATATATATATATATACATATATGTATATATATATATATATATATATATATATATATAACAGCCAGTCAGGCGGCACTCCACTAACATCAGGAAATGAGGGTAAACTGCCGGTGCCTTCCCATGGAGAGAGGAATAACACCTCCCTCAAAAATACTTTGTCTGTGCGGGCGGCACTCACGGCGGATAAAACAGGACAAAAGCCAAGGGGGTTCACTACGGCTGGCCGGCGGTCGGGCTCCCGGCGACCAGCATCCCGGCGCCGGGAGCCCGACCGCCGGCTTACCGACAGCTTGGCGAGCGCAAATGAGCCCCTTGCGGGCTCGCTGCGCTCGCCACGCTACGGGCACTGTGGGTCGTGGACCCCCACGAGGGAAAATAAGTGTCGGTATGCCGGCTGTCAGGCTCCCGGCGCCGGTATACTGAGCGCCGGGAGCCCGACCGCCGGCAAACAGAAGACCACCCAAGCCAAGGATACTGTCAACGTTTCAATGTAGATAATTACATTTTCATCAGGACAAATAAAACATGCAAACATACATACCTATATAGCCTCCTCTGATTGTGCATGAGACCGTCCGCCCGCCGCGTCCGCCCGTCACTTCCCGCCCGGTCCAATGACGTCATCCGCAGGCGCCGGCGTCCGGTGTCATGACAACCTGAACGAAGCACACCATAAACAACAAAGACAAAGGCCCTCATTCCGAGTCGTTCGCTCGGTATTTTTCATCGCATCGCAGTGAAATTCCGCTTAGTACGCATGCGCAATATTCGCACTGCGACTGCGCCAAGTAATTTAACAATGGAGATAGTATTTTTACTCACGGCTTTTTCATCGCTCCGGCGATCGTAATGTGATTGACAGGAAATGGGTGTTACTGGGCGGAAACACGGCGTTTTATGGGCGTGTGGTTGAAAACGCTACCGTTTCCGGAAAAAACGCAGGAGTGGCTGGAGAAACGGGGGAGTGTCTGGGCGAACGCTGGGTGTGTTTGTGACGCCAAACCAGGAACGACAAGCACTGAACTGATCCCACAGGCAGAGTAAGGTTGAAGTTACTCAGAAACTGCTCAGTGGTTTGTAATCGCAATATTGCGATTACATCGGTCGCAATTTTAAGAAGCTAAGATACACTCCCAGTAGGCGTAGGCTTAGCGTGTGTAACTCTGCTAAATTCGCCTTGCGACCGATCAACTCAGAATGAGGGCCAAAGTGAACAAGTGCTACCACATATAAGGTGCAGAAAGAATACACATATTGCATTCCTGTAGAGAGAATAAAAGCTGTTCTGCATATCAGATACTGTAAATCCTATACTATTAAAGTGCATAATATTCAAGGTAACCTCATACAGAGTTAAAGAAACAGCAAGATTATAGAATAATTAATAAAATAGAGATGACAGCTCAAAAGGACAGTATCCTGTGAGTGATGGCTAGCATAAAGGGATAACTCAAATAAGATACAAGTATTCTAACAAACAGCGCAGCTTAATAACAAACATTAATAAAGATGATGTGGAGACCATACAAACTCCACACCAGACCAAGCAGTTTTAGTCAATAAGATCAAATTTAGCTAACTAAGTCCCTGTGGCCAGTGGTGCAGTCCGATAAACATTTGAAAAGCCTAGCCCATACTAAAATAATGCCAGCTTATAAGAGGGGCAAGAACGTGAGAGATTATGTGGTAAAAACGGATATTCAATTTCCGTTACCACATGAGGTTAAATCCTTGTTTTTTTTTAACCCGACACGTTTGGGCTGTTTCAAATGCTTAGGCTGCACGACCTGCAGTCACATGATTGCTTGTGACAGTTTTTGTCACCCCTATACTGGAAAGAAATTTAAAATCCTCCACCGGGTGACCTGTACAACCAAATTTGTGGTGTACCTGCTGAGCTGTCCTTGCGGCCTACATTATGTGGGCAAAACGGAATGCGCCTTTAAAGAACGCATGGCGGCGCATAGATCCGTTATTAGAGTTGCACTCAGTTCAGGAAAAAGCGACCAACCGATTTCTAGGCATTTTGCGTCAGCCCGCCACTCTTTGGCACAACTACGATATCGCATTATAGACCATATTCCCCCACTCAGACGGGGGGGGGGGGGGGGGGGGGTGATAGAGGTCTCCTGTTGCTTAAAAGGGAAGCTAAATGGATCCATTTGCTTGACACAATGTCTCCTAGAGGACTCATTGAACATCAGGGCCTCAATTGCTTCATTTAATGGGTGTTTGCTTTAAGTAGTTCTTAGTAGAACCCTGTTGGTAGTTCTTGTGTTGATGTGGAGTCTGTATGTTCTCCACACCTGTTCTACTTACATTCTATTGCTCCAGGATTTCTTGTATCCACTGCCAATGTGGGATGTATGTATCTAGCTAAATTTGATCTTATTGACTATAACTGCTTGGTCTGGTGTGGAGTTTGTATGGTCTCCACATCATCTTTATTAATGTTTGCTATTAAGCTGCACTGTTTGTTAGAATACTTGTATCTTATTTGAGTTATCCCTTTATGCTAGCCATCACTCACAGGATACTGTCCTTTTGAGCTGTCATCTCTATTTTATTAATTATTCTATAATCTTGCTGTTTTTTTAACTCTGTATGAGGTTACCTTGAATATTATGCACTTTAATAGTATAGGATTTACAGTATCTGATATGCAGAACAGCTTTTATTCTCTCTACAGGAATGCAATATGTGTATTCTTTCTGCACCTTATATGTGGTAGCACTTGTTCACTTTGTCTTTGTTGTTTATGGTGTGCTTTGTTCAGGTTGTCATGATGCCGGACGCCGGCGTTTGCGGATGATGTCATTGGACCGGGCGGGAAGTGACGGGCGGACGCGGCGGGCGGACGGCCTCATGCACAATCAGAGGAGGCTATAAAGGTATGTATGTTTGCATGTTTTATTTGTCCTGATGAAAATGTAATTATCTACATTGAAACGTTGACAGTATCCTTAGCTTTTGTCCTGTTTTATCCGCCGTGAGTGCCGCCCGCACAGACGCTATATTTATATATATATATTATATATATAAATTCCTAATGGATAAGGATACACAGGGTTATGGTGGATAGATCACGTACCATAGTTATAATAAAATGAGGGAATACAACACAACGGCCGACTTTATCAATAGACAAAATTAAGTCTGAAAATAATACAGAGTAGGAGAACACAAATAGGTTAAACTCGACGGACGGATGTCTTTTTTTCGACCTCACAAACTATGTAACTATATGTAACTATATATATATGAATCAGTTGATAGAAGAGCAGGAGCAGCAACCAAGTGCTAGTGCTCTGGCTGCTGCCAGTGATAATAGTGCTTCAACATCTATTATAGATGTGTAAGCGAAACTACCAAGGTAGGGATTTGGCGCTGACATGTGCTGTCAAACTCCCAGCAACTGAGAAAATAGGGCTAGTTAGACCCTAATACAAACAGATGGGTAATAAATAAATGAATCAGCGCTGTGAGCAGGGTAAGATAAATATCACAGTATTTATTAATAAAAATATCATGAAATTGATAATAATTAAAAGAACACTATTGCAACAGAATTAAACAAATGGGGAAGTACAGCTTGCTAATTGCTATGGAACAATGGCCCTCATTCCGAGTTGTTCGCTCGCAAGCTGCATTTAGCAGATTTACTCACGCTAAGCCGCCGCCTACTGGGAGTGAATCTTAGCTTCTTAAAATTGCGAACGACGTATTCGCAATATTGCGATTACACCTCTCTTAGCAGTTTCTGAGTAGCTCCAGACTTACTCGGCATCTGCGATCAGTTCAGTGCTTGTCGTTCCTGGTTTGACGTCACAAACACACCCAGCGTTCGCCCAGACACTCCTCCGTTTCTCCAGCCACTCCCGCGTTTTTCCCAGAAACGGTAGCGTTTTTCCGCACACACCCATAAAACGGCCAGTTTCCGCCCAGTAACACCCACTTCCTGTCAATCACACTACGATCACCAGAACGATGAAAAAGCCGTGAGTAAAATTCCTAACTGCATAGCAAATTTACTTGGCGCAGTCGCACTGCGGACATTGCGCATGCGCACTAAGCGGAAAATCGCTGCGATGCGAAAAAATTTACCGAGCGAACAACTCGGAATGACCACCAATGATAATTATTTTCCCAGCATGTTATCATTGTTCCACATCAATTAGCAGTGCTGTACTTGCCCGTTTTTTAAATTCTGTTGCAACAGTGGCCCTCATTCCGAGTTGATCGCTCGCAAGGCGATTTTAGCAGAGTTACACACGCTAAGCCGCCGCCTACTGGGAGTGAATCTTAGCTTCTTAAAATTGCGACCGATGTATTCGCAATATTGCGATTACTAACTACTTAGCAGTTTCAGAGTAGCTTCAGACTTACTCTGCCTGTGCGATCAGTTCAGTGCTTGTCGTTCCTGTTTTGACGTCACAAACACACCCAGCGTTCGCCCAGACACTCCCCCGTTTCCCCGGCCACTCCTGCGTTTTTTCCGGAAACGGTAGCGTTTTTTCCCGCACGCCCATAAAACGGCCTGTTTCCGCCCAGTAACACCCATTTCCTGTCAATCACATTACGATCGCCGGAGCGATGAAAAAGCCGTGAGTAAAAATACTATCTCCATTGTAAAATTACTTGGCGCAGTCGCAGTGCGAATATTGCGCATGCGTACTAAGCGGAATTTTACTGCGATGCGATGAAAAATACCGAGCGATCAACTTGGAATGAGGGCCTGTGTTCTTTTTATTATTATCAATTTCATGATATTTTTATTAATAAATACTGTGATATTTTTCTTACCCAGCTCATAGCGCTGATTCATTTATTTATTACCCATCTATTATAGATGGTCCAGGGAACACAAAGTTTAAGAAAGGGCATCTGAAATCTCAATATTTCACAATGTTAAAGAAAACATCACCTCTAATAGTAAAGCGAACGTTTACTGCCGAAAAACCTAAACTAGCTAAAATGCAATATGTCTCATGCAGTGGCAAGGAAAGGATAAGGCCATGGTTTTTGTCTCAGAGTGGTGGTCCTGCTAGAGTTACTGCTGTTTCACGCACTAGAAGAATGCCACAGTCAGGCATCTTCTTCTGTAATATGTCTTCTTCTGTACACAAACAATTTGTAGACATAAGACAAAAAAATCCACAAACCTACAAAAAAACTGCCTTTTTTTAATCTGCCTGCCTGTTTGATGTTGTTATAAAACAAGCAGGCAGATAAAAAAGGCAGTATAATAATATAAATTTTAGTACGAAATAACAATTGCACCACCACAAAGTGCCAATAAAAGCTAAGCTTGGCAGATCTGGCATGAAAATATTGCACAAACCTTTTTTTTATGTTCATAATAAACTTATTTAGTACATTCGCAAATCGCTGAGAACACCCAGAAAACACGGTGACTGGTAATAGTACATCCTGCCCTATAAGTGGTCAAATGACCAAGATGTTAAATTTAGACTGCATGTGCCTCATACAGTGCAGATGATGTGTTATTCCGTGTGTGTACAAGGAACTATAATGCTCACAATTGAGTTACTTTAATAGAAAGTAGTATCCTTTTCAGATTATGAGCTTGGCTTTAGGGCAATAGATTACACCAATCCAACCAAAACTGCGTCTTCGGGGAAGTAAATAGAACCAGGGATTAGTGAAACAATATAGTTAGAGCTCTGACATGACAGCCCCTTATTGTCACTTCTTCACCATAATGCTGTTGTGTGAAAAAGCCACAGAGCGCTTGTTGGGCCACAGAAAAATGTGTCTCCCAGAGCCCAGCACTGACTGATGTCTCTTAGTCACAGGGTAATAACATTCAAACTGACATATTAACTTTAATGATGTGAATAGCATGGAAGACATTAGGCAGGAGCCAAAGGCGGGGTCACTTAGTTTATGTCTTTTCCAATGTTTGCAGTATAAAACAAATAAGTACAGACTTATAGAGAGTGTGCCAATTAGTAATCACTGCAGGTAGTGATATGATTATAGAATGAGCTACTGCAAAATAGAAAAAAGAAAATGAAAGATAAAGTTTACAGAAAGATTCAACTGCCTGTACCAAACTTTCCATTTATTACTGATGTTACAACGTCAGGGCCGGTGTGAGGTTCTAGGTGCCCTAGACAAAGTTTCACATTACTGCCCCTAATTCCCCAATACATTCCTACAATCCATTTACATAAACCTCACTTACTGTTTACCAAAGTCTATGATAACTGGGTGACTCATTTTATATGAATTTGCTACACTTTGTGCATAACCAGAGCACATAATATGCTCTGCCCCCATCAACTCCATTTACCAAATCAACCCCCCACTCATCATCCATTAACTTCCTCCATTCAGCTCCTATTAACCCATACCTCTCCAAGAATCAATTCACCTTCCCAGCACCAATCAACACCTTCATCCACACTGTCAGCTCCCATTAATGTCCCTCCACCAGAAACCTACTTATCCATTCACAACCAGCACCCTTAACCACTTGCCTGGCATGGTCGCATCAGATGCACTGTGGGGGCCTATCTGGTACTGTGGGGACATATGTGTACCTGGCACTGTAGCGGCATATCTGGCACTGTGGGGGCATATGTGTACTTGGCACTGTGGGGGCATATGTGTATCTGGAACTGTGGGGGCATATGTGTATCTGGCACTGGATGCATTTGTGTATTTGGCACTGTGGGGCATATGTGCATCTGGCACTGTATGGGCATATGTGTTACTGGCACTGTAGGGGCATATCCTGCACTGTGGGGGCATATGTGTATTTGGCATTGTGGTGGCATATCTGGCACTGTGGTGGCATATGTGTATCTGACACTGAGGGCATATTTGTATCTGGAACTGTGGGAGCATATCTGGCACTGTTGGGGTATATCTGGCACTGCGAAGGCATGTGTGTATCTGGCACTGCACTACTGGGGGCATATGTGTATCTGGCACTATTGGGGGCATATGTGTATCTGGCCCCCCATATGTGTATCACACTCCTATTTTCATTGACCATACCCCATGTGCTCACGAGTGCGCTCTCCATTTCCTATCCAGAATTCTTGCACTATACTCCGGTAGCTCGGATGTAGCGGCTCATGGACATACAGTATACATAAAAACTTTGGATTCCAATGGACACTCGGGGTTATTCAGGTTGGATCGCAGTTTTTAGAAAATCGCAAATGAGCGATTATATCAAACTGCGCATGCACTGTGGCTGGGATGAGATGCGATCACACTTTGACTGACAGCGGCAGGCGTCCTGGGGGGGTGGGCATTTCAGTGTTGCAGGGGAGTGGTCCAGCCAACGCAGGCGTGGCCGGACTATGATCGGGACGGCTGCATGACATCTTTGCAATTGGATTGCAGGAGTTTGCATGCTGGGCGGCCTATCCCTGCTCTGGGCGGCACCCAGCATGCTACAGAAGGGATTGCAGTTTATTGTGTAGCATTTTCATCAAGGTGCAAAAGTGAAATACAATAAATACAATAAAAACAGTGCTTACCTATATACCTGCAGGACTGGACCGTCCATGTCTCCGTCCGCCACAGGATCCAGTGCAACCTAATGACGTGATACAGTCCAGTGTCCAGTCGCATCGGTAACATGGAGGGAACCAGCACTACCTCTAATGTTAAACACATCTCAACACGTTGTAGCTTGATAAGCAAACAAACCAATATCCCAAATGGGACAAAACACATTAAGCATATGAAATTATACAGAGAAGGTCCAAATTAAAATACTGTAATTACCCAAAACGCTTGCTTAGGTAATACAAAGAGCTAACGCTCCATGTACACTAATAAATGGATCCTGTAATCAATGACACTCTATTACAGGTACAAAGTAAAATTAACGTGGATGGATCATCTGGTCTCTGACCGCCGATATCACTCCCAAAATTGCTACCCAGAATGCCTTGCAGGCTGCATTCCAGGGTGCATGTACTGGAACTAAAAGCGCTAAGTTCCCCACCCCAACACGTCTATGCTGATCTCTGCGTATGCAGAGGTCAGCTGCAGCAGGGGGGACTGATCATCAGTCCCCCCTGCCCTATGCTCTGCTGTGCTATCTCTGCAATAAAGTTTGGAGGTGGGGCTATATGGGGGGGTGGGGGGGGTTGGGAGTGTTCACTTGACATGAGGGGGTCTAGGGCAGGCACCATACATAGATTTTACTAACTGTCGGGGATTATATAGGAAAAATAAACAAAATAACTTCCATAGGGACACATGGGGAGGAGGGGCACTAAACAGGGTGCTATTTCTAGGGGGGTGGTAAGTAACTTTACAATAGGGGCCTATGGACATGGGGGGAAGTGGGAAGGATGCAAAAACACCCCCTAGGTATATATATTTTTTCAATAAAATATTTATATATTTTATTAAAAAATGTTGAAAGCTTTTTTTAAATAAAAAAAACTTCAACAATTTCTAAGAGGTTTTTCCGCCACAGATTAAGTGACCCATTCCCCTTAAGAATCAATAAATTAACTCACTAACCCATTCAGCACTCATTAACCTGTTCCTCTCTAAGAATTTAATTGTCAATTCAACCTCATAGAATCCATTAACATATTTATCAGCCCCTATAAACTGCCTCCTCCCAGCACCCATTAATTAGTTCACACATTCAGAACTCATTAACCAGTTCCACTGAAATCCTTTAATCAATTCACCCTCACAGCACCCATTAACACATTTGTCCACACTGCCAGCACTCTTTAACCTAACCCCACCCAGTGCCCATTAATCCATTTACCCCAAACACCAATTAGTTCATTCACCCCAGAACCCATTAACCCCCCCCCCTTCTAGCACCCTTTAACCTTCCCCCACCCAGAACCTATTAATACGTTCACTATCAGCACCCATTAACCCCCCTATCAGCACCTTTTATTTTCTACACACTCTGCTCCCATTTTCTGTCCCCACACAGCACCCATTAATTCATTCATCACCAGCACTCATTAACCCCCTCAAATCCCACATTTCCCTCCATCCCATCCAACACCTATTAATCCATTTACTTTCAGCACACATTAACCCCTTCCCCAGTACCTATTAATATACTGACTCTCACCTGTCCTCAAAGCACCCATTATCCCCCCCAACCAAAAATTATCAATCCATTCCCAGCACCCATTAACCTCTCTCCTAGCCATCACCTATTAATACATTAACTTTCAGCACCCAATAATCGATTCACTCCCAGCAGCTATAAATCCACCCTCAACACCCATTTACATTATAAATGTGCGCCGACCCCCATGTTTTGCTTTTGATGTTGGATCTGTATCTCCATCATGTTTAGATCTGTATTTGGTTTTGTCAAAACCACCCATGTGTGTTTTGGTTTTGGTGCTGTATCTTTTTTTATAAAAATCATAAAAACAGCTAAAATCACAGAATTTTGGCGTGTTTTTGTTCCTATAGTATTATCAACCCCAATAACATTCATTTCCACTCATTTTCAGTTAATTTTGGCCACCTCACAGCTTACAATATAAATTTTATACAGTTTAGGCCGAAAAGTTGCTCTGAGGTAGCTGGATGACTAAGCTAAGCGACAGAGGTAAGCGCCACAAATATGTGGTACCTAAACTTCCAACATGGCACATCTAGGAAATAGAATGGCACTGCAGTGGCAGACAGGAAGGCAGTTTAATCAACTATGCAAACCCATAGAAACCAACAATTTTTTAATTTATCAAGAAGTAGAACAGAGGCCCGAAGGAGTTGGAGTATGTATGTAGTGGATTGATTATTTAGTAAATGTAATATTATTTTTTATTCCAATGCAAATTTATGATGGTGGAGGGGGTAATATGGGCAGTAGACCATCATGTTTTAGCAGTTAATTGAGGATCTGCTACCAAATTCCATCTCGATTCCACTTTAGCAGAACAGCAATTCCCTGGCTGTATTGGGACATTTAAAAAAGCTCATTCTTGGCCTACAAGATGTCATTGTACCCACTATCCACTTAATGGAGGTAGAGTATGTATGTAGTGGATGGGGAAGGAAGGGAAGAAAGGAAAGGAAGGGAAGGTAAGCAAGGACTAGAGATGTGTGTGCTCGGCTTGGGTTTTTCCATCAGGCTCAGATTCCAAACTGAGCCAAAATGTCATCATCCAAGCATTGGATCTTGCAGGTTTTGGATTCCATATTATGGAGCCGCAGCTGGGACTCAGCACAACTTCATAGAAATGTAGAATTTATTGGCAGATAAGTACCACTTGGCCCATTTAGTCGGCCTCTTTTTTATTATTAGTTGTGTATATTGGTCAAAAACATATATATTTACATGGTACTTACATACCATTCATAAAGCTGGCTAAAGCAACCTAAGGCACTCCACCTGTTGTTGACAAATAACTTCCAGCAGGAGAGCAACAGGCTCATTTTACACATCAAAGGTGCATTTCAGGATCTCATTCTACATTGAGGTTGAAAATAATTTCGACAGATTATTACAGCATCTAAAAATAAAAATATATATTGTATATATAGTTTTCATTGTTTGTATTGTGGTCAGAATTGTCTGGAAAAGAATGTTATTGGGGATAATAATACTCTAGGAACAGAAAAAGGCCAAATCATGTGATTTTAGCTGTTTTTTTGTAAATTATTTTTAAAAAGTATACGAAACCAAAATCAGCAAAAATGGTCTGGCGCACATCTTTGTAAATAACTAGATCAGGGGCCCACGGGTGCTAGAGTATGTATGTAGTAGAAGGAAGGATTGATTAGTAATTTCATTTAATGTTTGATTCTAAAATTTTTATTTGATTATTGTGGCAATTGGTGATGGTCTTTATTGCATAGACAAAATTTTGTTATTGATTATTGCACTAATCCGAGAAAACCTTACTTGCAACACTTTTTTAATAACCAAAAAAGGATACAATTTTAATAGGCAAGGATTCCTGACAAGGCTTACGAAGCCAAGGGAATCAATAGCTGCACAACAACGCTGAAGTGCAAAATATCTGAAAATTCACCAACAAACTACCCATAATTAAAAGGAAAGCGTCTCAAGATGGAATTGTCCTTGGGACCTCCCATCCAGGGCAGGATCTAGGGGGGGGGGGGGGGGGGGGGCGACCGCTCCCCCCCTAACACAGTCATAGCCAAGCCCACTTTTGAGCAGAAGAGAGCTCTCCGGGATGTTCTGCAGCTTATACCACAGCAGCACAGAGGAGCCAGGAGAGTAAGGGTTACAGAGCATTTGCCCATCACTTGCTGCTGTGTGGGTACTAGGGCTAATAAATACACTGCTCAAAAAAATAAAGGGAACACTAAAATAACACATCCTAGATCTGAATGAATGAAATATTCTTTTTAAATACTTTGTTCTTTACATAGTTGAATGTACTGACAACAAAATCACACAAAAATTATCAATGGAAATCAAATTTATTAACCCATGGAGGTCTGGATTTGGAGTCACCCTCAAAATTAAAGTGGAAAAACACACTACAGGCTGATCCAACTTTGATGTAATGTCCTTAAAACAAGTCAAAATGAGGCTCAGCAGTGTGTGTGGACTCCATGTGCCTGAATGACCTCCCTACAATGCCTGGGCATGCTCCTGATGAGGTGGCGGATGGTCTCCTGAGGGATCTCCCAGACCTGGACTAAAGCATCCGCCAACTCCTGGACAGTTTGTGGTGCAACATTGCGTTGGTGGAGCGAGACATGATGTCCCAGATGTGCTCAATTGGATTCAGGTCTGGGGAACGGGCGGGCCAGTCCATAGCACCAATGCCTTCATCTTGCAGGAACTGCTGACACACTCCAGCCACATGAGGTCTAGAATTGTCTTGCATTAGGAGGAACACAGGGCCAACCGCACCAGCATCTGGTCTCACAAGGGGTCTGAGGATCTCATCTCGGTACCTAATGGCAGTCAGGCTACCTCTGGTGAGCACATGGAGGGCTGTGCGGCCCCCCAAAGAAATCCCACCCCACACCATTACTGACCCACTGCCAAACTGGTCATGCTGGAGGAAGTTGCAGACAGCAGAACGTTCTCCTTGGCGTCTCCAGACTCTGTCACGTCTGTCACATGTGCTCAGTGAGAACCTGCTTTCATCTGTGAAGATCACAGGGCGCCAGTGGTGAATTTTCCAATCTTGGTGTTCTCTGGCAAATGCCAAACGTCCTGCACGGTGTTGGGCTGTAAAAACAACCCCCACCTGTTGAAGTCGGGCCCTCATACCACCCTCATGGAGTCTGTTTCTGATCGTTTGAGTAGACACATGCACATTTGTGGCTTGCTGGAGGTCATTTTGCAGGGCTCTGGCAGTGCTCCTCCTGTTCCTCCTTGCACAAAGGCGGAGGTAGCGGTTCTGCTGCTGGGTTGTTGCCCTCCTCCATGTCTCCTGATGTACTGGCCTGTCTCCTGGTAGCGCCTCCATGCTCTGGACACTACGCTGGCAGACACAGCAAACCTTCTTGCCACAGCTCGCATTGATGTGCCATCCTGGATGAGCTGCACTACCTGAGCCACTTGTGTGGGTTGTAGGGAGGTCATACAGGCACGTGGAGGCCACACACACTACTGAGCCTCATTTTGACTTGTTTTAAGGACATTACATCAAAGTTGGATCAGCCTGTAGTGTGTTTTTCCACTTTAATTTTGAGTGTGACTCCAAATCCAGACCTCCATGGGTTAATAAATTTGATTTCCATTGAAAATGTTTGTGTGATTTTGTTGTCAGCACATTCAGCTATGCAAAGAACAAAGTATTTAATAAGAATATTTCATTCATTCAGATCTAGGATGTGTTATTTTAGTGTTCCCTTTATTTTTTTGAGCAGTGTACAATTACCCCATAACACAGTCACATGTACATAGATCAATCACAAAGCTCTATCTCAGTCTCACTCAAAAAGTTCAGTCAGAATTGAGAGAGGAGGAGTTAGGATTGCAGATGGCAGGAGTTGGGACTGTAGAGGGAGGAGTAAAGATTAAACAGTAAATCGCCCCCCCTAAAGAAAAGTCTAGATCCGTCCCTGCTCCCATCCACCCTTATTTTGTATATATCATAAATCCCGAGGAGAGACTAAGGGGGTCATTCCGACCTGATCGCACGCTAGGATTTTTCAGGTCACAACTGCGCATGCTTATGTGGGTACAAAGCAGATCGTTGCTGAGCGATGGATTTTATAAAGAATCCATTTGCACAGCCGATCGCAAGGAGATTGAAAGGAAGAGGGCATTTGTGGGTGTCAACTGACCGTTTTCTGGAAGTGTTTGGAAAAACGCAGGCATGTCCAAGCGTTTTCAGGACGGGTGTCTGACGTCTAGGGGCGTAGGGAGGGCGGTTCCTGTGGAGCGCAAGCTCCAGGCGCGGGAAACTTCAGAGGGCACCTGACAGTGGCGCCGGCAGCTTGAAGCCTCCTCTCCCCCTCCCCTGTCACAGTGCAGTGTGTGTGCGCACCCACAGACCTAAAAGGGGTGGAGCTACATGGGGAAAGGGGTGGAGCTACACGGGACCAGGCTGCAGCCTGCAGCACAGGAGGATGACATGCTGCAGCTCCTTCCTGACAGATTTCCTTAGGTGAGTGAGTAAAACTGTGTGTGTGTGTGTGTGTGTGTGTGTGTGTGTGTGTGTGTGTTTGTTTGTATACAGTATCTGTGTACTGTATATGTATGTGTGACTGTGTATGTGTGTAATGTATGTACAGTATGTATGTGTGTGTTTGTGGTGTGTATGTGTGTGTGTATGCAGGGGCGTAGAGAGGGTGGTTCCTGTGGAGCGCAAGCTCCAGGCGCTGGAAACTTCAGAGGGTGCCTGGCAGCGGCGCCAGCAGCATGAAGCCTCCTCTCCCCCTCCCCTGTCACAGTGCAGTGTGTGCGTGCGCACCCTACAGACCTAAATGGGGTGGAGCTACATGGGAAAAGGGGTGGAGCTACACAGGACCTGGCTGCAGCCTGCAACACAGGAGGATGACATGCTGCAGCTCCAGCCTGACAGATTACCTTAGGTGAGTAAGTGAGTGAGTGAAACGCTGTGTGTGTGTGTGTGTGTGTGTGTGTGTGTGTGTGTGTGTGTGTGTGTGTGTGTGTGTGAATATATACAGTATCTGTGTACTCTATGGGGGTCATTCCGAGTTGTTCGCTCGGAAGCTGTTTTTAGCAGCTATGCACACGCTAAGCCGCCGCCTACTGGGAGTGAATCTTAGCTTATCAAAATTGCGAAAAGACACTTTTTAGCAGTTTCTGAGTAGCTTCAAACTTACTCGGCATCTGCGATCAGTTCAGTGCTTGTCGTTCATGGTTTGACGTCATAAACACACCCGGCGTTCGCCCAGACACTCCTCCGTTTCTCCAGCCACTCACGCGTTTTTCCCAGAAACGGAAGCGTTTTTTCACACACTCCCATAAAACGGCCTGTTTCCGCCCAGAAACACCCACTTCCTGTCAATCACATTACGATCACCAGAACGAAGAAAAAACGTGAGTAAAATACCTAACTGCATAGCAAATTTACTTGGCGCAGTCGCAGTGCGAACATTGCGCATGCGCAGTTAGCGGAAAACCGCTGCAATGCGAAGAAAAATACAGAGCGAACAACTCGGAATGACCCCCTATATGTATGTGTGACTGTGTATGTGTGTAATGTATGTACAGTATGTATGTGTGTTTGTGGTGTGTGTGTGTGTATGTAGTGTGTGTGTGTGTGTGTGTATGTATGACTGCGATATAATGTGTGTAAGCGTCACTGGTACAGAGGACGTTACGTGTGTAAACGTCACTGCTACAGGGGGCATTACGCGTGTAATACCCCTTTCACACCGCAGCTTATACCCGGTATTTTGCCGTTTTAACTGGCTTCCTAAACGGGTCAAGCTGCGATGTGAAAGGGTCCCCTTCAATTTACCGTTTTCAAAATACCGGTATTTTGAAACGGTAAAAAAGCAGGGTCCTACCAGTTTCAGTCCCATTTCACTGTGCAGTGTGAAAGGGTCTGAAACGGTATTTGCAAGCCCCAGAAGATGATAGGCTGTCTCCATGTGTGATGTCACCAGCCACAACCAGGAAACAGCTTGGAAAACATAGGAGACACTTGAGAGAGTGGCTTTATACACGTTTAAATGTGAAAAACACGGGGAAAAAATGGCGTGGGGTCCCCCCTCCAAAGCATAACCAGCCTCGGGCTCTTCGAGCTGGTCCTGGTTCTAAAAATGCGGGGAAAAAATTGACAGGGGATCCCCCGTATTTTTAAAACCAGCACCGGGCTCTGCGCCTGGTGCTGGTGCAAAAAATACGGGGGACAAAAAGAGTAGGGGTCCCCCGTATTTTTCACACCAGCATCAGGCTCCACTAGCTGGACAGATAATGCCACAGCCGGGGGTCACTTTTATGCCGTGCCCTGCGGCCGTGGCATTAAATATCCAACTAGTCACCCCTGGCCGGGGTACCCTGGGGGAGTGGGGACCCCTTCAATCAAGGGGTCCCCCCCCCAGCCACCCAAGGGCCAGGGGTGAAGCCCGAGGCTGTCCCCCCCATCCAATGGGCTGCGGATGGGGGGGCTGATAGCCTTTGTTGTAAATGAAAAGATATTGTTTTTTCCAGTAGTACTACAAGTCCCAGCAAGCCTCCCCCGCAAGCTGGTACTTGGAGAACCACAAGTACCAGCATGCGGGAGAAAAACGGGCCCGCTGGTACCTGTAGTTCTAATGGAAAAAAAATACCCAAATAAAAACAGGACACAGACACCGTCGACAGTAAAACTTTATTACACACTGCCGACACACACATACTTACCTATGTTCACACGCCGACATCGGTCCTCTTCTCCATGTAGAATCCAGGGGTACCTGAAAATAAAAGTTCAATATACTCACCTCAGCCATGGTCCAGAGATAAATCCACGGACTTGGCAAAAAAAGAAAACGAACACCCGGACCTGCGGACCGAAAGGGGTCCCATGCTGACACATGAGACCCCTCTCCCCGAATGCCGGGACATCACGTGACTCCTGTCACTGAAGTCCCTTCAGCCAATCAGGAAGCGCTACTTCCGTGGCGCTCACCTGATTGGCTGTGCACTGTCTGAGCTGTCAGACAGCGCATCGCAAAGCCGCTCCATTACTTTCAATGGTGGGAACTTTGCGGCTAGCGGTGGGGTCACCCGCGGTCAGCCGCTGACCGGCGGGTGACCTCACCGCTAGCCGCTAAGTTCCCACCATTGAAAGTAATGGAGCGGCTTTGCGATGCGCTGTCTGACAGCTCAGACAGTGCACAGCCAATCAGGTGAGTGCCACGGAAGTAGCGCTTCCTGATTGGCTGAAGGGACTTCAGTGACAGGAGTCACGTGATGTCCCGGCATTCGGGGAGAGGGGTCTGATGTGTCAGCATGGGACCCCTTTCAGTCCGTGTGGTCGGTTGTCCGGTTTGTTTTTTTCTCCAAGTACGTGGATTTATCTCTGGAGCCTGGTTGAGGTGAGTATATTGATCTTTTATTTTCAGGTACCCCTGGATTCTACATGGAGAAGAGGACCGATGTCGGCGTGTGAACATAGGTAAGTATGTGTGTGTCGACGTATGAAATAAAGTTTTACTATCAAGGTGTGTGTGTACTGTTTTTATTTGGGTATTTTTTTTCCAGTAGAACTACAGGTACCAGCGGGCCCGTTTTTCTCCCGCATGCTGGTACTTGTGGTTCTCCAAGTACCAGCTTGCGGGGGAGGCTTGCTGGGACTTGTAGTACTACAGGAAAAAACAATATCTTTTCATTTACAACAAAGGCTATCAGCCCCCCCATCCGCAGCCCATTGGATGGGGGGGGACAGCCTCGGGCTTCACCCTGGCCCTTGGGTGGCTGGGGGGGGGGACCCCTTGATTGAAGGGGTCCCCACTCCCCCAGGGTACCCCGGCCAGGGGTGACTAGTTGGATATTTAATGCCACGGCCGCAGGGCACGGCATAAAAGTGACCCCCGGCTGTGGCATTATCTGTCCAGCTAGTGGAGCCCGATGCTGGTGTGAAAAATACGGGGGACCCCTACTCGTTTTGTCCCCCATATTTTTTGCACCAGCACCAGGCGCAGAGCCCGGTGCTGGTTTTAAAAATACGGTTGATCCCCTGTCAATTTTCCCCCCGCATTTTTAGAACCAGGACCAGCTCGAAGAGCCCGAGGCTGGTTATGCTTTGGAGGGGGGACCCCACGCCATTTTTTTTCCTGTATTTAACCATTCCATCTAAAAAAAAAAATAATAATTTAAAAAAATATATAAATAATACTTGTGCCTCCAAAAAAGACAAACCAAGTACCTAATCCCATCTAATAAAAATAGATATGCTTCAAGCTGCTGGGTTCCATCGTACGACTATCCAAATTATTAATAATGAATTAATTAGTGATTAATAATAATGTGTGGGCCAGAAAAGTCCATTTATAATGACAACCACTGTTTTCTATGGGTGAAACGGGTTCAGTGTGAAAGGTACCAAAACGGGAATGAAATGGTAATTTACTGGTTACAACATGAGATGTGAAAGGGGTTTAACTGCTCAGACCCGTTTTAAGAACCGTTTCAAATACCATTTCAAAAGCAGGTTTTGCGATGTGAAAGCAGCATAAGCGTCACTGGTACAGGATCGCTACGTGTGTAAGCGTCACTGGCACAGGGGGTGTTACGTGTAAGCGCCACTGCTACAGAGGGTGTTACGTGTGTAAGCGTCACTGGTACAGGGGGCATTACATGTAAGTGTCTCTGGTACAGGGGCATTACATGTGTAAGTGTCACTGGTAGAGGGGGCTTTATGTGTAAGCATCACTGGTACAGGGGGCGTTACATGTGTAAGCGTCACTGGTTCAGGGGGCGTTACATGTGTAAGCGTCACTACTACAGCGGGCATTGTGACTACTACAGCGGGCGTTGTGTATAAGCATTACTACAGGGTTCATTGTGTGTATAAGCAGCACTACCACAGGGGGCATTATGTGTGTATGCGTCACTGCTACAGGGGGCATTATGTATGCTGTCCCTTTGTAAAGTATAGGAGGGTGCAAATTTATAGTTTGCAGGGGGCGCCAAACACCCTAGCACCAGCCCTGCACACCGCACTTCCTTTGTAGCCTTGCCCGACCCGGCCAGCACTGGCTCTTCCAAGACGCACCCTGGGATCGCAGCAGTAGTGAGATAGCAGCACACACAGCAGGGTTCTGACTGGCCGTACCTGCTTAGCTCCAGTCACCCAGCTGCGTAGGAGGAGGCTCCGGCTCCATAGGAGAGGCAGCTGATGCAGTATGACAGTTGGGAGGAGTCAGAGACCTGGCTGCAGTGAGAAAGCTTCTCCTTTCACACACACCAGCTGGAGGAGGAGATGGGGGAGTGGCCATATTAGAGGCAGGCTGCCTTTTACTGGTGGTTAGAACCCGAAACCCGCCCATAATTCCCACTCTGGCCCGAAGTGTGGCTAGCGGACTCACTGCCAGTATACCAGCAAACAGGATGCCACTGTCGGTATACTGATAGCCGGCATCCCGTCTGCTGGTGTATCATACCGCACCTCACCAGACACCCAGCTTACTACTTTCATACGTATTTCCCTGCAGCCATAGACCAGTATATAGGTGATTTTTTTTTTCCTGTAGGGGACATTGTGTGAGTGCTTTTCTTTTCCCCCCTGTGGAGGATATTGTGTTTCTTTTTCCCCGTGGGGTTCAATGCTTTTTTCCCTGTCGGCAAGTATGTGTCTGTGTGTATATAGGGGGAGGGGGGCGGCGACGTGATCTGAGCATGCTCCGGGAGCCATGGCTCCATGCTACACCTCTGCTGACGTCAATTCCGGCCCCGGACAGGCTGAAGTGATCGCAGCAGCTGAGTAAGGACCTCATTCCGAGTTGTTCGCTCGCTAGCTGCTTTTAGCAGCATTGCACACGCTAGGCCGCCGCCCTCTGGGAGTGTATCTTAGCTTAGCAGAATAGTGAACGAAAGATTAGCAGAACTGCTACTAAATAATTCTTTGCAGTTTTTGAGTAGCTCCAGACCTACTCCTAGATTGCGATCAGCTTGGTCCGTTTATTTCATTGTTTGACGTCGCAAACACGCACTGCGTTCGGCTAGCCACTCCCCCGTTTCTCCAGACACTCTTGCGTTTTTCCCTGACACGTCTGCGTTTTTTAGCGCACTCCCGGAAAATGCTCAGTTACCTCCCAGAAACGCCCCTTTCCTGTCAATCACACTACGATCAGCAGAGCGACTGAAAAGTGCTGCAGAATCTACAGCAAATCTGCTAAGTTTTTAGTTAAATAACTAAGCGCATGCGCATTTTGCAACAAATCGCAGCATAGCGAAAATCGTCAACGAGCGAACAACTCGGAATGACCCCCTAAGTTCTGAGCTACTCAGAAACTGCACAAAACTTTTTTGTACTGCACGGCTGCACATGCATTCGCACACTTGCAAAGCAAACATACCCTCCCCTATAGGCGGTGACTATCTGTTTGCAGCGCTGCAAAAAATAGCTAGCGAGCGATCAACTCGGAATGATCCCCTAAGTGTGGTAAGCCTTTTTGCGATGAATTTCCTGAGTTTTTCTAAGTTTTTGTCAGCGGTATGCCTCTTAGTGAAACCTGTGATACACAGAGTAGACTGCCTCTGAATGAGCTGGCATTTGTTAGATGCTGCTGCTGCTGTTTGTGCTGCTGAAGACAATACACCTACTCAGTTGGCTGTCACAGTCATGTATCTATAGTTTACCCTGTCCCGCTTGTCTGTGGTTAAGTGGAGAGTGGGTACAATGGAATTTCGGTGACACTAATAAGGTTTTTTTTATGTCCTTGTACAGACTGGGAATTGCTTTTCTAGTGAAGTGGAATCTAGATGGGATTTGGTAGCAGGGACACAGGACCTCAATTAACTGTCTAAATCCCACTGCATTAATAGCAGATAATGGCCGCACATCTAATACCAGCATAGTTGTTATAGCATCAGTAATCTGCTGTGCAACTGGGTGACTGCTGTCATACTTGCTCCCTCTTGAAAATGATTTTTTAACAGTCAGTTGTTTTGTTAAACTACTATAAGTAGTCTTCCTGGTCCCCTTCTGGGATGAAGACTCAGTCACAACAGCAGCAGCGGCAGCAGCAACAACAGACGTAGCACTCAAGGATCCTTCCGAGGAATCCCCCATAGGAGAGGAGTCAGTCATGCTTATGAAATTAGATGCAGGACTACTTCCGATTATGATTGAGGATGTTGATGATGAACATGGTGGAGATTCCAGGCACTTGGCTCTAATAGAGCGAAGGGAGCTATGTGACGTTGGACTGATTGTTATGTTTTTAGCCAAAGTTTCTGGGTGTATGGATACAGATATCCATGGCACAAAAAAAGAGATTGATACCAAAAGATATATTGGGTGTGGTATGTTAGATAGACTAGACTTAGGTCGACAGTGTCTAGGTCGACCACTATTGGTCGACAGTAAGTAGGTCGACATGGTTTCTAGGTCAACAGGGACTCTAGGTTGACATGTACTAGGTCGACATGAAAAAAGGTTGACGTGAGTTTTTTTTATTTTTGGGTGTTGTTTTCTTCATAGAGTGACCAGGAACCCCAATTAGTGCACCGTACCCCCTCGCATGGCTCGTTTCGCTCATCATGCTTCAGGCAAGGTGCCTCGCTCCACTACCGCTGCACTCGGCACAGGTTACCGTTCCCAATTGTAGTCCACGTGGATCGTAAAGTATGAAAAATTTTAAAAAATAAAAAAAAATGTGAAAAACTCATGTCGACCTTTTGTCATGTCGACCTAGAATCCCTGTCGACATAGAAACCATGTCAACCTACTTACTGTCGACCAATAGTGGTCGACCTAGACATTGTCAACCTAAGTCTTGTTGACCTAGAGACCAGATCCCAATATATCAGTATAGATACTGCAAATTAAACCAGTGCAGTACAAGGATTAACACATATTGGGGGTAATTCAGAGTTGATCGCAGCAGGAACTTTGTTAGCAGTTGGGCAAAACCATGTGCGCTGCAGGGGGGGCAGATATAACATGTGCAGAGAGAGTTAGATTTGGGTGGGTTATTTTGTTTCTGTGCAGGGTAAATACTGGCTGCTTTATCTTTACACTGCAATTTAGATTGCAGATTGAACACACCACACCCAAATCTAACTCTCTCTGCACATGTTATATCTGCCTCCCCTGCAGTGCACATGGGGGGTAATTCCAAGTTGATCGCAGCAGAATTTTTTTTAGCAGTTGGGCAAAACCATGTGCACTGCAGGGGAGGGAAGATATAACATGTGCAGAGAGAGTTAGATTTGGGTGTGGTGAGTTCAATCTGCAATCTAAATTGCAGTGTAAAAATAAAGCAGCCAGTATTTACCCTGCACAGAAACAAAATAACCCACCCAAATCTAACTCTCTCTACACATGTTATATTGCCCCCCCCCTGCAGTGCACATGGTTTTGCCCAACTGCTAACAAAGGGGGTAATTCCAAGTTGATCGCAGCAGCATTTTTGTTAGCAATTGGGCAAAACCATGTGCACTGCAGGGGAGGCAGATATAACATGTGCAGAGAGAGTTAGATTTGGGTGTGGTGAGTTCAATCTGCAATCTAAATTGCAGTGTAAAAATAAAGCAGCCAGTATTTACCCTGCACAGAAATAAAATAACCCACCCAAATCTAACTCTTTCTGCACATGTTATATCTGCCTCCCCTGCAGTGCACATGGTTTTGCCCAATTGCTATCAAAAATCCTGCTGCGATCAACTTGGAATTACCCCCATAATGCAATCAGTTTCACTATTCAGACATATGTATCTCTGGTGCCTGTTAGTCACAATGGGGGTCATTCTGAGTTGTTCGCTCGTTATTTTTTTCTCGCAACGGAGCGATTAGTTGATAATGCGCATGCGCAATGTCCGCAGTGCGACTGCGCCAAGTAAATTTGCTATGCAGTTAGGTATTTTACTCACGGCATTACAGGGTTTTTTCTTCGTTCTGCTGATCGGAGTGTGATTGACAGGAAGTGGGTGTTTCTGGGCGGAAACTGGCCGTTTTATGGGTGTGTGTGAAAAAACGCTGCCGTTTCTGGGAAAAATGCGGGAGTGGCTGGAGAAACGGAGGAGTGTCTGGGCGAACGCTGGGTGTGTTTGTGACGTCAAACCAGGAACGACAAGCACTGAACTGATCGCAGATGACGAGTAAGTCTGAAGCTACTCAGAAACTGCTAAGAAGTGTCTATTTGCAATTCTGCTAATCTTTCATTCGCAATTTTGATAAGCTAAGATTCACTCCCAGTAGGCGGCGGCTTAGCGTGTGCAAAGCTGCTAAAAGCAGCTTGCGAGCGAACAACTCGGAATGACCCCCAATATTTAGTATCAAGTATGGAGAGATGTTGCATGTGTTGTTGATATTGTTACATAAGGACACATTGGGGTATATTTACTAAAAATCCGAGTTTGTCCGATTTGTGTTTTTTTTTTCTAAGTGGCAACACGGGAATTTACTAAGCACAAATCTCGGCAGTGTTGGTGCAATTCGTAATGGTTTTGACGGCAAAGTTCAAAAATACGAATGAATAGACCATCGGTCAAACGCGGCTGTTTGTTCACACAACACGGGAATTTACTATTCATTTGTATTTGGGTGTTAGTCTCTGAATGCTCAATTGCGGGTGTATTTTTTTGCGATTCGTTAAAACAAACAGCAAAAAAATAGACCTGCTTTTTCCAGGCGAGTTTGGATAATCATGCACGGATCAATGAGATCTGTGCATGGTTATCTATGGGAAAGGGTCTGTTTAATGTAAAAATTGGAAAAAAATTTTGCGTGGGGTCCCCCCTCCTAAGTATAACCAGCCTTGAGCTCTTTGAGCCGGTCCTGGTTGTAAAAATACAGGGAAAAAACTGACAGGGGTTCCCCCATATTTAAACAACCAGTATATATGTAACTTTGCTAAATCCAGATAAGTGTGTCCGAATTCACACTCCTTGTTTTTGGAGGGACAACAGGTACGCCCAGGGCCGGCTCTTCCACTAGGCAGCTTTAGGCAGCTGCCTAGGGGCATCAGGACCAGAGGGGGCAGCCCATTGAGGATGCCTGTGAGAAAAATGAAGGATATCTCTTATATCCTTATTATGCTTACTGCTGGTAACAGCCACGCCCACAGCTGCACCAGCTGTTATTTATTTATTTATACATGCTGCAGCCTGCTCTTCGGGCTATCAGCTTATCAGCCAGGTGCAGCACGGGAAGCAGCGTGGGTAGGGCCCACTTCCCTCTCCTCCCATTCCCTCTGGCACAAGCAATTATGCAAGCTCCACCTCCCAGGCTGTACAAGAACAATGAGGTGGTGAATGAGCAGAAGGAGTCAGGCAGGTAAGGGAACTTTTGAATGGCTGCTTGGTGTGTGATTGAGGTTAACTGGTGCTCTGAGAGGGGGGTTAATGGGTGCTGAGAGTGAATGTATTAATTGTTGCTAGGTGGAGGGATGTTATTGGTTGCTGAGAGGGGGGTTAAAGAGTGCTGGAAGTGAATGAATTAATAGGTGCTATGCTGTGGGGGGTTAATGGATGCTGAGACTAGTTGGGGCAGTAATTTGTGCTGTGAGGTTTTTTTTGAGTGGTTGGGTGAATGGATTAAAAGATGCTGGGTGAGGGGAAGTTAATGGGTGCTGACATGGTGAACAAATGTATTAATGGGTGTTGTGAGGTTGAATTGATTAACAGATTTGAGAGGAACAGGTTAATGAGTGGGTGAATTGATGGCTGATGGGTGGAAGAAGGTTAATGGGTACTGACAAAGTGAACAAATGTATTAATATGTGCTATAGGGTAAATAGATTCGAGAAAAGGGTTAATGAGTGCTGGAAGTGAATGAATTAATAGGTGCTATGCTGTGGGGGGTTAATGGATGCTGAGACAGGATTAATAGGTGCTAGTTGGGGCAGTAATTTGTGCTGTGAGTTTTTTTTTTGAGTGGTTGGGTGAATGGATTAAAAGAGGCTGGGTAAGGGGAAGTTAATGGGTGCTGACATGGTGAACAAATGTATTAATGGGTGTTGTGAGGGTGAATTGATTAACAGATTTGAGAGGAACAGGTTAATGAGTGGGTGAATTGATGGCTGATGGGTGGGAGAAGGTTAATGGGTACTGACAAAGTGAACAAATGTATTAATATGTGCTATAGGGTAAATAGATAGATTCGAGAAAAGGGTTAATGAGTGCTGAGTGTGTGAATTGATTCATGAATTCTTCAGGGGAATGGGTTAACAGGTGCGAGAGGTGATTGGATAAATGGGTTCCTGTGGAGGGACGTTAATTGGTGCTGATAATATGGTTGAATATGTTAGTGGGTTCTGGGATGGTGATTTGATTCTTGAAGAGAAGTGGGTTATTGGGTGTTGGGATGATGAAAGCTAATGAATGTTGAGTGGGTTGTGAATTGGTATATGGGGGGAGATGTACTAAGCCTGGAAAGTGATAAATATCACTGTGATAAAGCACCAGCCAATCGGCTCCTAACTGCCATGTTACAGGCTGTGTTTGAAAAATGACAGTTAGGAGCCGATTGGCTGGTACTTTATCACAGTGATATTTATCACTTTTCAGGCTTAGTACATCTGGCCCATGGTGCTGAAGGGGTCAAAGGTAAATGAGCATATTGGGTGCTCTGGTTCTGCAACAAAGTGTAATACATTTACAAACCAGTGGTGTATATGAAAAATTCTGTTGTCATAAACTTTGGCAAACACGTAAGTGTGGGTTTATGTAAATGGATTGGAGTGTATTGGGGAATTAGGGGCGGTAATTTGAAACTTTGCTTAGGGTGCCTAGAATCCTAGCACTGGCCCTGGGTTCGCCTGTTACAGGTACAGGTAAGTATGTAGGGAATAGGTCTCCTTGTTTAAAGAAAGATAGGCACACCTATTATCAGTGCAGTGGAGGTGGAGATACTTGAAGAGATACTTGAAGTCTCACTGAGGAAGCCGAAGCGAAACAGCTGTCTGACAGCGGAAACCCGTCCATGCACTGAACGGAACGCCACATGCCCAGTGCAGTCGGATGATACACAGCCAGTTGAAGTATCTCCTTACAGGTACCTCCATGTTTAATTCCGGTGACAGTGTCTGGGACCGCATGGTGAGTGGGATACCCTGCAATACCTCCAGCACCAGAGTCTCCTCCTCCATTAGGGTCACAAGCACCATCACTCTCCTATCCTTGTACAGACACCGCGGGGATAACAGAAGTTTAACGCTCACTCTGCATCAATGTTGTACACATGCAGGGAAGAAGCTTACACTTAGAAAGGAACAGGTGCACTTTATCTTATCATTCTGATTTACCCTATACCCTACCACTCTCTCCGTGCTCTCTCATTGTGTGTGAGGACTCATAGGACTCCCTACGTTGATTCATCAGGGTGTCCGGGGTTGTCACTTCAAAATCAGAAGCACTATTTACCTTCTTCCAACCCTTAGGTGCAGTTTAGCACGCTCATTAACTGTACGAATGCTGGTCACACAGTGAACAGCAGCTGCCTCCACTGCACTGATAATAGGTGTGCCTATCTTTCTTTAAACAAGGAGAGCTGTTCCCTACATACTTACCTGTACCTGTAACAGGCGTATCTGTTGTCCCTCCAAAAACAAGGAGTGTGAATTCGGACACACTTACCTGGATTTATAAAAGTTACATATATATATACTATCATCCAGGCACCTTAATATAGACAGAGCTTGAACTATGTGACATTAAAGGGATAGGACCCATTTGACAGCTATATTTAAATTACTAACAGCTATACTTCAGATCAATAAGTGTGATAGATATATCCTATCTCCTTTTTGGATTATGAAAGCAGTTATATGCCTGACTTTTTTGATACACACTTGCTGTCTGATAGATACATGGATTTTTAAACAATGTGTCCTTATGTAACAATAGAAACAACGTATGCATATAGAGTGTACTGAAAGAAAAATCTCTCCATACTTAATATTAAATATTGTGCCTAACAGGCACCAGAGATACATATGTCTGAATAGTGAAACTGATTGCACAATGGGGGTCAATCCGAGTTGATCGTAGTTGTGCTAAATTTAGCACAGCTACAATCATCTTCCCTGACATGCGGGGGTATGCCCAGCACAGGGCTAGACCGCCCCGCATGTCAGTCCGCCCCCCCCCCTCCCGCACAAATACAAAAGCATCACACAGCAGCGATGCTTTTGTATTTGTCGAGTAATTACCGACCAGAGCAGCTCCTGCGGCTGGCCGGGAGTTGATCGTCGCTGCCACTGGCCGCAGCCGCTGCGTGAGACGTCACGCAGCCGCCGCGGCCCACCTCCCCCAACGGCCCGGCCACGACGGCGTTGGCCGGACCGCGCTCCCTAAACGTCAGCTTAACGCCGCCGTCCAGCCCCCTCCCGCCCTGTGACCGCCTCTGCCTATCAATCAGGCAGAGGCGATCGCTACCGAATGATGGACTTCAGCCGTCCGGCATGCGCTGGCACACTGCAGCGCCGGCACAATTTCGACCCGATCGCTGCGCTGCGATAGACTGCAGCGAGTGATCGGGTTGGAATGACCCCCTATATCTGTGTAAATCCTTGTACTGCACTGCTTGAATTTGCAGTATCTATACTGATATATCTTTTGGTATCATTCTCTTTTTTTGTGTCATGGATATCTGTATCCTTTATTATTGGATTGTTTTGTAATATTTCGCAAATTTCAAAACGTGATACTTTATCACAGGATTCCACACGGAACTGTGGGTGTGGCTTTTTGTGAATTTATGTTTTTATGTGAATGTCTTTGTCTTGGTCTGTGAATACATTTTAATATTGCTGAAATAAAAGTTACATTTTATGGAAAAAAATATAAAAAAATATATATATTTTTCTTCTAAAGAGTGCCCTCCAAAAAACGAGAGTCCCTTTCCCCTTCTCCCCATACACACTGAATATCTGACTCTCAGGGGTGCACCTCCACTCGAGTTACAGTATTTCTCTAGACATCCTTCTAGGAGCACAATACTGTGAAAATCGTGAAAAATCATACTGCTGGTTATTATAATCAAACCACTATGTTCATTTGACCTGTGCTCAAGTTTTCCCATTCTCCCCTTCCCCCTAAGCCATATGTCTTATTTTTCTCAGCATAATATGCAGAATTTGTTGCCTTTTACAATTATGACTTTTTATTAGAGATGTGCTCGGACCCCAGTGTTTTGGTTTCAGTTATAATTCATCATTGTGTTTTGGTTTTGGCAAAGCCACCCTTAAGTGCTTTGGTTCGTATTTGGTTTTAGATTCAGTTAAAAATTGATAAAATATTGATAATCTTTTATAAAAATTCAATAAAAACAGCTACAATCATGTAATTTTTACAGTCCTAAACCCGAATCCGAAACACGGGAAGATCCGTACAGGGATTCAGTTCGAATCTCCTCGGGAGATCAAGACCGAGTTTTGATTTGGATCCCAAAATAGTGGATGGATTTGGATTTCTAAAAATCCAAACCACACAGCTCTTCTTTTTATGACAGAAAAGAAGAAATAGGATGAAAGTGGATGGCAAACATACACCCAGTCAGGGCCGTCTTTTCATATGGGCTCAATGGACAGTTGCCCAAGGGCCCCAGGAGTATAAGAGCCCTAGGTTTATAGCTGAGGGTTCCTTTTTTCTGGGGGAACCAGAGTTTCGAAAATCGGCTCAAAGGAACCAGAGATATCCGACATTAAAGCAGTGATCTGCATCCGAGCCTGTTAAATGCTCTTCCCAGTCAGATATCTCGGGTTCTGTCTGACTTAGGGTTTTTCTGAGTGTGTACTCCAAACCTGGGACTCTCCCCTTTCGGTGGACACTGGCAGCTTGTCTCTACTATCCCCAGAACTAGAGATATCAGCCTTCCAGCAGCTGGTCCCTGCTCCAGCTCCACACACCTGGTATGCAGTTTTATATTTTCATCAGTGGATTGCTCTGGCTCCTGAACTCTGATCCCTAAGTACCCAGTACCTCCTGAAATCCCATTGAAAGCTAAGAAATCTATTTCAAGGAACTGGAAATATCTGCAGTCACGCAAGCTGCCCTCCCACTGGAAAATGATGAATATTAAGCCCACTCCACTATCCACCCCTCCCCTGCATATTAAACACCCCCTACCACCCTGGAAGTCATGTATCGGGGCCCCTTCATTCAGCCCAATGCCCCCTTCTACAGTTTAGTGTTCTCTCTCTCGCCCCATCTTCCACTATCTGTGCAGTAAAGGAGTAATTAGCATAAATTACTGCTCCATGTCCTACATGCTGAGCGGAGGATAGAACACCCCCTACTGCCCATGGGACATCAAAGCTGCCACTGATAGCTAACTGCTTGAGGATGGGTAGGGGCCCCAATGCATTTCTTTGTCTTGGGGCCTACACTGCTGTTAAGACGGCCCTGCACCCAGTGCAGTAAGGGCATGTTCATATAATTGTATCCGAGGTAGACATGGACACAGTCTGTCAAGAGCTATGTCTCCAAATCCTTAAGATGCAAGAGGGCTGCTAGCTGCTGCTAATTGATGAGTCCCACTAGCTGTGGCCACTATATTATGTAAGACTGTGGTGCCTATTTGATTGCTTAATTGAGATATTAATTTGGATTGCAGCAGGGAACAAGATGTCTGCATTTAATTTAATTTACTATAACTTAATTTGCATTTATTCATTTGTTTTTAATCATGTTTTATACTATGTGTGACTATTTAGATGTGTAAGAGTCCCATACGATGTTTAGAAAAGCAAATATTAAAAGCATGTGTAGTTGTTAGTCATCAGTATCTGTTAGTGACGGAACATTGGTTAGGAAGTAGATGATTCAAGCTTAGTGTCCTAAATCCACTGATTAACATAGGCATGGATCCTGTTAGTAGCCATTGTGTATACTGTTTGAGGGCTTGTATAGTACTCTAAGATGTTTGTCCTCAATGAGAAGCAAAGGAATTGGTTCCTATGCTTGAAAGTTCCAAGTCTCCATGCACTGCTTATTTGTCAAAGTGCTAAAGGTGCAGGACATTATACTCTGTAAAGGTCTCAGTATCAAAATACTGTGAATAGACCAGAAAACAGCTTCTGACACACTTTGTCTACTCTGTAGACTTACTCAAAGTGGTATGATGCCTTTTATTCACACTGGACTCCTGTAGTTAACTCTATTCATATTGATAATATGTACAGGACTACATATGATTTCCGAGAGAAAAAAATCTATTTTTATACTAGCTGCTATAATAATTATAATGCGGGCATGTGCTTTACACCCAAAGACAGAAATTACAGACACTTGGCTTTTACCGGACTATACCGTCTATGGTGTTTTCCTTTGACTGCCGCCGTAGGTGCTTGATTCTAAAGGTACACTGCTTACTCAGTGATTGTTCCATTTTCCCTTTTACTCACGCCATTCTGCTCTGGTGTGTAGGCAATTGATAGTTGGTGTTGTGTTCTCCACCTTTGTCAGACCTTAGCACTTTTATTTTTAGGTTTGTTTGAGTCTTGACTCTTGTATTCTGCAATTTGCTAGTTACTTCATTCTTGGCTTTCAGGAAGTATGAATGAATCATCATTGTAGCGTCCTCTATAAGCATCATGAAGTAGCAGTTGCCACCCATTGGGACTACTTCATGTTTGTACACACATGCCTATGCAGCTGCAAATTTTCAGGCTACGGAACTGCTAAACATCGCAAGTGAAGCTTCCATCCAGAAAAGGCTATAGATGCCCACTGGAGCCTTCGTAAAGTCCTCAGTAACTGTGTACACATACGTAGCACCAACGCAATAATGAGGAACATCGGCTCCAAGTGTTGACCTATGGCTACGTAGACTGTCCGCAGCAGTAGCGGCGCTGGCGCCATGTTTCTCTATGTACATGATTACAGCTGAAGGAAGATACACGCTTTGAAAACAGTCATGACATTCCTATGTTTTTGCCAACACTCCCACATTAGTCCTTTCATGTCAATCACTCTGCAAATAAAATGTCAGTGTATTGTCACCTTCCCATGAATGATGGCATATATGTGCTTCTCTATAAATAAGCCTATGGTCACCATGGCATTATCCACATCACGTGGGTTGTGGATATTCCCAGTATTGCTAATGACCTTCCACAAGTTTTCCAGATATAACAGGTGAAATTGTATGTAGATTAGTTCACTGAGCCTGTTAACTTAGTGTCACACTAACAAGACCATACTAACTCTTGTATTGTACATTTTCACTCTTAGAAATTTCTGTACTCACTCTGATCCTTTTATTCCATTTTGCTCCAGCTGCTTTCTCTGTGTTATTCTTCACATGGTGGTGGCCTGTGTCCATAATCTATTGGCAGAAGCTATAGAGTGTGATAGAGGTCAGTCCACATTATGAATAACTTAACCAGGTTGTGGTTTATTAACCAGGCAGAATGGGTTGCAGGATAACATTGGGTTAATGATGTAGGGAGACAGTATAGGCATATTTATAACAGGTTCAACTGATCCAGCCAGAAACGTGGGGGTTAATGCAGCTGGTGTGCTATATATTGAAGAACACACCCGTGTATGTACACTGTACTTGCAGGGGAGTATGTAATGTTGTTAGCATTGGGACATAGTGGCACCTGCAAGGTCTCTAGTATTGCTACCACACTCCCTACAAGAAAGACATTTCGGGGCATGTCCTTCCACCATAGAGGATAGCAATGGAACACGTGCAGACAAGCAGGGGCGGATCCAGAAGAAAATGAAAGGGGGGGCACCATGATAGGGGAACGGTAATAGTCATATTCACATGCACCTAAGGCACGCTTGCTCCCAGATAAGGGGTATGGTAACACAGGGGGCGTTGCCTCACAGAATACGCCATCAGGTAATGATTGGCTGTAGGAGCGCATCCTGGTTTGTTGCCAATGTTTCACCCTGATGAAAAGGCTGATTGGGCCTTGAAATGTTGGTCACCTGTTCCATTAGTTATGGGAGCCTGGAAGGCACCCCAGCACAATATGATTATTATAGTTTTTAGTTGGTGGTGGCAGGTGCAGCATACCTTGTTTTGGGCACTGCAGTGAGACTCAGACTGCAGGACAAGAACTTCCCATCTTTGATTAGCAGAAGCAGCCAGCAGGATCTCCAACAAGCAGCATAAGACATCTGCAGGACAGCCCTGTCACAATCACATGGGCCGCCTTCTCAAAGCTGAGCTGAGTTTGACTGCACTTAGCATGGTGGTAAAGGAAGTGGAGGAGGAAGCGCTGGGATTATTGTGCGATGCAGTGAGGGCTAATGAAGCCTTCTGCGCCGTCATAAGTAACAGTCTTACTCGATGCTGGCATTTGAACCCCGCGCCTGGGATGGACTCTGGTTGGCTGGCAGTGGGGAAGGTGGGCTGCAGTGTGAGCAGGGGGGCGGGAGCTGCAGCTCCAGCATCCCCATTGGTTACCACTAGAGATGAGCGGGTTCGGTTCTCCGAAATCCAAACCCCCCCGAACTTCACCTATTTTACACGGTTCCGAGGCAGCCTCGGATCTTCCCGCCTTGCTCGGTTAACCCAAACGTAGCCGAATGTTATCGTCCCGCTGTCGGATTCTCGCGAGATTCGTATTCTATATAAAGAGCCGCGCGTCGCCACCATTTTCACTTTTGCATTGGAGATTGAATGGAGAGGACGTGGCTGCATTCTCTCCCTGAAAAGCTCCATATCTGTGCTCAGTGTGCTACAAATATCTGTGCTCAGTGTGCTTAAAATATCTACGTTCTCTGCCTGAAAAGCTTCATATCTGTGCTCAGTGTGCTGCAAATATCTGTGCTCAGTGTGCTGCATTTTGGTGACCAACAGTATATAGTTGTACAGTACAGTAGGCCATTGCTGTATCTTGCAGCTCTGTGTCACTGCAAGTATCCATTCCATATCTGTGCTGAATTTTTGTGAGCAGTATATATAGTAGTACAGTGCAGCATTTTGGTGACCAACAGTATATAGTTGTACAGTACAGTAGGCCATTGCTGTATCTTGCAACTCTGTGTCACTGCAAGTATCCATTCCATATCTGTGCTGCATTTTTGTGAGCAGTATATGTAGTAGTACAGTGCAGCATTTTGGTGACCAACAGTATATAGTTGTACAGTACAGTAGGCCATTGCTGTATCTTGCAGCTCTGTGTCACTGCAAGTATCCATTCCATATCTGTGCTGCATTTCTGTCAGCAGTATATATAGTAGTACAGTGCAGCATTTGGTGACCAACAGTATATAGTTGTACAGTACAGTAGGCCATTGCTGTATTTTGCAGCTCTGTGTCACTGCAAGTATCCATTCCATATCTGTGCTGCATTTTTGTGAGCAGTATATATAGTAGTACAGTGCGTCATTTTGGTAACCAACAGTATATAGTTGTACAGTACAGTAGGCCATTGCTGTATCTTGCAGCTCTGTGTCACTGCAAGTATCCATTCCATATTTGTGCTGCATTTTTGTGAGCAGTATATATAGTAGTACAGTGCAGCATTTTGGTGACCAACAGTATATAGTTGTACAGTACAGTAGGCCATTGCTGTATCTTGCAGCTCTGTGTCACTGCAAGTATCCATTCCATATCTGTGCTGCATTTTTGTGAGCAGTATATATAGTAGTACAGTGCAGCATTTTGGTGACCAACAGTATATAGTTGTACAGTACAGTAGGCCATTGCTGTATTTTGCAGCTCTGTGTCACTGCAAGTATCCATTCCACATTTGTGCTTCATTTTTGTGAGCAGTATATATAGTAATACAGTGCAGCATTTTGGTGACCAACAGTATATAGTTGTACAGTACAGTAGGCCATTGCTGTATCTTGCAGCTCTGTGTCACTGCAAGTATCCATTCCATATCTGTGCTGAATTTTTGTGAGCAGTATATATAGTAGTACAGTGCAGCATTTTGGTGACCAACAGTATATAGTTGTACAGTACAGTAGGCCATTGCTGTATCTTGCAGCTCTGTGTCACTGCAAGTCTCCATTCCATATCTGTGCTGCATTTTTGTGAGTATATATATTAGTACAGTGCAGCATTTTGGTGACCAACAGTATATAGTTGTACAGTACAGTAGGCCATTGCTGTATCTTGCAGCTCTGTGTCACTGCAAGTATCCATTCCATATCTGTGCTGCATTTTTGTGAGCAGTATATATAGTAGTACAGTGCAGCATTTGGTGACCAACAGTATATAGTTGTACAGTACAGTAGGCCATTGCTGTATTTTGCAGCTCTGTGTCACTGCAAGTGTCCATTCCATATCTGTGCTGCATTTTTGTGAGCAGTATATATAGTAGTACAGTGCATCATTTTGGTAACCAACAGTATATAGTTGTACAGTACAGTAGGCCATTGCTGTATCTTGCAGCTCTGTGTCACTGCAAGTATCCATTCCATATTTGTGCTGCATTTTTGTGAGCAGTATATATAGTAGTACAGTGCAGCATTTTGGTAACCAACAGTATATAGTTGTACAGTACAGTAGGCCATTGCTGTATCTTGCAGCTCTGTGTCACTGCAAGTATCCATTCCATATCTGTGCTGCATTTTTATGAGCAGTATATATAGTAGTACAGTGCAGCATTTTTGTGACCAACAGTATATAGTTGTACAGTACAGTAGGCCATTGCTGTATCTTGCAGCTCTGTGTCACTGCAAGTCTCCATTCCATATCTGTGCTGCATTTTTGTGAGTATATATATTAGTACAGTGCAGCATTTTGGTGACCAACAGTATATAGTTGTACAGTACAGTAGGCCATTGCTGTATCTTGTAGCTCTGTGTCACTGCAAGTATCCATTCCATATCTGTGCTTCATTTTTGTGAGCAGTATATATAGTAATACAGTGCAGCATTTTGGTGACCAACAGTATATAGTTGTACAGTACAGTAGGCCATTGCTGTATCTTGCAGCTCTGTGTCACTGCAAGTATCCATTCCATATCGGTGCTGCATTTTTGTGAGCAGTATATATAGTAGTACAGTGCAGCATTTTGGTGACCAACAGTATATAGTTGTACAGTACAGTAGGCCATTGCTGTATCTTGCAGCTCTGTGTCACTGCAAGTCTCCATTCCATATCTGTGCTGCATTTTTGTGAGTATATATATTAGTACAGTGCAGCATTTTGGTGACCAACAGTATATAGTTGTACAGTACAGTAGGCCATTGCTGTATCTTCAGCTCTGTGTCACTGCAAGTATCCATTCCATATCTGTGCTGCATTTTTGTGAGCAGTATATATAGTAGTACAGTGCAGCATTTTGGTGACCAACAGTATATAGTTGTACAGTACAGTAGGCCATTGCTATTGATATAATAATATTACTGGCATATAATTCCACACATTAAAAAATGGTGAACAAAAATGTGGAGGGTGAAATAGGGAAAGATCAAGATCCACTTCCACCTAGTTCTGAAGCTGCTGCCACTAGTCATGGCAGAGACGATTCAATGCCATCAACGTCGTCTGCCAAGGCCGATGCCCAATGTCATAGTAGAGAGCATGTAAAATCCAAAAAACAAAAGTTCAGTAAAATGACCCAAAAATCAAAATTGAAAGCGTCTGATGAGAAGCGTAAACTTGCCAATATGCCATTTACGACACGGAGTGGCAAGGAACGGCTGAGGCCCTGGCCTATGTTCATGGCTAGTGGTTCAGCTTCACATGAGGATGGAAGCACTCATCATCCCGCTAGATAACTGAAAAGAGTTAAGATGGTAATAGCACAGCAAAGAACTGTGCGTTTTTCTAAATCACAAATCCCCAAGGGGAGTCCAATTGTGTCGGTTGCGATGCCTGACCTTCCCAACACTGGACGGGAAGAGGTGGCTCCTTCCACCATTTGCACGCCCCCTGCAAGTGCTGGAAGGAGCACCCACAGTCCAGTTCCTGATAGTCAAATTGAAGATGTCACTGTTGAAGTACACCAGGATGAGGATATGGGTGTTGCTGGCGCTGAGGAGGAAATTGACAAGGAGAATTCTGATGGTGAGGAAGTTTGTTTAAGTCAGGCACCCGGGGAGACACCTGTTGTCCGTGGGATGAATATGGCCTTTGACATGCCTGGTCAAATTACAAAAAAAATCACCTCTTCGGTGTAGAATTATTTTAACAGAAATGCGGACAACAGGTGTCAAGCCGTGTGTTGCCTTTGTCAAACTGTAATAAGTAGGGGTAAGGACGTTAACCACCTAGGAACATCCTCCCTTATACGTCACCTGGAGCGCATTCATCAGAAGTCATTGACAAGTTCAAAAACTTTGGGTGACAGCGGAAGCAGTCCACTGACAACTAAATCCCTTCCTCTTGTACCCAAGCTCCCGCAAACTACACCACCAACTCCCTCAGTGTCAATTTCCTCCTCCTTAGACAGGAACGCCAATAGTCCTGCAGGCCATGTCACTGGCAAGTCTGTCGAGTCCTCTCCTGACTGGGATTCCTCCGATGGATCCTTGAGTGTAACGCCTACTGCTGCTGGCGCTGCTGTTGTTGCTGCTGGTAGTCGATCATAATCCCAGAGGGGAAGTCGGAAGACCACTTGTACTACTTCCAGTAAGCAATTGACTGTCCAACAGTCCTTTGCGAGGAAGATGAAATATCACAACAGTCATCCTGTTGCAAAGCGGATAACTCAGGCCTTGGCAGCTGTGTTGGTGTTAGACGTGCGTCCGGTACCCGTCATTAGTACACAGGGACTTAGAGAATTTCTTGAGGTAGTGTGTCCCCGGTACCAAATACCATCTAGGTTCCACTTCTCTAGGCAGGAGATACCGAGAATGTACACAGACATCAGAAAAAGACTCACCAGTGTCCTAAAAAATGCAGTTGTACCCAATGTCCACTTAACCACGGACAAGTGGAGCAGAGCAGACTCAGGACTATATGACTGTGACAGCCCACTGGGTAGATGTATTGCCTCCCACAGCAAGAACAGCAGCGGCGGCGCCAGTAGCAGCATCTCGCAAACGCCAACTTGTTCCTAGGCAGGCTACGCTTTGTATCACTGCTTTCCATAAGAGGCACACAGCTGACAGCCTCTTACGGAAACTGGGGCACATCATCGCAGAATGGCTTACCCCAAGTGGACTCTCCTGGGGATTTGTGACATCGGACAACGCCACCAATATTGTGCGTGCATTACATGTGGGCAAATTCCAGCACGTCCCATGGTTTGCACATATATTGAATTTGGTGCTGAATTTTTTAAAAAACGAAAGGGGCGTGCAAGAGATGCTGTCGGTGCCCCGAAGAATTGCGGGCCACATTCGGCATTCAGCCACCGCGTGCCGAAGACTGGAACACCAGCAAACACTCCTGAACCTGCCCCGCCATCATCTGAAGCAAGAGGTGGTAACGAGGTGGAATTCAACCCTCTATATGCTTCAGAGGATCGAGGAGCAGCAAAAGGCCATTCAAGCCTATACATCTGCCTACGATATAGGCAAAGGAGGGGGAATGCACCCGACTCAAGCGCTGTGGAGAATGATTTCAACGTTGTGCAAGGTTCTGCAACCCTTTGAACTTGCCACACGTGAAGTCAGTTCAGTCAGGTCATTCCCCTCATCAGGCATTTGCAGAAGCAGCTTGAGAGATTGAAGGAGGAGCTAAAACGGAGTGATTCCGCTAGGCATGTGGGACTTGTGGATGGAGCCCTTCATTCGCTTAACCAGGATTCACGGGTGGTCAATCTGTTGAAATCAGAGCACTACATTTTGGCCACCGTGCTCGATCCTAGGTTTAAAGCCTACGTTGTATCTCTCTTTCCGGCAGACACAAGTCTGCAGAGGTTCAAAGACCTGCTGGTGAGACACTTGTCAACTCAAGCGGAATGTGACCCGTCAACAGCTCCTCCTTCACATTCTCCTGCAACTGGGGCTGCGAGGAAAAGGCTAAGAATTCCGAGCCCACCCGCTGGCGGTGATGCAGGGCAGTCTGGAGCAAGTGCTGACATCTGGTCCGGACTGAAGGACCTGCCAACGATTACTGACATGTCGTCTACTGTCACTACATATGATTCTGTCACCATTGAAAGAATGGTGGAGGATTATATGAGTGACAGCATCCAAGTAGGCACGTCAGACAGTCCGTACGTATACTGGCAGGGAAAAGAGGCAATGTGGAGGCCCTTGCAAAAATTGGCTTTATTTTACCTAAGTTGCCCCCCCTCCAGTGTGTACTCTGAAAAAGTGTTTAGTGCAGCCGGTCACCTTGTCAGCGATCGGCATACGAGGTTACTTCCACAAAATGTAGAGAAGATGATGTTCATCAAAATGAATTATAATCAATTCCTCCGTGGAGACATTCACCAGCAATTGCCTCCAGAAAGTACACAGGGACCTGAGATGGTGGATTCCAGTGGGGACGAATTAATACTCTGTGAGGAGGGGGATGTACACAGTGAAAGAGGTGAGGAATCGGAGGATGATGATGAGGTCGACATCTTGCCTCTGTAGAGCCAGTTAGAGCAAGGAGAGATTGATTGCTTCTTTTTTTGGTGGGGGCCCAAACCAACCAGTCATTTCAGCCACAGTCGTGTGGCAGACCCTGTGGCTGAAATGATGGGTTTGTTAAAGTGTGCATGTCCTGTTTATACAACATAAGGGTGGGTGGGAGGGCCCAAGGACAATTCCAACTTGCACCTCTTTTTTTTTATTTATCTTTGCATCATGTGATGTTTGGGGCCAATTTTTTTAAGTGCCATCCTGTCTGACACTGCAGTGCCAATCCTAGATGGGCCAGGTGTTTGTGCCGCCCACTTGTGTCGCTTAATTTAGCCATTCAGCAAACCACAGTGCACCTCTTTTTCTCTTTTCTTTGCATCATGTGATGTTTGGGGCCAATTTTTTTAAGTGCCATCCTGTCTGACACTGCAGTGCCACTCCTAGATGGGCCAGGTGTTTGTGCCGCCCACTTGGGTCGCTTAGCTTAGTCATCCAGCGACCTCGGTGCAAATTTTAGGACTAAAAATAATATTTTGAGGTGTGAGGTGTTCAGAATAGACTGGAAATGAGTGTAAATTATGGTTATTGAGGTTAATAATACTATAGGATTAAAATTACCCCCAAATTCTATGATTTAAGCTGTTTTTGAGGGGTTTTTGAAAAAAAACACCCGAATCCAAAACACACCCGAATCCGACAAAAAATTTTCAGGGAAGTTTTGCCAAAATGCGTCCGAATCCACGCCCGGGGAACCGAATCCAAAACCAAAACACAAAACCTGAAAAATTTCCGATGCACATCTCTAGTTACCACATGGACTTGCTGTTAGAGCAGCGGCGGGTCCTAGTGCCTGCCAACTCTTTTATCAAATCTGACTGACGGAAATAACAGTAGTGCTGCTGCTGTTCTCCTTTTGAAAAATAGAAGTCAGAAACGACAGGCAAACCCCCCTCTCCCTCCCCCCGGGATCCGCCTATGCGGACAAGCCACACGTGTGTAAAAATAAAGCAGCCAGTATGTACCCTTAACAGAAACAATATAGCAAACCCAAATCTAATTCTCTCTGCACATGTTATATCTGCCGCACCTGCAGTGCACATGGTTTAGCCCATTAGAGGAAAATGTTGTTTTGCAATCAACCTTGAATTAGGCCCAAGGGCAGCTAACAGCATTTGATTTGTTGTTAGCTGCCTGCATATCTTAGCCTGGGTGTTAGTGACAGACAGGGCCCGTCCGCTTGAAACTAGGGGCGGGCCTCGATGACAGCTTAGGGCAAATGAGCGCCAATGGCAGAAATGAGCGTCGCCGCTCATAGGTAAAATAAAACAAAAAACAAAAAAAAGTAACCTAATTCATCTATTGTGCTGACGCTGCACCCCCCCCCCCCCTCCAAACCGAGCACCCCAGACTGCAGTCTGATCAGCCTATTGGTTTATCAGGCCCTGTCCGTGGCACACTGCAGCCCTGCACATAGCAATGTTTGCTGGGCTAAGGAGAAGAGCTGTAGCTGCTGCTGCCAGGTAAGGGGAGGGGGGGGGGACCTGCCTACCCTCTCCATCAGACCTGGCCCGGTTAATTAGTACACCCCCCCTTTGGCACCACTGACTGTACCATGCGCAGTGGCAAACGCAGGATTTTCATGGGGGGGTTTCCAGAACTGGGTGGAGCCAAGCACGGGGGCGGGGACTGAGGTGACCCAGTACATGCTGGGTCCGTAAAACTAGTGTGTCTGTGTATATATATATATATACATATATATATATACATATCTATATATGTACACATATATACCGTATATACACCTATATATATATATATATATATATAAATATATATATATATATATATAATATACACATAGCATATTAAACATGCATATATATATCCATTTCAAGCTTCTCACACTCGCTTACAAAGCCCTCACCCACTCCTCTCCCATCTACATCTCTGACCTTATCTCCCTTTACACTCCCACCCGTCCTCTTCGCTCTGCTAATGCACACCGATTCTCCTGCCTACTGATTACTTCCTCCCACTCCTACCTCCAAGATTTTTCACGTGCTGCTCCAATTCTCTGGAATTCCCTACCGCTCCCCCTCAGACTCTCCACCTCTCTACAAAACTTCAAACAGGCTCTCAAGACCCACTTCTTCACCAAACCCAGCCAAATCTCATCCTAACCCTCTGTTCTACGCTCTCTATGTACCCCATCTGTGTCACCTCTGTCTATCTATCCCTCCCCTTTAGAATGTAAGCTCTCACGAGCAGGGCCCTCTTCCCTCATGTGCTTATCCTTTGTCTTACTTTAATAATCTTCAACTGCATCAACTCCAGCAGTCTTCTGCCACCTGATACTTATTCCAGTGTCATCTGCTGATGTAACTATGTTTATTTACCCTGTACTTGTCCTATACTGTCATCAACTGTAAGTTGCTGTTTTCCTGTTTGATTATTTATGTACTCTGTAATTGGGCGCTGCGGAACCCTTGTGGCGCCATATAAAGGATAATATATATATATATATACATATACATACAGTACAAGTATATATACGCATGTATATATATCATGTGTGTGTGTTTATATGTATGTATATACATGTGTATATATGTATGCACAAATTGCACATGGATATATATGTACTATAATTAAAATAAAGTAAACTTTTATGAAGCACTTGCAAGTGCCACCAGGAAGAGAGCAGGCTGCAGAGGACGCTAGACAGCCATTAACAATACTCATGCAGCATTAAAAAAAAAAATATATATATATATATATATATATATATATTTTTTTTTTTGGTGGAAGGGGGTTTCTGGGTACTCGGAAACCCCCCCTGGGTGTGCCACTGATGCGGATCGAAATTGGACACCTTTCCAGACGGACACAAGGAAAGTAAGTATTACTGTGAGACATAATTGTACTAGAAAGGGTTCAGAAAAGAGCTACAAAATAAGTTGTGGGCCTAGAGTCATTGGATTATGTAGATAGACTACTTTGGCTGGATATGTTTACACTGGAAAAAAGGCACAAAAGAGGGGTCATGATTAATATCTTCAAATATATCAAGGGGCAATATAAGGAACTTTCAGGCAATTTACTTATTAAGACTCTGCACACAGGACACGTGGTCATTCCCTTAGGTTGGAAGGGAGGAAGTTTAAGACCAAGCGTTGGAAAGGTTTCTTCACAGTGTGGACAGTGAGTTTATGGAATTCATTGCCGGAGAGAGAGTGGTAATGTTGGATCAATCGAGACATTTAAGAAAGAATTAGACAATTTTTTTGCAGAAAATAGCATCGAATGTTATAAGTAAATTGGATATAATACATATAGCACTATAGGTTGAACTTGATGGACAATTGTCTTCAACAACTATATGTAACTGTGGGTGCTCTCTGTGGAAGTGACACTCCAATGACACTGTAATTATTGAGAACAAATACTTCTCCGAAGTTGTATTATTCCAGCATATCGAGATCAACAATAACTGCACATTTAGGGCCTAATTCAAGGTTAATTGCAAAATAACATTTTCCTCTAATGGGCAAAACCATGTGCACTGAGATTTAGGTTTGGGTGGGGTGTGTTCAAACTGAAATCTAAATTGCAGTGTAAAAATAAAGCAGCCATTATTTACCCTGCACAGAAACAAAATAACCCACCCAAATCTAACTCTCTCTGCACGTTATAGCTGCCCCCCTCCCCCTCCTTCCCCCTGCAGTGCACATGGTTTTGCCCATTAGAGGAAAATTTTATTTTGCAATCAACCTTGAATTAGGCTCTTTGTGGAGAATGGTTACCGTTTAGACCCATTAGAAACATTATGTTTCAATTTTGATATAAAGTAGTCAGGATAATACTTCATTTAGATACAAAGTGCTCCATGCAATATTCAGGGACTGCAGATATTGTACTTACAGTACGTAATTCTTAAGAGATTAAATATATGTAAGGGTTTTGAATATTACATAAGCTATATAATGAAATACTTGATATTATATTAATAAAGGCAATATAGCCTATATACCAATAAGGAATTTAAAAATTCACACAAATAAAAGACACCAGCCATAGGAATTTTTAAAACATTTTAATACGTTAATACACATATTTCTTTCTTTTCTTTCACTACTGTATTTTTAATATTGAACCATGCTTGGAATAGACATTCAAGACAAAATAGTCCATTAGTATATACCAATAAAGATTAAACTTTTTATTATTAGTCCTGAGTGCACCCACAGTAATACTTTTCTAGTGTCGGTTTGTAAAGTGGGTAGCACCTCAATTATATGTTAGCATACCAATATTAATAACCTAGATAACGAGTATGGGACCATTTGGTTATAGATGAATAAGGATTATAACACTGGTGCAGGATTAAAATTTTTGTATCTATGACCTTTCCAGATTGATCTATTGTACCTAGCATGGGGTGGGGCCTAGTCCAGATACAAAGGTTCCACTGCAGAGGTAGAAACAATGGTCGGGATAGGCTTCCAAATGCAGAAGCATGGATGTTTAGTACACACGGGTGGATTTTTGCATTAGCATAAGGAAGTGAACAAGCTACTACGGACAATCAGAAAAGCAGCTGCAGATGTGTTTGTCTAAGTATATGGCTCAGAAGCAGTGGCGGATCTAGACTTAACTTTTAGGGGGGGCGGTTTAAGAATGATGACTCCTCCCCCTAATCATAGCCCCTCCCACTTAGTAATGCCCTTCCCGTTCGCTTCTAAAATTTCCTATTGTTGCCATTACTAATAAAATGTTGCCAGTTAGTGGAGAGAACCCTGCGCACTGGTGATACAGACTGGCGAATCGCCATTCCTTCCATCAGGGGTGGTAGAGGATAAGACAGTAGGGCAGTTTAAACATGCATGGGATAGACATAAGGATATTCTTACAAAGAAATAAGGATCAGATAAGGTTAGAGATAAAAATAATGTAAAAAAAAAAAAAGGGGCAGACTAGATGGGCCAAGTGGTTCTTATCTGCCGACAAATTCTGTTTCTACAGCACACAGAATGAGCCGAAATTCACATTACAGCACACTGAATGAGCCGACATTCACATTATAGCACACTGTATGAGCTGAAATTCACATCATAGCACACTGAATGAGCCGAAATTCACATTGTAGCATACTGTATGAGCCGAAATTCACATTATAGCACACAGAATGAGCTAAAATTCACATTATAGCACACAGTATGATCCGAAATTCACATTATAGCACACTGAATGAGCCGAAATTCACATCATAGCGCACTGAATGAGCCGAAATTTACATTGTAGCACACTGAATGAGCCGAAATTCACATCATAGCACACTGAATGAGCCGACATTTACATTGTAGCACACTGAATGAGCCGAAATTCATATTATAGCACACTGAATGAGCCGAAATTCACATTGTAGCACACTGAATGAGCCGAAATTCACATGATAGCACGCAGAATGAGGGAAAATTCACATGATAGCACGCAGAATGAGGGAAAAATCACATTATAGCACACTGTATGAGGCAAAAATGACGCTATAGCACGCAGAATGAGCCGACATTGACATTATAGCACGCAGAATGAGGCAAAATTCACATGATAGCACGCAGAATGAGGGAAAAATCACATTATAGCACACTGTATGAGGCAAAAATGACATGATAGCACGCAGAATGAGGCAAAATTCACATGATAGCACGCAGAATGAGGCAAAATTCACATGATAGCACGCAGAATGAGGCAAAATTCACATGATAGCACGCAGAATGAGGGAAAAATCACATTATAGCACACTGTATGAGGCAAAAATGACATAGCACACAGAATGAGGCAAAATGCAGCCAAATAATGCAGGGAGAAGAGGGGGGGGGGGAGAAATGGGAGACACAGACACACACACTCACACACGCACACTCACACTCACACACACTCCCACCTCATAGATGGAGGCCGGGTCCTGCCGCGGTATTGGGAACGGGGTGCAGAGCGGTGCAGCGCTGCGGAGGACAAAGACAGAGAGAGAGCGTCCTGACGCGCGTACAGGAAGGAGGGGGCGTGGTCAGAACAGAGGTCGCTGTATGCGCATCAGGACGCTCCTCTCTCTCCTCGTACCCCGCCACGCTGCACCGCTCTCCACCCCGTTCCCAATACCGCGCCGGGACCCGGCCTCCATCCCGGTGCCGGTATATGTAGGGGGGGGCGTTCGCCCCCCGCTTAATCCGCCACTGCTCAGAAGGAGCTGATAAGGTCACCATGGGTGGTGCTGTAACTAGACGTTGGCATGGTAGACTTGGTATACAGAGAGAAATACTGTACCGATAGGCAGGGCAGTAGAGAGTCGGGCTGGGCCCAGGTACTTTTCAGGGGGTGTGGCTTAATCACAGGAGGCGTGATTATGCACCCTTAGATAAAAATACTGAAAAAAGTAGTATTTTAAGCACCTCCATGGCCACACTGCAGCCCAGTACACAGCAGAGTGTGCTGGGCTAAGGAGAAGAGCTGCAGCTGCTGCTGCCAGATAAGGGGGATGGGGCCCGGGCCCCTACTGGACCCTCACTGGGCCACTCTATCAGACCTGGGCAATTTGTACCCTCTCCCCCCCTCTCACGACACACTAATACAGACCATGATTCTCTGTTATTGACATTAGAACATATTTTCAACATTTGCATTATTATTTTTTTTTGTTTGCTACTTTGTTCCAGTTATTTATAGGGAAAGTGTGAGAGATAGTGTGCATATGAGAGGTAATGGGGGTCATTCCGACCCGTTCGCTCACTGTGTTTTAACGCAGCAGAGCGAACGGGTCCCTGCTGCGCATGCGCCGGCGCCATAATGCGCCTGCGCATGATGGACGGCCGAAGGCCGTAGCAGGACAGCGATCGCCTCTGTCTGATTGACAGGCTGAGGCGATCGATGGGTGGGAGAGGGCAAAACGGCGGCGTTTAGCCTCTGTTTCGTTGGCGTGGTCCGTCCAACGCAGGCGTGGCTGGACCGAATGGGGGGCGGGCCGCAGCGGCTGCGTGACGTCATACGCAGCCGCTGCAGGCCGGGGAGCGAGGAGTAGCTCCCGGCCAACTCGCTAATGCTGCACTGGCCGGGAGCTACTCCTGAAGTGCAAAGGCATCGCCGCTGTGTGATGCCTTTGCACCTCTGCGGGGGAGCCAACACTGACATGCGGGGCGGGCTAGCCCTGTGCAGGGCGTCCCCCCACATGTCAGGGAACATGATCGTAGCTGTGCTAAATTTAGCACAGCTACGATCAACTCGGAATGACCCCCAATATGCGTGAGAGGTAGTATGCGTGTGAGCAGGTCCGGATTAAGCCGCGGCACTTAAGACCGGGGGCCCCTCCCCATCATGGTAGCACCGCACCCCTGGCAGTGTTTGCTCCCCGTGTCAGGTCCTGTATGTATGTATGTATATATATATATATATATATATATATATATAAAATGATCCCCCACCCTATAAGTATTTAATGATTCCCCTAATCCTTGAACTATTTAATGAGCAGCCCCATCTCTTAAATATTTAATGATCCCTCCAACCCTTGATATATGCTATAACCTTCTCATCCCCACTTTCTTAAAATATATTTAATGATTCCTCACACGTCTTTGTTAAAAACACCAGAAAAGCGTAGCATTCCCGCGATGCTCAAGCATCACAGGGATGGGCACCGGCGCGCTCCGTTTGTCTTGCTATTATTTGCGGGTGCATGCGTAAACACGATAGTAACTACTGGCAACAAGAGCATACTTTCCCACGACCCATGCTCATATTATCCCCGTGGGTCCCCCTCACTATGATGCAAATCAGCGGGAGCATCTTACTCCCGCTGCCTGCGAATGCTGCCCGATTCTATGCAATCTTTCACAGGTGCCACACTGTGCGGGAAAGCCTTGCCTGCAATGCGTTCTCATTTCAGACAAGGATGCGTAAGGACACATCTGTATACTCACTGATCTCTACTGCAGTGCTGTCAGGCAGCTTCCAGTAGCCACCCGAGTCCTGCTCCAAGTTGCCTCCTGTTGCACAGCACCGTCTAGGCCTCTACTCGACTCCAGCGCTGTAGACAGAGGGGAGCCAAGCAAGCATTCGGGCACAGAGTAAATGATGCAGGCGTCGGGGATGAGTCTACTTCTCTCCAGGCTCCGCTGCGGGCAGCAGCTCCCCCACAAGCTGCTGCTGGCGGTCGAGCCTGGAGACAGGTAGACTCATTCATGAATGACAGCTCCAGCCGGGGGGGAACACTTGATATTGGAGGGCCCGGGGGTACTTACCCCCTGCCCCCCCCCCTTAATCCGGCACTGCGTGTGATAGGTAGTGTGCGTGTGTGAGAGGTATTGTGCATATGAGAGGTAGTATGCGTGTGAGAGGTAGTGTCTGTGTGAGGTAGTATGCGCGTGATAGGTAGTATGTGTGAGGTAATATATGTGTGAGAAGTAATATGCTCAGAGCTGGCCCTAACCAATATGATGCCCTAGGCAAGATTTTGGCTGGTGCCCCCTAGCACCACCGCTGGTTCTGCCTCTGACCTTGCACCTCTTTCCCAGCACCATCACCCCTCACCCATAGCAGTCCTTGTACCCCCTATATTTTAAATAGGATCAGTTCGCACATTTGACGCACAGCCCAAAAAGGGGCATCTTCTTGCTGGGAAGGGGCATGGCTACACAATAGTAACCCCAATTCCAATTACGCCACACAGTACTGCAACTTTATTCACATTTTATCTTGCGATAGTGTCCATAATTCATATTACATAAGTATCACTTTACCTTATAAACGTTACTCCTCACAGTAGAGCCCCTTATTCACATTACATCACACTGAATTGCTCCTTATTCACATTACACCACACCTTATTGCTCTTTATTCACATTAGACGACACAGTAGTGCCCTTTCTATATGCAACGCCACATAGTAGAGCACCTTATACACATAATGCCACACATTAGTAATGCATTTATACACAATTCCACACAGTAATGCCCCTTACACATATGAGACACATTAATGTCCTTATAAACATAATACACCTTACACATTATGACAACCTTTATTAATGCCCTTTTACACATAATGTCCCTTACACATATGCAGCACATTATTAATGCCCTTATACACATAATGACACACATAGTGCCCCCTACACATTTGCTGCACATTATTAGTGCCCCTATACACATAACGACACACATACAGTAGTACCCTGTTACACATATGCCGCACATTAAAATTGCCCTTATACACATAATGACACACATAGTGGCCCTTTACACATATGTTGCACATTATTAATGCATTTTTACATGACACACATAATGATCCTTACACATATTCCGAACACTACTGCACAACCAACCCACTCACATGCACACAGCACTCACACTTCCACTAACACTGTGACCTCTGCCTCTGCTTGGATACAGATGTGTCCTCACAAATCTTGCATCAATGCTAAAGTCGGGCACCTTTTTTTAATGAAAATACATCTTATTTGCATTGCTATGTGGCTAGGATGCACAAGCAGCTTCTGCTGATTAAACGGATATGCAGCATGCCTATATACTGTGTGAGACTGTGGCTGTATCTGCATATGAAATGCTACATACAGAATATAGGCATGCCACATATCATTTTAATCAGCAGAAGCTGATGATGCCCCTAGGCACATCAAATGCCCTAGGCAATTGCCTAGTTTGCCTATGCCTATGGCCGGCTCTGAATATGCTTTAGAGAGGTAGTGTGCATGAGAGGAAGTGTGTGTGTGAGAGGTAGTATGCTTGTGAGAGGTAATGTGTGTGCGTAAGAGATATTGTGTGAGAAGTAATATGCATGTGAGGTAGTATGCATGTGATAGATAATATCTGAGGTTATATGCTCGTGAGAGGTAATATGCATGAGGCAGGTAGCATGGATGTGAGCAGGGCCGGATTAAGCCTTGGCGGTGACCGGGGCACTTAACACAAGGGGGCCCCCAGGTGGAAGGCAGGGAAGTGTATTTTAGATTATGCATACCCCCCAACATGACCCATTCCAGGAGGGACAAAATGCTCACTATATGGACTTCACTCTTAATATATGATTGGGGTCACCTTGATGATGATTGCAGTCATAACTTAAGAGGAAGTCCAGGTAGAAAGCATTTGTCCCTCCTGGAATGGGTCGTGTTGGGATGTATGGATTGTGTATATTAAAATTAACCCAAATGTGTATATTAGATTTAAACTAATAGTGTAATAATGTCTGGTTACTGTTTATAGCTCCACTTTATTGAATGACAACTATTTTATAAAATTTTCTTGTAGTGTAACAAAGACAACTTAAACAACCTTAGAAATCACATAGAAAAAAAATCTATAATTTATCCTGTCACATGAAAGAACAGCAACAGCAGCCTCTGTACTACTAAAACACTGATACAGGATTCAGGAGGACTCTGTATGTGTGTGTCTCTCTCTCTAGACCCTCATTAGATCACTGGCGTTTCTATAATGGGTGCAGCACACGCGCCCCTGAGTCCAGAGGGGGCCCCCACCGCACACACTGCGCCCATTTGTAAAATACTTACCCCTCCGAAGTCCAGCGCCGGCATCCGTAGCGCCGCTAGAACACAGTGAAAATGGCCCAGCGGCCATTTTCACGGCGTTCTGCGCATGCGCAGTAGAGAGATCTCAGGGAAAATGGCCACCGCACCATTTTCCCGGAGATCTGTGCATGCGCAGTAGAGTCTGAGCCCTCTAGTGCTCAGACTCTACGGCGCTCCGGGCAGAGAGGAGGGGGCCCGATGGAGGAGGCTGAACGCGGGCCTCCTCCTCTATTAAAATGCCCCTGCATTAGATAATAGATTACACAGAACTCAGATACCCAGTTGGGGAGGAGGAAAAGCTGGGATCCCTGTGTCACTTACAGCTCTCTCCAACCTCCTATCTCTCTTCTGGTCGGAAAACTCAATTGGTAGCTCATAAAACCTGATACTCTGCCTGCAATGCATACTGCCCTGCTCACATTCTGGCTGTCTGGTTCTGCTGCTGCATGTGAGGGAAAGCTAGCGATGTTGGTGTGCTCTGGCCAGGGGGCCCCCTAACAAAGGGAGGCCCGGGGTACAGTATGCCATGTGACCCCTCCTTAATCTGGCTATGCATGTGAGAGGTAGTGTGAGTGTGATAGGTAGTATGTGTGTGCGGGTAGGGTACATGAGAGAGGTAGTGTGCATGTGGGAGGTAGTACACTTGTGTGGGGTAGTATGCGTGTGAGCAGGGCCGGCTCCACCACTAGGCAGCTTTAGGCGGTTGCCTAGGGGCGCTGGCCACTGGAGGGCACCAATGAATTCCTCTAGCAAAAAACTGAAGGATGTCTCTGTATGTGAGTTTGTAAAGAACTTACAGATGGGTGGATGGAACACAATAAGGAGCAAACAAATATATGTATGTCCGTACATATGTATGTATTTATATCTGAATATATATATTTTCCAGAATATGGTTGGCACACACACCTTCATTGACCACAACTATCTAGGGTGCAATCCCAGTACTCCGCCTTGAGCAGTACAAACAATATCCATTTCAATAAGGTGCACTCACCAAGGTCTTTTTTTGAAAGAGTACCTCCAGTGAGCCTTTATTTACTCACATCACCAGTGCAGACAGACAGGTCGACGTTTCGGCTGCTAAACACAGCCTTCCTCAAGACATCCCAGGAGAGACAGAAGCATACTGAGAGCTGCCCTGAAAATCCCTTTATACCCTTACTAATGAAGAATTAGCTCCACCCATCTGCAAATCTGTTAGGTAATTACCAGGTTATCAACCTATGTTATTACACTATAAATACTATGTATTCAACAGCCCAACATTACGCAGTGGTGGTGCGCTATTCAGGGATCACCCCTGATACCTCCACATATCAAAGATAATGCTCAAAGAACTTAAAAATACTAATTAGCTGTAAACCCCGCTAAATTTCCGGTTATGCATTCCACCGCTACCGGAAATGATCCACTTATGCGTTCCACCGGCCGGAAGTTCCGGCAAATATGCTCCCAATGCAGCTCTCGCATTTGTATCCATGGAGATCACCTTGGCAACAGGGAATAATACCTTAAAGCGCTTCCCAAATCGCTTGCTTCCTCAATATCAATACTTTCTAAGGGCAGCAGGGGACATCAGGGCAACCATCAGAAAAACACAGATATTAAGATACAATCTTACAAAAAGTGCAATTATACACCAGAATCCACATATAGCACAGACTAAATTAAAGATACCTGGAGATTCAAATGTGGCACTCTACATATCTTATACTACTAAAGGACAGTAATTGGAATCTATATGCAGCCATCTTTGGGAACTATTATATAGAGTTCCTATAAAAATATATAAAGATGGTTATACTCATTCATGCCTTTCGGGGCCACTGTATCTAAACGATGTATCCATCTGGCCCCTCTTTTAAGCAGTAGCAGTCCTCTGTCTCCACCCCTTTTCAATGGAGGCACCCAGTCTATTATCATATATTTCAGAGTAGAGAATTGGTGACTGGCTTGAACGAAATGTGCTGCAACGGGTTTGTCCGTAGTGCCTTTCTCATGTGCCAGCTTGATGTCAGACCCATGTTGGGTCATTCTCACCTTGAAGGTATTTGTGGTTTTCCCCACATACATTAGTCCACATGGGCACATTAAGAAGTAAATTATATGATCCAATTGACAAGTTAGATGGTGATGAAGGAAGATCCTCTTACCACTTTGTGGATGTAGAAACGAGGTACCCGTTATCATTGCTCTACAGGTGGTGCATCCAAGGCATATGAAACAACCTTTACTTGTTGATAGCCACGCCGCTCCACCCAGTGCAGAACATTGTTTATCGGTTTTATAGAGAATCTCTTTCAAGTTTGGACCACGTCTGATGCTTAGCAAAGGGGGAGATGTACCAATGTTACCCACATTTGCATCTGAGGCCACAATTGGCCAATGTTTCTTAATCGACTGCTGCACTGTACGTAACCCAGAATCACATCTTGTACCCAGGATAATCCTTGAAGAGTCCAGTTTTCTTTCAGACCGCCTATTGCTTTGACTAAAAAGTCTTCTTGCCCTGGTGAGGCAACCATTAACCACCTTATCACTATAACACCTTAGACAAAATCTTTGCTTGACTTCATCGACTTGCCTCTCTGCCAGATCAATTTCTGAATTGTTCCTCAATACTCGCAGGAACTGAGACATTGGCAACTTACTTTTTAAAGCTTCAGGGTGATGAATTGAAGGTACCAGCAATGTATTACAATCGGTGAGTTTACAATAGAGGGTGTGTGCCAACCTGTTGTCCTTACAGAAGACAAGAATATCTAAGAAATTCATAGCCGATTTATCATTAGATACTGTAAATCGTATCGGACTATCTAGCGTGTTCAGTGTATTCACCATCTCATTAATATTCTTCCTCAGAGACTTTCCAGATAATAAATACATCATATATAAATCTCTTGAAATATAGAAGCTTCTCACCAAATAAAGGCATGATGTGTCTGTTTTCATAGTCATCCATATAAATGTTTGCATAAGCTGGGGCCAAATTTGACCCCATCGCAGTCCCCGATAGCTGCATAAAGAACTTGCTACCATACATAAAGTGATTGCACTCTAAAACGAGTTCAAGTAAGCAAATTATGAATTCGATTGGTGGACCTGTATAGGGTCCCTTACATAATCGAGTTCATCATTTGCTTACTTGAACTCATTTTAGAGTGCAATCACTTTATGTATGGTAACGAGTTCTTTATGCAGCTATCGGGGACCGTGATGGGGTCAAATTTGGCCCCAGCTTATGCTGGGGCCAAAGGGGTCACGGACCCCGAAATGTTGGCCCTATGTGAGCATTTTTTGTATTTGTTTGATTTAATACATGTTTGCCGACTGTTCTTAACCAGAGTGCCACTGCTTCATTTACCTCATCTCTCTCTCTCTCTCTCTCTCTCTCTCCCTCTCTCTCTATATATATATACTGTATACACAAACAATAAAAGGGATGTAGTTGGCATGCCAGCATTTCAAATAATGGTGCCAGAATTCTGACACCCATCATCCTGAATGTTATTATGCCAGCGAGGGTCAGGGTTAGACCGGGTGGAGGGAGGGTTAGGGGTAAGGGTAATTAATTTAAATCAAAATGTTGGTATTGTGGTGGTCGGTATGCCACTGTGAGTATTCTAACTGACAGCATCCCGTACCCAAACGCATGATAATGATCAGCCATCAGCTGGCCACATACTTCGCCATAAATCATTACTATTAAGATTAGATTTCTATTTTTCTCACAAAATGATGCAATTTTTATATTTGTACATAATTAGGGAGACATTGGAGCTTATATTGTAGGGGGTATACATGCCCATTTGGTTCTGGCCACACCACACAGCACTTGGCACACCTCCTCGATTCTCACAATAGGCCCTTGAATGTTTTCAGCCCCTTTAATCCGGCCCTGTACATAGGCAGAAAGAAGGGACGGCATTCAAGGACTTTTAAAGTGGAAGTATATGGTGAACAAAGTCACAACATTTTGTGCCTTTATTTACAATATTCTTTATCACTTTAAAAGTCCTGGAGTCAGTGGCGTAACTTCATCCTATTTGCCCGGAGGCAAGAAAAATGTTTATGTGCCCCACCACCCCAGCTCATGCTGACTCTTCAACTTTGTAAAGCAAATTTAAACCTGACTTATGGTTAGAGAGAAAAAGAGAGAGGCGGTAGAGACACAGGGGCTGTCAGAGGTAGAGAGCCTGAGATGGGGGGAGAGTGAGAGAGGGGGGAGCAAGAGAGAGACCGTGTCAGGGAGAGAAAAAGCAAGAGAGAATGTTAGGGAGCGAGCGGGAGAGAGACCGAGAGGGTAGCAAGAGAGAGAAGGTGAGGTGGATCAAGTGGGAGAGAGAAGAGAGAGTGTTAGGGAGGGATAGAGAGGGGGAAAAGAGAAATAGGGAGAGGAGCCAGAGACTGGAGAGTGAGGGGGGGGGGGGGGGGTGAGAGAGAGCAGAGAGTGTCAGAGAGAGAGAGAGGGGACAAAAAATAAGATTTTACTCACCGGTAAATCTATTTCTCGTAGTCCGTAGTGGATGCTGGGGACTCCGTAAGGACCATGGGGAATAGACGGGCTCCGCAGGAGACTGGGCACTCTAAGAAAGATTTAGTACTACTGGTGTGCACTGGCTCCTCCCTATATGCCCCTCCTCCAGACCTCAGTTAAGGAAACTGTGCCCGGAAGAGCTGACCTTACAAGGAAAGGATTTTGGAACCTAGGGTAAGACTCATACCAGCCACACCAATCACACCGTATAACTTGTGATAAACTTACCCAGTTAACAGTATGAACAAACAACAGAGCATCAACCAATGGATGCCAACATAACATAACCCTTTATTAAGCAATAACTATATACACGTATTGCAGAAAGTCCGCACTTGGGACGGGCGCCCAGCATCCACTACGGACTACGAGAAATAGATTTACCGGTGAGTAAAATCTTATTTTCTCTAACGTCCTAGTGGATGCTGGGGACTCTATAAGGACCATGGGGATTATACCAAAGCTCCCAAACGGGCGGGAGAGTGCGGATGACTCTGCAGCACCGAATGGGTAAACACAAGGTCCTCCTCAGCCAGGGTATCAAACTTGTAGAATTTTGCAAAGGTGTTTGAACCCGACCAAGTAGCAGCTCGGCAAAGCTGTAATGCCGAGACCCCTCGGGCAGCCGCCCAAGAAGAGCCCACCTTCCTTGTGGAATGGGTTTTCACTGATTTTGGATGCGGCAATCCAGCCGCAGAATGAGCCTGCTGAATCGTGTTACAGATCCAGCGAGCAATAGTTTGCATTGAAGCAGGAGCACCCAGCTTGTTGGATGCATACAGGATAAACAGCGAGTCAGTCTTCCTGACTCCAGCCGTTCTGGTTACCTAAATCTTCAAAGCCCGGACTATGTCAAACAGCTTGGAATCCTCCAAGTCACAAGTAGCCGCAGGCACCACAATAGGTTGGTTCAAATGAAAAGATGACACCACCTTTGGCAGAAATTGCGGACGAGTCCGCAATTCTGCCCTGTCCATATGGAAAACCAGATAGGGGCTTTTACATGACAAAGCCGCCAATTCTGACACACGCCTAGCCGAAGCTAAGACCAACAGCATGACCACTTTCCACGTGAGATACTTTAGCTCCACAGTCTTAAGTGGCTCAAACCAGTGGGATTTCAGGAAACCCAACACCACGTTAAGATCCCAAGGTGCCACCGGTGGCACAAAAGGGGGCTGAATATGCAGCACTCCCTTAACAAACGTCTGAACCTCAGGCAGTGACGCCAGTTCTTTTTGAAAGAAAATGGATAGGGCCGAAATCTGGACCTTTATGGACCCTAATTTTAGGCCCATAGTTACACCTGACTGTAGGAAGTGCAGGAATCGACCCAGCTGGAATTCCTCTGTAGGGGCCTTCCTGGCCTCACACCAAGCAACATATTTTCGCCATATACGGTGATAATGCTTTGCTGTCACGTCCTTCCTAGCCTTTATCAGCAGAGGAATAACTTCATCCGGAATGCCTTTTTCCGCTAGGATCCGGCGTTCAACCGCCATGCCGTCAAACGCAGCCGCGGTAAGTCTTGAAACAGACAGGGCCCTTGTTGCAACAGGTCCTGTCTGAGAGGCAGAGGCCATGGGTCCTCTGTGAGCATTTCTTGCAGTTCCGGGTACCAAGTCCTTCTTGGCCAATCCGGAACAATGAGTATTGTTCTCACTCCTCTTTTTCTTACAATTCTCAGCACCCTTGGTATGAGAGGAAGAGGAGGAAACACATAGACCGACTGGAACACCCACGGTGTTACTAGTGCCTCCACAGCTATCGCCTGAGGGTCCCTTGACCTGGCGCAATACCTTTTTAGCTTTTTGTTGAGGCGGGACGCCATCATGTCCACCTGTGGCAGTTCCCATGCAATCTGCGTGAAGACTTCCTGATGAAGTCCCCACTCTCCCGGGTGGAGGTCGTGCCTGCTGAGGAAGTCTGCTTCCCAGTTGTCCACTCCCGGAATGAACACTGCTGACAGTGCGCTTACGTGATTCTCCGCCCAGCGAAGAATTCTGGTGGCTTCTACCATCGCCACCCTGCTCCTTGTGCCGCCTTTGCGGTTTACATGAGCCACTGCGGTCTGACTGGATCAGAACCGGTTGGTCGCGAAGCAGGGTCTCCGCTTGACTTAGGGCGTTGTATATGGCCCTTAGTTCCAGGATATTGATGTGAAGGCAAGTCTCCTGCCTTGACCACAGCCCTTGGAAATTTCTTCCCTGTGTGACTGCCCCCCACCCTCGGCGGCTTGCATCCGTGGTCACCAAGACCCAGTCCTGAATGCCGAATCTGCGACCTTCGAGAAGGTGAGCACCCTGCAGTCACCACAGGAGAGACACCCTGGCTCTGGGGGATAGGGTGATTAACTGATGCATCCGAAGATGTGATCCGGACCACTTGTCCAGTAAGTCCCATTGGAAGGTCCTCCTATGGAACCTGCTGAAGGGAATGGCCTCGAATGATGCCACCCTCCTTCCCAGGACTCGAGTGCAGTGATGCACTGACACCTGTTTTGGTTTTAATAGATTCCTGACCAGTGTCACGAGCTTCTGAGCTCTCTCTATCGGGAGATAAACCCTTTTCTGCTCTGTGTCTAGGATCATGCCTAGGAGAGGCAGATGAGCTGTAAGAACCAACTGCGACTTTGGAATATATAGAATCCAGCCGTGTTGCCGTTTCACTTCCAGAGAAAGTGATACGCTGTTCAGCAACTGCTCTCTTGATCTCGCTTTTATGAGGAGATCGTCCAAGTACATGATAATAGTGACACCTTGCTTCCGCAGGAGCACCATCATTTCCGCCATTACCTTGGTGAATATTCTCAAGGCCGTGGAGAGACCAAACGGCAACGTCTGAAATTGGTAATGACCATCCCGTACCGCAATTCTGAGGTACGCCTGATGAGGTGGATAAATGGGGACATGAAGGTATGCATCCTTTATGTCCCGAGTCACCATAAAATCTCCCCCTTTCAGGCTTGCAATAACCGCTCTTAGCGATTCCATCTTGAACTTGAACCCTTTCAGGTATATGTTCAGGGATTTTAAATTCAATATGGGTCCGACCGAACCGTCTGGTTTCGGGACTACAACATGGTCGAATAATAACCCCCTCCTTGTTGAAGGAGGGGAACCTTGACCACCACCTGTTGAAGATACAATTTATGAATTGCAGTTAACACTGTTTCCCTCTCGTGGGGGTAAGCCGGCAGGGCCGTCGGTGAGGGGGCATCTTCTCAAAGTCCCGCTTGTATCCCTGAGACACAATATCTATTGCCCAGGGATCTAACAGGGAGTGAACCCACTTGTGGCTGAACTGACGAAGGCGTGCCCCCACCGGGCCTAGCTCCGCTTTGCGGTGGATTTTTGTAGAGGCCGGGGAGGACTTCTGTTCCTGGGAACTAGCTGTGTTGTGCAGCTTCTTTCCTGTGCCCCCGCCTCTGGCAAGAAAGGACGCACCTCGGACTTTCTTGTTTCTTTATTCGAAAGGCTGCATTTGATAATGTCGTGCTTTCCTAGGCTGTGCAGGAATATAAGGCAAAATATCAGAATTACCAGCTATAGCTGTGTAGACCAGGTCCGAGAACCCTTCTCCACACAATCCTCAGCCTTCCATATGCCTCTTAAGTCGGCATCATCTGTCCATTGCATATTCTACAGGACACGTCAAGCAGAAATCGACATAGCTTTGACTCTAGGACCCAGTATACTCATGTCTCTTTGGGCATGTTTTATCTATCTATCTATCTATCTATCTATCTATCTATCTATCTATCTATCTATCTATCTATCTATCTATCACTTAAGACAGCATCTTTAATATATATATATCTCTATATATATATATTTCTCTCTATATATATATATATCTATATGCATACTAGGGTCTCAATCTCTGCTGATAAGGTACCTGTCCACGCTGCCACAGCGCTATAAACCCATGCCGACACAATCGCCGGTCTGAGTAGTATACTAGAATGTGCACGCTATCTGCAGGATCCCTGAGAATAGCTAGTGCTACCTTCTGTGCAAACAGGACACCCTCGGGGAAGATTCCCAACACATCCTGGCCCTAGTGGGGAAAGGATACTGCCTGAGAATTTTTTGTGGGAAGCTGCAGTCTCTTGTCTGGAGATTCCCGCTCTTTTTCCTCATGAGAGGAGGGAAATTTACCTCAGCTTTCTTCCCCTTAACATGTGTACCCTTGTGTCAGGGACAAATGAGTAATCAGTGATATGCAAATCATCTTTTATTACAATAATCATATATTATATACCTTTCAGCCATCTTGGCTGTAACTTTGCATTATCGTAGTCGACACTGGAGGCAAACCCCGTGTCGATATCAGTGTTTATTATTTTGGATAGTGAGCATTGTGAGACTCTGAAGGTCTCTGTGACACAGGGACAGACATGGGTAGATTTCCTGTCTGTTCTCTAATCTTTTGTGCAATAAATTCACCTAAGCACTTACACATATCCAAACAGGTGTCGGCGTTGTCGACGGAGACACCCTCTCACACACATATTTGCTCTATCTCCTCCTTAGGGGAGCCTTTTACCTCAGACATGTCGACACACACGTACCGACACACCACACACACAGGGGATGCTCTATTTGAAGACAGTTCCCCCACAAGGCCCTTTGGAGAGACAGAGAGAGAGTATGCCAGCACACACCCCAGCGCTATATGACCCAGGAATCACACAGTAACTTAGTGTTAACCCAGTAGCTGCTGTATATATTGTTTTTACGCCAAATTTATGTGCCCCCCCTCTCTTTTACACCCTCTCTATCGTGCAGGGGAGAGCCTGGGGAGCTTCCTCTCAGCGTAGCTGTGGAGAGAAAATGGCGCTGGTGAGTGCTGAGGAAGAAGGCCCCGCCCCCTCAGCGACGGGCTTCTCCCGCGATTTTGTGTAAAATTAATGGCGGGGGCTCATGCATATAACACATACTTGCCCACCTGACCCTCTCCATGAGGGAGAAAATGCTCTGTTCCTGGACTTTCCTGGTAATGTATGATTGCCATCACCTGTGGTGAGCTAGGTAATTGATAAGAAAGGTGTTTCACTACAGGTGATGGCAATCATACATTACCAGGAAAGTCCAGGAACAGAGCATTTTCTCCCTCATGGAGAGGGTCAGGTAGGCAAGTATGATATAACAGTGTCCAACTGTATAAATGCTGCTTTTGCCAGGAGGTACTTGATTGCTGCCCAGGGCGCCCCCCCCCTGCGCCCTGCACCCTACAGTGACCGGAGTGTGTGGGTTAGTGTGGGAGCAATGGCGCACAGCTGCAGTGCTGTGCGCTACCTCATGTGAAGACAGGAGTCTTCTGCCGCCGATTTCGATGTCTTCTTGCTTCTGCCGGCTTCTGTCTTCTGGCTCTGCGAGGGGGACGGCGGCGCGGCTCCTGGAACGGACGACCAAGGTTAAGATCCTGTGTTCGAACCCTCTGGAGCTAATGGTGTCCAGTAGCCTAAGAAGCGCAACCTAGCCGCAGTTAGTAGGTTTGCTTCTCTCCCCTCAGTCCCTCGTAGCAGAGAGTCTGTTGCCAGCAGAAGCTCTCTGAAAATAAAAAACCTAACTAAAATACTTTCTTATTAGCAAGCTCAGGAGAGCCCACTAAAAGCACCCAGCACTGGCCGGGCACAGATTCTAACTGAGGTCTGGAGGAGGGGCATAGAGGGAGGAGCCAGTGCACACCAGTAGTACTAAATCTTTCTTAGAGTGCCCAGTCTCCTGCGGAGCCCGTCTATTCCCCATGGTCCTTACGAAGTCCCCAGCATCCACTAGGACGTTAGAGAAAAGAGAGTGTCAGAGAGATAGTGGAGAGTGTGAGAGAGAGAGGGGGGAGGCAAAAGAGAATGTGCCAGAGAGAGAGAGGGGGGGGGGGGAGCGAGTATATATGAGAGGGAGGGAGGGGGCGAGCAGGAGAGACAGTACCTGTGCAGGTCTCTGATGGGGCAGTCCCTTCACAGCATTAAGACACGCCCCCTTCTCCCCCTACATGCGGCTCTAAATTGCTTTCTGCCTGCCGGAACTCAGGACTGAGCCTGCCAGGTAGGGGCACAGTGAGTCAGGGCAATGTGTGACCACAGTGTGGGTACGGCTGCTCTGTCAGCCCCGCATACTGTGCACTCCGGCTACGAGCCGCATCATCACAAGGTAAGGACCTACAGGACTTCTGTTGCCCTGGAGGAGAGAAGCACTGTACGAGACAGGCTGTACTAGGGTCACATGCCCACACCAGCGGCAGCCCGTCAGTCAGTCTAGTATGATCGTTGCTGTGGACTTGCGGCTGTTTTACTGGATCACCAGGGCAGGCATAATAATGAGACAGCATTATAAGTAAAATGAAAAAATAAATAAATGTGTAGGCAAATACCTTGGTGCCCCCCTCTTCCACTCTCAATTCGCCACTGGCGAGTAAATCCCACTGCTCCTCAGTCAGGCAATGGGTGACAATGGAAAAAGTGCCCCTTATAAGCCTGGAGCCCGACGGCAAATGACTTCACTGTCTCCCGGAGTTCCGCCTCTGCCTGGAGTGTTGTCCCTTTTCACTGTATATGTATAAAGAGGATGCGGTCAATCTACCTACAATCAAAATCTCGACGGTTAAAATACCAACAACCATTAACCGACGATCAAAATACCGACAAGGTCAAAATAGCGACATGGTCAAAATACCGACATTTCAAATACAGACAAGGTCAAAATATCGACATTTAAAATGTCAACAGGTCAAAAAGTCGACATGAGTTTTTCATGATTTTTTCATTGAAATCAACTTGTTCATACTTTACCATCCCAGTGGAGCTGCAGGGGGAATATAATAGTGTAGTATAATACACACACACAAAAAAAAAGAAATACTGTTGACTTTTTTGACCCGTCGACATTTTAAATGTCGGTATTTTGACCTTGTCGTGATTTTGATTGTAGGTATTTCATACTAAACCCGTATAATGATGCGATTCACCTCAGACCACCTAGTAGCCTTCAGCATCTCCCCTCCAGGGGGTAGGGGGTGTGTGTGTGTGGGGGGGGAGGGGCTTTGCAGGTTAGTGGCATAGGCTGAAGCTTTGCCTAGTGTGCAGAGAGACCTTTCACCAACCTGCGTGTGGGAGGTAGTGTGCGTGTGGGAGGTAGATGTGTTTGAGAGGTACTGTAGCATGCGTGTGAGAGGTACAGTAGCATGCTTGTGAGAGGTAGCGGGCATGCAATGTGCGTGTGAGAGGTAGTATGAGTGTGGGAGTTAGTGCATGTATGAGAGGTAATATGCGTGTGAAAGGCAGTATGCGTGGGAAAGGTAGTAATAAGAAAGACTTTACATATTCTGGTCACAGTGGCAAACGCAGGATTTTCATTGGGGGGTTTCCGTACGTGTGTGTGTTCGTAATTGAGTAGCCAGCACACTGCACAAGGTGTGTGTGTGTGTGTGTATATATATATATACAGGTTGAGTATCCCATATCCAAATATTCCGAAATACGGAATATTCCGAAATACGGACTTTTTTGCGTGAGAGTGAGATAGTGAAAACTTTGTTTTTTGATGGCTCAATGTACACAAACTTTGTTTAATACACAAAGTTATTAAAAATATTGTATTAAATGACCTTTAGGCTGTGTGTATAAGGTGTATATGAAACATAAATGAACTGTGTGAATGTACATACACTTTGTTCAATGCACAAAGTTACAAAAAATATTGGCTAAAATTACCTTCAGGCTGTGTGTATAAGGTGTATATGTAACATAAATGCATTCTGTGCTTAGACTTAGGTCCCATCACCATGATATCTCATTATGGTATGCAATTATTCCAAAATACGGAAAAATCCCATATCCAAAATACCTCTGGTCCCAAGCATTTTGGATAAGGGATACTCAACCTGTATATATATATATATATATACACACACACACCCTCTGTACATAGACATATACACACACATACAGAATAGTAGCATACTTACAAACACAGCTTACATACGTACACACAGTTTACATGCACACATCATACATACAAACACAGTATACGTGCACACATCATATACACATACAGTATACGTGCACACTGTATACATACATACATACTAACACAGTATACATGCAAACATACATACATAGTATGCATGCACACAGCATACACACACTCACTGTACATACAGTGTGTGTGTATATGTATATATATATATATATATATATATATACACACATACCCTCCAACTGTACCTTTTTAATAGGTACAGTACCTTTTTTTCATGGTCTGTACCGATTTTTGGCTCTCCAAACTTCCATTGAAAGTATAGGAAAAGGGATGTGGCCACGCCCCCTTTAGCAGCAGCCACGCCCCTTTTTCGGATTTGTACCGATTTTTCTGTGTAAAATGTTGGAGGGTATGTATATATATATGCACACAACATACATACAGTATACATGCACACAGCATACACACAGTATACATGCACACGGCATATATACATACACACAGTATACATGCATACATACATACATAGTATGCATGCACACACTCACTGTACATACACACAGCGTGTGTGTATATATATATATATATATATATAGGCACACAGCATACACACACTCACTGTACATACACACAGCGTATATATATATATATGCACACAGCATACATACAGTATACATGCACACATATGCACACAGCATACACACAGTATACATGCATACGGCATATATACATGCACACAGTATATATGCATATACACACACACACACACACACACACACACACCATACATACAGCATATATACATACACACACAGTATATATGCACACAGAACACATGCACACAGCATACATAAATAGTTACACACACTATACATGCACACAGCATATATACATACACACTATACATGCACACAGCATATATATATATATATATATATACATACACACACATTATACATGCACACAGCATACTGTACATACATAGTTACACACACTGCATAAATATATATAGTTACAAACACACACTATACATTTACATAGCAATACACACACCCATTAACAGTCTGCAGAACCCCCTCCTCGCCTTATACACACGGCTACTCACAAACTACTTCAGCACACCCTCCAACATTTAAAACATAAAAATCGGTACAAATGAGAAAAGGGGGTGTGACCACGGGTTAAAAAAAAAAAAAAGGGGGGGGGGTGTGGCCACGCCCCTTTTCCTATACTTTCAATGGAAGCTTGGAGAGCCAAAAATAGGTACAGACCATAAAAAAAAGGTACTGTACCTATTAAAAGGGTGCAGTTGGAGGGTATGCTTCAGTAATTGGTAAAATTTATTATAAAATCCCCCTTGCCCCCACACACATATAGTATGTGAGAGACGCACCTTGCTTCTGCAGTCACATACACTCACACAGTGGGAGCCGTAGACAGCACCCACTGCCTCACCTCGCAGCTCTGTGATGTCTCATTGCCCCTTGAACTGCCTGAGAGGTGCTGCGCGCTTCCGCTGCAGCTCCCCCTACAGGCAGCCAGCAGCAAGGTTCTCACTGTCACTTGGACAGTGTAAGGAGGAGGGAGCTGCTGCATATAAGCTTCTCCTCAAAAAAAAACAAAAAAAAAAACGGACAGCAGCGCTGATGGGGGGTCATTCCGAGTTGTTCGCTCGCAAGCTGCTTTTAGCAGCTTTGCACACGCTAAGCCGCCGCCTACTGGGAGTGAATCTTAGCATAGTAAAATTGCGAACGAAAGATTCTCAAAATTGCGATTACACACCTCTTAGCAGTTTCTGAGTAGCTTCAAACTTACTCGGCATCTGCGATCAGTTCAGTGCTTGTCGTTCCTGGTTTGACGTCACAAACACACCCAGCGTTCGCCCAGACACTCCTCCGTTTCTCCAGCCACTCCCGCGTTTTTCCCAGAAACGGTAGCGTTTTTTCGCACACACCCATAAAACGGCCAGTTTCCGCCCAGAAACACCCACTTCCTGTCAATCACATTACGATCACCAGAACGAAGAAAAAAACGTGAGTAAAATTCCTAACTGCATAGCAAATTTACTTGGCGCAGTCGCACTGCGGACATTGCGCATGCGCATTCGCGACTAATCGCTCCGTTGCGAAAAAAATAATAACGAGCGAACAACTCGGAATGACCCCCATGGATCGGTGGCCAGGGGGGGTTTCTAGGTACTCAGAAACCCCCCCTGCGTGCGCGTATGAGCTGCTCATATCAATTCAGCATTATTGCTGCAGTTGTCAGCATAAGCTTGAACTTTATTCATTCAATGGAGCATAGATAATAAAACCTATACAGCTCAGCTCACACGCGCACGCAGGGGGGGTACCCGAGTACCTAGAACCCCCCCCCCCCCCCCCCCCCCTCGGCCGCCGATCGCACCGTTTTTTTTTTTTTTTAAATGTTATCACGAAGCCTCTGAGGCTGCCGGCAGCATCCAGCAGCAGTGCCTCCTATTGCAGAGAGGCTGGCTGAACGTACAGTAGGGGGAGCTAGCTGCAGAAGCAGCATGCAGCTCCTCCCAGGCAGATCTCCCAGTGGTGCTTTGCAAGAGAGCTGGACGGACCATGTGCCGGTGAACAAATGTCCGTGGTGGTGTGTGTCAGGTGCGGGTGGCTTTCTTTTCCTGCTGGCTAGGTGAGGCTCTGTGCTAATGCTGTTTGTTTAACTGGTGGTGGGGAGAGATGTGTGTGGTGTGTGTGTGGGAAATGTCTAACGCAGGGGAGGATGGTGTGTGTTTGTGTTTCACTGGGGGTCATCTGTGTCATGTTTCACTGGGGGAAGGAGTGTGTGTGTTTTACTGGGGGTCTGTCTTGTTTCACAAGTGGGGAGGGAGTGTGTGTGTGTTTCACTCGTGGGGAGGGGGTCTGTCATGTTTCACTGGGGGTGTGTGTGTTTTACTCGGGGTCTATCATGTTTCACAAGTGGGGAGTGTGTGTGCTTCACTCGTGGGGAGGGGGTCTGTCATGTTTCACTGGTGGGGAGGGTGTGAGTGTATGTGTGTGTTTCACTCGTGGGGAAGGGGGTCTGTCATGTTTCACTGGCGGGGAGGATGTGAGTGTATGTGTGTGTTTCACTCGTGGGGAGGGGGTCTGTCATGTTTCTCTGGTGGGGGTGTTTCAGTAGGGGTCTGTCATGTTTCACTGGGGGTGGAGGGTGTGTGTGTTTGTGTGTGTGTGTTTTACTCAGGGTCTGTCATGTTTCACAAGTGGGGAGTGTGTGTGTGCTTCACTCGTGGGGAGGGGGTCTGTCATGTTTCACTGGTGGGGAGGGTGTGTGTGTTTCACGGGGGGGGGGTTTACTGAGGGTCTGTCATGTTTCATTGGTAGAGGGGGGGGGTATGTTTCACTGGGGTCTGTGTCATGTCTCACTGGCGGGGAGTGGGGTGTCATGTTTCACATGGGGGTCTGTGTTTGTCATGTTTTACTGGGTGGGGGAGAGTGTGTCATGTTTCACTGGGAATCTGCGTGTATCGTTTCACTGTGGGGGGGAGGGTGTGCGTCTGTCATGGTTCACGGGGGGGGGGGAGGGTGTGTCTATGTTTCACTGGGAGTCTGCTTCATGTTTCACTTACTTTGGGGGTGGGGTGTGTTTGTGTCATGTTCCACTGGGTGTGTGTGTTCGTTTTTTTATGACATGTTCCACTGAGAAAGGGGAACACGGATATCTTTTATTTACCACACTATGGGGTAAATGTATGAAACTACGATATGGCGGAGGTAGTGGTATTAGCGCACGTTATGTCCGGGTCACTCGACCCGGACTATTCCAACTCAACCCTTTTACACCAGCCAGCAACACGGGTTATGCGCGCTCATGTGCAATAACCCGTGTTACTAGCTGGTGGTGTAAAAGTGGTATAAGTATTTGGAAACCCCCCTTTCAAAATCCTGCGTTTGCCACTGCAGCTACCCTATATTTTTAAATGTAAAGGCTTTGCATTTGGAACCTGCGTATTGCTTACCTGCAATAAGATAATATTAAATTGCAGTGTTAAATATTTGTTACATAAATAGGCCTCTGAATGTGTGACCTCTGGTACTACGACAAAGTGAGAAGAAGAAAACAAATAGAAGTTCCCTGGTGGGAGTCTAGGACACATAAATGAAAGGAAAATAAATCACTGGTGACACAAGCTATTTAGTCACAGGTATGTTACAATAGAGCGAGAGAGGTCAGAACCTGCCAATACAGACTCTGTCTGATGCTAAAGTCAGCCCTTCCCATAACAGAGTGAGTCACATAATAATACCTGCACAGTCACAGGAACTGTGTCCCACCCCAGCATTTGCTTTTTTTTAACCCTAAATCTTTTTTCACCTAAAGTAAAATGATGTATATGATGCTGGTAAAAGTGCTGGAGGCATTCCTAGCGTCCCAAAAAAGGACCCACACTTTCCTAATCTAAATTTACTGTTACTCATAAAGTGCAACAGTACGGGCCCGCAGCACCATTTTGCAACATTGAATGCTGGTTTTTGCTCAAATGCACCTGGTTTTATGAGTAAACACATTTATCTGTAGGCTAAATTCAGTTGCAGATCCTGAGGGGAGGAGATTGAGGATTCCCCAGTATATTTATTTATTAACATTTAATATATAGTCCCAGCATATTTTGTTGTGCTTTACTATTGGGAGCAAAACAGTAATAAAACAAGACTGTGTAATCGTGGTAGTAAGACTGTGTAATGTATGGAAGTGTGCTGCTTCAGACTGGCTGACCCTGGAACCGCCTCCTGTCCATTTATGCCGGGACAATCTTTAGAGGCACCCGGTTCTCTGCACTTGCACCTGCAGTTACCTGCGATGCAGGTAGTGAGCGTAAAGAGCTGAGTGCTTCTAAACTTTGTTCCACCATAAATCAACAGGAGGCGGTTCCCCGGTCAGCCAGTCCAACGTTGGAAGTGTGAGCAGTGGCACAGATAAGTAAAGTAAAGATGGCACCTTACAGCAGAGACGGCAGAACCAGTGGATCCTCCTACTTTCTGAATCCCCCTTCCCGCACTCCTGCACACAGTCAAATGACTTAACATGACAACCTTAATATGCAGAATACTCTTATTTATTATCGGTGATGTAGTGACCGATGGCATCTATATCCAAATGATACAGTGTCTGCCTAATACCGCTCCTTCTGTGTCGAAGGCTAAAGGTACGTCCTTTTGCCCCTTTCGTACTTCAGGTAAAGGAAAAGGTCAGGCGTACCATAAGCAGGCCCGCACTTCCAAACCTGGTAAGCCGAAGCCCAAAAGAGCCTGGGCTGCCCGTTAGCCAGCTGCCAAGACCGATAAGCCTGCCGCATGACGGGACGGGCCTCCCCCCGGGGGATCCCAGGGTGGGGGGCCGGCTTCTAGGGTATACCCAGGAATGGTTGAAGACCACTTCAGATGCCTGGGTACGGGAAGTCGTCACTCGAGGTTATGCCATAGCCTTCAAATACCGACCCCCCTCATCGATTTTGCCAGACAGACGTCCCTTTGGACCAGACAAAGGCAAAAACTCTACACTCGTTGGTACAGACCCTCCTGGATACAGGAGTTGTCATACAGGTGCCTCTTGCTCAGAGGGGCCGGGGGTACTATTCTCCGCTGTTTCTAGTCCCGAAACCGAATGGGTCCTCCTGGCCCATTCTCAACCTCAAGGCATTGAACAGGTTTGTGAAGGTTTCCAAGTTCTGTATGGAAACCCTTCACTCTATAGTTCTGGCCTTGGAACCTGGGGACTACATGGTCTCCCTGGACATACAGGATGCTTACCTGCATATTCCTATAGCAGTGTCACATCAACATACCTGAGGTTCGCTATTGGCAACCTACATTACCAGTTTCGGGCGTTACCTTTTGGTTTAACAACGGCTCCGCGAGTCTTCACCAAAGTAATGGCGGTGATGACGGTGGTACTCCGCCGTCAAGGGGTCAGGATTCTGCCGTATCTGGACGACCTTTTAATCCTGGAAAATTCCCCAGATCTACTCCTGCGTCATCTGGATATGACGGTCCGGTTTCTACAAGCCCACGGGTGGCTCATCAACTGGAAGAAATCCTCCCTGGTCCCTGCTCAGAGCATGGCGCACCTGGGAGCGTTGTTAGACACTCACAACCAGAGGTTGTTCTTGTCTCAGGAGAAAGTCCTGAAGATTCAGGACAGGATTCGTTGCTTCTTTTCTCATCTGCAAGTGTCGATACATTTGGCAATGCAGGTGCTGGGCCTAAAGGTATCAGCATTCGACATGGTGGAGTATGCTCAATTCCATTCTCGCCCCCTCCAGAGGCTGATTCTTGCCAAGTGGGACAGCCTGCCTCACCGGATCAGATCTCAAATGATCTTCTTGACTCCGGGGGTCTGTCTGTCGCTACACTGGTGGCTCCGGGACCAACAATTGTGCAGGGGTCGTCTCTTCTGGATATCCAACTGGGTCCTGTTGACGACAGATGCCAGTCTAAGAGGTTGGGGCGCGGTGCTGGAGCAACACTCCCTTCAGGGTCGGTGGACCAAGGAGGAATCTCTCCTCTCGATCAACATTCTGGAATTGCGGGCGGTCTTCAATGCGTTGAACCTGACCCAGCATTTAATTCAGAACTGTCCTGTTCAAGTACAGTCGGACAACGCCACCACAGTGGCTTACATAAATCATCAAGGTGGCACTCGAAGCCGTTTGGCAATGAAGGAAGTCTCACGGATTCTACGTTGGGCGGAACGCCATTTACCGGCCATATCGGCAATATTCATTGCGGGAGTCCTGAATTGGGAAGCGGACTTTCTCAGTCGTCAGGACATGCATGCCGGCGAGTGGGGCTTCCATCCAGAAGTGTTTCAACTCCTCGTGGAAAAGTGGGGTCTTCAAGACGTGGATCTGATGGTGTCTCGACACAATCACAAGGTTCCGGTCTTCGGAGCAAGGACAAGGGATCCTCAAGCAGCATTCGTGGATGCGCTGGCGGGGCCGTGGAGGTTTTGGCTGCCGTATGTGTTCCCACCGGTGTCACTCCTGCCTAGGGTAATTCGGAAGTTCAAGCAAGAAAAAGGAAATCTGCTTCTCATAGCTCCAGCGTGGCCCAGACGGCAGGGCCTATCGTCAGAGCGTCCAATTCTACTTCCACAACACCCTAACCTCCTCGTTCAGGGCCCCTGTGTCTACCAGGACCTAGCCCGGCTGTCTTTGATGGCGTGGCTCTTGAAGCTTCCGTCTTAAGGGCTAAGGGTTTTTCTGAAGAGGTCATTAAAACTATGTTGCGGGCCCGGAAACCGGCTTATGCTCGGATTTACCATAGGGTCTGGCATTCCTACTTTGTTTGGTGCGCATCTAACAATTATGACGCTTCCAAGTTTAGTACAGCCAAGCTTTTGGCTTTTCTGCAGCAAGGCCTAGAGTTGGGCCTGCGTCTGGCCTCCCTAAAGGTTCATATTTCTGCCTTGTCAGTGTGGTTTCAGAGAAAAATTGCGACTTTGCCTGATGTTCATACTTTCTCTCAGGGTGTGTTGCGTATCCAACCTCCCTATGTCCTGCCTGTGGCTCCTTGGGACTTGTCGGTGGTTTTGGAAGCGTTGCAGGAGCCTCCGTTTGAACCCCTTGGTTCAGCTTAAGTGGCTTTCCCTTACGGTGGTGTTCTTGCTGGCTATTGCCTCTGCTAGAAGAGTGTCGGATCTGGGTGCCTTGTCTTGTAGTTCCCCATATCTGATTTTTCACCGTGATCGAGCGGTTCTTAGGACTCGTCCCGGATATTTACCTAAGGTGGTTTCTTCATTTCACCTTAATCAGGAGATTGTGGTTCCGGCCTTTGTCTCTCCTGATTTGTCTCCCAAAGAGTGGTCTTTGGATGTGGTACGGGCTCTCCGTATCTATGTGAAGAGAACTGTTTCTATCCGAAAATCTTATTCTCTCTTTGTTTTGTTTGGATTTCACAAACATGGCTTGCCTGCTCACAAGCAGACCCTAGCCAGATGGATTAGAATGGTGATTGCACATGCTTATGGGAAGGCTGGTCTCTCTGCTCCTGCTCACATTAAGGCCCATTCTACTCGGTCTGTTGGACCTTCTTGCGCGGCCCGACGTGGTGCGACCCTTGAACAATTGTGCAAGGCGGCTACGTGGTCTTCCGGGAACATGTTCATAAGGTTCTATGCCTTCGATACTGCCGCTTCCCAGGATGCTTCCTTTGGATGCAGGGTTCTTGTGCCCGCTACAGTGCGTCCCCTCCCATAAGGAACTGCTTTAGGACATCCCCATTGTCCAATCCTTGGGGAGCCCAGTGTACCCCGCAGCAGAAAACGAGTTTTATGGTAAGAACTTACCTTTGTTAAAACTTTTTCTGCGAGGTACACTGGGCTCCACAAGGCGCCCACCCTGACGCACTTAGCTTCTTTGGGTTGGTATGGCATTAGCCGCTGACACTTCTCTTGTCGTGAGAGTGTGGTGTATGTGGCTACTAACTGTTGTCGTCTCTTTTCCTGCTACTGCATTGGGCTGGTTAACTAAAAACTGAGCTCCTGTGCTGGGAGGCGGGGTGATATAGGAGGCGGCGCTGTGCATTCTGGGAACAGTCAAAGCTTTGAGCCTGTTGGTGCCTCGGATCAAGGTCCTACTCTACACCCCATTGTACAATCCTTGTGGAGCCCAGTGTACCTCGCAGAAAGAGTTTTAACAAAGGTAAGTTCTTACCATAAAACTCGTTTTCTTAGGGTAATCACATGGGGGGGGGGTATTCAATTGTTTGAATAGTCAGTTGGGAGTCTGTTTTTTCCTATCTAATAGACAGGAAAAAACAGACACCCAACCAACTTTTCAAACAATTGAATTCCACCCAATGAGTGATAAATGAGCAGCCAACCAGCTCCTGTCATTTTTCAAACACAGCCTGTGACATGGCAGTTAGGAAGCCGATTGGCTGGTCATTTATCACTCTTTATCCATCTCCACTTCATCTCTTGTTAAAGCTTAATACATTTGGGCCAATCTTCCAATATTGAGTGATAAAATGGAGAGAGAAAAAGTACCAGCCAACCAGCTCCTGTCATTTTTCAAACCCAGCCTGTAACATGGCAGTTAGGAGTTGATTGGCTGGTACTTTTTCTCTCACCATTTTATCACTCTTAAAGTGATGACGCATCTAGCCCTAGGTTTTTTAGTGTTCACTTGTCACAAAAAGTCACACACTACAAATGTTTCAAGATTTGTAAGCTGGGATATCACTTACAATTAGGGATGAGCGGGTTCGGTTCCCTGATAACCGAACACCCCCAAATTTCACGTCCCGAGCCCGGCTCGGGACCTCCTGACAGACTCAGAAACCGGAGCGAGGCAAAACGTCATCATCCCGCTGTCGGATTCTTGCGGGTTTTGGATTCCATATGAGGAGCTGCGCGTCGCCATTTTCACTCCAGTCCTGGAGAGTGTAGCGAGAGGATGTGTCTCCTCAGTGTCTGTGTGGGAAAGTGGTGTGGTGCGTGGGGTGGTGACCTGTTCTTATGTGTCAAAACAGTGCTGTCTTGTGCTGCATCAGCCCAGTGCTGCTGTCTTGTGCTGCATCAGTCCAGTCACAGTGGTGGTGTTCTGTGCTGCCATAAGTCCAGTGCTTCTGTTATATAAGTCCAGTGCAGTGGTGCTGTGTTGTGCTGCATCAGTCCAGTGGTAGTGTCCTGTGCTGCCATAAGTCCAGTTGTGCTGTCCTGTGCTGCTATAAGTCCAGTGGTGGTGTCCTGTGCTGCCATAAGTCCAGTTGTGCTGTCCTGTGCTGCTATAAGTCCAGTGGTGGTGTCCTGTGCTGCCATATGTCCAGTTGTGCTGTCCTGTGCTGCTATAAGTCCAGTGGTGCTGCCGTAAAAGTCCAGGGGTACTGCCATAAAAGTCCAGGGGTACTGCCGTATAAGACCAAGGGTACTGCCGTATAAGTCCAGTGCAGTGACGTGCGGTGGGGTGAGGCAGGTGAGGCAGTGCTTTTCCTGTTATACTAACATTTGTGCAAGAGTTTTGACTGTATAAAATATATGAAAAATACAAAGAATATGTTTGAAATATCTTCTTTGCATTATTCTAATAATTTTTACAGCCAAAACTCTAGAGTAAAAGTCTGTGGCATATAGGTCCAGGGGTACTGCCGTATAAGTCCAGTCCAGGAGTACTGCCGTATAAGTCCAGTGGTACTGCTGTATAAGTCATGGGTTACTGATGTATAAGTCCAGGGGTACTGCATTATAAGTCCAGTCCAGTGGTGCAGCCGTACAAGTTCAGGCGTACTGCCGTATAAGTTCAGGGGTACGGCCGTATAAGTCCAGTGGTACTGCCATATAAGTCCAGTCCAGTGGTGCAGCCGTAAAAGTCCAGGGGTACTGATGTATAAGTCCAGTGGTACTGCCGTATAAGTCCAGTGGTACTGCCGTATAAGTCCAGAGGTACTGCTGTATAAGTCCAGTCCAGTGGTGCCGCCGTATAAGTTATGGGGCACTACCATATAAGTCCAGGGGTACTGCCATATAAGTCCAGGGGTACTGCCATATATGTCCAGTCCAGTGGTGCTGCCGTATAAGTTATGGGGTACTGCCATATAAGTCCAGTGAAACTGCCGTATAAGTCCAGTGGTACTGCCATATAAGTCCAAGGGTACTGCCGTATAAGTCCAGAGGTACTGCTGTATAAGTCCAGTCCAGTGGTGCCGCCGTATAAGTTATGGGGCACTACCATATAAGTCCAGGGGTACTGCCATATAAGTCCAGGGGTACTGCCATATATGTCCAGTCCAGTGGTGCTGCCGTATAAGTTATGGGGTACTGCCATATAAGTCCAGTGGTACTGCCGTATAAGTCCAGTGGTACTGCCATATAAGTCCAAGGGTACTGCCGTATAAGTCCAGGGGTACTGCCGTATAAGTCCAGTGGTACTGCCATATAAGTCATGGGGTACTACCGTATAACTCCAGGGGTACTGCCGTATAAGTCCAGTCCAGTGGTGCAGCCATATAAGTCCATGGTTACTGCCGTATAGGTCCAGTGGTACTGCCATATAAGTCATGGGGTACTGCCTTTTATGTTATGGTGTACTGCCGTATAAGTCCAGTCCAGTGGTGCAGCCGTATAAGTTCAGGGGTACTGCCGTATAAGTCCAGTCCAGTGGTGCAGCCGTATAAGTCATGGGGTACTGCCGTATAAGTCCAGTGGTACTGCCATGTGTGGTCCAGGGGTACTGCCGTATAAGTCATGGGGTACTGCCATATAAGTCCAGTCCAGTGGTGCAGCCATATAAGTTCAGGTGTACTGCTGTATAAGTCCAGTCCAGTGGTGCAGCCGTATAAGTCCAGTGGTACTGCCGTATAAGTCCAGTGGTACTGCCATGTGTGGTCCAGGGGTGCTGCCTTATAAGTCATGGGGTACTGCCATATAAGTCCAGTCCAGTGGTGCAGCCGTATAAGTTCAGGGGTACTGCCGTATAAGTCCAGTCCAGTGGTGCAGCCGTATAAGTCCAGTTGTACTGCCGTATAAGTCCAGTTGTACTGCCGTATAAGTCCAGTTGTACTGCCGTATAAGTCCAGTTGTACTGCCGTATAAGTCCAGTTGTACTGCCGTATAAGTCCAGTTGTACTGCCGTATAAGTCCAGTTGTACTGCCGTATAAGTCCAGGGGTACTGCCGTATAAGTCATGGGGTACTGCCATATAAGTCATGGGGTACTGCCGTATTAGTCAAGGGGTACTGCCGTATAAGTCCAGTCCAGTGGTGCAGCCGTATAAGTCCACTGGTACTGCCGTATAAGTCCAGTGGTACTGCCGTATAAGTCCAGTGGTACTGCCGTATAAGTCCAGTGGTACTGCCGTATAAGTCCAGTGGTACTGCCGTATAAGTCCAGTGGTACTGCCGTATAAGTCCAGGGGTACTGCCGTATAAGTCCAGGGGTACTGCCGTATAAGTCATGGGGTACTGCTGTATAAGTCCAGTCCAGTGGTGCAGCCATATAAGTCATGGGGTACTGCCGTATAAGTCCAGGGGTACTGCCATATAAGTCCAGTGGTACTGCCGTATAAGTCCAGTGGTACTGCCGTATAAGTCCAGTGGTACTGCCGTATAAGTCCAGTGGTACTGCCGTATAAGTCCAGCGGTACTGCTGTATAAGTACAGTCCAGTGGTGCAGGCATAAAAGACCAGGGGTACTGCCGTATAAGTCATGGGGTACTGCCATATAAGTCCAGTGGTACTGCCATATAAGTCCATCAATATTGTGCGAGCATTACATCTGGCAAATTATAGCACGTCCCATGTTTTGCACATACAATTAATTTGGTGGTGCAGAATTTTTTTAAAAATGACAGGGGCATGCAGGAGATGCTTTTGGTGGCCTGAAAAATTGCGGGCCACTTTCAACATTCAGCCACTTTGTGCCACTCCTAGATGGGCCAGGAGTTTGTTCCGCACACTTGTGTCGCTTAGCAAAGTCATCCAGCTACCTCATTGCACCTCTATTTCTTCTTTGCATGATTTAAATCTGCCATCCTGTCTGCCACTGCAGTGCCACTCCTAGATGGACCAGGTGTTTTTGCCGCACACTTGTGTCGCTTAGCTTAGTAGCCCCAGCGACCTCGGTGCACCTCTTTTTCTTCTTTGGATGATGTGCTGTTTTGGCCTTATTTTTTAAATCTGCCATCCTGTCTGACACAGCAGTGCCACTCCTAGATGGGCCAGGTGTTTGTGCCACACACTTGTGTCGCTTAGCTTAGCCATCCAGCTACGTCATTGCACCTCTTTTACTTCTTTGCATGATGTGCTGTTTGGGGCCTATTTTTTAAATCTGCCATCCTGTCTGCCACTGCAGTGCCACTTCTAGATGGGCCAGGTGTTTTTGCTGCACACTTGTGTCGCTTAGCTTAGTAGCACCAGCGACCTCGGTGCACCTCTTTATTTTCTTTGCATGATGTGCTGTTTTGGGCTTATTTTTTAAATCTGCCATCCTGTCTGCCACTGCAGTGTCACTCCTAGATGAACCAGGTGTTTGTGCTGCACACTTGTGTCGCTTAGCAAAGTCATCCAGCTACCTCGGTGCAACCTTTTGGCCTAAAAACAATATTGTGAGGTGTTCAGAATAGACTGGAAATGAGTGGAAACGAATGTTATTGAGGTTAATAATACCGTAGGATCAAAATTACCCCCAAATTCTGGGATTTAAGTTGTTTTTGTGTTTTTTTCATCCAGATCCAAAACCAAAACCCAGAGGAGTGGTTTTGGCAAAACCAATCCAGATCCAAAACATGAGCAAGGATCCAGATCCAAAACCAAAACACGAAAAGTGCCCGCCGCACATCTCTACTTACAATTAATGGCTGTCCCAACAAACACATCTGAATCCCCATTGCATTTCACAGCTGGCTCACCACAGCTAAAAACGTTTCTTCTTCCCTAATATCCTCTGCTGATGCACCGATCAAAGGGGGTCATTCTGACCCGATCGCACGCTGCAGTTATTCGCAGCGGTGCGATCGGGAGAGAACTGCGCATGCACCGGCGCCACAGTGCACCGGCGCATGCCAGACGGCTGAAGGCCGTCGTTGCCTAGCAATCGCCTCTGCCTCCTTGACAGGCAGAGGCAGTAGCTGGATGGGAGGGGGCGGCACGGCTGCGGGGGACTAGCCTTGTGCTGGGTGTCCCCCCGCATGACTGTGTCAGTGATCGTAGTTGTGCTACATTTATCACAGCTACGATCAGGTGGGAATGACCCCCAAAGTTGGAGATGCTCAGTAAATGCACTAATGTAACAGGGAGCTCTTCTAAGTAATTCTCTTTATAATTATAATCAAAAGATGAATTGGGGCAAATTATATTATTAAAATGATGGTGACAAATGCCTTTGCAGCTGCGAATTTGTACATCTTGGTTGTGCAAAAATGTGCAAATGTCAGTGGCCAGGATCTGTATTTAGACATCTATAATCAACATCTCTGGCCCGGTGCTAGCATATAAAGACTCAGGGGCTAGCATATAAAGACTCAGGGGTAAGAGTCGGAAACTGCCTTCATGTCGGAAAGGCGGCAGTTTCTGACTGGAATAGGTCGGAATAGGTTCCGACCTATTCAATACGGGCACATTTTTTCTGACAAGTCGGGAAATCTGACTTGTCGGAATGCTGTCGGAAAGCAGGTGGATCGGCGGAATACCCGCTGATCCGCCTGCTGCTTTCGGAAACGGGGCCAAATCCGACAGGTTTTGGCCCCCTTTATGACAATCTCAATCCGACTTTAAAAAAAGTCGGATTGAGCAGGGCGTCCCCCCGGCCAGGCTCCTCACTCCATTCAGCACCACCCCTCCGCCGCAGACAACTCCCCCTGCCACTGCCAGCTCCCCCCGCCGCCGCACACTTTCACACCCGCTGATGCCGCCACCTCCATTCTCCGCCGCACACATCGCCCCCCACGCCGCTGCCAGCTCCTCCTACCGCTGCCAGATACTCCGTGGCAACAGGACAGGACACTAGGAACGGCCAAATCCGACAGTCGGATTTGGCAGTTCATTGAATAGGGGTTGTCGGATCCATTCCGACAAATGCATGTCGGAATGGATCCGACTCTTACTGAATACACCCCTCAGCCATCAAACACACATAGACCATCTGAATAACCCTATCGTAGCACAGCATGGCTGCTGGAAGAAAGACGCCTGAGCCATTTTTACTGCAAGCACATGACACACCTGCGTTTGAGACCTCACTCCTTCATTAACTCCCCTAAACGGTCCCTGACTATCAATCAAATCCTCATAGTGATCACTGTGGCAGGACCACACATACACAGGGTGACTGAGTCACATGTGCAGTGGCTACAAAATTTGCTCCGTTGTATAAAAAAATCAACATTGATGAATCAGGCCCATCTATAAATCAGGCCCATTGTGATATACACATTTTTCAAAGAAAAACAGAAGGAGAGAAATCAATATACAGATAAAAGTGATTAAAAAGTAAAAAATATATTGTGGCAAGATGAAGGTAAATTGCTTTAGTGAGCCATGGATTCTGTGTGGGGCAGGAGGGATCCATCACCAGAGGGAAGAAAGTGTCAGTGCACCTAATGGCTGCAATCCAGTCAGGCTGCAGCCTGTGTATCCAACCAAAGTGGGGTTGGGAATGCCAGTCAGGCTGAGGTGGTAGTTGAAGAGCACAGCATATTCAGAAGCCAATGGGGGCCAGGAGGCCAGTGTCTAAACCTGTTTGAGACAGGGAAGACCACTAAACTCTGTGACTGAGCTTATGTTACTGGGTAGAAGCCAGGCCAGTGAGCTTTGAATGTGAGTAGGCTAGGAAGCCGGAGTTCATACCTGCAGTAGGCAGGGAGAACCAGAAAACTGAGACTGTACTGTATGTGAATAGTTGTGGAAGTCAAGCCAGGCCGAAGCCTGGGGATATACCTGCCAGGAGCAGGCAAGACTTTGAGACTATAGGCCTAATTCAGACTTGATCGCTCCTCAGCAAATTTGCAGAGGTCTGCGATCAGATAGTCACCGTCCATAGAGAGTGAAAACCCTTCCCATGCAAGTGTGCGGATGCATGCGGATGCCATGTGAAAGCTTCGCCAGAGGACAGCTGCAAATCCGTTCGCAACTCACTCACCATCAAATGATTTTCCAGTCTGTGCGTAGCCCAGGACTTACTCCTACAGTGTGATTGAATCAGGCTGTTCGTGGCCGGAGCTGACATCACACACACTTCCTGAAAACGCTTAGGAACGCCTGTGTTTTTCATGACACTCCCAGATAACAGACAGTTACCACCCACAAACGTCCGCTTCCTGCCAATCACCTTTCCTAGTGATCAAAAGTTTTGCACCATTCTGTCGCTGTTCGTGCTCGCGCCTGCGCATTGCGGTGAATATACATGCGCAGTCATTCGATAATCAGCCGTTGTGCTATTTCGCACAACAGCAAACAGATCTGAATTAGGCCGTTTGTGAGAGACTTTGTTTGCAGACTAGCTGTCTAAGTATAGTGAGAGGCAAAGAAGTGAGTTAGTGCCCTGAATGGGGTCTAGGCTGTTTATTGTCAGGGGTGTATCTACCCATTGGCCAGGATGGCACTCACCAGGGGCGCCGGGCAAGGAGGGGGCGCCGCCTGGCTGTGCCACCCGCGGCCAAAGGGTAGAAAAGCAGTACTGTCAGACTGTACCTGGTGAGAGTCTGTTACTGCTGGAGCGGCGCTGGTGTCCGGCAGCACCACACTTGTAATCAGACTCAAAATAAACTACAGCTCCGAGCAGCCCTTGTTGCTGGGAGCTCCCGGCAGCAAGGGCTGCTGGGAACTGTAGTTTATTGTGAGTCTGATTACAAGTGCGGTGCTACCAGACACTAGTCTGATCACTAGTGCAATACGGTGCTGATGGACACCGGCGCCGCTCCGGCAGTAACAGACTCTCACCAGGTACACAGCGATTGTTATATAGCACAGTGCTATAGATCTATTTGTTGTTGAAGATAATAAAAAAGTGGCAGTCTTCGGGAGAAGGGACTGTAGTACCTGGAAAACTACACGATTTTCATGCATGTTAGATGTAAGTAAGTAGTAAGCGAAAACTTTAACTTGTTGAGTGTAATAAAGAAAACACAAATCTTACCTATTTCAAGGCCAGGCTCAAGGAAATGTATATCAGTTAATTGTATAATTGATCATTTTATCTTGAAAGTGATGGCACCCTGATGTTTTTTCTAACAGGAAGCACTTCTACCATCCACGTAATGGTGTTTGGTTCATGGCTGGGTCCATTTGAGGCTCATCTCACAGCATCTCATTAGCATTTCATTCGGGATGCAGTCAAGATGCCGGCATTTGGCATCCCGGCAGTCGGAAAGCTGATCCCAGCATCCCAAAACTGCTCGGAATGCTGATGCTGACATCCCAACATAGATAGCGATGCAGAATGCCAAAATCTGGATCAAGTTGGTGCCAAAGTCTCCACTGGCAAGCCACGTGGGAGGGTTAGGGTTAGGCTGCGAGGGTGGAAGGATTAGGGTTAGGCTGCAGGGAGGGAGATTAGGAAGGGTGGGTTAGGGTTAGGCACCACTGAAGAGGCTTTTGGGGCGGGGGCGGGTTAAGGTCAGGCTGTGGAAAGGTGGGTTAGGGGGAGGGACGGTGTAACATGAATACGAGACACTGCTGTGCGGTGTAATGTGAATGAGGGACACTACTGTGTGACATAACTTGAATTGGAAGTACTATTGTGTCCACGCCCTTCCCCCACAAGACCATGCCCCATTTCCAATACTCACTCCTTATTTCAAATGTGTTTGGGGTGGGGGGTGGGGGAAAGGGGGGGGTGCCAGCCCCTTACTTTGCCAGGGATGCTCGGACCCCCAGATACACCCCTGTTTATTGTTTCCATTTTATTTATGCTGCCAGTAAAGCTTTAATTTCATTTATTTACCGGAAGAGCTGTGTTTGGATCCTGATTAAACACCTACACACTGAACCAATGCACCCCTCTACCAAGTTAATTATCCCAGATTATCAGAATATGTAGCAAACAAAATTCATGTACCTTTTTAGAAATAGAACAATTAGAGTTATGATGTATCAGCTCAATTTGAATCTCTTTGTTAACTGTAGCAAAGGCAGTCAGAAAACAGAGGCAACTACTCAGAGCCGGCCATAGGCATAGGCAAACTAGGCAATTGCCTAGGGCATTTGATATGCCTAGGGGCATCACCAGCTTCTGCTGATTAAAATGATATGCGGCATGCCTATAGTATATTCTGTGTGTAGCATTTCATATGCAGATACAGCCACAGTCTCACACAGTATATAGGCATGCTGCATATCATTTTAATCAGCAGAAGCTGCTTGTGCATCCCAGCCACATAGCAATGCAAATACTATTCATTTTCATAAAAAAGGTGCCCGACGTTAGCATTGAGGTCACAGTGTTAGTGGCCGTGTGAGTGCTGTGTGCTGAGTGGGTTGGTTGTGCACTTGAAATTTTTCGGGTTTTGTGTTTTGGTTTTGGGTTCGGTTCCGCGGCCGTGTTTTGGGTTCGACCACGTTTTGGCAAAACCTCACCGAATTTTTTTTGTCGGATTCGGGTGTGTTTTGGATTCGGGTGTTTTTTTCAAAAAACACTAAAAAACAGCTTAAATCATAGAATTTGGGGGTCATTTTGATCCCAAAGTATTATTAACCTCAAAAACCATAATTTCCACTCATTTTCAGTCTATTCTGAACACCTCACACCTCACAATATTATTTTTAGTCCTAAAATTTGCACCGAGGTCTGACTAAGCTCAGCGACCCTAGTGGCCGACACAAACACCTGGCCCATCTAGGAGTGGCACTGCAGTGTCACGCAGGATGGCCCTTCCAAAAAACACTCCCCAAACAGCACATGACGCAAAGAAAAAAAGAGGCGCAATGAGGTAGCTGTGTGAGTAAGATAAGCGACCCTAGTGGCCGACACAAACACCTGGCCCATCTAGGAGTGGCACTGCAGTGTCACGCAGGATGGCCCTTCCAAAAAACACTCCCCAAACAGCACATGACGCAAAGAAAAAAAGAGGTGCAATGAGGTAGCTGTGTGAGTAAGATAAGCGACCCTAGTGGCCGACACAAACACCTGGCCCATCTAGGAGTGGCACTGCAGTGTCACGCAGGATGGCCCTTCCAAAAAACACTCCCCAAACAGCACATGACGCAAAGAAAAAAAGAGGCGCAATGAGGTAGCTGTGTGAGTAAGATAAGCGACCCTAGTGGCCGACACAAACACCTGGCCCATCTAGGAGTGGCACTGCAGTGTCACGCAGGATGGCCCTTCCAAAAAACACTCCCCAAACAGCACATGACGCAAAGAAAAAAAGAGGCGCAATGAGGTAGCTGTGTGAGTAAGATAAGCGACCCTAGTGGCCGACACAAACACCTGGCCCATCTAGGAGTGGCACTGCAGTGTCACGCAGGATGGCCCTTCAAAAAAATACTCCCCAAACAGCACATGACGCAAAGAAAAATGAAAGAAAAAAGAGGTGCAAGATGGATTTGTCCTTGGGCCCTCCCACCCACCCTTATGTTGTATAAACAGGACATGCACACTTTAACCAACCCATCATTTCAGTGACAGGGTCTGCCACACGACTGTGACTGAAATGACGGGTTGGTTTGGACCCCCACCAAAAAAGAAGCAATTAATCTCTCCTTGCACAAACTGGCTCTACAGAGGCAAGATGTCCACCTCATCATCATCCTCCGATATATCACCGTGTACATCCCCCTCCTCACAGATTATCAATTCGTCCCCACTGGAATCCACCATCTCAGCTCCCTGTGTACTTTGTGGAGGCAATTGCTGCTGGTCAATGTCTCCACGGAGGAATTGATTATAATTCATTTTAATGAACATCATCTTCTCCACATTTTCTGGAAGTAACCTCGTACGCCGATTGCTGACAAGGTGAGCGGCGGCACTAAACACTCTTTCGGAGTACACACTTGTGGGAGGGCAACTTAGGAAGAATAAAGCCAGTTTGTGCAAGGGCCTCCAAATTGCCTCTTTTTCCTGCCAGTATAAGTACGGACTGTCTGACGTGCCTACTTGGATGCGGTCACTCATATAATCCTCCACCATTCTTTCAATGGGGAGAGAATCATATGCAGTGACAGTAGACGACATGTCCGTAATCGTTGTCAGGTCAGGTCCTTCAGTCCGGACCAGATGTCACTCCAGACTGCCCTGCATCACCGCCAGCGGGTGGGCTCGGAATTCTGAGCCTTTTCCTCGCACCCCCAGTTGCGGGAGAATGTGAAGGAGGAGATGTTGACAGGTCGCTTTCCGCTTGACTTGACAATTTTCTCACCAGCAGGTCTTTGAACCCCAGCAGACTTGTGTGTGCCGGAAAGAGAGATCCAAGGTAGGTTTTAAATCTAGGATCGAGCACGGTGGCCAAAATGTAGTGCTCTGATTTCAACAGATTGACCACCCGTGAATCCTTGTTAAGCGAATTAAGGGCTCCATCCACAAGTCCCACATGCCTAGCGGAATCGCTCTGTGTTAGCTCCTCCTTCAATGTCTCCAGCTTCTTCTGCAAAAGCCTGATGAGGGGAATGACCTGACTCAGGCTGGCAGTGTCTGAACTGACTTCACGTGTGGCAAGTTCAAAGGGCAGCAGAACCTTGCACAACGTTGAAATCATTCTCCACTGCGCTTGAGACAGGTGCATTCCACCTCCTATATCGTGCTCAATTGTATAGGCTTGAATGGCCTTTTGCTGCTCCTCCAACCTCTGAAGCATATATAGGGTTGAATTCCACCTCGTTACCACTTCTTGCTTCAGATGATGGCAGGGCAGGTTCAGGCGTTTTTGGTGTTGCTCCAGTCTTCTGTACGTGGTGCCTGTACGCCGAAAGTGTCCCGCAATACTTCTGGCCACCGACAGCATCTCTTGCACGCCCCTGTCGTTTTTTAAATAATTCTGCACCACCAAATTCAAGGTATGTGCAAAACATGGGACGTGCTGGAATTTGCCCAGATTTAATGCACACACAATATTGCTGGCGTTGTCCGATGCCACAAATCCACAGGAGAGTCCAATTGGGGTAAGCCATTCCGCGATGATCTTCCTCAGTTGCCGTAAGAGGTATTTAGCTGTGTGCGTATTCTGGAAAGCGGTGATACAAAGCGTAGCCTGCCTAGGAATGAGTTGGCGTTTGCGAGATGCTGCTACTGGTGCCGCCGCTGCTGTTCTTGCGGCGGGAGTCCATACATCTACCCAGTGGGCTGTCACAGTCATATAGTCCTGACCCTGCCCTGCTCCACTTGTCCACATGTCCGTGGTTAAGTGGACATTGGGTACAACTGCATTTTTTAGGACACTGGTGAGTCTTTTTCTGACGTCCGTGTACATTCTCGGTATCGCCTGCCTAGAGAAGTGGAACCTAGATGGTATTTGGTAACGGGGGCACACTACCTCAAGAAATTGTCTAGTTCCCTGTGAACTAACGGCGGATACCGGACGCACGTCTAACACCAACATAGTTGTCAAGGCCTCAGTTATCCGCTTTGCAACAGGATGACTGCTGTGATATTTCATCTTCCTCGCAAAGGACTGTTGGACAGTCAATTGCTTGGTGGAAGTAGTAAAAGTGGTCTTACGACTTCCCCTCTGGGATGACCATCGACTCCCAGCAGCAACAACAGCAGCGCCAGCAGCAGTAAGCGTTACACGCAAGGATGCATCGGAGGAATCCCAGGCAGGAGAGGACTCGTCAGAATTGCCAGTGACATGGCCTGCAGGACTATTGGCATTCCTGGGGAAGGAGGAAATTGACACTGAGGGAGTTTATGGGGTGGTTTGCGTGAGCTTGGTTACAAGAGGAAGAGATTTACTGGTCAGTGGACTGCTTCCGCTGTCGCCCAAAGTTTTTGAACTTGTCACTGACTTATTATGAATGCGCTGCAGGTGACGTATAAGGGAGGATGTTCCGAGGTGGTTAACGTCCTTACCCCTACTTATTACAGCTTGACAAAGGCAACACACGGCTTGACAAATGTTGTCCGCATTTCTGTTGAAATACTTCCACACCGAAGAGCTGATTTTTTTGGTATTTTCACCAGGCATGTCAATGGCCATATTCCTCCCACGGACAACAGGTGTCTCCCCGGGTGCCTGACTTAAACAAACCACCTCACCATCAGAATCCTCCTTGTCAATTTCCTCCCCAGCGCCAGCAACACCCATATCCTCCTCATCCTGGTGTACTTCAACACTGACATCTTCAATCTGACTATCAGGAACTGGACTGCGGGTGCTCCTTCCAGCACTTGCAGGGGGCGTGCAAATGGTGGAAGGCGCATGCTCTTCACGTCCAGTGTTGGGAAGGTCAGGCATCGCAACCGACACAATTGGACTCTCCTTGTGGATTTGGGATTTCGAAGAACGCACAGTTCTTTGCTGTGCTTTTGCCAGCTTGAGTCTTTTCATTTTTCTAGCGAGAGGCTGAGTGCTTCCATCCTCATGTGAAGCTGAACCACTAGCCATGAACATAGGCCAGGGCCTCAGCCGTTCCTTGCCACTCCGTGTGGTAAATGGCATATTGGCAAGTTTACGCTTCTCCGACGACAATTTTATTTTACATTTTTGAGTCCTTTTTTTACTGATATTTGGTGTTTTGGATTTTACATGCTCTGTACTATGACATTGGGCATCGGCCTTGGCAGACGACGTTGCTGGCATTTCATCGTCTCGGCCATGACTAGTGGCAGCAGCTTCAGCACGAGGTGGAAGTCGATCTTTCCCTATTTTTGGAACCTCAACATTTTTGTTCTCCATATTTTAATAGGCACAACTAAAAGGCACCTCAGGTAAACAATGGAGATGGATGGATACTAGTATACTTATGGATGACGAGCGACTGCCGACACAGAGGTAGCTACAGCCGTGGACTACCGTACTGTGTCTGCTGCTAATATAGACTGGATGATAATGAGATAAAATTAAAATATATATATATATCACACTAGTACTGCAGCCGGACAGGTATATATTATGTAATGACGGACCTGCTGGACACTGTCTGTCAGCACTGCAGACTCCTAAAGTAAGCTACTAGTATCAAGAAGATAGAAAAAAAAAAAACCACGGGTAGGTGGTATACAATTATGGATGGACGAGCGACTGCCGACACAGAGGTAGCTACAGCCGTGGACTACCATACTGTGTCTGCTGCTAATATAGACTGGATGATAATGAGATAAAATTAAAATATATATATATATCACACTAGTACTGCAGCCGGACAGGTATATATTATGTAATGACGGACCTGCTGGACACTGTCTGTCAGCACTGCAGACTCCTAAAGTAAGCTACTAGTATCAAGAAGATAGAAAAAAAAAAAACCACGGGTAGGTGGTATACAATTATGGATGACGAGCGACTGCCGACACAGAGGTAGCTACAGCCGTGGACTACCGTACTGTGTCTGCTGCTAATATAGACTGGATGATAATGAGATAAAATTAAAATATATATATATATATCACACTAGTACTGCAGCCGGACAGGTATATATTATGTAATGACGGACCTGCTGGACACTGTCTGTCAGCACTGCAGACTCCTAAAGTAAGCTACTAGTATCAAGAAGATAGAAAAAAAAAAACCACGGGTAGGTGGTATACGATTATGGATGGACGAGCGACTGCCGACACAGAGGTAGCTACAGCCGTGGACTACCATACTGTGTCTGCTGCTAATATAGACTGGATGATAATGAGATAAAATTAAAATATATATATATCACACTAGTACTGCAGCCGGACAGGTATATATTATGTAATGACGGACCTGCTGGACACTGTCTGCAGAATGCGTTTATAAAAACACCACACGACGAGTGTTTAACTTTTTCAGGCAGACAATCACAATATACTGGTGGTCAGCAGACAATCACAATACTGGTGGTCAGTGGTCACTGGTCAGTCACACTGGCAGTGGCACTCTGGCAGCAAAAGTGTGCACTGTACTTAAATATGTACTCCTGCTATAACTGCTCCCCAGTCTCCCCCACAATTAAGCTGTGTGAGCAGTGAGCACTCAGCACAGTCAGATAATGATATACAGTATTACATATGATGCAGCACACTGGGCTGAGCACAGATATGGTATGTGACTGTGTCACACTGTGTATCGTTTTTTTTCAGGCAGAGAACGGATTAATTAAACTGGTGGTCACTGGTCACACTATCAGCAGCAAGTAGTACTCCTCCTAATAATATGCTCCCCAAAATTTGTGTCTCTCTCTAGTATCTAGTCTAAACGGAGAGGACGCCAGCCACGTCCTCTCCCTATCAATCTCAATGCACGTGTGAAAATGGCGGCGACGCGCGGCTCCTTATATAGAATCCGAGTCTCGCGATAGAATCCGAGCCTCGCGAGAATCCGACAGCGGGATGATGACGTTCGGGCGCGCTCGGGTTAACCGAGCAAGGCGGGAAGATCCGAGTCGCTCGGCCCCGTGTAAAAAAACCTGAAGTTCGGGCGGGTTCCGATTCCGAGGAACCGAACCCGCTCATCTCTAGTTAGTTGTGCAGTAGTGTTTGGAATATGTGTAAGGAGCATTATGTGTGTCATGTAAAAATGCATTAATAATGTGCAACATATGTGTAAGGGGCACTATGTGTGTCATGTGTACAAGGGCATTAATAATGTGCGGCATATGTGTAAGGGTCATTATGTGTAAAAGGGCATTAATAAAGGTTGTCATAATGTGTAAGGTGCATTATGTTTATAAGGACATTAATAATGTGTCTCATATGTGTAAGGGGCATTACTCTGTGGCATTATGTGTATAAGGTGCTCTACTGTGTGGCATTGCGTATAGAAAGGGCACTACTGTTGCGTCTAATGTGAATAAAGAGCAATAGGGTGTGGTGTAATGTGAAAAAGGAGCAATTCAATGTATTGTAATGTAAATAAGGGGCACTACTGTGAGGAGTAACGTTTATAAGGTAAAGTGATACTACTGTGGGATGTAATATGAATTATGGACACTATCACATGATCAAATGTGAATAAAGTTGCAGTTCTGTGTGGCGTAATTGGAATTGGGGTTACTGGCCATGCCCCTTGCCAGCAAAAACACACCCCTTTTCTCTATCGTCCTAGTGGATGCTGGGGTTCCTGAAAGGACCATGGGGAATAGCGGCTCCGCAGGAGACAGGGCACAAAAAGTAAAGCTTTAGGATCAGGTGGTGTGCACTGGCTCCTCCCCCTATGACCCTCCTCCAAGCCTCAGTTAGATTTTTGTGCCCGGCCGAGAAGGGTGAAATCTAGGTGGCTCTCCTAAAGAGCTGCTTAGAAAAGTTTAGCTTAGGTTTTTTATTTTACAGTGAGTCCTGCTGGCAACAGGATCACTGCAACGAGGGACTTAGGGGAGAAGAAGTGAACTCACCTGCGTGCAGGATGGATTGGCTTCTTTGGCTACTGGACATTAGCTCCAGAGGGACGATCACAGGTACAGCCTGGATGGTCACCGGAGCCTCGCCGCCGGCCCCCTTGCAGATGCTGAAACGAGAAGAGGTCCAGAATCGGCGGCAGAAGACTCCTCAGTCTTCTTAAGGTAGCGCACAGCACTGCAGCTGTGCGCCATTTCCTCTCAGCACACTTCACACGGCAGTCACTGAGGGTGCAGGGCGCTGGGAGGGGGGCGCCCTGGGAGGCAAATGAAAACCTTTTTTGGCTAAAAATACCTCACATATAGCCTCCGGGGGCTATATGGAGATATTTAACCCCTGCCAGAATCCATTAAAGAGCGGGAGACGAGCCCGCCGAAAAAGGAGCGGGGCCTATCTCCTCAGCACACAGCGCCATTTTCCCTCACAGAAAGGCTGGAGGGAAGGCTCCCAGGCTCTCCCCTGCACTGCACTACAGAAACAGGGTTAAAACAGAGAGGGGGGGCACTAATTTGGCGTTAGAAATATATAAAAGATGCTATAAGGGAAAACACTTATATAAGGTTGTCCCTATATAATTATAGCGTTTTTGGTGTGTGCTGGCAAACTCTCCCTCTGTCTCTCCAAAGGGCTAGTGGGTCCTGTCCTCTATCAGAGCATTCCCTGTGTGTGTGCTGTGTGTCGGTATGTGTGTGTCGACATGTATGAGGACGATGTTGGTGAGGAGGCGGAGCAATTGCCTGTAATGGTGATGTCACTCTCTAGGGAGTCGACACCGGAATGGATGGCTTATTTAGGGAATTACGTGATAATGTCAACACGCTGCAAGGTCGGTTGACGACATGAGACGGCCGACAAACAATTAGTACCGGTCCAGACGTCTCAGAAACACCGTCAGGGGTTTTAAAACGCCCGTTTACTTTAGTCGGTCGACACAGACACAGACACGGACACTGAATCCAGTGTCGACGGTGAATAAACAAACGTATTCCTTATTAGGGCCACGCGTTAAGGGCAATGAAGGAGGTGTTACATATTTCTGATACTACAAGTACCACAAAAGAGGGTATTATGTGGGATGTGAAAAAACTACCGTAGTTTTTCCTGAATCAGATAAATTAAATGAAGTGTGTGATGATGCGTGGGTTCCCCCCGATAGAAAATTATGGGCGGTATACCCTTTCCCGCCAGAAGTTAGGGCGCGTTGGGAAACACCCCTTAGGGTGGATAAGGCGCTCACACGCTTATCAAAACAAGTGGCGGTACCGTCTATAGATAGGGCCGTCCTCAAGGAGCCAGCTGACAGGAGGCTGGAAAATATCATAAAAAGTATATACACACATACTGGTGTTATACTGCGACCAGCGATCGCCTCAGCCTGGATGTGCAGAGCTGGGGTGGCTTGGTCGGATTCCCTGACTAAAAATATTGATACCCTTGACAGGGACAGTATTTTATTGACTATAGAGCATTTAATAGGATGCATTTTCTATATATGCGAGATGCACAGAGGGATATTTGCACTCTGGCATCAAGAGTAAGTGCGATGTCCATATCTGCCAGAAGATGTTTATGGACACGACAGTGGTCAGGTGATGCAGATTCCAAACGGCACAAAGGTGTATTGCCGTATAAAGGAAGAGGAGTTATTTGGGGTCGGTCCATCGGACCTGGTGGCCACGGCAACTGCTGGAAAATCCACCGTTTTTACCCTAAGTCACATCTCTGCAGAAAAAGACACCGTCTTTTCAGCCTCAGTCCTTTCGTCCCTATAAGAGTCATATCTGCCCAGGGATAGAGGAAAGGGAAGAAGACTGCAGCAGGCAGCCCATTCCCAGGAACAGAAGTGTTCCACCGCTTCTGCCAAGCTCTCAGCATGACGCTGGGACCGTACAGGACCCCTGGATCCTACATGTAGTATCCCAGGGGTACAGATTGGAATGTCGAGACGTTTCCCCTTCGCAGGCTCCTGAAGTCTGGTTTACCAAGGTCTCCCTCCGACAAGGAGGCAGTATGGGAAACAATTCACAAGCTGTATTCCCAGCAGGTGATAATCAAATTACCCCTCCTACAACAAAGGGGTATTATTCCACATTATATTGTGGTACTGAAGCCAGAAGGCTAGGTGAGACCTATTCTAAATCTAAAAAAATTTGAACACTTACAAAGGTTCAAATCAAGATGGAGTCACTCAGAGCAGTGATAACGAACCAGGAAGAAGGGGACTATATAGTGTCTCGAGACATCAGGGATGCTTACCTCCATGTCCAAAATTTGCCCTTCTCACTAAGGGTACCTCAGGTTCGTGGTACAGAACTGTCACTATCAGTTTCAGACGCTGCCGTTTGGATTGTCCACGGCACCCCGGGTCTTTACCAAGGTAATGGCCGAAATGATGATTCTTCTTCGAAGAAAAGGCGTCTTAATTATCCCTTACTTGGACGATCTCCTGATAAGGGCAAAGTCCAGGGAACAGTTGGAGGTCGGAGTAGCACTATCTCGGATACTGCTACAACAGCACGAGTGGATTCTAAATATTCCAAAATCGCAGCTGATCCCGACGACAAGTCTGCTGTGCCTAGGGATGATTCTGGACACAGTCCAGAAAAAGGTGTTTCTCCCGGAAGAGAAAGCCAGGGAGTTATCCGAGCTAGTCAGGAACCTCCTAAAATCAGTGCATCATTGCACAAGGGCCATGGTAAAAAAAAATGGTGACTTCCTTCGAAGCAATTCCAGTCGGCAGATTTCATGCAAGAACTTTTCAGTGGGATCTGCTGGACAAATGGTCCGGATCGCATCTTCAGATGCATCAGCGGATAACCCTATATCCAAGGACAAGGGTGTCTCTCCTGTGGTGGTTACAGAGTGCTCATCTTCTAGAGGGCCGCAGATTCGGCATTCAGTTTTGGATGTTGGTGACCACGGAGGCCAGCCCGAGAGGCTGGGGAGCAGTCACACAAGGAAAAATTTCCAGGGAGTGTGATCAAGTCTGGAGACTTTTCTCCACATAAATATAGCTAAGGGTAAATTTATAATACTCTAAGCTTAGCAAGACCTCTGCTTCAAGGTCAGCCGGTATTGATCCAGTGGGATAAAACATCACGGCAGTCGCCCACGTAAATAGACAGGGCGGCACAAGAAGCAGGAGGGCAGTGGCAAAAACTGCAAGGACTTTTCGCTGGGCGGAAAATCATGTGATAGCACTGTCAGCAGTGTTTCATTCCGGGAATGGAAACTGGGAAGCAGACTTCCTCAGTAGGCACGACCTCCACCCGGCAGAGTGGGAACTTCATGGGGAAGTTTTCCACATGATTGTAAACCGTTGGGAATTACCAAAGGTGGACATGATGGCGTCCCGTCTGAACAAAAAACGGGACAGGTATTGCGCCAGGTTAAGAGACCCTCAGGCAATAGCTGTGGACGTTCTGGTAACACCGTGGGTGTACCAGTCGGTGTATGTGTTCCATCCTCTGCTTTTCATACCTAAGGTACTGAGAATTATAAGACGTAGAGGAGTAAGAACTATACTCATGGCTCCGGATTGGCCAAGAAGGACTTGGTACCCGGAACTTCAAGAGATGCTCACAGAGGACTTATGGCCTCTGCCGCTAAGAAGGGACTTGTTTCAGCAAGTACCATGTCTGTTCCAAGACTTACCGCAGCTGCGTTTGACGGCATGGCGGTGGAACGCCGGATCCTAAGGGAAAAGGCATTCAGGAAGAGGTCATTCCTACCCTGGTCAAAGCCAGAAAGGAGGTGACCGCATAACATTATCACCACATGTGGCGAAAATATGTTGCGTGGTGTGAGGCCAGGAAGGCCCCACGAAGAAATTTCAACTCGGTCGATTCCTGCATTTCCTGCAAACAGGAGTGTCTATGGGCCTCAAATTGGGGTCCATTAAGGTTCAAATTTCGGCCCTGTCGATTTTTCTTCCAGAAAGAATTGGCTTCAGTTCCTGAAGTCCAGAAGTTTGTCAAGGGAGTATTGCATATACAACCCCCTTTTGTGCCTCCAGTGGCACTGTGGGATCTCAACGTAGTTCTGGGATTCCTCAAAACACATTGGTTTAAAACCAGTCAAATCTGTGGATTTGAAACATCTCACATGAAAAGTGAACATGCTCTTGGACCTGGCCTGGACCAGGCGAGTGTCAAATTGGTGGTTTTTTTCTCAAAAAAGCCCATATCTGTTTGTCCATTCGGACAGGGCAGAGCTGCGGACTCGTCCCCAGTTCTCTCCCTAAGGTGGTGTCAGTGTTTCACCTGAACCAGCTTATTGTGGTGTCTTGCGCCTACTAGGGACTTGGAGGACTCCAAGTTGCTAGATGTGGTCAGGGCCCTGAAAATATAAGTTCCAGGACGGCTGGAGTCAGGAAAACTGACTTGCTGTTATCCTGTATGCACCCAACAAACTGGGTGCTCTTGCTTCTAAGCAGACTTTTGCTAGTTGGATGTGTAATACAATTCAGCTTGCACATTCTGTGGCAGGCCTGCCACAGCCAAAATATGTAAATGCCCATTCCACAAGGAAGGTGGGCTCATCTTGGGCGGCTGCCCGAGGGGTCTCGGCTTTACAACTTTGCCGAGCGGCTATTTAGTCAGGGGCAAACACGTTTGTAAAATCCTACAAATTTGATACCCTGGCTAAGGAGGACCTGGAGTTCTCTCATTCGGTGCTGCAGAGTCATCCGCACTCTCCCGCCCGTTTGGGAGCTTTGGTATAATCCCCATGGTCCTTTCAGGAACCCCAGCATCCACTAGGACGATAGAGAAAATAAGAATTTACTTACCGATAATTCTATTTCTCGGAGTCCGTAGTGGATGCTGGGCGCCCATCCCAAGTGCGGATTATCTGCATTACTTGTACATAGTTACAAAAATCGGGTTATTATTTGTTGTGAGCCATCTTTTCAGAGGCTCCGCTGTTATCATACTGTTAACTGGGTTCAGATCACAGGTTGTACAGTGTGATTGGTGTGGCTGGTATGAGTCTTACCCGGGATTCAAAATCCTTCCTTATTGTGTACGCTCGTCCGGGCACAGTATCCTAACTGAGGCTTGGAGGAGGGTCATAGGGGGAGGAGCCAGTGCACACCACCTGATCCTAAAGCTTTACTTTTTGTGCCCTGTCTCCTGCGGAGCCGCTATTCCCCATGGTCCTTTCAGGAACCCCAGCATCCACTACGGACTCCGAGAAATAGAATTATCGGTAAGTAAATTCTTGTTTTTGGGCTGTGTGCCAAATGTGTGAACTGTTCCTATTTAAAATAGAGGGGGTACAAACACCAAAATAAGGACTGCTATGGGTGAGGGGTGATGAAGCTGGGAAAGAGGTGCAAGGTCAGAGGTGGAACCAGCGGTGGTGCTAGGGGGCACCAGCCAAAATCTTGCCTAGGGCATCATATTGGTTAGGGCCGGCTCTGCAACTACTATATAGAACATTTAAAATATAGGCCCAGGTTTATCTAGCTTGGTGACTGATAAATTGCATGGTAATAAAGTACCAACCAATCAGCTCTTAACTGTCATTTTTCAAACACAGCCTGTGACATGACAGTTAGGAGCTGATTGGTTGGTACTTTATCACCGTGCAATTTATCACTTTCCAAGGCTTGATAAATCTGGGCCATAATTTGATGCTCTCAATGCTTTAATTACTGCTAGCAGACAATATTATATAAGGCGCCCATAATTTTATTGCGATTGACATAAACACTTCTTTAAACTAGCTTACCACTAAAATAACCACACACTAAAATAACGACACGGACACGGTTAGCTGTAGTTAAAGGTCAGACAATATTTATTGATCGCTGACCTGTTCTTTGAACTATAATTTTAATTGAATTGGTCTTATATTGGAGGATGGCAAAGGAAAAGTCGCTACCAGACACCAGCTCCAGTCATTTAGATTGAAACACAAAAACTGAGGAGGGGACTAAACCACAACACCGCCTCCTCCCTGCATAACCCGCATTGTTCAGGACTCACCACTCTTTTCTCTGGCAAACGTTCGGTTCCCGCAGGGGAACGTCTAAATGTCCAACCGCAAGGTAAGGACACACCTGCCGTCCTTCTAAAGAGGGTGCCCCACAATGACCACTTATGCCCATCTGACCGCTGGTTGGTAGCGACTTCCCGCCAATCTGGCTGTCAAGAGCCCACCGAGAAAGACAAGATGCAGGAAAAAATATAGTCAGGGCGGGCGGGAGGCCATTCCAAAATGGCAAGAGGAAGTCTGAGGCACATGACCATGGCTTATATATTATTCCAAGACCAACCCCTAAACCCTTGACGGACAGCCCTATAATCCTATAGGAAAAATATCCGAGAAAACGCTAATCTACCTAGCAACTGCTTAGTCATAAACAACCAATCACAAAAAATTGGGCTCTTATATGGCCTCAGGCTTATGCAGCCTTCAGCTTATCTAAGGCGCCCATAATTTTATTGCGATTGACATAAACACTTCTTTAAGCTAGTTTACCACTAAAATAACGACACACTAAAATAACGATACGGACACGGTTAGCTGTAGTTAAAGGTCGGACGATATTTATTGATCGCTGACCTGTTCTTTGAACTATAATTGTAATTGAATTGGTCTTATATTGGAGGATGGCAAAGGAAAAGTCGCTACCAGACACCAGCTCCAGTCATTTAGATTGAAACACAAAAACTGAGGAGGGGACTAAACCACAACACCGCCTCCTCCCTGCATAACCCGCATTGTGCAGGACTCACCACTCTTTTCTCTGGCAAACGTTCGGTTCCCGCAGGGGAACGTCTAAATGTCCAACCGCAAGGTAAGGACACACCTGCCGTCCTTCTAAAGAGGGTGCCCCACAATGACCACTTATGCCCATCTGACCGCTGGTTGGTAGCGACTTCCCGCCAATCTGGCTGTCAAGAGCCCACCGAGAAAGACAAGATGCAGGAAAAAATATAGTCAGGGCGGGCGGGAGGGCATTCCAAAATGGCAAGAGGAAGTCTGAGGCACATGACCATGGCTTATATATTATTCCAAGACCAACCCCTAAACCCTTGACGGACAGCCCTATAATCCTATAGGAAAAATATCAGAGAAAACACTAATATACCTAGCAACTGCTTAGTCATAAACAACCAATCACAAAAAATTGGGCTCTTATATGGCCTCAGGCTTATGCAGCCTTCAGCTTATCTAAGGCGCCCATAATTTTATTGCGATTGACATAAACACTTCTTTAAGCTAGCTTACCACTAAAATAACGACACACTAAAATAACGACACGGACACGGTTAGCTGTAGTTAAAGGTCAGATTATATTTATTGATCGCTGACCTGTTCTTTGAACTATAATTGTAATTGAATTGGTCTTATATTGGAGGATGGCAAAGGAAAAGTAGCTACCAGACACCAGCTCCAGTCATTTAGATTGAAACACAAAAACTGAGGAGGGGACTAAACCACAACACCGCCTCCTCCCTGCATAACCCGCATTGTGCAGGACTCACCACTCTTTTCTCTGGCAAACGTTCGGTTCCCGCAGGGAAACGTCTAAATGTCCAACCGCAAGGTAAGGACACACCTGCCGTCCTTCTAAAGAGGGTGCCCCACAATGACCACTTATGCCCATCTGACCGCTGGTTGGTAGCGACTTCCCGCCACAAAGGTTTAACAAACCGCCCCGCCATCCAAACCAATAAAAACCAGGAAAACAAGAAAGCTAACTGAAAGGACCAAAACCCCAGGTAAGAAAAACCTGCAAAACTCCAGCCGGAGAAGACGAACCCCTTCCTCCTTGTCGAAACTGCGGCTGACGCAGTACAAGCAGAGGATGCCTGACCACCTAAAGGCCATAACCCAAAACATCAGCTGTCCTATGCGCCAAGTAATGCCCTGCCGCCCAAAAATGTAAGAGTGGCCAAACCAGCCATTCCTGTTCAAACCATCGACGGCTGCAAAAGAAAAACACCCCAAAATCATCACACTGACATACATCACATAGGAAAACCAAGTGACAGATAACAGAATTAACCCAAGTGAAGGAGAAAACTCAAAAAAACTCCCGTGGACCTTTGATGAGCCAATTGTAATTAGGCCCCCTCGGAGGAAAATGTAAAAATTCACTTCACACCGTCGATTCCTGAACGCTACCTGTTCAAAAACCGACGGGTAAACAAGTTTTTGGGTTAGCGCAACAGGCGCAACTAAACATTATCCACATGCAGAAGGCTTATAGTAAGCATCCCTCCACGGAGCACCTCCTGAATAGCTGCCGTGGAGGACCCTGTGGCTGCCGCACGGTAGCCACCCCCATCCGCAAGGAATAGGACCTAAAAAGTATACCTCCAACGGCCCACCTCCTGAATAACCGCCGTGGAGGAACCTGTGCCTGCTGCATGGTAGCCATCCCCATCCGTATGGAATAGGACCTAAGAAGTATACCTCCAACGGACCACCCCTTGAATAGCTGCCGTGGAGGACCCTATGGCTGCCGCACGGCAGCCACCCCCATCCGCAAGGAATAGGACCTAAAAAGTATACCTCCAACGGACCACCTCCTGAATAGCTGCCGCGGAGGACCCTGTGGCTATCGCATGGTAGCCACCCCCATCCGCAAGGAATAGGACCTAAGAAGTATACCCCCAACGCCCCAGCTCCTGAACCGCTGCCGTGGAGGACCCTGTGACTGCCGCACGGCAGCCACCCCAATCCACAAGGAATAGGACCTATAAGGAGTATACCTCCTACGCCCCAGCTCCTGAACAGCCGCCGTGGAGGACCCTGTGGCTGCCGCATGGCAGCCTCCCCAATCCGCAAGGAATAGGACCTAAGAAGTATACCTCCAACGGCCCAGCACCGGAACACCTGCCGAGGAGGACCCTGTGGCTGCCGCATGGTAGCCTCCCCAATCCGCAAGGAATAGGACCTACAAGAAGCATACCCCAACGGCCCCGCTGCTGAACCGCTGCCGTGGAGGACCCTGTGGCTGCAGCATGGTCAGCCGCCCCAGTCCGCAAGGAATAGGACCTATAAGAAGCATACCCCCAACGGCCCTGCTCTTGAACAGCTGCCGAGGAGGACCCCGTGGCTGCCGCAAGGTAGCCACCCCAATCCGCAAGGAATAGGCCCTAAGAAGTATATCTCCAACGGCCCAGCTCCTGAATAGCTGCTGTGGAGGCCCCTGTGGCTGCCGCACGGCAGCCTCCCCAATCCGCAAGGAATAGGACCCAAGAAGTATACCGCCAACGGGCCAGCTCCTGAACAGCAGCCGTGGAGGACCCTGTGGCTGCTGCATGGTCAGCCGCCCCATTCCGCAAGGAATGGGTACCGAACCCAAACACAGCAGCAACACTGTACATTAGTGAGAGGACCAGCGAGCGCCTGTATCAGCAACTGGTCGCCCCGCCAGAGGCCCATCTATACTTATGCGCAGCGGGCAGACACCCACCACCTCCTGGGCCTCCAAGGACACCCAGCAACCCCCAGCTGCTTGATCCGATTTGGATCACACCATCCTGCAGAGCAACCGACCATCCTGCAACCCGCGTTACAGAAAAGGCCCCGGAATCCCGAAAATGCCTGCTGCTCGCCACTACTCGCTTACCCACAAACCCAGAAGAAAGCTAAAGCAAAGGCTAATCTAAAACAGGGGCCACCACCAACACCGACTCGGCGACAGGAGGCAGCACACCCAGCCATTACGCCAAAAGTTGCCACGTAGCAAGCCTACGGGTATCCGCAGGCGCGGGGCGTACCCTTGCCCAACCCTTAAGCGCTCATGAAAGGGGGCGAAGGACCAGTCGGGGTCCACCAGCTTGCCAGCCCAGAACAGAAGGAAATGCCCGCAAGGGCAGGATACCGGGCAGCCTAGGACCTACCTCCCAGATAACGCTCGAACACGAAAACCATCAAACCGTCTACCAGGGACCCACCCGCTGTAGCCCACCTACTGAAAGAACACCCGGACGCAGCCGACGCCCCAAACGAGGAAGGAGCCAACGCGTGCCTAGTCCGAGTAGCCAACCCGCCTGGACAATCCGCCCGACAGAAGACGGGCATGAGAAAACCTTATGACGCCACCCCCGGAACCCACTCACGGCACTCATCAAACTGCAAAGAGACAAAGCATCCGCAAACCCATTCCGACTCCGGGAGCGGGATGTTAAAACTGCACCGCCAGCAGCCAAGCAGATGTCGCAACAGCCGCAAAGCCTGGGGGGACCGTAGGGAACAAGGAGGAGGAGGCCCAAAAAACCTCCCCGTAAAAAACTATAGGAATGAAGACCAAATCCACCAAAACATCTCTGATCCCGCGGGAAGGGAAACTGCGGTACGCTACCTGGCCGACCCCGCAGGGGCCCTTAGGTTTCTTGCAAACTATGCCACCCCTGGGGATAAACCTGCTCGCAAAAGGGGAGGAGCTAACAACAACTGCACCCACTTAAACCGAACTTCGCGTTCCCCCAGCAGTCGTTAATAAAACCCCAAAAGTGTCGGTACCTTGTCAGTGGGGAGGCGACAGCAACCCGCAATTGTGCCCAGCGCCAACCCCTGAAACCTCAGGCAACCGGTAGGGCACTAGCCGCGTACCGGGGCAACGGGATCCCCCAGGACCCCGAACAAAGACCTGGAAACCTACAGAAGGATAGCTGCAAACAAATGCCTCCCAGACCCATAAAGAGAAAATAGTCCCTGTAGCGAGAAACACCGAAGGGGCTCGATGCGGATAGTACGCGCCAACGCAAGAAGGTGCAGAATTTCTCAAAAAAGGCACATGAGACAGAAAAACCCAGGGGCACCAACCTGTCAGCATAAAACAGGCCCCTAATCGAGGCCCAAAAAATTGAAGGTGATAGGGACGCAGGGGAAGCGGCGAAAACACGACCCAACGTATAAGTTAACCAAAAAGGAGGTACCCGGCTTATAGTCACGAAACAAAAACGCAGAGTCCCTAAAAGACTAATACTCACCCCGAACGCGGTCTCGGAAATGGAGCATGAAAAGAAAAACCCATGAAGATATGACAAATGTAGGCTAAGGCGGCACTAGCCCGGGTTCCCTGGCACCAACCCCACAGGGAAGAAGCACAAGCCGGGAAGAGAGGAAAAAACGGCATAGGGCCCACACGAGCCTCAAGCCGGTTCTGCGACCACCCTCCGCCGGACCTGATGCGGGAAAGTGTGAGCGGACTTACAACACCCGCTCGTGGCTGGGGCACCGTCACTGGACGGGAGACAGGCCTCCCAAATTTGCAGTAGTGACGAAAACGGGAGTGGACCTATGGTGTACTAGCCCCTGCCATAAGCGAACCCCCCCTACGAAGGAGCGCAAAACAGAAACGCCAACTGCGAGGGGCCTGCGGTCTGGGACCCCACTGTGCGGTCCGGCCTGCCGGGTGACCCCCAAACACAACCCTTTAAAAATTCACTTCACCAAGAAAATGACGTTACCCCCCGAACACGATGAACTTCACGTCGTAATCACCCCAAGCGTAAACCTCAGATTTAAATCGCGTGCGCTGACACAAATACTGCACCATGCGGGGATATTCGGCATGTCGCAACCCGGTGCAACCTGCCGTAAAATCCAAAAACCGTAACCACAGATGAAAGTACGGAAAGCCGTCACCCCAATGCTCCCCCCCCCCCCCCCGCCTGCCCTCTCCACGAACCGCAGGGGGGGCAGAGGGCACAGTAGCCGTCGGCGTCTTCCCATTCCGAGACGCCTAACGCCCCGCACCATGCAATGAGCCTAGCCCACCAACGCGGGCGCCAAGGAGAACCAGAGGAACACTACAGAGGTTAAAAGGAATACTGTAACAATAAGGAAAAACAACAGCATGCTCACCGATGTCTGAAGGACCAGGAACACCATCAGCCGCCTCCACCGACCACGGCGGTGCGTCTTCCGCTGCATCCCTCCTCGGCCTCCGGTTCCTCCGCGCCGAAACCCTGACTCCCACGGACCCGTCGACACCTGCGCAGACAAAACAGAGGGACAACAAGCGCAGGAAGCGCCCACGCTTCGACCACGCAACAGGAGGCACAGGCGGGAGGGGGGGGGGCAAGTCACACTCCGCAAACCGGAGGGAGGCAGGACAGCGGGCCGAGGCGACGGGGCCCACCGCACGGCAGGGAGGAAATAGTGGCAGAAGGGCAGCCATGACCCACGGGGCGTCCCCAATGGTGTAGGACGAAAGCCATGGGGGGGGGGGGGGATAACCCGCACCCAGGAAAAAACATAGGAGGAACAGTGGAAGGGGGTCAGGCGGTGGAACGATGCCGCCGGAGACCCTGCGCCGCCACCACCCGCACCGTACAAACCTGTACATGCGGGGGTCCCTGCAGGCCGGGAAACGGGGAGGGCGGAGGACAGAACAGCCCGACCTGAGAAACGGGGGGGGGGGGCAACACGCAGGAAAAACCCAGACGAGCCCAGCGGCCGGGGCCCGGCAAGGGAGACTGCCCTCCGCACCCGCGGCAACACAGCCGAAACCCGCCCCAAAAAACCAGGGCGCCACGCCCATCAGACCATCCCAAGCCCAGTGAGGGACCCCCCCAAAAAATAAAAAAAATTAAATTAAAATCATAAAACCCCAGCCCCCCCCACCAGGGGGGGCACCCGGACAGCACCAGCGTAGCAGAAGCCGGGGGCATGCTGGAACAGCTGCAGCCCCGGACTACCCCGGCCCCCAGGCCCGCCCCCCCTCCTCCCGCCGCCCGCCCCGGGCCGCAGGCACCAAGTGGGCACCGGCGCATCTAGCCGGGACGCGATGGGGAGGAGGACGGGGAGGCGCCCGGAGAAGCCGGGCCGAATAACTGCACCGCCCGCAGCCCCATGGCCGCCGGGGGTGACCCCCGCGACCGTGGCTGCACACCACTCCCGACCGATGCGGCATGCGCACCGCGCCCCCCGGCCGGACTAGAGCAGGGGGAGAAGCGCGGGCCGCAGCGGTCCGCCCCGCCGCGCCACACCAAGCGCCGGGACAGGGACATGGGGAGGACGAGCTCCGGGAACGAGAGCCCCGGAAGCTTGAGACCCCGCAAAGAGGCAAGGGGGAGGAGAGCAGACCCGCCTGTATAGCAGCGTGGGGAACGGGAGCACAGGGTAATGAAATAAGGCTAAAGCCGGTGGGAAGGGGGGGAGGGGGTGGAGAGAGGGGGGCAAGCACATCGCACAGTGAAAACAGAATACAAAAAGATTAACAACAAGAGTAATAACTGTAATGAGTACTCAGCCTTCCTTGGCCATTCCAAAATGGCAAGAGGAAGTCTGAGGCACATGACCATGGCTTATATATTATTCCAAGACCAACCCCTAAACCCTTGACGGACAGCCCTATAATCCTATAGGAAAAATACCAGAGAAAACACTAATCTACCTAGCAACTGCTTAGTCGTAAACAACCAATCACAAAAAATTGGGCTCTTATATGGCTTTAGAAAAGAAGGTGTTTTGGGAACCGCACAAGTCCTCAATTTGATAATTAGTAGCCTCTGAAAAACTGAATTATCCCGAATTGCTTCTAGATATAGCAACTAGGGGTATATGGATAGTTAATCCTAGTCCCAACTAATTGTTGCTTTCAGTGGTGCTCCCAAGAGTCAATTTTAAGCAGTCAAGAAAAAAACAAAACAAAGAAGTGTTGGAAAGTAGACTCTTATATGGCCTCAGGCTTATGCAGCCTTCAGCTTATCTAATATACAAAGTAAAAGCCAGTACTGATGAAAGAGATGTGTGCTGAGCAATCTTAACACAGACCGCTCAACACACATCTCTCCCCCCGCTAAGCACAGCTTAGCGTGGGGGACGGGGGTGTGTGAAATGAGCGATGTGCTAGATTGAGCCTGCATGCGGCACTGCGGCGCCGGCGTATGCGCACTTCTGACCTGATTGCTGCGCTGCGATGAACAGAAGAGAGCGATCAGGTCAGAATGACCCCCATTATGTCAATGTCGAAATTGTGAAATTTAACACTTGACATGTCGACCTCCTGCCCATTTCAATATTCTGAATGTTGACATTCAGACCGTGTCCACACTCTAGTGTTGACATTCTGAATGTGGGCCTATTATACCACACACTTGATTCCGCTCTCCCAACCAACTTCACGCCTTAACCATCTCTGCCTCGCTTTCTTCCTGACACCAGGCCACCTTCCGCTTCCTTGTACCTCATGTCACCTGTCTGTCTCCATCTCCCCCTAGATTGTAAGCTCCTTAAGGGTGGCACACACGGAGAGAGTCTTGCTTAAACAATCTGACTAGATTTCTTAGAAATTAAGCACGGATCTCTCCGTATTCCCACAGCGATAGCAATGCGAGGCCCAGTGTGTCGCTATCGCTGACTCTAGATTTGGCATACAAGCATGCCAAATCTAGTAGATCACTCACTTCACTGCTCTGTGAAGAGAGCGCCCCCCCCCCCCCCCCCCCCCCCGTCAGCCCCCCTCACTCAGCACACATTGGGGCATATGTATTAACCTGGAGGTGGCATATGGAAGTGACAAACCAGTGATAAGTGTAAGGTGATATTTTGTATATGTGATGATTAAATCGATATGATTGATAATTTTAAAACCTAATTTTTAATATTCTTACTTAAGATATTAGGGGTTAGTAATTGTGATTTGTGTGACTTTGTAAATAATTATATGTATGTCACCCCCTCCTTATTGTAAATATATATTAAACGACAACATTTATTTCCGTGGTGAATTTTTTGTATGAATGAAAATTGTATGAATTAAATTTTTACTTAAATCCAATGTATGGATAATTAATACCTAAATCATACAGCTTAGATCAAAGTCTCATAAGTAGTTAATTTAGGACTGTGTGCTGAGCGGGGGAAGGGATGTGTGTTGAACGGTCTGTGCTAGATCGCTCAGAACATATCTCCCCCATATGTACAGGGCTTTAGAGCAGGGCCCTCTTCTTTCCTGTTCTCACAGCCATCTTCTCTTGCACTTCAATTACAGCTCCCTACTCAGTGACTGTCTATACAGTACCTCCATTTCCTCTTGCTCGTGACTGTTCATCTCTTCCAATGGCTGCCTTTCTCCAGTAGTGTGCCGATTACTCCTTTGCTTCCTTACATCTCAGCTGGCTACCTGGTGACCAAGCCCATGTGGTGAAACGTACGTTCAGTGTCAGTATACTTACAAGCGCTTCACTGCAGGAGGAAGCCGCACTTTCTTCCTTCCCAGTGCTCACACATTCTCAGAAGGAAAAGCGTTATGCAACTGCGCCTGAGAATGTATCACTAACAATGTCTAATTCACTGAGTCTATGAATAACGTGACTGTATATCCCAAAATTAGAGAAGAAAATTTATTGCAATCTAATAATGTACCAGAAATATCTGAATAAACAAGAAAAGAATATAAATGAAATAAAATACAAAATATAATAAAGGAGAAAGAAAAAAACTTATTTTTCGTGATGAAACGAAATGCTGTTTTATAAAGTCCAAACCTGGTGCTGCGACGGAACGTGGCGTCCCACCTCCTCGTTTTGTACCAAGAATGAAATCACTGTCTATATCTGCATGCAGTTCTAAACATTTGATACAGTCCCAGCCTGGTAATGCTCCAACTTAGTAAATGAGTCTGTTTTGGAAAAAAGTCTGTTTGAAGCAGAACAACTTAGAGGGGATCCTTGGTTCCAGCGGCATATACAGTATACACTCACGTTTAGTAGGTGAAAGAAAAAAAGGTTTTATTCCTGACAAGCCATCTGGATATAACCCACTGCTACAGTCCGCCCGACAGCCGTTTCAACGCTCAATGGTTTTCACCAGGGGCAGCTGTCACTCTGTCCGGAGTCTCTTTAAATAGCAGAGAGGGTGCCGGAAATTTTGAACAGGAAGCCCGTCACCTGGAGGCAGCGCGTCGTAGCAGCTGCCTGATTGGCTTCTTCCGTGCACGTGGGTTGTGTTGCCATAATAAACAAACCCGGCTCTCTCCTTAGCAACCCGCTCCGGCAGCGCGACATCCGTGTAGTGCAGGCAGATGTGTATTAGCGTGCAGCGGCAAACAGGTAAAGTTGCTGCTGTCTGTGTCCCCAGCCAGAGGCATGCCTGTAGAGTAGTTAACCCCACAGTGCGCCGACAGCATGGAAATTCGACAGCCCAAAATTATACAAACCATGAAACAATATATAACACAAGTGAGCAATTTGTACTGGCTTGCACAGCAATGGTATCATAACACTCAGGGAATATTAATATCTAAATGCAGCACAACACCGTTGCACTGATGGAATATAACCATGGTTAATAACACCAAAGGTAATGCACTACAGATACTATACAGGGCTAACGTGAAAGGCAAATGCGAGCGCCGTGTGATGTCAAGGACAAAAAGGGGGATAAAATAATCATCACCTGTAGGACAAAATTTGTCCCTTTGTACAATACCCGGTATTCCCATGCCGTCTCCAAGCATGGTACTAACTGGGCCCAACACTGCTTAATTGCCAAGATCGGACGGGATCGGATGGTTTCCAGTGTGGTATGATTGTATCAAACAGATGTGTGCATATATATATATCCCGATGTGTCAGTATCATCCCTCATTTCTCAACCATATCACGTCATAGTCCTGTATAATAATGTACAAGAAAAGACACCAATGTTGATGCCAGCAACTGAGAGACAAATCAGGGGAGACACAAAAGGGGGGGACACACCGAGTCCCTTGATACAACACCCAATATTCCCACATTGTCTCCAAGTGTGGTACTAGCTAGGCCCATCACTGCTTAATTACCAAGATCAGACGGGATCGGATGGGATCCAGTGTGGTATGATAGTATCAATCTCCACGGTGTGCAAGGTATTGTGGACTAGGTAAAGGTCTGTAAACACAATGAACTATTAAACATGTCCAATATGAAAACTACGAGTGCCCAAAAGGCACTGTAACTTAGAAACATATGTTGTATATTCAGATATTTCTGGTACATTAATAAATTGCAATAAATTTTCTTCTCTAATTTTGGAATATACAGTCACGTTATTCATAGACCCAGTGAATTAGACATTGTTAGTGATACATTCTCAGGCGCAGTTGCATAACCCTTTTCCTTCTGTTCTTGACCTGTGAGGCTGCGGGTTTAGCCTCATCTGCAACTCTGCTGCCACCACCATTACCCATACTAGGAGAGCGCAGGATACCTAAATATTGTGCTTGTTCCCATTTCAAACCTATAATCCAGCAGCCAGCTATATGGGTATTTTAGATCTTAGAAAAGATAGGGCCACAAGGGCAGCGTTAGTGTTCACCAACCTAGATCACACAACTGCCACACATGATAGCGTGAACACATTTTGTGAATTGTTTTTGAAACTAGAACGGTTAGCCACACGTGAATCAAAGTTATGGTGGGACAGTAAGACATTGAGTTGGTATTTACAGAATAAACTCATACCAAAGGGACTCAGGATTAAGAAAATACCAACCCAGAACCAAGATAACCCCCAGTTTATGGAGAAATGGAACAATGTTTTACATGATTGTTCAACACAGCTAATACAGTTGATTCTGAGCACACATGAAGTAGAATTGACAAATTTAGAAACAGAGATAGAGTCCTTACAGAAAGCGCTAGAAGTACACAAACACGATAAAGAGTTTCAGGAGTTAGAAACAATCTAAAAAAATAGATTAAGAAAGGTAGAGGAAGAAATTATAGCCACCAAAAAATCAAAGATCCTCAGAGATAAAATAGGAAAAACCAAACCATCCAAGAAGCGTACCGACAAACCCAACACTGCACTGTTACAAACACTAAGAGCTGTTAAGACAAAAAAGACTTTTAGATCCTCGACCAAAACACCCATCTACAAGAAATTGAATTTAACTTATCAGCAATATATGACAAAGTTACACCACAAAGAATCTAAAAACAAGGGTAAGGTGGGTGTCCCAGAAGACAAAAAGGAAAGCTTAGACAGGTCGGACTCCGAAACCACCATAGACAGTGACTTCTCCACATATAGCATTGAAGTTTGTGAAAATTAAGAGAATCTAGCAAGAGCCTCTTTAGAAAAGAGATTTCAGATATCAATGAATCTAGAAGACATTGCCTCAACTGGGAATTTAGACGTAGAAGTCGCATACCAAGCAATCATAGAAACATGTGCAGATAATTTTTTAGGGAGGAATGCAGGCCACCTGTCCTGCGAACAGAATCAAGTAACAACACCACACAAAAGGAAGTTAGAAGACCTAGACGAGGATGTAGAGGTGGAGGCAACAGGAAGAAGCAAGAGAAACAACAACCAAAGATAGAAACTAAGGGCATTTTCAATTTAAGTACAGTCACACTTAAAGATGAACATGTAACACTCTTAAACAAGGGTTTGAAATTCGCACCCACAAAACAACTAAACAAGTTTAAGACATACTTAGACCTACATAGGTTTATAAGGAAACTAACACTGGCAAAGTACTACAGCAAAGGCCCAATCACAACTATAGAACCTAGAGACAAAGACAAGACATACAAACATTCAGATTTGAAGCCTAAATCCAATTTCTACCCACAGCACATGAGAGGTTCCCTCATCAGTACATTTGAACAACTGGTTATTCGTGATGTAGACAAATTAGAAACAAAACCTAGAGCTTTTAATTTAACAGGAAACGAAAAGAGGACACTCAAAGACCTCAGTAACAACAGAGATCTAGTCATAAAATCGGCAGATAAAGGGGGGGAATAGTCCTGTTAGATAGAAAAGACTATACAGCAGAATCACTTAGAATTCTTAGTGACAAGAGTACGTATGAAACACACAGGATCCCACATGCAGATTCAAAAACAAATTTATGACATTACTCAAGGAAGGGTCGGGAACAGGCATACTCACCAAGAAAGAATATGAATTTCTAAACATCACCAATCCCGTTCTTCCTGTCTTCTACTACCTGCCAAAGATACACAAAGACAACCTTAATCCCCCAGGATATCCAATAATATCAGGAATAGATTCACTAACATCAAACCTATCTCAATACATAGATTCATACCTCCAGCCATATGTACAAACACAGAAGTCCTACATTAGAGACACGACCGACATAATCAGGACATTAGGTGATGTCACATGGTCAGAGAATTATTGGATCTGTACAAGTGACGTCACCTCCCTTTACACAGTCATAGATCAGAAACAGGGCCTAGACGCAGTGGGCCATTTCTTATCATCAGATCCAACCATGGAAGCGAAGAAGACGCAGTTCATTTTAGACTGCATTCATCATATCTTGCAGCCCAATCATTTCTTTTTCGAAGGCACACACTATAGGCAGACCACAGGGACAGCGATGGGGACCAGGTTTGCTTCAAGTTACGCCAACCTGTTTATGAGTAGGTGGGAGGACAACAACATCTGGTGTGGGCGTGATTTTGGAGCAGGCCTCGTCCTCTGTAGAAGATTCATAGACGATGTGGTCTTCATCTGGCAGGGAACAGAGGAGAGCTTACAAGAATTCTTGACATATATCAACTCAAATGAAAACAACCTAGTCTTCACCACAGAGTATAGCCGAACAGCAGTTAATTTTCTGGACATAATGATCTTTATAGAGAATTCAACCATACACACTAAAACGTATCAGAAAAGCATAGATGTAAACAGTTATATCTTGAACACTAGTGGACATCATCCCAATTGGTTACGGAATATCCCAATAGGACAATTTAAGCGAGTTAGGAGAAACGGCACCAAGATGGAAGATTTCCAAATGCAAGCGGTAGAAATGAAAAAAACATTTCATGGAGAAAGGCTACAAAGAAGAGACACTCGAGCAAGATCTGCATACAGTAACAAAGCTAGAAAGAGATACTCTTCTCACATACAAAACAAAGAAGACACTAGTGGTAAATTCAAAACAGTGTTTTTGACACAGCACAGCACAAATAACAAGCAACTAGAGAGAATATTGTACAAACACTGGCACATCCTCTTAGAAGATAAGATACTGGCAAATACACTTCCACTCAGACCAAAAGTAGTGTATAGAAGAGCCCCGGATCTAAAATCTAGATTATCACACAGCCATCTTGAAAAGTACAATAACAGGGGAGAAACTCAACAAAGGTTTCTTCCATTGCGGGACATGTGCCTACTGCAAGATGCACAAGAGTAGTACCAAGAAAACAATCAGCTTTGATTCAAAGAAGACGGGGGAAAAATTGACATACAAGATCATATATCGTGTCAAAGTAAAGGTGTAATCTACCTCATAGAATGCCCATGCCATCTGCAATATGTAGGGAGAACCATAAGACCCCTAAAAATGAGAATATCAGAACATATGAGGAATGTTAAAAAGGAATTAGAGACCCATAACCTATCCAACCATTTCAGAGAGACACATGGGAGTAACCCTGCAGGCATGAAGATCTTAGGCATCAAGCTAGTATCACCCAACTGGAGAGGGGGGGACTTCACGAAACAAATTAACAAAGAAGAGCTCAAGTGGATTTTCACATTGAAGACTCTGAAACCTCACGGACTGAATATAGACAATGAGGTGAGGGCAGTGATAATGAGTTAATTATTCTAGATTAGATCAGCTGAATTTACATGTACTGTATACACTACTGTTCACTTTATTGCCGCAATACAACCAATAAAGGGACATCACACATTTGAACAATCACAATGTAGATTTATAGTCGAGAGCAAATTATTATAAAATAATTAAAGCTGTCAGTCAAGTAAGAGGAATAAAAACTGTTCTTTATGATACTCCACGATCACAGACACCCAGTTCTGTATATATTTCATATTTATTTTAAGTTCGAGCTTTTATGCCACATTTATTCTCCAATTTAATTATATTCAATTTAATTTAATTTATCTACTATATAATTTTTAACTCTGCATTTATTCTTATTTGTATTAACTTTTAATTTTTAATTAATCTATCCCAATACATCTCTATGATCAGTGTATTTTCCCCCCCTTCTTTTATTTCACAAATGATGCTTTCAGCTATGCCTGTATGACAATTCTAACACACTCCCCCTTTTTGATGATGTAACGAGTTTTGGGCATAAAAAGCCCACAACCAACATGACCATTAAGGACTCCCTGACGAAGACCCACATGGGTCGATACGCGTAGGAGCAGCACAAACAGCAGCAGTGTGTATTATCATCACTGCACAACTACACAGAGACATTTGGAACCTATCACAGCCCAGCCGTTTTGATGATCAGTGACCCGGGGGTTCACAGGAAAGAGAGTCGAGCCCGGAGTCACGTGACCGCAAACCCTCTAACCAGGAAGAAGATTCAGCACCAGGAGCCACAGGAACGAAAGTGAAACTAAGTGGAGACGGACGCCGGGAAGCACCTCAGGAGACGCAGGTAACAGCTCTGTATAGGGGGAATGGCGCAGCTGACAGTCCCGGCTGGGTCTGAAAGCTAGTGTCACTTTCCCCGCAGAGACAGGCCCGCTTCCCTCTGTTCTGGCTAACGGACGGCGTCTGTATTAACAGGCGCTTTCCGGCTGCACAGTCGGAGGTAGAAGAGCGGCCGGTCCGGAGCGATCAGCATACCAATCCCTTTGAGTCCTTTCCCCCGTTCATCCACCAGGGGTACCCCGTTCACTGTATACGCCGCTGCAACCAAGGATCCCCTCTAAGTTGTTCTGCTTCAAACAGACTTTTTTCCAAAACAGACTCATTTACTAAGTTGGAGCATTACCAGGCTGGGACTGAATTAAATGTGTACAACTGCATGCAGCTATAGACAGTGATTTCATTCTTGGTACAAAACGAGGAGGTGGGACGCCACGCTCCGTCGCAGCACCAGGTTTGGACTTTATAAAACAGCGTTTTGCTTCTTCACGAAAAATAAGTTTTTTTTTCTTTCTCCTTTATTATATTTTGTATTTTATTTCATTTATATTCTTTTCTTGTTTATTCAGATATTTCTGGTACATTATTAGATTGCAATAAATTTTCTTCTCTAATTTTGGGATATACAGTCACGTTATTCATAGACTCAGTGAATTAGACATTGTTAGTGATACCCTTTTCCTTCTGTTCTTGACTTGTGAGGCTGCGGGTTTAGCCTCATCTGCAACTCTGCTGCCACCACCATTACCCATACTAGGAGAGCGCAGGATACCTAAATATTGTGCTCACACATTCTCTGTTGGCGCATTTAGACCTTGCAATGCCATTGGTATCAAGGTCCATCTAACACCATATACAGGGAAACGTAGTGGCACTGTATCTGTTTCTCTTAACGTGGCAAAAATCCTTACTCTCACCTGTTATCCGCTTCAATGATGATGACGGGAAGCAGATGAGGATGACTGCTATACATGCTGTACTACCTCCTAAATCAGTATAACAATTCTCAAATATATCTTTCACAGTATTGAAATTATACACAATTCTTTTAAATGCATGTGTACCAGACATTTTTTTCTTATGGCAATGGGAGGGGAGCAATGGAAACAGCTGCAGTGAAAACCAGTTGCAATTTTCCATTGCACTCTTTCTGTTGTCACTCCTGGATAAGGGGTAACTCATTTAACATCATATCAAGTAATGAAACCTGGGTAGTCGGTACCAATAACATTCTATATATCAGGCAAATTTTATTTCATTGCCAACACCACAATGTATATCTTGTAAAATCTGCTTTGTGTTTGCATTTGTTGATTGCATTGAACATCAAGGTGCAGTGTGATGTGCTGAATATGGAGGGTATGCTTTTTCTCTTCTTATGCAGCCGGAATGCATAAAATATATCCGTGATTATGTGGTATCCAGCTGTATTAACTGACTGAATTAAAAAGTGCAGCATAATTAGGAGGTTATACTATTTCTCTGTGTAACTGGAATGCACAAACTGTATCTGTTATTATGAGGTATCCAGCAAAAGCAATAATGTATCATGTCAATACTGATTTAGAATCCTAAAAACCATCTGCTATAAGAAAGTAATACCATACTTACCTACTTTGCTGCCTCCTCCTTCGGGAGGAGGCAGCGTTGTAGGTGCATAGGGGCGTGGCCGGCAGCAGGACAGGCAGTTCGGGGTGTGGCCGGCAGCAAGATGGGCGGTTCGGGGGCGTGGCCGGCAGCAGGATGGGCGGTCCTGGGGTGTTGCATCAGGGTCGGGTCATCGTGACTCCCCCCCCCGCTGTGCTGTGCCGAGAAACGAGGCGCTGCATAGCAGGGGGAGGAGCTACAATGACGCGATTCAGCGCGAATCGCATCAACGGACCCCCTCGGGCCGCCCACTTGTTCTCTGCTGCGGGCGGCCGAGGGGCAAAGAGGGAGGCTTTCCCACCTTTCCGGGGGGCCGGGAGGGTCACCCGATTTTCGGGAGCCTCCCGGCCATTCCGGGAGGGTAGGCAAGTATGAGTAATACACTCCTTGTTGTGCATAGCAAGGAACCACTGCCTGGGTTGTTGACTCAGGGTTTTTATTGATGACTGTCTGATGATTCTATATTGTGAAATTGTATATAGGAGTGTGTCTATGACAGCTATGCAATATTCTTTTTACAATCAGGATATATTTACAGGTGTTAACTGGTGAAGGTTTTATGAAACAATTATCAATAAGGTTGAAAACCGATTCCTAACCTATAATCTTATATGGAAATGTTTTGTATGCTGTAGCGGCCATAACAACACATCACTGCTAAAACAATAAGTGAATAATTATGCCCTAAATTAACTACTTATGAGACTTTGATCTAAGCTGTATGACTTATGGGCCCTACACACTGGGCGATCCGCTGCCGAGCTGCCCGACGGCGGATATGGCTGACGGGCGACTTGGCGGCGGGAGGAGTGAAGTTTCTTCACTCCCCCCATTCCCCGGCTCCATAGCAGTGTATGCTAATATGGACAATCTTGTCCATATTGGCCTGCATGGATAAGCGACCCGGCACCAACAATTAACGGGGGCCGCGCATCATTAATCGTTGGTGCCTACACACTGCACAATATGAACAAGTTCTCGTTCATTAATGAACGAGAACGTTCATATCGTGCACTTAGATCTGTAAGTGTGTAGGGCCCATTAGGTATTAATTATCCATACACTAATATTTGAGTAAAAATGTCATTCATACAAAAAAAATCACCACGGAGATAAATATTGTCCTTTAATATATATTTAGAATAAGGAGGGGGTGACATACATATAATTATTTACAAAGTCACATAAATCACAATTACTTACCCCTAATATCTTAAGTAAGAATATTAAAAGTTGCGTTTTAAAATTTGCAATCATATCAATTTAATCATCACATATACAAAATATAAAAGAGTGCTCCAAAAAAGCAATCTTTTTTTTTTTTTTGTGTGCAACTGCCAATAAGTAGATATTAACATGTTAAGGTTTTGATTGTTTGGAGCACCTCTAGCACCATAAACTATAAACCTATTATAGATAGTGATGTGCACCGGAAATTTTTCGGGTTTTGTGTTTTGGTTTTGGATTCGGTTCCGAGGCCGTGTTTTGGATTCGGACGCGTTTTGGCAAAACCTCCCTGAAAATATTTTGTCGGATTTGGGTGTGTTTTGGATTCGGGTGTTTTTTTTACAAAAACCCCTCAAAAACAGCTTAAATCATAGAATTTGGGGGTCATTTTGATCCCATAGTATTATTAACCTCAATAACCATAATTTCCACTCATTTTCAGTATATTCTAAACACCTCACACCTCACAATATTATTTTTAGTCCTAAAATTTGCACCGAGGTCGCTGGATGACTAAGCTAAGCGACCCAAGTGGCCGACACAAACACCTGGCCCATCTAGGAGTGGCACTGCAGTGTCAGACAGGATGGCACTTCAAAAAAATAGTCCCCAAACAGCACATGATGCAAAGAAAAAAAAAACGCAATGAGGTAGCTGTGTGACTAAGCTAAGCGACCCAAGTTGCCGACACAAACACCTGGCCCATCTAGGAGTGGAACTGCAGTGTCAGACAGAATGTCATATTTAAAAAATAGTCCCCAAACAGCACATGATGCAAAGAAAAAAAGAGGTGCACCAAGGTCGCTGGATGGCTAAGCTAAGCGACCCAAGTGGCCGACACAAACACCTGGCCCACCTAGGAGTGGCAATGCAGTGTCAGGCAGGATGGCACTTCAAAAAAATAGTCCCCAAACTACATGATGCAAAGAAAAAAAGAGGCGCAATGAGGTAGCTGTGTGACTAAGCTAAGCGACCCAAGTGGCCGACACAAACACCTGGCCCATCTAGGAGTGGCACTGTAGTGTCAGACAGGATGGCAGATTTAAAAAATAGTCCCCAAACAGCACATCAAGCAAAGAAAAAAAAGAGGTGCACCAAGGTCGCTGGATGGCTAAGCTAAGCGACACAAGTGGCCGACACAAACACCTGGCCCATCTAGGAGTGGCACTGCAGTGTCAGACAGGATGGCACTTCAAAAAAATAGTCCCCAAACAGCACATGATGCAAAGAAAAAAAGAGGCGCAATGAGGTAGCTGTGTGACTAAGCTAAGCGACCCAAGTGGCCGACACAAACACCTGGCCTATCTAGGAGTGGCACTGCAGTGTCAGACAGGATGGCAGATTTAAAAAATAGTCCCCAAACAGCACATGATGCAAAGAAAAAAAGAGGTGCACCAAGGTCGCTGGATGGCTAAGCTAAGCGACACAAGTGGCCGACACAAACACCTGGCCCATCTAGGAGTGGCACTGCAGTGTCAGGCAGGATGGCACTTCAAAAAAATAGTCCCCAAACTGTACATGATGCAAAGAAAAAAAAAGGCGCAATTAGGTAGCTGTGTGACTAAGCTAAGCGACCCAAGTGGCCGACACAAACACCTGGCCCATCTAGGAGTGGCACTGTAGTGTCAGACAGGATGGCAGATTTAAAAAATAGTCCCCAAACAGCACATGATGCAAAGAAAAAAAGAGGTGCACCAAGGTCGCTGGATGGCTAAGCTAAGCGACACAAGTGGCCGACACAAACACCTGGCCCATCTAGGAGTGGCACTGCAGTGTCAGACAGGATGGCACTTCAAAAAAATAGTCCCCAAACAGCACATGATGCAAAGAAAAAAAGAGACGCAATGAGGTAGCTGTGTGACAAAGCTAAGCGACCCAAGTGGCCGACACAAACACCTGGCCCATCTAGGAGTGGCACTGCAGTGTCAGACAGGATGGCAGATTTAAAAAATAGTCCCCAAACAGCACATGAAAAAAAGAGGTGCACCAAGGTCGCTGGATGGCTAAGCTAAGCGACACAAGTGGCCGACACAAACACCTGGCCCATCTAGAAGTGGCACTGCAGTGTCAGGCAGGATGGCACTTCAAAAAAATAGTCCCCAAACAGCACATGATGCAAAGAAAAATGAAAGAAAAAAGAGGTGCAAGATGGCATTGTCCTTGGGCCCTCCCACCCACCCTTATGTTGTATAAACAGGACATGCACACTTTAACAAACCCATCATTTCAGCGACAGGGTCTGCCACACGACTGTGACTGAAATGACTGGTTGGTTTGGGCCCCCACCAAAAAAGAAGCAATCAATCTCTCCTTGCACAAACTGGCTCTACAGAGGCAAGATGTCCACCTCCTCCTCATCGTCCGATTCCTCACCCCTTTCACTGTGTACATCCCCCTCCTCACAGATTATTAGTTCGTCGCCACTGGAATCCACCATCTCAGGTCCCTGTGTACTTTCTGGAGGCAATTGCTGGTGAATGTCTCCACGGAGGAATTGATTATAATTCATTTTGATGAACATCATCTTCTCCACATTTTCTGGAAGTAACCTCGTACGCCGATTGCTGACAAGGTGAGCGGCTGCACTAAACACTCTTTCGGAGTACACACTGGAGGGGGGGCAACTTAGGTAAAATAAAGCCAGTTTGTGCAAGGGCCTCCAAATTGCCTCTTTTTCCTGCCAGTATACGTACGGACTGTCTGACATGCCTACTTGGATGCGGTCACTCATATAATCCTCCACCATTCTTTCAATGGTGACAGAATCATATGCAGTGACAGTAGACGACATGTCAGTAATCGTTGGCAGGTCCTTCAGTCCGGACCAGATGTCAGCACTCGCTCCAGACTGCCCTGCATCACCGCCAGCGGGTGGGCTCGGAATTCTTAGGCTTTTCCTCGCAGCCCCAGTTGTGGGAGAATGTGAAGGAGGAGCTGTTGACGGGTCACGTTCCGCTTGACTTGACAATTTTCTCAGCAGCAGGTCTTTGAACCTCTGCAGACTTGTGTCTGCCGGAAAGAGAGATACAACGTAGGTTTTAAATCTAGGATCGAGCACGGTGGCCAAAATGTAGTGCTCTGATTTCAACAGATTGACCACCCGTGAATCCTGGTTAAGCGAATTAAGGGCTCCATCCACAAGTCCCACATGTCTAGCGGAATCGCTCTGTTTTAGCTCCTCCTTCAATGTCTCCAGCTTCTTCTGCAAAAGCCTGATGAGGGGAATGACCTGACTCAGGCTGGCAGTGTCTGAACTGACTTCACGTGTGGCAAGTTCAAAGGGTTGCAGAACCTTGCACAACGTTGAAATCATTCTCCACTGCGCTTGAGTCAGGTGCATTCCCCCTCCTTTGCCTATATCGTAGGCAGATGTATAGGCTTGAATGGCCTTTTGCTGCACCTCAATCCTCTGAAGCATACAGAGGGTTGAATTCCACCTCGTTACCACTAGAGATGAGCGGGTTCGGTTTCTCTGAATCCGAACCCGCACGAACTTCATGTTTTTTTCACGGGTCCGAGCAGACTCGGATCCTCCCGCCTTGCACGGTTAACCCGAGCGCGCCCGAACGTCATCATGACGCTGTCGGATTCTCGCGAGACTCGGATTCTATATAAGGAGCCGCGCGTCGCCGCCATTTTCACACGTGCATTGAGATTGATAGGGAGAGGACGTGGCTGGCGTCCTCTCCATTTAGATTAGGGTTGAGAGAGAGAGAGAGAGATTGACCTGAGGCTGTGATACTGTAGAAGAGAGTGCAGAGTTTAGTGACTGACGACCACAGTGACCACCAGACAGTGCAGTTGTTTGTTTTATTTAATATATCCGTTCTCTGCCTGAAAAAAACGATACACACAGTGACTCAGTCACATACCATATCTGTGTGCACTGCTCAGCCCAGTGTGCTGCATCAATGTATATATATATCTGACTGTGCTCAGCTCACACAGCTTATAATTGTGGGGGAGACTGGGGAGCACTGCAGTGCCAGTTATAGGTTATAGCAGGAGCCAGGAGTACATAATATTATATTAAAATTAAACAGTGCACACTTTTGCTGCAGGAGTGCCACTGCCAGTGTGACTAGTGACCAGTGACCTGACCACCAGTATATATAATATTAGTAGTATACTATCTCTTTATCAACCAGTCTATATTAGCAGCAGACACAGTACAGTGCGGTAGTTCACGGCTGTGGCTACCTCTGTGTCGGCACTCGGCAGCCCGTCCATAATTGTATATACCACCTAACCGTGGTTTTTTTTTCTTTCTTTATAGTCATACTAGTTACGAGTATACTATCTCTTTATCAACCAGTCTATATTAGCAGCAGACACAGTACAGTGCGGTAGTTCACGGCTGTGGCTACCTCTGTGTCGGCACTCGGCAGCCCGTCCATAATTGTATATACCACCTAACCGTGGTTTTTTTTTCTTTCTTTATACATACATACTAGTTACGAGTATACTATCTCTTTATCAACCAGTCTATATATTAGCAGCAGACACAGTACAGTGCGGTAGTTCACGGCTGTGGCTACCTCTGTGTCGGCACTCGGCAGCCCGTCCATAATTGTATATACCACCTAACCGTGGTTTTTTTTTCTTTCTTTATACATACATACTAGTTACGAGTATACTATCTCTTTATCAACCAGTCTATATATTAGCAGCAGACACAGTACAGTGCGGTAGTTCACGGCTGTGGCTACCTCTGTGTCGGCACTCGGCAGCCCGTCCATAATTGTATATACCACCTAACCGTGGTTTTTTTTTTCTTTCTTTATACATACCTACTAGTTACGAGTATACTATCTCTTTATCAACCAGTCTATATTAGCAGCAGACACAGTACAGTGCGGTAGTTCACGGCTGTGGCTACCTCTGTGTCGGCACTCGGCAGCCCGTCCATAATTGTATATACCACCTAACCGTGGTTTTTTTTTCTTTCTTTATACATACATACTAGTTACGAGTATACTATCTCTTTATCAACCAGTCTATATATTAGCAGCAGACACAGTACAGTGCGGTAGTTCACGGCTGTGGCTACCTCTGTGTCGGCACTCGGCAGCCCGTCCATAATTGTATATACCACCTAACCGTGTTTTTTTTTTCTTTCTTTATACATACATACTAGTTACGAGTATACTATCTCTTTATCAACCAGTCTATATATTAGCAGCAGACACAGTACAGTGCGGTAGTTCACGGCTGTGGCTACCTCTGTGTCGGCACTCGGCAGCCCGTCCATAATTGTATATACCACCTAACCGTGGTTTTTTTTTTCTTTCTTTATACATACCTACTAGTTACGAGTATACTATCTCTTTATCAACCAGTCTATATTAGCAGCAGACACAGTACAGTGCGGTAGTTCACGGCTGTGGCTACCTCTGTGTCGGCACTCGGCAGCCCGTCCATAATTGTATATACCACCTAACCGTGGTTTTTTTTTCTTTCTTTATACATACATACTAGTTACGAGTATACTATCTCTTTATCAACCAGTCTATATATTAGCAGCAGACACAGTACAGTGCGGTAGTTCACGGCTGTGGCTACCTCTGTGTCGGCACTCGGCAGCCCGTCCATAATTGTATATACCACCTAACCGTGTTTTTTTTTTCTTTCTTTATACATACATACTAGTTACGAGTATACTATCTCTTTATCAACCAGTCTATATATTAGCAGCAGACACAGTACAGTGCGGTAGTTCACGGCTGTGGCTACCTCTGTGTCGGCACTCGGCAGCCCGTCCATAATTGTATATACCACCTAACCGTGGTTTTTTTTTCTTTCTTTATACATACATACTAGTTACGAGTATACTATCTCTTTATCAACCAGTCTATATTAGCAGCAGACACAGTACAGTGCGGTAGTTCACGGCTGTGGCTACCTCTGTGTCGGCACTCGGCAGCCCGTCCATAATTGTATATACCACCTAACCGTGGTTTTTTTTTCTTTCTTTATACATACATACTAGTTACGAGTATACTATCTCTTTATCAACCAGTCTATATATTAGCAGCAGACACAGTACAGTGCGGTAGTTCACGGCTGTGGCTACCTCTGTGTCGGCACTCGGCAGCCCGTCCATAATTGTATATACCACCTAACCGTGGTTTTTTTTTTCTTTCTTTATACATACCTACTAGTTACGAGTATACTATCTCTTTATCAACCAGTCTATATTAGCAGCAGACACAGTACAGTGCGGTAGTTCACGGCTGTGGCTACCTCTGTGTCGGCACTCGGCAGCCCGTCCATAATTGTATATACCACCTAACCGTGGTTTTTTTTTCTTTCTTTATACATACATACTAGTTACGAGTATACTATCTCTTTATCAACCAGTCTATATATTAGCAGCAGACACAGTACAGTGCGGTAGTTCACGGCTGTGGCTACCTCTGTGTCGGCACTCGGCAGCCCGTCCATAATTGTATATACCACCTAACCGTGTTTTTTTTTTCTTTCTTTATACATACATACTAGTTACGAGTATACTATCTCTTTATCAACCAGTCTATATATTAGCAGCAGACACAGTACAGTGCGGTAGTTCACGGCTGTGGCTACCTCTGTGTCGGCACTCGGCAGCCCGTCCATAATTGTATATACCACCTAACCGTGGTTTTTTTTTCTTTCTTTATACATACATACTAGTTACGAGTATACTATCTCTTTATCAACCAGTCTATATTAGCAGCAGACACAGTACAGTGCGGTAGTTCACGGCTGTGGCTACCTCTGTGTCGGCACTCGGCAGCCCGTCCATAATTGTATATACCACCTAACCGTGGTTTTTTTTTCTTTCTTTATACATACATACTAGTTACGAGTATACTATCTCTTTATCAACCAGTCTATATATTAGCAGCAGACACAGTACAGTGCGGTAGTTCACGGCTGTGGCTACCTCTGTGTCGGCACTCGGCAGCCCGTCCATAATTGTATATACCACCTAACCGTGGTTTTTTTTTCTTTCTTTATAGTCATACTAGTTACGAGTATACTATCTCTTTATCAACCAGTCTATATTAGCAGCAGACACAGTACAGTGCGGTAGTTCACGGCTGTGGCTACCTCTGTGTCGGCACTCGGCAGCCCGTCCATAATTGTATATACCACCTAACCGTGGTTTTTTTTTCTTTCTTTATACATACATACTAGTTACGAGTATACTATCTCTTTATCAACCAGTCTATATTAGCAGCAGACACAGTACAGTGCGGTAGTTCACGGCTGTGGCTACCTCTGTGTCGGCACTCGGCAGCCCGTCCATAATTGTATATACCACCTAACCGTGGTTTTTTTTTCTTTCTTTATACATACATACTAGTTACGAGTATACTATCTCTTTATCAACCAGTCTATATATTAGCAGCAGACACAGTACAGTGCGGTAGTTCACGGCTGTGGCTACCTCTGTGTCGGCACTCGGCAGCCCGTCCATAATTGTATATACCACCTAACCGTGGTTTTTTTTTCTTCTTTATACATACATACTACTACGACATCTCTTTATCAACCAGTCTATATTAGCAGCAGACACAGTACAGTACGGTAGTTCACGGCTGTGGCTACCTCTGTGTCTGCACTCGGCAGGCAGTCCGTCCATAATTGTATACCACCTAACCGTGGTTTTTTTTTCTTTCTTCTTTATACATACATAGTTACATAGACATCTCTTTATCAACCAGTCTATATTAGCAGCAGACACAGTACAGTACGGTAGTTCACGGCTGTGGCTACCTCTGTGTCTGCACTCGGCAGGCAGTCCATAATTGTATACTAGTATCCATCTCCATTGTTTACCTGAGGTGCCTTTTAGTTGTGCCTATTAAAATATGGAGAACAAAAATGTTGAGGTTCCAAAATTAGGGAAAGATCAAGATCCACTTCCACCTCGTGCTGAAGCTGCTGCCACTAGTCATGGCCGAGACGATGAAATGCCAGCAACGTCGTCTGCCAAGGCCGATGCCCAATGTCATAGTACAGAGCATGTCAAATCCAAAACACCAAATATCAGAAAAAAAAGGACTCCAAAACCTAAAATAAAATTGTCGGAGGAGAAGCGTAAACTTGCCAATATGCCATTTACGACACGGAGTGGCAAGGAACGGCTGAGGCCCTGGCCTATGTTCATGGCTAGTGGTTCAGCTTCACATGAGGATGGAAGCACTCAGCCTCTCGCTAGAAAAATGAAAAGACTCAAGCTGGCAAAAGCAGCACAGCAAAGAACTGTGCATTCTTCGAAATCCCAAATCCACAAGGAGAGTCCAATTGTGTCGGTTGCGATGCCTGACCTTCCCAACACTGGACGTGAAGAGCATGCGCCTTCCACCATTTGCACGCCCCCTGCAAGTGCTGGAAGGAGCACCCGCAGTCCAGTTCCTGATAGTCAGATTGAAGATGTCAGTGTTGAAGTACACCAGGATGAGGAGGATATGGGTGTTGCTGGCGCTGGGGAGGAAATTGACCAGGAGGATTCTGATGGTGAGGTGGTTTGTTTAAGTCAGGCACCCGGGGAGACACCTGTTGTCCGTGGGAGGAATATGGCCGTTGACATGCCAGGTGAAAATACCAAAAAAATCAGCTCTTCGGTGTGGAGGTATTTCACCAGAAATGCGGACAACAGGTGTCAAGCCGTGTGTTCCCTTTGTCAAGCTGTAATAAGTAGGGGTAAGGACGTTAACCACCTCGGAACATCCTCCCTTATACGTCACCTGCAGCGCATTCATAATAAGTCAGTGACAAGTTCAAAAACTTTGGGTGACAGCGGAAGCAGTCCACTGACCAGTAAATCCCTTCCTCTTGTAACCAAGCTCACGCAAACCACCCCACCAACTCCCTCAGTGTCAATTTCCTCCTTCCCCAGGAATGCCAATAGTCCTGCAGGCCATGTCACTGGCAATTCTGACGATTCCTCTCCTGCCTGGGATTCCTCCGATGCATCCTTGCGTGTAACGCCTACTGCTGCTGGCGCTGCTGTTGTTGCTGCTGGGAGTCGATGGTCATCCCAGAGGGGAAGTCGTAAGCCCACTTGTACTACTTCCAGTAAGCAATTGACTGTTCAACAGTCCTTTGCGAGGAAGATGAAATATCACAGCAGTCATCCTGCTGCAAAGCGGATAACTGAGGCCTTGACAACTATGTTGGTGTTAGACGTGCGTCCGGTATCCGCCGTTAGTTCACAGGGAACTAGACAATTTATTGAGGCAGTGTGCCCCCGTTACCAAATACCATCTAGGTTCCACTTCTCTAGGCAGGCGATACCGAGAATGTACACGGACGTCAGAAAAAGACTCACCAGTGTCCTAAAAAATGCAGTTGTACCCAATGTCCACTTAACCACGGACATGTGGACAAGTGGAGCAGGGCAGGGTCAGGACTATATGACTGTGACAGCCCACTGGGTAGATGTATGGACTCCCGCCGCAAGAACAGCAGCGGCGGCACCAGTAGCAGCATCTCGCAAACGCCAACTCTTTCCTAGGCAGGCTACGCTTTGTATCACCGCTTTCCAGAATACGCACACAGCTGAAAACCTCTTACGGCAACTGAGGAAGATCATCGCGGAATGGCTTACCCCAATTGGACTCTCCTGTGGATTTGTGGCATCGGACAACGCCAGCAATATTGTGTGTGCATTAAATATGGGCAAATTCCAGCACGTCCCATGTTTTGCACATACCTTGAATTTGGTGGTGCAGAATTTTTTAAAAAACGACAGGGGCGTGCAAGAGATGCTGTCGGTGGCCAGAAGAATTGCGGGACACTTTCGGCGTACAGGCACCACGTACAGAAGACTGGAGCACCACCAAAAACTACTGAACCTGCCCTGCCATCATCTGAAGCAAGAAGTGGTAACGAGGTGGAATTCAACCCTCTATATGCTTCAGAGGTTGGAGGAGCAGCAAAAGGCCATTCAAGCCTATACAATTGAGCACGATATAGTAGGTGGAATGCACCTGTCTCAGGCGCAGTGGAGAATGATTTCAACGTTGTGCAAGGTTCTGATGCCCTTTGAACTTGCCACACGTGAAGTCAGTTCAGACACTGCCAGCCTGAGTCAGGTCATTCCCCTCATCAGGCTTTTGCAGAAGAAGCTGGAGACATTGAAGGAGGAGCTAACACGGAGCGATTCCGCTAGGCATGTGGGACTTGTGGATGGAGCCCTTAATTCGCTTAACAAGGATTCACGGGTGGTCAATCTGTTGAAATCAGAGCACTACATTTTGGCCACCGTGCTCGATCCTAGATTTAAAGCCTACCTTGGATCTCTCTTTCCGGCAGACACAAGTCTGCTGGGGTTGAAAGACCTGCTGGTGACAAAATTGTCAAGTCAAGCGGAACGCGACCTGTCAACATCTCCTCCTTCACATTCTCCCGCAACTGGGGGTGCGAGGAAAAGGCTCAGAATTCCGAGCCCACCCGCTGGCGGTGATGCAGGGCAGTCTGGAGCGAATGCTGATGCTGACATCTGGTCCGGACTGAAGGACCTGACAATGATTACGGACATGTCGTCTACTGTCACTGCATATGATTCTCTCAACATTGATAGAATGGTGGAGGATTATATGAGTGACCGCATCCAAGTAGGCACGTCACACAGTCCGTACTTATACTGGCAGGAAAAAGAGGCAATTTGGAGGCCCTTGCACAAACTGGCTTTATTCTACCTAAGTTGCCCTCCCACAAGTGTGTACTCCGAAAGAGTGTTTAGTGCCGCCGCTCACCTTGTCAGCAATCGGCGTACGAGGTTACATCCAGAAAATGTGGAGAAGATGATGTTCATTAAAATGAATTATAATCAATTCCTCCGCGGAGACATTGACCAGCAGCAATTGCCTCCACAAAGTACACAGGGAGCTGAGATGGTGGATTCCAGTGGGGACGAATTGATAATCTGTGAGGAGGGGGATGTACACGGTGATATATCGGAGGGTGATGATGAGGTGGACATCTTGCCTCTGTAGAGCCAGTTTGTGCAAGGAGAGATTAATTGCTTCTTTTTTGGGGGGGGTCCAAACCAACCCGTCATATCAGTCACAGTCGTGTGGCAGACCCTGTCACTGAAATGATGGGTTGGTTAAAGTGTGCATGTCCTGTTTTGTTTATACAACATAAGGGTGGGTGGGAGGGCCCAAGGACAATTCCATCTTGCACCTCTTTTTTCTTTTCTTTTTCTTTGCATCATGTGCTGATTGGGGAGGGTTTTTTGGAAGGGACATCCTGCGTGACACTGCAGTGCCACTCCTAAATGGGCCCGGTGTTTGTGTCGGCCACTAGGGTCGCTAATCTTACTCACACAGTCAGCTACCTCATTGCGCCTCTTTTTTTCTTTGCGTCATGTGCTGTTTGGGGAGGGTTTTTTGGAAGGGACATCCTGCGTGACACTGCAGTGCCACTCCTAGATGGGCCCGGTGTTTGTGTCGGCCACTAGGGTCGCTAATCTTACTCACACAGCTACCTCATTGCGCCTCTTTTTTTCTTTGCGTCATGTGCTGTTTGGGGAGGGTTTTTTGGAAGGGACATCCTGCGTGACACTGCAGTGCCACTCCTAGATGGGCCCGGTGTTTGTGTCGGCCACTAGGGTCGCTAATCTTACTCACACAGCTACCTCATTGCGCCTCTTTTTTTCTTTGCGTCATGTGCTGTTTGGGGAGGGTTTTTTGGAAGGGCCATCCTGCGTGACACTGCAGTGCCACTCCTAGATGGGCCCGGTGTTTGTGTCGGCCACTAGGGTCGCTAATCTTACTCACACAGCTACCTCATTGCGCCTCTTTTTTTCTTTGCGTCATGTGCTGTTTGGGGAGGGTTTTTTGGAAGGGACATCCTGCGTGACACTGCAGTGCCACTCCTAGATGGGCCCGGTGTTTGTGTCGGCCACTAGGGTCGCTTATCTTACTCACACAGCGACCTCGGTGCAAATTTTAGGACTAAAAATAATATTGTGAGGTGTGAGGTATTCAGAATAGACTGAAAATGAGTGTAAATTATGGTTTTTGAGGTTAATAATACTTTGGGATCAAAATGACCCCCAAATTCTATGATTTAAGCTGTTTTTTAGTGTTTTTTGAAAAAAACACCCGAATCCAAAACACACCCGAATCCGACAAAAAAAATTCGGTGAGGTTTTGCCAAAACGCGTTCGAACCCAAAACACGGCCGCGGAACCGAACCCAAAACCAAAACACAAAACCCGAAAAATTTCAGGCGCTCATCTCTAGTTACCACCTCTTGCTTCAGATGATGGCAGGGCAGGTTCAGGACTGTTTGCTGGTGCTCCATTCTTCGGCACGCGGTGGCTGAATGCCGAAAGTGTCCCGCAATTCTTTGGGCCACCGACAGCATCTCTTGCATGCCCCTGTCGTTTTTTAAATAATTCTGCACCACCAAATTCAATGTATGTGCAAAACATGGGATGTGCTGGAATTTGCCCAGATGTAATGCACGCACAATATTGGTGGCGTTCTCCGATGTCACAAATCCCCAGGAGAGTCCAATTGGGGTAAGCCATTCTGCGATGATGTTCCTCAGTTTCCGTAAGAGGTTGTCAGCTGTGTGCCTCTTATGGAAAGCGGTGATACAAAGCGTAGCCTGCCTAGGAACGAGTTGGCGTTTGCGAGATGCTGCTACTGGTGCCGCCGCTGCTGTTCTTGTTGCGGGAGGCAATACATCTACCTAGTGGGCTGTCACAGTCATATAGTCCTGAGTCTGCCCTGCTCCACTTGTCCACATGTCCGTGGTTAAGTGGACATTGGGTACAACTGCATTTTTTAGGACACTGGTGACTCTTTTTCTGACGTCTGTGTACATTTTCGGTATCGCCTGCCTAGAGAAATGGAACCTAGATGGTATTTGTACTGGGGACACAGTACCTCAATCAAGTCTCTAGTTCCCTGTGAATTAACGGTGGATACCGGAAACACGTTTCTCACCACCCATGCTGCCAAGGCCTGAGTTATTCGCTTTGCAGCAGGATGACTGCTGTGATATTTCATCTTCCTCGCAAAGGACTGTTGGACAGTCAATTGCTTACTGGAAGTAGTACAAGTGGTCTTCTGACTTCCCCTCTGGGATGATGATCGACTCCCAGCAGCAACAACAGCAGCGCCAGCAGCAGTAGGCGTTACACTCAAGGATGCATCGGAGGAATCCCAGGCAGGAGAGGACTCGTCAGACTTGACAGTGACATGGCCTGCAGGACTATTGGCTTTCCTGTCTAAGGAGGAAATTGACACTGAGGGAGTTGGTGGTGTGGTTTGCAGGAGCTTGGTTACAAGAGGAAGGGATTTAGTGGTCAGTGGACTGCTTCCGCTGTCATCCAAAGTTTTTGAACTTGTCACTGACTTCTGATGAATGCGGTCCTGGTGACGTATAAGGGAGGATGTTCCTAGGTGGTCAACGTCCTTACCCCTACTTATTACAGCTTGACAAAGGCAACACACGGCTTGACACCAGTTGTCCGCGTTTCTGTTGAAATAATTCCACACTGAAGAGGTGATTTTTTTTTGTATTTTGGCCAGGCATGTCAATAGCTATATTCGTCCCACGGACAACAGGTGTCTCCCCGAGTGCCTGACTTAAACAAACCACCTCACCATCAGAATCCTCCTTGTCAATTTCCTCCCCAGCGCCAGCAACACCCATATCCTCATCCTGGTGTACTTCAACAGTGACATCTTCAATTTGACTATCAGGAACTGGACTGCGGGTGCTCCTTCCAGCACTTGCAGGGGGCGTGCAAATGGTGGAAGGCGCAAGCTCTTCCCGTCCAGTGTTGGGAAGGTCAAGCATTGCAACCGACACAATTTTACTCTCCTTGGGGATTTGTGATTTAGAAGAAAGCACAGTTCTTTGCTGTGCTTTTGCCATCTTAACTCTTTTAAGTTTTCTAGCAGGAGGATGAGTGCTTCCATCCTCAGGTGAAGCTGAACCACTAGCCTTGAACATAGGCCAGGGCCTAAGCCGTTCCTTGCCACTCCGTGTTGTAAATGGCACATTGGCAAGTTTACGCTTCTCCTCAGACGATTTTGATTTAGATTTTTGGGTCATTTTACTGAGCTTTATTTTTTTTGGATTTTACATGCTCTCTACTATGACATTGGGCATCGGCCTTGGCAGACGACGTTGATGGCATTTCATCGTCTCGGCCATGACTAGTGACAGCAGCTTCAGCACGAGGTGGAAGTGGATCTTGATCTTTCCCTATTTTACCCTCCACATTTTTGTTCTCCATTTTTTAATGTGTGGAATTATATGCCAGTAATATATCAATAGCAATGGCCAACTACTATATATACTGCGCACAACTGAAATGCACCACAGGTATGGATGGATAGTATACTTGACGACACAGAGGTAGGTATAGCAGTGGCCTACTGTATCGTACTGCTATATAGTATATACTGGTGGTCAGCAAACTGTGCAAAACTGAAATGCACCACAGGTATGGATGGATAGTATACTTGACGACACAGAGGTAGGTAGAGCAGTGGCCTACTGTACCGTACTGCTATATAGTATATACTGGTGGTCAGCAAACTGTGCAAAACTGAAATGCACCACAGGTATGGATGGATAGTATACTTGACGACACAGAGGTAGGTAGAGCAGTGGCCTACTGTACCGTACTGCTATATATTATATACTGGTGGACAGCAAACTGTGCAAAACTGAAATGCACCACAGGTATGGATGGATAGTACACTTGACGACACAGAGGTAGGTAGAGCGGTGGCCTACTGTACCGTACTGCTATATAGTATATACTGGTGGTCAGCAAACTGTGCAAAACTGAAATGCACCACAGGTATGGATGGATAGTATACTTGACGACACAGAGGTAGGTAGAGCGGTGGCCTACTGTACCGTACTGCTATATAGTATATACTGGTGGTCAGCAAACTGTGCAAAACTGAAATGCACCACAGGTATGGATGGATAGTATACTTGACGACACAGAGGTAGGTAGAGCAGTGGCCTACTGTACCGTACTGCTATATAGTATATACTGGTGGTCAGCAAACTGTGCAAAACTGAAATGCACGACAGGTATGGATGGATAGTATACTTGACGACACAGAGGTAGGTAGAGCAGTGGCCTACTGTACCGTACTGCTATATAGTATATGCTGGTGGTCAGCAAACTGTGCAAAACTGAAATGCACCACAGGTATGGATGGATAGTATACTTGACGACACAGAGGTAGGTAGAGCAGTGGCCTACTGTACCGTACTGCTATATAGTATATACTGGTGGTCAGCAAACTGTGCAAAACTAAAATGCACCACAGGTATGGATGGATAGTATACTTGACGACACAGAGGTAGGTAGAGCAGTGGCCTTCTGTACCGTACTGCTATATAGTATATACTGGTGGTCAGCAAACTGTGCAAAACTGAAATGCACCACAGGTATGGATGGATAGTATACTTGACGACACAGAGGTAGGTAGAGCAGTGGCCTACTGTACCGTACTGCTATATAGTATATACTGGTGGTCAGCAAACTGTGCAAAACTGAAATGCACCACAGGTATGGATGGATAGTATACTTGACGACACAGAGGTAGGTAGAGCAGTGGCCTACTGTACCATACTGCTATATAGTATATACTGGTGGCCAGCAAACTGTGCAAAACTGAAATGCACCACAGGTATGGATGGATAGTATACTTGACGACACAGAGGTAAGTAGAGCAGTGGCCTTCTGTACCGTACTGCTATATAGTATATACTGGTGGTCAGCAAACTGTGCAAAACTGAAATGCACCACAGGTATGGATGGATAGAATACTTGACGACACAGAGGTAGGTAGAGCGGTGGCCTACTGTACCGTACTGCTATATAGTATATACTGGTGGTCAGCAAACTGTGCAAAACTGAAATGCACCACAGGTATGGATGGATAGTATACTTGACGACACAGAGGTAGGTAGAGCAGTGGACTACTGTACCGTACTGCTATATATATAGTTATACTGGTGGTCAGCAAAATTCTGCACTGTCCTCCTACTATATACTACAATGAAGCACAGATATGGAGCGTTTTTCAGGCAGAGAACGTATAATACTGGTGGTCACTGGTCAGCAAAACTCTGCACTGTCCTCCTACTATATAATACTGCTGGTCCCCAGTCCCCACAATAAAGCAATTAGCACACTGAGCACAGATATTTGCAGCACACTGAGCACAGTCAGATATGGAGCGTTTTTCAGGCAGAGAACTTAGATATTTGCACTTGCAGCACACTGAGCACAGATATTTGCAGCACACTGAGCACAGATATTTGCAGCACAATTTGCAGCCCACTGAACATGGAAACTGAGAGGACGCCAGCCACGTCCTCTCACGATCATCTCCAATGCACGAGTGAAAAATGGCGGCAACGCGTGGCTCCTTATATAGAATACGAATCTCGCGAGAATCCGACCACGGGATGATGACGTTCGGGCACGCTCGGGTTAACCGAGCAAGGCGGGAGGATCCGAGTTGCTCTGACCTGTGAAAAAAAAGGTGAAGTTTGGGCGGGTTCGGATCCCGAGGATCCGAACCCGCTCATCACTAATTATAGAGGATTCATTTTTAGTGGCTGGTTCTTTATGAATTGAAAGTATCAATAATTATATTTGAAGTTCGGTGCAGAATACTAAAATACCACTGTACCGCATGTCACCTGTCTGTCTCCCTCTCCCCCTGAGATTGTAAGCTCCTTAAGGGGTTACACACGGAGAGATCCGTGTTTAAACAGTCTGACTAGATTACTTAGAAATTAAGCACGGATCTCTCCATGTGTATGCCCATAGCGATAGCGATGCACGGCCCCGCGCGTCGCTATCGCTGTCTCTAGATTTGGCAGGCAAGTGAAGCATGCCAAATCTAGTAGATCTCTCACTTCACTGATCTGTGAAGTGAGCGGCCCCCCGTCAGCCCCCCTCGCTCAGCACACATTGGGGGTAATTCAAACTTGATCGTAGCAGCAAATTTGTTAGCAGTTGGGCAAAACCATATGCACTGCATGGGGACAGATATAACATGTGCAGAGAGAGATAGATTTGGGTGGGGTGTGTTCACACTGAAATCTAAATTGCAGTGAAAAAATAAAGCAGCCAGTATTTACCCTGCACAGAAACAATAAAACCAACCCAAATCTTACTTTCCCTACACATATATCTGCACCACCTGCACTGCACATGGGGGGTCATTCCGACCTGTTCGCATGCTAGGATTTTTTGCTGCGCTGCGATCAGGTCACTACTGCACATGCGTATGCACTGAAATGCGCAGGCACATCTTACGGGTACAAAGCGGATCATTGCTGAGTAATGGCTTTAACGAAGAATCCATTCGCACCGCTGATCGCAAGGATATTGACAGGAAGAGGGCGTTTGTTGGTGTCAACTGACCATTTTCTGAGAGTGTCTGGAAAAACGCAGTGTCTAAGTGTTTGCAGGGCGGGTGTCTGATGTCAATTCCAGGCAAGAACAGGCTGAAGTGATCGCAGCGGCTGAGTAAGTTCTGAGCTACTCAGAAACTGCACAGAACGTTTTTGTAGTGCTCGGCTGCACATGCGATCGCACGCTTGCAAAGCAAAAATACACTCCCCTATAGGTGGCGACTATCTGTTCGCAGGACTGCAAAAAATAGCTAGCGAGCGATCAACTCGGAATGACCCCCAAGATTTTGCCTATTAGAGTAAAATGTTTTTTTTGCAATCAACCTTGAATTAGGCTCTACTGTATGTACTGAGAACTGTGGTGCTAATTGTTACCTGTGCTCTGTTTTAGTTTTCTGTGATGTTAAGTTCTGTATTCCCTATATTGTTCTAATGTGTGTTGTATGTACAGCATTGCAAAACACTTGTGGCGCCTTATAAATAAATTGTAATAATAATAATAATAATAATAATAATAATAATACCAGGGCCGTCTTTTCGTATGGGCTCAATGGGCACTTGCCCAAGGGCCCCAGGAGTATAAAGGCACTAGGCTGATAGCTGAGGGTCCCCTCTTTCCAGGGATACCAGATTTTTGAAAATTGGCCTTGGGGAACCGGATATATCCAATGTCAAATCAGTGGTCCCCATCCAAGCCTGTTACTTGCTCTTCCCAGCCAGATAGCTCGGGTTCTGTCTGACTTAGAGTTTTTCTGAGGATATACTCCAAAAGCTGGGACTCTCCCCTTTCGGTGGACAATGGCAGCTTGTCTCTACTATGCCCAGATCCAGAGATATCAGCCTTCCAGCAGCTGGTCCCTGCTCCAGCTCCACACGCCTGGTATACAGTTTTAGATTTACATCGCTGGATTGCTCTGGCTCCTTAACTCTGATCCCCAAGTCCTCAGTATCACCTGAAATGGGACTCTCTAGTTGTTTATCCCATTGGAAGCTAAGAAATCTATTTCCAGGAACTGGATATATTTGCAGTTAAGCATGTTGCCCTCCCACCGGAAAATGATGAATATGAAGCCCACTCCACTATCCACCCCTCCCTTACGTATTAAACACCCCCTACCACACTAGAAGTCATGTATCGGCAGAGCTGGATTAACGGCGGGGCAGAAGGGGCGGTCATCCCGGGGCCCTCACACAAGTGGGCCCCCACACACTGTCCTCACAACTGCAAAAAACATCGGAGTAGGAGTACAGCATTTACCTGTCTCCTCTCTGTCCTCCTCAGCAGCTGAGACTTTCCATTACAACTGCGGCCGCCGAGGAGCTTCACTCACTGCAGTGTGAAGTCTCGCGAGATTTGACATTATCTTGCGAGACTTCACACTGCTGTGAGGGAAGCTCCTCGGCGGCCGCAGCAGTAAAGAAACAGCTCAGCTGCCGAGGAGGACGGAGAGGAGACAGGTAAATGCTGTAATCCTACTCAGGTTTTTTTTTGCAGTTGTGAGGACCGTGTATGGGGCCCCCACAAATTTGTTGCCCAGGGGCCCCCACAGACCTTAATCTGGATCTGAATAATACATATATACATACATACATACATACATACATACATACATACAGTAAATACATAGTGCCCCTTCCCTTTACTGCAGACACAGATTAGTGCAATATAGGAGAGGCAATGATTAAAGCCTGTGAGTAAATACTCTGATATGCAAACACAACTGTTATTTCTTTGAAATGTACAAAGACCAAGATATTCTGATTGAATCACTAAAGTGCTCTGCAATAGCCATCATTGGCTGAAAGTGTAGTTAGTCATAGAAATTTCCCATTCAGCCCAGGCATATTGTTATTGTTCTGCTGTGTGACCTGTTCTTCCTGGTGACGTGGCCTGCTAGGACGCACAGCCCGCAGGCATACTTTTACAAAATAAGTAAGAAAGTCAGTGCTACAAGAACAATATGCTTTTAAAATAAAATTGTATCTTCTTTATTTAATCTACATATTTCAAGCATGAGGGTGATAGCAGCTTAAAGACCCTATTTATCACAATCCCCATTTTTAATACAGATGTGATAAATTTGTAACGCCTACATTCGCAACTGAAAAATGTAGGGGTAAATTTACTAAGATGGGAGTTCTATTTAAGATGGGATGTTGCCCATAGCAACCAATCACATTTTACTTCTCATTTATCTAGCACCTTCTAGAAGATAATACCTGGAATCTGATTGGTTGCTATGGGCAACATCCCATTTTAAATAGAACTCCCATCTTAGTAAATTTACCCCTTAGATTCTTACGCAAGTTTAGTAACAAGCTTTTATCGGGAGGCTACGATAAGTGGCTGTCTCGGCGAAGAACTATCACTCTACTTCTTGGTATGGATCCTCCACAAATACTGGTCGTCGACAGGCACATGCATAAGTGAGAGGCGACGGAGAGGGATACGGAAAATATCACCAACACAGTAACTCAAAGGGTACTATAGGCTAATGCCATTCAGATGGCATTAGCTACAGAGGCCGAATCCCTGCAAATATTGTTTAATGAATATGCCCCAAACTTTATCATCTCTGTCTTGTCATAATCTGGAGTTTTTTTTAGAATTGCACAGTCATTGTACTGCCTTAGCCTCTACAGTTAGTGAGTTGCAGTGGTCTTTGTAATTTTGTGGTCAAAACATTTACAAAAGGCTTCATCTTATTTTTCTTTTCTATACATTTATAGACAAAAACCTGTTTAACATGCTACACATGGGAGCCTGATCTGCGGAACAAACAGGTAGAACCTGATATACCTTATGGAAGAGAGTTAGTGTAGCAAAGCCCCTGTTGCCAGCTGGCCATTGACACATTTTGTCCCTTACACACTGACTAATCCTACTAATACGTATATATGCTGTACATCCATCTGCAATGGATTAACGCGCTCAAATCTGAGCGACAACTGCTGTGCTTCACGGGTACGAATCGGCCAGGCGAAGGGTACAAAATAGGCTGCCGTTGCCGGCATGCAAATGCCGCGGGAATGGTAATTCTCCCCCTTTGCCCACAACCAGGGTTGTACTGGCCCATAGGAGTACAGAGGAAACTCCCAGTGGGCCCACTGCCCGAGGGCCCCCTCCCTCTTATAGGGAACAGGTTCCAGACTGTGCACTTGAATAATACATGTTACATTATACTACACAGGTCTATGGTGTATTTAATCTGGTACCTTATCATACATGCACTAGTAGTATTTCCTTTACATAATTGTTAAGGGGCACAGACCATGCACTTTCTAATGGTTAGCCAAGCCCCTATGTTGGCTGGCCACACCCCTAAGAATAGGCCCCTGCAACTTCATTTCCCCAGAGGTCCCTTCATACCCAAGTCCGACACTGTAGACAACTGGATTCCCCCAAAGGACTCCACCAGACTTCTGAAGGTGTCCTGTGCTTTCAGCAGTGGACAGGAGTCAGCATGAGCACTGTGACTGGTCAGCAACTACACAGTGCATCACAGCCCCAAACGCAGCAAGCTGTGATGCACTGTGTGTTCTGACACCTTTCTAGCATTAACTTTTTTAGCAATTTGTGCTACAGTAGCTCCTCTGTGGGATCTGACCAGACGGACTAGCCTTCGCTCAATGTATCAATGAGACTTGCACGCTCATGACCTTGTCGCCGGTTCACTAGTTGTACTTCCTTCAACCACTTTTGGTACTAACCACTGCATACCATGAACACCCCACAAAACCTGCCATTTTGGAGATGCTCTGATCCATTCATCTAGCCATCAGAATTTGGCCCTTGTCAAAGTCGCTCCAATGTTTATGCTTGCTCATTTTGTCTTTTCCCTTTTATTCTATTTTTGCAGATTTGTCACACTGAATTATTTCTAGAGATGAGCAGGTTCGGATTTACTTGTTTCTTTTCGCCAGAATTATCACCATTTCTTATCTTCTAGATTTTTCTAATTGGCTAACCAAAACATGTGACGTCCGATAGCCAATAAGGAGATTCGGGTAAATGGGAGTAAATCCGAGTAAAACCGAACCCGCTCATCTCTAATTATTTCAGATCTTTAAACAAAATTGTATATCAAACACATACACCCTGAGTATACTTAAAATACAGTTTTATATGCTCATTTCATTGGAGGAATAAAAGTTTCCCAGCACCTATATCACCCATGTGAAATGAATTGCTCCCTAAACATATTAACTGGATGAGCCATCTTTAGCAGTAATAACTGCAACCAAATGATTCCGATAACTAGAAATCAGTCTTTCACATCGCTGTTAAGGAATTTTGGCCCACTCTTTTTGCAGAATTGCCTTAATCCAACCACATTGGAGGGTTTTCGAGTGTGAACTGCCTGTTTAAAATCCTACTTCGTAACAAATTGCCCCAGCACACCACAATGGACAAACAACCATGGTAATAGTAAAGCACAGTTACATACATTTGCAAACATCTCGTAAGACATAAGTCGCGACAAGGCATCTATGTTCTGGTAGTCCTATGTTACATGACAATACCACCTACTTTGGATCATATATTTATATATTTCAAAAGAAAGAGCTAACTCACCTGGAGGCACCACAAAATCTTCCAATATGGCCCTTCAATAAATAAAATGATCATTTAAAAACTGTATGTTGTGTTTACTCAGGATATCTTTGTCTTACATTCAATAAAACAATTAAAAGTGACAAATATACAAAAACAAACAAACAGGAAGGAGGCAAAAACGTTTTCATGTCCGTGTATAATAATCGTTTGTGTTATGTCATCCCAATGCAGTGAGAGCTGTGCAGTAAGAGCACCCTCTCTAATGGTTCCCACCACAGAAGGTGACAGATCACCAGGATAGGAAGACCATTGTGGCAGAGTGTAAACTGGAAGATTGTGGGATGGAAGAGGAGGAGTGTTTCAGTTTAGAAATGTACATTTTCATCAGGGGCAATGAGGTGACAATACAAACTATTCTTCTAATTTTGGTGTTCTTGCCTTCATTTAATCCGAATTCTCCTTTCTATGGGAATATAGGCCCTCATTCCGAGTTGTTCGCTTGCTAGCTGCTTTTAGCAACAGTGCACATGCTAGGCCGCCGCCCTCTGGGAGTGTATCTTAGCTTAGCAGAATAGCGAACGAAAGATTAGCAGAACTGCTACTAAATATTTCCCTGCTGTTTCCGAGTAGCTCCAGACCTACTCCTAGACTGTGATCACCTCAGTCCGTTTAGTTCCTGGTTTGATGTCACAAACACGCCCTGCGTTCGGCCAGCCTCTCCCCCGTTTCTCCAGCCACTCCTGCGTTTTTACCTGGCACGCCAGCGTTTTTTAGCACACTCCCTGAAAACGGCCAGTTTCCACCCAGAAACACCCACTTCCTGTCAATCACACTACGATCACTCGAGCAATGAAAAAACGTCGCTCGAGCTTGTGTAAATCTACAAAGTTTTGTGTGAAAGTACTTAGTGCTCGCTGCGTACTATGCGCATGCGCATTTTTGCCATTTTTTCAATTGATCGCTGCACTGCGAAAATCGGCAGCGAGCGCACAACTCGGAATGACCACCATAATGCACCATTTCAAAATGCACCATTTCAAAATATTTTTTTCCCTTACAAATGTTTCAGTTTTGGAATGTAATGTTTTGAAAGTCCTACATTCTTTAGTGTTAAATAAATATAAAACACAGTTTATGTTTATTTTATATTTCATGTGACTTTATATGAGAAATAAAATCTTACTCATTATCCTTGAGCTAGCGTTCTGCCACCTTCAACACCTTTGGTCAACATTATTGCTCACTCTCTATTTTTGCACAACCCACACTCCATTAGTCTTTGTGAACTGGTCCTCTACCTCCATCACATCCTTCTCTCCATTCCTATGTTCTTTGGGGTCCCAAATGTTTTCAACTATTGAATTGCACACATTTAATGCTCATGCTCAGTACATTTTAGAGATTTTCATATTAAGTTTATTCATTGCGTAAAACAGAAAGCTGCTTCACACGAAGGGTACACTTGGTCATATTATTTCCATTGTTCATTTCTTCACTGTCTTCTTTTCTCAATGTACCTGTTGAACAAATGTGATCACTTGGCCGCCAGTACTACCTCTGTACTAATGGCACCCAAATCACTTCCTACCATTAACAACACAACAAATCCTCATGCCCCAAGTTTACTGACTTAGCATTACAATTGACTAGGCTCTAGGATAACTCCTCAAGGTTCTGTTGCTGACTGACCTCCTTCTTCTCCCAACTCAGGGCCTAATTCTGAGTTGATCGCAGCAGCAAATTTGTTAGCAGTTGGGCAAAACCATGTGCACTGCAGGAGGGACAGATATAACGTGCAGAGAGCGTTAGATTTGGGAGGGGTGTATTCAAACTGAAATCTAAATTGCAGTGTAAAAATAAAGCAGCCAGTACTATTTACCCTGCACAGAAACAAAATAACTCACCCAAATCTAACTCTCTCTGCAAATGCTATATCTGCCCCACCTGCAGTGCACATGGTTTTGCCCAATTGCTAACAAACTTGCTGCTGCGATCAACTCAGAATTACCCCCTCTATTTCCACCACACCACTCTGCAAATCCCTACATTGACTTCTCATTTTCTCAAAAATCCTATTCAGATAAATTATCAATACCGAGATTCTGATGCTGGGATTGTGACCGTCAGCATGGGCACCGTTGGGCCGCCAAATACATCCCCTCTCAACACTTCCCCTTCTTACATCTGAAACTTTATCTCAAAATAATCTCCTTTACACCCACATAGATTTATACTGCTATGCATTAACAGCATAAGAAAAGTTGACAGGGATAAGTGGTTAAATGAGACAAGGGGGCAGATATATTAACCTGGAGAAGGCCTAAGGAAGTGATAAACCAGTGATAAGTGCAAAGTGATAAACACACCAGCCAATCAGCTCCAATATGCAAATTGACAGTTAGGAGCTGACTGGCTGGTGCGTTTATCACCTTGCACTTATCACTGGTTTATCACTTCCTTATGCCGGAACCAGGCTTAATACACCTGCCCCACTGAGGTGAGGGTCAGAGGTTGCTCTATAATGGAATGAGAAAGGGTAATTTCCTGCAATGTCCAATCAGACTCTCTACAGCCTTCACAACTTTAAATGCTCGCTGAAAACCCACATTACATATTACATTCTACCCTACTCCCATCTAAACTACTGACACCAGTACATCATCATCATCAGAGGTTCCCTCCTCCCGCACATTCTGCTCACACTAGTACACCCTCACAACTACTTTACTCCCACATACACTACTAACTCTAGTTCAACCTTCACACCAACCCTACTAACCCTAGCACACCCTACTGCCTCAACTCTGTACTTTTCCCACAGTGCTGTAAGCTCTCTCACGGGGGTATAACTAGAATTTTGTGGGCGCCATAGCAACATTTGTAAGGGACCCCTCCCCAATACTTCTAGAGTTACACCTCTTTCTGCCTTTGTTGATCAATTTATGCCCCAAAGTACTGCCCCCAGTTCCCATTATGCCACATTGTAATGCCCCAATTCACATAATGTCATGCAGTACCACAAGTTCTCATTACAGGGTATATTTACTAAGCAGTGATACTGTCAGTACTGCAGAGACTCTCCCACATGCTCTGAATTCATATCTGCATTTACTATGTTGCCTTGTATACCTATTTTATGTATATTCTCACCATACATAGCCTATAATGTATAAAGTACCTTAGGACCTTAAGGATTGCACGAGAGCTACACAAAGAACTGTGGGACAGATGTATTAACCTGGAGAAGGGATAAAGAAGTGATAAAGCAGTGATAAGTGCAAGGTGATAACGCACCAGCCAATCTTTACGGATTTGAAAAATGACAGTTAGGAGCTGACTGACTAGTGCGTTATCCCCTTGCACTTATCACCGCTTTATCACTTCTTTATCCCTTCTCCAGGCTTAATCTGCCCCTGAGTTCCTTCTTAAAATGGGCACCCTCTTTCATATATATAATGCTTATAACTTGTCTGCATGCCATCGCCTATGGTGAGCTTCAAGCATTGACTTCAAGTATAAGCTATTATGTGCAGTTGTGTTATTCGGAAGCTAATCGAATGCACCCAAAAATTTACAGAACTAGATTCCCCTGTGTGTCAGTAAATCACTCTTTATGATTGTTACTGTGCCATACTGAGAACATTGTGCAATATACCATTTTAGCACCAAATTGTTATTTTCCTGCATCTCTGACTGTGCAGTACTGAGTATGCTGCATTTGGATATTGTTTGGTAGTTCCTCTTGCTCGGACGGAGATTAATATTTCATGTGTACACTAGCCAGGATCCCAGATGGGATGTAGTGGACAGATGCAGGTCCCAGGTGTCCGAAACAGGACAGTTTATTCCACTGGGACAACTGAACATGTTTGCTGGCTACATGGTAATTGGGGAGGTCATTATCTTGGCTATTGTAATGTGCATATAGAAGCAAGAACAGTATATAGAAGCCTAATTCTACATATATTTTAAGACAAAACAGGCACATAGGAAGGTCAAATTCCTGTTGTTTTATATATATATATATATATATATATATATATATATATATATATACACTGTGCAACATCAACATTTTATATGGCTACTATGTTAATTCTAGGATAAACAAGAGTAGCACTATTTGAAAAGCATATGAAAAATAATTAGCTTTCCTGAAGTGAAGTCTCCCCCCTTGAGCCCTATTTGGAACTCCTGTTGAAATCAGTCATTCACACAGGAGGGCCAACAGATGCAGAACTTACTGTAATGGGATGTGATGTCAGGTATGCCCATATCAGCTCTTGTCACAGATTCAATCTACAGTACTATTGTAATAACTATACCATTGTAGACTGACCCCCTGAAGACAAGCCTTACATTCAATGCATTGAGTATACCTTTGTGGAGGTCTGACCTGAGGATAAGTCAAATTAAAACCTCATGGAACCCTAAGCAACATAAAGGTTTGGGGCCCTCCTCCCACATGATCCATTTTCGTTGGCAATAGAGTTTTTCACTCATTGATAAATCGTCCTGTAGTGTATGCCTCTGCAGTGAGGAATCCCTGACCAGCAAAACCCCATTAGGGCATTTGCTATTGGGGATTTTAAGCTTGATGAATAGAACCTATATGGTGTATCAATAGGTTCTTATTCCGTATCTCAGCAAAACTATTAAAATCAAAAGATTGCTCTACCTGCCATATTCACATTCAGTTATGTGGTATAGAAACATAGAATTTGTCGGCAGATAAGAACCACTTGGCCCATCTAGTCTGCCCCTTTTTTTTTTTTTTTTATATTATTTTTATCTCTAACCTTATTTGATCCTTATTTCTTTGTAAGGATATCCTTATGTCTATCCCATGCATGTTTAAATTGCTCTACTGTCTTAGCCTCTACCACCTCTGATGGGAGGCTATTCCACTTGTCCACTACCCTTTCTGTGAAATAATTTTTCTGCAAATTTCCCCTGAACCTCCCCCCCTCCAGTCTCAGTGCATGTCCTCGTGTCCTATTGCTTCTCTTCATTTGGAGAATGTTTCCCTCCTGGACTTTGTTAAAACTAGAGATGAGCGCCTGAAATTTTTCGGGTTTTGTGTTTTGGTTTTGGGTTCGGTTCCGCGGCCGTGTTTTGGGTTCGACCGCGTTTTGGCAAAACCTCACCGAATTTTTTTTGTCGGATTCGGGTGTGTTTTGGATTCGGGTGTTTTTTTCAAAAAACACTAAAAAACAGCTTAAATCATAGAATTTGGGGGTCATTTTGATCCCAAAGTATTATTAACCTCAAAAACCATAATTTACACTCATTTTCAGTCTATTCTGAATACCTCACACCTCACAATAATATTTTTAGTCCTAAAATTTGCACCGAGGTCGCTGTGTGAGTAAGATAAGCGACCCTAGTGGCCGACACAAACACCGGGCCCATCTAGGAGTGGCACTGCAGTGTCACGCAGGATGTCCCTTCCAAAAAACCCTCCCCAAACAGCACATGACGCAAAGAAAAAAAGAGGCGCAATGAGGTAGCTGTGTGAGTAAGATTAGCGACCCTAGTGGCCGACACAAACACCGGGCCCATCTAGGAGTGGCACTGCAGTGTCACGCAGGATGTCCCTTCCAAAAAACCCTCCCCAAACAGCACATGACGCAAAGAAAAAAAGAGGCGCAATGAGGTAGCTGTGTGAGTAAGATTAGCGACCCTAGTGGCCGACACAAACACCGGGCCCATCTAGGAGTGGCACTGCAGTGTAACGCAGGATGGCCCTTCCAAAAAACCCTCCCCAAACAGCACATGACGCAAAGAAAAAAAGAGGCGCAATGAGGTAGCTGTGTGAGTAAGATTAGCGACCCTAGTGGCCGACACAAACACCGGGCCCATCTAGGAGTGGCACTGCAGTGTCACGCAGGATGGCCCTTCCAAAAAACCCTCCCCAAACAGCACATGACGCAAAGAAAAAAAGAGGCGCAATGAGGTAGCTGTGTGAGTAAGATTAGCGACCCTAGTGGCCGACACAAACACCGGGCCCATCCAGGAGTGGCACTGCAGTGTCACGCAGGATGTCCCTTCCAAAAAACCCTCCCCAAACAGCACATGACGCAAAGAAAAAAAGAGGCGCAATGAGGTAGCTGTGTGAGTAAGATTAGCGACCCTAGTGGCCGACACAAACACCGGGCCCATCTAGGAGTGGCACTGCAGTGTCACGTAGGATGTCCCTTCCAAAAAACCCTCCCCAAACAGCACATGACGCAAAGAAAAAAAGAGGCGCAATGAGGTAGCTGTGTGAGTAAGATTAGCGACCGTAGTGGCCGACACAAACACCGGGCCCATTTAGGAGTGGCACTGCAGTGTCACGTAGGATGTCCCTTCCAAAAAACCCTCCCCAAACAGCACATGACGCAAAGAAAAAGAGATAGTATACTCGTAACTAGTATGTATGTATAAAGAAAGAAAAAAAAACCACGGTTAGGTGGTATATACAATTATGGACGGGCTGCCGAGTGCCGACACAGAGGTAGCCACAGCCGTGAACTACCGCACTGTACTGTGTCTGCTGCTAATATAGACTGGTTGATAAAGAGATAGTATACTCGTAACTAGTATGTATGTATAAAGAAAGAAAAAAAAACCACGGTTAGGTGGTATATACAATTATGGACGGGCTGCCGAGTGCCGACACAGAGGTAGCCACAGCCGTGAACTACCGCACTGTACTGTGTCTGCTGCTAATATATAGACTGGTTGATAAAGAGATAGTATACTCGTAACTAGTATGTATGTATAAAGAAAGAAAAAAAAACCACGGTTAGGTGGTATATACAATTATGGACGGGCTGCCGAGTGCCGACACAGAGGTAGCCACAGCCGTGAACTACCGCACTGTACTGTGTCTGCTGCTAATATATAGACTGGTTGATAAAGAGATAGTATACTCGTAACTAGTATGTATGTATAAAGAAAGAAAAAAAAACCACGGTTAGGTGGTATATACAATTATGGACGGGCTGCCGAGTGCCGACACAGAGGTAGCCACAGCCGTGAACTACTGCACTGTACTGTGTCTGCTGCTAATATATAGACTGGTTGATAAAGAGATAGTATACTCGTAACTAGTATGTATGTATAAAGAAAGAAAAAAAAACCACGGTTAGGTGGTATATACAATTATGGACGGGCTGCCGAGTGCCGACACAGAGGTAGCCACAGCCGTGAACTACCGCACTGTACTGTGTCTGCTGCTAATATATAGACTGGTTGATAAAGAGATAGTATACTCGTAACTAGTATGTATGTATAAAGAAAGAAAAAAAAACCACGGTTAGGTGGTATATACAATTATGGACGGGCTGCCGAGTGCCGACACAGAGGTAGCCACAGCCGTGAACTACCGCACTGTACTGTGTCTGCTGCTAATATATAGACTGGTTGATAAAGAGATAGTATACTCGTAACTAGTATGTATGTATAAAGAAAGAAAAAAAAACCACGGTTAGGTGGTATATACAATTATGGACGGGCTGCCGAGTGCCGACACAGAGGTAGCCACAGCCGTGAACTACCGCACTGTACTGTGTCTGCTGCTAATATAGACTGGTTGATAAAGAGATAGTATACTACTAATATTATATACTGGTGGTCAGGTCACTGGTCACTAGTCACACTGGCAGTGGCACTCCTGCAGCAAAAGTGTGCACTGTTTAATTTTAATATAATATTATGTACTCCTGGCTCCTGCTATAACCTATAACTGGCACTGCAGTAGTGCTCCCCAGTCTCCCCCACAATTATAAGCTGTGTGAGCTGAGCAGTCAGACAGATATATAATATATATATAGATGATGCAGCACACTGGCCTGAGCCTGAGCAGTGCACACAGATATGGTATGTGACTGACTGAGTCACTGTGTGTATCGCTTTTTTCAGGCAGAGAACGGATATATTAAATAAACTGCACTGTGTGTCTGGTGGTCACTCACTATATAATATATTATGTACTCCTGGCTCCTGCTATAACCTATAACTGGCACTGCAGTAGTGCTCCCCAGTCTCCCCCACAATTATAAGCTGTGTGAGCTGAGCAGTCAGACAGATATATATAATATTATATATAGATAATAGATGATGCAGCACACTGGCCTGAGCCTGAGCAGTGCACACAGATATGGTATGTGACTGAGTCACTGTGTGCTGTGTATCGCTTTTTTCAGGCAGAGAACGGATTATAAATAAAAGTGGTGGTCACTGGTCACTATCAGCAAAACTCTGCACTGTACACTACTGAGTACTCCTAATGCTCCCCAAAATTAGTAAATCAAGTGTCTCTCTAATCTATTCTAATTCTAAACGGAGAGGACGCCAGCCACGTCCTCTCCCTATCAATCTCAATGCACGTGTGAAAATGGCGGCGACGCGCGGCTCCTTATATAGAATCCGAGTCTCGCGATAGAATCCGAGCCTCGCGAGAATCCGACAGCGTCATGATGACGTTCGGGCGCGCTCGGGTTAACCGAGCAAGGCGGGAAGATCCGAGTCGCTCGGACCCGTGAAAAAAAACATGAAGTTCTGGCGGGTTCGGATTCAGAGAAACCGAACCCGCTCATCTCTAGTTAAAACCCTTGATATATTTGAAAGTTTCTATCATGTACCCCCCTTTCCCTTCTCTGCTCCAAACTATACATATTGAGATTTCTTAGTCTTTCTGGGTATGTTTTGTGATGTAGGCCATGCACCATTTTAGTTGCCCTCCTTTGTACAGTTTCTAATGTATTAATATCCTTTTGAAGATATGGCCTCCAGAACTAAATACAGTATTCTAGATGAGGCCGTACCAATGACCTATACAGTGGCATTATTACTTCTTTCTTTCTGCTGCTGATTCCTCTCCCAATGCAGCCAAGCATCTGACTAGCCTTCCTCATTGTCTTGTTACATTGCTTACCTGCCTTTAAGTCATCTGAAATAGTGACTCCTAGATCCCTTTCCTCCTCAGTAGTTTCCAGTATAGTGCCATTAATACTGTATTTAGCTTTAGGATTTTTGAGACCCAAGTGCATGATTTTGCATTCTTTGGCATTAAACTGTAATTGCCAGACTCTTGACCATTCCTCTAGTCTACCTAAATCCTCAATCATTTGTTTTACCCCACCTGGTGTGTCTACCCTGTTGCATACCTTTGTGTCATCTGCAAAAAGGCATACGTTCCCTTTAATGCCATTTGCAATGTCACCAATAAAGATATTAAAAAGCACTGCTCCAAGTACAGATCCCTGGGGTACTCCACTGGTAACATTTCCCTCCTGTGAATGCACTCCATTTACCACAACTCTCTGTTTTCTATCCTTCAACCAAGATCTTATCCATTCAATAATCCTAATATCCAATCCCAAACTTTCAAGTTTATTTAGCAGTCTGCGATGTGGAACTGTGTCAAAAGCCTTACTAAAGTCTAGATAAGCTATATCCATGGCTCCACCTTTATCCATCACTTTAGTCACACAATCAAAAAAGTCAATAAGATTTGTTTGACATGATCTCCCCCCAGTGAATCCATGCTGTTTGGGATCCAGTAAATTGCCGGATTTGAGATAATCTACAACTCTTTCTTTTAAGAGTGTTTCCATCAATTTCCCTACTACTGATGTAAGACTCACTGGTCTGTAGATGTTTGCCTCTTCCTTGCTTCCACTTTTGTGCAGTGGGACTACGTTTGCTCTTTTCCAGTCCCCTGGAATTACTCCTGTAGCTAATGACTGGTTGAATAATTCTGTCAATGGTGCTACCAGCACCTCTTTAAGTTCTTTTAGTATCCTTGGATGTATCCCATCTGGCTCCATAGATTTGTCCACTTTCAGCTTTGAGAGTTCTGTTAGGACCTTCTCCTCTGTAAATGTACTTGTTTCATTTTCCTGAATATCCCTGCAATTTAACTGTGGCCCCTTCCCCTCTCTTTCAGTAGTAAATACTGAGCAAAAATAATCATTAAGATGATCTGCTATTAAATTGTCTCCTTCAACAAGACTCCCAGTGTCCGTCTTTAGTTTTATAATTCCGCCTTTTGTTTTTCTCCTTTCGCTTATATACCTAAAAAAAGTTTTGCCTCCTTTACCCACTGACTGGGCCATTTTCTCCTCAGCTTGTGCCTTTGCACATCTGATTACCTTCTTTGTCTCCTTCTGTCTAACAAGATATATCTTTTTGTCTTCATTATTTTGTGTCTGCTTATATTTCCTAAAAGCCATCTTTTTTGCTCTCACAATATTTGCTACTTCTTTTGCAAACCACACTGGCTTCCTTTTCCTTGTGTTTTTCCTAACAGTTTTGATACAAAGGTCTGTTGCCTTCAATATTGCACATTTTAATGTTTCCCACCTCTCCTGCACTGTTTCCAAGTTCCTCCACTCTGCCAAAGAATCGCTTACACATTTTCCCATCCCTACAAAATCAGCCTTCCTAAAATCCAACACCTTTGTTTTTGTATGGGATGAGTCAGTCTCTGTCTTAATGCTGAACCATACTGCTTGATGATCACTGGATCCCAGGTTTTCACCCACTTTTACGTCCGATAATCTGTCTCCATTTGTAAGTATTAAGTCTAATATTGCGTCTTTCCGAGTGGGCTCCCTCACCAATTGGTGGAGGGATGCTCCCTGAAGGGAATTTAAAATGTTCCTACTTCTAGTGGAACTAGCAACAGACACCTCCCAGTTTACATCAGGAAGATTAAAGTCTGGGGTCCTTCTGAGTAGGGTATACCATCAGGAGGGTATACATATAAAGGGTGGTCTGCAAGACACACCTGATAGTGGCATTTTGGACACATTGACTGTAAGGGCCCAAGCACAGGTGTACCATTTAGGAGGGTACACTCAGAAAGGGTAGTCTGCAGACATACCTGAAGAGGCATGTTCACTTATACATAACATACAATCAAAAAATATAATCAATCCATCTTGTCTCACGGGTTATCATTACACTTACAGGGAACATACATATCATTGGTTATCCTCATACAAGAACAAGGTCAATCCCCCCCCCCTCATTTCCATCCCCCCCCCTCCTCAACATCCACACCCTCAGAGTGCGCTGACCCATTCCTTCCAATTATCTCACTCAGTAAGGACTTTTTTTCAAACTGAATGGACAGTCATTAGGTATGGTGCATCCTACTGCTCTTCTCAAGGGGAGGGGCTACATGCACCCAAAAGTAATATACACGGCACTGTATGTATATTTATCAGAAATTATAATTGCGAAACTTACATCATCGTTGCGTGCACTCTGGTGATGGGGTGTGAAAAAAAACCTTTAAGAAATCCTGCAATTTCCCCTGATAAAGATTGCAGTTTTTCCTTTTAAACTCTCCTCTTCAATAAATATTAAGCTATAAACCACATATTATATGACTAGATAGCAATAATTATATTGCATGAAAATGATATAATTATTATACAAAACAAGAGGATCTATACTATACAGTTTGTCAATATTGCAAATTAAGGTCATTCTGGTAACTGTTGAAATTATTATTTTGTGGATATCACCTTTAAACATTACTATTTTATGATTCCTATCATAGCTGCTATTCATGAAAGTTCCACAATGGGAACTCTATTCCTGTCAATAATTACTTACACTAACCCAAACTTGTACATCTGTAGATTTGTAAACTAATAATCTTTAATTAGAATAACATTTAAGGAAAACACTCTGCAAAATGACTGAGGTTCTCCATGTTAGAAAATGGTAGCTTTGGAACTTGTTACAAAAACATGCCTGTTGTCACCTCAGGACATGGGGGGGTCATTCCGAGTTGATCGCTCGCTAGCTACTTTTTTCTGTGCTGCGAACAGTTAGTCGCCGCCTATAGGGGAGTATATGTTTGCTTTGCAAGTGTGCGAACGCATGTGCAACCGAGCGGTACAAAAAATTATTGTGCAGTTTCTGAGTAGCTCTGAACTTACTTAGCCGCTGCGATCACTTCAGCCTGTTCTGGCCCGGAATCGACATCAGACACCCGCCCTGCAAACGCCTGGACACACCTGCATTTTTCCAAACACTCCCAGAAAACGGTCAGTTGACACCCACAAACTCCCTCTTCCTGTCAATCTCCATGCGATCGGCTGTGCGAATGGATTCTTCGTAAAATCCATCATTCAGCAACGATCCGCTTTGTACCCGTATAATGCACCTGCGCATTGCGGAGCATTCGCAGTTCAGACCTGATTGCAGCACAGCGAAAAAAACTTGCGTGCGATCAGGTTGGAATGACCCCCATAATACGTAATTACAAGTGACACAACTGCTACTGTTTCTAATACAAACAGAACAAAAAGTTATGGATTACGAATCCAGATTAACATTTAAATTATATTTCAATTGTGAAGTAAATATTTAAAGGAAAGTGACATGTTTGCATTAAAAATATCTTTTATTGCCATTATTTACTTTGATTGTTGACAAATGATATTTTCAGCCATACAAAGAGAATGAATAATGACTGTACATTTCATAGGGACATCACTGGCAAACAAGATGTTAATATGCTCTTGTGCTGGGTTCATTTGGGAATAGCACAGAAAGATGCTGGCATGTGTGACAGATCCTCTGCACCCCAATCCTAGCAGTGATAGGTCAGTCTTATAGGGTCGCCTTGAGCTGATGATGTCCATATCGGACATCAGCTAGTGTGGTACCAGTTTTTGTTTAAGCCAAAGGCTGTCTTGGTATCATCTCCCATAAGGCAAAGGATGCAAGGTCTGCTTTAATTAAATTAGTTAGTCATATATGGAGCATTAAAAGGGGCTTCCCCTAGGGTCTTTGTGACTTCGGAGACCTCTGTTGCTGTCACACAAGTCGAAAAGACAGTTAGATATAGATGTCAACCAATGCCCACTGGGAATTTGACCAAGGACCCAGATGGTAATTTCTAGGCCATTTCCTGTAAACCTTGGCAGCAGGAGAACTTGGCTTTGTCTCTATGACAGAACAGCCCTCATAAAAGGTCCACCGAGTCTAACATAAAAATGTATTAATAATGAAAGGCATGTTGTAACTATCAGAAATATGTCTGTAAAATACCCACACCACGAACAAGGCTTCTGTAATTGTACGTCTTAGTTGTGCATTAGGAGAAGTTCAGTTTTACTGGTGACTTCAAACTCACCGCAAATCGATGTCGATGTTTAACTGTTTTCCGCTGGTTTTAAAGCTCAAATATTCGTCAATTTAAGATTCAATGTGGGAGAAAATGTTTATGGGGTGTTCTCTGGATGCAGAGTTCCTCTTTCCCCATGCAACCAATTAATTCAATGTAGTAACTTTTGTACCTGCCTGGTACCCTTCATACGAGGAATTGCATTTTTGTACACACAAATATCAATGTAATCAATATATTAAAATTGCAAATGTTTGTCATATTTCTGTGCTATTCTCTGCATGTTGTTCTCTTATAAACTTTCGGTAATACTATACATTGTTTTACATTTTATTGCTTTCCATATGCTCCTGTATGGTCAGTATACTGTATTATCTTCCCATGTCATTTACTAAAGAAAATGTATATTTATAATTTGTCCCACCTATATGCTTTCTGTACTACTCCGTACACCTTTCAATAAATATATGGAATTAACATAAGTCTCAAAACTTGTGACTGCCACTGGGGACAGGGGAAGAGGGGGGATGCTGCGCTGCTCAGGCTTCCCTCCGCCGAGTGCCGACTCCTGGGCCGCGGCGTCCTCATTGCAGTCCCAGCCTGCTGCTGCTGCGGCATGCATGGGTCACTGATGGGTCACCTTGGCTTATCAGGGATTTTGTTTCACCTGGTTTGGGCACACGGAACCAAATCCCTGGAAACAGTCCCGTTTCAGGCAAAAACGGGGCTGTTTCTCACGAAAACACACAGGTTTCACGGAACCTGTGTGTTATCGGGTGGAAAGCTGTTTTTTTTTACGGGTTATCCTAATTGGATAGCCTGTAAAGTAAACATTGGCGAAAAATCTGAAAAAAAAATCTTTTTTTCGCAACCAATGTTTTTATCTCCTCTAATAGGTTACCACCCATAAAGTACCAATCAATCACCTCCTAATTGTCATTATTCAAACACAACCTGTAAAATGGCAGGTAGAAGCATATTGAAAATGAAGCAAAATAAATATTTAGGGTGGCATCATTATCTGCACAATGTATTGCCTGGCCATATTTCTAGTTACAGTGTAAAAACAGTAGGTAACAATGGCCTTGATTCAGATGTTATTGGAGCTGCTATCACTGCTGTAGTGATAGATGGAGTTGCTAATCAGATGTGGAAGGAGTTGCTATCCCTGGAAGCAGCAGTGATAGTGCAGTATGGTTATGCAGTAGGAGGCATCTATGACAAGCACACACCTCCTGCTGCAGTAGTGATCTGACCTGCCTTCTAGGACGCAGCATCGGATATCCCACTCACCATTGGGTGGCTTGAGGCACCCGTGGTGCTGAGGAAGTTGCCCCTTGCAGAGGCCAGGAAATCTCCACCCTATGACAGAGATCCCTGGCCTCTTCTTTTTCTCACAAATGGAGGCCATTGCCACCCCTTCCCTACTCCCCAGACAGCAGCAGACTGTCAGTCACTGACAGTATGCTGCCGTGCTGCTCCTTCATCACAGGATACATTCGCGCACGCACAGAACAGGTCCTGCACATGCGCAAAGAACCAATAATCGCCGGTACTTTGCGCATCCCGTATTAGTTGCTACAGAATCTGAATAACCACCAATACATTCCCCATCTAAACAAACTCCCCTCTCCTTTTCTACTACTCCTCAAATTCTGCCCATTCACTTCTTTCCTATGTCACAGACATTTGTTGAACTTTACAGTATTTACAAAGATTTGGTCCCAATCCCATCTTTCGTCTGAGTTATTCAACAAAGGACTTGCTAAAGTAAAGTACTGCAATCTATACACAAGAGAAGTAAATAGACAGCACTCTACTTTTATTACAGTTATTGTCTGACATGTTATATACGCATGCTAATCCTTGCAATAACTCTCTTCTTTTAAGCCTCTCAATTTTTATTTGCTTTTTAGACCTAAAGTATGTGTGCAGCAGAGGGATATTTGGTACATGTTGAATAATCTAAAATACTAGACTATGGTCTTTCTGTATTATCCGTCATTACAAGCCCCCCGCTTCTGAAAATGTTATGGCAGAGAACCAAATATCCCAATGTGATTCTTAGGGCTTAAATCAGTTTTTAGTTGTGGCTGGAGCGCTGCCATAGTCTAGGTTTGGGAAATTTTTGCTTTAATACAGGCCAAGACAAGGCAAAGCTTTTATGAACCCTGTGTATGAGAGCTAACGGTCACTATTTACTAGGGACAAAATTTCATACATCTGTCGGCAGAAAATGTATCTTTCTGACAATGGGGGTAATTCCAAGTTGATCGCAGCAGGAATTTTGTTAGCAGTTGGGCAAAACCATGTGCACTGCAGGGGAGGCAGATATAACATGTGCAGAAAGAGTTAGATTTAGGTGGGTTATTTTATTTCTGTGCTGGATAAATAAATACTGGCAGCTTTATTTTTACACTGCAAATTAGATTGCAGATTGAACACACCACACCCAAATCTAACTCTTTCTGCACATGTTATATCTGCCTCCCCTGCAGTGCACATGGTTTTGCCCAACTGCTAACACAATTCCTGCTGCGATCAACTTGGAATTACCCCCAATGCTCTCTGGGCCTAATTCAGCTTGGATTGCTATTGAGTATTGAGACAGAAATTGTGATTTTCCCAATCCTACTTCTGCTAAAAATCGCATGTGAAGAGCCGCCCAGAAAAGTAAAAGATGCAATTGCATATACAATCGCATAATTGCGATGCATACACAGAAATTGAGTACCATCGACAATTGCGGTTTACCAAGGGCTACTCAGAATATTGAGAATGTAGTCACACTGGTGTCATGTTTTTAGTCGCAATCCATTGCAACTGACATCAGATACATGCTCTGAAAATGGCCATGATCCGCTTGGGTTTTTCCAACCACTCCCCACAAACACTATGTTAACCCCCACTAACGGTCACATCCTGTCAATCAAATTGCGTTCGCATTTCACTAAATTGCAATCACAATTTACCCTGCACGCATGCGCAATGCTTCCGCAGCACATACGCAGTCTGCCTATAATCACCCGATTTGCAATTTTGCAACTGATGCTGAATAGTTAATTATTACAGTAAATGCATGGTGCAGCTGCTCTTATTCTGTACCCTAGGTGTAATATTCAGCAGCTGTTCTTATCTTGTATGTATGGGCAGAGGCGTCACTCACCTCTCAAACATCCGGGGCTGCTGGCCGAAAAATTGGGCGTGGCTTCGCGGGACGGGGGCATGGGTTCGCAGGCCGGGGGCATGGCTTCACATCCCTACCCCCGTTTTTGACAGATCAGGGTTCCGGGAGATGCGGCCTGGCCCCAGAGACTGGAATTTCTTCAGTGCCAGCTTCAACATGGTGATATTACAGTGCAGCACCCAGCTCCTGTCACTGAGCAGGAGCCGGCACTTTGGTGTCACCCCTCGGCGGGTGACACCTGGGTGCGGGCCGAACCCCCCTTCTGTTATAGTCTATCTTGTTCTGTATGCAGGATATATTTATGTGATCATTATCTGTATAAATAGACAACACAGCAATATCTCTTTTCCTGTTTGTATGCTGGGAGTCATGCTCAGTAGGGGTTAAAATGGGGGTGGGGGGTGGAAATCAGTTCCACCACCTGTAATGGTACGTGGAACTAGTTCCACCTCCTCCATGGCCCTGCACAGTAACACCAACAGAAAAGCCCATCCTACCACCTTTGTCAATACATGATGTGGGCAGCACTAGTGTGACAAGCTGCAGCTACCTCCCTCTTCCTCAGGTCCTGGCAGCTCCATGGTCCTCTGCCTGTGGCCCATCCCTCCTGGTACTCACATAAGCTGAGTCTGTAGGATGAAATTCAACCACCTCCTTAGGTCCTAGTGGTTCCCTTTTCTGGCACGGTGTATGTGATGTCATGCCATCAAAGAGCCACAAAGAGGTGCAGGCTGAAGACAAGGCGAGAAGGGACTGGAGGGACACATAGAGGTGGGGAATCTGCTGGAGGGACATGGGCAGTGAACTGCTGGAGTGACAGAAACATTGATGTGTATAATGGGCACTACTATTGTGGGCATTATGTGTAAGGGTCACTACTATTGTGGGCATTGTGTATAAGGGACACTACTGAGTGACGTAACATGAATAAGGTGCACTAATGTTTGATGTAATATGAATAAGGGGAACTACTGTTTGTTGCGACCTAAATAAGGAACACTACTGTGTGTTGTAACGTGATTAAGCGGCACTGCTACAGGTATATGGTGTAATATGAATCAGGGGCACTATGGCCCTCATTCCGAGTTGATCGCTCGGTAATTTTCTTCGCATCGCAGTGAAATTCCGCTTAGTACGCATGCGCAATATTCGCACTGCGACTGCGCCAAGTAATTTTACAATGAAGATAGTATTTTTACTCACGGCTTTTTCTTCGCTCTGGCGAACGTAGTGTGATTGACAGGAAATGGGTGTTACTGGGCGGAAACACAGCGTTTTCGGGGCGTGTGGATAAAAACGCTACCGTTTCCGGAAAAAACGCAGGAGTGGCCGGAGAAACGGGGGAGTGTCTGGGCGAACGCTGGGTGTGTTTATGACGTCAAACCAGGAACGACAAGCACTGAACTGAACGCAGATGCTGAGTAAGTCTGAAGCTACTCTGAAACTGCTAAGTAGTTTGTAATCGCAATATTGCGAATACATCGGTCGCAATTTTAAGAAGCTAAGATACACTCCCAGTAGGCGTAGGCTTAGCGTGAGCAACTCTGCTAAATTCGCCTTGCGAGCGATCAACTCGGAATGAGGGCCTATGTGCGGTGTAATGTGAATAGGATTGTTCTACAGTGTGGTATAAATTTTAATTGGGGGTACTACTGTGTGACCACACACACCCTTGTGAGACCACATCCCTTTTTTGCAACCAGGGGGGTTCCTAAAGCCTAGCACTGGCCCTGACTCATCTAATGGGGGAGGGGGGGAGGTGGTGGGAGAAATTAGTTCCACCACCTCTCCAGGACCACTTTAAGCACTGATGCTCACTGTCTGATCTTTATCTGCAATTGTAGCTGCATTGACCCTCTTTGCCGAAAAGTTCAGTTAGGGCATGTTCATGCAAATATGTGCCATGCATTTGGTCACATAAGTGATAATACGCCTGGAAGGATGCGTATCTGTTGCATTTATAGGACAGGTGCCAGTATATGCTGATGATGGTGGCCAATCGTAAAGTAGGCATATAGGTGTATTGCTTTGCATATAAGCAAAAATACAATTGTTTCCCTACATATTTTTTTTGAATACTGTAAGCTCTGTTTATTTAAACTCAAATCAGCCCCTCATAGTGTTCACAGGTCAGGGATGGGCTAGGACCTTTCTTCAGCCCTGGCATCTGTAAAGGAGGCACGTGTGACGCAAAAGGGGCATGCGGACACTACAAATGGGGGCATGCCATGAGTATGGGGGCTGTGGACTTGTGGCACGCCCCCATATTACTTAGCAACGGGGCACTATGGACGGCGGCAGTGGGGGCAAACCACAAAGTCAGAAGCTGCACTGCGCACGTCCTTCTCGGCTCTCTGTTGACTGGACTAGCCCACCAGCCCATCGGCCCTTATGGCATTTGCCAGAAGTGCCAGATGGGCCATCCAGCCCTGACGCTGGTTGCAATATACAGTACCTGATATTTTTCTGTTTGTAAGAGACCTGAATAGGGCCACATCTCATGTTCTCTCCACAGTATCTAATTATCAGTATCAAGGCCATTCTACCTGAGGAGGCTCATGTGCAATTTATGTGCAGCCCCATCCTCCCCCTCCCCCTCCCTTTCACAAGCTGGTGCATGCACCGTGAAGAATATGGTACTCTGCCAGGCTCTACTGCACATAAGCATATCTCCGGGAAAATGGGGCCAGCCTCATTTTCTGGGTAACTTCTCTACTGTGCATGCACATATCTCTAGGAAAATTACACTGCGGGGGAAGGAAGTGTTAGGTTAGTCTGTGGGTTTGGAGGCTAGGGTTAGGCACTAAAAGGGAGAGTTATGCTCTAAGGTGGAGGGCTAGGGTTAAACTGCGGGGAGGGAGGGTTAGGATTAGGCACTAAGCGAGGAGGGTTCGGGTTAGGATGCGGAGGGGGGTAGGGTTATGTTGCATTGGGGTGGAGGACTAAGGTTAGGTTGTGTGTAGGGAGGGTTAGGTTTAGGGGGTAGAGGGGAAGGGTAACAATTAAGGAGGTCAATCGGGCTTGGCAGGGATCAGGATTGGTAGGTTCCCGGGATTTAGGCCCAAATTCGTCCGGGATGCAATCCCGGGATTGGAAGCTCCAATCCCGGGGATTTGAGGATCAGGCGGCCCTTTGACTTTGTAATGCCAGGCAGCATTGAGCAACCTCAGGAGTCTCAGACGCTGCCTGACTCACTCTGCTCAGCATGATGTGAAGTCACAGGTCATGCTGCACAGCCAGCCGTCACCGGCAGGAAGTGTGCCACCCTCCCTCCTGCCGTTTTTGGATGGTAAATTATGGGAGCGTAGTGGGGCGGGGTGGGAAGGGGGGGGGGGGCGGCCACACAGGAAATATTCCAATCCCGGTGACCATTTTTCAATCCCGATACCCAGGATAGAAAAAATGGCCAGCCTAGTTACATCTCTTACCTAGCATATGTCAAGATTTTGTGCCTTTGGATGCCGATGTCGGTCTTCTGACCGCCGACCCCCCAAACGCCGAGATCCCGATACCAACCTGCTGGAAGTAATTCTCAGAATCTGTTCAATCTGTTCTTTTTTTTTATTTATGGCCAATATAATGCGTCAAAGAGAAATAACTTGCTGTGTAAAAGTATCTATTAGATTCCAACTGAACTCCTCATTGTTACTAGTCTTAACTGGGGGAAGCGGTTACCATACCGCTGTCGAAGTCAAAAATATTACATAGAAAGAACATACAGACTCCACACATATAAGTCGCTATACTTGCAAATATGCGCAGCGAGCACAGCAATATATGGTAACACACGCATTTACACAGACATGCCACAGAGATGGATTCGACATTTATTTCATACAGTACATAATTATAATAATATCAAGCGCCACATAATTATAATAATATCAAGCGCCAGACATCATAATGATTTAAAAATATATAATGAAGTAATGTCATGTATGTGTATTATTTGAACAAAGCAAGATAGACCTGTCATATTTGGTATTAAAGCAAGCAGATTAATGTGTAGATTCATTTGATACTTGTTATTAAGTTGTAGGACATTGCAACAAGTATTTATGATTAAATGTATGAAAGCTAAAATCACTCTTATTAGGACAATGGACAGGAAACTCAGGACAGCCCCTTTTGATGTCTTCAAGGCTGAACCTGTTTAGCATACGAACAGACCAGTGACTCATCATGAATGAGAAAGTTCCCTCCTCCAAACTAGATAACACATTACAGAGACACATAGTTGGTAGTTGCTGTTTTGTCCCAGACGATGATGGAGGTGCTTCTAGACCAGTTCCTGTATTTATTTACAGAGAGAGAGAGAGAGAGTGATATGGAGGGAAGACTTTTATACGAGAAAGATATGGTGATGTATTTGCTGAACTGTAACTGTATGTATTAACTGCTTAGTGTATGAATTGTAACCATGTAACTTTATGTATACTGTACATTGTAATATATTGAATCCATATCCTTTTAATAACAAATATATACATCAATGAGCTTTGGAACTCAGATAATGTGTGAGTGTATTGTTTTCTCTTATGGGATGCAATGTTTTGCAATGTATAGCGCACATTCATGGCACATGGTAATATGATGTGCAGGCGTTTACAATATATATTAGAGCGGGCATTTTAAATATTTGTTAGAAAGCAATTTGGTATTTACAGATGGGTGCTTGTCCAGGATATCAAGGTCTTAATGATGCACTGTACATTACAAACGCGGCTGTGATCGACCGGCTCCGATGGACGCATCGCGACGCTGATGAATAACATCCACGTGTATTGTTGTGTTACCAGTAAGCCGATGATATGAAAAATTCAAGGGACAATGAGTTTCTCATAATATTTAAGATGCTAAAATGTATTTTTATTGTTGCAAAACAAAGTTCAAATAAGTCATATTGTGTTTGATTCAGATTGGATTGTTTATCTGTTAAGTAGATTTAAAAGTACATTTAAAAGTTGCTGCATAGCCTTGATATAGGTTTTTTTTTAAAACTCAGACCTAAAATAACTTCTGGCGCTTGTATAATGTGTGATTTCTTTGTGACAAAGGAAGCCGCATGGTCTGTCCTTCATTTTGGACTAACCACATGGCCTGTCCACCATCTTGTGTAAACCTCATGGATGTGGAAGGGGGAGGAGCAGTGGCCATTTTAGGAAAGTCATTTTCTAAATAGCTGATTTTCAGTCTGCTCAGAACAATCAGTTTCCTTTATCACATCAAGCACCATTTATGAGTTACCAATGCATTTATTTAACCCATGTCATAGTCAATTACAAATAGTTTCAATTGGGCCTAGTGAGAGTAAATGGTGAGACAAGTTTTTTTTTTCCTTCTTGTCTGTGCGTAATTACTTTACATCAAGTGGGGGGTTGCACACAGATAGAAAAAGGAAAGAAAGAGTTTTGTTTTTGTTTTGTTTTTCCTTCCAAGGCTTGTAGAATCTGCTTACTAGGGAGGATAGCCATTGAAATGCAAATTAACCTGTGTAACTGTTTTTTTTAGCAGTGAAAAGCACATAGCTTTGATATACAAATAAGAGGTAAGGTGTCACATAGAAGGCCAGTGAATGATATATATATATATATATATATATATATATATAATATTATTGTAATTATGTGTATATTTATATCAGTGTATGTTCTGCAAGATAGCTATCCAATCTGAATCATATCATTTAAATCATAGATTATTGCAGTCATTATAGATCTGTGTGAAATCAGATACATTTGTTTTCTATACAGATACATTTTTAATAAATGTATTTAAGGGAGTAATTATAGACATGAAACGCAGTTCTGGCATGGTTGTAAAGAAAAAACTGGGTGTTGTGTTAAGTGAGTGATTATAGTTAGTATTGCTCACATTTAGTTGTGTGATCTGTTTTATTGCGTACGCACATTGGTACACGTGGTATGGAACGTGAGGACAGCGTACAAAAAACGTGCACGTGGCGCAAGGCCGCACACGTGGCATAGTGGTACGCACGGTTGCGTAATTACGCAAGCTTGCGTAGGGTTGTGTGCACATAATAAAACCACACGATATTTGTTCAATTAAGGTGGGTTAGTAGACATTTAATACAATAGCACATAACTATCCGATTTCAAAAGCAGGTTACTTTAAATTTAGTTTAAAACTGTATTGCCTCTGGGGGTAAAGCTGCCAATCAGAACGAGTGAAAATTTTCTGAACAGAAAAACAAAGCGCATTTGAGTGAGTGAAAGCGGAGCGAGTGGAGCTGAACCCAGGAACTGAAGTGGTCTAAGTGGCTGGAGTGGTAACACTGGGTTAGTAGAGGCCCGGTGGCGTAGGGTTGGCTACCTTGCGTGATTAGAACTAAGTGGTCTAGGTGATCTGGAGTGGTCTAGGTCAGGTGGTCTACAGCAATCCCAGGTCATATAGATAACTAGTATCTATAGGCTGTGCGATTGCATCGCATGTCCGTGTGTTCTGCACAGCACAACATGATACCATTGTGTCATATGCGCTGTGGAAAAGCATATGCAGACGTGATTGTATAGACAAAGGGTTTTTCTTTGATAACGTCGGGAAATCTCCCTGGTGGGCTTTCACTGGAAAGGGTGAAGGATAGTTATCTAATTTCTCTGTTTTTCACCCTACAAACAATTCCAGTTGAAAGATACCGAAAAGGAATTTTTCGCTGCCTCTCTCAGGAAAATATTCCAACAGAACCTCCACCGAAAGAAATTACGGTGCTGTAAGGTCTGATAGGAGCCCTAAGTTGGGTACATCGCCTTCGCTATCGACAGTGTATGGTAGTACCGGCCAACGTGGGCGAGAGTGGGTGGATGCGCTAGGAGAACTTTCACCGTCTCCTTATATTGAGTATTTTGGTATTTGTGGGAATAGCCGAGAAGGCAAGACCCACAAATTATGGGAGCCAGTTGCTCAACTAAGGGACGCATGGTAGCCAGGGTTCAGGCAGAAGAGCTGGGACCGAGAAGGTCAGACTTAAAACCGAGAAGTTCAGAATTGCGGCCGAGAGGGTCAGCAAGGTTTATTATGTGTGGAAAATATGGTCCACATGCTGAAGTTTACTGTGACGAATGGGTACGTATGACTGACAACGATAAGGTATCATTCCCTAGGGTGGGCAGCTTTGAACCAGAGGTACTGCAGAATGTAGGTATTAAAATTAGAGATGAGCGGGTTCGGTTTCTCTGAATCCGAACCCGCCAGAACTTCATGTTTTTTTTCACGGGTCCGAGCGACTCGGATCTTCCCGCCTTGCTCGGTTAACCCGAGCGCGCCCGAACGTCATCATGACGCTGTCGGATTCTCGCGAGACTCGGATTCTATATAAGGAGCCGCGCGTCGCCGCCATTTTCACACGTGCATTGAGATTGATAGGGAGAGGACGTGGCTGGCGTCCTCTCCGTTTAGAATAGATTAGAGAGACACTTGATTTACTAATTTTGGGGAGCAATAGGAGTACTCAGTACAGTGCAGAGTTTTGCTGATAGTGACCACCAGTTTTATTTATAATCCGTTCTCTGCCTGAAAAAAGCGATACACAGCACACAGTGACTCAGTCACATACCATATCTGTGTGCACTGCTCAGGCTCAGGCCAGTGTGCTGCATCATCTATTATCTATATATAATATTATATATATCTGTCTGACTGCTCAGCTCACACAGCTTATAATTGTGGGGGAGACTGGGGAGCACTACTGCAGTGCCAGTTATAGGTTATAGCAGGAGCCAGGAGTACATAATATATTATATAGTGAGTGACCACCAGACACACAGTGCAGTTTATTTAATATATCCGTTCTCTGCCTGAAAAAAGCGATACACACAGTGACTCAGTCAGTCACATACCATATCTGTGTGCACTGCTCAGGCTCAGGCCAGTGTGCTGCATCATCTATATATATTATATATCTGTCTGACTGCTCAGCTCACACAGCTTATAATTGTGGGGGAGACTGGGGAGCACTACTGCAGTGCCAGTTATAGGTTATAGCAGGAGCCAGGAGTACATAATATTATATTAAAATTAAACAGTGCACACTTTTGCTGCAGGAGTGCCACTGCCAGTGTGACTAGTGACCAGTGACCTGACCACCAGTATATATAATATTAGTAGTATACTATCTCTTTATCAACCAGTCTATATTAGCAGCAGACACAGTACAGTGCGGTAGTTCACGGCTGTGGCTACCTCTGTGTCGGCACTCGGCAGCCCGTCCATAATTGTATATACCACCTAACCGTGGTTTTTTTTTCTTTCTTTATACATACATACTAGTTACGAGTATACTATCTCTTTATCAACCAGTCTATATATTAGCAGCAGACACAGTACAGTGCGGTAGTTCACGGCTGTGGCTACCTCTGTGTCGGCACTCGGCAGCCCGTCCATAATTGTATATACCACCTAACCGTGGTTTTTTTTTCTTTCTTTATACATACATACTAGTTACGAGTATACTATCTCTTTATCAACCAGTCTATATATTAGCAGCAGACACAGTACAGTGCGGTAGTTCACGGCTGTGGCTACCTCTGTGTCGGCACTCGGCAGCCCGTCCATAATTGTATATACCACCTAACCGTGGTTTTTTTTTCTTTCTTTATACATACATACTAGTTACGAGTATACTATCTCTTTATCAACCAGTCTATATATTAGCAGCAGACACAGTACAGTGCGGTAGTTCACGGCTGTGGCTACCTCTGTGTCGGCACTCGGCAGCCCGTCCATAATTGTATATACCACCTAACCGTGGTTTTTTTTTCTTTCTTTATACATACATACTAGTTACGAGTATACTATCTCTTTATCAACCAGTCTATATATTAGCAGCAGACACAGTACAGTGCGGTAGTTCACGGCTGTGGCTACCTCTGTGTCGGCACTCGGCAGCCCGTCCATAATTGTATACTAGTATCCAATCCATCCATCTCCATTGTTTACCTGAGGTGCCTTTTAGTTGTGCCTATTAAAATATGGAGAACAAAAATGTTGAGGTTCCAAAATTAGGGAAAGATCAAGATCCACTTCCACCTCGTGCTGAAGCTGCTGCCACTAGTCATGGCCGAGACGATGAAATGCCAGCAACGTCGTCTGCCAAGGCCGATGCCCAATGGCATAGTACAGAGCATGTCAAAACCAAAACACCAAATATCAGTAAAAAAAGGACTCCAAAACCTAAAATAAAATTGTCGGAGGAGAAGCGTAAACTTGCCAATATGCCATTTACCACACGGAGTGGCAAGGAACGGCTGAGGCCCTGGCCTATGTTCATGGCTAGTGGTTCAGCTTCACATGAGGATGGAAGCACTCAGCCTCTCGCTAGAAAACTGAAAAGACTCAAGCTGGCAAAAGCACCGCAAAGAACTGTGCGTTCTTTGAAATCCCAAATCCACAAGGAGAGTCCAATTGTGTCGGTTGCGATGCCTGACCTTCCCAACACTGGACGTGAAGAGCATGCGCCTTCCACCATTTGCACGCCCCCTGCAAGTGTTGGAAGGAGCACCCGCAGTCCAGTTCCTGATAGTCAGATTGAAGATGTCAGTGTTGAAGTACACCAGGATGAGGAGGATATGGGTGTTGCTGGCGCTGGGGAGGAAATTGACCAGGAGGATTCTGATGGTGAGGTGGTTTGTTTAAGTCAGGCACCCGGGGAGACACCTGTTGTCCGTGGGAGGAATATGGCCGTTGACATGCCAGGTGAAAATACCAAAAAAATCAGCTCTTCGGTGTGGAGGTATTTCACCAGAAATGCGGACAACAGGTGTCAAGCCGTGTGTTCCCTTTGTCAAGCTGTAATAAGTAGGGGTAAGGACGTTAACCACCTCGGAACATCCTCCCTTATACGTCACCTGCAGCGCATTCATAATAAGTCAGTGACAAGTTCAAAAACTTTGGGTGACAGCGGAAGCAGTCCACTGACCAGTAAATCCCTTCCTCTTGTAACCAAGCTCACGCAAACCACCCCACCAACTCCCTCAGTGTCAATTTCCTCCTTCCCCAGGAATGCCAATAGTCCTGCAGGCCATGTCACTGGCAATTCTGACGAGTCCTCTCCTGCCTGGGATTCCTCCGATGCATCCTTGCGTGTAACGCCTACTGCTGCTGGCGCTGCTGTTGTTGCCGCTGGGAGTCGATGGTCATCCCAGAGGGGAAGTCGTAAGCCCACTTGTACTACTTCCAGTAAGCAATTGACTGTTCAACAGTCCTTTGCGAGGAAGATGAAATATCACAGCAGTCATCCTACTGCAAAGCGGATAACTGAGTCCTTGACAACTATGTTGGTGTTAGACGTGCGTCCGGTATCCGCCGTTAGTTCACAGGGAACTAGACAATTTATTGAGGCAGTGTGCCCCCGTTACCAAATACCATCTAGGTTCCACTTCTCTAGGCAGGCGATACCGAGAATGTACACGGACGTCAGAAAAAGACTCACCAGTGTCCTAAAAAATGCAGTTGTACCCAATGTCCACTTAACCACGGACATGTGGACAAGTGGAGCAGGGCAGGGTCAGGACTATATGACTGTGACAGCCCACTGGGTAGATGTATGGACTCCCGCCGCAAGAACAGCAGCGGCGGCACCAGTAGCAGCATCTCGCAAACGCCAACTCTTTCCTAGGCAGGCTACGCTTTGTATCACCGCTTTCCAGAATACGCACACAGCTGAAAACCTCTTACGGCAACTGAGGAAGATCATCGCGGAATGGCTTACCCCAATTGGACTCTCCTGTGGATTTGTGGCATCGGACAACGCCAGCAATATTGTGTGTGCATTAAATATGGGCAAATTCCAGCACGTCCCATGTTTTGCACATACCTTGAATTTGGTGGTGCAGAATTTTTTAAAAAACGACAGGGGCGTGCAAGAGATGCTGTCGGTGGCCAGAAAAATTGCGGGACACTTTCGGCGTACAGGCACCACGTACAGAAGACTGGAGCACCACCAAAAACTACTGAACCTGCCCTGCCATCATCTGAAGCAAGAAGTGGTAACGAGGTGGAATTCAACCCTCTATATGCTTCAGAGGTTGGAGGAGCAGCAAAAGGCCATTCAAGCCTATACAATTGAGCACGATATAGTAGGTGGAATGCACCTGTCTCAAGTGCAGTGGAGAATGATTTCAACGTTGTGCAAGGTTCTGATGCCCTTTGATCTTGCCACACGTGAAGTCAGTTCAGACACTGCCAGCCTGAGTCAGGTCATTCCCCTCATCAGGCTTTTGCAGAAGAAGCTGGAGGCATTGAAGAAGGAGCTAAAAGGGAGCGATTCCGCTAGGCATGTGGGACTTGTGGATGCAGCCCTTAATTCGCTTAACAAGGATTCACGGGTGGTCAATCTGTTGAAATCAGAGCACTACATTTTGGCCACCGTGCTCGATCCTAGATTTAAAGCCTACCTTGGATCTCTCTTTCCGGCAGACACAGGTCTGCTGGGGTTGAAAGACCTGCTGGTGACAAAATTGTCAAGTCAAGCGGAACGCGACCTGTCAACATCTCCTCCTTCACATTCTCCCGCAACTGGGGGTGCGAGGAAAAGGCTCAGAATTCCGAGCCCACCCGCTGGCGGTGATGCAGGGCAGTCTGGAGCGACTGCTGATGCTGACATCTGGTCCGGACTGAAGGACCTGACAACGATTACGGACATGTCGTCTACTGTCACTGCATATGATTCTCTCAACATTGATAGAATGGTGGAGGATTATATGAGTGACCGCATCCAAGTAGGCACGTCACACAGTCCGTACTTATACTGGCAGGAAAAAGAGGCAATTTGGAGGCCCTTGCACAAACTGGCTTTATTCTACCTAAGTTGCCCTCCCACAAGTGTGTACTCCGAAAGAGTGTTTAGTGCCGCCGCTCACCTTGTCAGCAATCGGCGTACGAGGTTACATCCAGAAAATGTGGAGAAGATTATGTTCATTAAAATGAATTATAATCAATTCCTCCGCGGAGACATTGACCAGCAGCAATTGCCTCCACAAAGTACACAGGGAGCTGAGATGGTGGATTCCAGTGGGGACGAATTGATAATCTGTGAGGAGGGGGATGTACACGGTGATATATCGGAGGGTGAAGATGAGGTGGACATCTTGCCTCTGTAGAGCCAGTTTGTGCAAGGAGAGATTAATTGCTTCTTTTTTGGGGGGGGTCCAAACCAACCCGTCATATCAGTCACAGTCGTGTGGCAGACCCTGTCACTGAAATGATGGGTTGGTTAAAGTGTGCATGTCCTGTTTTGTTTATACAACATAAGGGTGGGTGGGAGGGCCCAAGGACAATTCCATCTTGCACCTCTTTTTTCTTTTCTTTTTCTTTGCATCATGTGCTGATTGGGGAGGGTTTTTTGGAAGGGACATCCTGCGTGACACTGCAGTGCCACTCCTAGATGGGCCCGGTGTTTGTGTCGGCCACTAGGGTCGCTAATCTTACTCACACAGTCAGCTACCTCATTGCGCCTCTTTTTTTCTTTGCGTCATGTGCTGTTTGGGGAGGGTTTTTTGGAAGGGACATCCTGCGTGACACTGCAGTGCCACTCCTAGATGGGCCCGGTGTTTGTGTCGGCCACTAGGGTCGCTAATCTTACTCACACAGTCAGCTACCTCATTGCGCCTCTTTTTTTCTTTGCGTCATGTGCTGTTTGGGGAGGGTTTTTTGGAAGGGACATCCTGCGTGACACTGCAGTGCCACTCCTAGATGGGCCCGGTGTTTGTGTCGGCCACTAGGGTCGCTAATCTTACTCACACAGCTACCTCATTGCGCCTCTTTTTTTCTTTGCGTCATGTGCTGTTTGGGGAGGGTTTTTTGGAAGGGACATCCTGCGTGACACTGCAGTGCCACTCCTAGATGGGCCCGGTGTTTGTGTCGGCCACTAGGGTCGCTAATCTTACTCACACAGCTACCTCATTGCGCCTCTTTTTTTCTTTGCGTCATGTGCTGTTTGGGGAGGGTTTTTTGGAAGGGCCATCCTGCGTGACACTGCAGTGCCACTCCTAGATGGGCCCGGTGTTTGTGTCGGCCACTAGGGTCGCTAATCTTACTCACACAGCTACCTCATTGCGCCTCTTTTTTTCTTTGCGTCATGTGCTGTTTGGGGAGGGTTTTTTGGAAGTGCCATCCTGCGTGACACTGCAGTGCCACTCCTAGATGGGCCCGGTGTTTGTGTCGGCCACTAGGGTCGCTAATCTTACTCACACAGCTACCTCATTGCGCCTCTTTTTTTCTTTGCGTCATGTGCTGTTTGGGGAGGGTTTTTTGGAAGGGACATCCTGCGTGACACTGCAGTGCCACTCCTAGATGGGCCCGGTGTTTGTGTCGGCCACTAGGGTCGCTTATCTTACTCACACAGCGACCTCGGTGCAAATTTTAGGACTAAAAATAATATTGTGAGGTGTGAGGTATTCAGAATAGACTGAAAATGAGTGTAAATTATGGTTTTTGAGGTTAATAATACTTTGGGATCAAAATGACCCCCAAATTCTATGATTTAAGCTGTTTTTTAGTGTTTTTTGAAAAAAACACCCGAATCCAAAACACACCCGAATCCGACAAAAAAAATTCGGTGAGGTTTTGCCAAAACGCGTTCGAACCCAAAACACGGCCGCGGAACCGAACCCAAAACCAAAACACAAAACCCGAAAAATTTCAGGCGCTCATCTCTAATTAAAATATGTCTGATAAAATCCAGAAAACAAAGGGTCAGACATACAAATTGTTTAAACCTGTGGCAGCAAGAGGGGTTGGTTAGTTTGATCCTAAGGTATTGCAGGTGGTATGTCTAACAAAAGTCATATAAGACAAGAATGGAAATATAAGAACTGTTTGAACTTGTAGCAACAATAAACAAGTAGGAAAAAAAGGAGAATGCAAGTACACCGCCATATGTAGATGTGGAAGCAGTTACGGCCAGCATACAAACTATAGAAAATAATAAAAATATGAAAAATATGACTGTAACCTATATATGTATGAATGAATGTTGAAGTTTTATTTAGGAGGAGAAGGTGATCTGATTGTTTTCAGCCATTTCTCATGCACTCAGAGGAATATCCAACCGGTAAAAGAAGAGCAGTAGCCTGCGGGGGAAGTGGCTGAGACCAGTGGAACCGGTAAGTATGGTATCATTCGTGTACATATATAGTAAAACCCAAAAAGAAAACAAAAAAATCAAGAAAGTAACGTCAGAAATGGAGAAAAATCTGTCCGCACATTAGTATTTGCCAGTAGGAAAGCGGACAGAGACAGGGTAACCCCCGGGTATTTCTTTCAGTTACCATATAAGAAGTATTCATTCCTAGTAATGCCCCTAGTCAAGATGAGCTCGGAAATGTTTGTTGGACCATGTACAGACCCTTAATACGGGATGAGAAGGATTGAATGAATACTTCGCATGACCTAGAAGCTTGTTAAATTATTATTTTTTTGTCTTTTGCAGTAATAGAAAACTCTCCATCTGGATAAGATCACTGGTAAACACTAATTCGGCAAATGGGAGGTGGCTGTCTCTGTGCTAATGGACGGGCTCAATAAGGCATTGAGGGTCAGGGTGCAGACTTCTTTGCAAAATTGGAAAGGGGTCACAGTAGCTAAGCTTAGAAAGTGTGCTATTGAACATCACAAGAATAGTCCTAGGCGCAGAGAACAACAGGTGGATTGGTTGAGAACGGTAAGTATACTGGCACATACAGGAAAGACCCATCAGTCCAAACCCCAGATCCCTAATGGTCAATAATATGTTACACTTGTAGGAAGGAAGGGCATTTTGCCAGAGATTGTAGGAGCAGTAGAACACATAGTCAATATAGACCCCCTAGACAGAAAACACAAGCCACATTATTAAACACATAGATGGGACCAAGGGACATATAGTAAGGAATCATAAGCCATATAGAAAACACAGATTCGGTTAATGGGAAGAACGGAATAAATGCAACTTTACCCTTTTGACAAAACGTGCTGGGGTTAAGATGAGGCCTCTAAACTTTTGCTTCTTTTTCCTAGCAGAAATGGCCCCTGATTAACTTAACAGGAGCTTTGTTGGATATGATATACATATACTGTGCTCCTGCTCAGGAAGTACAAAGTATGTTAGACACCCACGAAGACTAATGTTACATTTCACTGTTCTAGATGCATGTCCATCACAGGAAGAGGAAATTATCTCACAGAAACCGGGTTCCCTACGAACTTAGGATGGATAGGACACTGGTTTGATGGCTGGGATAGTCCCAATAGCGATAAGATAAACACAGAATTTTTTTAAGGGGAGTAGACCAAGTAGAGAATCACTTCCCCGTAGTGCCAATCCAGTTGTCAAATTTTTATAAAATCTTCTCCACCTCTACAAACTCATCTGTCACCAACCTCTATTCTGTTTCTCTACAGTTTCCTCTTCATCTTTTGCGTTCACACACAGTAGTACAATACATGGACCCAATTACGGTTCAAACTCCACATGCCTAGGTCCTTCAGAGTTCTGCCCAAACCCAGTATATCTCAACAGCACAATAACACCAGTATTACTGCAGTGTGCCTTGTCATGCACAAAGGGTGGAGGAAGGATGAGAATACTGGTGAAGGGAAATTTTGTATAGACACTGATATGCCTGTTGGTGAATGACAAACCTGACATTTTCTTTTTCATTTTCTTCTTCTTTCTCTCCTCTAGAGATGTTTCTTTTTTCTTTTTCTTTTTTTTGAGTTATGCTCATGGTACTCTACATTGCAAACACACAATGACTTCGTACAGTTAACACCCTTTAGGAATTATTGTTATGTATTGGTGTGCACTGATGTTTTCTCAAACTGGGTAGAGCCATTTCCTGCTGTCACGGATGCTGCTGTGTTTACCGCAAAGAAAAATTGCGCAGAAATTTGTGTGTAGATAATGGTACCCCTAAGAAGTAGGAGCAAAGCTTGAAATTGTACTATTGTGATCATAGATACTGCCACTAGTATTATGTAGCATCAGAACCACTCCCAGATCTTCACTTAACGAATCACCCTCTTCGAAATTTGTTTTTGTTTTGGTATTTGTGTTTTTGTTTTTGGAAGACAACCTCATGTCATGATTGATCTGCACAATGATCAGAAATGCACCAATGAGGTGACAGTACAGTACCTTATTGAGATGAGCCAGCATTTGAGAACTTGACAAAAGAACTTGAAACTGTTGATTGCTGGTATGCCAAATACTAACTGTCTTGATTGTGAACCAAGAGACTGTGTGATTGTTCTTACGCTCAGGTTGCCTAATAGACAGGTGGGAAGGACCATACCAAGTTTTGTTGACACTACTATCCCAGTGAAAGTAGCCGAGAGAGAGACTTGGGTCCACGATTCCCATTGCAGGAAAGTCGGTAGTCTGGAAGGAACTCGTAAATGGAGTGAGATCGCAAAAGTATCACCAGAGACTCTGTTCCGTGAAGACTGAGAGGCGGCACTGTTGAACACTACCTGAGCGTACTAAAGGATTGCAGAAAGACCAGTCATTGTAATTGATTTGTTATGAACAAGAGTTGTTTTGTTCTATTTCTCTTTTCTCTCTTTCCCGCTGACAAACATTTTTTTCAGGACATTCTATTTTTGCGAGGTTTTTTTTATGAGGAGTCGAGTGTGGGACTGGAACTGGTTGTGGAGGAAGGAGTGATTTCCTTATAGGATCCCAGGATAAAAAAATCAAAGGCCTAGTAGTTATGGAGTGCGGAGGTAATCGGGAACAATCAGACAATGGCTATTCACACATTGCAGATAAAGAGCTCATTAATATATGTGGAAGAAAGGTCTATGAGTGGCTCTCCCCGAACTCCGAAGGTTTATGTTATTTAGGAAGGACACTACTTATAACCCTTGTTCAATTATTTAAACAGACCTAGCATACGTTCCAGAAATGGAAACAATGTTCAGAAAATGATAGGAATATGATAGAAATGATAGGAATATGTAGATCATGAAAATTTTATATGTCACTTTCACGATTTGTTTGTGTCTTCTTCATCTACCCAGCAGAACCTCAATCGAATCCAAACATCAGTGTACAAAGACGTAGGTACATGTATGTGTGAAATGTTCATCGCAAATTAGACATTATAGGCCAAAGCACTGTCCCAGCATACTCTAAAGGTTGAATGTTGTCCCACACCCAACCAGTGGTCCTGTGACCGCCGAGTGCATATAGAGGATGTCTCATCCTCCTCCCTGTCTTCCCCAAATATAGTCAAGTGTCTGATTTGCGAAATGAATACATACTTGTGTCTAGGTCACCGATTAATGTCTGAAATATTTTTTTCTTATGTTAATAATTGATGGCAGTTATTCTTTACTGCCAAAGGGTGGACTGTCGAAGTCAAAAAATATTACATAGAAAGAACATACAGACTCCACACATATAAGTCGCTGTACTTGCAAATACGCGCAGCGAGCACAGCAATATATGGCAACACACACATTTACACGGACATGCCACAGAGATGGATTCGACATTTATTTCATACAGTACATAATTATAATAATATCAAGCGCCAGACATCATAATGATTTAAAATTATATAATGAAGTAATGTCATGTATGTGTATTATTTGAACAAAGCAAGATAGACCTGTCATATTTGGTATTAAAGCAAGCAGATTAATGTGTAGATTCATTTGATACTTGTTATTAAGTTGTAGGACATTGCAACAAGTATTTATGATTAAATGTATGAAAGCTAAAATCACTCTTATTAGGACAATGGACAGGAAACTCAGGACAGCGCCTTTTGATGTCTTCAAGGCTGATCCTGTTTAGCATACAAACAGACCAGTGACTCATCATGAATGAGAAAGTTCCCTCCCCCAAACTAGATAACACATTACAGAGACACACAGTTGGTAGTTGCTGTTTTGTCCCAGACGATGATGGAGGTGCTTCTAGACCAGTTCCTGTTTTTATTTACAGAGAGAGAGAGAGTGATATGTGGGGAAGACTTTTATACGAGAAAGATATGGTGATGTATTTGCTGAACTGTAACTGTATGTATTAACTGCTTACTATATGAATTGTAACCATGTAACTTTATGTATACTGTACATTGTAGTATATTGAATCCATATCCTTTTAATAACAAATATATACATCAGTGAGCTTTGGAACTCAGATAATGTGTGGGTGTATTGTTTTCTCTTATGGGATGCAGTGTTTTGCGATGTATAGCGCACATTCATGGCACATGGTAATATGATGTGCAGGCATTTACAATATATATTAGAGCGGGCATTTTAAATATTTGTTAGAAAGCAATTTGGTATTTACACCGCTTGTCGGGATCCCAGACATCACAATGATGACGACGAAATCCTGACTAGCAGTGAAATACCGCACCTGGAATCCTGTCGCTACAGCCTTTTCTCCCTCTATGGGTGTCCACGACACCCATAGCAGCAGAATATAACCTGTGGCGAGCACAGCAAAAGCTGGTTGGTTTGTTTGGTACTTTATCTCTCTAAGGGGTCTATTGACTAAGCCTTGGATGGAGATAAAGTGGACGGAGATAAAGTACCAACCAATCAGCTCCTAACTGTAATTTTTCAAACACAGCCTTTGACAAGCAGATAGGAGCTGATTGGCTGGTACAGTACTTTATCTCCGTCCACTTTATCTCCATTTAAGGCTTAGTAAATAGACCCCTTAGTACATTGCCCCTTGTAGAACAATTTTAGATTTTTGAAGTTGTTAACCCTGCAGCTGTTAAACTACAACCTCTGCAACCCTGCACTTTCCAAATGTGTTATATGTTGGAGTCTTTCAATTAAACAAATTCAGGTTGCTTAATTACACAGCCTAACCATAAATCTAAAGGGCACTCCTGGGTCCTGATTTTGAGTGTGAAGATCACAGCTACTGGTATCCTCAGCATGTATGGTGGTAGGGCCCAGAACATGCAATGGGCCAGAGTCAGGCCCGTGTGCAGTCCCAATTCGGTAGCAAATGACCAATGGTTTTGAATCTGAGCATGCACCGGGGCCGCAGTGTGCATGTGCTGCGATGTTCCTGCGAGCCCGCTCGCAGTGCCCTAAATGCCACAGCATGATTGACATGCTGCAGGCATTTGAGGCAGGAGATGGAAAGCATGTGGCCTCCATTTTGGGAGGGTGCAAAAGCCAGTGGCTTCTATGGACGCAGTTTCACTGGTCCTTGCAGCATAGTTTTGCCATACATTCTGAGTAACCTAAGTTTTACTCAGATGTGCGATGCTGTGACCGATGGTCGCGATGGTTATCTGATGCTGTGTCTTCGGACGCAAGCAGTGGAACAGAGAAGCCAACAGTGGGCGTCTAATTACATAAAACACCTCTTGCTGCTTTTTCATATTTCCGTACAAATACGCAGTGGTCGTACCGTTTGCGTCCACCTCTTAATCAGGCCCAATGGTAGCTATACAGTTGATTTTGTACTAAAAAGTATTCACTGCAAGGGTAGCATACTCTTAAAAACCCCCATAAATATAGCCAACTTTATGTATAAGCAGTGTTCAGTTTGCTTTACTCATAGTGAATGATTGTAAGCAAAGTTTTTTTTTCCAAATGATAAGAATCTAAAATACTTTGTATACTGAGTGGCACGTTTCCCAATAATTTGCGAGTCCGTCCGGCTCTAGTCATGAGGATGACAGCACCTGGCTCAGCGTGAAGGAGAAAGGAAGATGTATGTGGCATCTCCCCCAGCTGAACACTGACATGTTTCTCTACCCCCCGAACAAAGGGAAAAAATATCAAAACCTATCAATCCACATGCTCAATGTACTGTGGACCCTCCTTGTCACTGCCTTCAAGTTATTTTAAGGTCTCAGCTCTACAGATATGAATGAAAAACACAAAGAGACAACTATATGCAGCTCTGGGTTTGTTGAAATTGACGGCAAGAGGGAGGCGGAACAGAATCTGAGCAGCTTTGATGAGATAATGTCAGAGAAATGCATGGACGCTGGAGAGAAGGCAAAGTCATTCTTTGCAGAACTTCCAGCACCCCACAACTCCCAACTGGCAGACAGCAAGTTTCATGTTATTATTCACAGTTATACCACAAACTGCAAGAAAGTAACATGAATAGCATTTCCTTAACTCTCTTTATAGCCCCTCAATGGCTAGACATTTTAATAACATGTTTGGTGTAACTGGAAATAAAGTTTTGCTTTCTTATTAGCACCAAACAAACAATATGTTTTAATATCTATGGAACATTTTAGTAGCATTTTGGGATATATAAATATATATATATATATATATATATATATACCAAACGAAAGGGACGGCACTCAGAGGATTTAAGTGAAAATGCTTGTATTCAAAAAATCATCTTAATTACATCATCATCATCATCGACGTTTCGGTGTTCATTTCACCGTCTTCAGGATGTACATGCAATAAATCACCATACATGACAAACAAACATATAGTGTAAACTTACCCTACTTATATACCACATAAACCAATAAACTGCACATGCGGCGGCGGGACCCGGCCAGCGGCTCCATGGCGCGCGGAGGTGACGTGACCCTCGTTCCCGGAAGTCTGCGGGCCACCAGAGATCACGCCCTCTACAGCGTCGTCACGTTGCCCTGGAGACTCAAGAAGCGACTAGCTCAGATAGAGGAGACGCCGTAGCGTCACCATGACTACCTGGGTAGACGCTGTCAGAGCTCCGGCGGTCTACACACACTAAATAGAATAATGCGCTGTTAAAAAACATACCGATCTAACCACAATGGATATGTTATTAAAAACAAATGCATATTAGGAAAACATAGTCTACTATACATAATAGGAAAATATTATTTTATATAGAGCAACAAGGAAAACCAAAATTACTCCGGTGTGACCCACAATAAATGCTACAGTCTAACATCGGACATATTATGATTCATATATATACAGAAATTATTTTAACACAGGTACCCCAGAAATAGAAATTATAATAATGTGTTCCAACAAAACTTTTCATTTAGTCCCTTAGGTGCCACTGTATCTAAACGTACTATTCATCTCGCCTCCATTATTAGCAGTTGCTTATTCCTGTGGCCCCCACGTTTGTTTTCAGGGAGATGGTCAATGATCATGTATTTCACACAGGCCATAGGGTGTCCTCTCTCCACGAAATGCTTCGCAACCGGTTGGTCACTATCACCACTCTGTAAAGCTGCCTTGATTGCTGAGCGGTGTTGTGTTGCTCGTTCTTTGAAAGGACGGATAGTCTTCCCTACATAGTAGTACCCACAAGGGCATCTGATGATATAAATTACATACGGGGTCGTGCACGTCACTGGGTGCTTGATCGGGATGTATTTCCCACTATGAGGATGCCGGAATGCTGTACCAGTGTCCATATAGCTGCACGTGACACAGTTAATGCATCTATAACAGCCCTTCTTGTTAGATCTTAAAAATGATAATTCTGGATGCTGTTTGAGGCCCGTGATATCGGTACGGACTATCAGGTCTTTAATGTTCTTCCCTCGACGAAAACTAGTCATAGGGGTAATATCCTTAAAACTGTGCAAATCTTTGTCCGTACTGACAATGGGCCATAAAGCTTTAGATGCTGATTGTGTGATCCGGCTATTAGTGGAATATGTCATCCTGACATCTTTATCTGCTAACAGTTGCTCACGAGGGATGTTGAGAACCTTCAGTTTGTGTTTCTGTAATAACTTCTCAGGGTATCCACGCTGTATAAATTTCTGTACCATATCGTTCAGTTGTTGATCAAGTATACTGGGATTATTATTAATTCTTGCCACTCTCAACATTTGTGAGTATGGCAAACCAGACCTGAGGGATATAGGGTGATGGCTCAAATATCTAAGCAGTGTGTTCCGGTCTGTTGCTTTATTAAATACCGAGGTGATGAGTTGACCCCTCTCATTGGTTAACTTCACATCCAAATATTCTATTTCATGAAAACTGGCCTTGTATGTGAATTTAATTGGCCCATTTAGATCATTAATAGCAGTCATGAATTGGATGAACGATTCCTCAGTTCCAGACCAGAAGATGATCAAGTCATCTATATACCTCAGGAATAATTTAGCGTGTTGTTGAAAACTGGGGTTCTCATAAAACAATATGCATTCTTGTAAATACATATAGATGTTAGCATATGTCGGTGAGACGTTAGAGCCCATAGAGCACCCCGATACTTGTAGATAATATTGACCATCAAAGAGGAAATAGTTCCTGTGTAGGACAAGAGTCAATAATTGAATGAGAAATGTTACATCCAGACCTTTGTAGTGCTGGTTGTTTGCCAGGAACAGTTCTACTGCCCTAATGCCTTCGTGATGGGGAATCGCAGTATATAAACTTTGGACGTCTAAGGTGCACATCAACATGGAAAACGGTTCTTCTGTGTATTTTTGTATACGTTTTAGAAAACTGGTGGTGTCTTTCACATATGACATTTCATGTATAATGCAAGGCTGTAATAACGTGTCCAAATATTTTGATACTGGCTGATATAAAGAACCCATAGTTGAGACGATGGGACGCCCAGGTGGGAATACAGGATCTTTATGTATTTTTGGTGTAGTATAGAACAACGGTGTTCTTGGACATGTTTGTGTTAGGGCTTTCAGTATCCGTTCAGAGATAACGCCATTAGTTTTAGCTGTATTCAATATAAGATCTAATTCCTGTTTGTATATCTTAACAGGATTAGTAGATAACTTTTTATAAACAGGGACCCCCAGTGACGGAGAAGCCTTGTCGATCGGCCTGGGGGCTTAACCCTATATCTGCAGATATACGCAACTAAGATCTCCGTATAATCTGACTATTATTATGTAGTAATATTATTCACTCGGTGTGCATTAGGGAACACAGTTTTTTTCCTACCCAGAATTACCCCTCCCCTTTTAGCACCTGAGTTACATTACAATCTGATTGAGCAGCTTTCCATTTTGTGTATTGTATATAGAGAGGCATAAATGGGTCAGCATTAGGAGGGATTGCTGACTCCAGAAGTGCCATAGGGGAAGCCAGGGGTATCCCCAGGTAAGCTGGCTCTCAGATGCTGTAGGTGCCATTACCATGTGGCCTTACACTGGGAATTTAACCCAGATATATTTGTAATTATTTATGGGGTGGGTGTGGGGTGCGGTGGCCCCTGTGTCGGTATGGCTGGGCTGCTTCAGGTCAGCACACCCTAACACTTTATTAACACTTATCATTTTTCCTATCACTTTGTATATATTATTTTAATCACACCACTTACATAGCACTTCTGTGCTTCTTATTAACCCCTATTAATTTTCACCTGTGTGCTGACCTGGGGTGGCCGACCTGTGCCGACATCGTGGGGTCCTGCACCCCAGGCCCATACCTAGTATTAGGGACCCCCAGTGACGGAGAAGCCTTGTCGATCGGCCTGGGGGCTTAACCCTATATCTGCAGATATACGCAACTAAGATCTCCGTATAATCTGACTATTATTATGTAGTAATATTATTCACTCGGTGTGCATTAGGGAACACAGTTTTTTTCCTACCTAGAATTACCCCTCCCCTTTTAGCACCTGAGTGACATTACAATCTGATTGAGCAGCTTTCCATTTTGTGTATTGTATATAGAGAGGCATAAATGGGTCAGCATTAGGAGGGATTGCTGACTCCAGAAGTGCCATAGGGGAAGCCAGGGGTATCCCCAGGTAAGCTGGCTCTCAGATGCTGTAGGTGCCATTACCATGTGGCCTTACACTGGGAATTTAACCCAGATATATTTGTAATTATTTATGGGGTGGGTGTGGGGTGCGGTGGCCCCTGTGTCGGTATGGCTGGGCTGCTTCAGGTCGGCACACCCTAACACTTTATTAACACTTATCATTTTTCCTATCACTTTGTATATATTATTTTAATCACACCACTTACATAGCACTTCTGTGCTTCTTATTAACCCCTATTAATTTTCACCTGTGTGCTGACCTGGGGTGGCCGACCTGTGCCGACATCGTGGGGTCCTGCACCCCAGGCCCATACCTAGTATTAGGGACCCCCAGTGACGGAGAAGCCTTGTCGATCGGCCTGGGGGCTTAACCCTATATCTGCAGATATACGCAACTAAGATCTCCGTATAATCTGACTATTATTATGTAGTAATATTATTCACTCGGTGTGCATTAGGGAACACAGTTTTTTTCCTACCCAGAATTACCCCTCCCCTTTTAGCACCTGAGTGACATTACAATCTGATTGAGCAGCTTTCCATTTTGTGTATTGTAACTTTTTATAAACAGACTGATCACTCAATTGACCTAGCGCTCCATGTCTGTACGTAGAAATGTCTTGCACCACGATCGCCCCGCCCTTATCTGCGGGGCGGATAACTACATCATCATAGGAGGCCAGTTTTTTGATTGCTTGACGTTCCCCCTTAGTAAGATTATATCGCTGCGTCGGGTTCTCATGGTTGAATTTATGGATGGAATCATCCAATAATCGTGTGAAACACTTCAAAGATGGATTCAGTACGGGAGGATCATATGAGGATTTAAGCATGCCCCTGCAGAATTTTTCTACTGGATCTGTATTAGAGTTATTGGTCTCTATCCTGCCAGATTTGTCATGAAAATGTTCATGCAGGCGGAGTTTTCTCCCAAATTTATGCATATCAAGGTTCCAGTCGAATTCTGAATGTGGAGTTGTGGGGACAAATGCCAATCCTTTGTTTAATACTGAAATCTCATCTTTTGTTAATGTCCTTGCAGACAAGTTGAATATTACTTGTTTTTCTTTCAAGGAGGGCGTCCTACCCCTCTCCGTTTGACGGCCTCTTCTCGTATGTTGACGTCTGGATTTAGGTTTCCAGTGCGTGTGCATGCTCCTAAAGGGATTCCAGAGCTATTCTTGGTGGGGTCTTCTCCTTCTGATACAACAAAATCACTATCACTCTGAGATGTGCCTGGTTCTGTTCCCTGTTTGGTTCCTCTATAGCCTCTGTGATACCGTTGGTATCTACGATAATTTTTTTGAGGCTCACTCCCACTGAGCCATCTGTATACACTGTTTTCCTCATAATCTTGAACAACTCTTGTACGTTTAAGTTTCTTGAATTTGATGAGATCTGTTCTATATTTGTCACATTGCGCTTGTAATTTGTTGCTCCAATTGCCTGAGGTGTCTTGATGCAATGTCTGCATATGCAGGGCCTCAAAGTCTTTGATTTTAGTTTTTACGCTAGCCAGTTCTTTAGCGGCTTCCTCAACAACTAAAATCATCAGGTCGAATGAGCATTTATTGAGGATGGCTATCCACTTACGGCAAAATTCCTGGTTTTGCCGTCCAATAGTGGGGGTGTTCCTCACCCTAAACCCTCGTGGTATAAATTTGTCCCTGTAATAATCTGACAGGGTCAGGCCGTGCATAGTGTAATCAATCTCATGTCTTTTGTATTTATACAACGTTTGGTACAATTCATCACATGTGTCTATTGCAGTGGCATATTGTGGATCTTCTATAAACAGAATGTTATTAATCTGCTCATCTGTGTAGCTCATAATTTCCCCCAAAGGGACTGCTGAGGGTGGTATTCCTCCATGTGCCATATTGCGTACCACAGCGTGTATAGATGTTTAGGAAAACAGTGTATCAGATCAAATATGCAAAGTCACTTGTTCCAATATACATGCAAAGGTGTAAGTCATACAAACAAAAGATCCATGGTGCCTTGATAAGGATAGAATATGATCCATCCACTATATATTTGCTGTGTCCGGCACTCAAAATATTAAGATTTCTTACCCCGGTGTCCAAGTCCAAAGTGGAGTATCCACTGCTATACCAAACGAAAGGGACGGCACTCAGAGGATTTAAGTGAAAATGCTTGTATTCAAAAAATCATCTTAATTACATCATCATCGACGTTTCGGTGTTCATCTCACCGTCTTCAGGATGTACATGCAATAAATCACCATACATGACAGACAAACATATAGTGTAAACTTACCCTACTTATATACCACATAAACCAATAAACTGCACATGCGGCGGCGGGACCCGGCCAGCGGCTCCATGGCTCGTGGAGGTGACGTGACCCTCGTCCCCGGAAGTCTGCGGGCCACCAGAGATCACGCCCTCTACAGCGTCGTCACGTTGCCCTGGTGACTCAAGAAGCAACTAGCTCAGATAGAGGAGACGCCGTAGCGTCACCATGACTACCTGGGTAGACGCTGTCAGAGCTCCGGCGGTCTGCACACACTAAATAGAATAATGCGCTGTTAAAAAACATACCGATCTAACCGCGATGGATATGTTATTAAAAACAAATGCATATTAGGAAAACATAGTCTACTATACATAATAGGAAAATATTATATTATATAGAGCAACAAGGAAAACCAAAATTACTCCGGTGTGACCCACAATAAATGCTACAGTCTAACATCGGACATATTATGATTCATATATATACAGAAATTATTTTAACACAGGTAACCCAGAAATAGAAATTATAATAATGTGTTCCAACAAATCTTTTCATTTAGTCCCTTAGGTGCCACTGTATCTAAACGTACTATCCATCTCGCCTCCATTATTAGCAGTTGCTTATTCCTGTCGCCCCCACGTTTGTTTTCAGGGAGATGGTCAATGATCATGTATTTCACACAGGCCATAGAGTGTCCTCTCTCCACGAAATGCTTTGCGACCGGTTGGTCACTATCACCACTCTGTAAAGTTGCCTTGATTGCTGAGCGGTGTTGTGTTGCTCGTCCTTTGAAACTGGTACAGCATTCCGGCATCCTCATAGTGGGAAATACATCCCGATCAAGCACCCAGTGACGTGCACGACCCCGTATGTAATTTATATCATCAGATGCCCTTGTGGGTACTACTATGTAGGGAAGACTATCCGTCCTTTGAAAGAACGAGCAACACAACACCGCTCAGCAATCAAGGCAGCTTTACAGAGTGGTGATAGTGACCAACCGGTCGCGAAGCATTTCGTGGAGAGAGGACACTCTATGGCCTGTGTGAAATACATGATCATTGACCATCTCCCTGAAAACAAACGTGGGGGCGACAGGAATAAGCAAGTGCTAATAATGGAGGCGAGATGGATAGTACGTTTAGATACAGTGGCACCTAAGGGACTAAATTAAAAGATTTGTTGGAACACATTATTATAATCACTATTTCTGGGGTACCTGTGTTAAAATAATTTCTGTATATATATGAATCATAATATGTCCGATGTTAGACTGTAGCATTTATTGTGGGTCACACCGGAGTAATTTTGGTTTTCCTTGTTGCTCTATATAATATAATATTTTCCTATTATGTATAGTAGACTATGTTTTCCTAATATGCATTTGTTTTTAATAACATATCCATCGTGGTTAGATCGGTATGTTTTTTAACAGCGCATTATTCTATTTAGTGTGTGCAGACCGCCGGAGCTCTGACAGCGTCTACCCAGGTAGTCATGGTGACGCTACGGCATCTCCTCTATCTGAGCTAGTTGCTTCTTGAGTCTCCAGGGCAACGTGACGACGCTGTAGAGGGCGTGATCTCTGGTGGCCCGCAGACTTCCGGGAACGAGGGTCACGTCACCTCCGCGCGCCATGGAGCCGCTGGCTGGGTCCCGCCGCCGCATGTGCAGTTTATTGGTTTATGTGGTATATAAGTAGGGTAAGTTTACACTATATGTTTGTCTGTCATGTATGGTGATTTATTGCATGTACATCCTGAAGACGGTGAGATGAACACCGAAACGTCGATGATGATGTAATTAAGATGATTTTTTGAATACAAGCATTTTCACTTAAATCCTCTGAGTGCCGTCCCTTTCGTTTGGTATAGCAGTGGACACTCCACTTTGGACTTGGACACCGGGGTAAGAAATCTTAATATTTTGAGTGCCGGACACAGCAAATATATATATATATATATAGGGTGTAGTATGGCTGACCAGCAGTCTCCTGACCGCCGGTCAGCTTACCGACCCCGGGATCCCGGCAGCATACCGAAGCCAGGATGCCGGCGGGGAAGGGTGAGTGCAGCAAGCCCCTTGCGGGCTCGCTGCACTCGCCACGCTGCGGGCTCGGTGGCGACCTACGGTCGCCACGGGTTCTTTTCCCACTCTATGGGTGTCGTGGACACCCATGAGTGGAAATAGTCCCTGTTGGTCGGCATGCCGACCACCGGGATATTGGGGGTCGGGATGCTGGAGGAGGTCATGTGACCGTCGGTCTCCCGACCGTCGGTCACATGAATACCACCCATATATATATATATATATATATATAGCAGAGCCTTGCAGTGCTCTGAATACGTACCTTCCATTTGGAAGTGAACCCTACCACCCACCCCTTCCCTCATGGTAGGGGTGTCTTATTAATAATTTGGGCCCTATTCACAGGCTTCTGAACTAGAGGGATGGTACCAAAAAGTTGGTGTAAAAAATTTCAGTGCTGCAGTTCTGGAGAATGTTCAAAAGGACCTTGTCTGAGACTACAGTATACAGGGAGATATCCCATTCCATAAGAGGAAAATGTAAATTCTGACACAACTTGTTAAGGATCGTTTTTCTTTCTATACCATCTTCTATAATGTCATGTATAATGTTACCACTGTTTCCACCACACTTACAGCGCATCCGGAAAGTTTTCACAGCGCTCACTTTTTCCCTATTTTGTTATATTACAGCCTTATTTCAAACTGGAATAAATATTTTTTTTTCCCTAAAAATTCTACACACAACACACAATACCCCATAATGACAACGTGAAAAAAGTGTTTTTGAGATTTTTGCTAATTTATTAAAAATAAAAAAACTAAGACATCATATGTACATAAGTATTCACAGCCTTTGCCATGAAGCTCAAACTTGAACTTAGGTGCATCCTTGAGATGTTCCTACAGCTTAATTGGAGTCCACCTTTGGTAAATTCAGTTGATTGGACATGATTTGGAAAGGCACACACTTGTCTATATAAGGTTCCACACTTAACAGTGCATGTCTGAGCACAAACCAAGCATGAAGTCTAAGGAATTGTCTGTAGACCTCTGAGACAGGATTGTCTAGTAGGCACAAATCTGGAGAAGGGTACAGAAAAATATCTGCTGCTTTGAAGGTCCCAACGAGCACAGTGGCCTCCATCATCCGTAAATGGAAGAAGTTCGGAACAACCAGGTCTCTTCCTAGAGCTGGCCAGCCGTCTAGACTGAGCGATAGGGGGAGAAGGGCCCTAGTCAGAGAGGTGACCAAGAATCCGATGGTCACTCTGTCAGAGCTACAACATTCCTCTAGAGGAGAGGAGAACCTTCCAGAAGGACAACCATCTCTGCAGCAAGCTACCAATAAGGCCTGTATGGTAGAGTGGCCAGACGAAAGCCACTCCTTAGTAAAAAGCACATGGCAGCCCACCTGGAGACCATGACAAACAAAATTCTCTGGTCTGATGAGACAAAGATTGAACTCTTTGGCGTGAATTCCATGTGTCATGTTTGGAGGAAACCAGGCACCGCTCATCACCAATACCTTACAGTGAAGCATGGTGGTGGCAGCATCATGCTGTGGGGATTTTTTTCAGCTACAGGAACAGGGAGACTAGTCAGGATAGAGGGAAAGATGAATGCAGCAATGTACAGAGACATCCTTGATGAAAACCTGCTCCAGAGTGCTCTTGACCTCAGACTGGGGCGACGGTTCATCATTCAGCAGGACAACAACCCTAAGCACACAGCCAAGATAGCAAAGGAGTGGCTTCAGGACACTCTGTGAATGAGAAAAAAAGCATTTTGTTTCCCCCAGCACCCTGAATGATAGCAGTAACCTGATATAAATTGCACACAATATTAGAATTCAGAGATCTTGGTTACATATATTTGTGCAAATATATGATTAAGCCTCCAAGCAGCATCAAGGCCTCTCTGTATATTGGGGATCCCTAGCACTATATCTAGGTGCAGGGTGTGGCACCACAAAAATCAGCATAAGCCAGAATGCCCAGGGCAGCATACCAGTGAAAAAATTATAGTGTTAATAAATTAGTGTTAGGAAGCCGAAGTTATAAAGAAAGTGATACAAAAATGAGATGTAATTAAAATAAGAAATAGTGTTAAAGAAATTAGTAAGTGATAAGTGTTAATAGAATGTAAAGGTATGCCCCACTGAAGCCATCCAGCTCAGCCAGTCCGGAGGCACCACACCCCACACCTCCATCACCCCAATCTGGGTCTATGATTACCCAGCAAAGAGCCACATGATAAATTGGTGGTCCCTAGTGCTATATGTGTCAACTCTGTGAATGCCCTTGAGTGGCCCAGCCAGCAGAGCCGGCCATAGGTATAAGCAAACTAGGCAATTGCCTAGGGCATTTGATATGCCTAGGGGCAACAGCAGCTTCTGCTGATTAAAATGATATGCGACATGCCTATATTTTGTGTGTACCATTTCATATGCAGATACAGCCACAGTCTCACGCTGTATATAGGCATGCTACATATCATTTTAATCAGCAGAAGCTGCTTATGCATCGTAGCCACATAGCAATGCAAATAAGATGCATTTTCATTAAAAAAAGGTGCCCAACGTTAGCATTGAGGCAAGATTTATGAGGACACTTCTGTACGCAAGCAGAGGCAGAGGTCACAGTGTTAGTGGCAGTGTGAGTGCTGTGTGCATGTGAGTGGGTTGGTTGTGCAGTATTGTTTGGAATATGTGTAAGGAGCATTATGTGTGTTATATAAAAATGCATTAATAATGTGCAACATGTGTAAGCGGCACTATGTATAAGGGCATTAATAATGTGCGGCATATGTGTAACAGGGTAGTACTGTATGTGTGTCATTATGTGTATAAGGGCATTAATAATGTGCGGCATATGTGTAAGGGACATTATTTGTAAAAGGGCATTAATGAAGGTTGTCAAAATGTGTAAGGCGCATTATGTTTATAAGGACATTAATAATGTGTCTCATATGTGTAAGGGGCGTTGCTGTGTGGAATTATGTGTATAAATGCATTACTAATGTGTGGCATTATGTGTATAAGGTGCTGTATGTGGCATTGCGTATAAAAAGGGCACTACTGTGTCGTCTAATGTGAATAAAGAGCAATAGGGTGTGGTGTAATGTGAATAAGGAGCAATTCAGTGTGATGTAATGTGAATTAGGGGCTCTACTGTGAGGAGTAACTTTTAAGGTAAAGTAGTACTACTGTGGGATTTAATATGAATTATGGACACTATCGCATGATCAAATGTGAATAAAGTTGCAGTACTGTGTGGGGTAATTGGAATTGGGGTTACTATTGTGTGGCCATGCCCCTTGCCAGCAAAAATACACCCCTTTTTGGTCTGTGCGCCAAATGTGCGAACTGTTCCTATTTAAAATATAGGGGGTACAAACACCTAAATAAGGACTGCTACGGGTGAGGGGTGATAGTGCTGGTAAAGAGGTGCAAGGTCAGAGGCGGAACCAGCTGTTGTGCTAGGGGGCACCAGCCAAAATCTTGCCTAGGGCATCATATTGGTTAGGGCCGGCTCTGCCAGCCAGAGCCCAGACTTGAATCCGATTGATCTGGAGAGATCTGAAAATGGCTGTGAACCAACACTTCCCATCCAACCTGATGGAGCTTGAGAGGTGCTGCAAAGATGAATGGGCAAAACTGCCCAAAGATAGGTGTGCCAAGCTTGTGGCATTATATTCAAAAAGACTTGAGGCTGTAATTGCTGCCAAAGGTGCACCAACAAAGTATTAAGCAAAGGCTGTGAATATTTATGTACATGTGATCTCTTAGTTTCTTATTTTTAATAAATTCGCGAAAATCTCAAAAACACTTTTTTCACGTTGTCATTATAGGATATTGTGTGTAGCATTTTGAGGGAAAAAATGAATTTATTCCAGTGTGGAATAAGGCAGTAAATGTGGAAAAAGTGAAGCGATGTGAATAGTTTCCGGATGCACTGTATCTTTTCTTATGTTAATAAGTAAAAAAGTCATAGTGTTTATTTAACCCCGCAATAACACCATTTTGTGAGAGTTTTCCTGTATTTTTAAAGTGGCAATCATTTACATGGCAAAATCAACCTGGTTTTGCCATTTAAATGATTGCCTTACTAAGGGGGTAATTCCAAGTTGATCGCAGCAGGATTTTTGATAGCAATTGGGAAAAACCACGTGCACTGCAGGGGAGGCAGATATAACATGTGCAGAAAGAGTTAGATTTGGGTGGGTTATTTTATTTCTGTGCAGGGTAAATACTGGCTGCTTTATTTTTACACTACAAATTAGATTGCAGATTGAACACACCCCACCCAAATCTAACTCTCTCTGCACATGTTATATCTGCCTCTCCTGCAGTGCACATGGTTTTGCCCAATTGCTAACAAAAATCCTGCTGCGGTCAACTCAGAATTACCCCCTTAATCCCAAGTGATATAAAAGCATTTACCATAGAGCAGCAATTCGGGGATATTCCTCTCTATAATGTTCTCACAAACAGTGTCTTGAAATCAACCTTCACGCCCTCTTCAATCCGGGATACATTACTTAGGGAGTTCCACACCACCTGACATGCTCGACTTCAAGACACCACTTGTGAGTGTATTGTAGAGGGGGCATCCCTGAACTCTTGTCTTATGGTGAAGATTTCCATACCATTTAGGATTAAGTGATGACATGCTTATGTGAAGGATACACCTGATTCCAAGGCACTGTTTGTGAGTACGTTGTAGAGTGGGCTATCCCTTAATTGCTGCTCTATGGTGAATCCTTTTATATCGCTTGGGATTAAGTGAGGACACATTGATATTTAAAATATACACTTGTGAGTGTTATGGATTGGGGGTCTACCCAGTATATTGCATTTCAAATGATTGGATGTGGACACCACGTATGGTGATTGACATTCTATGTGCATCACCCCAATATTATTACACAAAGGCTGTGTTTTCTGTTTCTTTCCTTTATGTTATGACTCACCTGTGATCCAACTGAAGACAAAAGATGCCCTTACCCTGAATAAATCAACCAGGGGAGTAAAATTTCCTTTTATTCTTGTTTCAAGCGCCTATGTTGGTCATAAATATTTTTTGTTTCCAATACTGAGCAATACAATGACCACCAAACAATACTGAGAGCATTTCAGTAACTGCTATACACTGTTTAAATAATTTTTGTGACCACCAGACAGTATGGAGAGAATTTTTGTGACCGCCATATAATAGAGACCATTAGTGCCCATCATATAATGCAAAGCATTGCAGTGCCCACCATATAATTCAGAGAATGCTGCAGTGCCTGCCATAGAATGCAGTTCTGCAGTGGCAGCCATATAATATAGAGTGTCGCAGTAATGCAGAGGGCATTGCAGTGACCTCCATATCATGCAGAGAGTTTTGTAGTGCCTACCATAACCACCTGCCCACACACCCACCCACTCTACGTCCATGAATTCTGCCTGTAGTTACAGACTTATATATACAGAGTTACACATATATAGTTACACAGACATATGTATACATTTACACAAACATATTTACAGAATTACAAATATATATAAGTTTACACAGACATATATACTTGCACAAATACATATATACAGTTACTCCAACACGTATACACAGACACATATACAGTAGTTACACAGACACACATATACACAGACACAAAATACTATCCCTCATACTGTACGTTAGATATTGACATGTTACACTGCAGGTTCAGGGCTGGGTAGCCTCTCCCCCTTCTGGGACATTGGCACCTTCTTCTGTCCTTTCTTATGATCATTGAGGAAAGCCCCTTGAACGAGTGGAGGACCCGGAACATATGCCCTCGGAGACCCCTTACTGTGAGCCACAATTTTCAGTGTGACTGCAAGCAGCTACTCCATCCTTATCTGGGAAGCGGAGCTTCTGCTTGTCTGGAGTGCCTGGCTGGGAGGTGAGATAAGAGTAGTAGGAAGAGGCGGAGCTGCTTAGGCTGGTACAGTCACACAACTTAGAAGGGGAGCAGGGGAGAAGTGTTTCTACAGATAGCGCAGGCTGCGGCTAACAAGAGCTGCAACCGTCGCAGGCATCAAATGAATGATGCTTGAACAACACCATCGCTGCCAGTGACCTGAGCTGAAAGTTGGCTAGGACAACGGAATAGAGGTGCCCCCTTCACGGCTGGAGTCTGGCAACTGACTCCATTGTCTCCGACAGTTCAGCCCCTGAGCCTGATTCCAAGTTGCATATATTGCAGATTTTGCGCCCAAATAGCAGGTCTGGATTAAGGGGGTAATTCAGAGATGGGTGCAGATCTGGCTTCCGCAGCAAGATCTGCGTCCATCTACTCACATGCTGGGGGCTGCCCAGCACAGGGCATGGCCGCCCAGCATGTGTGTGGCACTGCCCTCCTATGTGTTTGCAATTTAATTGCGAACACATCGATTTGAGGTCAACTCCTGCCTGACAGCTTGGCTGCGCTGCAGGTGGTCCGGTGCCATTTTTTTCTCGGAGTGATTGCATGTGATGTCACGCAGCAACCCTGAAAATGCTCTGGTCACACCTGCAATGTGCATACCACGCCCGCGAAAACACCACATTGACACCCCTGAAAGTCACTGCTGTCAATCACTGAGCGGCTGCAGCCACATGGTGAAGGGTTGCACACGCACACTATGTCCAGTGCTTGTGTGCAGACCCGATGGACGCAGATGCTGCATGCAAACGTAGTGGCTGCATCCACCTTTGAATAAGCCCTAAATCCTGGGGGGCCTGGGCCACATAAAAGAGGGGTCCCCGCCCCCAGGTCACTTACAGCCCTCTCTTTTCTCCTTTCTCTCCTCTGGTCGGGAATTTGCCGACATCTCATGAAACCTGATAACTCCTGTGTCTCTGTCTGCACTGCACACTGTACTGCTTGCATTCTGGCTTCCTGGGTATTTCTTCTGCACAAAAGGGAGAGCCGGTGATGTCAGTATGCTCCGGCTGGGGGGCCAAATAGTCAATGTTTTTCAGTTGCTTCTAAGTCTCTACAAAGTTGGTGTACATACCCAATCATTGGTAATGTATTAGCTTTCTTGGGCTGAAACTGGGTGGTGGCTATTCAAGCGCACTAGGATGGTTCATCTTATGTCTTATGAGGGTATTATAGGAGTGTTGCGGATCGGGTCGAGAGCTCAGACTCTTTATTGCCCACATTGTATTTTCGATGGTGCAACCAATGGTTGCGTCTAAGAACGTGCAAAGTCTGTGTCTCAGTCCTTACTTAAAGTCACAAATGTGACTACAACAAATAAACTCTAAGTTGGTGGTTGCAATGTGTGTGCAACTCTGAATTAATTCTTAACTATCACAATATTAGATGAAATCTGCATCCAGCTACAATATGCCTCTGCCTCCAGGTTCCAACGGCTGTAACAGAGGATGTTCTCATCTCTGAATTTCTCATCCTTTTGAGTAACAAGATTTTTGAACTAAAATATTTATGGTTTTTTATATACTTCAAAAGGAAGAGGGCTTATACTGGCCAAGTATTTGATTTTTGTTTTGATCCTTTCTGATTTGTTTGTTCCCTTTTGTGTTATGCTATAGCTGCACAAAATCAAACCAAATGTTTTCAACAATATGAAAGGGGAAAGTTAAATTGGAACACAGCATCTAAACTGAAAAATTGTAGCCACAAATTATAACAAAAACAATAACTGAAGAGTTAACAATAGCACATAATAATAATAATAATAATAATAATAATAATAGTTGTTGTTATTATTATATATAAATATACACTGTTCAAAAAAATAAAGGGAACACTTAAACAACACAATGTAACTCCAAGTCAATCACACTTCTGTGAAATCAAACTGTCCACTTAGGAAGCAACACTGATTGACAATTAATTTCACATGCTGTTGTGCAAATGGAATAGACAACAGGTGGAAATTATAGGCAATTAGCAAGACACCCCCAATAAAGGAGTTGTTCTGCAGGTGGTGACCACAGACCACTTCTCAGCTCCTATGCTTTCTGGCTGATGTTTTGGTCACGTTTGAAAGCTGGCGGTGCTTTCACTCTAGTGGTAGCATGAGACGGAGTCTACAACCCACACAAGTGGCTCAGGTAGTGCAGCTCATCCAGGATGGCACATCAATGCGAGCTGTGGCAAGAAGGTTTGCTGTGTCTGTCAGCGTAGTGTCCAGAGCATGGAGGCGCTACCAGGAGACAGGCCAGTACATCAGGAGACGTGGAGGAGGCCGTAGGAGGGCAACAACCCAGCAGCAGGACCGCTACCTCCGCCTTTGTGCAAGGAGGAACAGGAGGAGCACTGCCAGAGCCCAGCAAAATGACCTCCAGCAAGCCACAAATGTGCATGTGTCTACTCAAACGATCAGAAACAGACTCCATGAGGGTGGTATGAGGGCCGACGTCCACAGGTGGGGGTTGTGCTTACAGCCCAACACCATGCAGGACGTTTGGCATTTGCCAGAGAACACCAAGATTGGCAAATTCGCCACTGGCGCCCTGTGCTCTTCACAGATGAAAGCAGGTTCTCACTGAGCACATGTGACAGACGTGACAGAGTCTGGAGACGCCAAGGAGAACGTTCTGCTGCCTGCAACATCCTCCAGCATGACCGGTTTGGCAGTGGGTCAGTAATGGTGTGGGGTGGCATTTCTTTGGGGGGCCACACAGCCCTCCATGTGCTTGCCAGAGGTAGCCTGACTGCCATTAGGTACCGAGATGAGATCCTCAGACCCCTTTTGAGATCATATGCTGGTGCGGTTGGCCTTGGGTTCCTCCTAATGCAAGACAATGCTAGACTTCATGTGGTTGGAGTGTGTCAGCAGTTCCTGCAAGACGAAGGCATTGATGCTATGGACTGGCCCGCCCGTTCCCCAGACCTGAATCCAATTGAGCACATCTGGGACATCATGTCTAGCTCCCTCCACCAACGCCACGTTGCACCACAGACTGTCCAGGAGTTGGCGGATGCTTTAGTCCAGGTCTGGGAGGAGATCCCCCAGGAGACCATCCGCCACCTCATCAGGAGCATGCCCAGGTGTTGTAGGGAGGTCATACAGGCACGTGGAGGTCACACACACTACTGAGCCTCATTTTGACTTGTTTTAAGGACATTACATCAAAGTTGGATCAGCCTGTAGTGTGTTTTTCCACTTTAATTTTGAGTGTGACTCCAAATCCAGACCTCCATGGGTTAATAAATTTGATTTTCATTGATAATTTTTGTGTGATTTTGTTGTCAGCACATTCAACTATGTAAAGAACAAAGTATTTAATAAGAATATTTCATTCATTCAGATCTAGGATGTGTTATTTTAGTGTTCCCTTTATTTTTTTGAGCAGTGTATATATCTACGGTATATGAATATGTGTATATATGTATATATATATATATATATATATATATATATATAGTAGTGGTAATAAACGGCACTCTGGAATACAACCAGTTTGGCTGAAAATACGGTCAATGTTTCGGAGACCTTTGTCAGGACATATAAAAATAGACAATGTAACTTACATACCTTAAATAGTAAAACCCAAGTGCTCAAACGGAGTCCGCTCCCGCTTCACGGCGTAATCCCGCTGACGTCACCAGAAGTGATCTCACATCGGCATCATCAGTCAGCTGGCCTGAAACTGTGTCTCCTGTTCATTTAAGTCTCTATGAATGCTAGCTTGTCTCTTTTGCTATATATATATATATATATATATATATATAAAATACACCTTTTTCACTTGCCTTGGGAAGCAGCACCTCACAGTAGTACCCCTGTTAGTAGGAACAGTAGAAATGTAGACAAATGGACACCAGAGGGCGCTAGATAGTCAAAGGCAATTGCCCGTAATAAAGTCCTTAAATTATTAAGAAGGCAAATTGTCCAAGTGTGTTCCTATAGGACTTGGGGTATATGTTGAGATTTTTAGATCAACGCTTGATTATACTCAGCCGAGTGTTTTTCCTGAAAGATACTCTCACACCAGAAAACATAGACACCCAAGATATGGCACAAAGCCTTGAATCAGTAAAACATCTGATGTTTATTTATAACATCCAACATAAAATTGGATATAAAATGATTTTCACATTATCTACAAGGTGTTTTTTAGGAACCAATGATACACCGGGACAGATGTAAAAACAAGTGCAACTGACCACCCCAGGGTGTGAGCTCAGTGTGGGGACTCTCCAATGTAAGCAGGGTATCCTAATCACCTTTCTAACCCTGCGCGTTTTGTCCTTTATCAGGACTTCCTCAGGGGTAAGATCTTTAAAGAGATTTAAAAGGTGTCATAAATGTACAATTTATGTGTTATTACATGGTGAAGGGTATAATAAAGAAGGTCATCAACATATAAACCAAAATGTATGATAAAATAAGTAGCTATGGTTCCCACCAAAATAGGCTGTAATAGTATTGCCTAAATAAGGGAAAACACATAAGGCTATAATTATGTTGAGGAATGGTAATTCCATGGCAACTGGTGATTTTAGTATGTATCAGAATACCATGTAACATACCAAAAGGGAAAAGCTGGATAACTTCACTGGCCAAAAGAGGATTTTTTTGTGTGTGAATTGTACAATCTAAGTGCATGAATTAAAAAATTAGACGAAAAATAATATCAAATAATTTTCAGTTATTTTAAATTATTTTCAGAGGGAAAATTTCCCTTTTCTGTACGTACCCCAATAATGTGGTTATTAGAGAAATGGTGGGATTCTAATTCCCATTCAAACCCACTGGTCAAACACGTCTCAGGGGATCAGGTCGTACCTACATAAATAAGGATTGTTTTCATCAAAAATATGACTATTAATTCCATAATGACATAATAGGATTATATACAAATAATCTTATTTTTTTTAGAAAACATTAGTGCTTCAATTAGTTTACAGAATTTATATATAAATAATCTTATTTTTTAGAAGACATTAGTGCACAATTAGTTTACAGAATTTATATACAAATAATCTTATTTTTTAGAAGACATTAGTGCACAATTAGTATACAGAATGTATCCAACAAGTTCGCAAATAATTTAGTATAATAAGGACTCAGTTCAGGAATTTCCAAATCAAGAATATACGTACATATACATGTGTATGTCCACAGAGGTCCCATCTCCTAGGTGTCTGCAGTGAAAGTGAGGGCTTGCTGCCCTTGTTGAATATTTATAGTGAATGACCTGTTACATAATTTCCTGTACTCAGAGGTGGGTGATTCTATCACAATTACTATTATATGGTGTTTTATGTTCCTAATAAAATATAGGATGGCACCCAAATATATCCAAATAGAGACCGAATATAGGGATGCTGTTAATTTAGTATGGAACCTAATAGACCCCTCAAGTTAAAAAAAAATGGGTTTCCCGCTAATAAACTGGACTTCCAGAAGAGTTAATTAGGTGGAACGCACATCTGCGTTCCACCAGCGCTTTCTATAGACCAGTGGGAGGCAGGTCCTCACTCACGCTGTCATCATATCCGGTTCTGGAAATCACACTGCGTTCCACCTAACGCTTCCGGCTTTTCGGATCCGATACCTGGGTGGAACGCAAGCTGCGCTCCACCCAGCATTTCCGGTTACTGACTTCCATGTCCGACGCTACACATATTTTAGCTGAGGGAACACAGATCCGTGTTCTCACTGCTAAAATATTGGTAAAATGTACCTGCCAATATAGGACTATTTATCTATATACTGCTCCAACTATATTAATCCATTTTTTAAAGTGTTTATTAATTTATAGTGCATATTAAAATATTTATATTTTCATATTTTTACAATGCATGTCTGGTTTGTTTAAATTTTGAATTTTTTTTGAACCAAACAAGACACAAATCATATCCAAAAAAATATTTAATACTGTGCCATATTTAGTGAAATATATTAGTTAATTACCTATGTTCAAAACTAAATGGGAACATATACATTATTCTCATTAGGTTTATTTGTATAGTGATAAATATTATAATGCTGATAGATATTTTAGATATATTAGTACTGAAAGTGTTACGTGTAGGTTTCAATTTAGATGTGACTGTTCTAAGAGTTCTATACATGTTCAAATTAGCGTAACATATAATATGGAATCCCGAACCGTCTTCATTGTTTACAAATATACAACACATTTGACAAAAAGATCCTTTTATTACAATTGAGATATTTTACAAACTGCTTTCGCCAGTGAATCCTTTCAATACAATTAGAGTATATATAGCAGTACAGCAAAACAAAATAATCCACACATTTAAAATAAAATTCAAAAGGGATTAAAGGAATGATACCACATGAATTCCCTCATTTAATCCACCTGGATAGAGGGTATTGAGGGTATAAATCCAAAAGGACTCACATATAGAGAGGGATAATTCTCTATTACCCCCTCCCCCTCCAATTTGGTTTTACATGCTCAAAAATTGTGAATGTTAAGTCTTTTACTTCTCATCTATGTAACTCTAAAAAATGACGTGGTAAACTATGTGTCCTTACCAGTGGCGGAACAAGCAAGCGGTGGGCCCAGGTGCGACAAAATACTTTGCCCCCCCCCCCTACCCCCTCATCCCATCCAAGTCCACCCCTCACCCCCCTGGAGAGGATCTGGCGAGGGGGACCTGCTCAGGGCCAGAGAAATGGATACCTAGCAACAGTGCCGTAACTAGACATTTTAGCACAGTGTGCAAGAAACGGGATCGGAGCCCCACCCCTGCATGCAAAGCAGGGGCAGTGCGCGCCTTAGGCGCGCGCAAAAATACATAGGGGCGTGGCTTCATGGGGAAGGGGTGTGGCCACAAAATAATACCAATTCATAAAACGGTGCACAGTAGTCTCCATTATTCAACTTACGCTGCACAGTAGCACCACTACACCAGGTAGAGACCCTTTTACACCTTACGGCGGACAGATTCCCCTTTTTACACATTAAGGCAGACAGCGTCCCCCTTTTTACACATAACGGCAGACAGCGTGCCCTTGTTACAGATTATGGCAGACAGCGTGCCCTTGTTACATATTACGGCAGACAGCGTGCCCTTTTTACACATTACGGCAGGCTGGCAGATTCCCCCTTTTTACACATTACGTCAGACAGTCCCCCTTTTGCACAGAAAGAAAGAAAGAAAGAAAGAAAGAAAGAAAGAAAGAAAGAAAGAAAGAAAAAGAAAGAAAGAAAAGATTATACTTACTGTCTCCGCTGGCAGTCAGGTTCCTCGGTGCAGCTTGATGGCGGATGATGATCCCGGGCAGGGGAGAAGAAGGAGGAGGGAGGTGGAGGAGGGAGCCGCAGCAGCGCAGTGTAATTGGTGTAGGCGCTGCTGCTGCTGTCCCTTTCCTTCACCATAGGCTGTCCTCCACCGCTGTAAATGCTGGGATGTGCTTCCCAGCATTCACAGCGGCGGAGGGCAGCCTATGGTGAAGGAGAGGGACAACAGCAGCAGCGCCTACACCAATTACAGAAAGAAAGAAAGAAAGAAAGAAAGAAAGAAAGAAAGAAAGAAAGAAAGAAAGAAAGAAAGAAAAAGAAATATACTTACTCTCTCCACTGGCTCAGGCTCCTCGGTGCAGCTTCTGGCAGAGATCACGATTCCCGGGCAGGAGACGAGGAGGAGGAGGGAGGTGGAGGAGGGAGCCGCAGCAGCGCTGTGTTATTGGTGGAGGCTGCTGCTGTCCTAGTCCTTCACCATAGGCTGTTCTCCGCCGCTGTGAATGCTGGGATGCGCTTCACAGCGGCGGAAGACAGCCTATAGTGAAGCAGAGGGACAGTTAGGAGCTGATTGGTTGGTACTTTATCTCCAACCAAGGCTTAGTAAATAGGCCCCCTAGCTCCCAGACCATGCTGTATAATTGCACTGCTATAGCACAGGAGGCACTTACTGCCTGACATGCCTGTAACCCCCCATATACAGCAGGGGGAGGCAGCCTGTGGCGCTACACATCCCAGCATGCCCTAACCAGAACACTGCGGCAGGGGATGCTGGGCTATGGAGTACCACAGGTCGCCTGCCCCTGATACACAGTATGAGTGAGATAAGAAGCTGCACACGTGATCAGCGCCGATAACACAGGACATTACCTGCTGCTGCCAGTAACCGGGAGGAGGCTGCACACAACTTCCTGCTTGGGCGGGGCCTGGAATCCAGTTTAGTGCAGCCACATCCGGCCTGTGCGTTCCACCTTACTTACTAGCCGACACGAAGGGAAGGAGGAGGAGGGAGGTGGAGGAGGGAGCCGCAGCAGCGCTGTTTTATTGGTTGGTTTTATTGGTTGAGGCACTGCTGCGGCTCCCTCCTCCACATCCCTCCTCCTCCTTCCCCTCGTGCCGGCTGCGCTCCTCTCCGGGCGGCTGTGTGCTGCGGGCAGCGGTTCCCCGCAGCACACAGCGGCATGTAATGAGTCAGTTTGACTCATTACATGCTTTGGGCCCCTGGACAGTGGCGGGCCCCAGTGCAACGCACTGGTTGCACTGGCGGTAGTTCCGTTGTTTTTTATGTTTCGTAAATGCTCCTGTATTCAAAGTTTTACCCTTTGTTTTCCCCATATATGCTAGACTGCAAGTACACTGGACTCTATAAACTACATAAGTGGTGTTACAGGGAGACTGCTTCCCTTAAAGAGTATTTTAAACCTGTATCCAACTGCCATTGGAATGGTTTCTTCTCCATATGTTTGCAACAGATGCATTTTCCACATGGGAAACAGCCTGCTACTTTAGTCAAGAAGGGAACACGGTCATTGTCATTGGTCATGGATTTCAATCTACTTGGGGCCAACATTTGTTTCAAATTCGGGTCCCTTTTGAAGACTAAATTAGGTTTTTCAGGAAGATTAGGGCCCAAAATCATGTCCTTCAAGAGGATGTACCAATGTTTGTTCAACACTTTCTTAATGGTGTTACTATCCCTATTGAATTGTGTGATAAATGGTTTATTATTCCATGTCTAATTTTCTACAGTGGCCGATTTCTTATCTGTCAGTTCCTTTCTCAAATGAACAGAGGCTTTCTCTCCAGAGAAATTTTTTTAACATGGTGACTGCTGAAAGAAGTCTTCCATGTTGCTACAGTTTTTTCGTAATCTCAAGAACTGGGAATAAGGTACATTGTTCTTCCAAGGTAGGTGATGGGAAATGGATGCAGGGATGAAGCTATTTGCATCTACCTCCTTGTAAATGTGTGATGGTTCTAATAGTACCATCCGTATTCCCTTCCAAAATCAGATCTAAATAATCAATTGAACTCTTATGTAGTTTATGAGTAAACTGTAAATTAAAGTTGTTTTGTTAGAATACAGAACAAATTTTTCAATGCTCCATAAGTCCCCATGCCACACCAATATCAAATTGTCGATGTATCGACAGTTGAACTTGATATGCTTAAAAGGCGTACCATACACAGGGCCGGTGCTACCATTAGGAAGCTTTAGGCAGCTGCCTACTGGAGAGCGGCAGGCTCCTGCTGAACCGGTTTTACTTACAAATTATGTTATGCTGGGCTATCCTAGTGGCTTCCGTGGCGCTTGTCTGGCCAGCTGCAGCCACCTCGCCCGCTCTGCTGAGGGACACCAGACGCAACCGCCTGGCAACAAGCAGGAACAACCGCGGCACCCGTTCACTTCTGCCGCCACATAGGCTAGAGCTCAGCCAGGCTGCGCCGCTGCGGTATACTTAAAGCATTTGGGGCGATGCTGCTGTGTCTCTATACTGGCCTGACAGGCAGCAGTGGATTCGTTCTCTCCTTCCTCGCCCTGCAGCAGCCCCTCTCAAGGCCGTAGGCAGGGAGGGTCGGTCACTGCCCTCAGCCGCCCACTGTTTGCCGCAAGCTGCTGGCGGCCACCCGCCTGCTCCCGGCTTCATTGTATCTGCCTGACCCCGGCCAGCTCCACTTTCTGCCCCTGCAACCTCAGTGTGCAGACAGGAGAGATGGGCCAGTATTTACTAAAAATCCGAGTTTGGTCGAATTGTGTTTTTTTTCCTAAGTCCCAATCCGGGAATTCACTAAGCACCAATCTCGGCAGTGTCTGGTCTATTCGTAATGGTTTGAATGACAACGTCCCGAAATACGAATGAATAGACCATCGGTCAAACGCGGTTGTTATTTCATAGAATACGGGAATTCACTATTCATTCGTATTTGGGTGTTAGTCTCTGAGGGCTCAAATGCGGTCGTATTTTTTTGCGATTCGATAAAAAAAGCGGCAAAAAAATAGACCTGCTTTTTTCAGTCGTGTTTACATGTGTTGCAAATAAAAAATCACTCACACCTAAATTAGGATGCCTATAACAGGATGTTAGGCCCATTTCAATACACCTACACTCAGAAATGGCAGCAGGACTGTGGGCCAGTGATCTTTTGTGTGCTGTGGGATTCTTCAGACTCAGACATCAGCCTGTAAGTACCCAGGGCAAAGAAACTGAACATGGTCAGCAGGTTGTACAGGTTCCGTGGAGGCTACGCAGGCCTCGTTTTTTAGGGGGCGTTTAAACTTGAACGCATTGTTCGATGGAAAGGTCATACAGATGTTCCGTCTAAATCGTAACAACATTTTCTGTCTGTATGACCTTGTCAAACTGAGCCTAGACCCTGAGACAGCACGCTCTCGCCCTGTCTCAGGCCTGCACAAACTCCTGGCTGTGTTGCACTTTATGGCTACTGGCAGCTTTCAGGCTGTGTCTGGGGATGTCATAGGAATCTCACAGCCCTCATTTTTAAGGATCTTATCACAGGTGATGTATACCTAACAACCTCTTCTGTTTTGTGTTTGTTTTAATTTCTCGGTGGCCAGTTCTGTCCTAAAATCTCAAGTTTATTGTTCTTTAAAATGTTCACACAGGTTTTGGCTGTTTTGCAGCCCCACATCGAGGCCTCAATCTGCTTCCCTACCCAGGAGTCTCAGTGGCATGCCGTCAGGGTAGATTTCTATGAACTGGCTGGCATGCCCAATGTGCTTGGAGCCATAGATTGCACACACATTCAGCTGAGACCACCTAGGGGCAGGCAGCACATATATACAAACCGCCATTTTGAACACTCCACAAATGTGCAGGTGGTTTGTGATGCAAATCTCAAAATAATGAGTGTTGTTGCTGGTTACCCTGGGGGCTGCCATGACTCCTTCATCCTCAGTCAGTCATCCCTCTTTGATAAGTTTGAGGATGGACAAATGCCAGATGGATGGCTGCTGGGTATGTAATTTGATATGTGTAGGCTTGCGTATACTTTGTCCAAATACAGGTAAAGATGTATTAACCTGTAGAAGGCATAAGGAAGTGAGAAACCAGTGATCTGTGCAAGGTGATAAAGGCACCAGCCAATCTGCTCCAATATGTAAATTAACATTTAGGATCAGATTGTCTGCTGCCTTTATTACCTTGCACATATCACTGGTTTTTCACTTCCTTATGCCTTCTACAGGTTAATACATCTGCCCCACAGTGTGTTACTTATGTGTTGCTGTATCTTAACATGAATCACGTTACTATATCTGTCTTTTAGGTGATGGAGGATATGGCTGTTTCTCTTGGCTTCTAACTCCATTGTCCCGACCTGATACCCCTGCTGAACACAATTACAATAATGCACATAAGTCCACGCGGAATGTGATAGAAAGATGTTTTGGTGTGCTGAAATCTAGGTTTCGGTGTCTGGATAAGTCTGGTGGCCATTTGTTGTATAGTCCCTCCAAGGTGACTCAAATTGTGTTCTGCTGCTGATTTCTTCATAACATGTGTTTGCAACAACATCTGCCACATGTTGAGGAGGAGGAGGAGGAAGAAAGCAGCCAGCAAGCAGAGGAATTAGAGACATCTGTTGATATTTGGAGTACTGATGTAGGGAGGCAGGTTAGGCAACAGATCATCAATCGCTATTTCTAAGGTAAGCTTGGTTTGCTTATTTCATTTGTTGTGTCTTCATAAATAGATGTTTTTTTATGGTCAAAATCCATTACTCAGAATGTGTCTGTCTCCTTGACACATACAAACATACCCTCGCTATATGATAAACAAATGTTGCATGTGTATTGTGTGCCTTTTTAATATCAAAACAACAGATTATGAGTGGCATGCATTAAGTCTGGATAAGTGTTCGAAATCTTGTAGTGCTAATTTCTTACAAGCCCACATCATCCATTTAGTATTTCACTTTATCATTGTGTGTAATGTCCTAATGCACAGGTTCACAAACTCAGCCCTCAGGACCACACACAGTGCATGTTTTTCTCGTAACCCAGTAGAAGCACAGGTGTATGAATTACTCACAGACATATGTTAAAAGGTTCACAGGTGGAGCTAATTATGTCACTTGTGATTCTGTGAGAAGACCTGCAAAACATGCACTGTGTGGGTTCCTGATGGTCGAGTTTGAGAACCTGTGTTCCCAAAAAACACTCCTCAACATATAGTATGTTTGCCTTGAGGAATACATGTGTCCCTATGTGTGATGCACCGTCATATTTAAGACTCACAAACTTACTGTAATCAGGAATAATTTATTTCCTAATGTTTGATGCTGTAAAGTTGATGATGTGTAAGTAAATACACAGTTTGCCACACATATACATTTTTATAAACAGTTTTTTTTTAAAGTACATATTTGTTTGTTTCAGCATCATGTGTAAAAACATGCTTAATATTTTTTAACACACACAAACCTGTACCAACAATACTGACATTTATTTGGACAATGTTTTTCAAACAAAACAAAGGCAACATATTACAAGCTTTTTACGACACTCAATTGTGTACATCTTGTAATGTTGTATAGATAAGATAGCTAAGATATGTATCACTAACATTGTAATTTGGATTGTCTGCAGGCAAAGAGAATGATTGGAATCTAGAAAGAGTAATGAATAGAAAAAAATCAAGTGGTCAGTTTACTTCCTGCTAAAGACATTCTGCCTGGCTGGCAATTATTGTATCTGCAGGCAAAGAGAATGATTGGAATCTAGAAAGAGTAATGATTAGAAAAAAATCAAGTGGTCAGTTTACTTCCTGCTAAAGACATTCTGCCTGGCTGGCAATTATTGTATCTGCAGGCAAAGAGAATGATTGGAATCTAGAAAGAGTAATGATTAGAAAAAAATCAAGTGGTCAGTTTACTTCCTGCTAAAGACATTCTACCTGGCTGGCAATTATTGTATCTGCAGGCAAAGAGAATGATTGGAATCTAGAAAGAGTAATGATTAGAAAAAAATCAAGTGGACAGTTTACTTCCTGCTAACATATATGTGTGGCTCCATCAACATTTTCCTCCTCCAATACCCAAAAAAAATGAAAAGGAATAAATGTGCGTACTATTTTTTACAATTAATTTGGTCCACTTATAATTAATGATTTTAAAAAAAGGGTCAAGGAGCTAAGTGTGATATTTTGTAAAGCATCAAAAACACCTGCTAACTATTTTGAGTTACTTATCACAAATGTCTAACTTTTTTTTAAACGTTTTTTTTGGTGGCTGCTTGTCCTGCCCTTTGCCTTTAGCACTGTCATGTTGGCGTGCTCTGGTGGACCGTCTTGGTGGTGATGAGACTGGCGTGATATTTGGAGTAGTCGTACCAGAACTGCTGGTTGTTTGCTGTTGGTGCATGCATCTGAGTGTTTCATTCAGGTTAGTGAGGGTGGCATTGAGTTCACGTGTAGCAGCATTTTGATTGTCTACTATTCTGAATAAACTTTCATTAATCTTTTGACTGTTTTGAAAAATGCTCATATAACTTTGCTGTTGTCTGTGCTGTTCTTCCACTAGTCTGTGCTGTTCTTCCATTAGTCTGTGCTGTTCTTCCATTATGCGCTGTAAGTTGCCCATGACCTGTGTAATGTCTGTACGCATGAGTTCCATGGTATTGCCTATTCTGGTTGTTTGCTCATTTTGTCGACTCAGATTTCTTGAGATTCTTCTGAGGTGAGATGGTAGGCTTGCAAACATTTGTGTCTGCTTATGCAGGCAATCTTCATTAGTGGCCTGCTGTCTAGCCCAAATTGTCCAAAACACCTGATCAGGGCCTTGTGTTCCTGGTGTTGTTGGGCTGTGTTGTGGTGGTGGTGTGCTTTGCTGTGGTGGTGTACTCACAGGTGCTGAGGGGCTCATTCCTTGCATTAATGGCTGCATTTCTAAGATGTTTGTCTCCTCCATGTCACTGTGTTGGTGTTGTTGCGGAGGGATGCTGTTCCCAGGACTCGAAGCTGAAATGTTAAACATATCTCCTTTAGCTATCCATATGTTTGTGAAATTATAAAAAATCACTACACATGGAACACATGTCATTCACTGTTGCTTTCAACTATTCTGCCTAGCAATATCATCACTCATAGCTTAAATACATACATATGCCTGTTTGTGGCAAATGTGTCTGGTTACTTAATTGTGAAAGCAAACACTTTAGTTTTATTGTAGCTCACACATACTCCACCATAAAAAAACATTGTAATACATAATGTGTTACCTTATAGCTTTGTTCAAACAAACATAGTAATGTTTTTGTATGTATTTTGCAATGTTACCTTAAGCACACATGAGATTTTTTGAAAAACAAACTTACTTTTTACAAACAAACCAACATGCTTTTTTGTTGCAGCATCTTTTACCCAATGTCATACTGTATGACTCAAGTGGACATACATATCTTTACTGGATGTGGACAAGGCCATTTAGTTTGGATTCCATTTCAGCTTTTACTTACTTACTAAGTATTTTTGATTTTGATGTGTTTTGACTTAATGCGGTTATGACTGATTATGATTATGTTCTGACATTTTACACTTTTATTTCAGTTTGATACTCACAATCAAGATGAGGGGAGTGTGGATGACGTCTTGGAGGTGTGTCCAAAATTTGGAGTGGGGGGACAGAACATACGGACGATAATCTTCGTGGCGGGGTAGCCTGCTGTGTTTGTGGCGGGACAGACGACCTTGCTTTCTTTTCGGCCACAGGTTTCTTGTGGTGATGTCTAACAGAAGAGACACTTCTGCTGCTCCATACTTCTTTTGATGGACCTTTTAATGAAAGTTCAATTTTGTTATGGCCATTCCTTTACAAGCATACCCTATACTACAATGGACACTTTACCTGCTTCCGCAGCGTCATCATCATCAGATGTGTTAGGATTTACTGGCCGACGAGTAGTACTGCTTTTTTCAGACACTGTATAAAATGAAATATATTCATAAATCATGCTATTGTGTATACATCCACCCATTATGCTTATAAACATTTTTACATTTAGAAATGCTTGGTTTTTCATTCAAACAAACATAAGGACCAGAAATACAAAAAAAAAAAAAAAAAAAAAAACATATGCACTATGGCAACATCAAGACAGGCAAACATGTACAGGACACTGACATAGGCAACAAGTTAAATGAAAGGTTTTTTTTTATTATTTTTAAAATACACACAACTTCATTTTTGTTATGTACACCGGTGCCTGCAGGAAAGTACTGGTGTCAGAACTGTTATGCACAACAAATGGACTCACAGACAGACTGGGGAATATGACATAACGTACACAGAAGGTGATAGGGTAACAAAATACACACAAAGTGAACAGAGAAGCCCAGAGGCTAAGGAACTGGGTATCTCCCTTGTATTAGAAATGCTCAGATGGGAAAAGCAAGATGTTGTGTTTTAATACATAGAGAACCCGAAATGCTGTTGCTAAGGGCAACAGCAAAACCCTAAAGGGTTACCAACGGGTGTGGCAGTAAACTCCTTGGTCAGAGATGGAATGATAGACACAAGGAGAGTCTCCACAATCCTAATTCTCACTTGCAGTGCACAGGTTCAGTTTACTGCCACTAAACTGACCCCTGACACCTAGCACAGTGAGACAGGATTAGACAGGCAAGTCTTAGAATACAGCCGCAAACTTGCTAAGTTCACAGAGTAGTAACAGAACCCCAGCAAGCTAAACGACTGACTCCAGTCTTACTGCTAGGTCTGGATTGGCAGAGTGTAATACCAAATTCCCAGGCCTATTTGCAGTAAGCAACAAACAAATACAAAGCTACACAGTACTGGCTAACTTTCAGGAACTGACTAACCAACAAAGATTCAGCAGCATCTGCTTAACCTGGAAAGAGGCCTTATAAAGCAGGTGCTGTCCACGCCCCACTCAGACCTCACAGACTGTGAGCACAAAAACCAGCACCGGATCCCCTGCCGTGCACAGAGCCTATAACCACTGCACAGCAAAAGACCCGAACCGGAGCATCAGCTGCGCTCAGGTTACTCCGCTAGTACTTGTCTCCCGGTTGCCATGACGACGTGGCAGCACAGGGCAGGAGACCCTAACAGTACCCCCCCTCTGACGAGGGGTCAAAGAACCCCTACCACCGGGTTTATCGGGGAACTGCGAGAAGAAAGAGCGTATCAGTCTGGGGGCATGAAGATCACAACTGCGCACCCACGACCGCTCCTCCGGGCCATACCCCTTCCAGTGCACCAAAAATGACAGCCGACCCCGAACCACCTTGGAGTCAAGAATCCTTTCAACAACAAACTCCCTCTGGCCACGTATCAGAAGAGGGGAAGGTCTTCCACTGGAAGAAGGATTACTAATCGCCCGTTTTAAAAGGGAACAATGAAATGTTTTATTGATACCCAAAGAACGGGGCAGATCTAACTGAAATGCCACCGGATTGATAACCCTGGTGATCTTATAAGGGCCGATGAACCGGGGGCCTAACTTATGAGATGGCTGTCTCAACTTCAAATTCTTGGTAGACAACCAGACGAAGTCTCCTAATTTGAAGCTGCAGGGTCTTTTCCGCTTATCAAAAACCCTTTTGGTCACTAATGACACAGACACAAGGGCTTTCTTCACTTTCCGCCAAATACCTCTAAGGACCGAAACCCCAGAGGAACCACCAGGCGTGGAGTCCAGGGGGTCAAAAGAATTGGCCTTAGGATGATGCCCATACACACAAAGGAAGGGAGAGATCCCTGTAGCAGAGTGAGCCGCGTTGTTATAGGCAAACTCCGCCATGGACAGATGAGCAACCCAGTCAGTCTGACACTTGGAGACATAACACCTGAGGAACTGCTCCAAGGACTGGTTCACCCTTTCAGTCTGCCCATTAGACTGCGGATGGTAGCCTGACGACAAGCTGACAGAAATCTGGAGATCGGAACAAAATGCCCTCCAGAATTTGGCCACAAACTGGGATCCGCGGTCAGAGACCACATCAAGTGGCAACCCGTGGAGACGCACAACATGCAGCATAAATAATTCAGACAGGCGTCTGGCCGATGGCAGCCCAACCAGTGGAACAAAGTGCGCCATCTTCGAAAACCTGTCAACGACAACCCAGATGGCTGTCATCCCCGAGGATTTGGGCAAGTCCACCACAAAATCCATTGAAATGTGGGTCCATGGCTTAGATGGGATAGAGAGTGGATGTAATGGGCCAACAGGAACCCCTCTAGGAGTCTTATTTCGGGCACAGATGTCACATGCCCGAACCCACTGATCCACATCCTTAGCCACCGAGGGCCACCACACCGCCCTAGATAGCAACTCCCGAGTTCTGGCAATACCCGGGTGACCTGCCGACTTCTTGGCATGGAATTCCAGGAACACTCGCTGTCTTAACCTAGGAGGCACAAACAAAAGACCTACCGGAAGGTCTGGAGGAGCCTGCTCCTGTGCTCTAAGGACTAATGATAAGAGGTCCTGGGTAATGCCCACTTTAATACATGATGGGGAAACAATGGGCAACGGCTCCTCGGTGGTCTCCTGGATTGGAGCAAAACTCCGCGAGAGCGCATCAGCCTTGATGTTTTTTGACCCAGGGCGATATGTTATCAAAAAATTAAAGCGAGCAAAAAACAAAGCCCATCGTGCCTGCCTGGCATTGAGACGCTTCGCTGACTCTAAATATGCCAGATTCTTATGGTCAGTGAGAATTGAGACCACAAACTTAGCCCCCTCAAGCCAGTGTCTCCACTCCTCGAGTGCATCCTTAATAGCCAACAATTCCCGGTTACCCACGTCATAATTCATCTCGGCAGGCGAAAATTTACGGGAAAAGTAAGCACAGGGATGAAGGCGATTATCAGACACTCCCATCTGAGAAAGCACTGCCCCAATACCCATCTCAGAGGCATCCACCTCCACCACAAAAGGACGCTCTGGATCTGGGTGTCGCAGCACCTTGGCCGAAACAAATGCCCTTTTGAGACGGGCAAAAGCCGCTTTAGCCTCACAAGACCAGTGAGCAACATCCGCCCCTTTCTTAGTGAGTGCCACCAAGGGCGCCACTATAGACGAAAATCCAGCGATAAATCGTCTATAAAAATTCGCAAAGCCCAGGAAACGCTGAAGCGCCTTCAAACTAGTGGGTTGCACCCAATCCAGGACTGCCTGTACCTTGGAACCCTCCATTTGGAAACCTTCTGGGGAGATAATATATCCTAGAAATGCGATTTGCTGAACTTCAAATTCGCACTTCTCCAGCTTCGCCCCAAGCCGGTGGTCTCTGAGTTTCTGGAGGACTAAGCGTACATGCTTCCGATGTTCCTCCAGGGAATGGGAGAAGATTAGGATGTCATCTAAGTATACAACTAAGAATCTATCCAAATATTCCCTGAGCACATCATTCATGAAATCCTGGAAGACTGCCGGGGCATTACAGAGCCCAAAAGGCATCACCAAATATTCATAATGCCCTGAGTGGGTATTAAAGGCAGTCTTCCATTCATCCCCCTCTCTTATTCGGATTAGATTGTACGCACCGCGTAGGTCAATCTTAGAAAAAATGGTGGCAGTACGAAGCTGGTCAAACAAGACCGAAATGAGAGGCAGTGGGTATGAGTTTTTAATCGTGATACGGTTCAATTCCCTGAAGTCGATGCAGGGTCGCAACGAACCGTCCTTTTTACCCACGAAGAAGAACCCCGACCCAACTGGAGACTGTGAAGGTCTGATAAATCCCTTAGCCAAGTTCTCCTGAATGTACTCTGCCATAGCCTGAGTCTCAGGACGTGACAGGGAGTACAACCTGCTCTTGGGAAGCTTAGCATTTGGCAACAAATCAATGGCACAGTCATAGGGGCGATGGGGAGGTAGTACCTCTGCAACTTTTTTGGAGAACACGTCCGCAAAATCTGCATAACACCCTGGCAATCCTGGCAAACTTAGCTGCGAGAGCCTGACTGGAAGGCTCAAGCAACTCCTGAAACAATCAGTACCCCAACTAAGAATCTCCCCAGAGACCCAGTCAAATTGAGGATTGTGGGCCCTTAACCAGGGTAACCCCAACACCAATGGGGCAAAAGTACAGACAGTCACATAAAAGGACAATTTTTCAGAGTGTGTGGCTCCAATAAACAAAGAAATCTGGCTAGTGCAAGAGGTAATTTTACCTTGGGATAATGGTTCCCCGTTTAACCCACAAATCTCAATTTCCGATGCCAAGGGTACTAAGGGAACAGAGTGTTTCAGGGCGAATTGGCGGTCCATAAAAACCCCGTCGGCCCCACTGTCCACAAAGGCCTCAGTCTTGACAGTTTGACCGAGGATCTTCAAGGTCACCGGAATGATAAAAGTCTTCTTGGGAAATTCTGACTTCTGGCCTGACAGGATATTTCCCATCACCCTCAGGCCCTGAAGTTTTCCGGCTTTTCTGGGCATGATACTACCACATGACCTTTATTCCCACAGTACAAACACAACCCCTGCTGTCTCCTCCGCGTCTTCTCACGCGAGGAGAGGCGGGTAGCCCCAATCTGCATAGGCTCCTCGGAAAATTCCTCAGAGTCTGAGGTTCCCTTGGGAAGGAAGGAAATCTCAGTCTCCCTTTCAAGCCTACGCTCTCTCAGCCGTCTATCCACCCGGATGGATAACTGCATGAGCTGATCCAAGCTATCAGGCAAGGGATATTGTACCAGTTGGTCCTTTATCTGGTTAGAAAGACCTCTTCGGTACTGGTGTCTCAGGGCTGGGTCATTCCACTGGGTATCATGGGCCAACCTCCGAAACTCCGTACAGTAAACCTCAACTGGCCTTCGCCCTTGCTTAAGGATCGAAATCTGAGCCTCGGCTGAGGCCGTCTTGTCAGGGTCATCATACAACATGCCCAGTACCGTAAAAAAAGCATCAACACTTTTAAGCGACGGACAGTCAGGCTGCAACCCATATGCCCAGACCTGTGGGTCTCCTTGTAGCAAGGAAATCACTATGCCCACCCGCTGAATCTCCGACCCAGAAGACTGAGGCCTAAGCCGGAAGTATAGCTTGCAGCTCTCCTTGAAACAAAAGAACTGCGAGCGATCTCCAGAAAAACGATCCGGGAGATTTACTTTCGACTCCTTAACCCCTGCAGGTGCTGCTGCTGCGGGAGCTCCGCCAGCAGCCTGGGAGGTGTGCATTTTAATGGACAGATCATTAAATTGTCGAGTCAGGACCTGCACCTGATCGACCACCTGTTGCAACGTATTTTGAGGGGTATGCTCCATATTCCCACAAAATTTCAACAGGAGTATTAGGCTGCTGAATATGTTATGTACACCGGTGCCTGCAGGAAAGTACTGGTGTCAGAACTGTTATGCACAACAAATGGACTCACAGACAGACTGGGGAATATGACATAACGTACACAGAAGGTGATAGGGTAACAAAATACACACAAAGTGAACAGAGAAGCCCAGAGGCTAAGGAACTGGGTATCTCCCTTGTATTAGAAATGCTCAGATGGGAAAAGCAAGATGTTGTGTTTTAATACATAGAGAACCCGAAATGCTGTTGCTAAGGGCAACAGCAAAACCCTAAAGGGTTACCAACGGGTGTGACAGTAAACTCCTTGGTCAGAGATGGAATGATAGACACAAGGAGAGTCTCCACAATCCTAATTCTCACTTGCAGTGCACAGGTTCAGTTTACTGCCACTAAACTGACCCCTGACACCTAGCACAGTGAGACAGGATTAGACAGGCAAGTCTTAGAATACAGCCGCAAACTTGCTAAGTTCACAGAGTAGTAACAGAACCCCAGCAAGCTAAACGACTGACTCCAGTCTTACTGCTAGGTCTGGATTGGCAGAGTGTAATACCAAATTCCCAGGCCTATTTGCAGTAAGCAACAAACAAATACAAAGCTACACAGTACTGGCTAACTTTCAGGAACTGACTAACCAACAAAGATTCAGCAGCATCTGCTTAACCTGGAAAGAGGCCTTATAAAGCAGGTGCTGTCCACGCCCCACTCAGACCTCACAGACTGTGAGCACAAAAACCAGCACCGGATCCCCTGCCGTGCACAGAGCCTATAACCACTGCACAGCAAAAGACCCGAACCGGAGTATCAGCTGCGCTCAGGTTACTCCGCTAGTACTTGTCTCCCGGTTGCCATGACGACGTGGCAGCACAGGGCAGGAGACCCTAACAATTTTGTATTGTTTTTAAAAATATTACAGATGCAATATCTAATTTGCTCTGTGATGTGGTACTCCAAAGACACATTACCACTATATGACCAAAAAAAACCCAGCAAATTTTTTGATTTAAAAAAATTCAGTATGGTGTCACGGTACAAATACAAGCAAAAATAAGTTTAAAAAAAGCAAAAAAAACAAAAACCTAACATTCTCTAAAGATGACATTACACATGTAAGTGGTTTACAAACCACTTTCCAGCACTCCAGCCTCTAACATGACAACGACTTTTTTTATTAAAAAAAAAACATGGATCACTTATATATTAAACATAGTCATAATTTTTAACGTAAAAAACGCCCAAAAGGAAAACATTATTGCTGGACAAATCAGAGACACAACAAGTCCAAACTACACATGCTAAATATCTGTCTGAAAAACACATGACATACAATAAAGTAAGATTTTACATTGGCTTTTAGCTAACACATGACCCAAAACAATGTATTTGCAGACACACACTTGAAGATGGGAGTAATATGCAACGTCACATGACACAGATTACAAAATAAAACTTTAAAAAAAAAAACACATGCTCACCATTCTTCCTTGGCCTATCTGAATCCCGGACATGGGTTGCAGAGACAACTTCAGGAGGTATTACACTCCGCATGGGCTCCTCATACTCCAGATATCTTGCAATATAGGGCTGGCCACCACCGGTTTGCCGAGCCGACTTGGCCTCCTTGGCCATTTTGGACTTGACACGTCGCTTTATGTCATAGTACCATTTGCGGCATGTGTCCTCCGTCCGCTTGACCACCCCCTCACTATTGACAGCAGCAACTACTTTCGACCACAACACCGTCTTCCTCCGTGTTGGCACCTTGGCGGACTCAGGGCCAAATAGCTGCCTCTGATACTTCATCAGCTCACGCACCAATGCCACATTTTCAGCAAAACTAAACTTAACATTCCGCCCAGTCTTAGTAGTGGTGCGTGGCTGCGGAGCACTCTGACTGTCACTGTCACTGGAGGCTGCTGCAGCAACCTCACCCACCTCCTCCACCTCACTAACCTCACTAACACTCACCTCCTCCACCTGACCGACCTCTTTCCCCTCACTCACACCCTCCACCTCTGAGTCACACATAATTGTGTGTCTAAACAGTTAACACAGGGAAAAAAAAAGACAAATAACACACTCCTCCACTACCACTACACAACTCACACACACACACACACACACACACACACACACACACACGCACAAACACTGACAAGGGACTATAAAGAAAAATAACTTGGACTAAAAATGAGACAAAACCACAAAATACAAGAATGACAAGACGACTTTCAAACACAATACCACACTCAGAAATCGCTACCACCACTACTCTTCAAACCACAAATTCACCTACCTCCACAGCACAACCTCCCTCTTCCTCCCCACTAACTAAACCCACGAGGTGCGGACGGTTTGGGGCATATTTATATGGTTGCGCACAGACACTCCTACCATCTGAAACACAATCAATCACGAACGGGGATGAAAATCGAAACTGAAAGTGAAAATGCGGCCACGGGAAAAAAAAACCCTGCCGTGTTTAACTTTGGGAAAAAAACAGCAAATCCAACAAAAACACGTACGCAAACGACAATGACGGCCGTAAATGTGCCAAAAAAACCCGACTGGCATCGACATCGGAAAACACGAAAACCATAAAGTCGACTGCTTCGTAACTTTGCGTATATGGATTAAAAAAGTTGCATGAAAATGCACCCGATACAAAACGAGTTTAAACTAGAGATGTGCACTTGAAATTTTTCGGGTTTTGTGTTTTGGTTTTGGGTTCGGTTCCGCGGCCGTGTTTTGGGTTCGACCGCGTTTTGGCAAAACCTCACCGAATTTTTTTTGTCGGATTCGGGTGTGTTTTGGATTCGGGTGTTTTTTTCAAAAAACCTTAAAAAACAGCTTAAATCATAGAATTTGGGGGTCATTTTGATTCCACAGTATTATTAACCTCAAAAACCATAATTTCCACTCATTTTCAGTCTATTCTGAATACCTCACACCTCACAATATTATTTTTAGTCCTAAAATTTGCACCGAGGTCGCTGGATGACTAAGCTAAGCGACCCTAGTGGCCGACACAAACACCTGGCCCATCTTGGAGTGGCACTGCAGTGTCACGCAGGATGGCCCTTCCAAAAAACACTCCCCAAACAGCACATGACGCAAAGAAAAAAAGAGGCGCAATGAGGTAGCTGTGTGAGTAAGATAAGCGACCCTAGTGGCCGACACAAACACCTGGCCCATCTAGGAGTGGCACTGCAGTGTCACGCAGGATGGCCCTTCCAAAAAACACTCCCCAAACAGCACATGACGCAAAGAAAAAAAGAGGCGCAATGAGGTAGCTGTGTGAGTAAGATAAGCGACCCTAGTGGCCGACACAAACACCTGGCCCATCTAGGAGTGGCACTGCAGTGTCACGCAGGATGGCCCTTCCAAAAAACACTCCCCAAACAGCACATGACGCAAAGAAAAAAAGAGGCGCAATGAGGTAGCTGTGTGAGTAAGCTAAGCGACCCTAGTGGCCGACACAAACACCTGGCCCATCTAGGAGTGGCACTGCAGTGTCACGCAGGATGGCCCTTCCAAAAAACACTCCCCAAACAGCACATGACGCAAAGAAGAAAAAAAGAGGCGCAATGAGGTAGCTGTTAGAGATGAGCGGGTTCGGTTCCTCGGAATCCGAACCCGCCCGAACTTCAGTTTTTTTTACACGGGTCCGAGCGACTCGGATCTTCCCGCCTTGCTCGGTTAACCCGAGCGCGCCCGAACGTCATCATCACGCTGTCGGATTCTCGCGAGGCTCGGATTCTATCGCGAGACTCGGATTCTATATAAGGAGCCGCGCGTCGCCGCCATTTTCACACGTGCATTGAGATTCATAGGGAGAGGACGTGGCTGGCGTCCTCTCCGTTTATAGAGATTCGAGAAGAGAGTGAGACAGAGAGAGACACAGTAGTAATTTTGGGGAGCATTAGGAAGAGTACTACTACTACTAGTACTTGCTGAAGTGATAGAGATAGTGTGACTGTATTATCTGACTTGTGGGGGAGACACTGACAGTGGGGAGCAGTTAGAGTCTGAGAGCAGGACTCAGGAGTACATATAACGTACAGTGCACACTTTTGCTGCCAGAGTGCCACACTGCCATTGTTTGTGACCACACTGACCACCAGTATAATATATATTGTGATTGTCTGCTTAGGACTCAGGAGTACTACTTGCAAGTTGCTGATAGTGTGACCAGTGACCTGACCACCAGTTTAATAATCACCACCAGTTTATGAGTTTAATATATATATATATATAATTGTATATAATATATATATAATATTGTATACCACCTAGCACCTACCCGTGTTTTTTTTTTTTTTCTTCTTTATACATACTACTATAGTAGCTTACTGTAGCAGTCTGCGGTGCTGCTGAGCTGACAGTGTCCAGCAGGTCCGTCATCAGTCATTACATAATAAATATATATACCTGTCCGGCTGCAGTACTAGTGATATTATATAATTATATATATATATATATATATAAAAGGAAAAAGGATTCTAGTGGGAGCCAATTTGCCTTTAAGATAATTTTAAAAATTATTTATTCATGTACATACTGACATTTACAACTTAAATATCCATCAAATAAGTACAGATTACTAAAAAATTCTATATAATGGTATAACAAGTATAAAAATCTTTCAATTTAAGAGGGGATTTTACAGTCAGGTGGTCACAATCAGAATTTTGAAGGAATATATCTCCAACCAGAAGTTTGTGGTGAAGGCTTTTGTCCGAAATCACGAAACCCAACGCGTTTCGTCCGTTAGGACTTCATCAGGGGTTAACAATCAATTTTTTTGATAGATTGGGTTACCAAATTTTTTTGACAGGTTAGGGCTCAATGTTATATCCAGTCTCAAGTACGTTTTCAATTTATTTGGTATCTAAATAGATTTCATCATAATATAGAATGACATTTTTTCAAAATTAGTTGAAGTTATATTCCCTAATTTTTTCAGGGATAATGAAAACTTTATAGTCCACCACGACTTCAATAGATTTCACCAAGTTATTTTACTAGATGCCCAATCCTGAATAATGCAGTACCTCTTTAATGGGACACAACCTCCTCACAGGATCACCACCGGCGGTGGTGATCCTGTGAGGAGGTTGTGTCCCATTAAAGAGGTACTGCATTATTCAGGATTGGGCATCTAGTAAAATAACTTGGTGAAATCTATTGAAGTCGTGGTGGACTATAAAGTTTTCATTATCCCTGAAAAAATTAGGGAATATAACTTCAACTAATTTTGAAAAAATGTCATTCTATATTATGATGAAATCTATTTAGATACCAAATAAATTGAAAACGTACTTGAGACTGGATATAACATTGAGCCCTAACCTGTCAAAAAAATTTGGTAACCCAATCTATCAAAAAAATTGATTGTTAACCCCTGATGAAGTCCTAACGGACGAAACGCGTTGGGTTTCGTGATTTCGGACAAAAGCCTTCACCACAAACTTCTGGTTGGAGATATATTCCTTCAAAATTCTGATTGTGACCACCTGACTGTAAAATCCCCTCTTAAATTGAAAGATTTTTATACTTGTTATACCATTATATAGAATTTTTTAGTAATCTGTACTTATTTGATGGATATTTAAGTTGTAAATGTCAGTATGTACATGAATAAATAATTTTTAAAATTATCTTAAAGGCAAATTGGCTCCCACTAGAATCCTTTTTCCTTTTATATCTATCCCATATACCTTATCTGACAGAAGGTATTTCTTAGTGGTTGGAGACTTATGGTACAGCGCATAAAAGGTTACCTTTTATTCAATATATATATATATATATATATTGATTTCATCTCATTATCATCCAGTCTATATTATCAGCAGACACAGTACGTTAGTCCACGGCTGTAGCTACCTCTGTGTCGGCACTCGGCAGTCCATCCATAATTGTATACCACCTACCCGTGGTTTTTTTTTTTCCTTTCTTCTTTATACATACTACTATAGTAGCTTACTGTAGCAGTCTGCGGTGCTGCTGAGCTGACAGTGTCCAGCAGGTCCGTCATCAGTCATTACATAATAAATATATATACCTGTCCGGCTGCAGTACTAGTGATATTATATATACATATATATTGATTTCATCTCATTATCATCCAGTCTATATTATCAGCAGACACAGTACGTTAGTCCACGGCTGTAGCTACCTCTGTGTCGGCACTCGGCAGTCCATCCATAATTGTATACCACCTACCCGTGGTTTTTTTTTTTCTTTCTTCTTTATACATACTACTATAGTAGCTTACTGTAGCAGTCTGCGGTGCTGCTGAGCTGACAGTGTCCAGCAGGTCCGTCATCAGTCATTACATAATAAATATATATACCTGTCCGGCTGCAGTACTAGTGATATTATATATACATATATATTGATTTCATCTCATTATCATCCAGTCTATATTATCAGCAGACACAGTACGGTAGTCCACGGCTGTAGCTACCTCTGTGTCGGCACTCGGCAGTCCATCCATAATTGTATACCACCTACCCGTGGTTTTTTTTTTTCTTTCTTCTTTATACATATTACTATAGTAGCTTACTGTAGCAGTCTGCGGTGCTGCTGAGCTGACAGTGTCCAGCAGGTCCGTCATCAGTCATTACATAATAAATATATATACCTGTCCGGCTGCAGTACTAGTGATATTATATATACATATATATTGATTTCATCTCATTATCATCCAGTCTATATTATCAGCAGACACAGTACGTTAGTCCACGGCTGTAGCTACCTCTGTGTCGGCACTCGGCAGTCCATCCATAATTGTATACCACCTACCCGTGTTTTTTTTTTTTTCTTTCTTCTTTATACATACTACTATAGTAGCTTACTGTAGCAGTCTGCGGTGCTGCTGAGCTGACAGTGTCCAGCAGGTCCATCATCAGTCATTACATAATAAATATATATACCTGTCCGGCTGCAGTACTAGTGATATTATATATACATATATATTGATTTCATCTCATTATCATCCAGTCTATATTATCAGCAGACACAGTACGGTAGTCCACGGCTGTAGCTACCTCTGTGTCGGCACTCGGCAGTCCATCCATAATTGTATACCACCTACCCGTGGTTTTTTTTTCTTTCTTCTTTATACATACTACTATAGTAGCTTACTGTAGCAGTCTGCGGTGCTGCTGAGCTGACAGTGTCCAGCAGGTCCGTCATCAGTCATTACATAATAAATATATATACCTGTCCGGCTGCAGTACTAGTGATATTATATATACATATATATTGATTTCATCTCATTATCATCCAGTCTATATTAGCAGCAGACACAGTACGGTAGTCCACGGCTGTAGCTACCTCTGTGTCGGCACTCGGCAGTCCATCCATAAGTATACTAGTATCCATCCATCTCCATTGTTTACCTGAGGTGCCTTTTAGTTGTGCCTATTAAAATATGGAGAACAAAAATGTTGAGGTTCCAAAATTAGGGAAAGATCAAGATCCACTTCCACCTCGTGCTGAAGCTGCTGCCACTAGTCATGGCCGAGACGATGAAATGCCAGCAACGTCGTCTGCCAAGGCCGATGCCCAATGTCATAGTACAGAGCATGTAAAATCCAAAACACCAAATATCAGTAAAAAAAGGACTCCAAAATCTAAAATAAAATTGTCGGAGGAGAAGCGTAAACTTGCCAATATGCCATTTACCACACGGAGTGGCAAGGAACGGCTGAGGCCCTGGCCTATGTTCATGGCTAATGGTTCAGCTTCACATGAGGATGGAAGCACTCAGCCTCTCGCTAGAAAAATGAAAAGACTCAAGCTGGCAAAAGCACCGCAAAGAACTGTGCGTTCTTCGAAATCACAAATCCACAAGGAGAGTCCAATTGTGTCGGTTGCGATGCCTGACCTTCCCAACACTGGACGTGAAGAGCATGCGCCTTCCACCATTTGCACGCCCCCTGCAAGTGCTGGAAGGAGCACCCGCAGTCCAGTTCCTGATAGTCAGATTGAAGATGTCAGTGTTGAAGTACACCAGGATGAGGAGGATATGGGTGTTGCTGGTGCGGGGGAGGAAATTGACCAGGAGGATTCTGATGGTGAGGTGGTTTGTTTAAGTCAGGCACCCGGGGAGACACCTGTTGTCCGTGGGAGGAATATGGCCATTGACATGCCTGGTGAAAATACCAAAAAAATCAGCTCTTCGGTGTGGAAGTATTTCAACAGAAATGCGGACAACAGGTGTCAAGCCGTGTGTTGCCTTTGTCAAGCTGTAATAAGTAGGGGTAAGGACGTTAACCACCTCGGAACATCCTCCCTTATACGTCACCTGCAGCGCATTCATAATAAGTCAGTGACAAGTTCAAAAACTTTGGGTGACAGCGGAAGCAGTCCACTGACCAGTAAATCCCTTCCTCTTGTAACCAAGCTCACGCAAACCACCCCACCAACTCCCTCAGTGTCAATTTCCTCCTTACCCAGGAATGCCAATAGTCCTGCAGGCCATGTCACTGGCAATTCTGACGAGTCCTCTCCTGCCTGGGATTCATCCGATGCATCCTTGAGTGTAATGCCTACTGCTGTTGGCGCTGCTGTTGTTGCTGCTGGGAGTCGATCGTCATCCCAGAGGGGAAGTCGTAAGCCCACTTGTACTACTTCCAGTAAGCAATTGACTGTCCAACAGTCCTTTGCGAGGAAGATGAAATATCACAGCAGTCATCCTGCTGCAAAGCGGATAACTGAGGCCTTGACAACTATGTTGGTGTTAGACGTGCGTCCGGTATCCGCCGTTAGTTCACAGGGAACTAGACAATTTCTTGAGGTAGTGTGCCCCCGTTACCAAATACCATCTAGGTTCCACTTCTCTAGGCAGGCGATACCGAGAATGTACACGGACGTCAGAAAAAGACTCACCAGTGTCCTAAAAAATGCAGTTGTACCCAATGTCCACTTAACCACGGACATGTGGACAAGTGGAGCAGGGCAGGGTCAGGACTATATGACTGTGACAGCCCACTGGGTAGATGTATGGACTCCCGCCGCAAGAACAGCAGCGGCGGCACCAGTAGCAGCATCTCGCAAACGCCAACTCTTTCCTAGGCAGGCTACGCTTTGTATCACCGCTTTCCAGAATACGCACACAGCTGAAAACCTCTTACGGCAACTGAGGAAGATCATCGCGGAATGGCTTACCCCAATTGGACTCTCCTGTGGATTTGTGGCATCGGACAACGCCAGCAATATTGTGTGTGCATTAAATCTGGGCAAATTCCAGCACGTCCCATGTTTTGCACATACCTTGAATTTGGTGGTGCAGAATTTTAAAAAAAACGACAGGGGTGTGCAAGAGATGCTGTCGGTGGCCAGAAGAATTGCGGGACACTTTCGGCGTACAGGCACCACGTACAGAAGACTGGAGCACCACCAAAAACAACTGAACCTGCCCTGCCATCATCTGAAGCAAGAAGTGGTAACGAGGTAGAATTCAACCCTCTATATGCTTCAGAGGTTGGAGGAGCAGCAAAAGGCCATTCAAGCCTATACAATTCAGCACGATATAGGAGGTGGAATGCACCTATCTCAAGCGCAGTGGAGAATGATTTCAACATTGTGCAAGGTTCTGATGCCCTTTGAACTTGCCACACGTGAAGTCAGTTCAGACACTGCCAGCCTTAGTCAGGTCATTCCCCTCATCAGGCTTTTGCAGAAGAAGCTGGAGACATTGAAGGAGGAGCTAACACGGAGCGATTCCGCTAGGCATGTGGGACTTGTGGATGGAGCCCTTAGTTCGCTTAACAAGGATTCACGGGTGGTCAATCTGTTGAAATCAGAGCACTACATTTTGGCCACCATGCTCGATCCTAGATTTAAAGCCTACCTTGGATCTCTCTTTCCGGCAGACACAAGTCTGCTGGGGTTCAAAGACCTGCTGGTGAGAAAATTGTCAAGTCAAGCGGAACGCGACCTGTCAACATCTCCTCCTTCACATTCTCCCGCAACTGGGGGTGCGAGGAAAAGGCTCAGAATTCCGAGCCCACCCGCTGGCGGTGATGCAGGGCAGTCTGGAGCGACTGCTGATGCTGACATCTGGTCCGGACTGAAGGACCTGACAACGATTACGGACATGTCGTCTACTGTCACTGCATATGATTCTCTCACCATTGAAAGAATGGTGGAGGATTATATGAGTGACCTCATCCAAGTAGGCACGTCACACAGTCCGTACTTATACTGGCAGGAAAAAGAGGCAATTTGGAGGCCCTTGCACAAACTGGCTTTATTCTACCTAAGTTGCCCTCCCACCAGTGTGTACTCCGAAAGAGTGTTTAGTGCCGCCGCTCACCTTGTCAGCAATCGGCGTACGAGGTTACATCCAGAAAATGTGGAGAAGATGATGTTCATTAAAATGAATTATTATCAATTCCTCCGTGGAGACATTGACCAGCAGCAATTGCCTCCACAAAGTACACAGGGAGCTGAGATGGTGGATTCCAGTGGGGACGAATTGATAATCTGTGAGGAGGGGGATGTACACGGTGATATATCGGAGGATGATGATGAGGTGGACATCTTGCCTCTGTAGAGCCAGTTTGTGCAAGGAGAGATTAATTGCTTCTTTTTTGGTGGGGGTCAAAACCAACCCGTCATTTCAGTCACAGTCGTGTGGCAGACCCTGTCACTGAAATGATGGGTTGGTTAAAGTGTGCATGTACTGTTTATACAACATAAGGGTGGGTGGGAGGGCCCAAGGACAATTCCATCTTGCACCTCTTTTTTCTTTAATTTTTCTTTGCGTCATGTGCTGTTTGGGGAGTATTTTTTGGAAGGGCAATCCTGCGTGACACTGCAGTGCCACTCCTAGATGGGCCCGGTGTTTGTGTCGGCCACTAGGGTCGCTTATCTTACTCACACAGCTACCTCATTGCGCCTCTTTTTTTCTTTGCGTCATGTGCTGTTTGGGGAGGGTTTTTTGGAAGGGCCATCCTGCGTGACACTGCAGTGCCACTCCTAGATGGGCCCGGTGTTTGTGTCGGCCACTAGGGTCGCTTATCTTACTCACACAGCTACCTCATTGCGCCTCTTTTTTTCTTTGCGTCATGTGCTGTTTGGGGAGGGTTTTTTGGAAGGGCCATCCTGCGTGACACTGCAGTGCCACTCCTAGATGGGCCCGGTGTTTGTGTCGGCCACTAGGGTCGCTTATCTTACTCACACAGCTACCTCATTGCGCCTCTTTTTTTCTTTGCGTCATGTGCTGTTTGGGGAGGGTTTTTTGGAAGGGACATCCTGCGTGACACTGCAGTGCCACTCCTAGATGGGCCAGGTGTTTGTGTCGGCCACTAGGGTCGCTTATCTTACTCACACAGCTACCTCATTGCGCCTCTTTTTTTCTTTGCGTCATGTGCTGTTTGGGGAGTATTTTTTGGAAGGGCCATCCTGCGTGACACTGCAGTGCCACTCCTAGATGGGCCTGGTGTTTGTGTCGGCCACTAGGGTCGCTTATCTTACTCACACAGCTACCTCATTGCGCCTCTTTTTTTCTTTGCATCATGTGCTGTTTGGGGAGGGTTTTTTGGAAGGGACATCCTGCGTGACACTGCAGTGCCACTCCTAGATGGGCCCGGTGTTTGTGTCGGCCACTAGGGTCGCTTATCTTACTCACACAGCTACCTCATTGCGCCTCTTTTTTTCTTTGCGTCATGTGCTGTTTTGGGAGGGTTTTTTGGAAGGGCCATCCTGCATGACACTGCAGTGCCACTCCTAGATGGGCCCGGTGTTTGTGTCGGCCACTAGGGTCGCTTATCTTACTCACACAGCTACCTCATTGCGCCTCTTTTTTTCTTTGCGTCATGTGCTGTTTGGGGAGGGTTTTTTGGAAGGGACATCCTGCGTGACACTGCAGTGCCACTCCTAGATGGGCCCGGTGTTTGTGTCGGCCACTAGGGTCGCTTATCTTACTCACACAGCTACCTCATTGCGCCTCTTTTTTTCTTTGCGTCATGTGCTGTTTGGGGAGGGTTTTTTGGAAGGGACATCCTGCATGACACTGCAGTGCCACTCCTAGATGGGCCCGGTGTTTGTGTCGGCCACTAGGGTCGCTTATCTTACTCACACAGCTACCTCATTGCGCCTCTTTTTTTCTTTGCGTCATGTGCTGTTTGGGGAGGGTTTTTTGGAAGGGCCATCCTGCGTGACACTGCAGTGCCACTCCTAGATGGGCCAGGTGTTTGTGTCGGCCACTAGGGTCGCTTAGCTTAGTCATCCAGCGACCTCTGTGCAAATTTTAGGACTAAAAATAATATTGTGAGGTGTGAGGTATTCAGAATAGACTGAAAATGAGTGGAAATTATGTTTTTTGAGGTTAATAATGCTTTGGGATCAAAATGACCCCCAAATTCTATGATTTAAGCTGTTTTTTAGTGTTTTTTGAAAAAAACACCCGAATCCAAAACACACCCGATTCCGACAAAAAAAATTCGGTGAGGTTTTGCCAAAACGCGGTCGAACCCAAAACACGGCCGCGGAACCGAACCCAAAACCAAAACACAAAACCCGAAAAATTTCAAGTGCACATCTCTAGTTGTGTGAGTAAGCTAAGCGACCCTAGTGGCCGACACAAACACCTGGCCCATCTAGGAGTGGCACTGCAGTGTCACGTAGGATGGCCCTTCCAATAAACACTCCCCAATCAGCACATGACGCAAATAAAAATGAAAGAAAAAAGAGGTGCAAGATGGAATTGTCCTTGGGCCCTCCCACCCACCCTTATGTTGTATAAACAGGACATGCACACTTTAACCAACCCATCATTTCAGTGACAGGGTCTGCCACACGACTGTGACTGAAATGACGTGTTGGTTTGGACCCCCACCAAAAAAGAAGCAATTAATCTCTCCTTGCACAAACTGGCTCTACAGAGGCAAGATGTCCACCTCATCATCATCCTCCGATATATCACCGTGTACATCCCGCTCCTCACAGATTATCAATTCGTCCCCACTGGAATCCACCATCTCAGCTCCCTGTGTACTTTGTGGAGGCAATTGCTGCTGGTCAATGTCTCCACGGAGGAATTGATTATAATTCATTTTAATGAACATCATCTTCTCCACATTTTCTGGAAGTAACCTCGTACGCCGATTGCTGACAAGGTGAGCGGCGGCACTAAACACTCTTTCGGAGTACACACTTGTGGGAGGGCAACTTAGGTAGAATACAGCCAGTTTGTGCAAGGGCCTCCAAATTGCCTCTTTTTCCTGCCAGTATAAGTACGGACTGTGTGACGTGCCTACTTGGATGAGGTCACTCATATAATCCTCCACCATTCTTTCAATGGTGAGAGAATCATATGCAGTGACAGTAGACGACATGTCCGTAATCGTTGTCAGGTCCTTCAGTCCGGACCAGATGTCAGCATCAGCAGTCGCTCCAGACTGCCCTGCATCACCGCCAGCGGGTGGGCTCGGAATTCTGAGCCTTTTCCTCGCACCCCCAGTTGCGGGAGAATGTGAAGGAGGAGATGTTGACAGGTCGCGTTCCGCTTGACTTGACAATTTTGTCACCAGCAGGTCTTTGAACCCCAGCAGACTTGTGTCTGCCGGAAAGAGAGATCCAAGGTAGGTTTTAAATCTAGGATCGAGCACGGTGGCCAAAATGTAGTGCTCTGATTTCAACAGATTGACCACCCGTGAATCCTTGTTAAGCGAATTAAGGGCTCCATCCACAAGTCCCACATGCCTAGCGGAATCGCTCCCTTTTAGCTCCTCCTTCAATGCCTCCAGCTTCTTCTGCAAAAGCCTGATGAGGGGAATGATCTGACTCAGGCTGGCAGTGTCTGAACTGACTTCACGTGTGGCAAGTTCAAAAGGTTGCAGAACCTTGCACAACGTTGAAATCATTCTCCACTGCGCTTGAGACAGGTACATTCCACCTCCTATATCGTGCTCAATTGTATAGGCTTGAATGGCCTTTTGCTGCTCCTCCAACCTCTGAAGCATATATAGGGTTGAATTCCACCTCGTTACCACTTCTTGCTTCAGATGATGGCAGGGCAGGTTCAGGCGTTTTTGGTGGTGCTCCAGTCTTCTGTACGTGGTGCCTGTACGCCGAAAGTGTCCCGCAATTCTTCTGGCCACCGACAGCATCTCTTGCACGCCCCTGTCGTTTTTTAAAAAATTCTGCACCACCAAATTCAAGGTATGTGCAAAACATGGGACGTGCTGGAATTTGCCCATATTTAATGCACACACAATATTGCTGGCGTTGTCCGATGCCACAAATCCACAGGAGAGTCCAATTGGGGTAAGCCATTCCGCGATGATCTTCCTCAGTTGCCGTAAGAGGTTTTCAGCTGTGTGCGTATTCTGGAAACCGGTGATACAAAGCGTAGCCTGCCTAGGAAAGAGTTGGCGTTTGCGAGATGCTGCTACTGGTGCCGCCGCTGCTGTTCTTGCGGCGGGAGTCCATACATCTACCCAGTGGGCTGTCACAGTCATATAGTCCTGACCATGCCCTGCTCCACTTGTCCACATGTCCGTGGTTAAGTGGACATTGGGTACAACTGCATTTTTTAGGACACTGGTGAGTCTTTTTCTGACGTCCGTGTACATTCTCGGTATCGCCTAACTAGAGAAGTGGAACCTAGATGGTATTTGGTAACGGGGGCACACTACCTCAAGAAATTGTCTAGTTCCCTGTGAACTAACGGCGGATACCGGACGCACGTCTAACACCAACATAGTTGTCAAGGCCTCAGTTATCCGCTTTGCAACAGGATGACTGCTGTGATATTTCATCTTCCTCGCAAAGGACTGTTGGACAGTCAATTGCTTGGTGGAAGTAGTAAAAGTGGGCTTACGACTTCCCCTCTGGGATGACCATCGACTCCCAGCAGCAACAACAGCAGCGCCAGCAGCAGTAGGCGTTACACGCAAGGATGCATCGGAGGAATCCCAGGCAGGAGAGGACTCGTCAGAATTGCCAGTGACATGGCCTGCAGGACTATTGGCATTCCTGGGTAAGGAGGAAATTGACACTGAGGGAGTTGGTGGGGTGGTTTGCGTGAGCTTGGTTACAAGAGGAAGGGATTTACTGGTCAGTGGACTGCTTCCGCTGTCGCCCAAAGTTTTTGAACTTGTCACTGACTTATTATGAATGCGCTGCAGGTGACGTATAAGGGAGGATGTTCCGAGGTGGTTAACGTCCTTACCCCTACTTATTACAGCTTGACAAAGGCAACACACGGCTTGACAAATGTTGTCCGCATTTCTGTTGAAATACTTCCACACCGAAGAGCTGATTTTTTTGGTATTTTCACCAGGCATGTCAATGGCCATATTCCTCCCACGGACAACAGGTGTCTCCCCGGGTGCCTGACTTAAACAAACCACCTCACCATCAGAATCCTCCTTGTCAATTTCCTCCCCAGCGCCAGCAACACCCATATCCTCCTCATCCTGGTGTACTTCAACACTGACATCTTCAATCTGACTATCAGGAACTGGACTGCGGGTGCTCCTTCCAGCACTTGCAGGGGGCGTGCAAATGGTGGAAGGCGCATGCTCTTCACGTCCAGTGTTGGGAAGGTCAGGCATCGCAACCGACACAATTGGACTCTCCTTGTGGATTTGTGATTTCGAAGAACGCACAGTTCTTTGCGGTGCTTTTGCCAGCTTGAGTCTTTTCATTTTTCTAGCGAGAGGCTGAGTGCTTCCATCCTCATGTGAAGCTGAACCATTAGCCATGAACATAGGCCAGGGCCTCAGCCGTTCCTTGCCACTCCGTGTGGTAAATGGCATATTGGCAAGTTTACGCTTCTCCTCCGACAATTTTATTTTAGATTTTGGAGTCCTTTTTTTACTGATATTTGGTGTTTTGGATTTTACATGCTCTGTACTAAGACATTGGGCATCGGCCTTGGCAGACGACGTTGATGGCATTTCATCATCTCGGCCATAACTAGTGGCAGCAGCTTCAGCACGAGGTGGAAGTGGATCTTGATCTTTCCCTATTTTTGGAACCTCAACATTTTTGTTCTCCATATTTTAATAGGCACAACTAAAAGGCACCTCAGGTAAACAATGGAGATGGATGGATACTAGTATACAATTATGGATGGACGAGCGACTGCCGACACAGAGGTAGCTACAGCCGTGGACTACCGTACTGTGTCTGCTGCTAATATAGACTGGATGATAATGAGATGAAATTAATATATATATATATATATATAATATCACTAGTACTGCAGCCGGACAGGTATATATATTTATTATGTAATGACGGACCTGCTGGACACTGTCAGCTCAGCACCGCAGACTGCTACAGTAAGCTACTATAGTAGTATGTATCAAGAAGAAAGAAAAAAAAAAACCACGGGTAGGTGGTATACAATTATGGATGGACGAGCGACTGCCGACACAGAGGTAGCTACAGCCGTGGACTACCGTACTGTGTCTGCTGCTAATATAGACTGGATGATAATGAGATGAAATTAATATATATATATATATAATATCACTAGTACTGCAGCCGGACAGGTATATATATTTATTATGTAATGACGGACCTGCTGGACACTGTCAGCTCAGCACCGCAGACTGCTACAGTAAGCTACTATAGTAGTATGTATCAAGAAGAAAGAAAAAAAAAAAACCACGTGTAGGTGGTATACAATTATGGATGGACGAGCGACTGCCGACACAGAGGTAGCTACAGCCGTGGACTACCGTACTGTGTCTGCTGCTAATATAGACTGGATGATAATGAGATGAAATTAATATATATATATATATATATATATATATATATCTCGATATAGAGATATATATATATATGGGGGGAAGTAGGCTTAAGTTTTGCCTAGGGTGCCGAGACACCTTGCACCGGCCCTGACCATACAAAGAAGTCTCCTCCCATCTTCCCATAAGCAAATTAGCATACCATGAGGCAAACTTCATCCCCATCGCCATGCCTTGTTGCTGCAAGAAGAATTCATTGTTAAATTCTAAATAATTATGTTGTAATCTAAAGAGGATACTTTCAATGATAAAAATGATTTCTGCCTGTTGCTTCTCTGTATCTGATTCAAGTGTGATCTGAACAGCTTCTACCCCTTTACTATGCGGAATAGAGGAGTATAATGCCTGCACATCCACAGTGAGCCAATAATATTCTGGAGACCATACAAAGTCCTTAAGTGCTAATAACAGCCCAGTTGAATCCTTAAGTTATGACTTTAACTTTTTTTCATACGTTTGTAATTTGTGGTAAACAAAGTGGGATAAATTAGAAGTGAAGGAGTTTATTCTAGAAATTATAGGTCTTCCTGGTGGACAATTTTTATCTTTGTGTATTTTAGGTAGATGATAAAATACAGCAATCTGTGGATGTGTTATGAATAAATAATTGAACTCTAACTGGCAGATGAGATTATTTATTTTTTCTCCATTGAGTAAAATGAAGAGTTCTTCCAGAAATGGACCCAAGAGGTCATTCGAAAGTTTTATATATGTATCAACATCATTAAGGATCCTATAAGCTTCAGCAAAATAACTTTTTCTATCCTGTAAAACTACCGCTCCTCCTTTATATGCTGATTTTATAATTAGGTTATCATTTTTCTTAAATTGTGAAATCGCTTGTTTCTCTGGGATACTCAAATTCGCATTAGGGCATTTTGGATGAATTTTTATCTTTCTAAAGTCATCCTTAACTAGATCGTAAAATATATCCAAATGACTTCCCCTGGATTCCACTGGATAAAACTTTGGGGGTGCAGATACCAAAGGTCTGATTTTCTGTGTAGACGAAGAGCTAGGGACTGCATTTTTTAGAAAGTGGTGCTGAACTGTCAAACTCCTAATGTATTTATGGAGGCTATAAACAGATTGAATTTGTTCACCCGATTATCTGGGATTTTCTCCCCCCTCTCTTTCCTCTCATCCTGAGTGGTGCCCTCTTTTTATCCCCTGTGGGGAATCCAAACAAGTATGGAGTTCTTCTCTCCATTGGGAATGTGGGAGGGTGAGTTTTTTCCATTCCTCTAAAAAATGAGGGCAAAACACATTAGGTGATGGGGACCTCAGAACTTCATAACGGTTATGATATGAGGGTATTCTTTTTCTGAAGTCCGAATTTGAATTAAATCTACCACTTTGGTTTTTTTTTTTAATATATAATTCTATCGCCATGAGATCTATATTGTGGAGAATGATAGAAGGAGCCTCTCCTAGTTTTATAGCTGACTTGTTGCCAACCCATATTGTTATCCATCTGATGATCTCCTGAATGTCTATGTGGCCGTGTATCTTCACTTTCCTCATCAAAATTGTTCCTAGGGATTCTTTCTTTATTTGGAGACCCCGGGAATTAGAATTTCCCCATTTCTCTAATAACCACATTATTGGGGTACGTACAGAAAAGGGAAATTTTCCCTCTGAAAATAATTAAAGATAACTAAAAATTCTTAGATATTATTTTTAATCTAATTTTTTAATTCCTGTACTTAGATTGTACAATTCACACACAAAAAAACCCCCTCTTTTGGCCAGTGGAGTTATCTAGCTTTTCCCTTTTGGTATGTTACCTAGTATTTTAATATATACTACAATCATCATTGTTGTCATGGAATTAACATTCGTCAACATAATTATAGCCTTGTATGTGTTTCCCCTTATTTAGGCAATACTATTGCAGCCTATTTTGGTGGTTACCATAGCTACTTATTTTATCATACATTTTGGTATGTATGTTAATAATGACCTTCTTTATTATTATTTATTATACCTTTCACCATGTAATAACACATAAATTGTATCTTTATGAAACCTTTTTAATCTCTTTAAAGATCTTACCCTTGGGTCTCCACCACTGAGCTCACACCCTGGGGTGGTCGGTGGCACTTGTTTTTACATCTGTCCCAGTGTATCATTGGTTCCTAAAAAACACCTTGTAGATGATGTGAAAATCATTTTATATCCAATTTTATGTTGGATGTTATAAAAAAACATCAGATGTTTTACTAATTCAAGGCTTTGTGCCATATCTTGGGTGTCTATGTTTTCTGGTGTGAGGGTATCTATCAGGAAAAACACTCGTCTGAGCATAATCCAGCATTGATCTGAAAACCTCAACAAATATCCCAGGTGGGGAAACTAATCAAGTCCTATAGGAAAACACACTTGGACAATTTGTTTTCTTAATAATCTATTATGGACAATTGCCTTTGACAATCTAGCACCCTCTGGTGTCCATTTGTCTACAAATATATATATGCATATACATATATATATATATATATATATATAATCTTTCTTTCTCTTTACAATTATTTTAGTTCATTTAATTTATTGACTATTTGAGATAAAATAAATCAGTTGTTGGAGAGGGATTTTTATGAGCTGTAGGGAATGATAAATATTAATAACAAGACAGAACTGGGGAAGTTTAAAGTACTATTACAGGCATAGGACCTTGCTCATTTTGATATAAGTTGTGGGATTGCAAGAAGAACAGTTATAGCCCTTTCAGACATCCTCCAAATTCCTGGGTTTTTGTACATGAACGCGCATCAACCCGGGATTTTGGTATGTCTGAAAGGCAACAACCCGGGAATCGCTATCCCTACAATTGACCTGGGTTTTTACCGGGTCTTTCATCCTGGGTAAACAGCCTGGATTAAGTGTAAATGGTGTGACCTGGGAATTTACTCCAAGTTTGCACCTAGATGCCTCTGATTTGCGTTTACTGCATGGGGCTGCCTGGTGGGGGCATGCGCAAGGTGCTGTGGTCCGTGCTGCAGTGTGTAGTAGAAGCAGCTGGTGCAGCCTAGCAACAGAGATGCAGCCATTGTGGTGAGGTCTGGTGACTAATGTGTGACATGTGTGGGTGTTTGAGTGTGACATGTGTATGTGTAAGACGTGTGTGTGTAAGACATGTATGTGTGACACGTGAGTGTGTGTGCACGCGCGTGTGTTTGTGTAAAACATGTATGTGTGACACGTGTGTGTGTGTGGGTGTGTGTGTGTGTGTGTGTGTGTGTGTATGACATGTGACATGAGAGTAGCCTGGTCTGCCCTGGAATTTCCCAGGTCTCAGGTTTAGTGTGAAAGGGGGTCTCCATCAAAAACCCGGGATTTATCAGAGGTGAAAAACCTGGGACTGAGCAGGGAAATTCCCAGGTTGTATGTCCAGTGTCGGACTGGAGTATTAAGGGCCCACCGGGGGTATGCAGTGGTAGGGGCCCATGATTAGAGGTGTGGCCAGCCTCCAAAGGGGGTGTGGCCAGCCACCACAGAGGTTTGGCTAACCATTATACAGTACCTGGTCTGGACTTCTTGATAATTTATATAGTAATTAATGCTAGTGCATGCATGATAATGTGCCAGATTAATGACAGCAATGTACTGTAGAGAATACATCATAATTCTGTGAAGTATAAGGTAATTTATGTATAATATATAATTCAAGTGCACAGTCTAGAACCTGATCCCTAGAGGAGGAGGTGGGCCCCCAGGCAGTGGGCCCTACCGGTGGTTTCCCCTGTACCCCTGTGGGCCAGTCCGAGCCTGTGTATGTCTGAAAGGGGTTGAAGTGTAGTCGCATGTAAAATAGCAGTGAGCGGTCAGATCATGATTATCAGCTAACTCCATTATCGGCCAGCACGGTCTGACATTTAGCAGCCATGCAGTTGTTGCTATTTTTTCATTACTGACTGTCCAGTACACTTTCTTTTAATTGGGACATTAGATAATATTAGTGATGTGCACCGGAAATTTTTCGGGTTTTGTGTTTTGGTTTTGGATTCGGTTCCGCGGACGTGTTTTGGATTCGGACGCGTTTTGGCAAAACCTCCCTGAAAACTTTTTGTCGGATTCGGGTGTGTTTTGGATTCGGAAGTTTTTTTTACAAAAAACCCTCAAAAACAGCTTAAATCATAGAATTTGGGGGTCATTTTGATCCCATAGTATTATTAACCTCAATAACCATAATTTATACTCATTTCCAGTCTATTCTGAACACCTCACACCTCACAATATTATTTTTAGTCCTAAAATTTGCACCGAGGTCGCTGGATGACTAAGCTAAGCGACCCAAGTGGCCGACACAAACACCTGGCCCATCTAGGAGTGGCACTGCTGTGTCAGACAGGATGGCAGATTAAAAAAATTGTCCTCAAACAGCACATGATGCAAAGAAAAAAAGAGGCGCAATGAGGTAGCTGTGTGACTAAGCTAAGCGACCCAAGTGGCCGACACAAACACCTGGCCCATCTAGGAATGGCACTGCAGTGTCAGACAGGATGGCAGATTAAAAAAATAGTCCCCAAACAGCACATGATGCAAAGAAAAAAAGAGGCGCAATGAGGTAGCTGTGTGACTAAGCTAAGCGACCCAAGTGGCCGACACAAACACCTGGCCCATATAGGAGTGGCACTGCAGTGTCAGACAGGATGGCAGATTAAAAAAATAGTCCCCAAACAGCACATGATGCAAAGAAAAAAAGAGGTGCAAAGCAGTGACGTGCGGTGGGGTGAGGCAGGTGAGGCAGAGCCTTTCCTGTCATACTTACGTTTAAACCAGAGTTTTGACTGAATAAAGTATATGAAAAATATTAATAATTTGTTTGAAATATCTTCTTTGCATTATTCTAACAATTTTTATAGCCCAAACTTTGGAGTAAAAAGTCTATGGCAGGGGAGGCAGTGCCTCACCTGTGTATCCTTTCCACACATCTCTGATCAAAACTCATCAAATTTCCAGAAGTTTATACTGCTGCACCTGTGTATAATGCCCACATGTACACTTTGGCTCATATATTGCATGTAAATCTGTCTCTGGTGCTAGCCAGTTCCTCCTGAGCCATTCAGCTCACCGCACGTGCCTGGTGCAAAGAGGTAGCTGTGTGACTAAGCTAAGCGACCCAAGTGGCCGACACAAACACCTGGCCCATCTAGGAGTGGCACAGCAGTGTCAGACAGAATGGCACTTCAAAAAATAGTCCCCAAACAGCACATGATGCAAAGAAAAATGAAAGAAAAAAGAGGTGCAAGATGGAAATGTCCTTGGGCCCTCCCACCCACCCTTATGTTGTATAAACAGGACATGCACACTTTAACAAACTGTTAGGGTCTCCTGCCCTGTGCTGCCACGTCGTCATGGCAACCGGGAGACAAGTGCTAGCGGAGTGACCTGAGCGCAGCCGATACTCCGGTTCGGGTCTTTTGCTGTGCAGTGGTTATAGGCTCTGTGCATGGCAGGGGATCCGGTGCTGGTTTTTGTGCTCACAGTCTGTGAGGTCTGAGTGGGGCGTGGACAGCACCTGCTTTATAAGGCCTCTTCTCAGGGTAAGCAGATGCTGCTGAATCTTTGTTGGTTAGTCAGTTTCTGAAAGTTAGCCAGTACTGTGTAGCTTTGTATTTGTTTGTTGCTTACTGCAAATAGGCCTGGGGATTTGGTATTACACTCTGCCAATCCAGACCTAGCAGTAAGACTGGAGTCATTCGTTTAGCTTGCTGGGGTTCTGTTACTACTCTGTGAACTTAGCAAGTTTGCGGCTGTATTCTAAGACTTGCCTGTCTAATCCTGTCTCACTTTGCTAGGTGTCAGGGGTCAGTTTAGTGGCAGTAAGCTGAACCTGTGCACTGCAAGTGAGAATTAGGATTGTGGAGACTCTCCTTGTGTCTATCATTCCATCTCTGACCAAGGAGTTTACTGCCACACCCGTTGGTAACCCTTTAGGGTTTTGCTGTTGCCCTTAGCAACAGCATTTCGGGTTCTCTACGTATTAAAACACAACATCTTGCTTTTCCCATCTGAGCAGTTCTAATACAAGGGAGATACCCAGTTCCTTAGCCTCTGGTCTTCTCTGTTCACTTTGTGTGTATTTTGTTACCCTATCACCTTCTGTGTACGTTATGTCATATTCCCCAGTCTGTCTGTAAGTCCATTTGTTTTGCATAACAGTTCAAACACCAGTACATTCCTGCAGGCACTGGAGTGCATAACAGTCCTGACACCAGTACTTTCCTGCAGGCACTGGTGTGCATAACATATTCAGCAGCCCAATACTCCTGTTGAAATTTTGTGGGAATATGGAGCATACCCCTCAAAATACGTTGCAACAGGTGGTCGATCAGGTGCAGGTCCTGACTCGACAATTTAATGATTTGTCCATTAAAATGCACACCTCCCAGGCTGCTGGCGGAGCTCCCGCAGCAGCAGCACCTGCAGGGGTTAAGGAGCCGAAAGTAAATCTCCCGGATCGTTTTTCTGGAGATCGCTCGCAGTTCTTTTGTTTCAAGGAGAGCTGCAAGCTATACTTCCGGCTTAGGCCTCAGTCTTCTGGGTCGGAGATTCAGCGGGTGGGCATAGTGATTTCCTTGCTACAAGGAGACCCACAGGTCTGGGCATATGGGTTGCAGCCTGACTGTCCGTCGCTTAAAAGTGTTGATGCTTTTTTTATGGCACTGGGCATGTTGTATGATGACCCTGACAAGACAGCCTCTGCCGAGGCTCAGATTTCGATCCTTAAGCAAGGGCGAAGGCCAGTTGAGGTTTACTGTACGGAGTTTCGGAGGTTGGCCCATGATACCCAGTGGAATGACCCAGCCCTGAGACACCAGTACCGAAGAGGTCTTTCTAACCAGATAAAGGACCAACTGGTACAATATCCCTTGCCTGATAGCTTGGATCAGCTCATGCAGTTATCCATCCGGGTGGATAGACGGCTGAGAGAGCGTAGGCTTGAAAGGGAGACTGAGATTTCCTTCCTTCCCAAGGGATCCTCAGACTCTGAGGAATTTTCCGAGGAGCCTATGCAGATTGGGGCTACCCGCCTCTCCTCGCGTGAGAAGACGCGGAGGAGACAGCAGGGGTTGTGTTTGTACTGTGGGAATAAAGGTCATGTGGTAGTATCATGCCCAGAAAAGCCGGAAAACTTCAGGGCTGAGGGTGATGGGAAATATCCTGTCAGGCCAGAAGTCAGAATTTCCCAAGAAGACTTTTATCATTCCGGTGACCTTGAAGATCCTCGGTCAAACTGTCAAGACTGAGGCCTTTGTGGACAGTGGGGCCGACGGGGTTTTTATGGACCGCCAATTCGCCCTGAAACACTCTGTTCCCTTAGTACCCTTGGCATCGGAAATTGAGATTTGTGGGTTAAACGGGGAACCATTATCCCAAGGTAAAATTACCTCTTGCACTAGCCAGATTTCTTTGTTTATTGGAGCCACACACTCTGAAAAATTGTCCTTTTATGTGACTGTCTGTACTTTTGCCCCATTGGTGTTGGGGTTACCCTGGTTAAGGGCCCACAATCCTCAATTTGACTGGGTCTCTGGGGAGATTCTTAGTTGGGGTACTGATTGTTTCAGGAGTTGCTTGAGCCTTCCAGTCAGGCTCTCGCAGCTAAGTTTGCCAGGATTGCCAGGGTGTTATGCAGATTTTGCGGACGTGTTCTCCAAAAAAGTTGCAGAGGTACTACCTCCCCATCGCCCCTATGACTGTGCCATTGATTTGTTGCCAAATGCTAAGCTTCCCAAGAGCAGGTTGTACTCCCTGTCACGTCCTGTGACTCAGGCTATGGCAGAGTACATTCAGGAGAACTTGGCTAAGGGATTTATCAGACCTTCACAGTCTCCAGTTGGGTCGGGGTTCTTCTTCGTGGGTAAAAAGGACGGTTCGTTGCGACCCTGCATCGACTTCAGGGAATTGAACCGTATCACGATTAAAAACTCATACCCACTGCCTCTCATTTCGGTCTTGTTTGACCAGCTTCGTACTGCCACCATTTTTTCTAAGATTGACCTACGCGGTGCGTACAATCTAATCCGAATAAGAGAGGGGGATGAATGGAAGACTGCCTTTAATACCCACTCAGGGCATTATGAATATTTGGTGATGCCTTTTGGGCTCTGTAATGCCCCGGCAGTCTTCCAGGATTTCATGAATGATGTGCTCAGGGAATATTTGGATAGATTCTTAGTTGTATACTTAGATGACATCCTAATCTTCTCCCATTCCCTGGAGAAACATCGGAAGCATGTACGCTTAGTCCTCCAGAAACTCAGAGACCACCGGCTTGGGGCGAAGCTGGAGAAGTGCGAATTTGAAGTTCAGCAAATCGCATTTCTAGGATATATTATCTCCCCAGAAGGTTTCCAAATGGAGGGTTCCAAGGTACAGGCAGTCCTGGATTGGGTGCAGCCCACTAGTTTGAAGGCGCTTCAGCGTTTCCTGGGCTTTGCGAATTTTTATAGACGATTTATCGCTGGATTTTCGTCTATAGTGGCGCCCTTGGTGGCACTCACTAAGAAAGGGGCGGATGTTGCTCACTGGTCTTGTGAGGCTAAAGCGGCTTTTGCCCGTCTCAAAAGGGCATTTGTTTCGGCCAAGGTGCTGCGACACCCAGATCCAGAGCGTCCTTTTGTGGTGGAGGTGGATGCCTCTGAGATGGGTATTGGGGCAGTGCTTTCTCAGATGGGAGTGTCTGATAATCGCCTTCATCCCTGTGCTTACTTTTCCCGTAAATTTTCGCCTGCCGAGATGAATTATGACGTGGGTAACCGGGAATTGTTGGCTATTAAGGATGCACTCGAGGAGTGGAGACACTGGCTTGAGGGGGCTAAGTTTGTGGTCTCAATTCTCACTGACCATAAGAATCTGGCATATTTAGAGTCAGCGAAGCGTCTCAATGCCAGGCAGGCACGATGGGCTTTGTTTTTTGCTCGCTTTAATTTTTTGATAACATATCGCCCTGGGTCAAAAAACATCAAGGCTGATGCGCTCTCGCTGAGTTTTGCTCCAATCCAGGAGACAACCAAGGAGCCGTTGCCCATTGTTTCCCCATCATGTATTAAAGTGGGCATTACCCAGGACCTCTTATCATTAGTCCTTAGAGCACAGGAGCAGGCTCCTCCAGACCTTCCGGTAGGTCTTTTGTTTGTGCCTCCTAGGTTAAGACAGCGAGTGTTCCTGGAATTCCATGCCAAGAAGTCTGCAGGTCACCCGGGTATTGCCAGAACTCGGGAGTTGCTATCTAGGGCGGTGTGGTGGCCCTCGGTGGCTAAGGATGTGGATCAGTGGGTTCGGGCATGTGACATCTGTGCCCGAAATAAGACTCCTAGAGGGGTTCCTGTTGGCCCATTACATCCACTCTCTATCCCATCTAAGCCATGGACCCACATTTCAATGGATTTTGTGGTGGACTTGCCCAAATCCTCGGGGATGACAGCCATCTGGGTTGTCGTTGACAGGTTTTCGAAGATGGCGCACTTCGTTCCACTGGTTGGGCTGCCATCGGCCAGACGCCTGTCTGAATTATTTATGCTGCATGTTGTGCGTCTCCACGGGTTGCCACTTGATGTGGTCTCTGACCGCGGATCCCAGTTTGTGGCCAAATTCTGGAGGGCATTTTGTTCCGATCTCCAGATTTCTGTCAGCTTGTCGTCGGGCTACCATCCGCAGTCTAATGGGCAGACTGAAAGGGTGAACCAGTCCTTGGAGCAGTTCCTCAGGTGTTATGTCTCCAAGTGTCAGACTGACTGGGTTGCTCATCTGTCCATGGCGGAGTTTGCCTATAACAACGCGGCTCACTCTGCTACAGGGATCTCTCCCTTCCTTTGTGTGTATGGGCATCATCCTAAGGCCAATTCTTTTGACCCCCTGGACTCCACGCCTGGTGGTTCCTCTGTGGTTTCGGTCCTTAGAGGTATTTGGCGGAAAGTGAAGAAAGCCCTTGTGTCTGTGTCATTAGTGACCAGAAGGGTTTTTGATAAGCGGAAAAGACCCTGCAGCTTCAAATTAGGAGACTTCGTCTGGTTGTCTACCAAGAATTTGAAGTTGAGACAGCCATCTCATAAGTTAGGCCCCCGGTTCATCGGCCCTTATAAGATCACCAGGGTTATCAATCCGGTGGCATTTCAGTTAGATCTGCCCCGTTCTTTGGGTATCAATAAAACATTTCATTGTTCCCTTTTAAAACGGGCGATTAGTAATCCTTCTTCCAGTGGAAGACCTTCCCCTCTTCTGATACGTGGCCAGAGGGAGTTTGTTGTTGAAAGGATTCTTGACTCCAAGGTGGTTCGGGGTCGGCTGTCATTTTTGGTGCACTGGAAGGGGTATGGCCCGGAGGAGCGGTCGTGGGTGTGCAGTTGTGATCTTCATGCCCCCAGACTGATACGCTCTTTCTTCTCGCAGTTCCCCGATAAACCCGGTGGTAGGGGTTCTTTGACCCCTCGTCAGAGGGGGGGTACTGTTAGGGTCTCCTGCCCTGTGCTGCCACGTCGTCATGGCAACCGGGAGACAAGTGCTAGCGGAGTGACCTGAGCGCAGCTGATACTCCGGTTCGGGTCTTTTGCTGTGCAGTGGTTATAGGCTCTGTGCATGGCAGGGGATCCGGTGCTGGTTTTTGTGCTCACAGTCTGTGAGGTCTGAGTGGGGCGTGGACAGCACCTGCTTTATAAGGCCTCTTCTCAGGGTAAGCAGATGCTGCTGAATCTTTGTTGGTTAGTCAGTTTCTGAAAGTTAGCCAGTACTGTGTAGCTTTGTATTTGTTTGTTGCTTACTGCAAATAGGCCTGAGGATTTGGTATTACACTCTGCCAATCCAGACCTAGCAGTAAGACTGGAGTCAGTCGTTTAGCTTGCTGGGGTTCTGTTACTACTCTGTGAACTTAGCAAGTTTGCGGCTGTATTCTAAGACTTGCCTGTCTAATCCTGTCTCACTTTGCTAGGTGTCAGGGGTCAGTTTAGTGGCAGTAAGCTGAACCTGTGCACTGCAAGTGAGAATTAGGATTGTGGAGACTCTCCTTGTGTCTATCATTCCATCTCTGACCAAGGAGTTTACTGCCACACCCGTTGGTAACCCTTTAGGGTTTTGCTGTTGCCCTTAGCAACAGCATTTCGGGTTCTCTACGTATTAAAACACAACATCTTGCTTTTCCCATCTGAGCAGTTCTAATACAAGGGAGATACCCAGTTCCTTAGCCTCTGGGCTTCTCTGTTCACTTTGTGTGTATTTTGTTACCCTATCACCTTCTGTGTACGTTATGTCATATTCCCCAGTCTGTCTGTAAGTCCATTTGTTTTGCATAACAGTTCAAACACCAGTACATTCCTGCAGGCACTGGAGTGCATAACAGTCCTGACACCAGTACTTTCCTGCAGGCACTGGTGTGCATAACACAAACCCATCATTTCAGCGACAGGGTCTGCCACACAACTGTGACTGAAATGACTGGTTGGTTTGGGCCCCCACCAAAAAAGAAGCAATCTCTCCTTGCACAAACTGGCTCTACAGAGGCAAGATGTCCACCTCCTCCTCATCGTCCGATTCCCCACCCCTTTCACTGTGTACATCCCCCTCCTCACAGATTATTAATTCGTCCCCACTGGAATCCACCATCTCAGGTCCCTGTGTACTTTCTGGAGGCAATTGCTGGTGAATGTCTCAACGGAGGAATTGATTAAAATTCATTTTGATGAACATCATTTTCTCCACATTTTCTGGAAGTAACCTCGTACGCCGATTGCTGACAAGGTGAGTGGCTGCACTAAACACTCTTTCGGAGTACACACTGGTGGGGGGGGCAACTTAGGTAAAATAAAGCCAGTTTGTGCAAGGGCCTCCAAATTGCCTCTTTTTCCTGCAAGTATACATAGGTCTGACGTGCCTACTTGGATGCGGTCACTCATATAATCCTCCACCATTCTTTCAATGTTGACAGAATCATATGCAGTGACAGTAGACAACATGACAGTAATCGTTGGCAGGTCCTTCAGTCCGGACCAGATGTCAGCACTCGCTCCAGACTGCCCTGCATCACCGCCAGCGGGTGGGCTTGGAATTCTTAACCTTTTCCTCGCAGCCCCAGTTGCGGGAGAATGTGAAGGAGGAGCTGTTGACGGGTCACGTTCCGTTTGACTTGACAATTTTCTCACCAGCAGGTCTTTGAACCTCTGCAGACTTGTGTCTGCCGGAAAGAGAGATACAACGTAGGTTTTTTATCTAGGATCGAGCACGGTGGCCAAAATGTAATGCTCTGGTTTCAACAGATTGACCACCCGTGAATCCTGGTTAAGCGAATTAAGGGCTCCATCCACAAGTCCCACATGCCTAGCGGAATCGCTCTATTTTAGCTCCTCCTTCAATCTCTCCAGCTTCTTCTGCAAAAGCCTGATGAGGGGAATGACCTGACTCAGGCTGGCAGTGTCTGAACTGACTTCACGTGTGACAAGTTCAAAGGGTTGCAGAACCTTGCACAATGTTGAAATCATTCTCCACTGCGCTTGAGTCCGGTGCATTCCCCCTCCTTTGCCTATATTGTAGGTAGCTGTATAGGCTTGAATGGCCTTTTGCTGCTCCTCCATCCTCTGAAGCATATAGAGGGTTGAATTCCACCTCGTTACCACCTCTTGCTTCAGATGATGGCAGGGCAGGTTCAGGAGTGTTTGCTGGTGTTCCAGTCTTCGGCACGTGGTGGCTGAATGCCGAAAGCGGCCCGCAATTCTTCGGGCCACCGACAGCATCTCTTGCACGCCCCTGTCGTTTTTTAAATAATTCTGCACCACCAAATTCAATGTATGTGCAAAACATGGGACGTGCTGGAATTTGCCCAGATGTAATGCACGCACAATATTGGTGGCGTTGTCCGATGTCACAAATCCCCAGGAGAGTCCAATTGGGGTAAGCCATTCTGCGATGATGTTCCTCAGTTTGCGTAAGAGGTTGTCAGCTGTGTGCCTTTTATGGAAAGCGGTGATACAAAATGGAACCTAGATGGTATTTGGTACCGGGGACACAGTACCTCAATCAATTCTCTAGTTCCCTGTGAATTAACGGTGGATACCGGAAACACGTTTCTCACCACCCAGGCTGCCAAGGCCTGAGTTATCCGCTTTGCAGCAGGATGACTGCTGTGATATTTCATCTTCCTCGCAAAGGACTGTTGGACAGTCAATTGCTTACTGGAAGTAGTACAAGTGGTCTTCCGACTTCTCCTCTTGGATGACGATCGACTCCTAGCAGCAACAACAGCAGCGCCAGCAGCAGTAGGCGTTACACTCAAGGATGCATCGGAGGAATCCCAGGCAGGAAAGGACTCGTCAGACTTGACAGTGACATGGCCTGCAGGACTATTGGCTTTCCTGTCTAAGGAGGAAATTGACACTGAGGGAGTTGGTGGTGTGGTTTGCAGGAGCTTGGTTACAAGAGGAAGGGATTTAGTTGGCAGTGGACTGCTTCCGCTGTCACACAAAGTTTTTGAACTTGTCAATGACTTCTGATGAATGCGCTCCAGGTGACGTATAAGGGAGGATGTTCCTAGGTGGTTAACGTCCTTACCCCTACTTATTACAGCTTGACAAAGGCAACACACGGCTTGACACCAGTTGTCCGCATTTCTGTTGAAATAATTCCACACCGAAGAGGTGATTTTTTTTGTATTTTGACCAGGCATGTCAATGGCCATATTCGTCCCACGGACAACAGGTGTCTCCCCGGGTGCCTGACTTAAACAAACCACCTCACCATCAAAATCCTCCCCAGCGCCAGCAACACCCATATCCTCATCCTGGTGTACTTCAACAGTGACATCTTCAATTTGACTATCAGGAACTGGACTGCGGGTGCTCCTTCCAGCACTTGCAGGGGGCGTGCAAATGGTGGAAGGCGCCACCTCTTCCTGTCCAGTGTTGGGAAGGTCAGGCATCGCAACTGACACAATTGGACTCTCCCTGGGGATTTGTGAATTAGAAGAACGCACAGTTCTTTGCTGTGCTTTTGCCATCTTAAGTCTTTTAAGTTTTCTAGCAGGAGGATGAGTGCTTCCATCCTCATGTGAAGCTGACCCACTATTCATGAGGAACATAGGAGAGGGCCTCAGTCGTTCCTTGCCACTCTGTGTCATAAATGGCATATTGGCAAGTTTACGCTTCTCCTCAGATGATTTTAATTTTGATTTTTTGTGTCATTTTACTGAACTTTTGTTTTTTGGATTTGCTCTCTACTATGACATTGGGCATCTGCCTTGGCAGACGACGTTGATGGCATTTCATCGTCTCGGCCATAACTAGTGGCAGCAGCTTCAGCATGAGGTGGAAGTGGATCTTGATGTTTCCCTATTTTACCCTCCACATTTTTGTTCTCCATTTTTTAATGTGTGGAATTATATGCCAGTAATATATTTATCAATAGCAATGGCCTACTACTATATATATTGCGCACAAAAACTTAAATGCACCACAGGATGGATAGTATACTTGACGACACAGAGGTAAGTAGAGCAGTTGCCTACTGTACCGTACTGCTATATATTATATATACTGGTGGTCAGCAAACTGTGCAAAACTGAAATGCACCACAGGTATGGATGGATAGTATACTTGATGACACAGAGGTAGGTAGAGCAGTGGCCTACTGTACCGTACTGCTATATATTATATACTGGTGGTCAGCAAACTGTGCAAAACTGAAATGCACCACAGGTATGGATGGATAGTATACTTTACGACACAGAGGTAGGTAGAGCAGTGGCCTACTGTACCGTACTGCAATATATATTATATATTGGTGGTCAGCAAACTGTGCAAAACTGAAATGCACCACAGGTATGGATGGACAGTTTACTTGACGACACAGAGGTAGGTAGAGCAGTGGCCTACTGTACCGTACTGCTGTATATTATATACTGGTGGTCAGCAAACTGTGCAAAACTGAAATGCACCACAGGTATGGATGGATAGTATACTTGACAACACAGAGGTAGGTAGAGCAGTGGCCTTCTGTACCGTACTGATATATTATATACTGGTGGTCAGCAAACTGTGCAAAACTGAAATGCACCACAGGTATGGATGGATAGTATACTTGACGACACAGAGGTAGGTAGAGCAGTGGCCTACTGTACCGTACTGCTATATATTATATACTGTAAACAAGCAAAAAAGGAAAGAGAGCGCAAATAGACTTGAATTATTCCATATTTATTATATCTAAAATTGCACATACACCAAAATTAGTTTAAACTATACCAATTGGCAACTGGATTTAAAACAACTTAGTACTTTAAAAATATATTTCATAGCATAGGATCCCTTTTTTGCTTGTTTACTCTATATAGGGACGCTAATACCCTATTCTGAGAGCAGCAAATAGCATCTCAACACAGGTTCTATCACAGGCGCCTTTCCTTTTTTAGTGAATATATTATATACTGGTGGTCAGCAAACTGTGCAAAACTGAAATGCACCACAGGTATGGATGGATAGTATACTTGACGACAAAGAGGTAGGTAGAGCAGTGGCCTACTGTACCGTACTGCTATATATTATATATACTGGTGGTCAGCAAACTGTGCAAAACTGAAATGCACCACAGGTATGGATGGATAGTATACTTGACGACACAGAGGTAGGTAGAGCAGTGGCCTACTGTACCGTACTGCTATATATTATATACTGGTGGTCAGCAAACTGTGCAAAACTGAACTGCACCACAGGTATGGATGGATAGTATACTTGACGACACAGAGGTAGGTAGAGCAGTGGCCTACTGTACCGTACTGCTATATATTATATATACTGGTGGTCAGCAAACTGTGCAAAACTGAAATGCACCACAGGTATGGATGGATAGTATACTTGACGTCACAGAGGTAGGTAGAGCAGTGGCCTTCTGTACCGCACTACTATATATTATATACTGGTTGTCAGCAAACTGCAAAACTGAAATGCACCACAGGTATGGATGGATAGTATACTTGACAACACAGAGGTAGGTAGAGCAGTGGCCTACTGTACCGTACTGCTATATATTATATATACTGGTGGTCAGAAAACTGTGCAAAACTGAAATGCACCACAGGTATGGATGGATAGTATACTTGATGACACAGAGGTAGGTAGAGAAGTGGCCTTCTGTACCGTACTGCTATATATTATATACTGGTGGTCAGCAAACTGTGCAAAACTGAAATGCACCACAGGTATGGATGGATAGTATACTTGACGACACAGAGGTAGGTAGAGCAGTGGCCTACTGTACCGTACTGCTATATATTATATACTGGTGGTCAGCAAACTGTGCAAAACTGAACTGCACTACAGGTATGGATGGATAGTATACTTGACGACACAGAGGTAGGTAGAGCAGTGGCCTACTGTACCGTACTGCTATATATTATATACTGGTGGTCAGCAAACTGTGCAAAACTGAACTGCACCACAGGTATGGATGGATAGTATACTTGACGACACAGAGGTAGGTAGAGCAGTGGCCTACTGTACCGTACTGCTATATATTATATATACTGGTGGTCAGCAAACTGTGCAAAACTGAAATGCACCACAGGTATGGATGGATAGTATACTTGACGTCACAGAGGTAGGTAGAGCAGTGGCCTTCTGTACCGCACTACTATATATTATATACTGGTTGTCAGCAAACTGCAAAACTGAAATGCACCACAGGTATGGATGGATAGTATACTTGACAACACAGAGGTAGGTAGAGCAGTGGCCTACTGTACCGTACTGCTATATATTATATATACTGGTGGTCAGAAAACTGTGCAAAACTGAAATGCACCACAGGTATGGATGGATAGTATACTTGATGACACAGAGGTAGGTAGAGAAGTGGCCTTCTGTACCGTACTGCTATATATTATATACTGGTGGTCAGCAAACTGTGCAAAACTGAAATGCACCACAGGTATGGATGGATAGTATACTTGACGACACAGAGGTAGGTAGAGCAGTGGCCTACTGTACCGTACTGCTATATATTATATACTGGTGGTCAGCAAACTGTGCAAAACTGAACTGCACTACAGGTATGGATGGATAGTATACTTGACGACACAGAGGTAGGTAGAGCAGTGGCCTACTGTACCGTACTGCTATATATTATATACTGGTGGTCAGCAAACTGTGCAAAACTTAAATGCACCACAGGTATGGATGGATAGTATACTTGACGACACAGAGGTAGGTAGAGCAGTGGCCTACTGTACCGTACTGCTATATATTATATACTGGTGGTCAGCAAACTGTGCAAAACTGAAATGCACCACAGGTATGGATGGATAGTATACTTGACGACACAGAGGTAGGTAGAGCAGTGGCCTACTGTACCGTACTGCTATATATTATATACTGGTGGTCAGCAAACTGTGCAAAACTGAAATGCACCACAGGTATGGATGGATAGTATACTTGATGACACAGAGGTAGGTAGAGCAGTGGCCTACTGTACCGTACTGCTATATATTATATACTGGTGGTCAGCAAACTGCGCAAAACTGAAATGCACCACAGGTATGGATGGATAGTATACTTGACGACACAGAGGTAGGTAGAGCAGTGGCCTACTGTACCGTACTGCTATATATTACCAGTTATTTATATAGTGCACACATATTCTGCAGCGCTTTACAGAGAATTGGCCATTCACATCAGTCCCTGCCCCAGTGGAGCTTACAATCTATATTCCCTATCACATGTACACACAGACACATTCATGCTAGGGTTAATTTTGTTGGGAGCCAATTAACCTACCAGTATATTTTTGGATTGTGGGAGGAAACCAGAGCACCCGGAGGAAACCCACGCAAGTACGGGGAGAATATACAAACTTCACACAGTTAGGGCCATGGTGGGAATTGAACCCATGACCTCAGTGCTGTGAGGCAGTAATGCTAACCATTACACCATCCGTACTGCCCGTACTATATATTATATGCTGGTGGTCAGCAAACTGTGCAAAACTGAAATGCACCACAGGTATGGATGGATAGTATACTTGACGACACAGAGGTAGGTAGAGCAGTGGCCTACTGTACCGTACTGCTATATATTATATACTGGTGGTCAGCAAACTGTGCAAAACTTAAATGCACCACAGGTATGGATGGATAGTATACTTGACGACACAGAGGTAGGTAGAGCAGTGGCCTACTGTACCGTACTGCTATATATTATATACTGGTGGTCAGCAAACTGTGCAAAACTGAAATGCACCACAGGTATGGATGGATAGTATACTTGACGACACAGAGGTAGGTAGAGCAGTGGCCTACTGTACCGTACTGCTATATATTATATACTGGTGGTCAGCAAACTGTGCAAAACTGAAATGCACCACAGGTATGGATGGATAGTATACTTGACGACACAGAGGTAGGTAGAGCAGTGTCCTACTGTACCGTACTGCTATATATTATATACTGGTGGTCAGCAAATTGCGCAAAACTGAAATGCACCACAGGTATGGATGGATAGTATACTTGACGACACAGAGGTAGGTAGAGCAGTGGCCTACTGTACCGTACTGCTATATATTACCAGTTATTTATATAGTGCACACATATTCTGCGGCGCTTTACAGAGAATTGGCCATTCACATCAGTCCCTGCCCCAGTGGAGCTTACAATCTATATTCCCTATCACATGTACACACAGACACATTCATGCTAGGGTTAATTTTGTTGGGAGCCAATTAACCTACCAGTATATTTTTGGATTGTGGGAGGAAACCGGAGCACCCGGAGGAAACCCACGCAAGTACGGGGAGAATATACAAACTTCACACAGTTAGGGCCATGGTGGGAATTGAACCCATGACCTCAGTGCTGTGAGGCAGTAATGCTAACCATTACACCATCCGTACTGCCCGTACTATATATTATATACTGGTGGTCAGCAAACTGTGCAAAACTGAAATGCACCACAGGTATGGATGGATAGTATACTTGACGACACAGAGGTAGGTAGAGCAGTGGCCTACTGTACCGTACTGCTATATATATAGTTATACTAATGGTCAGCAAAATTCTGCACTGTCCTCCTACTATATACTACAATGCAGCACAGATTTTGAGCGTTTTTCAGGCAGAGAACGTATAATACTGGTGGTTACTGGTCAGCAAAACTCTGCAATGTCCTCCTACTATATAATACTGCTGGTCCCCAGTCCCAGTGGCGTAACTACTGCCCCCGCAGTCCTCGCGGCGGCTTGGGGGCGAGGGGCTGCGGGGGCGCCACTGATTTAGCACAGATTGACATGCGGACAAGCGTCCGCATGTCAATCTGCGGTCTCCTTCCCTCCGCTGCTGTGTTGGAGGGACACTGAGGGCACAGCGCGCGCCTCTCCCGTGTCCCTCCTGGCTCTCCGGCCGGTCTAATAAAGGAAGTGCCGTTCGTGAGCTCTGATTGGCTCACGAACCGCACTTCCTTTATTAGACCGGCCGGAGAGTCAGGAGGGACACGGGAGAGGCGCGCGCTATGCGCTCCGTGTCCCTCCAACACAAAGGAGCGGTGGGGGGGGGGGGAGCAGGCACTGAGGAGGGCATATGTGGCACTGTGGGGGAATATCTGGCACTGAGGGGAGCAGGCACTGAGGGGGCATATGTGGCACTGTGGGGGAATATCTGGCACTGGGGGCATATACCTGCACTGTGGGGGAATATCTGGCACTGGGGGCATATACCTGCACTGTGGGGGAATATCTGGCACTGGGGGCATATACCTGCACTGTGGGGGAATATCTGGCACTGGGGGCATATACCTGGCACTGTGGGGGAATATCTGGCACTGGGGGGAGCAGGCACTGAGGGGGCATATGTGGCACTGTGGGGGAATATCTGGCACTGGGGGCATATACCTGGCACTGTGGGGGAATATCTGCCACTGGGAACATATACCTGGCACTGTGGGGGAATATCTGGCACTGAGGGGATCAGGCACTGAGGGGGCATATGTGGCACTGTGGGGGAATATCTGGCACTGGGGGCATATGTGGCACTGGGGGGTATATTTGGCACTGGGGGCATGTACCTGGCACTGTGGGGGAATATCTGGGACTGGGGGCATATACCTGGCACTGTGGGAGAATATCTGGCACTGGGGGGAGCAGGCACTGAGGGGGCATATGTGGCACTGTGGGGGAATATCTGGCACTGGGGGGCATATACCTGGCACTGTGGGGGAATATCTGGCACTGAGGGGAGCAGGCACTGAGGGTGCATATGTGGCACTGTGGGGGAATATCTGGCACTGGGGGCATATGTGGCACTGGGGGGGGGTATATTTGGCACTGGGGGCTTGTACCTGGCACTGTGGGGGAATATCTGGGACTGGGGGCATATACCTGGCACTGTGGGGGAATATCTGGCACTGGGGGCATATGTGGCACTGGGAGCACGGCCCTAGCAACAAGCACTACCCCCTAGCAACGAGCATGACACCCAGTGCATGAAACCCCTGGCAACGAGCATGACACCCTGAGCATGAAAATCCCTGGCACCGTGCATGGAACCAAGAGCATGAAACCCCTGGCAACGAGCAGGTAATTTAAAAGTAATTAGAAGCCTTACTGTAGAACTTAATGTGTAATGGGCATTACGGTGTGTGGCATAATGTATCACGGACATTGCGGTGTGTGTCATAATGTGTCAGGCATTACGGTGTGTTGTATACTATATCACGGGCATTGTGGTATGTGGTATAATGTCTCAGGATCATTGCGGTGTGTGTCATACTGTGTCACAGACATTGTATGTGCTATAATGTATCAGGGGCATTGCAGTGTGTAGCATAATGTATAACGGGCATTGCGATTCCTGTCATAATGTGTCACAGGCATTACGGTGTGTGGCATAATGTGTCGGGGGCATTACAGTGTGTGCATATTGTGTCATGTGCATTATTGTGTGTGGCATAATGTCTGAGGACCTTTGCAGTATGTGGCATAATGTATGCTGGGCATTACTATAAGGAGGAAAAATGACAAATAATGTAAGGGGCATGAATCAAGATTATTTTTCTTTCCTGTGGTGGTTAACGTCTGGGCGTGCAGGTTGCAAAACTGGGGTATAATGTAGTCTTTTCCTGTAATGCCACGTCCCTTTACGCGCATGTTTGTCCCTTTACTAGTGCCAATTATGGGGGGGGGGGGGGGGGGGGCGCCACAGAATTTTTTGGCTTGGGGGAGAAAAATTTCTAGTGACGCCACTGCCCAGTCCCCACAATAAAGCAATTAGCACACTGAGCCCAGATATTTGCAGCACACTGAGCACAGATATGGAGCGTTTTTCAGGCAGAGAACGTAGATATTTGCACTTGCAGCACACTGAGTACAGATATTTGCAGCACACAGTGATCTTGCCATTTAATTCCAGTGATTTGAACGTATAATTCCAGTGATTTTGCCAATTAATTCCAGTAATTTATAATTATTAATTACAGTGATCTTGCCATTTAATTCCAGTGATTTGGACGTATAATTCCAGTGGGAATTGTTTGTGTCGCTTGGCTTAGTCATACAGCTTACTCATTGCACCTCTTCGACATCTTTGCATGAGGTGCTGTTTGGGGCCTAGTTTTTGAAAAGTGCCATCCTGTGTGACACTGCCGTATGAGTCATGAGGTACTGCTGTATTAGTCCTGGGGTACTGCCGTATAAGTCCACCAATTGCAGATTTTTTAAAAAGTGACTGGAGCGTACTGGAGATGCTGTGAGTGGACTGAACAATTGCGGCCCACTCTTGACATTCAGCCAGGGACGTGCAGTCAGGGGAGGCAGGGGAGGCAGTGCCTCCCCTGTCATTAATGAGTAAAATAATACAAAGAAGATACTTATGACACATAAGTATCTTCTTTATTATTTTACCTATCATTATATGTGTTAAAATCAGTTTGGGAGGCACCGATCGTGGTGCCTCCCGTAGTGATTGGGAAAGGTATGGGGAGCGGGCGCAGGCGGGGCCTAGCAATGGGCAGGAAAAGCCCATTGAAATAACATGGGAAAGCGGCACCATTAGTGGTGCCGCTTTCCTACAGGGACGTGCTTTCAACCTATGAAAGCACGTCCCTGTGAGTGAAGCCACAGTGATTGGCCAGCGGATCCGTCACTGGATCCTCTGTCAATCACTGTGTGGGCGTCGGTACCAGCGGAGGTGCTGGCGGCAGAGGTGCGGGATGCGGCGGGCCGGGCGGCGGAGGTGCTGGCGGCGGAGAGGCGGGCAGCGGTAGCGGCGGCGGGACGCGGCTTTCAGGCTCCTTGTGCAGAGTTTGGCAGCGGAAGCGGTACCCATTTCAAAAATGGCGCCTCAACGTCATTTTTGAAATTCAAGATGGCCGCCGTGAGCCAATCATTGCTCGCCGCGTCATCGCCCCGCCCCCTCCCGCTGACTTATATAAGTCAGCGCAAGGCAGCGGCTGTCAGTCCGACGGCGGAGGAGGAGCGGAGAAGAGCTCCTAAAGACTGAAGACGCCGTGGAAGTCATGGATGGGCGGCGGCTATGCAAAAGAGCTTAGCAGCCGCCGCCCACCAGGTGAAGATGCTGGAAGTCCTGGGAAGGCGGCGGCCATGCAAAAGAGCTTAAAGGCCGCCGCCTCCCAGGTGAAGATGTCGTGGAAGTCCTGGATGTGCGGCGGCTATGCAAAAGAGCTTAGCAGCCGCCGCCCACCAGGTGAAGACGCCGGAGAAAGACCCCAGAAGCCCTGGGGAGGTGGCGCCCCCCCAGGTGAAGACGCCGGAAGCCCTGGGAAGGCGGCGGCCATGCAAAAGAGCTTAAAGGCCGCCGCCCCCAGGTGAAGACCCAGTTTAATAAAGGATTTTTTAAAGAATGTGTCGTGTTTTTTCCCCAATATTTTCTTTACAGGTGGACTACAGGTGCCAGCAGGCCCTTTATGTCCGGGCATGCTGGCACTTGTGGTTCTCCAAGTGCCAGCATGCTGGGGCAGGCTTGCTGGGACCTGTAGGCCACCTGTAAAGAACAATATTACTATTCTTTGCAGGTGGACTACAGGTGCCAGCGGGCCCTTTATGTTCGGGCATGCTGGCACTTGTGGTTCTCCAAGTGCCAGCATGTTGGGGCAGGCTTGCTGTGATCTATAGGCCACCTGTAAAGAACAGTATTAGCATACAATGAACCCCGCACCCACCACCACCAGGGGTGCGGGGCATAGCACTGGGCTATCAGCCCAGTGCTGGTTGTTGCTCAGGAGGGGGGACCCCATTTAGATTTTTGGGGGGCCCCACTTTCCGAGGAATTCCAGCCCTGGGCTGGCTGGTTTGGGGGGTGTTTAATGGCATGGCAGGGGGAACTCACACTGAGTGTCTCCCCTGCTATGGCATTATCCCCCCTGGCTGGTTCTGCCTGGTGCTGGTTTTAGTGGTGTGGTGTGTGTGTGTGTGGGGGGGGGGGGGGGGTTTAGCTGCAGTGCCTCCCCAGGCCCTGACCTCACCGCACGTCACTGCATTCAGCCACTGTGTGACACTACTAGATGGGCCAGGTGGTTGTGTCGCTTAGCTTAGCTTATGCCTACAGCAACCTCGGTGCACCTTTTTTTCTTCTTTGCATCATGTGCTGTTAGGGGCCTTTTTTTGATATCTGCCCTCCTGTCTGACACTGCAGTGCCGCCCTCTTGGGTCGCTTAGCTTAGTCATCCAGCGACCTCGGTGCAAATTTTAGGACTAAAAATAATATTGTGAGGTGTGAGGTGTTCAGAATAGACTGGAAATGAGTGGAAATTATGGTTATTGAGGTTAATAATACTATAGGATCAAAATTACCCCCAAATTCTATGATTTAAGCTGTTTTTGAGGGTTTTTTTTTAAACGGATCCAAAACGCACCCGAATCCGACAAAAATTTGAAAAGGAGGTTTTGCAAAAACGCGTCCGAATCAAAAACATGACCGCGGAACCGAATCCAAAACCAAAACACAAAACCCGAAAAATGCCCGCTGCACATCTCTACTTATTATACTTCTGATGTTTTATACTACAATGTGATATGCCATGATATGCTCTGATGAATAAAGAAATGTTAAACAAATGTAAAAAGTGTGGGATCCCCCAAAATTTCCTTTATCACTAGGCTTTTGCAGACAGGGATGTTGCCACTACAGCAAGTAGTCATACAGGCCTTCAAAAATAATGTGCTTCCCCTAGAAGAGGCCACCTCCTCTCCCCCTACTATAGAGCCCTGTGTTCTTCAAGGTATCCGGACTATAGATCTACACTAAAGAGGTCCACCGTCAATAGGTCTACCACTAATGGTAGACATGCATTAGGTCGACAGGGTCAAAAGGTCAACGTGTAAAAGGTACAGTTCAAAAGATTGACAGGGTCAAAAGGTCAACATGGTCAAAAGGTCAACATGACAATGGTCGACACACATATGGTAGACATAAGTTTTTTCTTTTTTTTCTTCCTGTTTCAACTTATTTATACTTTACCATCCATGCAGACTACGATTGGGAATAGTAACGTGTGCCAAGCGCAGCTGCAGCGAAGCGAAGCACTTTGCCCGAAGCATGGCGAGTGAAGTGAGCCATGTAAGGTACATGGTACATTATTGGGGCATGTTTGTGGCAGAAAAGTGACAAAACACCCCCAAACAAAAAAAAATTGTGTCTACCTTTCTTGTGTCGACCATTTACATGTCAACTTTTTGACCTTGTCGACCTTTCCTACTTTCTAACTATTCTGTTGTCCTTTTGACCCTGTCAGTCTAATGCATGTCTACCATTAGTGGTCTACCTATTGACTGTAGACCTTTTTAGTGTAGGTCTAATAATGGGTGTGGTATGGCTGACCGATGGTCTCCTGACCACCAGTCAGCATACCGACGCCGGGATCCCAGCAGCATACCGATGCTGGGATCTCGCTGCGCTCACCATGCTGAGGGCTCGGTGGCTCTATGGGTGTCGTGGACACCCACAAGTGGAAATAGTCCCTGTTGGTCGCCATGCCGACCGTCGGGATAGTGAGGGGGTGGGATTTTGGGGGAGGTCATTTGACCGACGGCTTGCTGACCGCCGGTCACATGAATACAACCCCTAATAAGCCACACCAGTTCTTCAAAGCCCACTCTTCGCAGTAATGCCTCATTTGATCAGCAGGCAAAGGCTACATTATTCATTCTCCTTTCATAGTTACTCCACTTATTCTATCTCAGTTTCACCATGTTTCCCTCAGGTCATCCTCCAAGCTTAATAAAAGCGCACAGACTCTTGTCAGCTTCATTATGTAGTGAAAGAGGCCACCTACAGCCCTAAGATCAACAAACAGGCGGCTCCAACAGCTGGAGTCCCAGACCTGAGATACAGTATATCTGCCAGTTTATGGACAATTTAATGTGACAGTGGGAAAGCTTTGATAGGATCGTTTTCTTAATTCTAAGTCCATATGAAAAATTAGCTAAATCATTCTCTACAATGTCAGTATGACTGTCAGTGTTGCAGAAAGATGAAATTGCATTGTGATGATAAAGATGAAAAAATAATCAGAATTGGGTACAAAAAATATATTAAAAGGCCATTTATGACCATAGAACGTACATTAGAAAATATTTTTCCCCTTCAATACATTCTTTTAAACAACATTTTTAAATTAGTAATAAAACATTTGTGAATGACTTTGCTGAAAGGTAACTGTTGTGCAAATATTCTGATTTACTGTAGAATACCTGCTGTAGGTACCTGGATTCCCTGGTGTGATTTATTTCCCATATGCATTTGGCGGGCACGGTCTGGGCAGTGCAGGCGTGCCTGAGACATGCGGGGGGCGGGCTGCGGCAGCTGCGTGATTTCACACGCAGCCACTGCGACCCGGACAGTGATGGGTAGCTCCCTGCAAGCGCGCAGGAGCTGCGCAGGTAGGGAGCTACTTGTTAAGTACAAAAGCATTGCCGCTATGCGATGCTTTAGTACTTGTGCGGGGGAAGGGATAGGGCCAGTCATGCAGGCGGACTAGTGGATGTCTGAGTAACTGATCGTACAATCAGGTCTGAATTAGGCCCTATATTCCCTACCATATGTACAGTACATGCACACACATTTACAGTATATTTTTGGAATGTGGGAGGAAATCGGAGTGCCCAGAGAAAACCCACGCAAGTACGGGGAGAATATATAAACTCCACACAGTTAGGGCCATGGTGGGAATCGAACCAATGACCTCAGTGCTGTGAGGCAGTAATGCTAACCATTACACCATCAGTGCTGCCCAAATTCATTTCCTTTGTCTTTCCAGTCACCCAAAAACTGATAACTTCAGAGAAGCATGTCCTTCAAGTTGGACTCCTTGTTCAAATCAGCAGTTCCAGGGGATCATTTAAGTCAAACAGTGCTTCAAAATTCATTGATTTTTTCTGTGCCATTTTTCCTCAGCTCATGCAGGCGTAGTAAAGGAAATGAGAATTGAGGCTAGAGAGAAGTCACATAGATAAATATATAAGCCAGTAATATGCCCGCTGGGAGATGCGTATGAACTGTGACAAGTAGGAGCATCCTAGCAGGAACAGAGTGGATTAAATGTGACTGCAGGGAACTGGGTAGTGATGCATACAGTATGCACAGCCTGAATGGCAAGTCCTATACCCTCTGTGTTCTGTGTCTGCTCAACCTGCCTAGGATCCCTCTTTCAGATTGCTGCGTACCTCGGGCGCTGCCCAGCTTAACCAATCCATGTCATATCTGTGCTCAAGGCACCACCCAGCCAGCTTCGCCTAAAGATTCTAAGTACTGGCACATGTTTACTAAGTTGTGCTAGCACAAGTCTTAAGTAAGTAAATATGAAAATCTGCATTAACTGTAATTAATTAGGAATACTGTACATTTTATGTTACTATAGACAGCAGTTTAATTCATGTTGCTTAAATATTTGTAGTTTTTTTTAGAAAAATTTTAAATCTATGGCAATAAAAAAAAAGTATAAATTCCATTTACTAAGTCCATTAATTTGTAAGTTATATATTGGTTATAGATATTAGAAGATCTGTGATCATATAAAACTATATAGAAAATAGACCAGGCGCAATAGATCTATGATAAGTTCCTGGAATGCAGTTAAAGGTGCTTAATAAGCTGCACTTTAATGTGCAGTCAGCTTTGCACAATACAAATCAATCAATAAATCAATAAAAACTCTGATATGTTATCGCCAAAAATACAATTATGAAATTATTATAATTCAATTAAACAATCACACAATATAAAAGCATTTTACACATATATATAAAAAAAAAATTTAATAAATAAATAGCCACAGACTTAAAAAAATAATTAATGCTAAATGTTCTGAATAGTGCACTCTGCCAATGGATTTATAAAAATGACCACACTCAGCTTGACCCTGTTTGTTAGAAAGTTCATGTATTTTGAATGATCAACAGTTTTGCTACTCCGCTGTTGAGACTTTAATTGTAGGTAACAAAGGGAGAGCGCTAGTTGTTAAACTCCCAGCGCTATGCTTGACCCCTTAGAGTATTCTCCTGGGCTCCTTAGAATTGAAATACCAGACTGAAGGAAGGGGCGCTATAGTAAGCACTAATTCATGTACATATTAATCATCTCAGTAACTGGTAAGTTTGCTGCGGGGGTATGATATATTCCTTATCCGCTAAGCGGTAAGGCAGCCATTGGCCGTAACAAGGCTCCAGGCTCTCCTTTGATTAATTTCTAAATGGTGCTGCTCGTACTGAGGATGGGTCAGAGGGTGACGAAACCGCCATCTCATTAAGGCAGAGAAACGCGGAAAGGCTGTCGAATACCTTACCTGGAAGTGCACCCTCAATGATCTTATCTGATCCCGAATACTGATACCCATCCACAGTACTAGCAGCTGCGGGCAAACCAGACGGTCAACCAGAACATATCATGTACGATGCCATGCTGCATTGTACATCGCACCGCCGTCCCCTGCATCATGCAAGTATGTCTACACAGAACGATGCAGGGTCACATCGCATGTCGGATTGGCCAGGAACACATCACTCTGATGTGTACCCAGCCTTAGTACATTTACCCCACGGCCTGAAACATGACAGTTAGGAGCTGATTGGCTGTTACTTTATCTCTCTCTACTTTATTACCCTCCAAGGCTTAGTACATCTCCCCCAATATCACTTATACAGTATGATATCACACCATTATGGCCTCATATAAGGTTGTTTGTGAGTTGGTGGAGTAATGGTACTGCACATATTACCTTTTACGGAAAAGGATTATGCTATCCAAGGTACGTAGGCCCAAAGGTACATAGGCCCAAATGTATTAAGCTTTAACAAGAGATAAAGTGGAGACAGATAAAGAGTGATAAATGACCAGCCAATCAGCTCCTAGCTGTCATTTTTCAAACATAGCCTGTGACATGGCAGTTAGGAAGATGATTGGCTGGTACTTTATATCCGTCTCCACTTTATCTCTTGTTAAGGCTTCATATTTTTGGGCCATAATCTGTAATGCGCTGCATAATATGTTAGCACTATAGAAATATAACAGAATAATCTGTAAATTAAATATTATTGGCTTTATCATATATTATAACAATAGTTCATTGATCTGAGTTAGTGATTTGGGACATTAGATAGACTTCCACAGCAATTTGGTAGCGTGATGATGCACAGTTGTCACAAAGATGTACAGTTATCACAGAACTTTACTGACATTAGTCAGGGACGTGCGGTGAGGGAAATGGCTAAGGACGCACTGGCTAGCACCAGAGCCAGATTTACACAAAATATATCAGCCAAAGGGTGCATATGGGCATTATACACAGGTGCAGCAGTATACACCACTGGAAATTTGTGAGTTTTGATCAGAGATGTGTGGAAAAGATAGGAGTCACAAGACGGGTGCGGAGGGTGCGGCCCGCAAACCAGGTGTGACACCTGGAGGGGTGACACCAAAATGTCGGCTCTTCCGCAGTGACAGGAGCCAGGTGCTGCAGTGTGAAAGTCTCCTACAGCACCTTGTTCCTGTCATAGAAGAGGAGCCTTCAGCACAGGGAGGCTGTCTCAAGGGGCAGCCCAGTACAGCCGGGGATGCTGGGCATGCCCCCATAGTGACGATCTTGGGATCCTGCAAGGTCACGCCCCCTATATATATGACCTGCCCCTTTTGCCAGATTAAAGGTATGCACCGGGTGTCACCACACTCGGTGACGCCCCTGAGGGGAGGCACTGCCTCACCTGTCATAGGGCCTAATTCAGATCTGATCGCAGTAGCAAATTTGTTAACAAATGGGCAAAACCATGGGAGTTGATCGCTCGCTGACGATTTTCGCAGCGCAGCGATCAGGTAAAAAAATGGCAAAACTGCGCATGCGTATGCACCGCAATGCGGATGCGCGTCGTAGGGGTACAAACAGCATTGTTGCTGTGCAATGCTTCTAGCGACGAATCCATTCGCACAGCCGATCGCAAGGAGATTGACAGGAAGAGGGCGTTTATGGGTGTCAACTAGAGATGAGCGCCGGAAATTTTTCGGGTTTTGTGTTTTGGTTTTGGGTTCGGTTCCGCGGCCGTGTTTTGGGTTCGACCGCGTTTTGGCAAAACCTCACCGAATTTTTTTTGTCGGATTCGGGTGTGTTTTGGATTCGGGTGTTTTTTTCCAAAAAACCTAAAAAACAGCTTAAATCATAGAATTTGGCGGTCATTTTGATCCCAAAGTATTATTAACCTCAAAAACCATAATTTCCACTCATTTTCAGTCTATTCTGAATACCTCACACCTCACAATATTATTTTTAGTCCTAAAATTTGCACCGAGGTCGCTGTGTGAGTAAGATAAGCGACCCTAGTGGCCGACACAAACACCGGGCCCATCTAGGAGTGGCACTGCAGTGTCACGCAGGATGGCCCTTCCAAAAAACCCTCCCCAAACAGCACATGACGCAAAGAAAAAAAGAGGCGCAATGAGGTAGCTGTGTGAGTAAGATTAGCGACCCTAGTGGCCGACACAAACACCGGGCCCATCTAGGAGTGGCACTGCAGTGTCACGCAGGATGTCCCTTCCAAAAAACCCTCCCCAAACAGCACATGATGCAAAGAAAAAAAGAGGCGCAATGAGGTAGCTGTGTGAGTAAGATAAGCGACCCTAGTGGCCGACACAAACACCGGGCCCATCTAGGAGTGTCACTGCAGTGTCACGCAGGATGTCCCTTCCAAAAAACCCTCCCCAAACAGCACATGACGCAAAGAAAAAAAGAGGCGCAATGAGGTATCTGTGTGAGTAAGATAAGCGACCCTAGTGGCCGACACAAACACCGGGCCCATCTAGGAGTGGCACTGCAGTGTCACGCAGGATGTCCCTTCCAAAAAACCCTCCCCAAACAGCACATGACGCAAAGAAAAAGAAAAGAAAAAAGAGGTGCAAGATGGAATTGTCCTTGGGCCCTCCCACCCACCCTTATGTTGTATAAACAAAACAGGACATGCACACTTTAACCAACCCATCATTTCAGTGACAGGGTCTGCCACACGACTGTGACTGATATGACGGGTTGGTTTGGACCCCCCCCAAAAAAGAAGCAATTAATCTCTCCTTGCACAAACTGGCTCTACAGAGGCAAGATGTCCACCTCATCATCACCCTCCGATATATCACCGTGTACATCCCCCTCCTCACAGATTATCAATTCGTCCCCACTGGAATCCACCATCTCAGCTCCCTGTGTACTTTGTGGAGGCAATTGCTGCTGGTCAATGTCTCCGCGGAGGAATTGATTATAATTCATTTTAATGAACATCATCTTCTCCACATTTTCTGGATGTAACCTCGTACGCCGATTGCTGACAAGGTGAGCGGCGGCACTAAACACTCTTTCGGAGTACACACTTCTGGGAGGGCAACTTAGGTAGAATAAAGCCAGTTTGTGCAAGGGCCTCCAAATTGCCTCTTTTTCCTGCCAGTATAAGTACGGACTGTGTGACGTGCCTACTTGGATGCGGTCACTCATATAATCCTCCACCATTCTATCAATGTTGAGAGAATCATATGCAGTGACAGTAGACGACATGTCCGTAATCGTTGTCAGGTCCTTCAGTCCGGACCAGATGTCAGCATCAGCAGTCGCTCCAGACTGCCCTGCATCACCGCCAGCGGGTGGGCTCGGAATTCTGAGCCTTTTCCTCGCACCCCCAGTTGCGGGAGAATGTGAAGGAGGAGATGTTGACAGGTCGCGTTCCGCTTGACTTGACAATTTTGTCACCAGCAGGTCTTTCAACCCCAGCAGACTTGTGTCTGCCGGAAAGAGAGATCCAAGGTAGGCTTTAAATCTAGGATCGAGCACGGTGGCCAAAATGTAGTGCTCTGATTTCAACAGATTGACCACCCGTGAATCCTTGTTAAGCAATTAAGGGCTCCATCCACAAGTCCCACATGCCTAGCGGAATCGCTCCGTGTTAGCTCCTCCTTCAATGTCTCCAGCTTCTTCTGCAAAAGCCTGATGAGGGGAATGACCTGACTCAGGCTGGCAGTGTCTGAACTGACTTCACGTGTGGCAAGTTCAAAGGGCATCAGAACCTTGCACAACGTTGAAATCATTCTCCACTGCGCTTGAGACAGGTGCATTCCACCTACTATATCGTGCTCAATTGTATAGGCTTGAATGGCCTTTAGCTGCTCCTCCAACCTCTGAAGCATATAGAGGGTTGAATTCCACCTCGTTACCACTTCTTGCTTCAGATGATGGCAGGGCAGGTTCAGTAGTTTTTGGTGGTGCTCCAGTCTTCTGTACGTGGTGCCTGTACGCCGAAAGTGTCCCGCAATTCTTCTGGCCACCGACAGCATCTCTTGCACGCCCCTGTCGTTTTTTAAAAAATTCTGCACCACCAAATTCAAGGTATGTGCAAAACATGGGACGTGCTGGAATTTGCCCATATTTAATGCACACACAATATTGCTGGCGTTGTCCGATGCCACAAATCCACAGGAGAGTCCAATTGGGGTAAGCCATTCCGCGATGATCTTCCTCAGTTGCCGTAAGAGGTTTTCAGCTGTGTGCGTATTCTGGAAAGCGGTGATACAAAGCGTAGCCTGCCTAGGAAAGAGTTGGCGTTTGCGAGATGCTGCTACTGGTGCCGCCGCTGCTGTTCTTGCGGCGGGAGTCCATATATCTACCCAGTGGGCTGTCACAGTCATATAGTCCTGACCCTGCCCTGCTCCACTTGTCCACATGTCCGTGGTTAAGTGGACATTGGGTACAACTGCATTTTTTAGGACACTGGTGAGTCTTTTTCTGACGTCCGTGTACATTCTCGGTATCGCCTGACTAGAGAAGTGGAACCTAGATGGTATTTGGTAACGGGGGCACACTGCCTCAATAAATTGTCTAGTTCCCTGTGAACTAACGGCGGATACCGGACGCACGTCTAACACCAACATAGTTGTCAAGGCCTCAGTTATCCGCTTTGCAGCAGGATGACTGCTGTGATATTTCATCTTCCTCGCAAAGGACTGTTGAACAGTCAATTGCTTACTGGAAGTAGTACAAGTGGGCTTACGACTACCCCTCTGGGATGACCATCGACTCCCAGCAGCAACAACAGCAGCGCCAGCAGCAGTAGGCGTTACACGCAAGGATGCATCGGAGGAATCCCAGGCAGGAGAGGACTCGTCAGAATTGCCAGTGACATTGCCTGCAGGACTATTGGCATTCCTGGGGAAGGAGGAAATTGACACTGAGGGAGTTGGTGGGGTGGTTTGCGTGAGCTTGGTTACAAGAGGAAGGGATTTACTGGTCAGTGGACTGCTTCCGCTGTCACCCAAAGTTTTTGAACTTGTCACTGACTTATTATGAATGCGCTGCAGGTGACGTATAAGGGAGGATGTTCCGAGGTGGTTAACGTCCTTACCCCTACTTATTACAGCTTGACAAAGGGAACACACGGCTTGACACCTGTTGTCCGCATTTCTGGTGAAATACTTCCACACCGAAGAGCTGATTTTTTTTGTATTTTCACCAGGCATGTCAACGGCCATATTCCTACCACGGACAACAGGTGTCTCCCCGGGTGCCTGACTTAAACAAACCACCTCACCATCAGAATCCTCCTGGTCAATTTCCTCCCCAGCGCCAGCAACACCCATATCCTCCTCATCCTGGTGTACTTCAACACTGACATCTTCAATCTGACTATCAGGAACTGGACTGCGGGTGCTCCTTCCATCACTTGCAGGGGGCGTGCAAATGGTGGAAGGCGCATGCTCTTCACGTCCAGTGTTGGGAAGGTCAGGCATCGCAACCGACACAATTGGAGTCGGACTCTCCTTGTGGATTTGGGATTTCGAAGAACGCACAGTTCTTTGCGGTGCTACTGCTTTTGCCAGCTTTAGTCTTTTCATTTTTCTAGCGAGAGGCTGAGTGCTTCCATCCTCATGTGAAGCTGAACCACTAGCCATGAACATAGGCCAGGGCCTCAGCCGTTCCTTGCCACTCCGTGTGGTAAATGGCATATTGGCAAGTTTACGCTTCTCCTCCGACAATTTTATTTTAGGTTTTGGAGTCCTTTTTTTACTGATATTTGGTGTTTTGGATTTGACATGCTCTGTACTATGACATTGGGCATCGGCCTTGGCAGACGACGTTGCTGGCATTTCATCGTCTCGGCCATGACTAGTGGCAGCAGCTTCAGCACGAGGTGGAAGTGGATCTTGATCTTTCCCTAATTTTGGAACCTCAACATTTTTGTTCTCCATATTTTAATAGGCACAACTAAAAGGCACCTCAGGTAAACAATGGAGATGGATGGATTGGATACTAGTATACAATTATGGACGGGCTGCCGAGTGCCGACACAGAGGTAGCCACAGCCGTGAACTACCGCACTGTACTGTGTCTGCTGCTAATATATAGACTGGTTGATAAAGAGATAGTATACTCGTAACTAGTATGTATGTATAAAGAAAGAAAAAAAAACCACGGTTAGGTGGTATATACAATTATGGACGGGCTGCCGAGTGCCGACACAGAGGTAGACACAGCCGTGAACTACCGCACTGTACTGTGTCTGCTGCTAATATATAGACTGGTTGATAAAGAGATAGTATACTCGTAACTAGTATGTATGTATAAAGAAAGAAAAAAAAACCACGGTTAGGTGGTATATACAATTATGGACGGGCTGCCGAGTGCCGACACAGAGGTAGCCACAGCCGTGAACTACCGCACTGTACTGTGTCTGCTGCTAATATAGACTGGTTGATAAAGAGATAGTATACTCGTAACTAGTATGTATGTATAAAGAAAGAAAAAAAACCCACGGTTAGGTGGTATATACAATTATGGACGGGCTGCCGAGTGCCGACACAGAGGTAGCCACAGCCGTGAACTACCGCACTGTACTGTGTCTGCTGCTAATATATAGACTGGTTGATAAAGAGATAGTATACTCGTAACTAGTATGTATGTATAAAGAAAGAAAAAAAAAAAACGGTTAGGTGGTATATACAATTATGGACGGGCTGCCGAGTGCCGACACAGAGGTAGCCACAGCCGTGAACTACCGCACTGTACTGTGTCTGCTGCTAATATATAGACTGGTTGATAAAGAGATAGTATACTCGTAACTAGTATGTATGTATAAAGAAAGAAAAAAAAAACACGGTTAGGTGGTATATACAATTATGGACGGGCTGCCGAGTGCCGACACAGAGGTAGCCACAGCCGTGAACTACCGCACTGTACTGTGTCTGCTGCTAATATAGACTGGTTGATAAAGAGATAGTATACTCGTAACTAGTATGTATGTATAAAGAAAGAAAAAAAAACCACGGTTAGGTGGTATATACAATTATGGACGGGCTGCCGAGTGCCGACACAGAGGTAGCCACAGCCGTGAACTACCGCACTGTACTGTGTCTGCTGCTAATATAGACTGGTTGATAAAGAGATAGTATACTCGTAACTAGTATGACTATAAAGAAAGAAAAAAAACCCACGGTTAGGTGGTATATACAATTATGGACGGGCTGCCGAGTGCCGACACAGAGGTAGCCACAGCCGTGAACTACCGCACTGTACTGTGTCTGCTGCTAATATAGACTGGTTGATAAAGAGATAGTATACTACTAATATTATATATACTGGTGGTCAGGTCACTGGTCACTAGTCACACTGGCAGTGGCACTCCTGCAGCAAAAGTGTGCACTGTTTAATTTTAATATAATATTATGTACTCCTGGCTCCTGCTATAACCTATAACTGGCACTGCAGTGCTCCCCAGTCTCCCCCACAATTATAAGCTGTGTGAGCTGAGCACAGTCAGATATATATATACATTGATGCAGCACACTGGGCTGAGCAGTGCACACAGATATGGTATGTGACTGAGTCACTGTGTGTATCGTTTTTTTCAGGCAGAGAACGGATATATTAAATAAAACAAACAACTGCACTGTCTGGTGGTCACTGTGGTCGTCAGTCACTAAACTCTGCACTCTCTTCTACAGTATCACAGCCTCAGGTCAATCTCTCTCTCTCTCTCTCAACCCTAATCTAAATGGAGAGGACGCCAGCCACGTCCTCTCCCTATCAATCTCAATGCACGTGTGAAAATGGCGGCGACGCGCGGCTCCTTATATAGAATCCGAGTCTCGCGATAAAATCCGAGCCTCGCGAGAATCCGACAGCGTCATGATGACGTTCGGGCGCGCTCGGGTTAACCGAGCAAGGCGGGAAGATCCGAGTCGCTCGGACCCGTGAAAAAAAACATGAAGTTCGTGCGGGTTCGGATTCAGAGAAACCGAACCCGCTCATCTCTAGTGTCAACTGACCGTTTTCTGGGAGTGGTAGGAAAAACGCAGGCGTGTCCATGGCGTTTGCAGGGCGGGTGTCTGATGTCAATTCCGGGACCTCCGTTGCTAGGATCATCGCACAGGATAAGAAACTTCAGGGCTCGTCGTGTTTTGCACAAAATTTTTTTGTACCACTGGGCTGCAGATGCGATAGCACACTTGCAAAGCGAAAATACACTCCCCCGTGGGCGGCGACTATGCGTTTGCATGTCTGCAAAAAGTAGCCAACTCGGAATGAGGGCCCATGTACACTGCGGGGGGGGGGGGGGGGGGCAGATATAACATGTTCAGAGAGAGTTAGATTTGGGTGTGGTGTGTTCAAACTGAAATCTAAATTGCAGTGTAAAAAAAATAAAGCAGCCAGTATTTACTCTGCACAGAAACAATATAACCCACCCAATTCAGATTTCAGTTTGAACACACCACACCCAAATCTAACTCTCTCTGAACATGTTATTTCTGCCCCCCAACCCCCGCCCCCCGCAGTGCACGTGGTTTTGCCCATTAGCTAACAAATTTGCTGCTGCGATCAGTTCTGAATTAGGCCCATAGACTTTTTACTGCAGAGTTTTGACTATAAAAATTATTAGAACAATACAAAGAAGATATTTATAATATATATTTCTTTATACAGTCAAAACTCTGGCTTATAGGCTTATACGTTAGTATGACAGGAATGGCTCTGCCTCACCTCACCGCATGTCACAGCAATTAGTCAAAAGTTGGAAGAAAACAAAAAGGGAAATGGCAAGAAAAGAAATGTAAGAAAACAGCACCCTATAGGAAATAGTTGGTACATTTTACTATACGAAAGACAACGGGCGATCTGGCACAGGACTTAATTAGATATAATAATTGATAAATTCAAGAAAAAAAGGACCAAAATTGGACAGTGTGTTACCCTTATTAATAGGGAGAAAAAAACGTGTACAGGTTGAGTATCCCATATCCAAAAATCCGAAATACGGAATATTCCGAAATACGGACTTTTTTGAGTGAGAGTGGGATAGTGAAACTTTTGTTTTTTGATGTCTCAATGTACACAAACTTTGTTTAATACACAAAGTTATTAAAAATATTGTATTGAATGACCTTCAGGCTGTGTGTATAAGGTGTATAAGAAACATAAATGAATTGTGTGAATGTAGACACACTTTGTTTAATGCACAAAGTTATAAAAAATATTGGCTAAAATGACCTTCAGGCTGTGTGTATAAGATGTATATGTAACATAAATGCATTCTGTGCTTAGACTTAGGTCCCATCGCCATGATATCTCATTATGGTATGCAGTTATTCCAAAATACGGAAAAATCCCATATCCAAAATACCTCTGGTCCCAAGCATTTTGGATAAGGGATACTCAACCTGTATTAGCGTTTTTTCTATGGTATGCTGTCCTGGTTGGTGGTGCACCCAGAGCCAGAAAGTACACAGACTTGCAATGGGAGAAAACAGAAGGCTCTTGTGTGGGCGCACTCTTGAGAGAAAAAGTTGATAATGTATGAAATTTTTAGAGAATGCTTAAGACATAACGTTTATTGACAATATTAAAACAAAGTTACCCTTCCCAAGGATCTATGAAGCAAATAAAGATTTGAGAAAAAATATTAAAATTGTTCTGGTCTCTTTATTTCAAAGAGTATTTGTAAAGGTTGTAGACATTGGATTGTCATACCCCCATTTCCCCTGACCAGTACAGGGTATCTGTATTAATGGAACCGGGGGTAGGTCAAAACACAGTTTTTATAAGGAAAGCCCAAATAATTAAGCTCTGGATAGCTAGAATGGTAATCAGCGGTCACCACTCTATGAATTGTACACCTGAATTACATATAAATACCATATTTACAGGCAGAATTGTGGGCAACATACTCGAGTCAAAACACTGCTGGTATTGTAAATACTATGATAGAGAAATACGGAATAGAGTTAGTGGTGATACTGCTGTTGGTGTTTAATGTCACATAAAGGAGGAAGTTAATTCCTACTCTACAACACCAGGTATTCGCAGGTAGTCACCTTTCCTGGTACTAACCCACCACTAACTCTATTCCGTATTTCTCTATCATAGTATTTACAATACCAGCAGTGTTTTGACTCGAGTATGTTGCCCACAATTCTGCCTGTAAATATGGTATTTATATGTAATTCAGGTGTACAATTCTTAGAGTGGTGACCGCTGATTACCATTCTAGCTATCCAGAGCTTAATTATTTGGGCTTTCCTTATAAAAACTGTGTTTTGACCAACCCCCGGTTCCATTAATACAGATACCCTGTACTGGTCAGGGGAAATGGGGGTATGATAATCCAATGTCTACAACCTTTACAAATACTCTTTGAAATAAAGAGACCAGAACAATTTTAATATTTTTTCTCAAATCTTTATTTGCTTCATAGATCCTTGGGAAGGGTAACTTTGTTTAAATATTGTCAATAAACGTTATGTCTTAAGCATTCTCTAAAAATGTCATACATTATCAACTTTTTCTCTCAAGAGTGCGCCCACACAAGAGCCTTCTGTTTTCTCCCATTGCAAGACATTTTACTATACAATAAAGAATGCCAGAATCTGTACATTATCCTGGGGTAAAAAAAGTGCTCAAAAAGTCATGTGACGCAGCAATAAACTAGGTAAAATTGTGTGATAGCTGCAGCTCAGCGTGAAACAAACTACCTTTGCACAAGAGTGCTTGTTCTTTCAAGTATAATCACCCAAAGCAACGCTAGAATATAGGAAATGGTTTATCAGGAGAACGTCCTACCACTGTGCGTTATTGCTTTTTAAATGTTATATAATATATTTCTTTGTACCAAAACTTCATATACTCCTCCAGCATCTCTAGCTTGGAGCTGAGCTCTTAGCCCCACAAAACCCAGCAAAAAGCTCTGTACATTTTTCTGATAAGATTAATAAAATAATTGCTAATGCCTGGAGGACAAACAGTATTTTTGGCTTTGAGTTTGTACATAATTAATGTCACAGTTCTCAAGATACCTGCTGAAATTGCTATCATTTAAAATAACTTATTTTATTCTTTGCAGAGCGCGTAGACAGGTGTTAGAACTCCCTGTTCTATTATTCATGTCCCACTTATAGGAACTGTTTGTAGTTATTGTGTACCAGGTCTTCTGCTGCTTACACTGATCTGTCAGGCAGTTTAAAGCCTTCATTTCCCTTTCAGTAGGTTTCAAGTTAAAGGCATTATAGTAACTGGTACTACAGGAGGGTGTGGTATACCATTTTAATGTTCAGAATGTTGGCACCAGAATGTCGGCAACCCTGTCTGAACATTCAGGAAGTTGACATGGTCACATTGTTGAAATTTCACATGCTGACATTCACAATGTTGACACTGACATACAGTTGACATGTTCACAGTGTCAACCCTGATGCATGTTGACAGTGAAAGTGTCAACAGTACTATTTTTTACTAACTTTAATGCTTATACGTTCATAATGTAGACATGGCTGCATTTTGTCAATGTCGACGTGTCAACACTATGGACATGTTGGAATTCTGAATGTGACATTTCGGGCCTTTTGACATTACTGTGTCGACTTTCTGAATGTCAACATGGTAACCATATACCTTAAAAGATAGTCTGCAGTATTATTATAGAGACCAAGGACGCTCAATCCCAATCTTATTAAAAGCAAGGATCCTAATGAAGGTATCTATAGTACAGCAAACAAACATCCCCTTTGGCAGCCATGTTGCACAGAGACCCACATTACCAGCCATGCTGTTTAGCTGTTTTATTACCTGATAAAACTGAATCTTAAATAAAAAATAAATATAAACGCAGGCCTCTTTTCCAAAATACAGCATGACTGTTTCTGTTGCTATATTTGCTCCTCCTTTGATGATTGCCACTAACTCCTTGGTGACAATAGCTGCAACCAGGGTCAGACTGCTACGACCCGGCATTCTTTTTCCGTATGCGCGCACGACAATGGGGTGTGGCCATGGCTCACAGGGGGAGTGGCGCTAGACATTCTGTATTTCGGGCGTCTGAACAGAGTGCCGGGAGGCAGAGCTGCTCAGCCAGTCCCTGTTTCTGAGTGCCGGGCTGCCGAGCAGAGTGCCGTAAGGTGGAGCTTCTCGGACAACCCCTGGCCCTCTGTCTGCCGCGCTGCCGAGCAGAGGTGCTTGACCAGGCTGTTAATGTCAGACCGACCCATCTGACAATTGGCCCTTCTGGTAATGCCAACAGTTAAGGGGGGTACACACGGAGAGATCCGTGCTTTAAGTCTAAGCAATCTGACTAGATTGCTTAGAAGTTAAGCACGGATCTCTCCGTGTGTAGGGCGCCTGACCGCGCGTCGCTATCGACGGCTCTAGATTCACTCAGCACACATCTCTCCCCGTGTGTATGGAGCTTTACAATTGTTATGTTGAACACGTCAGGGCTGTATTCAGTTAATGGTGATTTGCCTAAAACAGTAGTCTAATATCACAGGTTTCCCTGTGTGGTGCGAAGACAAATCTGAATGTTGGTGTCCGCTTGTGTGGGAAACTGAAAGGTTTCTGTGCTCATCTGCTTGCCAAGGCTCCTGCAAACTTCACTGAGTCACTGAGGAATCACATTTCACCTTTTAGTCATACTTGCCTACTTTGCTGCCCCCTCCAGCGGGGTGCGGCCGGCACCAGGATGGGCATTCCGGGGGAGTGGCCAACAGGGTAGTGGACAGTCCGGGGGCGTGGCATCAGGATCGCGTCATCGGGGCTCCGCCCCCTGCTATGCAGTGCCGAGAAAAGAGGCGCTGTATAGCGGGGGGCGGAGATACGATGACGTGATTCAGTGCGAATCGCGTCATCGGACCCCCTCAGACCGCCCACTTGTTCTCTGCTGCGGGTGGCCGAAAAGGGTTGTGAAGGGACAGCATGGAAAGCGATTTTCGGGAGCCTCTCAGCCATTCCGGGAGGGTAGGCAAGTATGCTTTTAGTTTTAACTGAAAATGCCAGGAAATGTTTTAGGTTATTCAGTTTTGATTTGGGTTAAAAACAACACTACAAATCCCTATCTATAAAAGTGTATCAACAATAGCAATACAATACACCTTACATAAACAATAGTGGTACATTATGGCACTAGCCGTAAGACAGCCTTACCTTCTTAAAGCAAATAGACATATAGCAAATGTTTGTGAATAAGAAAAGATTATTATGAATATTTACAGAATAGCAAATGACTAAAAGGTAAAAATATATATATATTTTTCAAGGGGAATTTAATCTATCCAAATTGTTCCCTTGAAGCATAATATTATAGTATTCAGATCTGAAAACAATCTATTGTGCAGGGTTTCTCTGAACTGCAGACTCAAACAGTTTAGGTTGGAGTTCTCATTAAATTAATTAGATTTCTCTTTCACATGCAGATTGCTAATGAATGTACTACATTAAATAAAGTATTAGGTAACCACTTTATTACACAAACATATTGCCTGCAAGTTGCAGCTTGCCCTTAAGGCGTTCTTAGAAAATTGCACACAGATTATTGAGCCTCACATAAGAACCTTCGGTCATTTAAAAAAAGTTGTCAAAATGGACCTTGCACCCTAAAAACTCCTGCTCTGCGAGTAATCTGCGTACTAGAGCAGATCATATGAAAAGCCCAATATGCACATAATATTTTCCTAGAATCTGAGCTCAATGGTTCCGTTTGGTTCACATATATATCTTTAAACTAGTGATGTGCACCGGAAATTTTTCTGGTTTTGTGTTTTGGTTTTGGATTCGGGTCCGCGGCCGTGTTTTGGATTCGGACGCGTTTAGGGAAAACCTCCCTGAAAATTTTTTGTCGGATTCGGGTGTGTTTTGGATTCGGGTGTTTTTTTACAAAAAACCCTCAAAAACAGCTTAAATCATAGAATTCGGGGGTCATTTTGATCCCATAGTATTATTAACCTCAATAACCATAATTTCCACTCATTTTCAGTCTATTCTGAACACCTCACAATATTATTTTTAGTCCTAAAATTTGCACCGAGGTCGCTGGATGACTAAGCTAAGCGACACAAGTGGCCGACACAAACACCTGGCCCATCTAGGAGTGGCACTGCAGTGTCAGACAGGATGGCACTTCAAAAAAATTGTCCCCAAACAGCACATGATGCAAAGAAAAAAAGAGGCGCACCAAGGTCGCTGGATGGCTAAGCTAAGCGACACAAGTGGCCGACACAAACACCTGGCCCATCTAGGAGTGGCACTGCAGTGTCAGGCAGGATGGCACTTCAAAAAAATTGTCCCCAAACAGCACATGATGCAAAGAAAAAAAGAGGCGCACCAAGGTCGCTGTGTGACTAAGCTAAGCAACACAAGTGGCCGACACAAACACCTGGCCCATCTAGGAGTGGCACTGCAGTGTCAGGCAGGATAGCACTTCAAAAAAATTGTCCCCAAACAGCACATGATGCAAAGAAAAATGAAAGAAAAAAGAGGTGCAAGATGGAATTGTCCTTGGGCCCTTCCACCCACCCTTATGTTGTATAAACAGGACATGCACACTTTAACGAACCCATCATTTCAGCGACAGGGTCTGCCACACGACTGTGACTGAAATGACTGGTTGGTTTGGGCCCCCACCAAAAAAGAAGCAATCAATCTCTCCTTGCACAAACTGGCTCTACAGAGGCAAAATGTCCACCTCATCATCATCCTCCGATTCCTCACCCCTTTCACTGTGTACATCCCCCTCCTCACAGATTATTAATTCGTCCCCACTGGAATCCACCATCTCAGGTCCCTGTGTACTTTCTGGAGGCAATTGCTGGTGAATGTCTCCACGGAGGAATTGATTATAATTCATTTTGATGAACATCATCTTCTCCACATTTTCTGGAAGTAACCTCGTACGCCGATTGCTGACAAGGTGAGCGGCTGCACTAAACACTCTTTCGCAGTACACACTGGAGGGTGGAAAACTTAGGTAAAATACAGCCAGTTTGTGCAAGGGCCCCCAAATTGCCTCTTTTTCCTGCCAGTATACGTACGGACTGTCTGACGTGCCTACTTGGATGCGGTCACTCATATAATCCTCCACCATTCTTTCAATGGTGACAGAATCATATGCAGTGACAGTAGACGACATGTCAGTAATCGTTGCCAGGTCCTTCAATCCGGACCAGATGTCAGCACTCGCTCCAGACTGCCCTGCATCACCGCCAGCGGGTGGGCTCGGAATTCTTAGCCTTTTCCTCGCACCCCCAGTTGCGGGAGAATGTGAAGGAGGAGCTGTTGATGGGTCACGTTCCACTTGACTTGACAATTTTCTCACCAGCAGGTCTTTGAACCTCTGCAGACTTGTGTCTGCCGGAAAGAGAGATACAACGTAGGTTTTAAATCTAGGATCGAGCACGGTGGCCAAAATGTAGTGCTCTGATTTCAACAGATTGACCACCCGTGAATCCTGGTTAAGCGAATTAAGGGCTCCATCCACAAGTCCCACATGCCTAGCGGAATCACTCTGTTTTAGCTCCTCCTTCAATGTCTGCAGCTTCTTCTGCAAAAGCCTGATGAGGGGAATGACCTGACTCAGGCTGGCAGTGTCTGAACTGACTTCACTTGTGGCAAGTTTAAAGGGTTGCAGAACCTTGCACAACGTTGAAATCATTCTCCACTGCGCTTGAGTCAGGTGCATTCCCCCTCCTTTGCCTATATCGTGGGCAGATGTATAGGCTTGAATGGCCTTTTGCTGCTACTCCATCCTCTGAAGCATATAGAGGGTTGAATTCCACCTCGTTACCAACTCTTGCTTCAGATGATGGCAGGGCAGGTTCAGGACTGTTTGCTGGTGCTCTAGTCTTCGGCACGCGGTGGCTGAATGCCGAAAGTGGCCCGCAATTCTTCGGGCCACCGACAGCATCTCTTGCACGCCCCTGTCGTTTTTTAAATAATTCTGCACCACCAAATTCAATGTATGTGCAAAACATGGGACGTGCTGGAATTTGCCCAGATGTAATGCACGCACAATATTGCTGACATTGTCCGATGTCACAAATCCCCAGGAGAGTCCAATTGGGGTAAGCCATTCTGCGATGATGTTCCTCAGTTTCCGTAAGAGGTTGTCAGCTGTGTGCCTCTTATGGAAAGCGGTGATACAAATCGTAGCCTGCCTAGGAACGAGTTGGCGTTTGCGAGATGCTGCTACTGGTGCCGCCGCTGCTGTTCTTGCTGCGGGAGGCAATACATCTACCCAGTGGGCTGTCACAGTCATATAGTCCTGAGTCTGCCCTGCTCCACTTGTCCACATGTCCGTGGTTAAATGGACATTGGGTACAACTGCATTTTTTAGGACACTGGTGACTCTTTTTCTGACGTCTGTATACATTTTCGGTATCGCCTGCCTAGAGAAATGGAACCTAGATGGTATTTGGTACCGGGGACACAGTACCTCAATCAAGTCTCTAGTTGCCTCTGAATTAACGGTGGATACCGGAACCACGTTTCTCACCACCCAGGCTGACAAGACCTGAGTTATCCGCTTTGCAGCAGGATGACTGCTGTGATATTTCATCTTCCTCGCAAAGGACTGTTGGACAGTCAATTGCTTCCTGGAAGTAGTACAAGTGGTCTTCCGACTTCCCCTCTGGGATGACGATCGACTCCCAGCAGCAACAACAGCAGCGCCAGCAGCAGTAGGCGTTACACTCAAGGATGCATTGGAGGAATCCCAGGCAGGAGAGGACTCGTCAGACTTGCCAGTGACATGGCCTGCAGGACTATTGGCTTTCCTGTGTAAGGTGGAAATTGACACTGAGGGAGTTGGTGGTGTGGTTTTCAGGAGCTTGGTTACAAGAGGAAGGGATTTACTGGTCAGTGGACTGCTTCCGCTGTCATCCAAAGTTTTTGAACTTGTCACTGACTTATGATGAATGCGATGCAGGTGACGTATAAGGGAGGATGTTCCGAGGTGGTTAACGTCCTTACCCCTACTTATTACAGCTTGACAAAGGCAACACACGGCTTGACACCTGTTGTCCGCATTTCTGTTAAAATAATTCCACACCGAAGAGCTGATTTTTTTGTATTTTGACCAGGCATGTCAAGGGCCATATTCCTCCCACCGACAACAGGTGTCTCCCCAGGTGCCTGACTTAAACAAACCACCTCACCATCAGAATCCTCCTTGTCAATTTCCTCCCCAGCGCCAGCAACACCCATATCCTCATCCTGGTGTACTTCAACAGTGACATCTTCAATTTGACTATCAGGAACTGGACTGCGGGTGCTCCTTCCAGCACTTGCAGGGGGCGTGCAAATGGTGGAAGGCGCAAGCTCTTCCCGTCCAGTGTTGGGAAGGTCAGGCATCGCAACCGACACAATTGGACTCTCCTTGGGGATTTGTGATTTAGAAGAACGCACAGTTCTTTGCTGTGCTTTTGCCAGCTTAAGTCTTTTTATTTTTCTAGCGAGAGGATGAGTGCTTCCATCCTCATGTGAATCTGAACCACTAGCCATGAACATAGGCCTGGGCCTCAGCCGTTCCTTGCCACTCCGTGTCGTAAATGGCATATTGGCAAGTTTACGCTTCTCATCAGACGCTTTCAATTTTGATTTTTGGGTCATTTTACTGAACTTTTGTTTTTTGGATTTTACATGCTCTCCACTATGACATTGGGCATCGGCCATGGCAGACGACGTTGATGGCATTTCATTGTCTCGGCCATGACTAGTGGCAGCAGCTTCAGCACGAGGTGGAAGTGGATCTTGATCTTTCCCTATTTTAACCTCCACATTTTTGTTCTCCATTTTTTAATGTGTGGAATTATATGCCAGTATCAATAGCAATGGCCTACTACTATATATACTGCGCACAACTGAAATGCACCATAGGTATGGATGGATAGTATACTTGACGACACAGAGGTAGGTAGAGCAGTGGCCTACTGTACCGTACTGCTATATATTATATACTGATGGTCAGCAAACTGTGCAAAACTTAAATGCACCACAGGTATGGATGGATAGTATACTTGACGACACAGAGGTAGGTACAGCAGTGGCCTACTGTACCGTAATGCTATATATTATATACTGGTGGTAAGCAAACTGTGCAAAACTTAAATGCACCACAGGTATGGATGGATAGTTTACTTGACGACACAGAGGTAGGTACAGCAGTGGGCTACTGTACTGTAATGCTATATATTATATACTGGTTGTCAGCAAACTGTGCAAAACTGAAATGCACCACAGGTATGGATGGATTGGATAGTATACTTGACAACACAGAGGTAGGTACAGCAGTGGCCTACTGTACTGTAATGCTATATATTATATACTGGTGGTCAGCAAACTGTGCAAAACTTAAATGCACCACAGGTATGGATGGATAGTATACTTGACGACACAGAGGTAGGTACAGCAGTGGCCTACTGTACCGTAATGCTATATATTATATACTGGTGATCAGCAAACTGTGCAAAACTTAAATGCACCACAGGTTTGGATGGATAGTATACTTGACGACACAGAGGTAGGTACAGCAGTGGCCTTCTGTACCGTACTCCTATATATTATATACTGGTGGTCAGCAAAATTATGCACTGTACTCCAACTATATACTACAATGCAGTACAGATATGGAGTGTTTTTCAGGCAGACAACGTATACTGGTGGTCACTGGTCAGCAAAACTCTGCACTGTACTCCTCCTATATAATATACTGGTGGTCCCCAGTCCCCACAATAAAGCAGTGTGAGCACAGATATATGCAGCACACTGAGCACAGATATGGAGTGTTTTTCAGGCAGACAACGTATACTTGTGGTCACTGTCAGCAAAACTCTGCACTGTACTCCTCCTAATATAATACAGCTGCTCCCCAGTCCCCACAATTAAGCATTGTGAGCACAGATATATGCAGCACACTGAGCACAGATAAGGAGCGTTTTTTTCAGGCAGAGAACGGATAAAACTGGTGGTCACTGATCAGCAAAACTCTGCACTGTACTCCTTCTATATTATACAGCTGCTCCCCAGTCCCCACAATTAAGCAATAAGCAAGCACAAATATTTGCATCAACAATAAACGGAGAGGACGCCAGCCACGTCCTCTCCCTAACATTTCCAATGCACGAGTGAAAATGGCGGCGACGCGCGGCTGCTTATATAGAATCCGAATCTCGCGAGAATCCGACAGCGGGATGATGACGTTCGGGCGCGCTCGGGTTAACCGTGCCATACGGGAGAATCCGAGTATGCCTCGGACCCGTGTAAAATGGGTGAAGTTCGGGGGGGTTCGGTTTCCGAGGAACCGAACCCGCTCATCACTACTTGAAACAGCACAATATGCAGATCCTGTGTTTTGGAAAGTTGTGATTTGCAATTATCATATAATCTGCCAATGTGTCACACCAGAGACTAAGAAAAGAAAATCTGCTGCTAAGCGCTGAGCTTGTCTTCAGAACACACAGTGGCTGCTATTCTCTGTCCCATGACATTCAATTGATTTAGTGTCCTCTAGTGACTCCTCAGCACTAACCCTATTCCACATCACTGTCACTAACCTGATTCAGTTAAAACTTAAAATCATTTAACCCACTGACGTCTCTTGCTCAGATTGTGTTTCATGGTGATATAATATGAGCAGGGTAATACACTTAAAAAGATAATAGTGATTTAATAAAGAAAAAGTACACATTGAGCGACATTTCTAGATGTACGTAAATGCATTTGCATGCCATAAAAACAACTTGGGTCCATATTTCCGAGCTGCACATAGCCTTCCAGTGGTGGTGGTGGGGTAGGTCGGGGGATCAGGAGCGATAATGTGGAAGTGGGGTTGTGCGGTTCCAAGTTCAGACGTATGTTTTGTACCTATAAAAACTGAGAGCAACACTGTGAGTTAATGAAGATGACTGATGCACAAGGGCGTAGCTACCAAAGGTGCAGGCAGTGCAACTGCTATTGGGCCCAGAGCTGAGAGGGGTGCCACCTTCCCTGTCAAAGTTACATGTGTTATATACATTTTTCACCATTGAGTGGTACATAGGGGTCCTTTCAAACTTTTTCCTTGGGGCCTGCAAAATAGAAGCAAATTATACTTACCGATAATTTCATTTCTTCGAGATACTACATGGCAGCCAGAACTACTGTATCCCATTCCTAACCTTAGACAGGGAGTTTTTTTTTTTTTTTTTTTTTTACACTAAGAACCACCCACTATGGGTACATAACAGCACTCCACCCCCTTCTCCTTAGTCTTTTAAGTGTCTCCTACGACAAGTGCCTCTGAGAAAAACCAACTAAGGGAGGGTATTTTGTAGGCTGCCATGAAGTATCTCGAAGAAATTAAATTATCGGTAAGTATAATTTGCTTCTTTCTTCTACGCTACTTCATGGCAGCCATAACTACTGGGATATACCAACGCTTATCATAGGGAGGGCAATATAAACACACAAGAAGCATTGTTCTGATGCTAAATAATACTTATTTATTTTAATGCCCCCTGAAGGACCTGTTTCCCAAAGTGGGTGTCAACAATATTCAACGCATAATGACTAGAGAACGTGTGTATTGAAGACCACGTAGCTGCTGCACAAATGTCTTTCGCCGACACTTGACTCCTCTTAGCCCAAGAAGTTGCCACGGCCCTAGTAGAGTGTGCCTTTAAACCTTCTGGAACTCTACGTTCACTTCTCTCATAAATAAACGTCAAAAGTTCCGTTATCCATCTGGAAATGGTCTGTTTCGTAGGATTTTCACCTTTCTTTACACCCGAGTGCAGCACAAACAGATGCTTCGTTTTGCGAAACTGTTTAACTCTTTCCACATAGATTGAAACTGCTCTAATTAGATCTAAGTTATGCATTGCTTGCTCCTCCTCATTCTGCGGATCTGGATAAAAGGATGGTAATACAATGTCCTGACTGAGGTGAAACTCCGACACGACCTTTGGCAGGAAATCTGGATTAGTTCTAAGAACAATCTTATCCGGAAAAAAGTTGAGGTAAGGCTCCTCTGATCACAGAGCCTGTAATTCACTAACTCTTCTGGCTGTTGTGATAGCTACCAGAAACACTACTTTCCAAGTTAGGAACTTCAGCGAAATATCCTGCAGAGGCTCAAACGGAGGCAGCATCAAAGCATTGAGAACTAAGTTTAAGTCCCAAGGAGCAAGAGTTGACCTAACTCGAGGTCTTATTCTTTTAATTGCCTGACAGAACTTTTTAACCAAGTCCTCCTCAGCCAACCTCCATTCTAATAGAATACTCAGGGCTGATATTTGAACCTTGATAGTGGACACTGCCAATCCTTTCTCAAAGCCCTCAAACAGGAATTGTAAAACTTGAGATGTTTCTGCTTCCAATGGATTAAACCTTGATCCAGACCACGAGATGAACCTCTTCCAGACCCTATAGTAAACACTAGAGGACACTCTTTTTCTTGACTGAATAAGCAAATTAAGCACCTGCTCAGATAGGCCTCTATTTCTTAATAACTGCCGTTCAATTTCCATGCCGTCAAATGAAGCTGTTGCAGATTCGGATGCAACAACGGTCCCTGACGCAGCAAGTCCTTCTTCAACGGCAACCACCAAGGACCCTGCACCGCCATCCTGAGCACTGAAGGAAACCAAACCAGTAAGGAAGAATTATTATTACTTGCGCCTTCTCTTCCCTGATCTTCCTGAGAGTCTTTGGAATCATGGGGAAAGGAGGAAACACATACGCTAGTCTGAATGTCCAAGGAAGGGAGAAAGCATCCACTCCCCCCGTTCCTGGGAGATGATATCGGGAGAAAAAGAGTGGTACTTTTGCATTGACGTGTGTGGCCATCAAATCTACCTGAGGCCTTCCGAACTTCTGCATGATCTGCTGAAAAACTACATCGTTCAGCTTCCACTCTCCTGCTAATACTTTCTGTCGGCTGAGGAAGTCTGCCACCATGTTGTTCACCCCTGGAACATGTAGAGCTGCCAGAGTTCTGAGATGGCATTCCGCCCACCTCAATATCTTCGACACCTCTTCCATCAGTACTCGACTCCTGGTGCCCCCTTGGCGATTGAGATACGCTACCACGGATATGTTGTCTGAGAAAACTTTGAGATTCCTTCCCTGAAACTGTTTCTGAAAATGCTGTATGGCATTCCACACTGCTCTCATCTCTCTGTGATTCGAAGATAAACGTGCTTCCTCCTTGCTCCATGTACCCTGACAGCTTCTGTGCAACAGAACCCCAACCTGTTGCACTCGCATCTGTTGTCAGAATCAGAGAATGACGGTCCGGCAAAGACGTCTTCCTGCTGACCCGCCGTTCGTCCGCCCACCAGGCTAAAGATTCTCTTGCCTTCCAACTTAGCCTCATACGGTAATTTAGGGAATACCCTTTTCTGATGTAATTCAGGATGTCCGATTGAAGGTCTCTCATCCTCCACCTCGCCCAAGGAACTACATCTATGGTGGATGACATCATCCCTAAAAGACGCATTCCCTGACGAATCGTCACACTGTTGCACCCCTTTATGAGGGTAGCTAGACCCTGAAGTTTTAGACGCCTCTCCTCTGATAGACTTATCGTATAGCCAAGGGTATCTACCTGCACCCCTAAAAACTGTATTCCCTGTTCTGGCGACAGCCTGCTTTTTTCCCAGTTTATGAGCCAGCCATGTTCCTGCAGAATCTGTAGCGTCACACCTAACGCTATCTCCACTTTCTCTATTGACTCTCCGCACACCAGCAGGTCGTCCAGGTATGACCATATTGCTACTTTTTGACTTCTTATCACGGCTATGAGTGATGTCAGAACTTTGGTGAACACCCTTGGAGATGTCTTTAGACCGAACGGCAGGCAAGTGAACTGAACGTGTTTGCCGAGGACACCAAACCTTAGGTATTTCCTGTGCCGCTTGCAAATGGGAACATGGAAATAAGCATCCTTTAGATCTACAGAGGCCAAAAAGTCTTTCTTCCTCACTCCTAACAGAATGGACGTTAAAGTCTCCATACGAAATCTTTTTGTTTCTATATACTTGTTGAGCTGTCTTAGATCTAAGATAGTTCTGAACTCGCCGGAAGGTTTCTTCACCAGAAACAGTCTTGAATAGAAACCACTCCTTCTTTCTAGAAAAGGGACAGTCTCTACGGCTCCCACTTCTACCAGTTTCCTTAAACTGTCCTCCATGGCTCTTAACTCTAGATCTGTAGTTGGTGTCTCTGAACTTAGAAACTTGTCCCATAGTGGAAGTTTTGAAAATTCTATCCGGTATCCTTGGGATATGACATCTATCACCCACGTATCCTGTACAAACTCCATCCAACGGCCTACAAATTCCTGAAGCCTGCCCCCTACTGGGAGAGATACCGGAAGCCTGTAATGGTCATGCTCTTCGACCACCTCTCCTGTAGGCTTGCCGAAAGGACTGCCTACTGGTACCTGAGGAGTACCTCCCTGACTAAATGCGGCCCGGTCGATATCCTCTTGCCTCCTTAAACTGCTGCTTAGAGGAAGGTATTGGAAACCTATTCCTCCTGTCTTGAGGTAACTTTGCCGATTTCCCTCCTGACATTTTTTGTATGATGGCCTCCAACTTATTTCCAAACAGCAGAGAGCCCTCATATGGCAAGGACACCAACCTATTCTTGGAGTGCATATCCGCCAACCACGAACAAAGCCACAAAGCTCTCCTTGCCATCACACCTGCTGCCATAGACTTCGCAGCAAAATCTAGAGCATCCAAAGAGGCTTCGCAGATATACTTGATCCCTTTAGACATTATGCTTAGACTTCTTTGCAGATACTGCCTTGAAATACCTTCTTCTAGATCAGTCGATAACACCGACCCCCAGACTCTCAATGCTCTAGAGACAGACGCTACCGCTACACCGGATTGTAGCGATATTGCTGAAGACATATGCAATTTTTTTAACGCACTCTCCATGCGTTTATCCATCCCATCTTTCAAGACTGCACCGTCTTCTAACAAAATGGTGGTTTTTGATACCATCTCTGCGACCGCTGCATCAACTTTGGGGATTGCACACCAATTAGTAAATTGTTCATCCTCTACTGGGAACATTTGATCAAGTCTCTTAGTATTACCCAGCCTTTTATCAATGTTTTTCCACTCCTTACTCACAACATCTTTCAATGCCTTATGGACTGGAAAACACCTGTTCTTTTTAGCTTTATCACCAAACAGAATATCCTCATCAGTATGTCTGTCTTCAGGCTCTTTACAATTCATAGTCCTAAAGATATCCTTCAGAAGACTATCCACCAGCTCCAGGTTAAACTTTCTATCCTCCTCTTGCATGTCAACCGCCTCTGCACTAGAGACAACCTGATAATCATCATAACCAAAATCCTGAGAGCCTGACTCATCCACAGCATCAACTCTATCCAGAGATCTAGCTCTTTTATTCCCCTGGAACTCCGAGAGCTGTTCTCTTTAGTAACAAAAGACTCCTTCATCCATCTCATCAAATCTCGTATCTGTTTGGACTGCACAGACTCCTGAGAATCACTCTGCATGCACTCTTCACAGAATTTAACATTTTCAGCAGCTGCAAAGATTTTATCACAAGCTGCACACTGCATGTCCTTATGCTTCTTCTTACATAATCTCTTCTTAGGTGGAGACACACTACAAATAGCAAAACAAAAACCACCTTAAAACCTAATCTAACCACTCAACAACAGAGTAAAAACCATACCCTCTCTGAGGACTTACCTCTTTAGGGCACCGACCGGCTTTTGGGGAGAAGGCTCTCTTTCCATCCTGCTGGTAAGCTCAGAGACCAGCCCAGCAACCAAAAAGGAGCTTTCCTCACTCCTGTGTGCAGCGCCTTTAATTTAAAATACCTGTGCCTTATTAAGGCTGCGGCGTCACTGCAGACCGTCCCTCACACCATCTGGGACGGCCGCTACAGCGCTTCTGCCCACCAGCCTCCGCCGCCTCCCCCTAGCACTTCCGCCCACCGCCACCTATTCCCTTCCTCGCGGGGACCTTCCGGCGGAAGCCGCGAACATCTTCTTCACTAAGAGGACCGCCGCGCACACACCCTTCAGTACGCGGACCCTACTAGCCGGAAGCTGCGCACATTACCTTCCGCAAGCAGACTTCCCAGCCAGCATACACGCGTCCCCTTCACTGAAAGGCCCCACACAGCGCAGGGCAGCAGAACGGCAGCCACGGGCGGCGGTTAAGTGCCTGAGAGGATCCGAAAATGAGAGGTGACAGGCAGACACCTTAAGCTGATAAGAGGGGACTTACTTGACCGCCCCAGCACACTTAGCCAAACACCCAGGGAGCCACCCTTTTCCAGCACGGCTACCAAGGAGACGTATTAGCTGGGAACAAAAACTGAGGTAAGCCCTTGAAAAACACAACAACTCCTACCCTGTCTAGTTAGGAGACAGGAAAAAGACTAAGGAGAAGGGGGTGGAGTGCTGTTATGTACCCATAGTGGGTGGTCCTTAGTGTAAAAAAAAAAAAAACTCCCTGTCTAAGGTTAGGAATGGGATACAATCCCAGTAGTTATGGCTGCCATGAAGTAGCGTAGAAGAAATCTAGGTATGCTCCTGGACCTGCTCATTGTAGTGTGGTATAAAATGAACTGGAGGAGATTTTAATGAGGCACAATATGAACGGGGAGCACTATATATTATAATGTGAATTGGGGGTACTGTGCAGCATAATGTGTACTGGCCGCTCTGAAATGTGACCTTAAGCACTACTGACCTTAAGTGAACTTAAGCACTACTGCGATTCATAAAAGAAAGAAGGGCACTACTATGGAGCATAACATTAAATAAGGCTCTACTATGGCTCAGAAAATGAACTAGGGCACTATTATAGGGCATAAAATGAACAACTGCTGCAGAGAAGTGTCTCTCTAGAAGCACTGTGACAGAGGCCCCTTCAAAATGTAGCTATGAGGCCCACAAAGTTCTGGCTACGCCCCTGTTGATGCATCTTTGCTCTGGATGAAATATTTAAGGTAACTCTTAGCTAAACATCTTAGTGATATTTGGTGGACCCCTTTCTTTGAAAGTAAAGCATTCATAATCATAACCAGAAATAACGACACTGAGACTTGAATTTGGCAGAAAATTGCTAGCTATTTATTTGTCCCTAACCATTAGGAAACCTGTAATAAAAAGAGATTAATTTAATATGCCGCTCCATCTGGCATATGGTGGCGGCCCAAAAGAACGGCTCCTTAATCTAAATTAACTTAAATAACTCAATCCTATAAATTTACTAAAAGCTTACCATAAACCGGTAATAGGTGACAACTCAACCCCCACAGTGGCTACCCACCGCTCCTGGGTGCCCTGCCGCTGCCTTCCCGGATGGGTGGTCAAGCGGCCATAAGTCGATGGAGGTGAGTGCACCTAAACCACAACAAACTGTAAAACACTACAGTTTTCTCTACCATACGAAACTGCCGTTCTTTTCCGCCAATAAATAGCCAACGAAAACAGCCAACAACTTAGAGCCAAAGCACCACGTGCCACAATCTCCAACTACCAGGGCGGGAGGGAGGGAAACCAAATCACCAAGAGACTTAAAATGGCCTCGCCTTCCCTATATATATCAAGCCCTCCCCTTAAAGGCTGTACTTTCCTAACAGCTAGGTCCACCCCTCCCCAGATGTTTAACTCTTTTCTCTCCTATGCAGTCAATACTCTCTTCTAAACATCTTAGTGATATTTGGTGGACCCCTTTCTTTGAAAGTAAAGCATTCATAATCATAACCAGAAATAACGACACTGAGACTTGAATTTGGCAGAAAATTGCTAGCTATTTATTTGTCCCTAACCATTAGGAAACCTGTAATAAAAAGAGATTAATTTAATATGCCGCTCCATCTGGCATATGGTGGCGGCCCAAAAGAACGGCTCCTTAATCTAAATTAACTTAAATAACTCAATCCTATAAATTTACTAAAAGCTTACCATAAACCGGTAATAGGTGACAACTCAACCCCCACAGTGGCTACCCACCGCTCCTGGGTGCCCTGCCGCTGCCTTCCCGGATGGGTGGTCAAGCGGCCATAAGTCGATGGAGGTGAGTGCACCTAAACCACAACAAACTGTAAAACACTACAGTTTTCTCTACCATACGAAACTGCCGTTCTTTTCCGCCAACAGCGAAAGACTCATCCCCAAAGTCTTTCGCACCGCCACCAGAAACCTACCCTAACTCCTGCAAAGCGAAACCTAGATCCTCCAGAAAAAACATCATCTCCTCCTCGGATAGATGTACTCCATCGCACCGGAAAAGGTGGCTGTCTCTGCACCGTATCCTCGGGTGGCGGACCACCCTACCCGCCGTGGGACAGCACCCACTGTGCCACAGCTCCTTACACCATTTTCCGGGCCTCATCAATCCGGCGACCATCCGCCACACCCCTCCAACACAAATCTCGGCACCATCATGGAAAAAACCAACACACAAATTGGTCCATTGCGCGGTCACACTTGCCAGATCCTGTATCATGGCCCACCGCAGCTCCAAGGATGTCCTCTTCCCCTAGTCGCTGCCCCCTAGATGGACAACGAAAACCTTAGGGACTCCATGCTTGCTGGCCTGACTCACTAACCTACTCCTCAGCTCACCCCACATCATTCCGCGCCAGCCAAGCCATCTGACACCCTGTATTCCAAACAATGCCTGAGACCCTTCTGAGGCCACAAACCTGGCCGCCCCGTAAATGTAAGAGTGGCCAACCACCCAAATGGTCAAATTGACTTAAAACCATCCTGAAGGGAAAAAGAGGGGTAGGATTGATTACTAAGAGGTTTATTCATTGTTTATACTGAAGGATCTGCCAAAAAAGAAAACTTTATGACTCGCTGTTGCAGCAGTCACGGCCTAGCCGACTGCACCACTTTTCGTTGCCAATTTAGAAGTGCAATTAAAGACACAAAGGGGGAAAATCAAATAAAATTAAACGAAATAAAAACAGGGGGGGGGGGGGGTGGAAGGGGGGGGGGGTATAAAATGGGAAACACATGTAATAACTCAGCTGGAGGTGAAACGTAAAGACCTGCTGAGGGACTCTGATTAGACCAAATTAGCCGAATTATGGATTAGAATTCAGTCCGTCAAGTCAGGCAAAAAATCGCAAATAACTCCAGACCCCCGCTGCCGACTCATGCCAGCAACGGCGAGTAGCTAATCCCTGAGTAGGATAACAAACAAAAACAAAACAAAAGGGGTAACACCAACAGACGCACAACACCACAAATTCACAGAACTGTAACAGCATAATACATTGCGACTTTACGCAAAGCACCAAGCGCAAACCGACCTCTCATGCGACGGGGCGAATATATCGTCTATAACTCGCTGCTTTCCATCGCCCCACCGCCTGTATATCCGTTCTGGAGTAGCCCGCCGCAGCAGCCGACGTCACTGCGCCTATGCGAAAGGAGTGGGTACCAAAAGCAGTGGGTGGGAGGCCCAGGCCCGCCAAACAGCGACTCAGCATCCATTGAAACTGGTATTTCGTGACTGGCAGCCCATCATAATGCAACAGCCCAGACCCCTCCTTAACGGGTCGCACCCCCACGTATTGCAGTGCCAGCCTCACCGGGCAACGCTCTCTTCCAGCGCTGATACCATTGTAACCCAGCGCCCTCTCCCCACCTGATCCGTCTTGGAGCGTCGTAACCTGCACAGCCAGGACCTCTCACCCACTACCAAGTCCTCGACCAGCAAACGCGAATCTGCTCTCTTGGAAGGCGCTAACAACTCAGAAAATCGAAAGGCTCCGTGGAAAGCCATCGAGAACGCCAAACTAAACAAAAGCGTCTCAAACCTGGACGACTCAACTCGCCCTCCGGCCATTATTACGGCCGGCAACAAAGCCGCATCGATGGCCGCCTCCTATCTGGTGTCGACGGCGCAACTCGCGCCCACCCTTTCACTGCCTTCCGCAGAACTTCGCTTTTCGTTACGTCAGGGACGCCTCGCAGCTTGCAGAAAAAGAAATGCCTGCCAAGTACCGAGAAACCACTGCTCGTGACCTGTCGGAGACGTAGCGCTGCCACCTAACAGAAAGCAACAGCCGATGCCTGCTCTTACCTTGATGTTGCCGCCCCCGGACAAACTCCTCCCACTCACTCCAAGCCTGTCCGTACACCTTGCGCGTGTCCGGCGCGATTGACCGCAACGCTAAACCCTTCAGTCCGGTACGGTCACCTGCCAAACATAACCGGGACAGTGAAAACCTTGCTCTTCGGCCTTGGGAGCCAAACCCCCGAAATCTCTCCCACTGTCCACGCGACAACGCGTCTGCGATTTCGTTTTCCAACCCGAGCACGTGCTGCGTCCGGAACTATAGGTTCTTACGCAAGCAAGTGAAAAGCAGTTGTACAAGAACCCGTAGTACCACCAGCGATTTCGCCCTTTGGTTATTAATCGCATGTACCACGGCCAGATTAACTCCCTGAACACTATGCTGCGGTTAGCCAACCGATCGCCCCAAACTGCCAGCGCCACCATAATGGGAAAAAAGCTCCAGCAGCACCAGATCCTTTTTAAGACCTTCGCTATGCCACTTCGCCGGCCAAGATGCCGCACACCACGATCCCTACAGAAGACAGCCGAATCCAGAGGAACCCGCAGCATTGGTAAAAAACTGCAAACTCTCGCTGTCAATGGCTGGCGCTTGCCATATGCTCACCCCGTTGAATTCCTCCAGGAATGAAGCCCAAACGGCCAAATCCCTTTTTAACTCAGAGGACAAACGAACGAAATGATGCGGCCTGGCACACCCCGCTGCAGCTCTGTCGAGCTTCCTGCAGAAAACCCTGCCCATCGGTATCACCCGACAAGCAAAGTTCAGCATGCCCCGCACGGACTGAGCCTGCCGCAGCGTGACTTTACGCGAGCCGTTGAAACGGCGAATAGTTTCGCGGAGCTTTGACACTTCGTCCAGGGGCGGGCTACACTCTCCCGCCACGGTGTCAATTTCATTCCCCCAAAATTGATAGACAGGATGCCGCAGTAATCTAAAAGCTGACTCAACATCGATCTTAGCCATGAGGGCCCCGCTCCCGTAGCTGCGGACCATACCTAGCGTCTCGTCGAACGACTGATACACCACCGAGCAATGAGCCGGTGGTATGGCGTCGCTGACCGACGCTCGTGGCGGGTAAGAAAAATGCTGAATCAGCCGAAAGGCGCCCGGAGTCTTCTTTGGCACCACCCGAACCGGGGAGATGACCAAGTCATCCACCGGGATTGACTTAAACGGCCCCTCCATCCTGCTCAACCTGAGCTCCCTATCCACTTTTCCCGCAACACCATCGGCGAAGCTCGGGCGGATTGAAGGTTCTGTGCGCACGCACGGACATCTCGCTTGCAACAGGCAAGCGGAACCCGAACTTAAAAACATCTAACCAAAAATTTGCATCCCGTTTATTAGGATAAAGACCCAACCATTTACCCATAGTTTCCAACTTAACTGGCGCTGGTGCCCTGCTGAGCGGTCCCGCTCGCGGCCTGCTTAGGGTAGGGTTGTTTCCCCCGATTGCCCTGTCGTCCCCCTTTGGAACGAGAGGAGGCTGGTTGGGTTCCACCGCCCTGCTGGCAAGAGTGGCGAAAACGGCACTGTTTGTCAATGAACATGCTCCGCTGTTAAAAGCGAAGCATTTCCCCCGAGGGGCAGACCGCCCGCCCATGCGAACGGCCAATCCGCCTGTTTTGGCAAATGCCCCGTCCGCGCCCGCTCCCTGCGCTGACGACCCCCCGCGGCGCCCCCCCGTACCCTGTTCCTGGGTCTCGTCCTCCCGCTGGGATGCCCGGGTCACTTTGAGACAGACCTCCAGGTCTTTGAACGCGAAGTCCATGACCCGTAACCTGTCCTGCTTCTCCCGAAACTCTTGGTCATATCGCCGCCATTCCGAACCCCAGGATGTGCGCTGCATGTCGTGCACTAGATGAAGGTACCGGGTGATATTCACGTGCTCTTCCGGCCTGTCCTCCAAATAGCAAGCCGCAAACACCCCAATCCGGCCAGCCATTTATCAAAAGACCTGGAAGCTTCCGCCCCCATGCCCTTTGTAGCGGCCGCCGCTTTGTAATCCTTCTTCATGGCCTTAGTCAAACCAAATAGTCTACAAAGTCACCCCTACGTATCTGTTTGCGGCAGCTATCTCGCAGGCCCCGCGTCACTGCCGTATACCCGCAGCGCACTACCCCCGGAAGATCTCGCCTCTTCTTCGCCCTACGCTCCTCTTCCCACATTCGCCTGCCGCTTACGCCTCTTCTGCTGCTTTGCCGCCCTTTTGGCAAGTTTCTCAGTCTCCTTCCGTGTCCTAGCAGTACTATCAGCGTCGGACGTCTGCGATGCCCAAGAGGAGGATGAGGAGGGGGATGAAGAGTTACGCGAACTCGAGCTCGCGGCGGAATTTGATAAAGACTGTCCCAACTCACCGGATGCCGTCGACCTCTCCGACCCGGATTCTTCGTCGTCATCCTTCCAATCATCGTCAATCACGAAGTCTGCCAAATCCCTGTCACCTCGGTCCTCTGTGGAAGATAAAACAAAAAAGGGGGGGGGGGGGGCCGGCCCCCACCTGCGGCGCACGCCGGGCACCCCGCGTGGAATACGCAGCGACCGTGCTCCCCTGCCGTAACCGGTCTGATCCTAGCTTATAAATGAATATATATATAAATCTCGCAGCCTTTTTCTAGTGCTGCATGCGTGATTTTGCGATTCACCTGGAGATTCCATCTGCCAAGTCCTTTGCCATGACCTATGCGGAGCACTGTTTCCAGGTGTAGGGTCCTTGCTTTAGACATGTTGGTTAAAACCCCGTACCAGGGTATTTCACAGCACTGCCACCCTTTTAACTAGGAAGAGAAAGGCTGTGAGTGATGACGGAGCAAGGCTATCGGATCCGGCTGGAATTACTGTTCTCTTCTTTACATAGAATCCAGAACATGAGAAATGTATATATATAAATAAATGGGGGAAAAACGTTTAAACCACCAGCCGACATGCCGATATACACCCTTAACTGTAACTCAGCTACGCGGTAGAGTTGGTATCCGCTTGCTTCGTTGTATTCCTTTCAGGATCTTTATAATAGAAGTCCTTTGGACATACAATAGTCCAAAGGATTATTTTGTAAAGTAGATCCTCACATTTCTGCATATACTTTTTCGCCATTAGAGGGAGCTATTGGCACACATAAAACATCCCTCTGATCTATACAGGGGGGGGGGGGGCTATCCCTTCCCCGTAAATGGCGCTCGTTTGGGATATTTAAGATAGCTGACTATTAAGACCTTTTTAATAATTCTAACCATATGGGGAGGCGCGCTATTGTACTGAGCGGCCTCTCCCCCACACAAAGCTGAGGAGAACTTCTCCTACAGCCGCCCGGAAACACTGCGGCGTCTCTGGTGTGCGCATGCGCTACGAGACCGTTTCACACCAAGTCCCGTAGCGGCGCCATACAGTGTCTCCCCGCACGCTGGTAATGTCCCGGACGCGGCTCTCCCCCTGGCCGCTGGTGATTAGCACCCATTCAGTGCCTGCCCGCAGCTGAGTAAATCTCCTCAGCTGCGTGCTCACTGCCGCGTCTCTCCCCTGCTCCCCGCCTCCGGCGGCTGAGGGCATGTGCACCGCCGCACGGCATTGGGATCTCCCGCTGGCTGGGCGCGCTGGGACCGCTCGATCAGGTCCCGCAGGGCGCCTCCCTGTTAGGGGAAACTTTGCGGGAGGGATCCCGGCCGCCTCACAGCGGTGTGTCCGCTGCGATACAGAGGGGAGGGGGAAACTGACCACAATAAATGGTTTCTAAAACCTGTCATATGCAGGAAGCTGTGCTAACTGGCCCTTAATACAACCAGTACTCACAGCCAGATGATTTGCAGAGGATCGCCTGTGCCTCTCCCAGTGATGCAGATCCCTTCAAAAGGGGATCTTTGTCTCCTCTGCATTATCAGGCTTTGTCCCCCTTTTCCTAGGGAGACGCAGCACTGTCTTGCATAAAACCAAATCACCAAGAGCCTTAAAATGGCCTCGCCTTCCCTATATATATCAAGCCCTCCCCTTAAAGGCTGTACTTTCCTAACAGCTAGGTCCACCCCTCCCCAGATGTTTAACTCTTTTCTCTCCTATGCAGTCAATACTCTCTTCTTAGATTGCAGAGTACAACTCAAAATGAGGATGTGGACACCCAAGTAGGCAGATACACCTGTGCTCATACGCTAAGGGCTATATTTGTTCATGGCCCATAGAACACAGGTAGACAATACTAAGGACCACAGTAGTTAGCAGTCACATTTAAAGCAGTAATGTTTAGTAAGGCTAAACCATCCTGTGATAAGTGGGAAGACAAGTTTAAAGGGGCCAGCAGCAGTTTACATGTACACAAAGGTGATGAATTGATGAGGACGGTTGTCAGTCTCTGAGTACACTTATATTTACTGCTCACTGCATAACACACAAAAGTCCTGATTTTCAGATGCCAAAACATGTGGTATGTTCAATGGGATGTAACGTCATAGATTCAGGAACTGGCACACATTAGCAAGATAAATATCCAGCTAGCTTATAAGTACCATAATTGGCAATTAATTGTTTGAGGGGACATTCAAATACAAGCCAAACTTGTTCTACTCAATTAGAGAAAGGAGCATACTTGCCTACTTTTGAAATAGTAGTTCAGGGAGATTGTGAAAACAACAGCTATTAGTGCGGTGTTAAAGTGGACGTGTGCTGCTCTGCCTGAGAGTCGTGTCATAAAATGTACTTCCGTACATCCAAGTGTAAATGAACCCCTAAGCAGTTGTAGTTTGGCACATATATATACTTTCAATAACCATGGGAAACATTATTTCAAAATGCACGTAGCCATAGGGATCATTGTGCCTTATAAATAATGCAGGGAAATGATCCCAATTGAATGTTTATAGCCAGAGCCAGCACTACCCGCTCAGCAGAGTATGCAAAGCAGGGAGGCATTGGACTGGAGATGCGCTCTCCATGCTCTGCTACTCTGCTGTGCAGTAGCACGGTACTCTGACTTGAGCCAGAGCGGCACCACGGCACCATGGAAAGCAAGGCAGTCAGAGACAGTGAGCTGAGCTCTGCTGCTCTGGAAGGAGTGGAATCAAGCATCAATAGCATCAGGGCAGGGGTTGGGACTGAGATGGAAGAGGTTTGCTGGGCTTAGCCTTCGAGAGGCAGGCTGACGCCAGCAACACAGGGTGAGGGTCGGAGCACCTGTACACAGGGGCGTAGGGAGGGTGGCTCCAGTGGAGCGCGAGCTACAGGCGCTGAGGAGGTTAGAGGGCACACCGCTGTCCCCCTCTCCTACCCCCTCTGCTGCACCGCGGCCATGCTCCTGGAGGGCCCCGACACAATTGACCTTTTCGGTCTGCAGTGCGGGCGCTGCTTCCTAAAGCCCAGCGTCTCAGCTAGGAAAAGCTGAGCTGCGCAAAGTGACCTTTGTGCCACACACGCTGAGCCGTACCGCACGCAGTGCCTTGGGGGTGGCTCATCAGTTACTACAGCTACTGCTCTGACCCCAGCTGCCAGGTTGGCTGCAGCCTGTCTCCCATCCATCTGCATCTATTCCAGGCCAGGCTGCAGCAGTGCGTTGAATATTATCACCATCAGTGATGAGGAGCTGCACAGAAAGAAGTTGAATTAACAGAAGCTAAAGAAGATAGAAGATAAATAGAGAGAATACCATGTAAGAAAGAAGCTGCTGTATTCTGTTAAGCTGGGGTCACAGTGAGGTATGTGGAGGCACAGTGGGGCATATTCTGCTATTTGAGGACACAGTAGGGCATATTGTGTGATTTGGGGGGCACAGGGGGGGGGTACAATGTGAATTGGAGGCATAGTGAGGTATATAAACTGATTTTGGGTGCATGGTGTGGTATATAAAGTAATTTGGATGAACATTCGGTTATATAATGTGAATTGGACGCACACTGGGGCCTAAAATGTGATTTGGGAGTGCGTTGTGGCAAATGATGTGAATTGGGGCACTATGAGGCATATATTGTGAATTGTACGGGGGTCACGGATGCTCACTGCAGTGTACGGAGTCGCTGATGCTCTCTGTAGTTTATGGTGGTCACTTATGCTTTCTCTAGTGTACGGGGGTCATTGATGCACACTGCAGTGTATAGGGGTCACTGATTTTGTCTGCAGTGTGCGGGGTCTCACGGATGCTGTCTGAAGTGCGCGGGGGTCACTGATGCTCACTGCAGTGTACGGGGGTCGCTGATGCTCACTGCAGTGTATAGGGATCAATGATGCTCTCTAGTGTACGGGGTCACTGATGCTCTCTACAGTGTATGGGGGTAACTGATGCTCTATCTTGTGTACTGAGGTCACTGATGCTCACTGCAATGTACGGGGGTCGCTGATGCTTACTGCAGTGTATAGGGGTCGCTGATGCTCACTGCAGTGTTTGGGGGTCGCTGATGCTCTCTGTGTGAATGGGAGTCAATGATGCTCTCTCTAGTGTACTAGGCCAGTGATGCTGCCAAAGGAAACTTTCACCCTAAGCTCCAGTCTAGAACTGGCCCTTTCAACAATTTAGAATTTTAAAATATTTTCTTTTCAAATGTAATATGCCACCACATGCTGGCTAGGCCCCCAATTCAGTACTTGGGGGGGGGGGCACCAAAATATACCCTTGCTCTGGGCACCATGGCACCTAGCTACACCTCTGCCTGTACACATGCTGCTCAGTGATGGCCGGTGGCCAGGGAGACATAGGCACTGAAGGAGCACAGGCTTCATCTAGTCCAATGGATCAGGTGAGCAGTATCAACAGACAGTGGGGAATAAATAGAGGCGGGGGGGGGGGGGAGTTGGATGATGTAGTGGGTGAGAGAGAACCCAAAACCCCAGGTATGAGGGGGAAACTCAGTGGGTGAGAGAGAACCCAGGGATAGGGGCGTGACACAGTGGGTGAAAGACAACACAGGGGTAGGGGGCACGACACAGTGAGTGAGAGATAACACAGGGGAGGAGGTATGACACAGTTGGTGAGAGAGGTGGATGACACAGTGTCTGAAAGAAACCCAGGGGCAAGAAGGGGGGGGTGACAGTGATCTGAGAGAGAACACAGGGGTAGGGGGTGACAGTGGGTAAGAGAGAACACAGGGGTAGAAGGTGACACAGTGGCTGGGAGAGAACACGGGTAGGGGGTGATACAGTGGGTGAGAGAGAACACAGGGGTGGGGTAGGGGAGAGATACAGTAGATGGGAGAGAACACAGGGGTAGGGGGTGACACAATGGCTGAGAGAGAACACAAGGGTAGGGTGTGACACAGTGGCTGGGAGAGAACACAGGGGAACGGGGTGACACAGTGGCTGAGAGAGCACAGGGGTAGCGGGTGACACAGTGGCTGGGATTGAACATAGAGGCGGTGAAATAATTAATGGAGAGTGTAGAAAGATAAAAATGGCACAAAGAGGGTATTATGTGTAAGGGGCACTTCTACTGTGGGCATTATGTGTAAGGGGCACTTCTACTGTGGGCTTTATATGTAAGGAACACTACTACTACTGTGGAAATTATGTGTATAAGGAGCACTATTGTGGGCTTTATGTGTAAGGGGCACTACTACTGTGGGCATTATGTGTAAGGGGCACTACTACTGTGGGCTTTATATGTAAGGAACACTACTACTACTGTGGAAATTATGTGTATAAGGAGCACTATTGTGGGCTTTATGTGTAAGGGGCACTACTACTGTTGAAATTATGTGTATAAGGAGCACTACTGTGGATATTGTGTATAAGAAGCAATTCTGTGGGTATAGTGTATATGAGCACTACTGTGTAGCGCAACATGAATAAGGGGCACTACTTTGTGACATAACATGAATAAGGAACACTACTATGTCATGTAATATGAATCATAGGCACTACATGTGTATTGTGAATCAGATTGTGCTACTGTGTGGCATAATTTGAATTGGGGGTTCTATTGTGTGGCCACTTCCTTTCCCTGTAAGACTACACCCCTTTTTTTGCAGTACGCATCATAAGGCGTGCACTGTCCCTTTATTAAATGTGAAAGTGTGCAAATTTATACTTTGCAGGGGGCGCCAAACACTCTAGCACCTTCCCTGTTTATAGCGCTGTTTTTCCCCCAAGTATGTAACAGCTACATAAGGGGGATAAGGTGCAGTCAGGAAGATTGCTAGACTCAGGGAGTAAGGGAGATTGCTACTATTTCAGGGAGTCTCCCTGACCATTCAGGGAGAGTTGGCAAGTATGAGTTATTGTTAGCAAAAAAAAACATTGTTAGTTCTGAAGTTACTAATCTCCAGATGATAAATGCACCATGGCAGTGACTTGCGGCTGAGTAAAATTATGAACTTGTGAAATGCTGAGTTTCCTTTCCCTAGATTCCATCTGCCTATATGATACACTGGGTGTAGTATGTTACACTTAGTGATAATGCACCTTTTGTAGGTACATTATTTCTTAAGAACTTGACCTAATGAACTAAAATGTAAGTCAGTTTATATAAATAGTTTCATATAGCAGAGTTATACATACATCTGTTTGCATATGAAATGCTTTTTCATACTGATCATGTGTACAACAAATGAGTACAATTATGTCCATATGCCATATGCTATTGTGTCTTACTGTGAGTCCTGATGCCTTGGGAAGGAAAGAAGAGGGAGATAAGCATGATACTGCAAGGCATTCTCATGGAAGTTACAGACGTAAATGCATCTGCATATATATTTTTTAATAGGCGTGTATCATTTGCGGGTGCTGGGTTCCGATGCAATGGTACACACTGCTGCTGGAGATGATGGTGAATATAGCAGTACTATCTACTATCTAGATGATTCTGATTTGCTGCCTTTATGTTGCCCCTCCAATATCTGACTTCTGTTATATTAAATCAATTTGTATTCTATAATAAACACAAATATTTTTTGTTCGTAACATTTTATAGTGAAAATATGACTTTCACATTTATTAATTACAGCGTTAAGACAATTGTCTCTTTTGTGTTTATGAGGATTTATTATATTATTAAATTGTGCAAATCTACAGTATTGCAACTTTACCATTCATTACTAACAATGGCAAACCACATATCTATTTGCCGTTATAGGGCATAATGAATGATACAAACTTGTTCCACCTCGTGCTACTTAATTTCAGCTCGAAGCATCTTAAGATATCTTTAATAAACACAACATATGCATGTTAGCAGGGTAACTGATAAGGGTGAGTGTATAGACTACTCAGGCCTGTCTTTGGGTCCCGGTCTACATAGCTACATCGTAGTAGTGTCTCGTACAGGACGAAAGAGCGACAAAAGTATAGTGTACACTGTATGTAATGGTGCATACATTCTGACTAAACATTTGGAGATCTATTCACCTATTCTGTAGTGAGGTCTTACTTATTCATATGCTGGTACTTCTGGGACAGTGGATGAATATATATGCATATGTAGAAAGCAATGGAGACGGAAACAGGCATCTAATTGTGTAGCATTTTCACAATATGTGATATAGTAAATATTAATATATGTATATGCGTACCAGACATATACGTGGAGTAGAGAATATCAAAGCCCCCAATTCAAGTACTTTCGTCTGCTCTTTAAAATCCTCAGTTTGTCCCAATATTCATAATTCCTTGATGCACCAGAACTTGTGAACCTCAAGTAGTGCAAAACATTGAAAGTGCCAAATAATAAAAATGCTAATAGTGCAATAACATTAACAAAGTGGTTAGTGCAAAAACATTTACAAAGTGGTTAGTATAATAGGGTATCTTAGTTTAATATCCATTGAAAAATTTGTATATCCACTCATATGATGTTTCCCCTTATATACTAGAAAAATAAATATGACTATAGCCACAAAAAGAGGGTATTTATTAAAACAAATACACGCAAAAAGATAAAATATTTACCAAAGTAAGAAAAAAAATGTTTGAATAAAACATTGCAGCTTAGTTCATAAAAAGATGACTTTTTGGGATATGATAAATGCCGTGCTTAGAAAGTCCTATACCTTCCACTAAAGCAAAAACAGGTTAGTCTATACATATGTCCATATGCAGCAGAGGAAGTAGTTTCTTCAAGAAGTCCAGTTGTGGACAAAACGCACACACTCTGCTACCAACCCGTGGTAATTAGAGTGGTTAATCGAATCTGGTCCTATAACTATACATTTTGCACCAGAATGCAGTGTGCTCTCGTGGCATGAAATGGGAACATATACACCATTCATTTAAGTACAGTAGTTTAATTTCACCTAATTTTCCACAAATACATTTTTTGGTCTATTTTTCACAAATTATTCTGAGACAATGCTTAATAGCCAAATTACTCCTTATAATTTGAGACTAGCTTATCTTTACCATCAATACATTTTATTTCATTTACCAAATGATACATTTTGGATTAAACATCCTTTAGACATAGGGGGCGTACACACTAGGCAATATTGCGTACGATACGGGTCGTATGCGGCATCCCCCGTCGGACCTACACGCAGGTCCGATGAGCGATGTTGCTAACAATGGACATGATGCCGAATGCAGCATGGCCCCCACCCTGTGCCGGCGTTCACCGCTCCAGACATCAACAAGTGTGTATTCACTTGCTTATGTCGGGTACCGTCGCGGACGACATCATATCATTTGCCATGTCATCCTAGGGTATCCTTGTTATAGCAAAAGTAGTTCTTGAGAGTTTGAAAAAAATAAGTTTGAATTAGGAACATCTTTGTAGTTTGAATGTATTATTAAACAAAATTATATTTTCCAAATGGTGTTACAGCAAAAAGAAAATATTTAGGTAGCAGATTATTGAATTTTCTTTGTTTAAAATAAATCACTTCAACATATTTTGCTGTTCACTGCCCACAATAAGTGCATGGGTAGGCAGAAAGCCTCTCACTGACACTTTACTTAGCATGGTAGGCTAACTGGTAGGGTACCCAAATGCAAAATTGGAATTTTGTGTTGTGGTATTTAAAATGCAATCCGCTTCAGTGAGTGGAGCAGTGTATTTAGGGGGATTCCCAGATTTACAATAACAGGTGTCCATTAGCTTTTGATTATTTGCAGGTAGGCTGAATTTATTGAACATTTGTCAGAATTTCAGGCTATACTGAGTTGTGTGTACTAGGAGGTCCGTCTGATTTCAGATCTGACTCTTAGGGGGATATTCAATTACCCGCACCGACTGCGGGTGTACAAGTATCGCTGGGGGGGCTATCTAATTAGCCCTGATAAGCCGGCGCGTGCCGCGGCTTATCTGGGATTTTGTTTCGCCGGCGTCTGGCAGGCGAAGCAAAATCCCCGATAACAGCCCCGGTTTCATCCGAAAATGGGGCTATTTCACCCAAAAACATACAGGTTTCTCTGCCCCTGTGTATTTTCAGGTGAAAATGCACCTTTTAACGGATGGACAAATCGAATAGCCCGACCGCAAAACCCGAAGAGACATCGGGGTTTGTTATTCCCAATGTGTCTTCGGGACTGATTGAATATCTCCCTTAAGGTGCATACACACTAGACGACATCGCTCTATGCTGGGCGGTCGGCGGGCGGTCGTACACACTGAGTGATATGACCGTTCATATTGCTCAGTGGTGTCACACAGCAGCCAGGCCGTGCAGGCAGCTCCTGGACGACAGTTCAGATTGAGCATGCATGCACTGCCAACACCGAGGGTCGTTAACAATCTGTGGTGCAGCGCATCGGACGTCGTCGCTGGAATACACACTTGCCAAGAAAGTAAATGACGTCGCTCAGAAAGGGAGAAAATGAGTGACGTCGTTCATTTTATTGGCAAGTGTGTATGCACCTTTACACCAAAGATCAGGCATGTGTGTGCTGATAATGATGACATTTCTAAAAACAAACATAATAAGGCGCTTGCATAGATGCGTGCAATTTGCCATACAGGCAAATATCCACATTTAGTTCTGTGCAGGGTCGGTCTGGCCCACAGGTGTACAGGAGAAATCCCTGGTGGGCCCTACACCCTCCTTTATTTATTTATTTATTTATTAACAGTTTCTTATATATCGCAGCAAATTCTGTTGCGCTTTACAACCGCACACAATGATAAGACAAAACTGGGTAATAACAAACAGACATAGAGGTAGGAAGGGGTGTAGTATGGTATGCCGGTGGCCGAGCTCCCGTCGACCAGCATACCGGCGCCGAAATCCCGACCACCGGCATACCGACATCATGGCGAGCGCAAATGAGCCTCTTGCGGGCTCGCTGCGCTCGCCCTGCTGCGGGCACGGTGGCGCGCTACACGCGCCACGCTATTTATTCTCCCTTACAATCTATGGGGAAATAGGCCTTGATACACAAAGATAGATAGGTCATTAACTTGGTGAAGCAGGATCATCAATGAACTTGGGTGCTTGGTTTGTTTCTATGGAAACTACACCAAGATTTGCGGTACTGCCAGCCAAAATTTGTTGTTGTAACACACCCCTGTCCCCTCCTTTTGTAAAGGAGTCTTTTCTTTGCATGGTTGGGCAAATCTCTCTATGGTGCGTGGCCTTGCCCTCTCTGAATTCTCCGGTGTGACGCCAGTCCTGTGCACGTAGTGCAAGGGTAATTACGACCAATCAGAGTGCAACTCTGCGTCGGGCCCTTATTATTTATTTAAAATAAGAATCCATCGTACAATATTAAAGACAAAAATGTAAAAGTTGTAATTGAAAGTGTGTCTCAAAAATGACCGCAGACAGGACTTTGAAGTGGCATTTTACATCTTGTAGCATGCAAAATCCTATCACAAACTGTGACTGCACTGAAACGCTTCCAAAATTTGCAACCGTGTAGCGCACATACATGCAAATGAAGATCAAACAGGTGCACTTGCGTAAGATTTAAGCACTGCACATCCATTTTTTTTTTGTCTGTAATTGCCCCTTAATGTTTCTTTAAACCATATGTCCATTAGCACAGGACTCTCCTTATACAACTTATACACTCTGTGTAAGGGGTATGGGTTATGACTACATAAGACATTTAAATAATTGTGGCATTTCCTTTCTTAATTAATACCAACTGCCTTCTGCAGAAAATCCCAGCATCACTGAGCAGTGGGTTCTTCCTGTTGGGTTTGTAAACAGCAGAAAGCCCAGGAGAGTTTCATGTCCTGCTTTTCATTAAAAGGACATATTCGGGGAGCACCCAGCTGTGTCTTCTTGTAAGGTCTGTCAGTCTTCCAACTCTTGTTAACATGCTAAAACAAGAGGAAGTCAGACTCACTTCAAGGAATTTACAACTGGTTTTAACTTCAAAGGGCACTGCCACACTGATTTGATACAAAAGCTGGTCCATTAAAGTGTTTTTAATCGTGGGGACAGATTGGATAGTGAGTCTTTGTCGTGATGTCACCTAGTTATTTATAAGTGCATACAGATGCAAAAAGCCGCACTGCACCATGTTACCAGATTGTGACATGTGAAATCATACTCTGCATGTTGCAGTTGCCTGTGGACACTAAACTCCCACACGTTACACTGAAGCTTTACATTGTAAACTTTAATTCTACTTTTAAAAAGTTCTCCCCGTTTCCCCCCTTCTTTTTTTCTATCAAATCACCTCGCCATTTATTTTAGTTTTAACTCATCCCAAAAAATGTTATGACATATGATTATCACATTTAGGCACAAAGTCTCTATGAATGGGGTTATGGTCAGGTTGAGAACTTCTCTAATGAGACGTGCTGTATATCAATATTCTTTCACAGCTTTGCTTTTTTAGCAATATATTCAACTCCCCACTATCTAACGTGACTCACCATAGAGGGTAATCACTTGCCACTAGCCTTTCCTTTAGTCATCTTGAGCCAGTAGACTATCCAGCTTTATATAGTCTTACATAGCAATGGGAGTCCATTGATTCCCCAACCTTATAACGAACACTTCTAATAAGCTTATACCACAAAATACCTCTGGGTATAACCTATAAATGCGCTCACTCCTTAAACAACAGTATTAGATATGTGAATAATCACTTTTACCACCATCAACCTATAGTAAAGTTCATGAGTCTCTATAAGTAGATTTGTATGATGTTGATCCTAGGAAATTCCTCCTCTTCGGGTATGGTTATTCACGTAGTGTTTTCCTCAGAGTATATGTAATGAAAAAAAACAAAAGAAAACATATATAGTGTAATATTGTATACTATTGTCCCAATTTCTTTCTCAGTGGTGAGGGATCTCTATGGATGGTGTAAATGTCAACGAAGGAAGGTCATACTGTACTCACAATAAAGTGAAACAGGTTCCTCCTATAAAGGTTTCTTTACTTCCCTCTCTGTGACCACTTTCTCAATGGGGCCACCTTCTATAGGATCACCACGTGATATATATATCGAACACGTGGGCGTACCCAACTTACAGCTACAGCAGTTGAGATCTACACATAAAGGTATCTTTATGGTCCCTGTATTTCTCCCAATCTTATATTCTCTGTGATGTTATCCTCAGAATATAAATAAAGAAACAAAATATATGGTGTAATACCGTCTAAACCCAAATTTCCTTATCGGGGGTGCAGGATTTCTATAGAAGGTGCTAGGATTGGACCGTACTCACAAAAGAACGGAGTAGGTTCCTCCTATAAAGGTATCTTTTTTTCACCTTCTCCGTCACCACTTTCTATAGGTTCACCATGTGATTTGTAAGAAGGGAGAATGGGCATACCCAACTTACAGCTTTAGACATTTAGAAGTACACATAAAGGTATCTTTATAATGATCGTGTTTTCTCCAAATCCTTTATTTCCCTCGGAATGGGATGATACAGCAGAGATAGAAAATGTATCTGTGTCAAGGCTAGTTTCCAAACTATTTTATTCTTATAAAACAGAGATTTCCATAAGAGGATAAACTTTCAAAGACACCAAAAAAACTTGTACGTGGATGTGGGCAATGAAATACACTGATGATGTTAATAAAAAAAGTACACAACCTTATGAAAAGGTCCGGACAGTTCCCTCTGGTATCCCAGAGTCCCACTTTTACGCATATATATTCACCAACGCGTTTCAACTTGAACAGTCTTCCTCAGGGTGTGAGGAGAGAACTGTGGTGCCAGATATTTATACCCTTTAGGGGCGGGGTTCACTGAAATAATACAATACATCTAAATCGCACATATAACTACTATACATTAAACCTATAAAAACACTCTTTGGCATATATATGATTGTAATGCCACAGAGTGTGGTGCCAGGGGTATAAATATCTGGATCCACAGTTCACTGTGTGTATGACCAATATTTGCAGCTCCTAGAGTGCGCAGTCAAAACACCCCAGAATACAAAAATTATTTGGGACTTCTAATAAGCTGTGAGAGAGGCATGGGTGGCTCCACTTTCCCTACGTATGGCCATCGTTGGGATTATCATTGATTGGTGGTTAACCACAATAGTATAAAATAATTGGTAGGGGAACCATCGAAGATTTCACCCAATGTTGCTCATACCTGCTCTATTAATCACCAGGCCAATGAGAAGTGGGGGTGGGGCTTTGTGAGTCATGTTTGGTGTAACTAGGCTCCGTGTCCCGGCACAAAGTAAAAAATAAAAATACACATCAGAGGTTTGTTTGAAATTATTGATAGCCAACCCTAACTCTCTCTGCAATGTGAGTTCATAGCATGATCAGGTTACATTGGATAATGGGCGGAATACATGAATTTGTACATACCTGTAGAGGGCAAGAAGAGTAGTTTTCTTGAACAATTAGAATATATGGTCTCCTCGCCCTTTGTTATGTGTATTTATATGGATTGTCCCATAACTTGAACTTATTTTTTATAGCTTTAGTAAAATGTTCACCATACTGCCATTTGACAGACATTTACAACCTATTCTAAAGGCCCCGTTTCCTTTCTGACATTTTCTGTTGTTTCTCCTTAAGAATAGTTCTAATATCCTTTAATCTGAGGAGACCTGGCAGTGTTTTAGATATAGTAAATGACCCATGTTACAGTAGCAAAAATCCACAGCTACATTAACAGAATATGGGGGATATTTAGAGAGAGAGAGAGAGAGAGAGAGAGAGAGAGAGAGAGAGAGAGAGAGAGAGAGAGAGAGATAAAGGAGAGAGAGATAAGGTACTGACCAGTAAGCTGCTAACTGTCATTTTTTTCAAACACAGCCTGTAACATGGCAGCTATGAGCTTATTAGCTAGTACTTTATCTCTCTCCACTTTATGGTCAGGATGTAATGGGAGCCGATAACGGCAAAATGTCTAATTTTTGCAGCTGTAGCCGCAAACATTGGGTATTTTTAGCAGTCGGCTAAGGTATTAGTGGCTGAATAATACCAGATATTTTGGACGCTTTCTAGAGTAGAGTGCACAACAAAAGTCAGGTCCAGATGTTATGGCCATGTTAAGTATACAACTCTGCCGATGTAATGGAGTCCAATTTTGCAAGTCAGACAAAAACAGCTCTAAAACTCTCAAAGAATTTAGAGGTGTTTAAAATCCATTATAAGTAGACTTTTCAAGCACATTTGCGCAAAATAAACACTGTACAATACATTTTGACACTTAAAAGAAGACAACAGATTTTGATCTGTAAAAATGATCCACGTACTGTACATGTAAATTTTCCATTCCTCCCCCACCCCCACCCAGAAAAAATGTGTCTTAGCTGCAAATGGGTGTACTAAGTCACAGAAGCAGTGTTTGATGCATATGTAAAAAGTCGCACAACTAGATCCAGCTGAATCCAATGATATGTGGCATACCCATATTTTGTGTATAATTGCAAGTGTATCTGCACTCAAAATGTTGTGTACACATACATGGTACAATGTTTTTCTGAAAAACTAACATAATTTAGACGTACAATCACAATTACACACAGAATATAGGCATGCCGCATATCACTGGATTCAGCAGGATCTGCTTGGCCATCCTAGTATACCCATTTGCCGTCAGAACATTTTTTTTGGGGTTAAATATGTAAAAAAAATATGAACCTTGTGTCCAGGGGCGTTTCTAAAGAGGAGGAGGCCCGTGTGCAGGCTTCGGCTGGGCCCCCTCCTCCCTAGACGGCTGCTGTAGGGAGCTGGCTGTGGTTATACTTGGCCCTTCACAGCCTGGTCTTTGAGCTGCTAGCTCCCTACGCAGCCAATGACTTTTTCTCACACTGTGGACCTCCTAAACTAAAGAAACACATTCCAGTAGGTCAGAAAATGACGCACGTACATTTGAGACAATTTCCGGTTGGTCAGAAAATATTTGAAGTTTTCTTGTCTAAACACCACGACAACTCGGATCCAATACACAGAAGTCAGAAAAAAGACACATGCCATTACAATATCTGAGTTTCGGGAAATAGACGCACAATTGTAATGTCCGATGTGGTGCAATAATTTCCCGGGTCGGCATTATCAGCTCCCATTACATCCCGACCTATATATCTTTTAAAGGCTTGATACATCTTACCTTCTGTGTCAGATGCAGTGATCTTTGGGAAACTCTCTTGATGGCACAAAAGACATAATATTGTGAGAGTTAAAGGGCCCTGGAATGCTGTTTACAATGGAACATAAGAAGCAAAATATATACCATTAGTGTTGTCATTCATGTATGAGAGTCTCATAAAGGACACAGTACATCTTCAACAATCCAGAAGAGAGGAGGAGAAAAAAAAAGTTGGGGCCTGGTCATGGTAGTTATGTGTAATTAAGGCATAGATCATTTTTTGTTATAAAGTGTGAGAGTGATTCAACCCTGTGGGGCGTGAACATTTGAATACAATAGCCAAGGATGCTTTGTGCCTTTGCAGCTGAATTTAATTACAGTATGCAATATTAAATAAATAACAGTGGTACCACAATTTCAGATATATATATATATATATATATATATCTATATATATCTACAGTGTCGGACTGGGGCATGTAGGGCCCACCGGGGGAATGCAGTGGTAGGGGCCCATGTTTAGGGGTGTGGTCAATCTGCTGAGGGCAGTGGGGTCTGCCCCCTCATTGGTTTGACTAACCATTGGAGAGTGCAATGTCTGGGCCCCTTCATAAATATATACAGTAAATTCAGATGCTGCATGCATGATAATGTACCACATTAATAACAGATTAATAACAGCAATGCACTGTAGAAAATAAACCATAGTCCAGTGTAAGGTAACATATGTATAATGTATCATTCAAGTGCACAATCTGGAATCTGATCCTTAGATAGAGCAGGGGGCCCGCCGGTGGTTTCCCCTGTTCCCCTGTGGGCCAGTCCAAGCCTGTATGTATATATATATATATATATATATATATATATACACATACACATACACATGCAGATATGCAACATAGGAGCTGTGTTGGTGACTGTCTCGTCTTTAAAAGCCATATGTTAGTTGGCAGGTGGGCTTTAAACCTGGAAGTATATCTTCAATTTGACTCTGATGTGATAGCAGTTGTCAGGTTTTCAAAAATCTGGGTGATAGAGTAGAACTAGCAATAAAGCTGGGAAAACACTATACAATTATCTGGCAGATAATCTATGGTTGGAATGAAAGCCTGGTAATGGATGAGAGCAACTGACAATCGACCATTTGCTACCAAACACTGGAAAATGGACAAAACCTATCCGCGAATTAACAAATTTGTATAAATGACAGGTTTTGTCCATATATATTAAAATGGTGTTGTATTTTGAGACATATTTCACCAACATGATTGGACACATTAGATCACATGACTGTGCATTATTTCCCAAAGACTGAAAGCCTCAGGCCTGATTTACTTCCAACTGTAATTTGAACCTAGGTGGTCATTCCGAGTTGTTCGCTCGCTAGCTGCTTTTCGCAGCATTGCAAACGCTAGGCCGCCGCCCACTGAGAGTGTATCTTAGCTTAGCAGAATAGCGAACGAAAGATTAGCAGAACTGCTACTAAATAATTCCCTGCAGTTTCTGAGTAGCTCCAGACCTACTCCTAGATTGCGATCACCTCAGTCCGTTTAGTTCCTGGTTTGACGTCACAAACACGCCCTGCGTTCGGCCAGCCACTACCCTGTTTCTCCAGCCACTCCTGCGTTTTTAGGGAAAAAGTAGCAGGTGCACTATTTCACACTAGCTCAACCTGTAATAACCAGAGACGTTTAGCATATTCCTGGCCAGGGCTATGAGTTGCAAAGGGAAGGGGGCCCTTATTTGCACACCTTAATTAGGTAATGAGGTGCTACTCTGCTTGAGACTTAATACAGTGTACAGAGGGAAAAAGTAGCAGGTGCACTATCTCACACTAGCTCAACCTGTAATAACCAGAGGCGTTTAGCATATTCCCTTTACTCCTGCGTTTTTACCTGGAACGCCTGCGTTTTTTAGCACACTCCCTGAAAACGGACAGTTCCCGCCCAGAAAACACCCACTTCCTGTCAATCACACTACGATCACTCGATTGAGGAAAAAACATTGCTTGAGCTTGTGCACATCTCCAAAGTTTTATGTTAAAATAATGAACGCATGCGCGCTGCGTACCATGTGCATGCGCATTTTCCACCTAATTGCTCTGTTGCGAACAACTCGGAATGACCACCCTAATCACAAAGCCACAGCTGTATCACTCCACAAGTTAAAACAGTAAATGCTCTCACAGAGACACTGCTCACAGGAAAGCAGCACATCACTGCCTTACTATGGGACAAATGCACTATGCTTTGGAGAGAACTAAGTGAAGAGAGATAAAGGACTGGTCAGCCAGTCAGCTTCTAACTGTCATGTTACAGGCTGTGATTAAAAAATGACATGAGCTGATTGGTTGGTACTTTATCATTCTGTACTTTATCACTCTCCAAGACTTAGTAAATCTGCCCCTATGACAGATATTTCTGAAAGAAAAATTTCCAAAAGTGTCAAATTTACCACATAACTCAAATGATCATACCTCACCACACATGACTTGTAAAATGATGATCTATTCAAAAAATGTGGACAGGACTTCCCTGAGCAGCCACTTCAGAATCAACAAACATCTGTTTCACCCTACATTATCTCCACATAGTACTATTTTGTCACAACAGGGACCATTTAGATAAATAATAAATCTTGGATGTGTGGGTGCACTCTGATGTACGCATGCCTTGGTGGTTGAATTCACTCGGCCTTTGGCCTTGTGCGTCACAACGTACACCAAGGCATGCGCATATCAGAGCGTGACCACACACCCAAGAGTGGTCTATCTATCTATCTATCTATCTAAAAATACAGAAAATCTGGCATTCTAGGTAGCTGGCAGAAGCAACTTGATTAGTGACTTAATGCATCAACAAGATATTAATCCATATTAGACTAAGCACCTTCACTAATGTTAGGAGGAAAACTCCTTTACATCATTTAGCAATAAAAGGTAACACTCCAAGGTCATGCACCCAACCAGTGTATGTTTTGGGTATGTTTACTTAGTTCTTACTAATAGGAGACCCATTGAGAGGAGCAACCATTAGTTCATTTTAGAGATGTGCGCTGGGCATATTTCTGGTTCTAATTCATCGTCTGGTTTTGGTTCTGGATTCGTTTTGGAGTTTCGCTGTGACTGCTTTTGGTTTTGTATCTTTTACAAAAATTTACTAAGAAAGCAAAAATTACAGTACATAATTTGGGCCTTTATTTGTTCCTAAAGTATTAGTAACCTCAATAACATTAATTTCCACTCATTTCCATTCAATTTTGACCACCTCAATGCTCACAATATTGTTTTCATTCACTTTACGCCAAAGGCTGCAGTGAGCTGGCTGGTTAAACGAGAAAGCAGTGGCACAAATGTACAACAATATATAGTACATTTATGAAACATTGCCACACAACAAATTACACTGCAGAGTCACGCCACTTATGTGACGCAGTGGGTTACAGCCTGTGTTGTCACAGTACTTGTAGGTTATGGATACACAGTGGGGTATGGCCTGCACTGTCACAGTACTTGTATGTTATGGTTACACACTGAAGTTTGGCCTGTAGAGTCACAGTACCTGTATATTATGTATACACAGTGGGGTAGGGCCTGTAGAGTCACAGTACCTGTATATTGTGAATACACAGTGGCGTACAGCCTGTGGCGTCACAGCACTTGTACATTATGGATACACAGTGGGGTATCACCTGCAGAGTCACAGTACATGTATATTATGTATACACAGTGAGGTATGGCCTGCAGAGTCACAGTTCTTGTACGTTATGGATACATAGTGGGGTATGGCCTGCACTGTCACAGTACTTGTATGTTATGGATACACACTGGAGTATGGCCTGCAGAGTCACAGTACCTGTATATTATGAATACACAGTGGGGTACAGCCTGTGGCGTCACAGTACTTGTACATTATGGATACACAGTGGGGTATCACCTGCAGAGTCACAGTACCTATATATTATGTATACACAGTGGGGTATGGCCTGCAGAGTCACAGTTCTTGTACGTTATGAATACATAATGGGGTATGGCCTGCATTGTCACAGTACTTTTGTCACAGTACTTATATGTTATGGATACACAGTGGGGTATGACCTGGGGTATGACCTGTTGAGTCTAGTACTTACATATTATAGATACACAGTGGGGTACAGCACAAAACAAATATTTTTTTAAACTTTCTAACTAAGGTTACAGTAATTATCAACCCAATTTGAGGGTAATATTATAATCTTATTAGAAACTAGCTGTTATACACGTTCTTCACACAAGAGTTTCTGATTCTCACGGTTGTAAATATAAATGAGTGTTAAAAATTTGGTAACTCTATAGAAATGTATATCTGAGACGTCTTAATGTAAGTAAATATTAATCCAGGGTTCTTGGTGTTACCCGAGGAGCACCCATAGCATTGCATTTATGGTAAAAAGTAACAGGACCAATTACACACTGGAGGAGCAATCCAAATTTTGATCCGATTGTCCATTTCGGCGTTATCGCAATGCAAGCCACGCATCGGTGATGATGTCATTATGTCATCCCCTGTACATCCCCTTTGGGAGGTTTATTAAAATTCTAATTACGTAGTTTTCCTATTTTCCACCTGTTATATTTCAGCTTCCTAACATATCGGGAAGTCAGAGAATTAGGGGTGTATTTACTTAGCCTTGGATAGAGATAAAGTGGACGGAGATAAAGTACCAGCCAATCACCTCCTAACTGCCATGTCACAGGCTGTGTTTGAAAAATTACAGATAGGAGCTGATGCCAGCAGTCCTGCCCCCTTGGCGTGACATTGTGACATCAGTTGCTTGGTGGTGGGGCTGTGCACAGCAGTGACGTACGTCCCTGGTGCACAGGGTGCAAAATACCTTTGCTCCAGCACTGGTAATACACAACAAGAATGTGTAACATTCCAGTAATAATGGTCAGCAAGATATATGTCAGCCACTCCTGGGTCATCATATACGCATAAAACAGACCGTTGGCCAACCTGATTTTCCTTTCTGAATGAACATATCCAATGTTTAGTTTGGTTAGAAAATAGCTTTGCTTCTGCAGATTTTGGGGCCTATTTATTAATATTATTTTTACTAAATAATGTGAAAAAGGGTGTTTTCACGCCCTTTTCACATTATTTTGGTATCACCTGAATGTATTAAAGGGCATTTGGAGAAGTTTTCATGAAAAACTACTCCAAACCCTTTAATTGTCATTTTTTTTAGTCAGCCACATTGCATTCCCCATACTTATAGAGGGAAATGCGATGTGGCCAAATTTACCAACAAAAAATTCTGCAAAAATTACCGCAGTGTGCCCTGTGATAATCTCGCCTTCACAGGGCAGCACTGCAATGTGCACTCTTTTGCACAGCTTTCTCTGCCCCTGGCAGAGTAAGCTGTGGAGGGACCTGGCTCCTGTGATCAGCTATGTGTGTCCGATGGACACACAAGCTGATCACTTGTAAAAAAAAAAGTAAAAAAAAAACCCCAAAACATACTCACCTATCCAGGGAGCTAGTGTCAGCTGCTCTGGTGAGCGCTGCCAGGTCCCCATATGCTGCGCTGTGACCTCAGTGCAGTAAAGTGACACTGCAAAGTGGCAGTGCGCTTTACAGCACCGGGGGTAACAGCGCAGAAGAAGGACCCAGCGCCCGGCAGCGCTCACCGGAGCAGCGGACACCGGCTCCCTGGACAGGTGAGTATGAATTCAGGGGGGGAGGGGAGGTGCTTTATCTGGCGTGGGGGTAGTCACAAACGGAGGGGGAACCTGGCGGCGGTAGGGACGGGTGGCGGCACATGCGCAGCAGGCCATCAGGGTATTGTTTATGAAAAATACCCCGATGATGCTGCAAAGAGGCATCGCAGGGACAGAGCTTGACTGCAAGCTCTGTCCCTGCATGTAATAATTGATATATCCATGCGATGTACTCAATTATCGCAGTACGAGGTTGGTCGAGTGTATTACCTGTCCTCCGCATCATTAGATGTGGATGGTGATAAATAGACCTGTTTGTCTTTGCCTTATGTTGAGTAGACAGAGGGAAGGAAAAACTCCAAAACAGTTTATTTTTCATGAAAACCACAGCGAAAGGTTCATTCGTGCTCTATATATTCATCTTTCACTATTTGGAAAATGACTCCAGTCATTTTGGGATTCGGTGGCATTGTTGAAGGTGAGCTAGATCTTGCTTTTTGCCCCCATTAATAATTAAGCCTCAGAGTTAAGTTTCTGTGTTTGTTGCAGATGAGACATGACACAGCAGCTAATGCCTCATTCGCACAGCTCAGCCTCTGACAGCTCGGCAGAGACGTCGCTGTAAAGGTGTCTCTGTTACTGGCGTGCTTTTGTTATTCAGTGCTAATTGGAGCAAACATAAGCAGAATTACAGGCACCACAGACGTATCTGTGCCAGGAAGCTCAGCTTCGTCTGTGATAAGTGGGCGATCTGCACGTGATTATGTGCTGAATATTCTATATAGAAATCTGTGTCTCTCATTTGTAATTTGTAGATGCTAGATGTTTGTTGATACATAGAAACAGTATCAGAGAACACGCAATCATCTCCCAGATGTAACCTGGGCCCTTATCCCTCATACCAGATATATAATAAAACAGCTAACTTGTTCCCAATTACTGGTACAATCAGTTACAGAGAAGCAGTTTAATGCTTCTGAATTTATGTACAGGTACTTAAGTAGTTTTTGGCCTTATGAGTATGACATTCTCTATATCAGTCATGTATATGCTAGAGATGAGCGGGTTCGGTTTCTCTGAATCCGAACCCGCCAGAACTTCATGTTTTTTTTCACGGGTCCGAGCGACTCGGATCTTCCCGCCTTGCTCGGTTAACCCGAGCGCGCCCGAACGTCATCATGACGCTGTCGGATTCTCGCGAGGCTCGGATTCTATCGCGAGACTCGGATTCTATATAAGGAGCCGCGCGTCGCCGCCATTTTCACACGTGCATTGAGATTGATAGGGAGAGGACGTGGCTGGCGTCCTCTCCGTTTAGAATAGATTAGAGAGACACTTGATTTACTAATTTTGGGGAGCATTAGGAGTACTCAGTACAGTGCAGAGTTTTGCTGATAGTGACCACCAGTTTTATTTATAATCCGTTCTCTGCCTGAAAAAAGCGATACACAGCACACAGTGACTCAGTCACATACCATATCTGTGTGCACTGCTCAGGCTCAGGCCAGTGTGCTGCATCATCTATTATCTATATATAATATTATATATATCTGTCTGACTGCTCAGCTCACACAGCTTATAATTGTGGGGGAGACTGGGGAGCACTACTGCAGTGCCAGTTATAGGTTATAGCAGGAGCCAGGAGTACATAATATATTATATAGTGAGTGACCACCAGACACACAGTGCAGTTTATTTAATATATCCGTTCTCTGCCTGAAAAAAGCGATACACACAGTGACTCAGTCAGTCACATACCATATCTGTGTGCACTGCTCAGGCTCAGGCCAGTGTGCTGCATCATCTATATATATTATATATCTGTCTGACTGCTCAGCTCACACAGCTTATAATTGTGGGGGAGACTGGGGAGCACTACTGCAGTGCCAGTTATAGGTTATAGCAGGAGCCAGGAGTACATAATATTATATTAAAATTAAACAGTGCACACTTTTGCTGCAGGAGTGCCACTGCCAGTGTGACTAGTGACCAGTGACCTGACCACCAGTATATATAATATTAGTAGTATACTATCTCTTTATCAACCAGTCTATATTAGCAGCAGACACAGTACAGTGCGGTAGTTCACGGCTGTGGCTACCTCTGTGTCGGCACTCGGCAGCCCGTCCATAATTGTATATACCACCTAACCGTGTTTTTTTTTTCTTTCTTTATACATACATACTAGTTACGAGTATACTATCTCTTTATCAACCAGTCTATATTAGCAGCAGACACAGTACAGTGCGGTAGTTCACGGCTGTGGCTACCTCTGTGTCGGCACTCGGCAGCCCGTCCATAATTGTATATACCACCTAACCGTGGTTTTTTTTTCTTTCTTTATACATACATACTAGTTACGAGTATACTATCTCTTTATCAACCAGTCTATATATCAGCAGCAGACACAGTACAGTGCGGTAGTTCACGGCTGTGGCTACCTCTGTGTCGGCACTCGGCAGCCCGTCCATAATTGTATATACCACCTAACCGTGGTTTTTTTTTCCTTTCTTTATACATACATACTAGTTCCGAGTATACTATCTCTTTATCAACCAGTCTATATTAGCAGCAGACACAGTACAGTGCGGTAGTTCACGGCTGTGGCTACCTCTGTGTCGGCACTCGGCAGCCCGTCCATAATTGTATATACCACCTAACCGTGGTTTTTTTTTCTTTCTTTATACATACATACTAGTTACGAGTATACTATCTCTTTATCAACCAGTCTATATATTAGCAGCAGACACAGTACAGTGCGGTAGTTCACGGCTGTGGCTACCTCTGTGTCGGCACTCGGCAGCCCGTCCATAATTGTATATACCACCTAACCGTGGTTTTTTTTTCTTTCTTTATACATACATACTAGTTACGAGTATACTATCTCTTTATCAACCAGTCTATATATTAGCAGCAGACACAGTACAGTGCGGTAGTTCACGGCTGTGGCTACCTCAGTGTCGGCACTCGGCAGCCCGTCCATAATTGTATACTAGTATCCAATCCATCCATCTCCATTGTTTACCTGAGGTGCCTTTTAGTTGTGCCTATTAAAATATGGAGAACAAAAATGTTGAGGTTCCAAAATTAGGGAAAGATCAAGATCCACTTCCACCTCGTGCTGAAGCTGCTGCCACTAGTCATGGCCGAGACGATGAAATGCCAGCAACGTCGTCTGCCAAGGCCGATGCCCAATGTCATAGTACAGAGCATGTCAAATCCAAAACACCAAATATCAGTAAAAAAAGGACTCCAAAACCTAAAATAAAATTGTCGGAGGAGAAGCGTAAACTTGCCAATATGCCATTTACCACACGGAGTGGCAAGGAACGGCTGAGGCCCTGGCCTATGTTCATGGCTAGTGGTTCAGCTTCACATGAGGATGGAAGCACTCAGCCTCTCGCTAGAAAAATGAAAAGACTCAAGCTGGCAAAAGCAGCACAGCAAAGAACTGTGCATTCTTCGAAATCCCAAATCCACAAGGAGAGTCCAATTGTGTCGGTTGCGATGCCTGACCTTCCCAACACTGGACGTGAAGAGCATGCGCCTTCCACCATTTGCACGCCCCCTGCAAGTGCTGGAAGGAGCACCCGCAGTCCAGTTCCTGATAGTCAGATTGAAGATGTCAGTGTTGAAGTACACCAGGATGAGGAGGATATGGGTGTTGCTGGCGCTGGGGAGGAAATTGACCAGGAGGATTCTGATGGTGAGGTGGTTTGTTTAAGTCAGGCACCCGGGGAGACACCTGTTGTCCGTGGGAGGAATATGGCCGTTGACATGCCAGGTGAAAATACCAAAAAAATCAGCTCTTCGGTGTGGAGGTATTTCACCAGAAATGCGGACAACAGGTGTCAAGCCGTGTGTTCCCTTTGTCAAGCTGTAATAAGTAGGGGTAAGGACGTTAACCACCTCGGAACATCCTCCCTTATACGTCACCTGCAGCGCATTCATAATAAGTCAGTGACAAGTTCAAAAACTTTGGGTGACAGCGGAAGCAGTCCACTGACCAGTAAATCCCTTCCTCTTGTAACCAAGCTCACGCAAACCACCCCACCAACTCCCTCAGTGTCAATTTCCTCCTTCCCCAGGAATGCCAATAGTCCTGCAGGCCATGTCACTGGCAATTCTGACGAGTCCTCTCCTGCCTGGGATTCCTCCGATGCATCCTTGCGTGTAACGCCTACTGCTGCTGGCGCTGCTGTTGTTGCCGCTGGGAGTCGATGGTCATCCCAGAGGGGAAGTCGTAAGCCCACTTGTACTACTTCCAGTAAGCAATTGACTGTTCAACAGTCCTTTGCGAGGAAGATGAAATATCACAGCAGTCATCCTACTGCAAAGCGGATAACTGAGTCCTTGACAACTATGTTGGTGTTAGACGTGCGTCCGGTATCCGCCGTTAGTTCACAGGGAACTAGACAATTTATTGAGGCAGTGTGCCCCCGTTACCAAATACCATCTAGGTTCCACTTCTCTAGGCAGGCGATACCGAGAATGTACACGGACGTCAGAAAAAGACTCACCAGTGTCCTAAAAAATGCCGTTGTACCCAATGTCCACTTAACCACGGACATGTGGACAAGTGGAGCAGGGCAGGGTCAGGACTATATGACTGTGACAGCCCACTGGGTAGATGTATGGACTCCCGCCGCAAGAACAGCAGCGGCGGCACCAGTAGCAGCATCTCGCAAACGCCAACTCTTTCCTAGGCAGGCTACGCTTTGTATCACCGCTTTCCAGAATACGCACACAGCTGAAAACCTCTTACGGCAACTGAGGAAGATCATCGCGGAATGGCTTACCCCAATTGGACTCTCCTGTGGATTTGTGGCATCGGACAACGCCAGCAATATTGTGTGTGCATTAAATATGGGCAAATTCCAGCACGTCCCATGTTTTGCACATACCTTGAATTTGGTGGTGCAGAATTTTTTAAAAAACGACAGGGGCGTGCAAGAGATGCTGTCGGTGGCCAGAAAAATTGCGGGACACTTTCGGCGTACAGGCACCACGTACAGAAGACTGGAGCACCACCAAAAACTACTGAACCTGCCCTGCCATCATCTGAAGCAAGAAGTGGTAACGAGGTGGAATTCAACCCTCTATATGCTTCAGAGGTTGGAGGAGCAGCAAAAGGCCATTCAAGCCTATACAATTGAGCACGATATAGTAGGTGGAATGCACCTGTCTCAAGTGCAGTGGAGAATGATTTCAACGTTGTGCAAGGTTCTGATGCCCTTTGAACTTGCCACACGTGAAGTCAGTTCAGACACTGCCAGCCTGAGTCAGGTCATTCCCCTCATCAGGCTTTTGCAGAAGAAGCTGGAGGCATTGAAGAAGGAGCTAAAAGGGAGCGATTCCGCTAGGCATGTGGGACTTGTGGATGCAGCCCTTAATTCGCTTAACAAGGATTCACGGGTGGTCAATCTGTTGAAATCAGAGCACTACATTTTGGCCACCGTGCTCGATCCTAGATTTAAAGCCTACCTTGGATCTCTCTTTCCGGCAGACACAGGTCTGCTGGGGTTGAAAGACCTGCTGGTGACAAAATTGTCAAGTCAAGCGGAACGCGACCTGTCAACATCTCCTCCTTCACATTCTCCCGCAACTGGGGGTGCGAGGAAAAGGCTCAGAATTCCGAGCCCACCCGCTGGCGGTGATGCAGGGCAGTCTGGAGCGACTGCTGATGCTGACATCTGGTCCGGACTGAAGGACCTGACAACGATTACGGACATGTCGTCTACTGTCACTGCATATGATTCTCTCAACATTGATAGAATGGTGGAGGATTATATGAGTGACCGCATCCAAGTAGGCACGTCACACAGTCCGTACTTATACTGGCAGGAAAAAGAGGCAATTTGGAGGCCCTTGCACAAACTGGCTTTATTCTACCTAAGTTGCCCTCCCACAAGTGTGTACTCCGAAAGAGTGTTTAGTGCCGCCGCTCACCTTGTCAGCAATCGGCGTACGAGGTTACATCCAGAAAATGTGGAGAAGATGATGTTCATTAAAATGAATTATAATCAATTCCTCCGCGGAGACATTGACCAGCAGCAATTGCCTCCACAAAGTACACAGGGAGCTGAGATGGTGGATTCCAGTGGGGACGAATTGATAATCTGTGAGGAGGGGGATGTACACGGTGATATATCGGAGGGTGAAGATGAGGTGGACATCTTGCCTCTGTAGAGCCAGTTTGTGCAAGGAGAGATTAATTGCTTCTTTTTTGGGGGGGGTCCAAACCAACCCGTCATATCAGTCACAGTCGTGTGGCAGACCCTGTCACTGAAATGATGGGTTGGTTAAAGTGTGCATGTCCTGTTTTGTTTATACAACATAAGGGTGGGTGGGAGGGCCCAAGGACAATTCCATCTTGCACCTCTTTTTTCTTTTCTTTTTCTTTGCATCATGTGCTGATTGGGGAGGGTTTTTTGGAAGGGACATCCTGCGTGACACTGCAGTGCCACTCCTAGATGGGCCCGGTGTTTGTGTCGGCCACTAGGGTCGCTAATCTTACTCACACAGTCAGCTACCTCTTTGCGCCTCTTTTTTTCTTTGCGTCATGTGCTGTTTGGGGAGGGTTTTTTGGAAGGGACATCCTGCGTGACACTGCAGTGCCACTCCTAGATGGGCCCGGTGTTTGTGTCGGCCACTAGGGTCGCTAATCTTACTCACACAGCTACCTCATTGCGCCTCTTTTTTTCTTTGCGTCATGTGCTGTTTGGGGAGGGTTTTTTGGAAGGGACATCCTGCGTGACACTGCAGTGCCACTCCTAGATGGGCCCGGTGTTTGTGTCGGCCACTAGGGTCGCTTATCTTACTCACACAGCGACCTCGGTGCAAATTTTAGGACTAAAAATAATATTGTGAGGTGTGAGGTATTCAGAATAGACTGAAAATGAGTGTAAATTATCGTTTTTGAGGTTAATAATACTTTGGGATCAAAATGACCCCCAAATTCTATGATTTAAGCTGTTTTTTAGTGTTTTTTGAAAAAAACACCCGAATCCAAAACACACCCGAATCCGACAAAAAAAATTCGGTGAGGTTTTGCCAAAACGCGTTCGAACCCAAAACACGGCCGCGGAACCGAACCCAAAACCAAAACACAAAACCCGAAAAATTTCAGGCGCTCATCTCTAGTATATGCCAGTAAGGCGGGGACAACGTCTTTTAATTCTTTACAGGGAGCAGATTTAGGGCCTAATTCAGTATGCGAGGCATCAGCGATGTGATCGCATATTGCCATTTATAGGCCCAGTGTGCACGTGCAAGTCTTGATCTGCACATGCGCAAGCCTGCCAATGCGATCACATTTCATTGATGCGAATGCTTCTGCCCGATTGAAAGGAAGAGGTGTTTGCGGGGCGCCATTGTAAGGGCAGTGCGGCAAAAATCATGGGCGGGGCCGGGCCATTTTCAGGGCAGCTGCGTGACGTCACATGCGGCCACTGCAACGGAGAAAATGGTGACGGACTGACTGCCTTTGAGCCAGGCTACGGAGCCAGGGGGGTTTCCCTTATTTAGCAATGCATCGTATCGCTGGCCACCATTAGCATTCTGTGAGGCCTTGCCCTGTGCTGGGCGGCCCCAGCATGTTGTGAGTGATAGCAGTAGCAGTTGTGCTATTTTAGCAAAATGGCAACTGAAGCTGAATAAGGTCCTTAGGCAACTTGTTCTCCAGCCATTCTATAAATAGTCATCACAGCTCATGCAGGTATTTGTAGTTCCACATGGGCTGTCTAAACCTGCCCTACAGAGATAAGCACATTAATAAGCTGCACCTCTAGCTTTGCATTCCGTGTGTTTGAATATTGCTGTGGGCTATTCTCATATACCTGAAAGAAGTGCTTATTACATACAGTACAAACAATATATACAGTGTTCCCAAAATGACATAATATAATTATAATTTGTAATGCTGTTAGTTTTTGAGAATTGTTAATGTTTAGTTTTGTTGTCCTCTCATACTGTAATAGGTGTGGTCTTCAGTTTGCCGGCTGTCGGGATCCCGGCACACAGTATACCGTGCATGCCGACACCTTTTCTCCCTCTTGGTGGTCCACGACCCCCCTGGAGGGAGAATAGACAGCAAGGCGCATGTAGTGCACCACCGTGCATGCAGGGGGCTCATTTGCACTCACTCAGCTGTCGGTATGCCGACGGTCGGGATTCCGGCGCCCGGCCGCCGGCATACCATACTACACCCCTGGAACAGAGCATACCTCCCAACTGTCCTGATTCTGGCTATGTGAACACTGTCCCGCTGTCTCACCTGTGGTCCCCAGTGTCCAGTGGTCGGGGGGAGTTGGAAGAGCCTGTGATCACCGCTGCTCTGCTCTGCAAAGCAGCCAATGATCACTGCTTAGATGCCGTGTGCTGGGTCTGTGAGAGCACACTCCTCTTTCTTTCAGGCGGCACAGGTGAGTATACTCTGGCACCACACTAAGTCTACTGTGCATGCGTAAATCTCAAGGAGTATGGCCCTAGCACTATTTTCACAGTGACTGGGCAGCTCTGCTGGCAATGCAGGACTCTAACATATGTGTGCTGTACTTACCTAGCAGGTGTCAGGATTCTGCAAGTCAGGATGCTGCTGACGATATTCTGCCCACCGGTATCCTGATACCATCCTGTCTGACCGTAGCCTTCTATGCGGGTGGCTGTTAACACAGCTACTTTTACTAACATGCCTGTGACACTTCCATAATACGCCCACTGAACAGGCACTGATAGCAACCTCCCATATAGGGGCACTGTGGGTGCAACAACATATAGGGGTACGGTGGGAACAAAGATATATAAGGACATCTCTGACTGTTGGTGGCTATGGCATATAGGAACACTGAGTTGGCAATGACACATTGGGGCATTGGCATATGGTGGTATTACTGATTGTCAGAGCAATGGCACAAAGGGGCATTTTGGGAGCAATGACATATAGGTGATCATTCCGAGTTGTTCGCTCGCTAGCAGTTTTTAGCAGCCATGCAAACACTAAGCCCTCTGGGAGTGTATTTAAGCTTACAGACAGAGAGGGGGGGGGGAGGGGTTGCAAATCCCACCCCCAAATTTCCCTTCAGCACACTAAAAATGACCTGTAACCATACCTGAACCTATCTGGTAATAGAAATTCAGAGAATTAGTCACACATGTTTGCAAACACATGTTAAGCTGCTGAGCCACTGGATGTGTTTTAGTAATAGCCTCTATCATGAGGCCTACTGTGACAAATTACATGGCCCTATGTAGGCACTGCTATTTATTAGTGTTAGGACTGCTGATATCGGAGAAGCCATGAAGTGGCTCAGCAGCTTAACATGTGTTTGAGAACATGTGTGACTAATTCTCTGAATTTCTATTACCAGATAGGTTCAGGTATGGTCACAGGTAATTTTTAGTGTGCTGAAGGGAAATTTAGGGGTGGGATTTGCAACCCCCCCTCGCTGTCTGTTTGTCTGTGACCCCTCCCCCTTTCCAGCACCTGATACATAATTATCTCCAGGAATGACCGAGCAACTACCATTGTCTGTCTGCTAGTGTATTTTAGCGTAGCAGAAGTGCGAACGAAATGATCGCAGAGCGGCTACAAAAAAAATGTGCAGTTTCAGAGTAGCTCCAGATCTACTCCTAGCTTGCGATCACTTCAGACTGTTCAGTTCCGGATTTAACGTCACAAACACGCCCTGCGTTTGGCCAGCCATGCCTGCGTTTTTCCTGGCACGCCTGCGTTTTTTCAAACACTCCCTGAAAACAGTCAGTTGACACCCAGAAACGCCCCTTTCCTGTCAATCACTTTGCGGCTGGCATTGAGACTGAAAAGCGTCGCTAGACCTTGTGTAAAAATACATCGGCCGTTGTGAAAGTATGTTGCGCGTGCGCACGGTGCCGCATACGCATGCGCAGAAGTGCTGCTTTTTCACTTAATCGCAGTGCTGCGAACATTTTTAACTAGCGAGCAACTCGGAATGACCCACATAGTGATAATGGTTTAAGTTTTTAATTATAAACAATGTTTTTTTCCCAGTTAATAAAAGTATAAATTATAAATGTAGTTGGATAGAGAGAAGGAAGCGCTCCAATAAGTCTCACACAAAGTGCGTGGAGACCTGGGGCAGCCCTGTTTCTGTTATTACTGTAACCGCCAATGCCTTACCTGTAGCAGTACAGCAGGTATAGGCAACCATCTTGTCAGCCCAGAGTGCCGACGTGGAGACAGTCATTGCACGTTAATATTCAGGAAACATCAGAGGTCAACGGCAGATGTGTTATTTTATTGTTTTGCCATTGATGCGAGAGGATAATATTTTCCTGCCATCTGTTTTCTACTAATGTCAATGAGATTTTTACATGTTCATAAAAAATGTTGAAAAGAAATTTATGGAAACATTTTGATATACCTGATAACAAAATAAAAACCTTGGGGTAAATTTACTAAGATTCGTATTTTCCCGTTTGAGGTCAAAGTTCAATCACGAATGACATCGAAAGTGTAAATATGCAACTTTTTGAATTGATTACGACTAATTTACTAAGCTGCCGTATTCTGCATTTTCGGTTTTTCCGATGTCGATGTCATTTGTTTTTTTAGGCAGTGTTTTTTACGCGAGTGACTTGTAAAACACTGCCGACTTTAATACAATGAATCTCGGCCGGATCTGAGAGATCCGTGCAGGGCTTCATTGTGCACCTTGTAAAAAAAAAAAAAAATGTTTAAACTTAAAAAAAAAATTGTGTGGGGTCCCCCCTCCTAAGTCAAACCAGCCTCGGGCTCTTTGAGCCGGCCCTGGTTGCAAAAATATGGGGAAAAAATTGACAGGGGTTCCCCCATATTTAAGCAACCAGCACCGGGCTCTGCGCCTGGTCCTGGTTCCAAAAATACGGGGGACAAAAAGCGTAGGGGTCCCCCGTATTTTTGAAACCAGCACCGGGCTCCACTAGCTGGACAGATAATGCCACAGCCGGGGGTCACTTTTATACAGTGCCTTGCGGCCGTGGCATCAAATATCCAACTAGTCACCCCTGGCCGGGGTACCCTGGGGGAGTGGGGACCCCTTCAATCAAGGGGTCCCCCCCCCAGCCACCCAAGGGCCAGGGGTGAAGCCCGAGGCTGTCCCCCCCATCCAATGGGCTGCGGATGGGGGGCTGATAGCCTTTGTGAAAAGTGTTTGATATTGTTTTTAGTAGCAGTACTACAAGGCCCAGCAAGCCTCCCCCGCAAGCTGGTACTTGGAGAACCACAAGTACCAGCATGCGGCAGAAAAACGGGCCCGCTGGTACCTGTAGTACTACTACTAAAAAAATACCCCAATAAAGACATCACACACACACCTTGAAAGTATAACTTTAATACATACATGCACACCAACATACATACATACTTACCTATGTTCCCACGCAGGTCGGTCCTCTTCTCCAGTAGAATCCATGGTGTACCTGTAGAAAAAATTATACTCACATAATCCATGGTTGAAGGCTCCTCTGCTTGTAATCCTTTTGTAATCCACGTACTTGAAAAAAATAAAAAACGGATACCCGACCACGAACTGAAAGGGGACCCATGTTTTCACATGGGACCCCTTTCCCCGAATGCCAGAAACCCCCTCTGACTGATGTCTAAGTGGTTTTCTTCAGCCAATCAGGGAGCGCCACGTTGTGTGGCACCCTCCTGATCGGCTGTGTGCTCCTGTACTGTCTGACAGGCGGCACACGGCAGTGTTACAATGTAGCGCCTATGCGCTCCATTGTAAACCAATGGTGGGAACTTTCAGGTCAGCGGTTGACCGAAAGTGACCTCACCGCTGACCTGAAAGTTCCCACCATTGGTTACAATGGAGCGCATAGGCGCTACATTGTAACACTGCCGTGTGCCGCCTGTCAGACAGTACAGGAGCACACAGCCGATCAGGAGGGTACCACAACGTGGCGCTCCCTGATTGGCTGAAGAAACCCACTTAGACATCAGTCAGAGGGGGTTTCTGGCATTCGGGGAAAGGGGTCCCATGTGAAAACATGGGTCCCCTTTCAGTTCGTGGTCGGGTATCCGTTTTTTTATTTTTTCAAGTACGTGGATTACAAAAGGATTACAAGCAGAGGAGCCTTCAACCATGGATTATGTGAGTATAATTTTTTCTACAGGTACACCATGGATTCTACTGGAGAAGAGGACCGACCTGCGTGGGAACATAGGTAAGTATGTATGTATGTTGGTGTGCATGTATGTATTAAAGTTATACTTTCAAGGTGTGTGTGTGATGTCTTTATTGGGGTATTTTTTTAGTAGTAGTACTACAGGTACCAGCGGGCCCGTTTTTCTGCCGCATGCTGGTACTTGTGGTTCTCCAAGTACCAGCTTGCGGGGGAGGCTTGCTGGGCCTTGTAGTACTGCTACTAAAAACAATATCAAACACTTTTCACAAAGGCTATCAGCCCTCCATCCGCAGCCCATTGGATGGGGGGGACAGCCTCGGGCTTCACCCCTGGCCCTTGGGTGGCTGGGGGGGGGGACCCCTTGATTGAAGGGGTCCCCACTCCCCCAGGGTACCCCGGCCAGGGGTGACTAGTTGGATATTTGATGCCACGGCCGCAAGGCACTGTATAAAAGTGACCCCCGGCTGTGGCATTATCTGTCCAGCTAGTGGAGCCCGGTGCTGGTTTCAAAAATACGGGGGACCCCTACGCTTTTTGTCCCCCGTATTTTTGGAACCAGGACCAGGCGCAGAGCCCGGTGCTGGTTGCTTAAATATGGGGGAACCCCTGTCAATTTTTTTCCCATATTTTTGCAACCAGGGCCGGCTCAAAGAGCCCGAGGCTGGTTTGGTTTAGGAGGGGGACCCCACGCATTAAAAAAAAAAAAAATTATAACATTTCCCACCCCTTCCCACTGATAAACATGCACGGATCTCATGGATCCGTGCATGCCTATACAAACACGGGATAAAAAAGCTGGTCTGGTTTTTTTTAGCACTTTTTCACGATTTGTATTTTAGCACGGCAGTGTTTGGCTATTGTCGGCAGTGTTTGTGTTTTGCACTTTTTAGTAAATGACCGATTTCTACCAAATTGCAGGCGTATTTGACCGATGGTGTATTGATTCATGATTTTTTCCTAGGACTTCCAAAATATTACGAATGCCCTCATCACTGCCGTGATTTTTGCTTAGTAAATTACCGAGATGACACTTTGAAGAAAAAACGGCATCTCGGTCAAAATCGGGACCTTAGTAAATATACCCCCTTGATGTTGTATAGCCAACTAGTTACCAGCCCATCAAAACGACGGAACAACATAACAGTAATGTCAGCGTCAGCATCTGTGCATGCCCCAATGGAGCAACACTTGAATTGCTCCATCTGGCGCCTTCTAGTGGCCGCCGGCATGCAAAACACTAGAATTCCCCCCATAGAGGTGAGGAGTAGTATTAGCCTTTTATTAAATAGGATGGTTTTTTTGACATCAATATTTGGCATCCGGTCTCTAGGTCAACCACACTTAGGTCGACATGCATTAGGTCGACCACTATTGGTCGACATGCATTAGGTCAACATGGTTTCTAGGTCGACATGGTTACTTGGTCAACATGTTCTGGGTTTACATGCCAAAAGGTCGACATGAGTTTTTTGCAATTTTTTGCATCTTGTGATTTTTTGTCATACTTTACGATCCACATTGACTACAATTGGGAACGGTAACCTGTGCTGAGCGCAGCGAGGCACCGCATGCAAGGGGACACACTGCACTAATTGGGGTTCCCGGTCACTCTACAAAGAAAATTACACCAAGTTTTTTTTTAAAAACTCATGTCGACCATTTGTCATGTCGAACTTGCTTGTGTCGGCATATTTTAGGCATTGACTTAATTACTGTCGGCCAATAGTGGTCGACCCTATAAACCACACCCCAATATTTATGTGTTGATGGTAACATTGAGGTTAATCCATTGAGGTGCTTTTCTATCATTTGGTCTGAAATTATCTGATCTGAAATTAACATAGTTAAAAATCCTCCCTAATTTATAAGACACATTACAACTGTAAAATGTAAATGTAACTTTCTTAACTTTATAGTTCACTTTGAAAACATATTTATTACATGTGAACACAGATATTCCACAATTTGTAGATAACCAACAAGCGCCGAGATTTACAGAGTATAAGCACTCGGAAGTGATCTTTGCAGCTGGATGAACAATAGGATGGAGTTAATGCTATAATGAGCACAACACAAATAGACGATCTGCAAATAATTACTGTGTGTACTGCAGCATAGAGTGTACAGAGAGCTTTTGATATTAATTGTGTGTAATCTAAACCATGTTCTCAAGGGAATTCAAATTACAGTAAAGTGCATGAAATGACTGGATGTGATTTGGGAGTGGTGTGACTCGACATTAAAAAGTGTATGTCCCCGAGCTTCTATAGTAATTCAAAGGAACTGTTTTGTGGCAACTGTGCTAAAATATACCGTATGTTTGGCGTTAGCGGGGGTCACTGTTGAGAGTATGTGACACCCCATCACTGAACATAGACGGATTTCTATACACTGATACCTAAAATGATACGTAATGTCAAATCATGTTTAAATATTAATTTATTTGACACATTTTTAAACTTGTCATACTATTTGAACAGGCAATATATAAATAATCCTTATTTTATAACATTTTACTCTTGTTGAAACACTGTTTGGTTTACTTCATAATAATGTTTTGGATGTTGTAGTATAAGGGTTCAGATAGGAGAAATGTTTTGGGATAGAAAACATATGGAATAATGGGAAACCGGTATCCGGTCATATGCTCAACAGTAACCATGTCAACATTCATAATGCAGACATCATAATGTTAATAAGGCACACTGTCACCATCCCCTGAATGTTGGTATGTTTACAATGTCGATATATGAAATGTCGACATCCTGAGGATGTCAACAGTTAGGGATATAGACTGCCGGGAGGGATAGGCATAGGCTGTGGGGGAAAGATATGGTTAGGCTGCTGATGGGGGTGTGTGTTAGGGTTAGGCTGTGGGGCGTGAGGGTGGGGTAGGGTTAGGCTTAGGAGGAGGGTTAGAGCTAGAGATTAGAGATAGAGCTGCGGAGGTCTGAACTGGTGCTGCACAGCATGTGACCACCCGGAAGAAGAGAGTAGAGCTGCTGCAGCTGCTAGAAGAAGGTCAGAGACCACTAGACAACCAAGGACAGTTTGTTGACATTTCATCACGTCAACATATCCATGAAGATATAGCAAATGCAGACATGGTCCCTTTCGACATGCAAAGAAAATTGACTTGCTGCATGTTGACAGTTTGACCATTTCAACATTCTCATGTCGACCAGATAACTATCGTCAAATCATACAACACCCAAAGTGGTATCCAGACAGTAGATTCTGACAAAGTCAAAACATGTGCTTTTAATACCATTTGTTTTGCTTGCTCTGTATTTTGTATATCTCAAATGACAGAATAGAAAGAGGATTTTGTCTGTGACCAATCCCTGTGCATGGGGCTGGGATGGAGCTAGCCCCATGCAGCCAGAGTGGTGCTCAGTGTAGTGTAGACAGTGTAATCTCTGGCTCGGGACTTGCCCACACAAGTATCATCTTAAGTTGTGTTCCAAATGGAACTCACATTAACTAGGGAAACCGAAAATCATAGATATCCATTATTCTCTATGCCATGTCACCTATATCATTCTGGTCCACAACAAATTGCATGGCTTAGAGGTGATATGTCACAGTCTCTTCTGAGTCACCTATTATCATCATTGCTGTCCTTGTGTACATCATAGTTGGCATAGCATAGCCCTAAAAGTGTCTTCATATAATGCTATTGCCATGGCAGTTTGGAATGCAACTTGAGAAAAGCCTTGTGTGGACATGCCCTTAGGTAACTTTGAACAATACTTACTGTTCCTCTTATTCAGTCTTTTCAAACTTGCAACACAGTGTACAGAGAGTCATGAAGTAAATTATCTTTTTGGACAGATCTTACGACTGTGAATAGAAAAGTACATACTGTACATACAATTGCAGTATAGGATACATATATGTGACACCTAGCTACTTGTAATTATAGGGGGGTATTCAATTAGCAGTGTTTACTGTTTTCTTTGTACCCCACAGAGGTGTACAATAAAATGAGCAATATTTCTGTACGATTCATCAATGACAACTGAATGCACCCCTGACAGTTTTGTTCATTGGGAGTTCTGACTATAATCACACAGACCGAAGTATAATCCAAGATGCATTTATTTTTAACCACAGGCAGTTACATAAGCAGGTGCAGGATTCACATGTCAGTTACAGCAAATCAGAGTTCACAGAGTCTATAAAATGCACAAACACAAGTTCTTCAGTGGACTCTGAGATCCAGGACCCTTAACAGTTGCCACTCCCTGGCCTGTCACCTGGGCAACTTGTCCACCATCAGGAGCAATGCTTCTTGTGTCTGAAACCCTTTTAGCACAAACTGACAAGTGCCTGCAATTAGCTGCTTCTAAACCCTGGCTAACAGCAACACCTGGCCTGGCTACAGTCCTGCAGCTCTACACCCATGTCAGATTTCAGTCTTATCTGTCGAGGGACAAGATTTTTCTTCCTACTTCATGGACAAGATTGATAAAATGAAATGGTATGCTCTTCCTAAGCCAGTGGCCTGCTCAATTTTCTACCTGAACCTGAAGATGAAGTATCAACATTTTTCTCATTCTGATACTCTACTACCTATCCTCTTGATCCATTACCTTCAGAAACAAGTAAATCTCTGTCTCCTGTGCTCATCCCAACCTTAACTAACATCTGTAATCTCTCTCTCTCTCTCTCTCTCTCTCTCTCTACTGGTATCTTCCCTTCACTGTTCAAGCATGCAGTGATTACTCCCATTCTGAAAAATAAATTCTGACTCTAACGCTCTCTCATACTACTGTCCCATCTCTCAATTCCCTTGCCTCTCCAAGCTACTTGAGAGACTTGCCTACACCCACCTCACACACTTTCTTAACTCAAACAAATTATTGGACCCACTTCAGTTAGGCTTTCGTTCCCAACACTCCACAGAAACAGCACTGTCTAAAGTAGTGAACGATCTGGTCAGTGCGAAGTCTAAATTACTTACTTCTCATTCTTAAAGATCTCTTTGCTGCTTTTGATACTGTTGACTACTCTCTTCTCAAACAAACACTACAATCCCTAGGTTTTTGAGACACAGCCCTTTCTTGGTTCCTGTCCTACCTAATGGCTCCTTCAGTGTCTGCTTCTCTAAATCCACCTCCTCTTCGCTACCTCTTTCAGTTGGAGTACTGCAAGGATCAGTCTTAAGTCCTCAGTTTTTCTCAATCTATACCTCATCTCTTGGTAAACTAATCAGCTCTTTTGGATTTCAGTATCATTTGTACACAGATGATTCTCAAATCTACCTATCCTCCCCAGATTTGTCTCTATCTGTATTTGTCTGTGTAACTTTATGCCTTTCTTCTGTTTCATCTTGGATGTCATCTCGCCACCTCAAACTTAATATTTCCAAAACAGAGTAAATTATATTTCTCTAACGTCCTAGTGGATGCTGGGGACTCCGTAAGGACCATGGGGAATAGCGGGCTCCGCAGGAGACTGGGCACTCTAAAGAAAGATTTAGTACTATCTGGTGTGCACTGGCTCCTCCCTCTATGCCCCTCCTCCAGACCTCAGTTAGAATCTGTGCCCGGACAGAGTTGGTCGCTTTTAGTGAGCTCTCCTGGGCTTGCTAATAAGAAAGTATGTTAGTTAGGTTTTTTTATTTTCAGAGAGCTTCTGCTGGCAACAGACTCTCTGCTACGTGGGACTGAGGGGAGAGAAGCAAACCTACTAACTGCGGCTAGGTTGCGCTTCTTAGGCTACTGGACACCATTAGCTCCAGAGGGATCGAACACAGGACCTGACCTTGTCGTCCGTTCCCGGAGCCGCGCCGCCGTCCCCCTCGCAGAGCCAGAAGACAGAAGCCGGCAGAAGCAAAGAAGACATCGAAATAGGCGGCAGAAGACTCCTGTCTTCACATGAGGTAGCGCACAGCACTGCAGCTGTGCTCCATTGCGTCCACACTAACCCACACGCTCCGGTCACTGTAGGGTGCAGGGCGCAGGGGGGGGCGCCCTGGGCAGCAATTGATACCTCCTGGCGAAAGCTGCATATAGACAGTGGGACACTGTTATATATATGAGCCCCCGCCATTTATTTTACAAAAAAATCGCGGGACAGAAGCCTGCCGCTGAGGGGGCGGGGCCTTCTTCCTCAGCACTCACCAGCGCCATTTTCCTTCCACAGCTCCGCTGATAGGAAGCTCCCCAGGCTCTCCCCTGCAGAATCACGGTAGAGGGGTAAAAAAGAGAGGGGGGGCACATAAATTTAGGCGCATTAATTATATTACAGCAGCTACTGGGTAAACACTAAGTTACTGTGTAATCCCTGGGTTATATAGCGCTGGGGTGTGTGCTGGCATACTCTCTCTCTCTGTCTCTCCAAAAGGCCTTGTGGGGGTCCTGTCCTCATTTAGAGCTTCCCCCGTGTGTGTGGTGTGTCGGTACGCGTGTGTCGACATGTTTGACAAAGAGGGCTATGTGGAGGCAGAGCAAGTGCAGTTGACTGATGTGTCGCCGCCGACGGTGCCGACACCTGATTGGATGGATATGTGGAAGGAATTAAATGATAATGTAAACTCCTTACATAAAAGGTTGGATAAAGCTGATACCTCGGGCCAGTCAGGGTCTCAACCCATGCCTGATCCTACAGCGCAGAGGCCCTCAGGGTCTCAAAAGCGCCCACTATCCAAAATGGTTGACACAGATGTCGACACGGATTCTGACTCCAGTGTCGACGACGATGATGCAAAATTGCAACCGAAAATGACAAAAGCTATACGTTACATGATTATAGCGATGAAGGATGTTTTACACATATCAGAGGTAAACCCTGTCCCTGACAAGAGGGTTTATATGTATGGGGAGAAAAAGCAAGAGGTGACTTTTCCCCCTCCACATGAGTTAAATGAGTTATGTGAAAGAGCGTGGGATTCCCCAGATAAGAAAGTCCTGATTTCCAAAAGGTTACTTATGGCGTACCCTTTCCCGCCAGAGGACAGGGTGCGCTGGGAATCCTCCCCTAGGGTAGATAAAGCTCTCACACGCTTATCTAAGAAGGTGGCCCTGCCGTCGCAGGATGCGGCCACCCTAAAGGATCCTGCAGATAGAAAGCAGCAAAGTATCCTGAAATCTGTTTTAGAGATGAGCGGGTTCGGTTTCTTTGAATCCGAACCCGCACGAACTTCACTTTTTTTTTCACGGGTCCGAGCGACTCGGATCTTCCCGCCTTGCTCGGTTAACCCGAGCGTGCCCGAACGTCATCATGACGCTGTCGGATTCTCGCGAGGCTCGGATTCTATCGCGAGACTCGGATTCTATATAAGGAGCCGCGCGTCACCGCCATTTTCACACGTGCATTGAGATTGATAGGGAGAGGACGTGGCTGGCGTCCTCTCCATTTAGATTAGATTTAGAAGAGAGAGAGAGAGAGAGATTGCTGTGATACTGTAGATTAGAAGAGAGTGCAGAGTGCAGACAGAGTTTAGTGACTGACGACCACAGTGACCAGTGACCACCAGAGACAGTGCAGTTGTTTGTTTTATTTAATATATCCGTTCTCTGCCTGAAAAAAAACGATACACAGTCACACAGTGACTCAGTCTGTGTGCACTGCTCAGCCCAGTGTGCTGCACATCAATGTATTGTATATAAAGCTTATAATTGTGGGGGAGACTGGGGAGCACTGCAGGTTGTTATAGCAGGAGCCAGGAGTACATGATAAATAATATTATATTAAAATTAAACAGTGCACACTTTTGCTGCAGGAGTGCCACTGCCAGTGTGACTAGTGGTGACCAGTGCCTGACCACCAGTATATTAGTAGTATTGTATACTATCTCTTTATCAACCAGTCTATATTAGCAGCAGACACAGTACAGTGCGGTAGTTCACGGCTGTTGTTACCTCTGTGTCGGCACTCGGCAGGCAGTCCGTCCATCCATAATTGTATTATATACCACCTAACCGTGGTTTTTTTCTTCTTTCTTTATACCGTCGTCATAGTCATACTAGTTGTTACGAGTATACTACTATCTCTTTATCAACCAGTGTACAGTGCGGTAGTTCACGGCTGTGGCTACCTCTGTGTCGGAACTCGGCAGGCAGTCCGTCCATCCATAATTGTATTATAATATATACCACCTAACCGTGGTTTTTTTTCCGTTCTTTATACCGTCGTCATACTAGTTGTTACGAGTATACTACTATCTCTTTATCAACCAGTGTACAGTGCGGTAGTTCACGGCTGTGGCTACCTCTGTGTCGGAACTCGGCAGGCAGTCCGTCCATCCATAATTGTATTATAATATATACCACCTAACCGTGGTTTTTTTTTCGTTCTTTATACCGTCGTCATACTAGTTGTTACGAGTATACTACTATCTCTTTATCAACCAGTGTACAGTGCGGTAGTTCACAGCTGTGGCTACCTCTGTGTCGGAACTCGGCAGGCAGTCCGTCCATCCATAATTGTATTATAATATATACCACCTAACCGTGGTTTTTTTTTCGTTCTTTATACCGTCGTCATACTAGTTGTTACGAGTATACTACTATCTCTTTATCAACCAGTGTACAGTGCGGTAGTTCACGGCTGTGGCTACCTCTGTGTCGGCACTCGGCAGGCAGTCCGTCCAACCATAATTGTATTATATACCACCTAACCGTGGTTTTTTTTTCATTCTTTATACCGTCGTCATACTAGTTGTTACGAGTATACTACTATCTCTTTATCAACCAGTGTACAGTGCGGTAGTTCACGGCTGTGGCTACCTCTGTGTCGGCACTCGGCAGGCAGTCCGTCCAACCATAATTGTATTATATACCACCTAACCGTGGTTTTTTTTTCATTCTTTATACCGTCGTCATACTAGTTGTTACGAGTATACTACTATCTCTTTATCAACCAGTGTACAGTGCGGTAGTTCACGGCTGTGGCTACCTCTGTGTCGGCACTCGGCAGCCCGTCCATAATTGTATATACCAGTGACCTAACCGTGGTTTTTTTTTCTTTCTTTATACATACATACTAGTTACGAGTATACTATCTCTTTATCAACCAGTCTATATATTAGCAGCAGACACAGTACAGTGCGGTAGTTCACGGCTGTGGCTACCTCTGTGTCGGCACTCGGCAGCCCGTCCATAATTGTATATACCACCTAACCGTGGTTTTTTTTTCTTTCTTTATACATACATACTAGTTACGAGTATACTATCTCTTTATCAACCAGTCTATATATTAGCAGCAGACACAGTACAGTGCGGTAGTTCACGGCTGTGGCTACCTCTGTGTCGGCACTCCGCAGCCCGTCCATAATTGTATATACCAGTGACCTAACCGTGGTTTTTTTTTCTTTCTTTATACATACATACTAGTTACGAGTATACTATCTCTTTATCAACCAGTCTATATATTAGCAGCAGACACAGTACAGTGCGGTAGTTCACGGCTGTGGCTACCTCTGTGTCGGCACTCGGCAGCCCGTCCATAATTGTATATACCAGTGACCTAACCGTGGTTTTTTTTTCTTTCTTTATACATACATACTAGTTACGAGTATACTATCTCTTTATCAACCAGTCTATATATTAGCAGCAGACACAGTACAGTGCGGTAGTTCACGGCTGTGGCTACCTCTGTGTCGGCACTCGGCAGCCCGTCCATAATTGTATATACCAGTGACCTAACCGTGGTTTTTTTTTCTTTCTTTATACATACATACTAGTTACGAGTATACTATCTCTTTATCAACCAGTCTATATATTAGCAGCAGACACAGTACAGTGCGGTAGTTCACGGCTGTGGCTACCTCTGTGTCGGCACTCGGCAGCCCGTCCATAATTGTATACTAGTATCCAATCCATCCATCTGCATTGTTTACCTGAGGTGCCTTTTAGTTGTGCCTATTAAAATATGGAGAACAAAAATGTTGAGGTTCCAAAATTAGGGAAAGATCAAGATCCACTTCCACCTCGTGCTGAAGCTGCTGCCACTAGTCATGGCCGAGACGATGAAATGCCAGCAACGTCGTCTGCCAAGGCCGATGCCCAATGGCATAGTACAGAGCATGTCAAAACCAAAACACCAAATATCAGTAAAAAAAGGACTCCAAAACCTAAAATAAAATTGTCGTCGGAGAAGCGTAAACTTGCCAATATGCCATTTACCACACGGAGTGGCAAGGAACGGCTGAGGCCCTGGCCTATGTTCATGGCTAGTGGTTCAGCTTCACATGAGGATGGAAGCACTCAGCCTCTCACTAGAAAACTGAAAAGACTCAAGCTGGCAAAAGCACCGCAAAGAACTGTGCGTTCTTTGAAATCCCAAATCCACAATGAGAGTCCAATTGTGTCGGTTGCGATGCCTGACCTTCCCAACACTGGACGTGAAGAGCATGCGCCTTCCACCATTTGCACGCCCCCTGCAAGTGCTGGAAGGAGCACCCGCAGTCCAGTTCCTGATAGTCAGATTGAAGATGTCAGTGTTGAAGTACACCAGGATGAGGAGGATATGGGTGTTGCTGGCGCTGGGGAGGAAATTGACCAGGAGGATTCTGATGGTGAGGTGGTTTGTTTAAGTCAGGCACCCGGGGAGACACCTGTTGTCCGTGGGAGGAATATGGCCGTTGACATGCCAGGTGAAAATACCAAAAAAATCAGCTCTTCGGTGTGGAGGTATTTCACCAGAAATGCGGACAACAGGTGTCAAGCCGTGTGTTCCCTTTGTCAAGCTGTAATAAGTAGGGGTAAGGACGTTAACCACCTCGGAACATCCTCCCTTATACGTCACCTGCAGCGCATTCATAATAAGTCAGTGACAAGTTCAAAAACTTTGGGTGACAGCGGAAGCAGTCCACTGACCAGTAAATCCCTTCCTCTTGTAACCAAGCTCACGCAAACCACCCCACCAACTCCCTCAGTGTCAATTTCCTCCTTCCCCAGGAATGTCAATAGTCCTGCAGGCCATGTCACTGGCAAGTCTGACGAGTCCTCTCCTGCCTGGGATTCCTCCGATGCATCCTTGCGTGTAACGCCTACTGCTGCTGGCGCTGCTGTTGTTGCCGCTGGGAGTCGATGGTCATCCCAGAGGGGAAGTCGTAAGCCCACTTGTACTACTTCCAGTAAGCAATTGACTGTTCAACAGTCCTTTGCGAGGAAGATGAAATATCACAGCAGTCATCCTACTGCAAAGCGGATAACTGAGTCCTTGACAACTATGTTGGTGTTAGACGTGCGTCCGGTATCCGCCGTTAGTTCACAGGGAACTAGACAATTTATTGAGGCAGTGTGCCCCCGTTACCAAATACCATCTAGGTTCCACTTCTCTAGGCAGGCGATACCGAGAATGTACACGGACGTCAGAAAAAGACTCACCAGTCTCCTAAAAAATGCAGTTGTACCCAATGTCCACTTAACCACGGACATGTGGACAAGTGGAGCAGGGCAGGGTCAGGACTATATGACTGTGACAGCCCACTGGGTAGATGTATGGACTCCCGCCGCAAGAACAGCAGCGGCGGCACCAGTAGCAGCATCTCGCAAACGCCAACTCTTTCCTAGGCAGGCTACGCTTTGTATCACCGCTTTCCAGAATACGCACACAGCTGAAAACCTCTTACGGCAACTGAGGAAGATCATCGCGGAATGGCTTACCCCAATTGGACTCTCCTGTGGATTTGTGGCATCGGACAACGCCAGCAATATTGTGTGTGCATTAAATATGGGCAAATTCCAGCACGTCCCATGTTTTGCACATACCTTGAATTTGGTGGTGCAGAATTTTTTAAAAAACGACAGGGGCGTGCAAGAGATGCTGTCGGTGGCCAGAAAAATTGCGGGACACTTTCGGCGTACAGGCACCACGTACAGAAGACTGGAGCACCACCAAAAACTACTGAACCTGCCCTGCCATCATCTGAAGCAAGAAGTGGTAACGAGGTGGAATTCAACCCTCTATATGCTTCAGAGGTTGGAGGAGCAGCAAAAGGCCATTCAAGCCTATACAATTGAGCACGATATAGGAGATGGAATGCACCTGTCTCAAGTGCAGTGGAGAATGATTTCAACGTTGTGCAAGGTTCTGATGCCCTTTGAACTTGCCACACGTGAAGTCAGTTCAGACACTGCCAGCCTGAGTCAGGTCATTCCCCTCATCAGGCTTTTGCAGAAGAAGCTGGAGGCATTGAAGAAGGAGCTAAAAGGGAGCGATTCCGCTAGGCATGTGGGACTTGTGGATGCAGCCCTTAATTCGCTTAACAAGGATTCACGGGTGGTCAATCTGTTGAAATCAGAGCACTACATTTTGGCCACCGTGCTCGATCCTAGATTTAAAGCCTACCTTGGATCTCTCTTTCCGGCAGACACAGGTCTGCTGGGGTTGAAAGACCTGCTGGTGACAAAATTGTCAAGTCAAGCGGAACGCGACCTGTCAACATCTCCTCCTTCACATTCTCCCGCAACTGGGGGTGCGAGGAAAAGGCTCAGAATTCCGAGCCCACCCGCTGGCGGTGATGCAGGGCAGTCTGGAGCGACTGCTGATGCTGACATCTGGTCCGGACTGAAGGACCTGACAACGATTACGGACATGTCGTCTACTGTCACTGCATATGATTCTCTCAACATTGATAGAATGGTGGAGGATTATATGAGTGACCGCATCCAAGTAGGCACGTCACACAGTCCGTACTTATACTGGCAGGAAAAAGAGGCAATTTGGAGGCCCTTGCACAAACTGGCTTTATTCTACCTAAGTTGCCCTCCCACAAGTGTGTACTCCGAAAGAGTGTTTAGTGCCGCCGCTCACCTTGTCAGCAATCGGCGTACGAGGTTACATCCAGAAAATGTGGAGAAGATGATGTTCATTAAAATGAATTATAATCAATTCCTCCGCGGAGACATTGACCAGCAGCAATTGCCTCCACAAAGTACACAGGGAGCTGAGATGGTGGATTCCAGTGGGGACGAATTGATAATCTGTGAGGAGGGGGATGTACACGGTGATATATCGGAGGGTGAAGATGAGGTGGACATCTTGCCTCTGTAGAGCCAGTTTGTGCAAGGAGAGATTAATTGCTTCTTTTTTTGGGGGGGTCCAAACCAACCCGTCATATCAGTCACAGTCGTGTGGCAGACCCTGTCACTGAAATGATGGGTTGGTTAAAGTGTGCATGTCCTGTTTTGTTTATACAACATAAGGGTGGGTGGGAGGGCCCAAGGATAATTCCATCTTGCACCTCTTTTTTCTTTTCTTTTTCTTTGCATCATGTGCTGATTGGGGAGGGTTTTTTGGAAGGGACATCCTGCGTGACACTGCAGTGCCACTCCTAAATGGGCCCGGTGTTTGTGTCGGCCACTAGGGTCGCTAATCTTACTCACACAGTCAGCTACCTCATTGCGCCTCTTTTTTTCTTTGCGTCATGTGCTGTTTGGGGAGGGTTTTTTGGAAGGGACATCCTGCGTGACACTGCAGTGCCACTCCTAGATGGGCCCGGTGTTTGTGTCGGCCACTAGGGTCGCTAATCTTACTCACACAGCTACCTCATTGCGCCTCTTTTTTTCTTTGCGTCATGTGCTGTTTGGGGAGGGTTTTTTGGAAGGGACATCCTGCGTGACACTGCAGTGCCACTCCTAGATGGGCCCGGTGTTTGTGTCGGCCACTAGGGTCGCTAATCTTACTCACACAGTCAGCTACCTCATTGCGCCTCTTTTTTTCTTTGCGTCATGTGCTGTTTGGGGAGGGTTTTTTGGAAGGGCCATCCTGCGTGACACTGCAGTGCCACTCCTAGATGGGCCCGGTGTTTGTGTCGGCCACTAGGGTCGCTAATCTTACTCACACAGTCAGCTACCTCATTGCGCCTCTTTTTTTCTTTGCGTCATGTGCTGTTTGGGGAGGGTTTTTTGGAAGGGCCATCCTGCGTGACACTGCAGTGCCACTCCTAGATGGGCCCGGTGTTTGTGTCGGCCACTAGGGTCGCTAATCTTACTCACACAGTCAGCTACCTCATTGCGCCTCTTTTTTTCTTTGCGTCATGTGCTGTTTGGGGAGGGTTTTTTGGAAGGGCCATCCTGCGTGACACTGCAGTGCCACTCCTAGATGGGCCCGGTGTTTGTGTCGGCCACTAGGGTCGCTAATCTTACTCACACAGCTACCTCATTGCGCCTCTTTTTTTCTTTGCGTCATGTGCTGTTTGGGGAGGGTTTTTTGGAAGGGACATCCTGCGTGACACTGCAGTGCCACTCCTAGATGGGCCCGGTGTTTGTGTCGGCCACTAGGGTCGCTTATCTTACTCACACAGCGACCTCGGTGCAAATTTTAGGACTAAAAATAATATTGTGAGGTGTGAGGTATTCAGAATAGACTGAAAATGAGTGTAAATTATGGTTTTTGAGGTTAATAATACTTTGGGATCAAAATGACCCCCAAATTCTATGATTTAAGCTGTTTTTTAGTGTTTTGGGAAAAAAACACCCGAATCCAAAACACACCCGAATCCGACAAAAATAATTCGGTGAGGTTTTGCCAAAACGCGTTCGAACCCAAAACACGGCCGCGGAACCGAACCCAAAACCAAAACACAAAACCCGAAAAATTTCAGGCGCTCATCTCTAATCTGTTTATACACATTCAGGGACTCTACTGAGGCCGGCAATTGCGTCGGCGTGGATGTGTAGTGCTGTAGCAGCGTGGACAGATAATCTGTCTGAGGAAATGGATACCTTGGACAGGGATACCATTATGCTGACCCTGGGGCATATAAAAGACACTGTCCTATATATGAGGGATGCCCAAAGGGACATTTGCCTACTGGGTTCTAGAATTAATGCAATGTCAATTTCTGCCAGGAGGGTCCTGTGGACTCGGCAGTGGACAGGTGATGCAGACTCCAAAAAACACATAGAGGTGTTACCTTACAAGGGTGAGGAATTGTTTGGGGATGGTCTCTCGGACCTGGTTTCCACAGCTACTGCTGGGAAGTCAAACTTTTTGCCATATATTCCCTCACAACCTAAGAAAGCACCGTATTACCAAATGCAGTCCTTTCGCGCACAAAGAAGCAAGAAGGTCAGAGGTGCTTCCTTTCTTGCTAGAGGCAGGGGTAGAGGAAAAAAGCTGCACCTTACAGCTAGTTCCCAGGAACAGAAGTCCTCCCCGGCTTCCACTAAATCCACCGCATGACGCTGGGGCTCCACGGGTGGAGCCAGGAGCGGTGGGGGCGTGTCTCCGACATTTCAGCCACCAGTGGGTTCGCTCACGGGTGGATCCCTGGGCTATACAGATTGTGTCTCAGGGATACAAGCTGGAATTCGAGGTGATGCCCCCTCAACGTTACCTAAAATCGGCCCTGCCAGCTTCCCCCATAGAAAGGGAAGTAGTGGTAGCGGCAATTCACAAGCTATTTCTCCAGCAGGTGGTGGTAAAGGTTCCCCTTCTTCAACAGGGAAAGGGATACTATTCCACAATGTTTGTGGTACCGAAACCGGACGGTTCGGTCAGACCTATATTAAATTTAAAGTCCCTGAACATTTATCTGAAAAGATTCAAGTTCAAAATGGAATCGCTCAGAGCGGTCATTGCAAGCCTGGAAGAGGGGGATTTTATGGTGTCTCTGGACATCAAGGATGCCTACTTGCATGTCCCCATTTATCCGCCTCATCAGGAGTACCTAAGATTTGTGGTACAGGACTGTCATTACCAATTCCAGACGTTGCCGTTTTGGCTCTCCACGGCACCGAGAATATTTACCAAGGTAATGGCAGAAATGATGGTGATCCTGAGAAAGCAAGGAGTCACAGTTATCCCATACTTGGACGATCTCCTCATAAAGGCGAGGTCGAGGGAGCAGTTGCAGATCAGCGTAGCGCACTCTCAGGAAGTGTTGCAACAGCAGGGCTGGATTCTGAATATCCCAAAGTCGCAGCTGATTCCTACGATGCGTTTGCCCTTTCTGGGCATGATTCTGGACACAGACCAGAAGAAGGTGTTTCTCCCGACGGAGAAGGCTCAAGAGCTTGTGACTCTAGTCAGAGACCTCTTAAAACCGAAACAGGTGTCGGTGCATCACTGCACGCGAGTCCAGGGAAAGATGGTGGCATCGTACGAGGCCATTCCCTTCGGCAGGTTTCATGCGAGGATCTTCAATGGGATCTGTAGGACAAATGGTCCGGATCGCATCTTCAGATGCATCGGCTGATCACCCTGTCCCCCAGGGCCAGGGTGTCTCTTCTGTGGTGGCTACAGAGTGCTCACCTTCTCGAGGGCCGCAGGTTCGGCATACAGGACTGGGTCCTGGTGACCACGGATGCGAGCCTCCGAGGGTGGGGGGCAGTCACTCAAGGAAGAAACTTCCAAGGGTTGTGGTCAAGTCAGGAGGCTTGTCTGCACATAAATATCCTGGCACTAAGGGCCATATTCAACGTCCTGAGTCAAGCGGAACCCCTGCTTCGCAATCAACCGGTGCTGATTCAGTCAGGCAACATCACTGCGGTGGCTCATGTAAACCGCCAAGGCGGCACAAAAAGCAGAGTCGCGATGGCGGAAGCCACCAGGATTCTTCGGTGGGCGAAGAATCACGTACAAGCACTGTCAGCAGTGTTCATTCCGGGGGTGGACAACTGGGAAGCAGACTTCCTCAGCAGGCACGACCTTCACCCGGGAGAGTGGGGACTTCATCACGAAGTCTTCATTCAGATTACAAATCGATGGGAACTGCCACAGGTAGACATGATGGCGTCCCGTCTCAACAAAAAGCTACAACGGTATTGCGCCAGGTCAAGGGACCCTCAGGCGATAGCTGTGGACGCCCTGGTAACACTGTGGGTGTTCCAATCGGTCTATGTGTTTCCTCCTCTTCCTCTCATACCCAAGGTGCTGAGAATCGTAAGAAGAAAAGGAGTGAGAACAATACTCATTGTTCCAGATTGGCCACGAAGGCCTTGGTACCCGGAACTGCAAGAAATGCTCACAGAGGACCCATGGCCTCTGCCTCTCAGACTGGACCTGTTGCAACAGAGGCTCTGCCTGTTCCAAGACTTACCGCGGCTGCGTTTGACGGCATGGCGGTTGAACGCCGGATCCTAGCGGAAAAAGGCATTCCGGAGGAGGTTATTCCTACGCTGATAAAGGCTAGGAAGGACGTGACAGCAAAGCATTATCACCGCATATGGCGAAAATATGTTGCTTGGTGTGATGCCAGGAAGGCCCCTACAGAGGAATTCCAACTGGGCAGATTTCTGCACTTTCTACAGTCTGGAGTGACTATGGGCTTGAAGTTGGGATCCATAAAGGTCCAGATTTCGGCCCTATCCATTTTCTTTCAAAAGGAACTGGCGTCTCTTCCTGAAGTTCAGACGTTTGTTAAGGGAGTGCTGCATATTCAGCCCCCTTTTGTGCCACCAGTGGCACCTTGGGATCTCAACATGGTGTTGGGTTTCCTTAAATCCCACTGGTTTGAACCACTTAACACCGTGGAGCTAAAGTATCTCACGTGGAAGGTGGTCATGCTATTGGCCTTAGCTTCGGCTAGGCGTGTGTCAGAATTGGCGGCTTTGTCATGCAAAAGCCCTTATCTGGTTTTTCATATGGACAGGGCAGAATTGCGGACACGTCCCCAATTTCTGCCAAAGGTGGTGTCATCTTTTCATTTGAACCAACCTATTGTAGTGCCTGCGGCTACTCGTGACTTGGAGGATTCCAGGTTACTAGATGTAGTCAGGGCTTTGAAGATTTATGTAGCCAGAACGGCTGGAGTCAGGAAGACTGACTCGCTGTTTATCTTGCATGCCCCCAACAAGTTGGGGGCTCCTGCTTCAAAGCAAACCGTTGCCCGCTGGATCTGTAACATGATTCAGCAGGCTCATTCTGCGGCTGGATTGCCGCATCCAAAATCAGTGAAAGCCCATTCCACAAGGAAGGTGGGCTCTTCTTGGGCGGCTGCCCGAGGGGTCTCGGCTTTACAGCTTTGCCGAGCTGCTACTTGGTCGGGTTCAAACACCTTTGCAAAATTCTTCAAGTTTGATACCCTGGCTGAGGAGGACCTTGAGTTTGCCCATTCGGTGCTGCAGAGTCATCCGCACTCTCCCGCCCATTTGGGAGCTTTGGTATAATCCCCATGGTCCTTACGGAGTCCCCAGCATCCACTAGGACGTTAGAGAAAATAAGATTTTACTCACCGGTAAATCTATTTCTCATAGTCCGTAGTGGATGCTGGGCGCCCGTCCCTAGTGCGGACTTTCTGCAATACGTGTACATAGTTATTGCTTAATAATGGGTTATGTTATGTTGGCATCCATTGTTGATGCCCTGTTGTTGTTCATACTGTTGACTGGATAAGTGTATCACAAGTTATACGGTGTGATTGGTGTGGCTGGTATGAGTCTTACCCGGGATTCCAAAATCCTTTCCTTATAATGTCTGCTCTTCCGGGCACAGTTTCCTTAACTGAGGTCTGGAGGAGGGGCATAGAGGGAGGAGCCAGTGCACACCAGATAGTACTAAATCTTTCTTTAGAGTGCCCAGTCTCCTGCGGAGCCCGCTTTTCCCCATGGTCCTTACGGAGTTCCCAGCATCCACTACGGACTATGAGAAATAGATTTACCGGTGAGTAAAATCTTATTTTCCACCAGCCATTAGTAGTTACCAACCTGATATCTCTATCACTGTTTGGAACTCAACAGTCAATCCTACCCCACAAGCTTGCTACATAGGTATCATCCTTGACTCTGAACTGTCCTTTGTTCCCCACATTCAATCTATCTCAAAATCCTGTTACATACATCTAAAAATATAACTAAAATATGACAATACCTTACACAAGAAACTGCAAAAACTCTAATCTTTTTTTTCATCAACTTTAGGAAATTCAGTGATTTATGAAGTTGGAAACTGAAACAGCATCCCAAATGCTTGTTATGTGCCTATATGTACTGTGACAAGAACACTGGGATAGTGTTTGAGGGCAGGTATATTTGTCCCAGGTTCTTGTCTTACATGTTTTAGAAAATGTTAACTTCTAGGAAAAATGCTTTTTGTTTTGTCTGAACCTTTTCAGTTTGCTGTAAAAGCTGGGTAAAGGCTCTGAGAGAGAGATAAGGCGAGTTCTAGACATTGGGCCCAGTTCGGGTCTTTGGCCTCACAGAGGGCTAATCAGGGTTTCAGCTGTGTAAGAGTGTTATAGTGCTTCTAACCTGATTAGTATGGGAGACTGCCTGGGAAGGCTGCAGGATCTGTGTGTGAGAGACACGTTTTCTGATGCAAGTAAGCTATACAGTATGTACTGAAGAACTCTGTGTTTTGTTTAGTGACAGTTAGGAATATCTTATGTTTAGTTAGTGCCGGACAGGCAAGGTATTTTTATTTTGGGGTTTGTTTTATTTTCTGTTTCAATAAAACTGGCCGGGGTCAGTTGTACCAGAAACTGGACTTGTGTTGTTCCTCAGCTGCTGCGTGCGGCCATATTCCCCAGGAAAAGGCGCCTTGCACCCCTACAGTGTTACAACTTGGTGGAGAATGCGAGCACACCGTTCTGCGCATAAGTGAAAGCAGCAGCTTTGTGAGGCCTGCAGAAAACGGTGGTTTATGCAGATACAGCCCAGTGTGAAGTTACTGAGACTCACCCCTGAGGGTTTGATATATGTCCTGGGTGAAAGCAGCTACAAAGCCGCCTGAAAAATCTGTCGACATGGAGGATCTGCTTAAAGCCTTGCTGCAAGCTACAGCGGCTCAGCAGGAGGCCAACCGACAGCAGCAGGTGGCAATGGAGGAAAATAGGAGACAACAGCAGGTGGCAATGGAGGAAAATTGGAGACTACAGCAGGAGGCCAACAGACAGCAGCAGGTGGCAATGGAGGAAAATAAGAGACAACAGCAGGCAGTTGTTGATGAACTTTACAGGCAACAGCGTCAGGATAGAGAGGCCTTAGCAGAAGTGGTGCAGAGACTTGCAGCTCGGGTTGGAGATGTGGCCGTCAGTGCTCCAACCAGCTCTAGTTCTATACGGGCCAGTCACTTCCTGCAGAAAATGACAGAGGCTGATGATGTGGAGGCCTATCTGACCATGTTTGAAAGGACTGCCGAGCGTGAGAACTGGCCGAAAGCACAGTGGGCCAGTCTGCTGGCACCTTTCCTGTCAGGTGAGCCCCAAAAAGCTTACTTTGATTTAAGCCCTGCTGAGGCTCGGGACTATGATAAACTAAAGACTGAGATCCTGACCCGCCTGGGAGTCACGCTGTCAGTACGAGCACAACGGGTGCACCGTTGGCTGTACGCCATGGAGAAGCCTCCGCGCTCCCAGATGCACGACCTTATTCAGCTAACAAAAAAATGGCTACAGCCAGAGACATTAACTGGTCCCCAGATGGTGGAAAGAGTCGTCATGGACCGCTACTTGAGATCTTTGCCCATGGTCCTGCGCAAGTGGGTGAGCCATGGAAACCCGGGTACTGCTGACCAATTAGTGGACATGGTAGAGAGGTATTTGGCAGCAGAGGAACTACTGATGACCACCCAGCAACCCATAGATCCTCGACAGCGCCCTTCAGTAAAGACTGGTAAGACTGTTTCGTGGGAAAACGTTGCTGGGCGGTTAAGAGAACGCAAGGCTGGAGAGACTGTAAACACTGGCCCTGGAAACAGGCCAATGGGGCTAGAACGGTCTATGCTGCCCAAACGGGTTGATAATCGTGTGATTAAATGTTTTAGGTGTGGTATGCCAGGTCATGTTATTGCCAATTGCCCAGTCACGCAAGAACCCATGCAATGTGATGCTGCCTTTGAATGTCGCAGAATGTCTTTCTTTGCTAGGTTAGCCTGTACTGTGGTACCGTCACCTGAGCTGGAAAAACAAATGTGTGATGTGTTCTTAGAGGGTAACCGGGTAGAGGCCTTGCTAGATTCAGGAAGTTTAGTTACCCTCGTGAAAGCTGGGTTAGTGAACCCCTTAAAGGTCCAGCAAATACCTATTGGGGTAACTTGCATACATGGGGATACCCAACATTATGCCACTGCTGAGGTGAATATAGAAACTTGTTGTGGGTCAGCAATAGTTAAAGTGGGACTGGTCCCTACCTTGGTGCATGAGGCCATAATAGGGAGGGATTTTCCTCATTTTTGGAAACTGTGGGAATCACGGTTATCTACAGATGTGAGAAGTAAAAAGCCAGTTGATAATACCGGTGATTTTATGGATGTACGTGGGTCTTCGGAACTTTCTGGCCCTTTGCCTTTTGCTAGTTTGGCTGGGGAAGTGACAGATGGGGAGTCCAGTGAGGACCCTCTTGCTGGGAACAGAGACATAGTAGTTAGAACTGAAAGCGTGCCTGACCTGGAGGTAAAAAAGGATCTGTTTGCGTCTGAACAGTTAAAGGATCCTACCTTAATAAAGGCTAGAGAGAATGTTAAGATTGTTAATGGGGAACCTGTGGTACCAGGTGACAGGGTTACGTATCCCCACATGGCCATCTGTAATGAGCTCTTGTACCACATTGTCAAAAGGGGTGAGGATGTGGTGGAACAGTTGGTAGTTCCCCAGCCTTATCGGAGAACGGTACTAGATTTAGCTCATAGTCACGTTACCGCAGGACATTTAGGGGCAGAAAAAACCACTGAAAGAGTTTTACAAAGGTTCTTTTGGCCAGGGGTTTATAAAGAAGTGTCTGAATATTGTTCTTCCTGTCCTGAATGCCAGTATCATGCCCCTAGACCCCATTTCAGGAGCCCACTAGTTCCCATGCCTATTATAGAGGTCCCGTTTGACAGAATAGCCATGGATCTCGTGGGGCCCTTGTTAAAGTCTGCTCGGGGCCATCAGTATATCCTGGTAATTATGGACTATGCCACTCGATATCCTGAGGCTGTCCCTTTACGCACTATCACAACCAAGGCGATAGCTAGGGAGCTGGTGCAGGTATTTAGTAGAGTGGGAATACCAAAAGAAATTTTGACTGACCAAGGTACTCCATTTATGTCAAGGATCATGAAAGAATTGTGCAAGTTATTTAAGGTCACTCACCTCAGGACGTCCATCTACCATCCCCAAACTGACGGGTTGGTGGAAAGGTTTAATAAAACATTAAAAAGTATGTTAAAAAAGGTTGTTGAGAGAGATGGGAAAAACTGGGATTGTTTGTTGCCCTACTTGTTAATGGCCATCAGAGAAGTTCCTCAGTCCTCTACGGGGTTTTCTCCATTTGATTTGTTGTATGGTAGACACCCCAGAGGGCTGTTGGATATTGCCAAAGAGATGTGGGAAGGACAGCCCACTCCTTATAGAAGCGTTATTGAGCATGTAACACAAATGCAGGATAGGATTGCAGCCGTGGTACCTGTTGTCAGAGAGCACATGGAACAGGCCCAAAGTGCTCAACAGAGGGTCTATAACCGGAGTGCCAAGATACGGGAATTTGCTCCTGGAGATAGAGTTCTTGTTTTGGTACCCACTGTGGAAAGCAAATTCCTAGCTAAATGGCAGGGTCCATTTGAGATTAGGGAAAAAGTGAATGAGGTTAATTACAAAGTATACCAGCCGGGAAAGAGAAAACCCGAACAGATCTACCATGTTAACTTAATCAAACCCTGGAAAGATAGGTTGTCTCTGTCAGCGGAGCCTTGCCCTTCGGTGTCTTCACCCCGGTTGCTTCCCGCAGTGAAGGTGTCAGAGACATTATCAGCTGATCAGAACAATCAGGTTAAAGAATTTCTCATCCAAAATAGGGAGGTATTTTCAGAGCTGCCTGGCCGAACGACCATAATAAAACATGACATTGTCACAGAACCAGGGGTCAGGGTTCATTTAAAGCCATATAGGATTCCTGAAGCTCAGCGAGAAGCTATTTCTAAAGAAGTTAAAACCATGTTAGAACTTGGAGTCATAGAGGAGTCTAACAGTGAGTGGTCCAGTCCCATAGTGCTCATCCCGAAGCCCGACGGTAGCATACGCTTCTGTAATGACTTTCGTAAGTTAAATGAGGTGTCCAAGTTTGACGCATACCCCATGCCCCGTGTGGATGAGCTTGTAGAAAGGCTGGGAACAGCCAGGTTTCTCACCACATTGGACCTGACCAAAGGTTACTGGCAAATACCTTTATCTGATAGCGCCAAAGAAAAAACAGCCTTTTCGGTTCCGGAGGGGCTGTACCAGTATAAGATGTTACCCTTTGGGTTGCATGGGGCTCCAGCAACCTTTCAACGGGCGATGGATAAAATTTTGAGGCCCCATAGAAAATATGCAGCTGCCTATTTGGATGATGTGGTAATTCACAGTAAAGACTGGGGGTCCCATTTGGTTAAAGTACAAGCAGTACTGGACTCAATCAGAGAGGCAGGGTTAACTGCTAACCCAAAGAAGTGCTGCCTCGCAATGGAGGAGGTCAAATACTTGGGCTTCACCATAGGCAGAGGTCTGATTAGGCCCCAATTGAATAAAGTTGATGCTATTCAAAACTGGCCTCGTCCAGTAAATAAAAAACAGGTAAGGTTTTTTTTGGGAATTACTGGGTACTATAGACGGTTTATTCCCAATTTTGCGACCACAGCGGTGCCGTTGTCAGACCTTACCAAAGGGAAGCAGTCAAATGTGGTGAAATGGAACCCTGATGCAGAAAAGGCGTTCCAAGCGTTAAAAGTGGCTTTGTGTTCACAACCGGTGTTGATAACACCAGATTTTTCAAAAGAATTTGTGGTACAGACAGATGCCTCAGAGGTAGGGATAGGTGCTGTGCTGTCCCAAACCAGAGATGGGGACGAACACCCTATCATTTATTTGAGTAGGAAACTCAATGAGCATGAAAAAAGGTATGCCATTGTGGAAAAGGAGGCTTTGGCCATTAAGTGGGCACTAGATACCTTGAGATATTACCTCTTGGGTAGACAATTCAGACTAGTGACGGATCATGCCCCTTTAAAATGGATGTATGTAAATAGAGGCAAGAATGCTCGGGTAACTAGATGGTTTCTAGCGTTGCAGGATTTTAAGTTTACTGTTGAACATAGACCGGGAACACAATTGGCCAACGCAGATGCATTGTCTCGCATCTTCTGTTTGGGGGCTACAAGTGTTCCGGCCCCTAGGTCGAAACAGGGGAGGGGGATATGTGACAAGAACACTGGGATAGTGTTTGAGGGCAGGTATATTTGTCCCAGGTTCTTGTCTTACATGTTTTAGAAAATGTTAACTTCTAGGAAAAATGCTTTTTGTTTTGTCTGAACCTTTTCAGTTTGCTGTAAAAGCTGGGTAAAGGCTCTGAGAGAGAGATAAGGCGAGTTCTAGACATTGGGCCCAGTTCGGGTCTTTGGCCTCACAGAGGGCTAATCAGGGTTTCAGCTGTGTAAGAGCGTTATAGTGCTTCTAACCTGATTAGTATGGGAGACTGCCTGGGAAGGCTGCAGGATCTGTGTGTGAGAGACACGTTTTCTGATGCAAGTAAGCTATACAGTATGTACTGAAGAACTCTGTGTTTTGTTTAGTGACAGTTAGGAATATCTTATGTTTAGTTAGTGCCGGACAGGCAAGGTATTTTTATTTTGGGGTTTGTTTTATTTTCTGTTTCAATAAAACTGGCCGGGGTCAGTTGTACCAGAAACTGGACTTGTGTTGTTCCTCAGCTGCTGCGTGCGGCCATATTCCCCAGGAAAAGGCGCCTTGCACCCCTACAGTGTTACAGTACATGCTTGCATTCATTTATGGGGTAATAACAAGACACAGTGTTTTAACTTTTAAGGTGCTATTATCTGAGTGAGGACAGTTTTGTGTCTTCATTTTGGGCGTGAAGCTTGGAGAGTTACTTGTTAAATGTCATCATATGCAAAAGAATACTTCAAATATTTTACTTCTTGACTTACTACTTATTCCACACCTTGAAATCTTACTTTAGTCTCTCACTTTAGTTTATCTAGCACTTTAGCTTTCTGGTTACTTTAGTTGATATCAATGTAATGTAGCCTAAGAAACAATACAATAGTACAGTGGTTGTGGAGATTAAATGTATACTTTTCCTGTCTGAATGATACCTTACTGAACTTTAGGACAGTATTACATAGTATTACCATGTCTTGGTTATATACTGTAACACAATGGCTTTAAGTCCTTTATAACACATTTTTCATGTAAGATTATCCTGCTCAGCATACTGCCTATTTCTGTAGGCATATGTAAAATCATGAAGAATAATATTCATGGGGATGTGGTATTAGCCATTGTTTTCTACTGTCCTACTCCTTTTTTATATTAAATAGCTCTGATCTATGTGGGATCAACAGAATGAAAGTATGTAAATACTTAGTTTTCCCTATGTTAATATGCAATAACTATGCCATGTGTTAGTTTTATCCTGTTGGGATAAGTTGCATATGCACTGCCAATATTGGTGCTGTTCCCCAATTGTGAGATTGCTGGGAGGTATGGATTATGCATACTATCAGTAAACTGGACGTATACCATAACAGGTCCTCGTCCAATAGTATGTGTTACCAGTGGCGGAACTAGCGAGCGGTGGACCCAGGTGCAACAAAATGCTTTGGGGTTTCCCCCCTCATCCCGTCCAAGTCCACCCCCTCACCCCTGGAGAGGATCTGGTGAGGGGGACCTGCTCAGGGCCAGGGAAATGGATACCTAGCAACAGTGCTGTAACTAGACATTTTAGTGCTGTGTGCAAGTAATGGCATCAGAGCCCCCCTTTATGTAAAACAGGGGCAATGTGCGCCTTAGGCGCGCACAAAATATATAGGGGCGTGGCTTCATGGGGAAGGGGTGTGGCCATAAAATAATACCAATTCATTTAACGGTGCACAGTAGTCTCCATTATTCAAATTGCGCCGCACAGTAGCACCACTACACCAGGTAGAGCCCTTTTACACATTACGGTGGAAAGATTCCCCTTTTTACACATTATGGCAGACAGTGTCCCCTTTTTTACACATTACGGCAGACAGCATCCCCTTTTTACACATTACGGCAGACAGAGGTGGTCATTCCGAGTTGATCGCAGCCAGCAACTTTTTGCTGCTGCTGCGATCAACTAGTACACGTCTATGGGGGAGTGTATTTTAGCTTAGCAGGGTTGTGATCGCTTGTGCAGCCCTGCTAAGCTAAAAGAATTTCAAGCAAAAGAAGACTAGGCCTATACCTACTTACCCTGTGCAGTGATCCCTGAGATGCTGGAGCCGGCTTTGACACGCCTGCGTTTTCCTTACCACTCCCCGAAAACGGCAGCCAACGGTCTGGATCCACCCTGGAACGCCTTCTTCCTGTCAATCTTCTTTGCGGTCGGCTCTGTGACCGCTTCCTTCGTTAGACGCAACGTAACCGGGAGACCCCTGTCGCCGGGCAACATCGCACACACGCACTACAGCCGCAGCGCATGCGCATTCTGGACCCATCCGCACCGCAGCGATAAACCACTGCGTGCGAATGGGTCGGAATGACCCCCAGAGTCCCCTTTTTTACACATTACGGCAGACAGGCCCCCTTTTTACACATTACGGCAGACAGCATCCCCTTTATACACATTACGGCAGACAGCGTCCCCTTTTTTACACATTATGGCAGACAGTGTCCCCTTTTTAAACATTATGGCAGACAGCGTCCCCTTTTTACACATTACTGCAGACAGCGTCCCCTTTTTATACATTACGGCAGAAAGAGTCCCCTTTGTTACACATTACGGCAGACAGTCCCCCTTTTTACACATTACGGCAGACAGCGTCCATTTTTTACACATTACGGCAGACAGCGTCCTCTTTTTACACATTACGGCAGACAGCGTCCCCTTTTTACACATTACGGCAGACAGAGTCGCCTTTTTTTACACATTATGGCAGACAGTCCCCCTTTTTACACATTATGGCAGCCAGTCTCCCTTTATACACATTATGGCAGCCAGTCCCCCTTTTTACACATTACGGCAGACAGTCCCCCTTTTTACATAGATAGATAGACAGACAGACAGAAAGAATAGATTATACTTACTGTCTCCGCTGGCTCAGCTGTCTCCGCTGGCTCAGACAGTCAGGCAGATCGGTGCAGGCAGTCAGGCAGATGATGATCCCGGGCAGGGGAGGAGGAGGGAGGGGGACTGGAGCCGCAGCAGCACAGTGTAATTGGTGGAGGCGCTGCTGCAGCTGTCCCTCTCCTTCCACATAGCCTGGCCGCCGCTACTGTGATGAGGGAAGTGCATCCCAGCATTCACAGCGGCAGCGGTCAGCCTATGTGGAAAGAGAGGGACAGCTGCAGCAGCGCCTCCACCAATTACACTGCGCTGCAGCGGCTCCCAAGTCCCCCTCCCTCCTCCTCCTTCTCCCCGTGGCTGCGTCCCTGCTGCTCCTCTCCTCTGGCCCGCAGCACACAGCGGCAGGCGGCATGTAATGAGTCAGTTTGACTCATTACATACCGCGCTGGCTTTGGGCCCCTTGACAGCGGCGGGCCCCAGTGCAAGGCACCGCTTGCACTGGTGGTAGTTCCGCCACTGTGTGTTACCACTTATTTAAACAAAAACAAACAAACACATGGAATCTGAAAATTAACGTGTTTAGAAATGAACCATGAAGATAACTATGTTCAGCTGTGTTTTGAAGTATTACCACGCCATCCACTAGAAACAACTGAGTCTCCACCTACATCTTTAGGGCAGTGTTCTGATAATGTGTGCTGATACAAAAAGCTTACACTATAGTCATTTCAGCTGTAGCAATATCACGTTGTTTTGATAGTATTTACCAAATCATGCCTTGTAAGTGATTGCCCCTTTAAAAAAATATCCGACTTCGGCTGGCATGCAGCAAGGCCGCCAATCTCAGAAATCTGGCTCTAGATGTGCATTAGTCTCTGCTGCTGCATGGAGGCTACAAAGCTTTACTGATGGAGACTTTCATAGGTACTAAAACTTTTTTTTTTACTATTCAAAATGGTCTAAAAATATTTTAGAATAGTATGAAAAGTTGTTTTTTAATATACACTTATTGATTTTAGGTTTTTTTTTTTCATTTCTTTTTCTTTACATCTAGAATTTACAACACCATTTTGGGCAAACACTACTTTTCAAAGGACGATTTTGTTCCAAATTTTGCTTTTGTTTACCATGGGTCGGATTCAATTAGCTGATTAGTGCAAGCTAATTGATCTGGTGGGGGTATTCAGTTAGAGCCCACAGAATCCCACGATCATCTTGCGGGCTGCACTTAACGCAGGTTTCTGTTAGAGCCTGATGGAGGCTTGAACAGAAACCTGCGTTGAGTGCCATAAACGTGGGTGCCGTAAACACATTAATTTATAGCTCTGGGTACTTATTCTGGATTCTATCGGACAACACACGTTAATGGGGAATTTACCACGTGAGGAAAAGGTGTTGTAATTGAATAGCCCTGGATGTAAAAGCTCATTGCTACCACCCTTTCCCCAAATGGTAAATTACCGTGCATAATTGAATCAGGCACCTTGACTCTTATGTACAATTCTGTGCCTTCAAAACATTCTTATATCTGTATAAATAAATGGGCAACATCTTGCCCAGGTCATAACAATACTTTCCAGCTACACAAATAATGTAGCATAAACATAGATGTAAAGTTCAATCAAGAAACAAGTAGTGTGTTAACGGTTACAATAAACGTAACATCCCTATATAATGATTCAGAGCTGTCCCAATTCTCATTGCAGCATTGAAATAGTTAATAGAAAAGAAGAGATGATGTTATAATTGAAAGTGGGCAATAATATAAATGTATAAGTATAACAGTACTCATCACCTCTATAATTGAAAAACACTGCTGAGACGGTGGAGCTGTCCGGCTTAAAGTCTTGTGCCGCATCTCTTTACTAATGAGGTGTGAAATTTACCCACAGAGCGGTGCAAGCTGCAAGCATCTTGCCTTGTAATAATTATCCATATTGCATACATTTCCATTTTAATAGAAAACATCCTTTAATTGTCCCAAGCTGGGGGAAGAATACACATCTAAACTCTTTGACGTCAGTGTAATTGGAAAAAGATTTAATTGAAATCCAGCAAAATTGGAGACTTGTGATAAACAACAAAATTAGACCTTTCTTTCTGGGTTTACTGTACAAGCAATAAACAGAAGGAATCCCAAGAATACATAACATTAATGTAAAGAACCAAATCATGATAATATATGTAAAAACTCCTGAAAAGAGTATCTGAATCAATGGTGACTAAATGGTGAAGTCTGATTTCATCACTAATAATTAATAAGTTTTGACATAATTTCTTCTGTGTTTATTAGAAAGTCTTGTATAATAAGGAATAATACATCTCCGACTATAAATTGCACTGTGTATTTGCATAGCTAATTCAATTGGGGCAATTTGCACAAAGGCATATATTTCAGACAATTAGCATTGCACCTCCAACAGCTAAAGGGCTGTGCTTGGAATTGAAGTAATCAAATGAAGTTTACAAAAACTATCCTTCAGCTTTATAACTTCAATCTTGAGAAGACTAAACTTGCATACTTGCATGTTTTAAGCATTGCGTTTGAAAACACTAGTTCAAATCTTAACTATTAGCTACATGTCAGCTCAGGAAAGGTGCAAAGGTATAGTATAATCACACTGCATGGGGTTGAACAGTTTATTAGTGTTTAAAGAAATAATAACTGGTGATAATGGCTACTCAGTTACTACAATATTTTTTGACAGTTGGGACTTTCAAATCACTTTTTAATGAATACAAATAATTTTATTGGGATTCCTAAGATTTTCAGTGAATTCGGACTACAATGTACAAAAGGGTTGGATCCTCAGTATATTGCTAGCCAGGAGAAAGTAGAATGATTTGATTTAATGTTTCAACTTCATTTTCCATAATTTCACTGAAATCATGTGATTTCAATGGAAACCATGCGTGTTCACTCACTGACTTTGAAATCAAGTAAATTCAGTAGAAATTATTTATTACATAGAAATCGCTTTATTTAATTATTTTTTTTAATGACTGCATGCTGGGTGTTAGTAAGCAGCACATATATCTATCAGTCCTTTTTTTATCTATACCCCTAATTTTAATAACATTTTAGCAAATTTAATAGAAACTGTTTTTGAGCTAGGTGGTTTTTATTCAGTTGAAACTTTCAAACTTCCAGAAGCCAAGTGGGTTATTGAAAATCCATCATTTAAATTTTTTATAAACTAAATTTTTATCTGATTAAACACCTTCTTAAACAGTAAAAGTCAGCTTACATTTATTATATGTTAAACTAAACTAAAAGCCTAACCTTATGTATAAAAACTCCTATTTTACTTTGTTTGTTAAAATCCAGTTTTGTTTTTATTTACTGTGCCCCCAATTGTTCAGTGGTGCATATGTAGTATGCTGCTACCATATATATTATATATTATCTTAATAATCCAAAAATAATTAAGCAGGTAACAGACTGCTTTAAAAACCTTAACCGGCCCTAGGACTATACAGTCTGGGGCCCTTTGCACTAAAACAGAGAGAGACATATGAGTGTATGGTCCATCTTCTTCAGTGCAACCAGCCCTGAGACATACTAACCTGATACCACCCTAACAGGGAGACCCACATTTACTGAAGCAGAAAATGGGCACCAGGAAATTGCAATTTTAGGAAAACAAAATAAATTTCTTTGTGTGTGGGAAATAACAGGATATGACAAAGTACTGCCAGTCTATGGCTCACTATTGGGTTATGTTTTCTAGCCTCAGAAATAATTGTGACAACCACATTTTGCAAGTCATATGACTAGTGATGTGATCACATGACTTTGGAGCCACGCTGTCTATATCTTTCTGATGCATAAGGCTGCACTACTAACCCACTTAATGAGAGGTCAGGTTAAAAGGTCAAACATCGGGGCCATCTCGATTACGATCACTCTGAGACAGCACTGTCTGACGCCAATCTTGTGGGAAAATATACCACTTTCTTTTTCTATGGATTTAGAAAATGATTGACCTATTGGCCACACAGAGAACCTGCATAACATAATTAATATTACTGAGAACCTGCCATGTTGGGTGTCAGCAAAGTAAAAGAAAATGTAATCAGTAGAAAAACACAAGAAGACGTGAACCCTCAACAATTTCCAATATATTCTCCTAGTATAGGTTTTTGGGTTGTATTCATTAATTAGTATTAAAAACACTTTTCTTATCAATACAATCTTTTCTTAGTCACTAGTTCGACACAAGTAATAGCAATAGAAAATGTAGTATGAGTCATATTAGCTGGTAGAAATCTGGAACAGAACTACAATAGACACAATAGTCACAGTCCATGCTTAAAATCCTTTCCTAGCTTTAGACACATTATTCAGTATTAAGAAGCAAAAATCGCTTCCATACAAATCTTAACATAGTGTACTTAGGCAGAAAGAGTTAAGTTGCATCTCTGGATGTTTTTGGAACAGAAAAAAGGCACAGTTTCTTTAATTAACCCTAAAACTATTCTTATCTAATCTGATCTAAAAACTTTAGTTATACAGGTTGAGTCTCCCTTATCCAAAATGCTTGGGACCAGAGGTATTTTGGATATCGGATTTTTCCGTATTTTGGAATAATTGCATACCATAATGAGATATCATGGCAATGGGACCTAAATCTAAGCACATAATGCATTTATGTTTTATATGCACCTTATATACACAGCCTGAAGGTCATTTTATCCAATATTTTTTATAACTTTGTGCATTAAACAAAGTGTGTCTACATTCACACAATTCATTTATGTTTCATATACATCTTATATACACAGTCTGAAGGTCATTTAATACAATATTTTTAATAACTGTGTGTATTAAAAAAAGTTTGTGTACATTGAGCCATCAGAAAACAAAAGTTTCACTATCTCACTCTCGCTCAAAAAAGTCCGTATTTCGGAATATTCCGTATTTCGGATATTTGGATATGGGATACTCAACCTGTATAACTGGTAGGACATGTGTGAGCCAAGTACTCGCACTGTATCCAGACTGAGACAGGCAGAGTATTGTGCTGCAGCCTGCAGGATGGAAATGGGAATTGTGCATCTTACCATCTATACTTTATAAAGAAGGTTAAAGCGATTTTCTATTCTAAATGAAATTTGCACTAAATCCCCTTATTTTTAGATTAATGGAATCAATAAGTACAGTCAGTTGCCATAATTAAGGTGTGTACACACGGTAAGATCTTTTCTTCCGATTCTGACTATATAGTCAGAATCGGAAGAAAAGATAGTGCAGATCGCAAGGTGACAGTCACCTTGCGATCCCGATCCGATGCCGATGCGCGGCCCAGCGCGGTCGTCATCGGCCGAAAAAATAGGCTGTGCAGGCAAGTCAATCCTGACTATCTCTATAGAAGAGATAGTCAGGATTGACACTTAGCCAAAATCGCACAGAACCAGGATCGCAAGCACACTCATTATGTGCTTGCGATACTGGCTAAGTGCCGACCCGGCCCCCCGTCGCACAGTGAGAATCGGATAAGTCCGAATCTCACCGTGTGTACACGGCCTTACTGATGTTGTTCAGGACTATCTGTTGTTCTCAAGATCTCAATCTCTGTACTAGAAGATGGGGGAGACTTATCAAAACTCGGAGAGAGATAAAGTGGAGGGAGATAAAGTACTAACCAATCAGCTTCTCTCAATTTTCTAGCACATCCTGTTAATAGACCGAAGCTGATCTTATCTCTCTCCAAACTTTGATAAAACACCCCCCCCCCCCCCCCCCCATGTGTTTCTGTATTTTAACCAGTTAACTGGATAATATACAAATACTGTATTTTTTTTTAAAAACTATCACAAATTTCTATTTTTGCGGTAATGACTGATTTAGGTTAAGAACATCTATTTGAAACACATCCAACACAATTTTATTAAAAAAAGGACATATAAATATTTAAATTTTTTTTCTTTTTTTTTAGAAATATTGGTTATAACATCTATGGGTGCGATATCGGACCACTGATGATCAGAACATTGCGACCATAATGAACTCACATTTTCCCAGCAGCTGCTCCTTTCAGCAGCTGCCGGGTGTTCACAGAAGGGAGAGAGCTGCTTCTATTACATTTCCCAGGTGGCTGCTTGGGTGGCAACATGGCAGGCATTGGGGGTTAGAACTAGGAAGCAGGGCCGGATTAACAATGGGTCTGATGGAGCTGCAGCTCCAGGCCCACCCTCTAAAATAGGCCCGCAGAATCTGAAAATGTCTTTGCTGCTGTAGACAGGACATTTTTACTTCCTGCTACTGCAGCCTACAGTGCCCCCTAGTGCCCGTCCCCTCCGGTATCAACAACACCAGCCTCACCCCCCTCACACACCCAGAGGCAGGAGCACATGAGGGGGACCTGATAGACCAAGTTTTTTTCATGTTCACGTCCCACGATCGTAGCTCCGCCCACTATCTGCATTAGACCACACCCCTCACGGCATTATGCCCGCGATTTGCTAGCCTGTGGGTAGGGGAGTCCCGCTGCTGGCAGATACCCCAATGGCAGGAACGGAGAAGGAGACAAAGTTTATTTAGTCATAACTCTATTGAGCAGTAGTGCAAACGAATTGTGGCTCTGTACTTCCATCCTCCTCATTTACTGCAGGCACAGTAGGGCAAGACAGAACTCTGGTGACAAGGGCCGGAATGGTCATTAGTTCTACCGAGGAGAGCCCTGGTGGGCTGATCGGGGTGTGGGCCCATCTGTCATCTGTGGCTCCACCCACCCCACCCGTGCATCACTAACTTAATGTACTATGCCTTGTGCGCTGCGGCCACCGGCCACTAACAGAAGAGGTCCCGTCCCCACACCACCCGGCTGTCAGGAAGAGGAGGAGGTCTGCGCTCCAAACTCCGTTGACATCATCACGCGGATCTCGGAGGAAGAGATGGTGCGGCTGCGGTGGATTCAGCAGGAGAGGTGAGTATGAGTCTTCCCTAATCTCTCTGACCTCTTCCTCTGCCTGCAAACTAAGTGCTCTTGTGATAGAACAGTTTTATCGGCACACCGACCCTCGGTATAAAGTGAGTATCAGACGCTACTGGGCGGTGTAATGTGAGTAATGGACGCCTCTGTGCGGTGTAATCTGAATAATGGACGCCTCTGTGCGGTGTTATGTGACACCGCTGTATGCTGTAATGTGAATAATGTGATGCTGCTGTGCAGTGTAATGTGAGTAACGGACGCCACTGGGTGTTATAATGTGACGCCACTGTACGCTGTAATGTGAATAATGTGACACTACTGTGCAGTGTAATGTGAGTAACGGACGCCACGGGGTGTTATAATGTGACGCCACTGTACGCTGTAATGTAAATAATGTGACGCTACTGTGCAGTATAATGTGAGTAACGGACGCCACTGGGTGTTATAATGTGATGCCACTGTACGCTGTAATGTGAATAATGTGATACTGCTGTGCGGTGTAATGTGAGTAACGGACGCCACTAGGTGTTATAATGTGACGCCACTGTATGCTGTAATGTGAATAATGTGATGCTACTGTGCAGTGTAATGTGAGTAACGGACTCCGCTGGGTGTTATAATGTGACGCCACTGTACGCTGTAATGTGAATAATGTGACACTACTGTGCAGTGTAATGTGAGTAACGGACGCCGCTGGGTGTTATAATGTGATGCCACTGTACGCTGTAATGTGAATAATGGCCCTCATTCCGAGTTGTTCGCTCGGTAAAAATCTTCGCATCGCAGCGATTTTCCGCTTAGTGCGCATGCGCAATGTCCGCACTGCGACTGCGCCAAGTAAATTTGCTATGAAGTTAGGATTTTTACTCACGGCTTTTTCTTCGCTCAGGCGATCGTAGTGTGATTGACAGGAAATGGGTGTTTCTGGGCGGAAACAGGCCGTTTTATGGGCGTGTTGGAAAAAACGCTACCGTTTCCGGAAAAAACGCAGGAGTGGCCGGAGAAACGGAGGAGTGTCTGGGCGAACGCTGGGTGTGTTTGTGACGTCAAACCAGGAACGACAAGCACTGAACTGATCGCAGATGCCGAGTAAGTCTGAAGCTACTCAGAAACTGCTACGAGGTGTGTAATCGCAATATTGCGAATACATCGTTCGCAATTTTAAGATGCTAAGATTCACTCCCAGTAGGCGGCGGCGTAGCGTGAGCAACTCTGCTAAAATCGCCTTGCGAGCGAACAACTCGGAATGAGGGCCAATATGACGTTACTGTGCAGTGTAATGTGAGTAACGGACGCCACTGGGTGTTATAATGTGACGCCACTGTGGCTGTAATGTGAATAATGTGACGCTACTGTGCAGTATAATGTGAGTACGGACGCCACTGGGTGTTATAATGTGATGCCACTGTACGCTGTAATGTGAAAAATGTGACGCTACTGTGCAGTGTAATGTGAGTAACGGACGCCACTGGGTGTTAAAATGTGATGCCACTGTACGCTGTAATGTGAATAATGTGATGCTGCTGTGCGTTGTAAAGTGAGTAACGGATGCCACTGGGTGTTATAATGTGACGCCACTGTATGCTGTAATGTGAATAATATGACGCTACTGTGCAGTGTAATGTGAGTAACGGATTCCGCTGGGTGTTATAATGTGACGCCACTGTACAGTGTAATGTGAATGATGTGACGCTACTGTGCAGTGTAATGTGAGTAAAGGATGCTGCTGGGTGTTATAATGTGACGCCACTGTACGCTGTAATGTGAATAATGTGACGCTACTGTGCAGTGTAATGTGAGTAACAGACTCCGCTGGGTGTTATAATGTGACGCTGCTGTATGCTGTAATGTGACTAAAGTGATGCTATTGTGTGGTGTAAAGTGAGTAACGGACGCCGCTGGGTGTTATAATGTGATGCCACTGTACGCTGTAATGTGAATAATGTGACGCTACTGTGTGCTGTAATGTGAATAAAGTGACGTCGCTGTGTGCTGTAATGTGCATAATGTGACAACGCTGTATGCTGTAATGTGAATAATGTGACGCCGCTGTAATGTGAGTAACAGACGCTGCTGAGCATTGTAATGTGAGTATCGGACACCATTGTGCAGTGTGATGTGAGTAATGGATGCCGCTGGATGTTATAATGTGAGTAATGGACGCCGCAGAGCATTGTAATGTGAGTAACAGACATCACTGGGTGCTGTAATGTGAAGTTGCTGGGTGTTGTAATGTGAATAACGGATGCCACTGGGTGTTGTAATGTGAACAACGGATGTCGATGGGCGCTGTAATGTGATGCTGCTGTGCATTGTAATGTGAATAATGGATGCCTCTGTGTGGTGTAATGTGAGCTAGGGAAGCCGGTGGGTGTTGTATTGTGAGTAACGGACGCCGCTGGGCAGTGTGATGTGAATAACAGATGCCGCCGTGCACTTTAATGTGACACCACTGTGCGCTGTAATGTGAATAATGTGATGACGCTGTGCGGTGTAATGTGAGTAACGGACGCTGCCATGTGCTGTAATGTGAATAACGGATGCATCTGTACACTGTAATGTGAATAATGTGACGCTACTGTGTGGTGTGATGTGAGTAACGGAAGCCTCTGGGTGTTATAATGTGAATAACGGACGCTGATGTGCACTGTAATGTGATTAACGGACGCTGCTGTGCAGTGTATTGTGAATAATAGACACTGCTGGGTGGTGTAATGTGAATAGCAGACGCCGCTGTGCGCTATAATGTGAGTAATGGACGTCGCTGAGCATTGTAATATGAGTAATGGACGTCGCTGGTCATTGTAACGTGAGTAACGAACATCGATGGGCGAAGTAATGTGAGTAACGAATGCCGCTGGGTGATGTAATGTGAATAAAGGATGCAGCTGTACGGTGTAATGTGAGTAACGGACGTCGCTGGATGCTGTCATGTGAATAATGTGATGCCATGGTGTGTTGTAATGTGAATAATAGGTGCCGCTTCGCATTGTGAGTAACGGATGTTGCTGGACGCTGTAATGTGAGTAACAGATGCCGCTGGGTGGTGTAATGTGAGTAACAGATGCTGCTGTGCGCTGTAATGTGACGCCACTGTGCGCTGTAATGTGAATAATGTGACGCTACTGTGCAGTGTAATGTGAGTATCGGACGCCGCTGGGTGTTATAATGTGACGCCACTGTACGCTGTAATGTGAATAATGAGACACTACTGTGCAATGTAATGTGAGTAACGGATGCCGCTGTGTGTTATAATGTTACACCGCTGTATGCTGTAATGTGAATAAAGTGACACTACTGTGTGGTGTAATGTGAGTAACGAACGCCGCTGGATGTTATAATGTGACGCCACTGTACGCTGTAATGTGAATAATGTGTTGCTACTGTGTGGTGTAATGTGAGTAACGGACGCCACTGGGTGTTATAATGTGAATAACGGACGCCGCAGAGCATTGTAATGTAACAGATGTTGCTGTGTGCTGTAATGTGAATAATGAGACGCCGCTGTAATGTGAGTAACAGACGCTGCTGGGCATTGTAATGTGAGTAACGGGCGCCACTGTGCAGTGTGATGTGAGTAACGGATGCCGCTGGATGTTATAATGTGAGTAATGGACGCCGCAGAGCATTGTAATGTGAGTAACAGACATCACTGGGTGCTGTAATGTGAAGTTGCTGGGTGTTGTAATGTGAATAACGGATGCCACTGGGTGTTGTAATGTGAATAACGGATGTCGATGGGCGCTGTAATGTGATGCTGCTGTGCAGTGTAATGTGAATAATGGATGCCTCTTTGTGGTGTAATGTGAGCTAGGGAAGCCGGTGGGTGTTGTATTGTGAGTAACGGACGCCGCTGGGCAGTGTGATGTGAATAACAGATGCCGCCGTGTACTTTAATGTGACACCACTGTGCGCTGTAATGTGAATAATGTGACGACGCTGTGCGGTGTAATGTGAGTAATGGACGCTGCCATGTGCTGTAATGTGAATAACGGACGCATCTGTACACTGTAATGTAAAAAATGTGACGCTGCTGTGTGGTGTAATGTGAGTACTGGATGCCACTGGGCGGTGTAATGTGCCTCCGCTGTGCGCTGTAATGTGAATAACGGACGCTGCTGTGCAGTGTATTGTGAATAATAGATACTGCTGGGTGGTGTAATGTGAATAGCAGACGCAGGCTGTGCGCTGTAATGTGAGTAACGGACTTCGCTGAGCATTGTTATATGAGTAATGGACGTCGCTGGGCATTGTAAAGTGAGTAACGGACATCGATGGGCGATGTAATGTGAGTAACGAATGCCGCTGGGTGATGTAATGTGAATAAAGAATGCCGCTGTGCGGTGTAATGTGAGTAACGGACGTCGCTGGATTCTGTCATGTGAATAATGTGATGCCATGGTGTGCTGTAATGTAATGTGAATAATAGGTGCCGCTTTGCATTGTAATGTGACTAACGGATGTTGCTGGACGCTGTAATGTGAGTAACAGATGCCGCTGGGCGGTGTAATGTGAGTAACAGATGCTGTTGTGCGCAGTAATGTGACACCGCTGTGTGCTGTAATGTGAATAATGTGAGTAATGGACGCCACTGGGTGTTATAATGTGACGCCACTGTACGCTGTAATGTGAGTAACGGACGTCGCTGGATGCTGTCATGTGAGTAATGTGATGCCATGGTGTGCTGTAATGTGAATAATAGGTGCCGCTTTGCATTGTAATGTGAGTAACAGATGTTGCTGGACGCTGTAATGTGAGTAACAGATGCCGCTGGGCGGTGTAATGTGAGTAACAGATGCTGCTGTGCGCAGTAATGTGACACCGCTGTGTGCTGTAATGTGAATAATGGACGTTATTCTGGGCCAAATAATTATCCAGCAAATGCGCGCAGCACACCACACTCATTTATTTTATTTAAAACCACTCAGTCCTGACTCAGGGCCGCTGAGGTTACCATACCACGAACGGACTGAGACCTCCCACAATCGGTGCCAAGTGAACTGGAGTTATTGGTTACAAGGGGCTACCTAATCTGAATGTGACCACACAGACTGATCCTTCCTAGCAGACCTAGGTAAAGCGGTCACACTCTGCTTAGAAGTTAGAACAGCCCTATTATTTGAACAGCTTCACACTGTTCCTGCAAGTTACTGCCCCCCATACATCAGTGGCCGCGATTCTCCGATCTGTCGGCACCGGATCAGTGATCTATTGAGAAATCGGGGAAATGACACATGTTAAAAATAAACCTGATTTGCCGATCCTGGCTGTTTTTTAGTCGGTAAGTGTGAGGTGTGTCCAAAACTGATGGCTAAATGTATTATACATGCCACTCTAACACTTCCTGCTTCGCCTTATTACGGAGGCGAAGTGGGTAGTGATATCAACAAGATGTATTAATATCTTGTCTATTGAAGCGCTCCCCCCTCCAGCGATGCCCCCCTGAGCACACAGCGCATCAGCTCAGTGCTGATACGCTGTGTCTCCCTGCCCGGCCAGCTCCACTGTGAATGTGCGGTATCTCATACTCACGTGAGATCCTGTATGCAGTCCGGAGCCGGCACCCACCACAGCCAGGGACAGCTCTGTCCCTGCTGCTGTCGAAACTGACAACTGCAGGTGTCAGAACGGTAAGCAATGCTGACTGTTCATACATTTCCCCCTCATATCGGCATGCTGTCTGTTAGATAGCAGTGCCGATATGTACAGGGGCGCTATCTCAGCCAGCACCGCAACAGTAATAGAAGGGGGAGAAGCAGTATTGGTACACACAACGTGCGCTGATACTGCTTCCCCATAAAGGAGGGTAATACATTTACCCCTATAATCTAAATTGCAGTGTAAAAATTTAGCTGTCCAGTATTAGTGGGATACAACCCACCCAAATCTAAACCTCTCTGCACTTGTTATAGCAGCCCCACATGGTTTTGCCCAGTTGTGTTCTTTTTGGCTTTGCTTGCAACTCTGAATCAGGCGCTGTGCCTGTTTTTACTTCTGCCTGATTGAAAGACTGAGATTCTATTTATACCTGCTTGCAGCAGCAAATTTGTTAGCTAATGGGCAAAACTATGGGGGTCATTCTGACTCGATCGCACGCTGCAGTTTATCGTAGCGGTGCGATCGGGTCAGAACTGCACATGCGCCGCCGCCGCAGACGGCTGAAATCCGTTGTGCCGCTACGATCGCCTCTGCCTGATTGACAGGCGGTCGCTGGGTGGCGGGGGCGGTACGGCGGCGTTTGGCCACTGTTTCGTGGAACGGGTGGCGGGCCGCAGCGGCTGCGTGACGTCACAAACAGCCGCCGCGGGCCGGGGAGCGACGAGTAGCTCCCGGCCAGCACGCTAAAGCTGTGCTGGTCGGGAGCTACTCTGGAAGTGCAAAGAGTAGTGTGCGATGCCTTTGCACTTCTGCAAGGGGGGGGGGGGGGGGCGCGGCACTGACATGCGGGGTGGGATAGCCCTGCGCTGGGCGTCCCCCCGCATGTCAGTGCAAATTATCGTAGCTGTGCTAAATTTAGCACAGCTACGATCATCTCAGAATGACCCCCTATGTGCACTGCAGGGGGTGGGGGGGGGGGGGGCAGATATAACATGTGCAGAGATAGTTAGATTTGGGTGATGTGTTGTCAAACTGAAATCTAAATTGCAGTGTAAAAATAAAGCAGCCAGGTCTCCTGAATGCCGGGATCAGTAGCGGTTCTTGCCACGGGCAAGCAGGCTTTTTGCCCAGGGCACCGCTGTCCACAGGGTGCCGCCGCCACTGTGGCAAGAGCCGCTACAGATCCCCGCTCCCCACGCCCCCTCTGCAGCAGGTGCCATGGGCTGTGTGGGCGCCCGCTGCAGCTGGCTCCACTGACAGACACTAGAGGTCATAATTAACCCCTAGTGTCAGTACGGCGCTGCTATGGGAGAGACGTCATGAGTAGCCGGCAACCGGAGATGGAGGGCAGCGCAGCAGCGGTCCGGAAGCAGGAGCTGGCTGGTAAGTATTGTGTCGTTGTTGTTGTTTTTAATTGTGTGTGTTTGTAAGCGGCGCTACTGGGGCACAGCTACTGGGGGCATAACTACAGGGTGGCACAGCTACAGGGGCACAGCTACTGGGGTACAGCTACAGGGGGGCACAACTACTTGGGGCAAAGCTACTGGGGGCAAATCTACTGGGGACACAACTACTGGGGGCACAGCTAGGGGGCACTGCCACAGGGGGCACAGCTACTGTGGACAAATCTACAGGGGACACAGCTACAGGGGGCACAGCTACTGGGGGCACAGCTACTGGGGGCACAACTACTGGGGGCACAGCTACACGGGGGCACAAGTACAAGGTGATAACTGTGGCCACGGGCCTATTTTTGGGTGCGCGCCTTTGGCGAGCACCAGCTCTGTTTTACCATATATTTTTTTATTGTGTGTGTTTGTAAGTGGCGCTACAGGGGCACAGCTACTGGGGGCACAGCTACTGGGGGCACAGCTACTGGGGGCAGAACTACAGGGAGCACAACTACAGGGGCACAACTACTGGGGCACAGCTACAGGGGGAACAATTACTGGGGCAAAGCTACTGGGGGCAAATCTATTGGGGGCACAACTACTGGGGGCACAGCTAGAGGGCACTGCTACAGGGGGTATAGCTACTGGGGGCAAATCTATAGGGCGCACAGCTACAGGGGGCACAAATACTGAGGGCACAGCTACAGGGGTCACAGCTACTGGGGGCACAACTACTGGGGCACAGCTACAGGGGGGCACAAGTACAGGGCGATAACTGTGGCCCGGGACCTATTTTTGGGCGCGCGCCTTCGGCGAGCACCAGCTCTGTTTCACCGGGCGGGGGGGGGGGGGGGGCTCTGTTTTCACCCTGGGCGCCACAAGGTCTAGAACCGGCCCTGGATAATTTGGGTAACTACTCCATTTTATATCTCTCCCAGGCTTGATACATCTTCCCCACTGTGAGTTAAAACACAAGTTAGACAGACAGATCAATTATCTCATGTGGCCATAAACTGTCAGATAATTGGTGTCTCTGTCTGATGGTGACTTTACTATTTTTTACTATCAGTTTACTATCAGATCTGAGCAGCAAATATCACATCTTTTGGGCATGCTGAAAGATTTCTCATGCCAGACAGTTATAATTGCTGCTTGGTAGTGGCCATTATCTGCACAAACAGCCGATAATAGTCTGACTGGACCGATAATTGTACAGTGTATGGCCGTCTTAAGGGCCGTACTGACAGTGAGATCTCCCCAGAGATGTGTGCTGAGCGGTTTATTACAGACCGCTCAGAACACAAGAAGGGGGGGCGGACATGGGGGGGGGGGGGGGGGCGCTCAATGATGAGCACCGGAAATTTTTCGGGTTTTGTGTTTTGGTTTTGGGTTCGGTTCTGCGGCCGTGTTTTGGGTTCGAACGCGTTTTGGCAAAACCTCACCGAAATTTTTTTGTCGGATTCGGGTGTGTTTTGGATTCGGGTGTTTTTTTCAAAAAACCCTAAAAAACAGCTTAAATTATAGAATTTGGGGGTCATTTTGATCCCAAAGTATTATTAACCTCAATAACCATAATTTCCACTCATTTTCAGTCTATTCTGAAGACCTCACACCTCACAATATTATTTTTAGTCCTAAAATTTGCACCGAGGTCGCTGGATGACTAAGCTCAGCGACCCAAGTGGCCGACACAAACACCTGGCCCATCTAGGAGTGGCACTGCAGTGTCACGCAGGATGGCCCTTCAAAAAACTACTCCCCAAACAGCACATGACGCAAAGAAGAAAAAAAAGAGGCGCAATGAGGTAGCTGTGTGAGTAAGCTAAGCGACCCTAGTGGCCGACACAAACACCTGGCCCATCTAGGAGTGGCACTGCAGTGTCACGCAGGATGGCCCTTCCAAAAAACACCCCCCAAACAGCACATGACGCAAAGAAAAACAGAGGCGCAATGAGGTAGCTGTGTGACTAAGCTAAGCGACCCTAGTGGCCGACACAAACACCTGGCCCATCTAGGAGTGGCACTGCAGTGTCACGCAGGATGGCCCTTCAAAAAACTACTCCCCAAACAGCACATGACGCAAAGAAGAAAAAAAAGATGCGCAATGAGGTAGCTGTGTGACTAAGATAAGCGACCCAAGTGGCCGACACAAACACCTGGCCCATCTAGGAGTGGCACTGCAGTGTCACGCAGGATGGCCCTTCCAAAAACTACTCCCCAAACAGCACATGACGCAAAGAAAAATTAAAGAAAAAAGAGGTGCAAGATGGAATTGTCCTTGGGCCCTCCCACCCACCCTTATGTTGTATAAACAGGACATGCACACTTTAACCAACCCATCATTTCAGTGACAGGGTCTGCCACACGACTGTGACTGAAATGACGGGTTGGTTTGGACCCCCACCAAAAAAGAAGCAATTAATCTCTCCTTGCACAAACTGGCTCTACAGAGGCAAGATGTCCACCTCATCATCATCCTCCGATATATCACCGTGTACATCCCCCTCCTCACAGATTATCAATTCGTCCCCACTGGAATCCACCATCTCAGCTCCCTGTGTACTTTGTGGAGGCAATTGCTGCTGGTGAATGTCTCCACGGAGGAATTGATTATAATTCATTTTAATGAACATCATCTTCTCCACATTTTCTGGATGTAACCTCGTACGCCGATTGCTGACAAGGTGAGCGGCGGCACTAAACACTCTTTCGGAGTACACACTTGTGGGAGGGCAACTTAGGTAGAATAAAGCCAGTTTGTGCAAGAGCCTCCAAATTGCCTCTTTTTCCTGCCAGTATAAGTACGGACTGTCTGACGTGCCTACATGGATGCGGTCACTCATATAATCCTCCACCATTCTTTCAATGGGGAGAGAATCATATGCAGTGACAGTAGATGACATGTCCGTAATCGTTGTCAGGTCCTTCAGTCCGGACCAGATGTCAGCATCAGCAGTCGCTCCAGACTGCCCTGCATCACCGCCAGCGGGTGGGCTCGGAATTCTGAGCCTTTTCCTCGCACCCCCAGTTGCGGGAGAATGTGAAGGAGGGGATGTTGACAGGTCGCGTTCCGCTTGACTTGACAATTTTGTCACCAGCAGTTCTTTGAACCCCAGCAGACTTGTGTCTGCCGGAAAGAGAGATCCAAGGTAGGTTTTAAATCTAGGATCGAGCACGGTGGACAAAATGTAGTGCTCTGATTTCAACAGATTGACCACCCGTGAATCCTTGTTAAGCGAATTAAGGGCTCCATCCACAAGTCCCACATGCCTAGCGGAATCGCTCTGTGTTAGCTCCTCCTTCAATGTCTCCAGCTTCTTCTGCAAAAGCCTGATGAGGGGAATGACCTGACTCAGGCTGGCAGTGTCTGAACTGACTTCACGTGTGGCAACTTCAAAAGGTTGCAGAACCTTGCACAACGTTGAAATCATTCTCCACTGCGCTTGAGACAGGTGCATTCCACCTCCTATATCGTGCTCAGTTGTTGTTAGGGTCTCCTGCCCTGTGCTGCCACGTCGTCATGGCAACCGGGAGACAAGTACTAGCGGAGTAACCTGAGCGCAGCTGATACTCCGGTTCGGGTCTTTTGCTGTGCAGTGGTTATAGGCTCTGTGCACGGCAGGGGATCCGGTGCTGGTTTTTGTGCTCACAGTCTGTGAGGTCTGAGTGGGGCGTGGACAGCACCTGCTTTATAAGGCCTCTTTCCAGGTTAAGCAGATGCTGCTGAATCTTTGTTGGTTAGTCAGTTCCTGAAAGTTAGCCAGTACTGTGTAGCTTTGTATTTGTTTGTTGCTTACTGCAAATAGTCCTGGGGATTTGGTATTACACTCTGCCAATCCAGACCTAGCAGTAAGACTGGAGTCAGTCGTTTAGCTTGCTGGGGTTCTGTTACTACTCTGTGAACTTAGCAAGTTTGCGGCTGTATTCTAAGACTTGCCTGTCTAATCCTGTCTCACTGTGCTAGGTGTCAGGGGTCAGTTTAGTGGCAGTAAACTGAACCTGTGCACTGCAAGTGAGAATTAGGATTGTGGAGACTCTCCTTGTGTCTATCATTCCATCTCTGACCAAGGAGTTTACTGCCACACCCGTTGGTAACCCTTTAGGGTTTTGCTGTTGCCCTTAGCAACAGCATTTCGGGTTCTCTATGTATTAAAACACATCTTGCTTTTCCCATCTGAGCATTTCTAATACAAGGGAGATACCCAGTTCCTTAGCCTCTGGGCTTCTCTGTTCACTTTGTGTGTATTTTGTTACCCTATCACCTTCTGTGTACGTTATGTCATATTCCCCAGTCTGTCTGTGAGTCCATTTGTTGTGCATAACAGTTCTGACACCAGTACTTTCCTGCAGGCACTGGTGTACATAACATATTCAGCAGCCTAATACTCCTGTTGAAATTTTGTGGGAATATGGAGCATACCCCTCAAAATACGTTGCAACAGGTGGTCGATCAGGTGCAGGTCCTGACTCGACAATTTAATGATCTGTCCATTAAAATGCACACCTCCCAGGCTGCTGGCAGAGCTCCCGCAGCAGCAGCACCTGCAGGGGTTAAGGAGCCGAAAGTAAATCTCCCGGATCGTTTTTCTGGAGATCGCTCGCAGTTCTTTTGTGTCAAGGAGAGCTGCAAGCTATACTTCCGGCTTAGGCCTCAGTCTTCTGGGTCGGAGATTCAGCGGGTGGGCATAGTGATTTCCTTGCTACAAGGAGACCCACAGGTCTGGGCATATGGGTTGCAGCCTGACTGTCCGTCGCTTAAAAGTGTTGATGCTTTTTTTACGGCACTGGGCATGTTGTATGATGACCCTGACAAGACGGCCTCAGCCGAGGCTCAGATTTCGATCCTTAAGCAAGGGCGAAGGCCAGTTGAGGTTTACTGTACGGAGTTTCGGAGGTTGGCCCATGATACCCAGTGGAATGACCCAGCCCTGAGACACCAGTACCGAAGAGGTCTTTCTAACCAGATAAAGGACCAACTGGTACAATATCCCTTGCCTGATAGCTTGGATCAGCTCATGCAGTTATCCATCCGGGTGGATAGACGGCTGAGAGAGTGTAGGCTTGAAAGGGAGACTGAGATTTCCTTCCTTCCCAAGGGAACCTCAGACTCTGAGGAATTTTCCGAGGAGCCTATGCAGATTGGGGCTACCCGCCTCTCCTCGCGTGAGAAGACGCGGAGGAGACAGCAGGGGTTGTGTTTGTACTGTGGGAATAAAGGTCATGTGGTAGTATCATGCCCAGGAAAGCCGGAAAACTTCAGGGCCTGAGGGTGATGGGAAATATCCTGTCAGGCCAGAAGTCAGAATTTCCCAAGAAGACTTTTATCATTCCGGTGACCTTGAAGATCCTCGGTCAAACTGTCAAGACTGAGGCCTTTGTGGACAGTGGGGCCGACGGGGTTTTTATGGACCGCCAATTCGCCCTGAAACACTCTGTTCCCTTAGTGCCCTTGGCATCGGAAATTGAGATTTGTGGGTTAAACGGGGAACCATTATCCCAAGGTAAAATTACCTCTTGCACGAGCCAGATTTCTTTGTTTATTGGAGCCACACACTCTGAAAAATTGTCCTTTTATGTGACTGTCTGTACTTTTGCCCCATTGGTGTTGGGGTTACCCTGGTTAAGGGCCCACAATCCTCAATTTGACTGGGTCTCTGGGGAGATTCTTAGTTGGGGTACTGATTGTTTCAGGAGTTGCTTGAGCCTTCCAGTCAGGCTCTCGCAGCTAAATTTGCCAGGATTGCCAGGGTGTTATGCAGATTTTGCGGACGTGTTCTCCAAAAAAGTTGCAGAGGTACTACCTCCCCATCGCCCCTATGACTGTGCCATTGATTTGTTGCCAAATGCTAAGCTTCCCAAGAGCAGGTTGTACTCCCTGTCACGTCCTGAGACTCAGGCTATGGCAGAGTACATTCAGGAGAACTTGGCTAAGGGATTTATCAGACCCTCACAGTCTCCAGTTGGGTCGGGGTTCTTCTTCGTGGGTAAAAAGGACAGGTCGTTGCGACCCTGCATCGACTTCAGGGAATTGAACCGTATCACGATTAAAAACTCATACCCACTGCCTCTCATTTCGGTCTTGTTTGACCAGCTTCGTACTGCCACCATTTTTTCTAAGATTGACCTACGCGGTGCGTACAATCTAATCCGAATAAGAGAGGGGGATGAATGGAAGACTGCCTTTAATACCCACTCAGGGCATTATGAATATTTGGTGATGCCTTTTGGGCTCTGTAATGCCCCGGCAGTCTTCCAGGATTTCATGAATGATGTGCTCAGGGAATATTTGGATAGATTCTTAGTTGTATACTTAGATGACATCCTAATCTTCTCCCATTCCCTGGAGGAACATCGGAAGCATGTACGCTTAGTCCTCCAGAAACTCAGAGACCACCGGCTTGGGGCGAAGCTGGAGAAGTGCGAATTTGAAGTTCAGCAAATCGCATTTCTAGGATATATTATCTCCCCAGAAGGTTTCCAAATGGAGGGTTCCAAGGTACAGGCAGTCCTGGATTGGGTGCAACCCACTAGTTTGAAGGCGCTTCAGCGTTTCCTGGGCTTTGCGAATTTTTATAGACGATTTATCGCTGGATTTTCGTCTATAGTGGCGCCCTTGGTGGCACTCACTAAGAAAGGGGCGGATGTTGCTCACTGGTCTTGTGAGGCTAAAGCGGCTTTTGCCCGTCTCAAAAGGGCATTTGTTTCGGCCAAGGTGCTGCGACACCCAGATCCAGAGCGTCCTTTTGTGGTGGAGGTGGATGCCTCTGAGATGGGTATTGGGGCAGTGCTTTCTCAGATGGGAGTGTCTGATAATCGCCTTCATCCCTGTGCTTACTTTTCCCGTAAATTTTCGCCTGCCGAGATGAATTATGACGTGGGTAACCGGGAATTGTTGGCTATTAAGGATGCACTCGAGGAGTGGAGACACTGGCTTGAGGGGGCTAAGTTTGTGGTCTCAATTCTCACTGACCATAAGAATCTGGCATATTTAGAGTCAGCGAAGTGTCTCAATGCCAGGCAGGCACGATGGGCTTTGTTTTTTGCTCGCTTTAATTTTTTGATAACATATCGCCCTGGGTCAAAAAACATCAAGGCTGATGCGCTCTCGCGGAGTTCTGCTCCAATCCAGGAGACCACCGAGGAGCCGTTGCCCATTGTTTCCCCATCATGTATTAAAGTGGGCATTACCCAGGACCTCTTATCATTAGTCCTTAGAGCACAGGAGCAGGCTCCTCCAGACCATCCGGTAGGTCTTTTGTTTGTGCCTCCTAGGTTAAGACAGCGAGTGTTCCTGGAATTCCATGCCAAGAAGTCGGCAGGTCACCCGGGTATTGCCAGAACTCGGGAGTTGCTATCTAGGGCGGTGTGGTGGCCCTCGGTGGCTAAGGATGTGGATCAGTGGGTTCGGGCATGTGACATCTGTGCCCGAAATAAGACTCCTAGAGGGGTTCCTGTTGGCCCATTACATCCACTCTCTATCCCATCTAAGCCATGGACCCACATTTCAATGGATTTTGTGGTGGACTTGCCCAAATCCTCGGGGATGACAGCCATCTGGGTTGTCGTTGACAGGTTTTCGAAGATGGCGCACTTCGTTCCACTGGTTGGGCTGCCATCGGCCAGACGCCTGTCTGAATTATTTATGCTGCATGTTGTGCGTCTCCACGGGTTGCCACTTGATGTGGTCTCTGACCGCGGATCCCAGTTTGTGGCCAAATTCTGGAGGGCATTTTGTTCCGATCTCCAGATTTCTGTCAGCTTGTCGTCAGGCTACCATCCGCAGTCTAATGGGCAGACTGAAAGGGTGAACCAGTCCTTGGAGCAGTTCCTCAGGTGTTATGTCTCCAAGTGTCAGACTGACTGGGTTGCTCATCTGTCCATGGCGGAGTTTGCCTATAACAACGCGGCTCACTCTGCTACAGGGATCTCTCCCTTCCTTTGTGTGTATGGGCATCATCCTAAGGCCAATTCTTTTGACCCCCTGGACTCCACGCCTGGTGGTTCCTCTGTGGTTTCGGTCCTTAGAGGTATTTGGCGGAAAGTGAAGAAAGCCCTTGTGTCTGTGTCATTAGTGACCAAAAGGGTTTTTGATAAGCGGAAAAGACCCTGCAGCTTCAAATTAGGAGACTTCGTCTGGTTGTCTACCAAGAATTTGAAGTTGAGACAGCCATCTCATAAGTTAGGCCCCCGGTTCATCGGCCCTTATAAGATCACCAGGGTTATCAATCCGGTGGCATTTCAGTTAGATCTGCCCCGTTCTTTGGGTATCAATAAAACATTTCATTGTTCCCTTTTAAAACGGGCGATTAGGAATCCTTCTTCCAGTGGAAGACCTTCCCCTCTTCTGATACGTGGCCAGAGGGAGTTTGTTGTTGAAAGGATTCTTGACTCCAAGGTGGTTCGGGGTGCACTGGAAGGGGTATGGCCCGGAGGAGCGGTCGTGGGTGCGCAGTTGTGATCTTCATGCCCCCAGACTGATACGCTCTTTCTTCTCGCAGTTCCCCGATAAACCCGGTGGTAGGGGTTCTTTGACCCCTCGTCAGAGGGGGGGTACTGTTAGGGTCTCCTGCCCTGTGCTGCCACGTCGTCATGGCAACCGGGAGACAAGTACTAGCGGAGTAACCTGAGCGCAGCTGATACTCCGGTTCGGGTCTTTTGCTGTGCAGTGGTTATAGGCTCTGTGCACGGCAGGGGATCCGGTGCTGGTTTTTGTGCTCACAGTCTGTGAGGTCTGAGTGGGGCGTGGACAGCACCTGCTTTATAAGGCCTCTTTCCAGGTTAAGCAGATGCTGCTGAATCTTTGTTGGTTAGTCAGTTCCTGAAAGTTAGCCAGTACTGTGTAGCTTTGTATTTGTTGCTTACTGCAAATAGTCCTGGGGATTTGGTATTACACTCTGCCAATCCAGACCTAGCAGTAAGACTGGAGTCAGTCGTTTAGTTTGCTGGGGTTCTGTTACTACTCTGTGAACTTAGCAAGTTTGCGGCTGTATTCTAAGACTTGCCTGTCTAATCCTGTCTCACTGTGCTAGGTGTCAGGGGTCAGTTTAGTGGCAGTAAACTGAACCTGTGCACTGCAAGTGAGAATTAGGATTGTGGAGACTCTCCTTGTGTCTATCATTCCATCTCTGACCAAGGAGTTTACTGCCACACCCGTTGGTAACCCTTTAGGGTTTTGCTGTTGCCCTTAGCAACAGCATTTCGGGTTCTCTATGTATTAAAACACAACATCTTGCTTTTCCCATCTGAGCATTTCTAATACAAGGGAGATACCCAGTTCCTTAGCCTCTGGGCTTCTCTGTTCACTTTGTGTGTATTTTGTTACCCTATCACCTTCTGTGTACGTTATGTCATATTCCCCAGTCTGTCTGTGAGTCCATTTGTTGTGCATAACAGTTCTGACACCAGTACTTTCCTGCAGGCACTGGTGTACATAACAGTTGTATAGGCTTGAATGGCCTTTTGCTGCTCCTCCAACCTCTGAAGCATATAAAGGGTTGAATTCCACCTCGTTACCACTTCTTGCTTCAGATGATGGCAGGGCAGGTTCAGGCGTTTTTGGTGGTGCTCCAGTCTTCTGTACGTGGTGCCTGTACGCCGAAAGTGTCCCACAATTCTTCTGGCCACCGACAGTATCTCTTGCACGCCCCTCTCGTTTTTTAAATAATTCTGCACCACCAAATTCAAGGTATGTGCAAAACATGGGACGTGCTGGAATTTGCCCATATTTAATGCACACACAATATTGCTGGCGTTGTCCGATGCCACAAATCCACAGGAGAGTCCAATTGGGGTAAGCCATTCCGCGATGATCTTCCTCAGTTGCCGTAAGAGGTTTTCAGCTGTGTGCGTATTCTGGAAAGCGGTGATACAAAGCGTAGCCTGCCTAGGAAAGAGTTGGCGTTTGCGAGATGCTGCTACTGGTGCCGCCGCTGCTGTTCTTGCGGCGGGAGTCCATACATCTACCCAGTGGGCTGTGACAGTCATATAGTCCTGAGCCTGCCCTGCTCCACTTGTCCACATGTCCGTGGTTAAGTGGACATTGGGTACAACTGCATTTTTTAGGACACTGGTGAGTCTTTTTCTGAGGTCTGTGTACATTTTTGGTATCGCCTGCCTAGAGAAATGGAACCTAGATGGTATTTGGTACCGGGGACACAGTACCTCCAACAAGTCTCTAGTTGGCTCTGCAGTAATGATGGATACCGGAACCACGTTTCTCACCGCCCAGGATGCCAAGGCCTCAGTTATCCGCTCTGCAGCAGGATGACTGCTGTGATATTTCATCTTCCTCGCAAAGGACTGTTGGACAGTCAATTGCTTGGTGGAAGTAGTAAAAGTGGTCTTACGACTTCCCCTCTGGGATGACCATCGACTCCCAGCAGCAACAACAGCAGCGCCAGCAGCAGTAGGCGTTACACGCAAGGATGCATCGGAGGAATCCCAGGCAGGAGAGGACTCGTCAGAATTGCCAGTGACATGGCCTGCAGGACTATTGGCATTCCTGGGGAAGGAGGAAATTGACACTGAGGGAGTTGGTGGGGTGGTTTGCGTGAGCTTGGTTACAAGAGGAAGGGATTTACTGGTCAGTGGACTGCTTCCGCTGTCGCCCAAAGTTTTTGAACTTGTCACTGACTTATGATGAATGCGCTGCAGGTGACGTATAAGGGAGGATGTTCCGAGGTGGTTAACGTCCTTACCCCTACTTATTACAGCTTGACAAAGGCAACACACGGCTTGACAAATGTTGTCCGCATTTCTGTTGAAATACTTCCACACCGAAGAGCTGATTTTTTTGGTATTTTCACCAGGCATGTCAATGGCCCTATTCCTCCCACGGACAACAGGTGCCTCCCCGGGTGCCTGACTTAAACAAACCACCTCACCATCAGAATCCTCCTGGTCAATTTCCTCCCCAGCGCCAGCAACACCCATATCCTCCTCATCCTGGTGTACTTCAACACTGACATCTTCAATCTGACTATCAGGAACTGGACTGCGGGTGCTCCTTCCAGCACTTGCAGGGGGCGTGCAAATGGTGGAAGGCGCATGCTCTTCACGTCCAGTGTTGGGAAGGTCAGGCATCGCAAACGACACAATTGGACTCTCCTTGTGGATTTGTGATTTCGAAGAACGCACAGTTCTTTGCTGTGCTTTTGCCAGCTTGAGTCTTTTCATTTTTCTAGCGAGAGGCTGAGTGCTTCCATCCTCATGTGAAGCTGAACCACTAGCCATGAACATAGGCCAGGGCCTCAGCCGTTCCTTGCCACTCCGTGTGGTAAATGGCATATTGGCAAGTTTACGCTTCTCCTCCGACAATTTTAATTTAGATTTTTGAGTCCTTTTTTTACTGATATTTGGTGTTTTGGATTTTACATGCTCTGTACTATGACATTGGGCATCGGCCTTGGCAGACGACGTTGATGGCATTTCATCGTCTCGGCCATGACTAGTGGCAGCAGCTTCAGCACGAGGTGGAAGTCGATCTTGATCTTTCCCTATTTTTGGAACCTCAACATTTTTGTTCTCCTTATTTTAATAGGCACAACTAAAAGGCACCTCAGGTAAACAATGGAGATGGATGGATACTAGTATACTTATGGATGGACGAGCGACTGCCGACACAGAGGTAGCTACAGCCGTGGACTACCGTACTGCGTCTGCTGCTAATATAGACTGGATGATAATGATATAAAAAATATATATATATCACTACTGCAGCCGGACAGGTATATATTATATAATGACGGACCTGCTGGACACTGTCAGCACTGCAGACTCCTAAAGTAAGCTACTAGTATCAAGAAGATAGAAAAAAAAAACACCACAGGTAGGTGGTATACAATTATGGATGGACGAGCGACTGCCGACACAGAGGTAGCTACAGCCGTGGACTACCGTACTGCGTCTGCTGCTAATATAGACTGGATGATAATGATATAAAAAATATATATATATCACTACTGCAGCCGGACAGGTATATATTATATAATGACGGACCTGCTGGACACTGTCAGCACTGCAGACTCCTAAAGTAAGCTACTAGTATCAAGAAGATAGAAAAAAAAAACACCACAGGTAGGTGGTATACAATTATGGATGGACGAGCGACTGCCGACACAGAGGTAGCTACAGCCGTGGACTACCGTACTGCGTCTGCTGCTAATATAGACTGGATGATAATGATATAAAAAATATATATATATCACTACTGCAGGACAGGTATATATTATATAATGACGGACCTGCTGGACACTGTCAGCAGAATGCGTTTATAGAATAAAAACACCACACGACGAGTGTTTAACTTTTTCAGGCAGACAATCACAATATACTGGTGGTCAGTGGTCACTGGTCAGTCACACTGGCAGTGGCACTCTGGCAGCAAAAGTGTGCACTGTTAATGTACTCCTGCTATAACTGCTCCCCAGTCTCCCCCACAATTAAGCTGTGTGAGCAGTGAGCACTCAGCACAGTCAGATATACATAGATGATGCAGCACACTGAGGCTGAGCACAGATATGGTATACTGTGTCACTGTGTATCGTTTTTTTTCAGGCAGAGAACGGATTTTATATTAAATAATAATAAAACTGCACTGGTGGTCACTGGTCAGTCACTAGTAAACTCTGCACTCTCTGAGTACTCCTAAGCTCCAGTAAATCAAGTGTCTCACTCTCACTATCTATTTCTATTCTAAACGGAGAGGACGCCAGCCACGTCCTCTCACTATCAATCTCAATGCACGTGTGAAAATGGCGGCGACGCGCGGCTCCTTATATAGAATCCGAGTCTCGCGATAGAATCCGAGCCTCGCGAGAATCCGACAGCGGGATGATGACGTTCGGGCGCGCTCGGGTTAACCGAGCAAGGCGGGGAAGATCCGAGTCTGCCTCGGACCCGTGTAAAAAGGCTGAAGTTCGGGGGGGTTCGGATTCCGAGGAACCGAACCCGCTCATCACTAGCGCTCATTTCACCCAGCGGTGAAATGAGTGACATGCTAGATTGTACCTGCATGCAGGCCAATCTAGCACCGGCGATAGCGACGCACGGGACCGTGCATCGCTGTTGCCGGGACCCCTACACACGGAGAGATGTTCAGCTAATGTCTAAGCAATCTAGTCAGATAGCTTAGAAATTGGCTGAACATCGCTCCGTGTGTACCCCCTTTAAGCTGGGAAACATTGTATAAGAATACAACAACAAACAAAACAGAACCAATGCTAATATGGTCTAATACAGAGTTGAACTGGCTCCCTTAGGATCTACCGCCAGTTTGGGTATGCCAGAGTTTGGAGACACTCGTCTGCCTGCAGTGATGCCTACATATGTGCAGGACTGAGTGCAGAGAACTAGAGATGAGCGGTTTCAGTTCTCAGAGAACCGAACCCGCCCGAACGTCACCACCCGAGCCCGGATCCGAGTCAGGCTCGGGTTCTCCCGCCTGACTCGGAAACCAGAACGAGGCAAAACGTCATCATCCCGCTGTCGGATTCTCGCGGGGTTTGGATTCCATATAAGTGGCCGCGCGTCGCCGCCATTTTCACTCCGGCATTGGAGAGTGTAGAGAGAGGACGTGTCTCCTTCCTCAGTGTCCTGCATCAGTTCAGTGTTAGTGTCTTGTGCTGCATCAGTCCAGTCACAGTGGTGGTGTCCTCTGCTGCCATATGTCCAGTGATGCTGCCGTATAAGTCCAGTGATGCTGCCGTATAATTTCAGTGATCCTGCCGTATAATTCCAGTGGTACTGGCGTATAAGTCTAGTCCAGTGATACTGCCATATATGTCCAGTGGTACTGCCGTATAAATCCAGTGGTACTGCCGTATAATTCCAGTGATCTTGCGGTATAATTCCAGTGGTACTGGCGTTTCAGTCCAGTTATCCTGCCGTTTAATTCCAGTGGTACTGGCAAATAAGTCCAGTGATCCTGCCGTATAATTCCAGTGATCCTGCCGTATAAATCCAGTGATCCTGCCGTATAATTCCAGTGAGCCTGCCGTATAATTCCAGTGGTACTGGCTTATAAATCCAGTCCAGGGGCACTGCCGTATATGTCCAGTCGTACTGCCACATAAATCCAGTGATACTGCCGTATAATTCCAGTTATCCTGCCATATAACTCCAGTGGTACTGGCGTATAAGTACAGTCCAGTGATACTGCCGTATATGTTCAGTGGTACTGCCATATAAGTCCAGTGGTACTGGCGTATAAGTCCAGTGATCCTGCCATATAATTCCAGTGATCCTGCCGTATAATTCCAGTGGTACTGGCGTATAAATCCAGTCCAGTGATACTGCCGTATATGTCCAGTGGTACTTCCGTATAAGTCCAGTCCACTGGTGCTACCATATAAGTTCAGTGGTGCTGTCCTGTGCAGTGTATTATTTACTCCAAATAAAGGGGTTATTAATATTTAATCCAAATAATTTTCACAGGGTTTGCCCTGTGTGGTGTAGAGGTATCCTCTGCTGTACCGCAAATTGTTATATATCTCCAGAAAAATAATGGAGAACAAAAATTTGGAGGATAAAATAGGGAAAAATCAAGAACCACTTCCTCCTAGTGCTGAAGCTGCTGCCACTAGTCTTGACATAGATGATGAAATCCCATCAACGTCGTCTGCCAAGGCCGATGCCCAATGTGATAGTAGAGGGCATGTAAAATCCAAAAAGCCAAAGTTCAGTAAAACGACCCCAACATTTTTTTTTAAATGATCTGAGGAGAAATGTAAACTTGCCAATATGCCATTTACGACACGGAGTGGCAAGGAACGGCTAAGGCCCTGGCCTATGTTTATGACTAGTGGTCCAGCTAAACATGACGATGAAAGCCCTCATCCTCCCGCTAGAAAAATGATAAGAGTTAAGCTGGAAAAAGCACAGAAAAGAACTGTGCATTCTAAGATGGTATCACAAATCCCCAAGGAGAGTCCAAGTGTGTCGCCGTTTGCGATGCCTGACCTTCCCAACATTGGACGGGAAGTGGTGGCACCTTCCACCATTTGCACGCCCTCTGCAAGTGCTGGAAGGAGCACCCACAGTCCAGTTTCTGATATTTAAATTGAAGATGTCACTGTTGAAGTACACCAGGATGAGGATATGGGTGTTGCTGGCATTGAGGAGGAAGTTGATGATGAGGATTCTGATGGTGATGTGGTTTGTTTAAATCAGGCACCGGGTGAGGCACCTGTTGTACGTGGGATGAATAAGCCCATTGTGATGCCTAGTCAAAATACCAAAAAAGCCACCTCTTCGTTGTGGAATTATTTCTCCACAAATCCGGACAACAGGTGTCAAGCCGTGTGTTGCCTCTGATAATCTGTAATAAGTAGAGGTAAGGATGTTAACCACTTAGGAACATCCTCCCTTAAATGTCATCTGCAGCGCATTCATCAGAAGTCAGTGTTTAGTTGCGAAACTTTGGGTAAGAGCGTAAGCAGTCCACTGACACCTAAATCCCTTCTTCCTCTCGTACCCAAGCTCCTGCAAGCCACACCACCACACTCCCTCAACGTTAACGTCCTCCTCAGTCAGGAACGTCCGTAGTCCTGCAGGCCATGTCACTGGCAAGACTGAGGAGTCCTCTCTTAACCGGGATTCCTCTGGAGGATCCTTGAGTGGTACGCCTGCTGTTGCTGCCGCTGCTGTTGTTGCTGCTGGGAGTCGATTATCATCCCAGAGTGGAAGTCGGAAGACCACTTGTACTACTTCAACTAAGCAATTGACTGTCCAACAGTCCTTTGTGAGGAAGATGAAATATGACAGCAGTCATCCTTTTGCAAAGCGGATAACAGGCCTTGACAGCTATATGTTTCAAAAAAAGGGGAGGTTTGTCCTGCACCGGCCTGATTAGATATATATGAGATGATCATACTTAAACCAAAAATCGGACAGTAATATTAAATATTCATTATTCCCATCTGTCCATGTGGCGGTGCGCCCCGAGTCAAAGAGAAGGCAAAATGTGACAAAGAAAGAACAAGTATGACTCTTGTTGGGGCGTACTCTTATTGTATCGTAGTGTCTTAATGATTAGTGATGTGTATAAGAAATAATCAATTCTTATTTCTGCTCTTAAAATAAATGGGAACTCAGCACAAAACAAAAATCAGTAATGAAATTTAACATAAATGAATATTGGCATTCCAAAACTGAGACAAGTATTCCCTAAAGAAATTTCAGAATGTTCAGATCTTGTTTATGCTTGGATAAATGCATATTGGAAGATAGCTACATACCATGCTGCTTCCGTCTGCCAAAGATCTGTACAAACTGTGTTTGTATTGATAAAGCCCTAAATAGGGATGATTTCAAGCGAGGGAACACCCCCTGACTGAGATCAAGCCCTGATAATTCGAATCCGTCTTAGAGAAAATTGCATACGATGAACAAGGGTGAGATCTGGACACAGTGAAGTAATCAGAATGAGTGAAAGTGGTGATCCTGCTGTTAGTGTTATCTCACAGGGAATGCAGTCTTCCTACTGCACTGGGTATTCCCTAGCGGCAATGGCAATGTGCAAAACAGAATCTCACTTAAGCTAGTGATAATTTAAATTAGAGCCAAAACAACAGTTAGTTACTACAGGTAAAGGTCAAATATCACCCATGCAGTCTTCAGGTAGGAGAGGGGCCCGCAGGAAAGAGGGGAAAACGCGTTTCACCCGGTCACGGGTGCATTGCCACTCCTAGATGGGCCAGGTGTTTGTGCCGCACACTTGTGTCGCTTAGCTTAGTCATATAGCTACCTCGATGCAACTTTTAGGCCTAAAAACAATATTGTGAGGTGTTCAGAATAGACTGGAAATGAGTGGAAATGAATGTTATTGAGATTAATAATACTATGGGATCAAAATTACCCCAAAATTCTGTGATTTTAGCTGTTTTTATGTTTTTTTCAAAAATCATCCAGATCCAAAACCCGAAAGGGTGGTTTTGGCAAAACCAATCCAGATCCAAAACATGAGGATGGAACCAGAACCAAAACCAAAACCAAAACACGAAAAGTGCCCACCGCACATCTCTACAGAGAACCAGGAGCCTCTAAACACTGTCCTGGCTTACATGGACTGGTAGCAGATCCCCGGTGAGTCAGTCTGACTCTGGTGTAATAATCATATCACAATACGTTATGATAAGTATTTAAAACATCTAAGATGTGTATGTATGTATATATATATATATACAGTACATGTATGTATGTATGTATGTGCTATAAGATGCTATGACACAGGTTTCATGTACTGCAAATATGTAGCCAGATATTTATAACGTTAAATTAGGAACCTGTCAGTTCCACTTCTAAATCCTGAAACCAGCAGCGATAAAGGTAGATGTTGTAGAACTGTCCAACCAGCCCAACCACCTTGTCAAATCCGTCCCATTGTGGTGTTGAGAAACAATGTACAATTAGTAAAATATTGCTTTTAATCTAGCCGCTAAGAGGCACTATAATTAGATTGCAGTCACTGATATCTAACAACATTCCTTTATGCAACTATAAAGAAAGTAATGACAGTCCAGATGGAGAAACCTTTGTGTGTCTTTGACAATATCATGCTAGAAATACACAAATTCAAAGTAACAATATGTGTGTTTGTAATGATCAGAGGAAGCAGACCAGCAGTTGATGGCTATGTATATATATACTTCCTGTACGTTGACATTATAAATTCCAAATTTACGTTATAAATGGACGGCAAAGTATGTCTGTATCATTTGTAGATCTGTACCCGTATTTTCTAGAGATGAGCGCCTGAAATTTTTCGGGTTTTGTGTTTTGGTTTTGTGTTCGGTTCCGCGGCCGTGTTTTGGGTTCGAACGCGTTTTGGCAAAACCTCACCGAATTTTTTTTGTCGGATTCGGGTGTGTTTTGGATTCGGGTGTTTTTTTCAAAAAACACTAAAAAACAGCTTAAATCATAAAATTTGGGGGTCATTTTGATCCCAAAGTATTATTAACCTCAAAAACCATAATTTACACTCATTTTCAGTCTATTCTGAATACCTCACACCTCACAATATTATTTTTAGTCCTAAAATTTGCACCGAGGTCGCTGTGTGAGTAAGATAAGCGACCCTAGTGGCCGACACAAACACCGGGCCCATCTAGGAGTGGCACTGCAGTGTCACGCAGGATGTCCCTTCCAAAAAACCCTCCCCAAACAGCACATGACGCAAAGAAAAAAAGAGGCGCAATGAGGTAGCTGTGTGAGTAAGATTAGCGACCCTAGTGGCCGACACAAACACCGGGCCCATCTAGGAGTGGCACTGCAGTGTCACGCAGGATGGCCCTTCCAAAAAACCCTCCCCAAACAGCACATGACGCAAAGAAAAAAAGAGGCGCAATGAGGTAGCTGTGTGAGTAAGATTAGCGACCCTAGTGGCCGACACAAACACCGGGCCCATCTAGGAGTGGCACTGCAGTGTCACGCAGGATGTCCCTTCCAAAAAACCCTCCCCAAACAGCACATGACGCAAAGAAAAAAAGAGGCGCAATGAGGTAGCTGTGTGAGTAAGATTAGCGACCCTAGTGGCCGACACAAACACCGGGCCCATCTATGAGTGGCACTGCAGTGTCACGCAGGATGTCCCTTCCAAAAAAACCTCCCCAAACAGCACATGACGCAAAGAAAAAAAGAGGCGCAATGAGGTAGCTGACTGTGTGAGTAAGATTAGCGACCCTAGTGGCCGACACAAACACCGGGCCCATTTAGGAGTGGCACTGCAGTGTCACGCAGGATGTCCCTTCCAAAAAACCCTCCCCAATCAGCACATGATGCAAAGAAAAAGAAAAGAAAAAAGAGGTGTAAGATGGAATTGTCCTTGGGCCCTCCCACCCACCCTTATGTTGTATAAACAAAACAGGACATGCACACTTTAACCAACCCATCATTTCAGTGACAGGGTCTGCCACACGACTGTGACTGATATGACGGGTTGGTTTGGACCCCCCCCAAAAAAGAAGCAATTAATCTCTCCTTGCACAAACTGGCTCTACAGAGGCAAGATGTCCACCTCATCATCACCCTCCGATATATCACCGTGTACATCCCCCTCCTCACAGATTATCAATTCGTCCCCACTGGAATCCACCATCTCAGCTCCCTGTGTACTTTGTGGAGGCAATTGCTGCTGGTCAATGTCTCCGCGGAGGAATTGATTATAATTAATTTTAATGAACATCATCTTCTCCACATTTTCTGGATGTAACCTCGTACGCCGATTGCTGACAAGGTGAGCAGCGGCACTAAACACTCTTTCGGAGTACACACTTGTGGGAGGGCAACTTAGGTAGAATAAAGCCAGTTTGTGCAAGGGCCTCCAAATTGCCTCTTTTTCCTGCCAGTATAAGTACGGACTGTGTGACGTGCCTACTTGGATGCGGTCACTCATATAATCCTCCACCATTCTATCAATGTTGAGAGAATCATATGCAGTGACAGTAGACGACATGTCCGTAATCGTTGTCAGGTCCTTCAGTCCGGACCAGATGTCAGCATCAGCAGTCGCTCCAGACTGCCCTGCATCACCGCCAGCGGGTGGGCTCGGAATTCTGAGCCTTTTCCTCGCACCCCCAGTTGCGGGAGAATGTGAAGGAGGAGATGTTGACAGGTCGCGTTCCGCTTGACTTGACAATTTTGTCACCAGCAGGTCTTTCAACCCCAGCAGACTTGTGTCTGCCGGAAAGAGAGATCCAAGGTAGGCTTTAAATCTAGGATCGAGCACGGTGGCCAAAATGTAGTGCTCTGATTTCAACAGATTGACCACCCGTGAATCCTTGTTAAGCGAATTAAGGGCTCCATCCACAAGTCCCACATGCCTAGCGGAATCGCTCCGTGTTAGCTCCTCCTTCAATGTCTCCAGCTTCTTCTGCAAAAGCCTGATGAGGGGAATGACCTGACTCAGGCTGGCAGTGTCTGAACTGACTTCACGTGTGGCAAGTTCAAAGGGCATCAGAACCTTGCACAACGTTGAAATCATTCTCCACTGCGCCTGAGACAGGTGCATTCCACCTACTATATCGTGCTCAATTGTATAGGCTTGAATGGCCTTTTGCTGCTCCTCCAACCTCTGAAGCATATAGAGGGTTGAATTCCACCTCGTTACCACTTCTTGCTTCAGATGATGGCAGGGCAGGTTCAGTAGTTTTTGGTGGTGCTCCAGTCTTCTGTACGTGGTGCCTGTACGCCGAAAGTGTCCCGCAATTCTTCTGGCCACCGACAGCAGCTCTTGCACGCCCCTGTCGTTTTTTAAAAAATTCTGCACCACCAAATTCAAGGTATGTGCAAAACATGGGACGTGCTGGAATTTGCCCATATTTAATGCACACACAATATTGCTGGCGTTGTCCGATGCCACAAATCCACAGGAGAGTCCAATTGGGGTAAGCCATTCCGCGATGATCTTCCTCAGTTGCCGTAAGAGGTTTTCAGCTGTGTGCGTATTCTGGAAAGCGGTGATACAAAGCGTAGCCTGCCTAGGAAAGAGTTGGCGTTTGCGAGATGCTGCTACTGGTGCCGCCGCTGCTGTTCTTGCGGCGGGAGTCCATACATCTACCCAGTGGGCTGTCACAGTCATATAGTCCTGACCCTGCCCTGCTCCACTTGTCCACATGTCCGTGGTTAAGTGGACATTGGGTACAACTGCATTTTTTAGGACACTGGTGAGTCTTTTTCTGACGTCCGTGTACATTCTCGGTATCGCCTGCCTAGAGAAGTGGAACCTAGATGGTATTTGGTAACGGGGGCACACTGCCTCAATAAATTGTCTAGTTCCCTGTGAACTAACGGCGGATACCGGACGCACGTCTAACACCAACATAGTTGTCAAGGCCTCAGTTATCCGCTTTGCAGCAGGATGACTGCTGTGATATTTCATCTTCCTCGCAAAGGACTGTTGAACAGTCAATTGCTTACTGGAAGTAGTACAAGTGGGCTTACGACTTCCCCTCTGGGATGACCATCGACTCCCAGCAGCAACAACAGCAGCGCCAGCAGCAGTAGGCGTTACACGCAAGGATGCATCGGAGGAATCCCAGGCAGGAGAGGAATCGTCAGAATTGCCAGTGACATGGCCTGCAGGACTATTGGCATTCCTGGGGAAGGAGGAAATTGACACTGAGGGAGTTGGTGGGGTGGTTTGCGTGAGCTTGGTTACAAGAGGAAGGGATTTACTGGTCAGTGGACTGCTTCCGCTGTCACCCAAAGTTTTTGAACTTGTCACTGACTTATTATGAATGCGCTGCAGGTGACGTATAAGGGAGGATGTTCCGAGGTGGTTAACGTCCTTACCCCTACTTATTACAGCTTGACAAAGGGAACACATGGCTTGACACCTGTTGTCCGCATTTCTGGTGAAATACCTCCACACCGAAGAGCTGATTTTTTTGGTATTTTCACCTGGCATGTCAACGGCCATATTCCTCCCACGGACAACAGGTGTCTCCCCGGGTGCCTGACTTAAACAAACCACCTCACCATCAGAATCCTCCTGGTCAATTTCCTCCCCAGCGCCAGCAACACCCATATCCTCCTCATCCTGGTGTACTTCAACACTGACATCTTCAATCTGACTATCAGGAACTGGACTGCGGGTGCTCTTTCCAGCACTTGCAGGGGGCGTGCAAATGGTGGAAGGCGCATGCTCTTCACGTCCAGTGTTGGGAAGGTCAGGCATCGCAACCGACACAATTGGACTCTCCTTGTGGATTTGGGATTTCGAAGAATGCACAGTTCTTTGCTGTGCTGCTTTTGCCAGCTTGAGTCTTTTCATTTTTCTAGCGAGAGGCTGAGTGCTTCCATCCTCATGTGAAGCTGAACCACTAGCCATGAACATAGGCCAGGGCCTCAGCCGTTCCTTGCCACTCCGTGTCGTAAATGGCATATTGGCAAGTTTACGCTTCTCCTCCGACAATTTTATTTTAGGTTTTGGAGTCCTTTTTTTTCTGATATTTGGTGTTTTGGATTTGACATGCTCTGTACTATGACATTGGGCATCGGCCTTGGCAGACGACGTTGCTGGCATTTCATCGTCTCGGCCATGACTAGTGGCAGCAGCTTCAGCACGAGGTGGAAGTGGATCTTGATCTTTCCCTAATTTTGGAACCTCAACATTTTTGTTCTCCATATTTTAATAGGCACAACTAAAAGGCACCTCAGGTAAACAATGGAGATGGATACTAGTATACAATTATGGACTGCCTGCCGAGTGCAGACACAGAGGTAGCCACAGCCGTGAAATACCGTACTGTACTGTGTCTGCTGCTAATATAGACTGGTTGATAAAGAGATGTCTATGTAACTATGTATGTATAAAGAAGAAAGAAAAAAAAACCACGGTTAGGTGGTATACAATTATGGACGGACTGCCTGCCGAGTGCAGACACAGAGGTAGCCACAGCCGTGAACTACCGTACTGTACTGTGTCTGCTGCTAATATAGACTGGTTGATAAAGAGATGTCTATGTAACTATGTATGTATAAAGAAGAAAGAAAAAAAAACCACGGTTAGGTGGTATACAATTATGGACGGACTGCCTGCCGAGTGCAGACACAGAGGTAGCCACAGCCGTGAACTACCGTACTGTACTGTGTCTGCTGCTAATATAGACTGGTTGATAAAGAGATGTCGTAGTAGTATGTATGTATAAAGAAGAAAAAAAAACCACGGTTAGGTGGTATATACAATTATGGACGGGCTGCCGAGTGCCGACACAGAGGTAGCCACAGCCGTGAACTACCGCACTGTACTGTGTCTGCTGCTAATATATAGACTGGTTGATAAAGAGATAGTATACTCGTAACTAGTATGTATGTATAAAGAAAGAAAAAAAAACCACGGTTAGGTGGTATATACAATTATGGACGGGCTGCCGAGTGCCGACACAGAGGTAGCCACAGCCGTGAACTACCGCACTGTACTGTGTCTGCTGCTAATATAGACTGGTTGATAAAGAGATAGTATACTCGTAACTAGTATGTATGTATAAAGAAAGAAAAAAAAACCACGGTTAGGTGGTATATACAATTATGGACGGGCTGCCGAGTGCCGACACAGAGGTAGCCACAGCCGTGAACTACCGCACTGTACTGTGTCTGCTGCTAATATAGACTGGTTGATAAAGAGATGTCGTAGTAGTATGTATGTATAAAGAAAGAAAAAAAAACCACGGTTAGGTGGTATATACAATTATGGACGGGCTGCCGAGTGCCGACACAGAGGTAGCCACAGCCGTGAACTACCGCACTGTACTGTGTCTGCTGCTAATATATAGACTGGTTGATAAAGAGATAGTATACTCGTAACTAGTATGTATGTATAAAGAAAGAAAAAAAAACCACGGTTAGGTGGTATATACAATTATGGACGGGCTGCCGAGTGCCGACACAGAGGTAGCCACAGCCGTGAACTACCGCACTGTACTGTGTCTGCTGCTAATATATAGACTGGTTGATAAAGAGATAGTATACTCGTAACTAGTATGTATGTATAAAGAAAGAAAAAAAAACCACGGTTAGGTGGTATATACAATTATGGACGGGCTGCCGAGTGCCGACACAGAGGTAGCCACAGCCGTGAACTACCGCACTGTACTGTGTCTGCTGCTAATATATAGACTGGTTGATAAAGAGATAGTATACTCGTAACTAGTATGTATGTATAAAGAAAGAAAAAAAAACCACGGTTAGGTGGTATATACAATTATGGACGGGCTGCCGAGTGCCGACACAGAGGTAGCCACAGCCGTGAACTACCGCACTGTACTGTGTCTGCTGCTAATATAGACTGGTTGATAAAGAGATAGTATACTCGTAACTAGTATGTATGTATAAAGAAAGAAAAAAAAACCACGGTTAGGTGGTATATACAATTATGGACGGGCTGCCGAGTGCCGACACAGAGGTAGCCACAGCCGTGAACTACCGCACTGTACTGTGTCTGCTGCTAATATAGACTGGTTGATAAAGAGATAGTATACTCGTAACTAGTATGACTATAAAGAAAGAAAAAAAAACCACGGTTAGGTGGTATATACAATTATGGACGGGCTGCCGAGTGCCGACACAGAGGTAGCCACAGCCGTGAACTACCGCACTGTACTGTGTCTGCTGCTAATATAGACTGGTTGATAAAGAGATAGTATACTACTAATATTATATATACTGGTGGTCAGGTCACTGGTCACTAGTCACACTGGCAGTGGCACTCCTGCAGCAAAAGTGTGCACTGTTTAATTTTAATATAATATTATGTACTCCTGGCTCCTGCTATAACCTATAACTGGCACTGCAGTGCTCCCCAGTCTCCCCCACAATTATAAGCTGTGTGAGCTGAGCACAGTCAGATATATATATACATTGATGCAGCACACTGGGCTGAGCAGTGCACACAGATATGGTATGTGACTGAGTCACTGTGTGTATCGTTTTTTTCAGGCAGAGAACGGATATATTAAATAAAACAAACAACTGCACTGTCTGGTGGTCACTGTGGTCGTCAGTCACTAAACTCTGCACTCTCTTCTACAGTATCACAGCCTCAGGTCAATCTCTCTCTCTCTCTCTCAACCCTAATCTAAATGGAGAGGACGCCAGCCACGTCCTCTCCCTATCAATCTCAATGCACGTGTGAAAATGGCGGCGACGCGCGGCTCCTTATATAGAATCCGAGTCTCGCGAGAATCCGACAGCGTCATGATGACGTTCGGGCGCGCTCGGGTTAACCGAGCAAGGCGGGAGGATCCGAGTCTGCTCGGACCCGTGAAAAAAACATGAAGTTCGTGCGGGTTCGGATTCAGAGAAACCGAACCCGCTCATCTCTAGTATTTTCACAAATGACTGATGTAATCAGGGAACGAGATAAAAAATAAAAATTTTTATATATCAGTGACTGCAATCTCAGAGCAGCTAGTTTGAAGGCAAGATTTCTGTACTGTTTTTTTCCTCAACACCAGTATGGGATGCAACACATAATCTGACTAAGTGGTTGGGCTGGTTACATAGACATAAGCAGGGACGGATTGGCCCACCAGGACACCAGGACAGATTCTGATGGGCCGGTCCCATATCCCCCTCAGCCAGGCCGATTCACACTCAGGCTGGGCTGGCTCACACTGCTTCCAGTACATGTGGTTCATTGAAATGCAATCCAGAAGTTAGGCTAGAATGGACTTCCAGGTGCCGCTAGCCGTGAGAAGTGGTGATGCTGTTCTACAAATGAGAAATTTAACCAGCCCAGCAGCATCCTCTCCCTAGCCCCGGCCAAAGGTCTCTTCAACAAGCCCGGCCCAGGAGCAGCAGCAAAGCGATGGCCAGAGCGGCGACTGAGCACTGAAGGGGACCCGGCAGAGAGGTTATTTTTAATTACATTATTTGCATTATCATGTTAGTGTAAGGGTTAGGGTGTCCCCAGTCACAGTGTATAGTTTGGGGACTGGACAGGGGCAGTATGTACTTTGTTGCCAGCTGACCAGGCAGCACTCACAGCCAGCCCTGGGACAATCTCTAATGCAATGTCCTTCAGCCCTATAGCTGCCCAATGTCTGTCCATGATGATGGGCCTATTTATGCGGTGTCTACGTATGTAATGTGGTGGCTATGTACAGTGCCGTAACTAGCTGTGTGCGAGTGGTGCCTCGCACACAGCGCAGAGCCCTGGGGAGCGCACTATCACTATCCTGTTTGGCCTACCAGTACCTTCGGAGGGACATTGCTGAACTGCAGGCTCCCTTCCCAGAGGAGCACTGCGCTGCGCGTATGGCACAGTTCATGCGGCGCCTTGATAATGTGCTGGAGCACGAAGGGCCAGCCGGCTGCAGTCTGCCTCAGAGCATGGAGACCCCCCCCAGCCGCAGGCGCCTCAGCTCCACTGTACTGGGCAGAGAGGACCCGCCAGAATCTCCCCGCCACAGACTGCCTCAGCTCCGCTGTACGGAGCAACGATGACCCGCCAGCATCTCCCCGCCGCAGACTGCCTCAGCTCCGCTGTACGGAGCAGCGATGACCCACCAGCATCTCTCCGCCACAGACTGCCTCAGCTCCGCTGTACGGAGCAGCGATGACCCGCCAGCATCTCCCCGCCACAGACTGCCTCAGCTCCGCTGTACGGAGCAGCGATGACCCGCCAGCATCTCCCCGCCACAGACTGCCTCAGCTCCGCTGTACGGAGCAGCGATGACCCGCCAGCATCTCCCCGCCACAGACTGACTCAGCTCTGCTGTATGCAGCGAGGAGAACCCACCAGCAAACCCTAGCAGCAGGCGCCTCAGCTCCATTGCCCAGCTGCAGCCCACCCCAGCACAGCAGTACCAGCCAGTGTCACAGTGAGAGGACTGAGCATGCAGGCTGTCCGAGACAGATGTAAGTTGGAGGGGTCTCACAGGGGACAGAGTGGTGCATTTACATGGGGACAGGAGGGAGGGTGCATTTACATGGGGACAGGAGGGAGGGTGCATTTACATGGGGACAGGAGGGAGGGTGCATTTACATGGGGACAGGAGGGGGGGTGCATTTAAAGGGGGGACGGCTGAGTGCGTTTACATGGGGACTGGAGGGGGGTGCATTTACATGGGGGCCGTAACGTGTAAAAGGTGGACGCTATCTTCCGTAATGTGTAAAAAGGGGACGCTGTCTGCTGTAATGTGTAAAAATGGGACTCTGTCTGCCGTAATGTGTAAAAAGGGCACACTATCTGCCGTAATGTGTAAAAAGGGGACTCTGTCTGCTGTAATGTGTAAAAAGGGCACGCTGTCTGCCGTAATGTGTAAAAAGGGCACGCTGTCTGCCGTAATGTGTAAAAAGGGGACGCTGTCTGCCGTAATGTGTAAAAAGGAGGCGCTGTCTGCCGTAATGTGTAAAAAGGAGGCGCTATCTGCCGTAATGTGTAAAAAGGGGACGCAGTCTGGCGTAATGTGTAAAAAGGGGAATCTGTCCGCCATAATGTGAAAAAGGGGCTCTACCTGGTGTATTGGCGCTACTGTGCGGCATCATTTGAATAATGGAGACTACTGTGCACCATTCTATGAATTGGTATTATTTTGTGGCCACACCCCTTTCCCGTGAAGCCACGCCCCTATATATTTTGCGCGCGCCTACACTGCGCACTGCCACCAGTTTACATCAAGGGGGGGGGGCGACGATGCCGTTTCTTGCACACAGCGCTAAAATATCTAGTTACGGCACTGCCTATGTATGTAATGTGGTGCTAGTCGTATAATGTGGTGATATACGTGTAGTGCGGTGCTATACCTGTAATGTTATGCTATTCGTGTTATGTGGTGCTATTTGTGTAATGCAGTGCTATACGTGTAGTGCTATACATGTAGGGGGTCATTCTGACCCGATCTCTCACTGCAGTTTCTTGCAGGGCAGCGATCAGGTCGGAACTGCGCATTCGCCAGCGCCGCAGTACGCCGGCGCATGCCAGCCATCGTTGCCTAGCGATCGCCTCTGAGGCAGAGGTGGTTGCTGGGTGGGAGGGGGCTGGTCGGCGGCGTCAAGCCTCCGTTTAGTGGGCGCAGTCCAGCCAACACAGGCAGAGCCGGCCCTACGCATAGGCAAACTAGGCAATTGCCTAGGGCATCTGGTATGCCTATGGGCACAAGCAGCTTCTGCTGATTAAAATGATATGCGGCATGCCTATATTCTGTGTGTAGCATTTTGTATGTAGATACAGCCACAGTCGCACATAGTGTATAGACATGCCGCATATCATTTTAATCAGCAGAAGCTGCTTGTGCATCCTAGCCACATAGCAATGCAAAAAAAATAGGCACCCGACATTAGCAGAGATGCCAATTGACTCACGCCAGGAACTACTGTATATGTGTATAAGGGCATTAATAATGTGTAACATATGTGTAAGGGGCACTATGTGTGTCTTTATGTGTATAAGGGCACTAATAGTGTGCGGCATATGTGTAAGGGACATTATGTGTGTCATTATGTGTATAAGGGCATTAACAATGTGTGGCATATGTGTAAGGGAAATTATCTGTATAAGGGCATTAATAAGGGTTGGCATAATGTGTAAGGCGCATTATGTTTATAAGGACATTAATAATGTGTGTCATATGTGTAAGGGGCATTACTGTGTGGTATTATGTGTATAAATGCATTACCAATGTGTGGCATTATGTGTATAAGGTGCTCTACTGTGTGGCTTAATGTATAGAAAGGGCACTACTGTGTGGTCTAATGTGAATAATGAGCAATATGGTGTGTTGTAATGTGAATAAGGAGCAATTCAGTATGATGTTATGTGAATGAGGGGCACTACTGTGAGGAGTTACGTATATAAGGTAAAGTGGTCCTACTGTGTGATGTAATGTGAATAATGGACACTATCATATGATAAATTGTGAATAAATTTGCACTACTGGGAGGCATAATTTGAATTGGAGGTACTATTGTGTGGCCATACCCCTTGCCAGCCAAAACACATATTTTTTTGGGCTGTGTGCCGAATGTGCACACTTTTCTTATTTAAATTACAGGGGGTAGGAAAACAAAAAAATGACTGCTATGGGTGGGGGGTGATGGTGCTGGGAAAGGGGTGCAGGGTCAGAGGCGGAACTAGCGGTGGTGCTAGGGGGCACCAGCCAAATTCTTGCCTAGGGCATCAAAATTGATTTGGGCCCCACTGTTGGGGGTGCGGGCCACGGCAGCTGCATGACGTTACACGCAGCCGCTGCAGGCCGGGGAGCGACGAGTAGCTCCGGGCCAGCACGCTAAAGCTGCGCTGGTCGGGAGCTACTCTTGAAGTGCAAAGGCATCGCCGCTGTGTGATGCCTTTGCACTTCTGTGGGGGGGGGGGCACTGACATGCGGGGCGGACTAGCCCTGTGCTGGGCATCCCCCCACATGTCAGTGTGAATGATCGTGGCTGTGCTAAAATTAGCACAGCTACGATCAACTCGGAATGACCCCCGTAATGCGGTGCTATACGTGTAATGCAGTGCTATTTGTATAATGTGTTGCTATTCATGTAATAATGTGGTGGCTATGTATGTAATGTGGTGGCTATGTATGTAATCAGGGGCGGATTGGCCAGTGGGATAGATTCTGCTGTGCTGGTCACCTGTGTCTGTGTTTCACTACTTGTGTGTGCTCCCTCCCTGTACTGTGCTGTATGTAGTGTGTGCTCCTCCTCCCTGTACTGTGCTGTATGTAGTGTGTGCTCCCTCCCTATACTGTGCTGTATGTAGTGTGTGCTCCTCCTCCCTGTACTGTATGTAGTGTGTGCTCCCCCTCCCTGTACTGTGCTGTATGTAGTGTGTGCTCCCCCTCCCTGTACTGTGCTGTATGTAGTGTGTGCTCCCCCTCCCTGTACTGTGCTGTATGTAGTGTGTGCTCCCTCCCTGTGCTGTGCTGTATTTAGTGTGTGCTCCCCCTCCCTGTACTGTGCTGTATGTAGTGTGTGCTCCCTCCCTGTACTGTGCTGTATGTAGTGTGTGCTCCTCCTCCCTGTACTGTGCTGTATGTAGTGTGTGCTACTTTCCTGTACTGTGCTGTATGTAGTGTGTGCTCCCCCTCCCTGTACTGTGCTGTATGTAGTGTGTGCTCCCTCCCTGTGCTGTATTTAGTGTGTGCTCCTCCTCCCTGTACTATGCTGTATGTAGTGTGTGCTCCCTCCCTGTACTGTGCTGTATGTAGTGTGTTCTCCTCCTCCCTGTACTATGCTGTATGTAGTGTGTGCTCCCTCCCTGTACTGTGCTGTATGTAGTGTGTGCTCCTCCTCCCTGTACTATGCTGTATGTTGTGTGTGCTCCCTCCCTGTACTGTACTGTATGTAGTGTGTGCTCCCCCTCCCTGTACTGTATGTAGTGTGTGCTCCCTCCCTGTATTGTGCTGCATGTAGTGTGTGCTCCTCCTCCCTGTACTGTGCTGTATGTAGTGTGTTCTCCCTCCCTGTACTGTGCTGTATGTAGTGTTTGACTTTGCACCTCCTCTCTGTACTGTGCTGTATGTAGTATGTGCTCCCTCCCTGTACTGTGCTGTATGTAGTGTGTGCTCCTCCTCCCTGTACTGTGCTGTGTGTAGTGTGTGCTCCCTCCCTGTACTGTGCTGTATGTAGTGTTTGCACCTCCTTTCTGTACTGTGCTGTATGTATTATGTGCTCCCTCCCTGTACTGTGCTGTATGTAGTGTGTGCTCCTCCTCCCTGTACTGTGCTGTATGTAGTGTGTGCTCCCTCCCTGTACTGTGCTGTATGTAGTGTGTGCTCCTCCTCCCTGTACTGTGCTGTATGTAGTGTGTGCTCCTCCTCCTTGTACTGTGCTGTATGTAGTGTTTGCTCCTCCTCCCTGTACTGTGCTGTATATAGTGTGTGCTCCCTACCTGTACTGTGCTGTATGTAGTGTGTGCTCCCCCCCTGTACTGTGCTGTATGTAGTGTGTGCTCCCTCCCTGTACTGTGCTGTATGTAGTGTGTGTTCCCTCCCTGTACTGTGCTGTATGTAGTGTGTGCTCCTCCTCCCTGTACTGTACTGTATGTAGTGTGTGCTCCCCCTCCCTGTACTGTGCTGTATGTAGTGTGTGCTCCCTCCCTGTACTGTGCTGTATGTAGTGTGTGCTCCATCCCTGTACTGTGCTGTATGTAGTGTGTGCTCCTTTCCTGTACTGTGCTGTATGTAGTGTGTGCTCCCCCTCCCTGTACTGTGCTGTATGTAGTGTGTGCTCCCTCCCTGTGCTGTGCTGTATTTAGTGTGTGCTCCTCCTCCCTGTACTATGCTGTATGTAGTGTGTGCTCCCTCCCTGTGCTGTGCTGTATGTAGTGTGTGCTCCTCCTCCCTGTACTGTGCTGTATGTAGTGTGTGCTCCTCCTCCCTGTACTGTGCTGTATGTAGTGTGTGCTCCTCCTCCTTGTACTGTGCTGTATGTAGTGTGTGCTCCTCCTCCCTGTACTGTGCTGTATATAGTGTGTGCTCCCTACCTGTACTGTGCTGTATGTAGTGTGTGCTCCCTCCCTGTACTGTGCTGTATGTAGTGTGTGCTCCCTCCCTGTACTGTGCTGTATGTAGTGTGTGTTCCCTCCCTGTACTGTGCTGTATGTAGTGTGTGCTCCCTCCCTGTACTGTGCTGTATGTAGTGTGTGCTCCGTACCTGTACTGTGCTGTATGAGGTGTGTGCTCCTCCTCCCTGTACTGTGCTGTATGTAGTGTGTGCTCCCTCCCTGTACTGTGCTGTATGTAATGTGTGCTCCTCCTCCCTGTACTTTGAAACATATAAGGCAGAGGTTCCCAAACTGTGTGCCATGGCTCCCTGGGGTGCCCTCGGTTGCAGTGGTGCCCTGGGTTGGTGGTCTAGGACCAATTCAAATTATTTATGGTCAATATAATAGGCAAAACCAGTGCTGGTGGCTACCAGTCATAAAATATGTGGCCAAACAGAAGCAAATCTTGTCCCTCACCACACAACTGACCCTAAGGATGACATATAAACGTGATCTACTTAATGTAATATTTCTTTCTAAATTTCTCAATAAGAAATTTTTTGCCTAGGGGTGCCGTGAAAAAAATTCTGATATTATAGGGCGCCGTGATTCAAAAAAGTTTGGAAACCACTGATATAAGGTTAACAAAAGGGGTTTGTAGAATGGAAAATCAATAAAATCAGAAGTAGATTAAAGGCATGACTGCAGTGTCAGTAGACACTGAAAGTGGGCATATCAGTACTTGTATATTCAAACGTACAGATGTGCATCAGTGAAGGGTTTTGTAGCAGCATATGCATAACGGGAGTCATTCCGAGATGATGGCTCGCTGCCGATAAAAAAATGACAAAACTGCACATGCGTAATGTGACGCAATGCGCACGTGTGTTGTACGGGTACAAAGAGCATCATTGTTGTGCAATGCTTTTAGAGACAAATCCATTTGCACAGTCGACCGCAAGGAGATTGACAGGAAGAGGGCGTTTGTGGGTGGCAACTGACCGTTTTCTGGGAGTGTTTGGGAAAACGCAGACATGTCCAGGAGTTTGCAGGTTAGGTATCTGACGTCAATTCCGGGACCTCCGTCGCTAGAATCATCGCACAGGATAAGTAACTACAGGGCTGGTCTTGTTGTGCACAAAATGTGTTCGTGTCGCTCGGCTGCACATGCGATTGCACACTTGCAAAGCGAAAATACACTCCCCCGTGTGTAACGACAATGCATTTGCACGGCTGCTAAAAGTAGCTAGCGAGCAGTCAACTCAGAGTGAGGGCCACAGTCACAGGTAAACAATAGCATAACGTAAAGCAAAGGAGGCCCCAACTGTGTCTATCGCAGAATCAGGACCTCTGAGGAGTGACCCTGCCCTCTTGACAGGCCCCTCCCCCTCAACAGACTCCGCCCTCATTAGGGCTGCTTACATAAATTTCCCCAGGCTGGTGTTCGATCCCAATCTGCCCCTGGCAGCTACTATGGGGCCCACAGCTGTGAGAGGCCACCTTCCCTGTCACAGTTACATTTGTTATATATAGGGGTGTAGCTACCATAGGTACTGTGACTGCCTACCAGTGCAATGCCTCACCTACTGGTGTGATCTCCCCCTCTTGTGAGTGTGACACGATCCTCCTGCTGGTGTTGTGACTGCCTACCAGTGTAATGCCTCAAATACTGGTGTGATCTCCACCTCCTTTGACACGATCCTCCTATTAATGCTGTGACTGCCTACCAGTAGCGGATCTTGCCACGGGCAAGCAGGACTTTTGCCCGGGGCGCCGCCTTCCGGAGGGCGCTGGCGCCATCCGGAGGGCGCTGCACCGTGGCAAGATCCGCCACTGCTGCCCGCTGTGTCCCCCGTCCGCCTCCGCTGCCCGCTGCCGTCCCCGTCCGCCTCCTGTGAAGGGAACTAGACGCTATGCGTCTAGTTTCCCTTCGTGGAGAGTAACTTTGCTGAGCGGTGCGCGATGACGTCATCGCGCACCGCACAGCAAAGGTCCTCTCCACGAAGGGAACTAGATGCATAGCGTCTAGTTTCCCTTCGTGGAGAGGACCTTTTGCTGTGCGGTGCGCGATGACGTCATTGCGCACCGCTCAGCATTCAAGCAACGCTAGCAATGTACAGGGGGCGTAACTGACCACGCCCCCTGTATTAGGACACGCCCCTTTTCCTGCCCGGGGCGCAGAGCGCCCTTGAACCGGCCCTGCTGCCTACCAGTACAATGCCTCACCTACTGGAGTGATTTCCACCTCCTGTGACACAATCCTCCTACTGGTGCTGTTGTTACTGCCTACCAGTGCAATTCCCCGCCTACTGGTGTGATCTCCACCTCCAGGGACAAGATCCTTCTGCTGGTGCTGTGACTGCCTACCAGTGCAATGCCTCACCTACTGGTGTGATCTCCACCTCCTGTGACAAGATCCTCCTGCTGGTGCTGTGACTGCCTACCAGTACAATGCCTCACCCACTGGTGTGATCTCCACCTCCTGTGACACGATCCTACTGCTTATGCTGTGACTGCCTACCATGCTGCATTAGCCTTGCTTACTACCGCTGTGGGTAATGCTAACAGTTTGCTTAAGCCCAATTTGTGTTGGGCCCCGATTATAGATGACTTACTCCAACCTACATGAGGCCACTTTTCATATATTTCCAGGGCCGCTTTACGTTCCCAACCCACCCCTGTCTAGCATGGAAGTAATGTGAATGATATATCAATGTAAATGTGCCAGGAGGTATTGACAAGCATTTATAACATTATCTTATACTGTGAATTTCTTACCCTGTTTCCATGACAATTAATTAATTTAACTTGTTAATTAAGTGAAAGGAAGAAATTATATTTTCTAGGCGATGTATCAAGCCGTGGAGAGAGATAAAGTTGAGTATTTGCCCAAATCAAATGAAGCTTCTAACCACAGGTATCATTTCATGTACTGTGCTAGATAAGTGACAGAAGATGATTGGGTGGTTTGGACATCTGCACTTTATCTCTCTCTAAGGCTTGATACATCTCCCCAAGAGTGCTGAATATAAAATATATGTATGACTGCTATACAGCAGGCCAGGAGCACCAGCAGGACGGTAGAGTAATTGTCATATCAGTAATAATTTGCAGACCCTGTGAAATTAGCATTCAGTAAAGACGGGAGACTCAGTCAATGAATACATAAAACATTTTTTAGTTTATGTTAAAATATAAAAAGTTTATTAAGTGGAATATTTAATAAATAATATTTGCGAGATGTCTCCAAAAACAGTCGGTTTTGGGGGCTGCCCACAAATATTAACCAGCCCCTGAATGTATGAATTGGGGACTGAATTGAATATTTGAATATTTGAAATATCTATTGCATTCCTCCCATTGTGATTAGAAAGGCAGCCACCAAAAGTTTCTATGGCAGATGGTGAACTGTGAAACTCACCAAGCTCCAGAATGCAAAGCATTTCTGAGCTTGGCCCGGCAGCTAATGCCTTTTCTAAATGGCTTTTGTAGCCTGTGGGCTACATTATGCAATAATTCCCAGGAGAAGGGTCCTTGGGATCCCCCTGCATTACTGTCTGCTCTCACATACGCAGTCTGACGATTGCACATGTGAACTAGCGCCACCGGGGTCTAAACCCAGAAGTAAAGTGATTGCATTAGCAATTATTTTACTTCTTATACATTGCAGGGACGGGCATGAGATTGGTACTCATTATGGCATAAAAGCTACACCTCTGGACTCACAAAGAGTCATCCTTCAGCACTCAGGAGAGGAAAACCCCCTTGGGGGGAAACCTCTGGGGAACCATGGCCTCAGGATCGCCCTTCCCTCTGGGCATTAAGAGGTGTACTAATACGTCAGTACGCTATCCCAGCGCATGGGATCCTGGTGGTTGTCATACCGATGACAGGATCTCAATACAGAAAAGACCAACAGGGGTGAGTAAGGGGTGTTCTCCCCTCTCCCCACCCACCTAAGCCTGCCTGTCCGCAGTCTAACCCTAACCTCCCCCATTTGTGCCTAACCCTCCCGCAAAGGTGCCTGATCCTAACCTCCGTCCCTGCTGCCTAACCCTAACCCTCCGTTCCCCGCAGCCTAACCACTTTCGTGGGTGCCTTACATACCCAACCCACAGCTTATCCCTAACTTCCCCCCACCCACAGCCTAACCCTATCCTCACCCCACCAGCAGCCTAATTCAAATCCCCTGCCGGTTGCCTAAACCTAACCCCCCCCCACCTGATGCCTAAACCTAACCCTCCCTTCCCCGCAGCCTAACCACCCCTGGGGGTGCCTAACCAACCCTACCCGCTGCCTAACCCTAACCTCCCCCCACCCACAGCCTAAACCTAACCCCCCGCCTGACAACTAAACCTAATCTCCTCACCTGATGCCTAAACCTAACCTACCCTACCCGCAGCCTAACCCTATCGTCCTTCCACCCACTGCTTAACCCTAACCCCCCTGCCTGATGCCTATCCTTCTCCCCAACCCATAACCCTGCCTGTTCGCAGTCTAACCCTAACCCCCCCTCTCCCGCAGCCTAACCACCCCCCCTCAATCCCTGCTGCCTAAACCTAACTCTCCCTTCCTCGCAGCCAAACCACTCCCAGGGGTGCCTAACCCTAACACACCCTACCCGCAGCCTAACCTCCCCCCACATGCAGCCTAACCCTAACCCCCGGCCTGATGCCTAAACCTAACCCTCCCTCCCCCGCTGCCTAACCACCCCCAGGGGTGCCTAACCCTAAACCATCCTACCCACAGCCTAACCATAACCTCCTCCCACCCACTGCCTAAACTTAACCCCGCCCACCTAACTCCTAAACCTAACCCTCCCGACTGATGCCTAAACCAATCCCTCCCTCCTACGCAGCCTAACCTCCCCGGGGGTGCCTAACTCACCCTATCCCCAGCATAACCCTAACCTCCCCCCACCTGCAGCCTAAACCTAACCCCCCAGCCTGACGTGTAAAGCTAACCCTCCCTCCCCAGCAGCCTAACCACCACCCCTCCCCCCATGCCTCATGCCTTAACCTAAACCCCCTTGCCCAGCCCTAAACCTATGATCGTGGGGATACGGGAATCAGTATCCTTGCCCATTCGGAGTTCCAACGTCAGGATTCGGAAGAGTGTCGGGATCCCAGTGTCAGTATTCTGACTGCCGTAAACCCGACAGCCGGCATCTTTACCGCATCTCCTAATAGGTAATGCATATGTCCCAACATTTGGAGCATGTGTACGCAGCTCTCCTCCCAGGGCAGCTATTCAGGGATCACTCACTGCGTGTAGACGAAGAGGAAGAGATGAAAAATCATTGTTAGTGGATGAACAAGCAGAGAGACAAACTGCAAACAGTGGTGTGGTTGTGTAGAGAGAAAAATCTCTCTATGTAAATATGTTACTCTAACTACTGAGGACATGGAAAATACCTAAAATAGGGACAATTATCCCAAAGGGATTTTTTTTTATACAATACACACATTGGGGGCATAAGTTCTCTCTTATAGTAATTAGTGGGTACCTTCAGAAAAGAAATTTGACCAGTAAATAATAAAAGCTATAAATTGCTAACATTTAGGGGTCAATCCAATTAGGTACGAGTTACCATTGCTGCAACGTTTCAACAGCATCCAAACTCACGCCCTTCGTGGCCAGATTCAGCCTATGGGGCTACCGGAAAGTGCGGCTGTTGTAAGACAAACTCGCACCTAATTAAACTGACCCCTTAGTTGTTAAATGTGATAAAATAGTAAAATATAATGGTGTAATTGTGGGCCTGATTCAGTTGTGGTTGTTGAAGCTGCAATCTTGCCATTCATAATTGCATTGTGAGTCTGAGCAGTCGTAGGCTGAGCAAGTCTCCTAGACACAGGGGGCTCTCCAGCAGCAAGACAGGTCGCAATGGGTAATTTATGCACGCACATGGAACGGCGTTTGAACGGACCCGACACGCCTGTATACAGTTAGCCACCCCCGTTACCACCTCAAACGCTGACTTCCTGTCAATCACTTTGCGATGGGATCTTCTATGTGAGCTTGATTTAATTTCATGCGCAGTGCAGCTTGCACGCATGCACAGTGAAAAAGCATTGAGCCACTTGGTGCAACAGCAGCTCTGCGTCCGCATCTGAATCAGGCCCCCTGAGCGGTAAGGAGAAGGACTCTAGGGAAAGGACTATGTCACCTTTATTATATGTAAAGATAAGGAAATAGTCACTTGTTACAGCTCCAATTCACATCATTTATACCATTCAGTACCATTTCATCATTTGGTTATTCTATGGGGGAGATATATTAAGCACTGCAGAGTGATAAAGTGGAGAGAGGTCAAGTACCAGCCAATCAGCTCTTAACTGCCATGTTACAGGCTGTTTGAAAAATTAATAGGAGCTGATTGGTTGTTAGTTTATTTCTCTCCACTTTATCACTCTCCCAGGCTTTGTACACCTGCCCCAGTTCATTGATATACTGTAAATGTCAGCCATTTCACTATCTCCCCCGATCTGTATGTTCTGTGTCATGCTCTCCCCACGCTTCCTGTTTTTCTGTATTACAGTATGTTCTACATCTCGCAACCCCCATAAGTGTATGTCCTTCCTCTATATGTCCTATAGAGTACACAACAATTTCTATGTTTTTGTATTGTGCCCCCACACCATCTGTATGTGCTATACCAAGTTGCCCCCTTCTACATGTTTTGTATTGTCCGCTCTCCCCCACCATACACCCTATGTTTTGTACTGTGCTCTCAATACCCCCCACAACACACACAATTACACAAGTATGGTAACTTACCTCCTGCATGCTATTCTCCGGTCACTAATTCCTCTGCGACCCCTCCCGTCATCTTCAACTGACACTTTGCAGATCTCTTTGCCAGTCACCCGACACTCTGCAAATCTCTTTGCCAGAACTTTGCCAAATGATGATCTAGATAACCAGAATTTCCTGGTCAGACATTACTATGTGTAAAATTATACTACTACATTTTGTTACATACTTTCATTTTTATTAATTTGCAATTTATCTATTTTAGGAACTTTTTATCCAAAACCCAAGATCCTTTCTCATAGAGACCCAAGTTATCTGCTCCAGGTTTTATCTTCACTAGTGCTAGGAACATGTTAGTATCATACACTGGGCTTAATTCATACCTGATCGCAGCAGCAAATTTGTTCTCTAATTGACAAAACCATGTGCACTGCAGGTGGGGCAGATGTAACATGTACAGAGAGAGTATGGTAATTTACCTCCTGCATGTTACCCTCCAGTCCTTGCTGCCTCTGCGACCGCTCCCGTTGTCTTCAACTGACACTTTGCAGATCTCTTTGTCGGTCAACCGACACTCTGCAAATCTCTTTGCCAGATGATCTAAAAAACACAAAAGACTAACATTAAGCATAGTACTAGTTTAAGTACAATAAAATGTCCATGAGTCAACTAGTTTCCCAAACCAAACAAGATACTTTCAAAGTTATCAATATTCCATTTATCTATTTTATTAACTTTTTCATCCCAAAGCCACGATCCTGCCTCATAGAGACCCAGGTTATCTGCATCCCCTGTATGTGTGCTTATCCTCCATACTGCCAGCTTTATTCCTGTAAAGCTCCATTTTTATTCCTAAATATGTCGTTCCTTCCTGCACTTCTCCTGTTTATAGGTCCTTGTACCATACTTGCCTAACTGACCCTCTCCATGAGGGAGAAATGCTCTGTTCCTGGACATTCCTGGTAATGTATTATTGCCATCACCTGTGGTGAGCTAGTTAATTGATAAGAAAGGTGTTTCACCACAGGTGATGGCAATCATACATTACCAGGAAAGTCCAGGAACAGAGTGTTTTCTCCCTCATGGAGACTGTCAGGTAGGCAAGTATGCCTTGTACCTGTATTCCCTGTTCTGTCTATCTTGTCTTGCCTTTCAGCTGACTATACTGCACTCTGTCTTCCTTACCCCTCTCCATCATACTCTGCTATGTAGGACTCACCTCCTCCTACCTGTCTTCCTGCATGGAAACTGGAAACATCAGCAGCTGTAGATAGAATATTACAGGAAGAAGCATTGTGATGTCACGGGCTAGTGATGTCACAGGCTAGGTGTGATGTCACAGTAATCAGCAGCAAAGCCACAGAGTTACAGCTATCTTACATATACATTTTCTACATCCATTACAACTGGATATACATGAGTTTCTAGTTTAAAAAAAAATGAGACTTGTGTAGAAAATGAAGTATAAGGCAATGTTGTACAGAGTGCCTCAATATATAGGTAAGGGGAAAATATAAGTGACCGGAATTTCTAGACTAAATCACCGCTTATATTTTATCATACTTGCCTACCTGACCCTCTCCATGAGGGAGAAAATGCTCTGTTCCTGAACTTTCCTGGTAATGTATGATTGCCATCACCTGTGGTGAGCTAGATAATTGGTAAGAAAGGTGTTTCACCACAGGTGATGGCAATCATACATTACCAGGAAAGTCCAGGAACAGAGCATTTTCTCCCTCATGGAGAGGGTCAGGTAGGCAAGTATGTATTTTATAAGGAAATAAAGCTCTTTATCTAAGAGGCTGGAGAGAGAGAGAGAGAGAGAGAGAGTGTATAGAGAGAGAGGGCTATACTAACTATAATATCCCATTAAACCAGGAAACTCACAAATTATACAGTTTCTGTGGCTAAATAAATTGGATATTTAATAAAAACACATAATACATACATTAATTAGACATACTAACAATTAATACATTTGATATATAGACTCTAATTTGATGGCTGCAGGGTATATTGTTGTAGATTTGATTCCACCACTGATTATAAAAGATCTCTTATCAGCTGGATCAGTCCCCTTTAGAAATTGAAACAGTTGCAGTATGTTCTTATTGTTAAAGTGTCTGATATTGTAAAGTCTCCACATATATAAATGACTAGTGTAGCCTTTTGAAAGAACAGTATAAACAATATTGATTCACTGATATATTCCCATTCAAAGGGTTTTTTGCAAACAGGGCTACATAATCACAGTGTTGCAAGCTTGTGCACCATTATCATAATACAACACTTGGGAAAGGCTATACAATAGAACTTAACAGTGTTTATTTGATCCAAGTACTTTCCTCTGTTTCACTGGGAGCTGAGATTCGTACCTTTAATCGGGTGGAGCTAATTATACCTCTTGCTGCTGTTTGATCAAAAGCCCTGTTTGCAACGGGAATATATCATACTTGCCTACCTGACCCTCTCCATGAAGGAGAACATGCTCTGTTCCTGGACTTTCCTGGTAATGTATGATTGCCATCACCTGTGGTGAGCTGGTTAATTGATTAGAAAGGTGTTTCACCACAGGTGATGGCATGTTGGAGGGTATGCATTATCATGCAGATAGCACACTAGCGACTACTCTATTGAGTTTCTGTGGCTGGCTGACCTCAAGTCTGCATTTCACCTGGTTTATTCTGCCACAGAACCTGTGTAACCCATGAGCATATAAAGAAGAGAAGAAATAAGAGTTGTCTTTTTTGTGGCGCACTAGAAATGTATTATTCAATACCAGCGTATATAAAACTGTAAGGCGGGCCCGCAAGGTGACATTCACAGGGAATAGGTAATGACATCCACTCGACTTGTTCACACCCGCTGGACATGTTGGAAAGAGGTTGAGTGGACAGTGAGCGTGGCTGTGCCCTGTGGCACCATTGTACCAACAGCCGGACTGCTGAGAACGGAACCTGGAGGGTACATAACTTTTTGGTTTTCATTTCATCTCATGACACCCCACCCAAAGCTACTCTTCTGGTTTTCCTATCAACTAGGACAGGGGTGGGGAACCTTTTTTTCTACCAAGGACCATTTGGATATTTATAAAATCCTTCAGGGGCCATACAAAAATGATCAACTTAAAAATTAGCCTGCCCCAAGTAGTTATGCCCCAAGTCAGTAGTTATGCCCCCAGTCAGTAGTTATGCCCCCAGTAGATATACCCCCAGTCAGTTGTTATGCCCCAGTAGATATGCCCCCAGTCACTTGTTATGCACCATTAAATATGCCCCATTAGATATGCCCCAAAGTAACGCCACTTACACACACACACATTAAAAGAAAAAAAAACATAATACTCACCAGCCCTGCTTCTGCTTCCAGACCGTTGCCCTCTGCCTGGCCGCCCGCTCCTCAGAACTATGGGAGAGACGTCATGACATCTCTCCCATAGCCCCATAGCACCGCACAGCCGCACACTGCCAGAGCCAGAGCTCAAGAGTGAGCTCCTGCCTCCAGCTGCTGCTGAGGGGAAGAAGCCGGGCGTCCACTAGTAACAAAATCTCAGCGGGCGCCCGGCATCTCCTGTTAGGTGAGCCTGGCTGGGCCGGATCAAGTGGCTCTGCGGGCCTTATACGGCCCACGGGCCTGAGGTTCCCCACCCTTGAACTAGGACAACAATGAAGGTGACTCCATAACATTTCTTCCATTTTTTTCCATGTCACAGAAACATTGCATGTGTGTCACAGGTGACCATCCTAATCATCTCTCTTTCACTTCACAGTAATGTCACTGTTAGTGATACATTATTTGGATCAAGTATCAAAAGGAAACTTAGATATAAGAGTCTGGCCGGCATATCACTTATTGCATGACGACCTTGTGCCTGCGCTGTACTGTATGTAAACGGAGCATTTGGCTTTGCTAATGACTTACATAGACTCCATAAGAGGGCATGCCGACATAGCATATTGTTGAATGTCAACATGTATGATCTTAAACTCCATCTATAAATGTTCTGTTGCGAGACTTCCAATATGCTCAGAATATTGCTGCTGTGACAGATGATTTAGTATATACTAGCTGAAGTACCTGGCGTTGCCCCAGATTTTAAGAATGTCTGTTTACAAAAATAAATGTAAATATTAAACACACAGTATAAATAACATTGTAGATAGCTGAATACCCGTGCTTTGGTACGGGGTGAGGATGGTAAATTAGAATGATAGTTTGTTAATTTACATTGATTGGAGATCTAGTATATAGGCATATCTTGCTTCCCTGATGCACTTTGTGTAGTGGCCGCACCCCTTTTTGGTCCCCCAAGGGACCCTGCTGTTCCCACTATACAACTCTCAGTCTGTGGCTTCCTGCTGCCTCCATTCCCCTCCTCACATCTTGTCACTGGCCCTTTCACATGCAGCCCTGTCATCACTGACATATCATGCATGTCCTGATATAGTGTGTGCTGCTGGCCCACCACTAGGGGTGCTAGTGATGTGTTACCCTCACAGGGGTATATTTACTAAGCTCCCGATTTTGACCGAGATGCCGTTTTTTCTTCAAAGTGTCATCTCGGTTAATCTCGGTCATTTACTAAACACTAATCACGGCAGTGATGAGGGCATTCGTAATTTTTTGCTAGTTCAGGTAAAAAATTACGAATGAATACACCATCGGTCAAATTACGCCTGTTTAGATATGAATCTCGGTCATTTACTAAGAAGTGCAAAGCAAAAAAACACAAAACACTGCCGTGAAAAATTACAACTCGTAAAAAAGTCCTAAAAAAAAAACAGACCTGCTTTTTTTTTCCGTGATTTGAGATGCATGCAGGGATCCATGAGATCCGTGCATGTATATCAGTGGGAAGGGGCGGGAAAGTGCTTATTTTTGCCAAAAAAATTGCGTGGGGTCCCCCCTCCTAAGCATAACCAGCCTCGGGCTCTTTGAGCCGATCCTGGTTGCAGAAATATGGGGAAAAAAATGACAGGGGTTCCCCCATATTTAAGCAACCAGCATCGGGCTCTGCGCCTGGTCCTGGTCCCAAAAATACGGGGGACAAAAAGAGTAGGGGTCCCCCGTATTTTTAAAACCAGCACCGGGCTCCACTAGCTGGACAGATAATGCCACAGCCGGGGGTCACTTTTATACAGCGCCCTGCGGCCGTGGCATCAAAAATCCAACTAGTCACCCCTGGCCGGGGTACCCTGGGGGAGTGGGAACCCCTTCAATCAAGGGGTCCCCCCCCCCAGCCACCCAAGGGCCAGGGGTGAAGCCCGAGGCTGTCCCCCCCCATCCAATGGGCTGCGGATGGGAGGGCTGATAGCCTTTGTTGTAAAATAAAAGATATTGTTTTTAGTAGCAGTACTACAAGTCCCAGCAAGCCTCCCCCGCATGCTGGTACTTGGAGAACCACAAGTACCAGCATGCGGCGGAAAAACGGGCCCGCTGGTACCTGTAGTACTACCACTAAAAAAATACCCAAAAAAACACAAGACACACACACCGTGAAAGTATAATTTTATTACATACATACACACATACATACATACTTACCTTATGTTCTCACGCAGGTCGGTCCTCTTCTCCAGTAGAATCCAAGGGCTACCTGTTGAAGAAATTCTTCTCACCAGATCCATGGGTCCAGGCTCCTCGGCAAATCCAGGGTTAATCCACGTACTTGAATAAATAAAAAAAACGGTGTCCCGACCACGAACTGAAAGGGGACCCATGTTTGCACATGGGTCACCTTCCCACGAATGCCAGAAACCCACTTTGACTTCTGTCTAAGTGGGTTTCTTCAGCCAATCAGGGAGTGCCACGTTGTAGCACTCTCCTGATCAGCTGTGTGCTGCTGTCCTCACTGACAGGCGGCACACGGCAGTGTTACAATGTAGCGCCTATGCGCTACATTGTAACCAATGATGGGAACTTTCTGCCCTGCGGTTGACCTAAAGTGACGTCACCGCTGAGCAGAAAGTTCCCAGCATTGGTTACAATGGAGCGCATAGGCGCTACATTGTAACACTGCCGTGTGCCGCCTGTCAGTGAGGACAGCAGCACACAGCTGATCAGGAGAGTGCTACAACGTGGCACTCCCTGATTGGCTGAAGAAACCCATTTAGACAGAAGTCAAAGTGGGTTTCTGGCATTCGTGGGAAGGTGACCCATGTGCAAACATGGGTCCCCTTTCAGTTCGTGGTCGGGACACCGTTTTTTTTTTATTTATTCAAGTACGTGGATTAACCCTGGATTTGCCGAGGAGCCTGGACCCATGGATCTGGTGAGTAGAATTTCTTCAACAGGTAGCCCTTGGATTCTACTGGAGAAGAGGACCGACCTGCGTGAGAACATAAGGTAAGTATGTATGTATGTGTGTATGTATGTAATAAAATTATACTTTCACGGTGTGTGTGTCTTGTGTTTTTTTGGGTATTTTTTTAGTGGTAGTACTACAGGTACCAGCGGGCCCGTTTTTCCGCCGCATGCTGGTACTTGTGGTTCTCCAAGTACCAGCATGCGGGGGAGGCTTGCTGGGACTTGTAGTACTGCTACTAAAAACAATATCTTTTCATTATCACAAATGGCTATCAGCCTCCCCATCCGCAGCCCATTGGATGGGGGGGGACAGCCTCGGGCTTCACCCCTGGCCCTTGGGTGGCTGGGGGGGGGACCCCTTGATTGAAGGGGTTCCCACTCCCCCAGGGTACCCCGGCCAGGGGTGACTAGTTGGATTTTTGATGCCACGGCCGCAGGGCGCTGTATAAAAGTGACCCCCGGCTGTGGCATTATCTGTCCAGCTAGTGGAGCCCGGTGCTGGTTTTAAAAATACGGGGGACCCCTACTCTTTTTGTCCCCCGTATTTTTGGGACCAGGAGCAGGCGCAGAGCCCGATGCTGGTTGCTTAAATATGGGGGAACCCCTGTCATTTTTTTCCCCATATTTCTGCAACCAGGATCGGCTCAAAGAGCCCGAGGCTGGTTATGCTTAGGAGGGGGGACCCCACGCATTTTTTTTTGTGATTTTACATTGTTTAATTAAAAAAAAAAAAAATAAGAACCCCAGCACGGATCACACAGATCCGGCCGAGATTGATTGTAAAAAAAAACGGCAGTGTTTTGCTAATCACTGCCGTAAAAATAGGTAAAAAAAAACGAATTACATCGACATCGGAAGCAAAGAAAAATACGAATACGACAGCTTAGTAAATCCATCGTAATCAATTCAAAAAGTTGCAGTTTTACACTGTCGATGTCATTCGTGATTGAACTTTGACCTATTTTCGGAAATTACGAATCTTAGTAAATATACCCCACAGTGTTTGTTCCCAGAGTGTAAGTCATATGTGCAGCAAGTTTGGTGTAAATTGCTCCAGGCATTCCAGAGTTATGCTGACTGCTGAAAAACCGTGTGCTGCTGCCTCACCCCTAGGGGTGCTAGGGGTGTCTTACCCAGGCCCGGCGCTACCCGCTCAGCAAGGTCCTGCAAAGCAGGGAGGCGCCGGTTCAAAAAGGCGCTCTCCCCGCTCTGATGCTGTTGCAGCCAGCGCCTGTCACTCGGACAGGCAGCAGCGGCGCCGTCAGCATGAAGACCAGCTCCCCCCTCCTTACCTCTTTACTAAAGGCCAGGGGCGTCGGAACGGGGGCGGGCAAGGGGGCAGCGGGGAGGAGCGATCAGGGTCGGCCAGCCAATATCGTAATCTATGCATCTGCGTATGGCGCCATCTCCCACTGCAGCAGCGCAGTCTCACCCACTGTATCTGCTGCCTGCGTGCGCCTCCTGGTCACAACATCTTGTAGCGGCATGGCTGTCTGCTGCTGCATGCCTCTCCTGTGTCCCGGTGTCTGTCCCCTCTGCTCCGCTTCCCCCTTCTCCCCCCACCTCTTCCTAGGCCAAAGCAATCCATCACCAATGGTCAGTGCATGTAAACAGTGCCGCGCAGTCCTCAGTGATCAGCAGCTTTGGCCTGATCACCTCCTTGTCTGGTGCACGCTGCTCCTGGGAGTCTTTGTGTCCTCCGCTGCCCGCACCCAGCCATGGCCAGCGCCTACTGCAATAAGTGCAGGGACAGCCGCAGGGGAGAGAAGGAGGAGCAGCACCACGGCGTTGGGCGACGGCGTGTGGCTCAACACATGGCTGTCCGCCCACCCATCTGCAGCAGCCTGTCTGAGTCCCTGGCCCTGATGAAACACGTCACCCAGGCAGTCCCGGATCCTGGCCCCTAGCAGCAGGGCCAGCTGCTGCATCAGCAACCTGAAAGAGCTCACTATCAACAGGGAAAGGAGATCTGTCAGGGTGAGTGGCTGACGTCCTCACCTCCCACTCTCATCCTCCCTCTCTTTCTCTTTCATCCTCACCTCTCTCTCTCTCTCTTGTCCTCCCCTCTCTGTGGGCGGGATGTACTAACCTCTGCCGCCGTGTTAATTGCCGTTTTAGCTCCCCATCTGCTTTCTCTTCTCCCTCCTCATCACCGCCGCAACCACTGCAGAGTTCTATCGCCATTACGCTCGGTCTGTGCTGCACTGTGCTCCCCCTGGCCGTCTGCGGCCGTCCCCTTCCCTTCAGTGCTCAGTCGCCGCTCTGGCCAGTTCAGTGAGAGTGCGGGAGCTGGGGTGGCAGCAGGTGTATTGAACCCGGCTCCGACCATAGCTTTGCTGCTGCTCCTGGGCCGGGCTCGTTGATGGCCCCTTCCCCCGCTTTACAATGATGTAATCGTGGCTTTATATACTGTGCCCTGATGATGCGATTCTGCTATCATGCCCCTGCACTGCCCACATGGTTGCGTCATACCCCTCCCAACTGGCAGCCAAGAACTTGGTAAGTGTGTGATTTCTGGGCCCAGTAGCTCACCAGCAAAAAGTATCTATTTTTTAACCATTTCATCACCCCCACATCCACTGCATACAATGGGCTCTATGTACTAAGCCTTGGACAGAGATAAAGTGGATGGAGATAAAGTAACAGCCAATCAGCTCCTGTCATTTTTAAAACCCAGCCTATAATATGACAGTTAACAGCTGATTGGCTGGTACTTATCTCCGTCTACTTTATCTCTCTCCAAGGCTTAGTAAATAGACTCCAGTATTTGTAACGAGCCCCAGTGCTTTAGCCTACCAAACACCCACCACCACCACCAATTTTGTAACTAAACACTAAAGCATGAGAGGACATGGGCTGTTATCCGATGTCTCCACTGTACAGCTGGCCACACGCAGGCCCATCCTGCCTCTGGAGCTGTGACCCAGGATTATTGATCAATTTGACCTCACACTTGGATGGCCAAACCTGACATGGACCAGTAAAACAGCCCCATGAGGTTTCTGGAGGATCTATGGGGCCAATTCAGACCTGATCGCTCGCTAGCTGTTTTTTGCAGTCCTGCGTTCACAAAGTCGCCGTCCACTGGGGAGTACATTTTAGCTGTGCAAGTGTGCGAACGCATGTGCAGCCGAGCGGTACAAAAAGATTTTGTGCAGTTTCTGAGTAGCCCCGTAATTACTCAGCCGCTGCGATCACTTCAACCTGTCCGGGACCGGAATTCACGTCAGATACCCGCCCTGCAAACGCTTGGGAACGCCTGCGATCTTTCCAACCACTCCCAGAAAACGGTCAGTTGACACCCACAAATGCTTTCTTCCTGTCAATCTCCTTGCGATCACCCAAGCGAATGGATTCTTTGCACAAACCCATCACAGAGCAACGAACCGCTTTGTACCTGTGCGACGTGCCTGCACATTGCGGTGCATACGCATGCGCAGTTCTGACCTGATGGCAGCGCTGTAAAAAATGCTAGCGAGCGATCAGGACTGAATTAGGCTCCATAAACACTGTGTTATGTGCACATTAAGTGGTATAAATGAAAATGTATGGAACATGAGTAATTAACATGAATTAAAAACAAATCATCACATTATAATGAAGTCCAGTAAACATGACACGATGGGACTTGTAGTGCACCAAGGTCCTCCTAGATAGATCTGCACATGACATTCCACCATGCACTGGGCTCAGCCACCAAGCATCCCTGGAACTTGTTATAAAATGTTGCCAAGTATGACAGTCGCATATCAAAGTAAACTCTAAGTGTATCTACTATATAAAAGCGAAAATCCGTCCTTCTGTCTTTCTATACAAATCCACAGTTTACAAGCGACAATCATTAAATTTTACATACAAGCATATTAATACACGGCGGAGGCCAGTGCCGTAACTATGTAGGTGCGCTGTGTGCCTTGCACACAGCGCAGGATGACCTGGGGCGCAATCAGCCGGCCTCACAATCTACTCTCATGAGCTGTACTGCTAGCTCCACCTCCTCCCGCCCCAAAGCCGGAGCTAGCAGTACAGCTCATAAAGCCGTGAGTAATGCCCGCCCCCCGCCTCCGCGATGATCTCCGCCTCCTCCCCCAGCCAAGCACAGTGCAGCTGGAACGCTCAAGCAGCGGCGGATTGCTACGCCGGGATAGTTTACAGGTATGCTGAGGCTGAGCTCTGTTATCTCCATGGTGGCTGTGCTATCCCTCCCCCACCTTCCCCTCAACGCTGGCCTGATTCTTCTATGTACCGCTGCCACACTGGAGCCGCGGCTATGAGAAGTTGCTGGATGCCATAACTAGAGATGAGCGGGTTTGGTTTCTCTGAATCCGAACCCGCACGAACTTCATGTTTTTTTTCACGGGTCCGAGCGACTCGGATCTTCCCGCCTTGCTCGGTTAACCCGAGCGCGCCCGAACGTCATCATGACGCTGTCGGATTCTCGCGAGACTCGGATTCTATATAAGGAGCCGCGCGTCGCCGCCATTTTCACACGTGCATTGAGATTGATAGGGAGAGGACGTGGCTGGCGTCCTCTCCATTTAGATTAGGAGAGAGAGAGAGAGATTGACCTGAGGCTGATACTGTAGAAGAGAGTGCAGAGTTTAGTGACTGACCACAGTGACCACCAGCAGTGCAGTTGTTTTATTTAATATATCCGTTCTCTGCCTGAAAAAAACGGTACACACAGTGACTCAGTCACATACCATATCTGTGTGCACTGCTCAGCCCAGTGTGCTGCATGCCTGCATCATCTATGTATATATTATATATCTGACTGTGCTCAGCTCACACAGCTTATAATTGTGGGGGAGACTGGGGAGCACTGCAGTGCCAGTTATAGGTTATAGCAGGAGCCAGGAGTACATATTATATTAAAATTAAACACGGCACACTTTTGCTGCAGGAGTGCCACTGCCAGTGTGACTGACCAGTGACCTGACCACACTGACCACCAGTATAGTTAGTAGTATACTATATTGTGATTGCCTGAAAAAGTTAAACACTCGTCGTGTGACTTCACTTGTGTGGTGTTTTTTTTTTTATTCTATAAAAAACTCATTCTGCTGACAGACAGTGTCCAGCAGGTCCGTCATTATATAATATATATACCTGTCCGGCTGCAGTAGTGATATATATATATTTTTTATATCATTATTTATCATCCCGTCGCAGCAGACACAGTACGGTAGTTCACGGCTGTAGCTACCTCTGTTTCGGCACTCGGCAGTCCATCCATAATTGTATACCACCTACCCGTGGTTTTTTTTTCTTTCTTCTTTATACATACATACTACTACATCTCTTTATCAACCAGTCTATATTAGCAGCAGACACAGTACAGTACGGTAGTTCACGGCTGTGGCTACCTCTGTGTCGGCACTCGGCAGTCCGTCCATAATTGTACACCACCTAACCGTGGTTTTTTTTCCTTTCTTCTTCATACATACATACTACGACATCTCTTTATCAACCAGTCTATATTAGCAGCAGACACAGTACAGTACGGTAGTTCACGGCTGTGGCTACCTCTGTGTCGGCACTCGGCAGTCCGTCCATAATTGTATACCACCTAACCGTGGTTTTTTTTTCTTTCTTCTTTATACATACATACTACGACATCTCTTTATCAACCAGTCTATATTAGCAGCAGACACAGTACAGTACGGTAGTTCATGGCTGTGGCTACCTCTGTGTCGGCACTCGGCAGTCCGTCCATAATTGTATTCCACCTAACCGTGGTTTTTTTTTCTTTCTTCTTCATACATACATACTACGACATCTCTTTATCAACCAGTCTATATTAGCAGCAGACACAGTACAGTACGGTAGTTCACGGCTGTGGCTACCTCTGTGTCGGCACTCGGCAGTCCGTCCATAATTGTATACCACCTAACCGTGGTTTTTTTTTCTTTCTTCTTTATACATACATACTACGACATCTATTTATCAACCAGTCTATATTAGCAGCAGACACAGTACAGTACGGTAGTTCACGGCTGTGGCTACCTCTGTGTCGGCACTCGGCAGTCCGTCCATAATTGTATACCACCTACCCGTGTTTTTTTTTTCTTTCTTCTTTATACATACATACTACTACATCTCTTTATCAACCAGTCTATATTAGCAGCAGACACAGTACAGTACGGTAGTTCACGGCTGTGGCTACCTCTGTGTCGGCACTCGGCAGTCCGTCCATAATTGTATACCACCTAACCGTGATTTTTTTTCTTTCTTCTTTATACATACATACTACGACATCTCTTTATCAACCAGTCTATATTAGCAGCAGACACAGTACAGTACGGTAGTTCACGGCTGTGGCTACCTCTGTGTCGGCACTCGGCAGTCCGTCCATAATTGTATACCACCTACCCATGGTTTTTTTTTCTTTCTTCTTCATACATACATACTACGACATCTCTTTATCAACCAGTCTATATTAGCAGCAGACACAGTACAGTACGGTAGTTCACGGCTGTGGCTACCTCTGTGTCGGCACTCGGCAGTCCGTCCATAATTGTATACCACCTAACCGTGGTTTTTTTTTCTTTCTTCTTCATACATACATACTACGACATCTCTTTATCAACCAGTCTATATTAGCAGCAGACACAGTACAGTACGGTAGTTCACGGCTGTGGCTACCTCTGTGTCGGCACTCGGCAGTCCGTCCATAATTGTATACTAGTATCCATCCATCTCCATTGTTTACCTGAGGTGCCTTTTAGTTGTGCCTATTAAAATATGGAGAACAAAAATGTTGAGGTTCCAAAATTAGGGAAAGATCAAGATCCACTTCCACCTCGTGCTGAAGCTGCTGCCACTAGTCATGGCCGAGACGATGAAATGCCAGCAACGTAGTCTGCCAAGGCCGATGCCCAATGTCATAGTACAGAGCATGTCAAATCCAAAACACCAAATATCAGTAAAAAAAGGACTCCAAAACCTAAAATAAAATTGTCGGAGGAGAAGCGTAAACTTGCCAATATGCCATTTACCACACGGAGTGGCAAGGAACGGCTGAGGCCCTGGCCTATGTTCATGGCTAGTGGTTCAGCTTCACATGAGGATGGAAGCACTCAGCCTCTCGCTAGAAAAATGAAAAGACTCAAGCTGGCAAAAGCACAGCAAAGAACTGTGCTTTCTTCGAAATCCCAAATCCACAAGGAGAGTCCAATTGTGTCGGTTGCGATGCCTGACCTTCCCAACACTGGACGTGAAGAGCATGCGCCTTCCACCATTTGCACGCCCCCTGCAAGTGCTGGAAGGAGCACCCGCAGTCCAGTTCCTGATAGTCAGATTGAAGATGTCAGTGTTGAAGTACACCAGGATAAGGAGGATATGGGTGTTGCTGGCGCTGGGGAGGAAATTGACCAGGAGGATTCTGATGGTGAGGTGGTTTGTTTAAGTCAGGCCCCCGGGGAGACACCTGTTGTCGGTGGGAGGAATATGGCCGTTGACATGCCAGGTGAAAATACCAAAAAAATCAGCTCTTCGGTGTGGAGGTATTTCAACAGAAATGCGGACAACAGGTGTCAAGCCGTGTGTTCCCTTTGTCAAGCTGTAATAAGTAGGGGTAAGGACGTTAACCACCTCGGAACATCCTCCCTTATACGTCACCTGCAGCGCATTCATAATAAGACAGTGACAAGTTCAAAAACTTTGGGTGACAGCGGAAGCAGTCCACTGACCAGTAAATCCCTTCATCTTGTAACCAAGCTCACGCAAACCACCCCACCAACTCCCTCAGTGTCAATTTCCTCCTTCCCCAGGAATGCCAATAGTCCTGCAGGCCATGTCACTGGCAATTCTGACGATTCCTCTCCTGCCTGGGATTCCTCCGATGCATCCTTGCGTGTAACGCCTACTGCTGCTGGCGCTGCTGTTGTTGCTGCTGGGAGTCGATGGTCATCCCAGAGGGGAAGTCGTAAGCCCACTTGTACTACTTCCAGTAAGCAATTGACTGTTCAACAGTCCTTTGCGAGGAAGATGAAATATCACAGCAGTCATCCTGCTGCAAAGCGGATAACTGAGGCCTTGACAACTATGTTGGTGTTAGACGTGCGTCCGGTATCCGCCGTTAGTTCACAGGGAACTAGACAATTTATTGAGGCAGTGTGCCCCCGTTACCAAATACCATCTAGGTTCCACTTCTCTAGGCAGGCGATACCGAGAATGTACACGGATGTCAGAAAAAGACTCACCAGTGTCCTAAAAAATGCAGTTGTACCCAATGTCCACTTAACCACGGACATGTGGACAAGTGGAGCAGGGCAGGGTCAGGACTATATGACTGTGACAGCCCACTGGGTAGATGTATGGACTCCCGCCGCAAGAACAGCAGCGGCGGCACCAGTAGCAGCATCTCGCAAACGCCAACTCTTTCCTAGGCAGGCTACGCTTTGTATCACCGCTTTCCAGAATACGCACACAGCTGAAAACCTCTTACGGCAACTGAGGAAGATCATCGCGGAATGGCTTACCCCAATTGGACTCTCCTGTGGATTTGTGGCATCGGACAACGCCAGCAATATTGTGTGTGCATTAAATATGGGCAAATTCCAGCACGTCCCATGTTTTGCACATACCTTGAATTTGGTGGTGCAGAATTTTTTAAAAAACGACAGGGGCGTGCAAGAGATGCTGTCGGTGGCCAGAAAAATTGCGGGACACTTTCGGCGTACAGGCACCACGTACAGAAGACTGGAGCACCACCAAAAACTACTGAACCTGCCCTGCCATCATCTGAAGCAAGAAGTGGTAACGAGGTGGAATTCAACCCTCTATATGCTTCAGAGGTTGGAGGAGCAGCAAAAGGCCATTCAAGCCTATACAATTGAGCACGATATAGGAGGTGGAATGCACCTGTCTCAAGCGCAGTGGAGAATGATTTCAACGTTGTGCAAGGTTCTGATGCCCTTTGAACTTGCCACACGTGAAGTCAGTTCAGACACTGCCAGCCTGAGTCAGGTCATTCCCCTCATCAGGCTTTTGCAGAAGAAGCTGGAGACATTGAAGGAGGAGCTAACACGGAGCGATTCCGCTAGGCATGTGGGACTTGTGGATGGAGCCCTTAATTCGCTGACATCTGGTCCGGACTGAAGGACCTGACAACGATTACGGACATGTCGTCTACTGTCACTGCATATGATTCTCTCACCATTGAAAGAATGGTGGAGGATTATATGAGTGACCGCATCCAAGTAGGCACGTCACACAGTCCATACTTATACTGGCAGGAAAAAGAGGCAATTTGGAGGCCATTGCACAAACTGGCTTTATTCTACCTAAGTTGCCCTCCCACAAGTGTGTACTCCGAAAGAGTGTTTAGTGCCGCCGCTCACCTTGTCAGCAATCGGCGTACGAGGTTACATCCAGAAAATGTGGAGAAGATGATGTTCATTAAAATCAATTATAATCAATTCCTCCGCGGAGACATTGACCAGCAGCAATTGCCTCCACAAAGTACACAGGGAGCTGAGATGGTGGATTCCAGTGGGGACGAATTGATAATCTGTGAGGAGGGGGATGTACACGGTGATATATCGGAGGGTGATGATGAGGTGGACATCTTGCCTCTGTAGAGCCAGTTTGTGCAAGGAGAGATTAATTGCTTCTTTTTTGGGGGGGGTCCAAACCAACCCGTCATATCAGTCACAGTCGTGTGGCAGACCCTGTCACTGAAATGATGGGTTGGTTAAAGTGTGCATGTCCTGTTTTGTTTATACAACATAAGGGTGGGTGGGAGGGCCCAAGGACAATTCCATCTTGCACCTCTTTTTTCTTTTATTTTTCTTTGCGTCATGTGCTGTTTGGGGAGGGTTTTTTGGAAGGGACATCCTGCGTGACACTGCAGTGCCACTCCTAAATGGGCCCGGTGTTTGTGTCGGCCACTAGGGTCGCTAATCTTACTCACACAGTCAGCTACCTCATTGCGCCTCTTTTTTTCTTTGCGTCATGTGCTGATTGGGGAGGGTTTTTTGGAAGGGACATCCTGCGTGACACTGCAGTGCCACTCCTAAATGGGCCCGGTGTTTGTGTCGGCCACTAGGGTCGCTAATCTTACTCACACAGTCAGCTACCTCATTGCGCCTCTTTTTTTCTTTGCGTCATGTGCTGATTGGGGAGGGTTTTTTGGAAGGGACATCCTGCGTGACACTGCAGTGCCACTCCTAAATGGGCCCGGTGTTTGTGTCGGCCACTAGGGTCGCTAATCTTACTCACACAGTCAGCTACCTCATTGCGCCTCTTTTTTTCTTTGCGTCATGTGCTGATTGGGGAGGGTTTTTGGAAGGGACATCCTGCGTGACACTGCAGTGCCACTCCTAAATGGGCCCGGTGTTTGTGTCGGCCACTAGGGTCGCTAATCTTACTCACACAGTCAGCTACCTCATTGTGCCTCTTTTTTTCTTTGCGTCATGTGCTGATTGGGGAGGGTTTTTTGGAAGGGACATCCTGCGTGACACTGCAGTGCCACTCCTAAATGGGCCCGGTGTTTGTGTCGGCCACTAGGGTCGCTTATCTTACTCACACAGTCAGCTACCTCATTGCGCCTCTTTTTTTCTTTGCGTCATGTGCTGATTGGGGAGGGTTTTTTGGAAGGGACATCCTGCGTGACACTGCAGTGCCACTCCTAGATGGGCCAGGTGTTTGTGTCGGCCACTAGTGTCGCTTAGCTTAGTCATCCAGCGACCTTGGTGCAAATTTTAGGACTAAAAATAATATTGTGAGGTGTGAGGTATTCAGAATAGACTGAAAATGAGTGGAAATTATGGTTTTTGAGGTTAATAATAATATGGGATCAAAATGACCCCCAAATTCTATGATTTAAGCTGTTTTTTAGTGTTTTTTTAAAAAAACACCCGAATCCAAAACACACCCGAATCCGACAAAAAAAATTCGGTGAGGTTTTGCCAAAACGCGGTCGAACCCAAAACATGGCCGCGGAACCGAACCCAAAACCAAAACACAAAACCCGAAAAATTTCAGGCGCTCATCTCTAGCCATAACCCATACGCATTACGCAGCCAGTGCATTGAGAGGCCGCCAGCCCGGATATGTGTGATGCCGGGCCTCTCACTGCACTGGCTGCGTATGGGTTATGGCATCCAGCAACTTCTCATAGCCATGGCTCCAGTGAGTAATAGCTGCGGAAATAATGGCTGAGGACCAGCAGCTCTATACCTGCTGATGACCTCAGCTCGCCCGGACACAAGCAGGATCCTTGTAAGCGAGAGGGTGGCTGGCCACCATTGCTGGTGGGAGGATGCCCCTCTATTACTACCCTAGCTCTCTCCAACCCCACACTGACACACAGTCCCTATACACACACAGACACACACACACTGACAGACACACAGCCCCCTATACACACACTGACACACACTAACACACAGTCCCTATACACACACTGACACACACACTAACACACAGTCCCTATACACACACTGACACACTCACACTGACACGCAGTTCCTATACACACACTGACAGGCACACACACACACACACTGACACACAGCCCCCTGCACCCAGCCTCTCACTAGCATCTCACCCACTGCCCACTATACCCAGCACCACACCCACTGCCCCCTGTACCCTGCACCTCACACACTGTCCCCTGTACCCAGCACCACACACACTGCTCCATTTACCCTGCACCTCCCACACATTGCCCCCTGTACTCTGCACCAGTGCCGTAACCAGGTAGGTGCGCTGCCTGCCGTAACGTGTAAAAGGTGGACTCTGCCTGCCGTAATTTGTAAAAGGTGGACGCTATCTGCCGTAATGTATAAAAAGGGGACGCTGTCTGCCGTAATGTGTAAAAAAGGTGACACTGTCTGCCGTAATGTGTGAAAAGGGGATGCTGTCTGCAGTAATGTGAAAAAGGGGCACTACCTGGTGTAGTGGCGCTACTGTGCGGCGTAATTTGAATAATGGAGACTACTGTGCACCATTATATGAATTGGTATTATTTTGTGGCCACACCCCTTCCCCGCGAGACCACGCCCTTATATATTTTTGCGCGCACTACCGCCGGTCTACGTTAAGGGGGGGGGGGTGCCAATGCCGTTTCTTGCACACAGCGCTAAAATGTCTAGTTACGGCACTGGCGGAGGCAACTAAAACAATTATAAATACCTAGCACCCCTAGAGGGGCAGACAGCAGCACAGAGTATATCAGGAGACAGCATAACTCCGGAATTGCTGGAGCAATGTACTCAAAACTTGGTACACATATGCCTTACAATCTGGGAACAAACACTGTGGGAGGAAGACACCCCTAGCATCCCTAGGGGTGAGGCAGCAGCACTGAGTATTTCTGCAGACAGCATAACTCTGGAATGCCTACAGCAATTTACTACAAACTTGGTACACATATGACTTTCACTGTGGAAACAAACACTGTGGGGGTCAGACACCCCTAGCACCCCTAGGGGTAGGACAGCAGCATAGAGTATATCAGCAGACAGCATAATGTGGAAGGCCTGGAGCAATTTACACCGAACTTGGTACACATCTGATTTACAATCTGCAAACAAACTCTGTGGGGGTTAAGGTGGGTACACACTAGTAGATATATCTGCAGATCAATTGATCTGCAGATATATCTATGGTCGGATCGGGCAGTGTGCTGTGCATACACACTGCCCGATCTGTCGGGGACTGACGTCATGAACTGGGCGGGCGTGTACACACGCCCGCCCAGTTCAGCTGTCAATCACCGCCGGCCGCCGCAGCATGTGTACGGGCGGTCGGCCGACCGCCCCGTACACACACAGCAACGCGCCAATATATCGGTAGATATATTGGCCGTCAGCTGTGCTGCGCAGCCGACGCGATACGTCTGTGAACGACGGAGTTCACAGACGTAACGGCCACACAGACTTGCCGACGGTCCCGCGATATATCGGCCGTTCAAGAGAACGGCCGATATATCGACCAGTGTGTACGGGCCCTTAGACACCTCTAGGGGTGGGACAGCAACACAGAGTATGTCAGGCGACAGCATAACTCCAGAATGCCTGGACCAATTTACAACAAACTTGGTTCACATATGACTTGCAAGCTGGGAACAAACACTGTGGGGGTAAGACACCCCTAGCACCCCTAGGGGTGAGGCAGCAGCACAGGAGGTTTCAGCAGTCAGCATAATTCTGGAATGCCTGGAGCAATTTACACCAAACTTGCTACACATATGACTTATACTCTGGGAACAAACACTGTGAGGGCAACACATCACTAGCCACCCTAGAGGTGGGCGAGCAGCACACACTATATCAGGACATGCATGATATCTCGGTGATGACAGGGCTGCATGTGACAGGGCCAGTGACATCATGTGAGGAGGGGAATGGAGGTAGCATGAACCCACACACTGACAGTTATATAGTGGGGACAGCAGGGTCCCTTGGGGGACCAAAAAGGGGTGCGGCCACTACACAAAGTGCATCAGGGAAGCAAGATATGCCTATATACTAGATCTCCAATCAACGTAAATTAACAAACTATCATTCTAATTTACCATCCTCATCCCGTACCAAAACACGGGTATTCAGCTATCTACAATGTTATTTATACTGTGTGTTTAATATTTACATTTATTTTTGTAAACAGACATTCTTAAAATCCGGGGCAACGCCAGGTACTCCAGCTAGTATATACTAAATCATCTGTCACAGTAGCAATATTCTGAGCATATTGGAAGTCTCACAACAGAACATTTATAGATGGATTTAAAGATCATACATGTTAACATTCAACAATATGCTATGTCGGCATTAGAGATGAGCGCCTGAAATTTTTCGGGTTTTGTGTTTTGGTTTTGGGTTCGGTTCCGCGGCCGTGTTTTGGGTTCGACCGCGTTTTGGCAAAACCTCACCGAATTTTTTTTGTCGGATTCGGGTGTGTTTTGGATTCGGGTGTTTTTTTCAAAAAACCCTAAAAAACAGCTTAAATCATAGAATTTGGGGGTCATTTTGATCCCAAAGTATTATTAACCTCAAAAACCATAATTTCCACTCATTTTCAGTCTATTCTGAATACCTCACACCTCACAATATTATTTTTAGTCCTAAAATTTGCACCGAGGTCGCTGTGTGAGTAAGATAAGCGACCCTAGTGGCCGACACAAACACCGGGCCCATCTAGGAGTGGCACTGCAGTGTCACGCAGGATGTCCCTTCCAAAAAACCCTCCCCAAACAGCACATGACGCAAAGAAAAAAAGAGGCGCAATGAGGTAGCTGACTGTGTGAGTAAGATAAGTAACCCTAGTGGCCGACACAAACACCGGGCCCATCTAGGAGTGGCACTGCAGTGTCACGCAGGATGTCCCTTCCAAAAAAGCCTCCCCAAACAGCACATGACGCAAAGAAAAAAAGAGGCGCAATGAGGTAGCTGACTGTGTGAGTAAGATAAGCGACCCTAGTGGCCGACACAAACACCGGGCCCATCTAGGAGTGTCACTGCAGTGTCACGCAGGATGTCCCTTCCAAAAAACCCTCCCCAAACAGCACATGACGCAAAGAAAAAAAGAGGCGCAATGAGGTAGCTGACTGTGTGAGTAAGATAAGCGACCCTAGTGGCCGACACAAACACCGGGCCCATCTAGGAGTGGCACTGCAGTGTCACGCAGGATGTCCCTTCCAAAAAACCCTCCCCAAACAGCACATGACGCAAAGAAAAAAAGAGGCGCAATGAGGTAGCTGACTGTGTGAGTAAGATAAGCGACCCTAGTGGCCGACACAAACACCGGGCCCATCTAGGAGTGGCACTGCAGTGTCACGCAGGATGGCCCTTCCAAAAAACCCTCCCCAAACAGCACATGACGCAAAGAAAAAAAGAGGCGCAATGAGGTAGCTGACTGTGTGAGTAAGATAAGCGACCCTAGTGGCCGACACAAACACCGGGCCCATCTAGGAGTGGCACCGCAGTGTCACGCAGGATGTCCCTTCCAAAAAACCCTCCCCAAACAGCACATGACGCAAAGAAAAAAGAGGCGCAATGAGGTAGCTGACTGTGTGAGTAAGATAAGCGACCCTAGTGGCCGACACAAACACCGGGCCCATCTAGGAGTGGCACTGCAGTGTCACGCAGGATGGCCCTTCCAAAAAACCCTCCCCAAACAGCACATGACGCAAAGAAAAATAAAAGAAAAAAGAGGTGCAAGATGGAATTGTCCTTGGGCCCTCCCACCCACCCTTATGTTGTATAAACAGGACATGCACACTTTAACCAACCCATCATTTCAGTGACAGGGTCTGCCACACGACTGTGACTGATATGACGGGTTGGTTTGGACCCCCCCCAAAAAAGAAGCAATTAATCTCTCCTTGCACAAACTGGCTCTACAGAGGCAAGATGTCCACCTCATCATCATCCTCCGATATATCACCGTGTACATCCCCCTCCTCACAGATTATCAATTCGTCCCCACTGGAATCCACCATCTCAGCTCCCTGTGTACTTTGTGGAGGCAATTGCTGCTGGTCAATGTCTCCGCGGAGGAATTGATTATAATTCATTTTAATGAACATCATCTTCTCCACATTTTCTGGATGTAACCTCGTACGCCGATTGCTGACAAGGTGAGCGGCGGCACTAAACACTCTTTCGGAGTACACACTTGTGGGAGGGCAACTTAGGTAGAATAAAGTCAGTTTGTGCAAGGGCCTCCAAATTGCCTCTTTTTCCTGCCAGTATAAGTACGGACTGTGTGACGTGCCTACTTGGATGCGGTCACTCATATAATCCTCCACCATTCTTTCAATGTTGAGAGAATCATATGCAGTGACAGTAGACGACATGTCCGTAATCGTTGTCAGGTCCTTCAGTCCGGACCAGATGTCAGCATCAGCAGTCGCTCCAGACTGCCCTGCATCACCGCCAGCGGGTGGGCTCGGAATTCTGAGCCTTTTCCTCGCACCCCCAGTTGCGGGAGAATGTGAAGGAGGAGATGTTGACAGGTCGCGTTCCGCTTGACTTGACAATTTTCTCACCAGCAGGTCTTTCAACCCCAGCAGACTTGTGTCTGCCGGAAAGAGAGATCCAAGGTAGGCTTTAAATCTAGGATCGAGCACGGTGGCCAAAATGTAGTGCTCTGATTTCAACAGATTGACCACCCGTGAATCCTTGTTAAGCGAATTAAGGGCTCCATCCACAAGTCCCACATGCCTAGCGGAATCGCTCCGTGTTAGCTCCTCCTTCAATGTCTCCAGCTTCTTCTGCAAAAGCCTGATGAGGGGAATGACCTGACTCAGGCTGGCAGTGTCTGAACTGACTTCACGTGTGGCAAGTTCAAAGGGCATCAGAACCTTGCACAACGTTGAAATCATTCTCCACTGCGCTTGAGACAGGTGCATTCCACCTCCTATATCGTGCTCAATTGTATAGGCTTGAATGGCCTTTTGCTGCTCCTCCAACCTCTGAAGCATATAGAGGGTTGAATTCCACCTCGTTACCACTTCTTGCTTCAGATGATGGCAGGGCAGGTTCAGTAGTTTTTGGTGGTGCTCCAGTCTTCTGTACGTGGTGCCTGTACGCCGAAAGTGTCCCGCAATTCTTCTGGCCACCGACAGCATCTCTTGCACGCCCCTGTCGTTTTTTAAAAAATTCTGCACCACCAAATTCAAGGTATGTGCAAAACATGGGACGTGCTGGAATTTGCCCATATTTAATGCACACACAATATTGCTGGCGTTGTCCGATGCCACAAATCCACAGGAGAGTCCAATTGGGGTAAGCCATTCCGCGATGATCTTCCTCAGTTGCCGTAAGAGGTTTTCAGCTGTGTGCGTATTCTGGAAAGCGGTGATATAAAGCGTAGCCTGCCTAGGAAAGAGTTGGCGTTTGCGAGATGCTGCTACTGGTGCCGCCGCTGCTGTTCTTGCGGCGGGAGTCCATACATCTACCCAGTGGGCTGTCACAGTCATATAGTCCTGACCCTGCCCTGCTCCACTTGTCCACATGTCCGTGGTTAAGTGGACATTGGGTCCAGCTGCATTTTTTAGGACACTGTGAGTCTTTTTCTGAGGTCCGTGTACATTTTCGGTATCGCCTGCCTAGAGAAGTGGAACCTAGATGGTATTTGGTAACGGGGGCACACTGCCTCAATAAATTGTCTAGTTCCCTGTGAACTAACGGCGGATACCGGACGCACGTCTAACACCAACATAGTTGTCAAGGCCTCAGTTATCCGCTTTGCAGCAGGATGACTGCTGTGATATTTCATCTTCCTCGCAAAGGACTGTTGAACAGTCAATTGCTTACTGGAAGTAGTACAAGTGGGCTTACGACTTCCCCTCTGGGATGACCATCGACTCCCAGCAGCAACAACAGCAGCGCCAGCAGCAGTAGGCGTTACACGCAAGGATGCATCAGAGGAATCCCAGGCAGGAGAGGACTCGTCAGAATTGCCAGTGACATGGCCTGCAGGACTATTGGCATTCCTGGGGAAGGAGGAAATTGACACTGAGGGAGTTGGTGGGGTGGTTTGCGTGAGCTTGGTTACAAGAGGAAGGGATTTACTGGTCAGTGGACTGCTTCCGCTGTCACCCAAAGTTTTTGAACTTGTCACTGACTTATTATGAATGCGCTGCAGGTGACGTATAAGGGAGGATGTTCCGAGGTGGTTAACGTCCTTACCCCTACTTATTACAGCTTGACAAAGGGAACACACGGCTTGACACCTGTTGTCCGCATTTCTGTTGAAATAGTTCCACACCGAAGAGCTGATTTTTTTGGTATTTTCACCAGGCATGTCAACGGCCATATTCCTCCCACGGACAACAGGTGTCTCCCCGGGTGCCTGACTTAAACAAACCACCTCACCATCAGAATCCTCCTGGTCAATTTCCTCCCCAGCGCCAGCAACACCCATATCCTCCTCATCCTGGTGTACTTCAACACTGACATCTTCAATCTGACTATCAGGAACTGGACTGCGGGTGCTCCTTCCAGCACTTGCAGGGGGCGTGCAAATGGTGGAAGGCGCATGCTCTTCACGTCCAGTGTTGGGAAGGTCAGGCATCGCAACCGACACAATTGGACTCTCCTTGTGGATTTGGGATTTCGAAGAACGCACAGTTCTTTGCGGTGCTACTGCTTTTGCCAGCTTGAGTCTTTTCATTTTTCTAGCGAGAGGCTGAGTGCCTCCATCCTCATGTGAAGCTGAACCACTAGCCATGAACATAGGCCAGGGCCTCAGCCGTTCCTTGCCACTCCGTGTGGTAAATGGCATATTGGCAAGTTTACGCTTCTCCTCCGACAATTTTATTTTAGGTTTTGGAGTCCTTTTTTTACTGATATTTGGTGTTTTGGATTTGACATGCTCTGTACTATGACATTGGGCATCGGCCTTGGCAGACGACGTTGCTGGCATTTCATCGTCTCGGCCATGACTAGTGGCAGCAGCTTCAGCACGAGGTGGAAGTGGATCTTGATCTTTCCCTAATTTTGGAACCTCAACACTTTTGTTCTCCATATTTTAATAGGCACAACTAAAAGGCACCTCAGGTAAACAATGGAGATGGATGGATACTAGTATACAATTATGAATGGACTGCCGAGTGCCGACACAGAGGTAGCTACAGCCGTGGACTACCGTACTGTACTGTGTCTGCTGCTAATATAGACTGGATGATAATGAGATGTAGTATGTATGTATAAAGAAGAAAGAAAAAAAAACCCACGGGTAGGTGGTATACAATTATGGATGGACTGCCGAGTGCCGACACAGAGGAAGCTACAGCCGTGGACTACCGTACTGTACTGTGTCTGCTGCTAATATAGACTGGTTGATAATGAGATGTAGTATGTATAAAGAAGAAAGAAAAAAAAACCACGGGTAGGTGGTATACAATTATGGATGGACTGCCAAGTGCCGACACAGAGGTAGCTACAGCCGTGGACTACCGTACTGTACTGTGTCTGCTGCTAATATAGACTGGATGATAATGAGATGTAGTATGTATGTATAAAGAAGAAAGAAAAAAAAACCACGGGTAGGTGGTATACAATTATGGACGGACTGCCGAGTGCCGACACAGAGGTAGCTACAGCCGTGGACTACCGTACTGTACTGTGTCTGCTGCTAATATAGACTGGTTGATAATGAGATGTAGTATGTATGTATAAAGAAGAAAGAAAAAAAAACCACGGGTAGGTGGTATACAATTATGGATGGACTGCCGAGTGCCGACACAGAGGTAGCTACAGCCGTGGACTACCGTACTGTACTGTGTCTGCTGCTAATATAGACTGGATGATAATGAGATGTAGTATGTATAAAGAAGAAAGAAAAAAAAAACCACGGGTAGGTGGTATACAATTATGGATGGACTGCCGAGTGCCGACACAGAGGTAGCTACAGCCGTGGACTACCGTACTGTACTGTGTCTGCTGCTAATATAGACTGGATGATAATGAGATGTAGTATGTATGTATAAAGAAGAAAGAAAAAAAAACCACGGGTAGGTGGTATACAATTATGGATGGACTGCCGAGTGCCGACACAGAGGTAGCTACAGCCGTGGACTACCGTACTGTACTGTGTCTGCTGCTAATATAGACTGGTTGATAATGAGATGTAGTATGTATAAAGAAGAAAGAAAAAAAAACCACGGGTAGGTGGTATACAATTATGGATGGACTGCCAAGTGCCGACACAGAGGTAGCTACAGCCGTGGACTACCGTACTGTACTGTGTCTGCTGCTAATATAGACTGGATGATAATGAGATGTAGTATGTATGTATAAAGAAGAAAGAAAAAAAAACCACGGGTAGGTGGTATACAATTATGGACGGACTGCCGAGTGCCGACACAGAGGTAGCTACAGCCGTGGACTACCGTACTGTACTGTGTCTGCTGCTAATATAGACTGGATGATAATGAGATGTAGTATGTATAAAGAAGAAAGAAAAAAAAAACCACGGGTAGGTGGTATACAATTATGGATGGACTGCCGAGTGCCGACACAGAGGTAGCTACAGCCGTGGACTACCGTACTGTACTGTGTCTGCTGCTAATATAGACTGGTTGATAATGAGATGTAGTATGTATGTATGAAGAAGAAAGAAAAAAAAACCACGGGTAGGTGGTATACAATTATGGACGGACTGCCGAGTGCCGACACAGAGGTAGCTACAGCCGTGGACTACCGTACTGTACTGTGTCTGCTGCTAATATAGACTGGATGATAATGAGATGTAGTATGTATAAAGAAGAAAGAAAAAAAAAACCACGGGTAGGTGGTATACAATTATGGATGGACTGCCGAGTGCCGACACAGAGGTAGCTACAGCCGTGGACTAGCGTACTGTACTGTGTCTGCTGCTAATATAGACTGGATGATAATGAGATGTAGTATGTATAAAGAAGAAAGAAAAAAAAAACCACGGGTAGGTGGTATACAATTATGGATGGACTGCCGAGTGCCGACACAGAGGTAGCTACAGCCGTGAACTACCGTACTGTGTCTGCTGCGACTGGATGATAAATAATGGTATAAAAAATATATATATCACTACTGCAGCCGGACAGGTATATATTATATAATGACGGACCTGCTGGAAACTGTCTGTCAGCAGAATGAGTTTTTTATAGAATAAAAAAAAAACACCACACAAGCCACACGACGAGTGTTTAACTTTTTCAGGCAATCACAATATAGTATACTATACTGGTGGTCAGTGTGGTCAGGTCACTGGTCAGTCACACTGGCAGTGGCACTCCTGCCTGCAGCAAAAGTGTGCACTGTTTAATTTTAATAATATGTATGTACTCCTGGCTCCTGCTATAACCTATAACTGCTCCCCAGTCTCCCCCACAATTAAGCTGTGTGAGCACAGTCAGATATTATACATAGATGATGCAGCACACTGGGCTGAGCACAGATATGGTATGTGACTGAGTCACTGTGTATCGTTTTTTTCAGGCAGAGAACGGATTATATTAAATAAAACTGCACTGGTGGTCACTGGTCAGTGGTCAGTCACTAGTAAACTCTGCACTCTCTAGTACTCCTAAGCTCCAGTAAATCAAGTGTCTCTGTCTCAATCTCACTCTCTCTCTTCTAATCTAAATGGAGAGGACGCCAGCCACGTCCTCTCCCTATCAATCTCAATGCACGTGTGAAAATGGCGGCGACGCGCGGCTCCTTATATAGAATCCGAGTCTCGCGATAGAATCCGAGCCTCGCGAGAATCCGACAGCGTCATGATGACGTTCGGGCGCGCTCGGGTTAACCGAGCAAGGCGGGAAGATCCGAGTCGCTCGGACCCGTGTAAAAAAACATGAAGTTCGGGCGGGTTCGGATTCCGAGGAACCGAACCCGCTCATCTCTAGTCGGCATGCCCTCTTATGGAGTCTATGTAAGTCATTAGCAAAACCAAATGCTCTGTCTACATACAGTACAGCGCGGGCACAAGGTCGTCATGCAATAAGTGATATGCCGGCCAGACTCTTATACCTAAGTTTCCTTTTGATGCTTGTTCCAAATAATGTATCACTAACAATGGCATTACTGTGAAGTGAAGAAGAGATGATTAGGATGGTCACCTGTAACACACACGCAATGTTTCTGTGACATGGAAAAACAATGGAAGAAATGTTATGGAGTCACCTTCATTGTTGTCCTAGTTGATAGGAAAACCAGAAGAATAGCTTTGGGTGGAGTGTCATGAGATGAAATGAAAACCAGGTTCCGTTCTCAGCAGTCCGGCTGTCGGTACAATGGTGCCACGTGGTGCCACAGGGCACAGCCACGCTCACTGTCCACTCAACCTCTTTCCAACATGTCCAGCAGGTGTGAACAAGTCGAGTGGATGTCATTACCTATTCCCTGTGAACGTCACCTAGCGGGCCCGCCTTACAGTTTTATATATGCTGGTATTGAATAATACATTTCTAGTGCGCCACAAAAAAGACAACTCTTATTTCTTCTCCTCTTTATACGCTCATGGGTTACACAGGTTCTGTGGCTGATTAAACCAGGTGAAATGCAGACTTGAGGTCAGCCAGCCACAGAAACTGTATAATTTGTGAGTTTCGTGGTTTAATGGTATAGTATAGTTAGTACAGCTCTCTCTCTCTCTAATATATATATATATATATATATATATATATATTTAAACACACACACACATAACGGAAAATGATTAATTCAGCCACTTAGATAAAGAGCTTTATTTCCTTATAAAATACAAGAGATGATTTAGTCTAGAAATTCCTGTCACTTATATTTTCCCCTTACCTATATATTGAGGCACTCTGTACAACATTGCCTTATACTTCATTTTCTACACTAGTCTAATTTTTTTAAACTAGAAACTCATGTCTATCCAATTGTAATTGATGTAGAAAATGTATATATAAAGGGCCCTATACAAGAGAGAGATGAGTGCTGAGTGAACCGCTCAGCACACATCTCTCCCGCCGCACAGCACAGCGTGCTAGATTGGCCTGCATGCAGGTGCAATCTAGCACCGGCGATAGCGATGTGCGGGGCTGTGCATCACTATCGCTGAGGGGGGTACACACGAGTGATCTGTGCTTAAAATCTACGCAATCTAATCAGATTGCTTAGATTTTAATCATGAATCTCTCCGTGAGTACCCCCCTTAAGATAGCTGTAACTCTGTAGCTTTGCTGCTGGTTACTGTGACATTACACCTAGCCCGTGACATCACAATGCTTATTCCTGTAACATTCTATCTACAGCTGCTGACGTTTCCAGTTTCCATGCAGGAAGACAGGTAGGAGGAGGTAAGTCCTACATAGAAGAGTATGATGGAGAGGGGTAAAGAAGACAGAGTGCAGTATAGTCAGCTGAAAGGCAAGACAAGATAGACAGAACAGGGAATACAGGTACAAGGACCTATAAATAGGAGAAGCGCAGGAAGGAACGACATATTTAGGAATACAAAATGTAGCGTTACAGGAATAAAGAGGGCAGTATGGAGGATAAGCACACATACAGGGGATGCAGATAACCTGGGTCTCTATGAGGCAGGATCGTGGCTCTGGGATGAAAAAGTTGATAAAATAGATAAATGGGATATTGATAACTTTGAAAGTATCATGTTTGGTTTAATTAAAATTGGGAAACTGATTGACTCATGGACATTTTATTGTACTTAAACTAGTACTATGCTTAATGATAGTCTTTTGTGTTTTTTAGATCATCTGGCAAAGAGATTTGCAGAGTGTCGGGTGACCGGCAAAGAGATCTGCAAAGTGTCAGTTGAAGATGACGGGAGGGGTCGCAGAGGTAGCAACGACTGGAGTATAACATGCAGGAGGTAAGTTACCATACTCTCTCTGAACATGTTACATCTGCCCCCCCTGCAGTGCACATGGTTTTGTAAATTAGAGAACAAATTTGCTGCTTTGATCAGGTCTGAATTAGGCCCAGTGTATGATACTAGCATGGTGTTAGCACTAGTGAAGATAAAACCTGGAGCAGATAACTCGGGTCTCTATGAGATAGGATCTTGGGGTTTGGATAAAAGTTCATAAAACAGATAAATTGCAAATGAATAAAAATGAAAGTACGTAACAAAATGTAGTATAATTTTACACATAGTATGTCTAACCAGGAAATTCTGGTTATTTAGATCATCATTTTGCAAAGTTCTGGCAAAAGAGATTTGCAGAGTGTCGGGAGACCGGCAAAGAGATCTGCAAAGTGTCAGTTGAAGACGACGGGAGGGGTCGCAGAGGAATTAGTGACTGGAGAATAGCATGCAGGAGGTGAGTTACCATACTTGTGTAATTGTGTGTGTGGTGGGGGGTATTGAGAGCACAGTAAAAAACATAGGGTCTATGGTGGGGGAGAGCGGACAATACAAAACATGCAGAAGGGGGTCAACTTGGTATAGCACATATGTCACGTCTGGTAGGGTTTGAGGATCCGGCAGCTGAGATTTGCCCGAAGAGGTAGCAGGCTATGAATGAACCAGATTAGGGGGCTGGATATAGTTCCTTCGCATGGGACACGGAGCAATGAAGAACGTAGGCGGGGTTTGAGAGTCAATGGAAAGTATTTATTATGTACAGGGCTGAGGTAGGGAACTGAGGCTGAAGCACAATGGTTAAAGACGTGGCTGGAGGTGAAGAACTGCGGACTGTGATTTGAAAGACGAGACTGTAGATGATGAACTGTGGAACTGTGGATGGTAGTGTGATACCCTGAAACTGCAGCCCACATCAACTGTGGCACCACAGGTGCCAGCATGACTTTAATAAAAGTAAAATGTTTGCTGGAGTTGCATAAGCACTGTGCCAGCAGCCTACAGCTTGCAGCACAGAAGGAGTTAACAGCACAGCTCATAGCAATACAGATCAGTCTGCAAAATGCAAAGTGCATGACTCACCCATTTGCAAACTAAGAGCGGGAAATCCCAGATAGAATGTGGTCCTGGGAATGCAAAGTTATAAAAGGGTTGTCCTGCAGCAGCCTGCAGAAGAGTGAGCTGAGGAGAGTGAGCAGGCAGTGAGGAGACTGAGAGAACAGTGAGCTGAGGTGATCGGGGCAGAGGCGGGAAGACGGAGAGAGAGAGGACCACGGTGTGAGGGGAACGTAGAGAGCGCGCCCACCCGCCAGACTCGCTGCTGCCTGCCACGGCCGGAGCAAAGGAACAACACCGCCGCGTGTACAAGAGAGGGAGGTGGCTCAGGTCACAGAGGCTTCCTGATACCTGCCCAACATCAAAGACGCCACGGCACAAGGGCTCGAGATACGGAAGGGGGGAGATCGCGTGGGAAGAGAATTCCCCTAACAACAGTCATACGGGAGAGGCTGCAGTGACTGGGAGCACGGCTGCAGACAGCAGGAGCACCGAATATACCGCAGGTACTCTCACTTATCCCCAATATCCCAGCTATCCGGGTTACAGGAACCCCAAGTACAGAAGTACTGTACCTGGGTCTTCATAGATGTTTCCATGTAAAGTAGAGGGTTATCATTAACTGCCGCCTGTCAGAAAAGGGGGACGCCCCTAACCCTAAACAGCTCCGTCAAAGACTCTCCCTATGTAATAGCGCCTCCTAACGGGTCCATGTTATGACCTTCACACTTATACCGCACCCGGTTGTTACAGCACAGTTCAACAAAAAGGTAACAGGACTGTGCAAACCCCTGTTCTTACTGTGCAAACCCCTGTTCTTACTGTGCAAGCCAGAACTGGTCTGTTTACTAGTTTATATCACTGGATGATAATTGACTTACCTTTCTGTGGATACAAATGCGGTTGGTACCGTGAATCATTACTGCTGTTCTGTATTATGGAGAAAGTGGTTTTGCATGCCTGTTTACAACTGTTTACCTTGCGTCCACTGACGCCTCCTTAGAAGTCCTCTGTTTCAGTATAAGCAGTCTATTAGAGAGACATTGGCCGCAAATGCCTCTGGGGCGCAGGAACTGAACGTTACGGTCCAGCATATAACGCCCCCCTCGTGGACAGTTTAGGGATGGCTCCCGCGTTACTGCCAGGACATACTTTACCCTAATAGGACATTATCCTCCAAATGATTGGTAGTACGGGTGAAGTATTTGATTGTTTGATTTGGTCAAAGTTATACCTTCGAGGTGTTAAAACTGTGAATGTTGTTATAAGACAGGGAAAGACTCAGGTTATTGTAATAATGTTCAACCTATGCAACTGTGTTTAATGAAAATTGAGTTACAGCGGTGACTGATATCGTCAGTGCAATAAATGGTTGTCACCGTCTCCATGTGTCGTGGTCCTTGAGCACATTGGGTTTGGGTTGCCCTTCCGGGGTTCTCCTGGTCCTTCTGCCCCAGCCTTACAGGTGAGGAGAAGAATAGACGCTGGCCAAGACATCGTTGAAGAGTGGATACGGCCGATTACGAGACGACAGAGTTTCAGGTACGAACCCTTTTATAGAGATATTACACTTGGCGTCCGCGTACAGGATCGTTTCAAGATGTCGAACCCAGATGTTCCGGAGTCGTCCTCGGCACAGGGACAACCACCAGCGGCACCCGGAAATCCGACAGGGACAACGGCATCACCGATCACCATGCCATATTACTTTGGGGCCTCATGGTTGCCGACATATGCAGGAAAACAAGTCCCTGGCTCAAGTACTTTCAAGGCATTCAAAGACAAAATGCTCTCCATGTTCCACCTATATACGCTCACGGAAGAACAAAAAGTAGAGATCCTGAAGGGACAATTAACCGGCCCAGCACTGAGGGAGGTAGAAGCATGGGAGGATACGGAGAAGAAGAGTGCAGATGGTATACTCCAGAAATTAAGGAACATATTTGAATGCAGAACGGTAGCAGAACTAAAGTGCCGTCTGTACGCAAGAAAGCAACGACCAGGCGAATCTCTACGGGAGTTTGCACTAGGCCTACAGGAAGCCTTGAGAGCTGTACGAACACTAGATCCACTGGATGCCGGACTGACCGATGACACCCTAATTAATTTATTTATGGAAGGAGCACAAGGTGAAGCAATTCGGTCACAATTACGAATGTGGAAACGCCAAAAACCGGACAGTTCCTTCTCTGCATTTAAAGAAGATGTTCTACAGATCTTAGGAATGAATCAGGGCAACGAGGCTGAAGACGACGAGACACCAAGGAAAGTGGACGAAGAAAGCCTCCAGAGCATCCCTTCGTACAAGAATGTAGACACCACTACCCGAGCGGGGGCAGTCCTTCAGCAGGCACAGGCCCCAACAGGGCCAGACCCTATCGAAACCCTTAACCGACAGATGTCAGAAATGACGCTCAGCCTGTCTCGGATGAGCCAGAAGCTGGAAGAACTCGGCAAAGAACCAAGTGGAAGCCGACGCAGAGAAGGGCGTCAAGAACGCAGTGGAAGACGCCACCCTCGATGGGAGGTCACGAGGGAGTCAGGCCGAAGGCCTACCGATCGGTTTGACCCACAGGGTCGACCGATTTGTAGGGGATGTCACCAGAGCGGATACATCGAACGGAACTGCCCACTTGACCCTTTAAACGGGGGGACCCCGAGGCAAGGGACCGACCCTCGGGAGGAGAACCACTGACAGGTCCGCCATCGTGGGACTGGTGGCCACAGTATGTAGGAGAGTGCCCTCACCTGAACATCCGCATCAATGGGATCGAGATACCAGCTCTCTTGGATACGGGCTCACAAGTCTCTACAATCCGATTCACGGAGTTCCTCCAACACTGGGACGAAGCTACCATTGTGTCCCCACCCACTACATGGCTCCACTTGCTAGCCAGCAATGGACAACCCATCGCCTTCCAAGGCTACTGGGAAGCCGACGTGGAAGTAGGAAACGCCGCCCTGACCCGCCAAGGATACCTCATCACCACGGCGCCCAACGCACACTTGCCACCCGTGATCCTAGGCATGAACATTCTGCAAAACTGTCCAGAGGAACTAGTAGAAGCCCTGTGACACGAGATGAAGACCGCGACCCCTAAGGAGCGAAAGGCCCTGCAACAGACCGTCAAAGTACTAGAGGGCCGAAGGAAATTCATTAATGGTCAGGGTGAGATTGGAAAAGCCCGAATCACCGACCGCCAACCTGTTCTGTTGAAACCGAATTCGGAGCAAGTGGTGTGGTGCAAAACGAGAATTGGTCCGGGGGGAAGAAACTACGAGGCTCTGGTGGAACCCTGTGACCAGGACGGACAACAGCCGTTCGCTGTGGCGAGGACACTAGCCAAGGTGGTACACGGGAGGGTACCAGTCCGTCTTCTGAACCCACACTCGTATGCCATCAGACTCTACAAGTATTGTCCAGTGGCGAAGGTCAGTTGAATCGACTTCCAAGACATCGTGAAACAGGGGGTAACCATGGCTCAATCAGGAGCGGCAGACGGCGAAAAGTCGGCGGCTGAGGAAGAACCCCCATGGTGGGCCGAGATCCAGATTGGCGATGTTGACACCCCCACTGACCAAAGAGATGGAATATTACAGCTGGTGCGACGCAACGTTGCTGCATTCAGCCAACACCCTTCAGATTTTGGTCAAGCGGATGAAGTGTATCATCACATTCCCACCGGGACAACCCCTCCTATCAAGGAACGCCACCGACCCCTCCCCCCAACTATGTACCAGCCAGTGAGGAACATGATTGCGGAAATGAAAGAGGCTGGAGTCATCCGTGAAAGCCACAGCCCATGGGCCGCTCCACTGGTGATAGTGAAGAAGAAGGACGGTAGCCTGCGCTTCTGCGTAGATTATCGCAGGCTCAATGCTGCAACCCACAAGGACGCCTATCCGCTTCCCCGAATCGAAGAATCTCTGACAGCCTTGAAGACAGCGGCGTATTTCTCCACACTGGACCTCACCAGCGGCTACTGGCAGGTCCAAATGGCCCCTGAAGACATTGAGAAGACGGCCTTCACTACGCCAATGGGCTTATTCGAATTCCTAAGGATGCCATTTGGACTCTGCAACGCCCTGGCCACCTTCCAACGTGTCATGGAGCATTGTCTCGGACACCGCAACTTCGAGATGGTCCTGCTGTACCTCGACGATGTGATAATCTTCTCCAGAAACTACGAGGACCATCTGCGACATTTGGAAGAAGTGTTCCAACAGTTGATCCACTGCAGCCTGAAGCTTAAACCGAGCAAATGTCACCTGCTCAAGCCCAAGGTCCAGTATCTGGGGCATGTCGTCAGCGCTGAGGGCGTGATGCCCGACCCGGAGATCAGAGTCGTTCAGGACTGGCCAGTCCCCAAGACCGTCAGAGATGTCCGAAGCTATTTGGGATTTGTGGGGTACTATCGACGCTTCATTGAACAATTTGCCGCAGTGGCAGCCCCGTTGCACGAATTACTCAGAGGCCAATCGGGTCATGAGCGAAGAGGGTCGTCCCTGGTATGTTGGGGAGAGGAACAGCAGCGAGCCTTTCATCGGTTGAAAACGTCCTTAATCGAAGCCCCGTTGTTGGCCTATCCCGATTATGAACAACCATTTCAAGTTTACACAGACGCTAGTCACCGGGGTTTAGGGGCCGTACTCTCCCAGGTGCAGGACGGGCGGGAAAGAGTGATTGCATACGCCAGCCGGGGCCTCCGCAAGACCGAGCGTAACTGTGAGAATTACAGTGCATTTAAGCTAGAGTTACTCGCCCTCATCTGGGCCGTCACCGAGAAGTTTAAACACTATCTGGCCGCCACGCCGTTCGTCATCATGACGGACAATAACCCGCTGGCACATCTGTCCACTGCTAAGCTCGGAGCCCTGGAACAGAGATGGGTATCCCGATTAGCAAATTTCCAGTACACCGTATCCTACCGAAGTGGGAAGTCCAACGGGAACGCCGATGCCCTCTCCCGATTACCCACCGTGGACATTACAGAGGAAGATAGAGATGTGGATGAGGATGTCGAAACCCCGGTGTTTAAAGTCTCTCGAAAGGGACGAACGGTCACGTCAGACCCCCTATCCATCACCGGACCTCCACGAGTGGAGAATGCCCTACTGGATGCTCCCACAGTCGACTGGCGCGAGAAGCAGCAGAAGAATCCAGTGCTGAGGGAACTTGTGGCCTTGTTGCACCAGCGGCGCCCATTGACCCGGGCCCAACGGGATAAAGCCGACCCGGAATTGATAAAGTTACTACGGCATAGGGACCGCATTCACTTGGAGGAGGGGATCCTAGTGCGTACCAGAATAGAGCCAAGTACCCACCAACCAGTCACTCAGGTAGTTGTATCCAAAGATCAAGCTGCTCTTCTGCTCACGGCCTACCATGACAAGTCCGGGCACTTCGGCACACAAAAGACTGAAGCTATCCTACGCACACGGTATTTCTGGGTGGGCATGCGAGAAGATGTAGAAAGATGGTGCCGTGACTGTGTTCCATGCACAAGGAAAAGGCAGGCCGACATTACCCAAAAAGATCCTCTGCATCCCATTAAGAGTCAACATCCACTACAAATTGTTGCCCTGGACCACGTGAAATTGGAGCCGAGCACCAATGGATATCTGTATGCCCTTACAATAACGGACCATTACAGTAAATTCCTAGTAGCCGTCCCGGCCAAAGACCTCACTGCAAAAACCACTGCTGAACTGTTTTTGAAGCACTTTGCCAGGCCCTACGGGTATCCAGACTGCATCTTGACCGACCAAGGCCCTGCCTTTGAGTCGCAGTTGTTTCACGAACTGTGTTCCTACTACGGCTGTCGGAAAGTTCGGACCACAGCCTATCACCCACAGGGGAATGGATTGTGCGAAAGAGCTAACCAGACCCTCATCGGGATGCTCCGGAGCCTCGTGGCAGAAGATCGCACCAAGTGGCCGACCGTACTCCCCGAATTAACCTATCTTTACAACAACACTGAACATTGCTCTACCGGCTTCACACCGTACTACCTCATGTTCGGCCGACGAGGCAAATTACCCCAGGACCTGGAATTGACCCCTGCTGTGGTCCCTCCCATCGACCCAAAGACCGACTGGGTCCGTGAGCACCAGCGGAGGATAGAAGCTGCCCGAGAAATTGTAATAAAAAGAATTGAGCATGCCCAGCAGCGCCAAGAGATAAACTACAATGCCCACATCCGACCGGAGGCACCGAAGACTGGGGACCTTGTCTGGAAGAAACGGAATCACCGTACCAGCAAGCTTGACGCTATGTGGGAAAGTTGCCCGTACGTCGTGATCAGTGTTCCTGAGGGCGACCGATACACCTACAAGATCCGTAAGGGCCCGGAAGGTCCAGTCAGCGTGGTACCAAGAGACCAACTCAAGCTCTGTACCGTAGAGTTACCAATGAGAAGCGCAGATCCACCTGTGGCAGAGGGACGGGAGACCCTAGGGGGCATACCCTTACACGATCCCATGGAGCTCTTAGTGTTTATGGGTGGACTACCACCACCGCATTCAGCCTCACCCATAACGCCAAACCCGGTGTTCAATGGGCCTGTTGAAGACCAGGATCGGCCTAGCCTAATTACCGCTCCTGACGAGAGCGACATCCCTGGGGTTGAGACCAGAAGGTCAGGACGCAGCACCCAGGGTGTCCCGCCTTTAAGGTATAGGGAGTAAACTGTTAACCGTTTCCACTGTATACTTATATCCGATTTGTTTACACCTGTTTATTGTTATGCTTAAATTGAGATTTATATTAGAGACTTTGGCTTGCTGCCATAGGCGTGAGGACACGCAAGATTTTAGCTGGGGTGCATGTGATACCCTGAAACTGCAGCCCAAATCAACTGTGGCACCACAGGTGCCAGCATGACTTTAATAAAAGTAAAATGTTTGCTGGAGTTGCATAAGCACTGTGCCAGCAGCCTACAGCTTGCAGCACAGAAGGAGTTAACAGCACAGCTCATAGCAATACAGATCAGTCTGCAAAATGCAAAGTGCACGACTCACCCATTTGCAAACTAAGAGCGGGAAATCCCAGATAGAATGTGGTCCTGGGAATGCAAAGTTATAAAAGGGTTGTCCTGCAGCAGCCTGCAGAAGAGTGAGCTGAGGAGAGTGAGCAGGCAGTGAGGAGACTGAGAGAACAGTGAGCTGAGGTGATCGGGGCAGAGGCGGGAAGACGGAGAGAGAGAGGACTGCGGTGTGAGGGGAACGAAGAGAGCGCGTCCACCCGCCAGACTCGCTGCTGCCTGCCACGGCCGGAGCAAAGGAACAACACCGCCGCGTGTACAAGAGAGGGAGGTGGCTCAGGTCACAGAGGCTTCCTGACACCTGCCCAACATCAAAGACGCCACGGCACAAGGGCTCGAGATCCGGAAGGGGGGAGATCGCGTGGGAAGAGAATTCCCCTAACAACAGTCATACGGGAGAGGCTGCAGTGACTGGGAGCACGGCTGCAGACAGCAGGAGCACTGAATATACCGCAGGTACTCTCACTTATCCCCAATATCCCAGCTATCCGGGTTACAGGAACCCCAAGTACAGAAGTACTGTACCTGGGTCTTCATAGATGTTTCCATGTAAAGTAGAGGGTTATCATTAACTGCCGCCTGTCAGAAAAGGGGGACGCCCCTAACCCTAAACAGCTCCGTCAAAGACTCTCCCTATGTAATAGCGCCTCCTAACGGGTCCATGTTATGACCTTCACACTTATACCGCACCCGGTTGTTACAGCACAGTTCAACAAAAAGGTAACAGGACTGTGCAAACCCCTGTTCTTACTGTGCAAACCCCTGTTCTTACTGTGCAAGCCAGAACTGGTCTGTTTACTAGTTTATATCACTGGATGATAATTGACTTACCTTTCTGTGGATACAAATGCGGTTGGTACCGTGAATCATTACTGCTGTTCTGTGTTATGGAGAAAGTGGTTTTGCATGCCTGTTTACAACTGTTTACCTTGCGTCCACTGACGCCTCCTTAGAAGTCCTCTGTTTCAGTATAAGCAGTCTATTAGAGAGACATTGGCCGCAAATGCCTCTGGGGCGCAGGAACTGAACGTTACGGTCCAGCATATAACGCCCCCCTCGTGGACAGTTTAGGGATGGCTCCCGCGTTACTGCCAGGACATACTTTACCCTAATAGGACATTATCCTCCAAATGATTGGTAGTACGGGTGAAGTATTTGATTGTTTGATTTGGTCAAAGTTATACCTTCGAGGTGTTAAAACTGTGAATGTTGTTATAAGACAGGGAAAGACTCAGGTTATTGTAATAATGTTCAACCTATGCAACTGTGTTTAATGAAAATTGAGTTACAGCGGTGACTGATATCGTCAGTGCAATAAATGGTTGTCACCGTCTCCATGTGTCGTGGTCCTTGAGCACATTGGGTTTGGGTTGCCCTTCCGGGGTTCTCCTGGTCCTTCTGCCCCAGCCTTACAGGTGAGGAGAAGAATAGACGCTGGCCAAGACATCGTTGAAGAGTGGATACGGCCGATTACGAGACCGACAGAGTTTCAGGTACGAACCCTTTTATAGAGATATTACACTAGTTGAAAACGTGGCTGGAGACAAGGACTGTAGACTGTGGTAAACGAGGCTTGAAGATAATAATCTGCAGGCTGTGGTCAGTGGTACAAAGGCGTGGCTGGTGAAGGAGATCTGTGGAGTGTGGCTTGAAAGACGAGGCAGAAGACCCGGGGCCGACTGTGCCCAAAGAGTCTTACTGGACCGGGTTTTCCAGGAGCGCTTCCACAGGCAGTAGCAGGCAAGAAACGGCAGGGCTGCAGCAGCAACAGAGAACCGACCAAGCAGGATCAGGAGGAACCAAGATACAGCAGGAATCCTGGGAGCACAGGCTAAAGCACCTACAACAGGGTTGTAACTTGAAGCACTGGCATCCCTGTCCTAAACCAGCCCCCTTTTATAGGGAGAGCTTCCCCTGGATTGGCTGGAAGAAACAGGAAACAGGAACTATGCTTAAAACCTGGTCTCCAACATGGCGGCGCCCAGTAATGCAGACCTTTTTGCAAAGCCACATTGCTCACTGCCCCTGGTCTCCAAGCAACGGTTCAGCAAGAGCGACCCGCTGTAGCGGCGTCCCGCCGCCACGAGCGAACCCCCTCACCTCCGCTACTGCTGCCCACGGATCCGGTGCAGCAGCCCACCTCCGCTGCTGCCCGCACAACGCCAAGGAAGCCAGCCCCGCGGCCCCAGCGTACCGGTAAGACTCCGGACGCTGACAGTACCCCCCCTTTTGCGGGTGGACTCCGGACACCTATGTGGTTTAGTTGGAAACTTGGCATGAAATGTCCGAAGAAGTCTTGGAGCATGGACATCCTCTGCATCTACCCAAGATCTCTCCTCTGGCCCATACCCTTTCCAATCAACAAGGTACTGGATGCGACCATAACGTCTGCGAGAATCGAGGATCTTGTGAATCTCAAATTCATCTCCATGTGCTGATTGGATCTTGGGTGATTTAGGCAGAGCGGCTCTGAACCGATTAAGTACCAGTGGTTTTAAGAGAGAAATATGAAATGCATTAGGAATTCTTAACTGCGGAGGTAATTTCACTTTGTAAGCCACAGGATTCAACACTCTTTCGATTGGGTAAGGCCCGATAAATCTGGGAGCAAACTTTTTTGTAGGAACCTTTAATCTTAGGTTACGTGTGGAAACCCAAACCCGATCTCCTACCTTAAGGCTTGGTACAGCTTTTCGTTTCAGATCTGCATAGGTCTTATATCTCTTGGATGTCTTGAGCAAAGTCTTGTGAACTTGTTTCCAGGCGTCAGTAAATTGACGAAGTGTTGACTCTGCGGCCGGAACCTCGAGCGTAGGCAGAAATTGAAAGTCAGGAACTCTTGGATGGTAACCATAATTAATGAAGAATGGAGAAGATTTTGTGGCAGAGTGATAAAGATTGTTATGGGCAAATTCTGCGAACGGGAGGAAGTCCAGCCAGTCGTCCTGTGAGGAGGACATGAATAAATGCAGAAAAGTCTCCAGATCCTGGTTCACTCTCTTTGTTTGACCATCCGTTTAAGGATGATATCCTGAGGAGAAGTTTAATTTCACGCCAAGAGCAGAACATAGGGATCTCCAAAACCTGGCCACAAATTGAGGACCTCTATCAGACACGATCTCCTGGGGTAGACCATGGAGTCGAAAGATCTCTGCTATAAACAATTTTGCCAACTGGGATGCAGATGGAAGATTAACCAGAGGAACAAAGTGTGCCATTTTAGAGAATCGGTCAACTATGACCCATACGGTGTTCCGCCCACCAGACATAGGTAAATCTGTAATAAAGTCCATAGAAATATGCATCCATGGTCTTAGTGGTACCGGCAAAGGATGGAGTAACCCGGCTGGTGGACCTTTGGGACTTTTATGCTGGGCACATTTTGGACAGGCAGCTACGAATTCCTGAACGTCAGTCCTGAGATGAGGCCACCAGTAGGAGCGTTGAATGAATTTAAGTGTCTTATGACCGCCCGCATGGCCCATGAAGGAGGAGGAGTGAGCCCATGTAAGAAGTTTTTTGCGAAGATTTGGTGCAACGAAGATCTTCCCTGGAGGAGGAAGTGGAGAGGTATTAGTTGCAGAAAAAGAGGTGGATTCCAGGATAAATTGCTCTTTTGAACGGTCAGAGGGTTCTTCAGAACTTAGTGAGCGAGATAATGCATCTGCCTTTTTGTTGAGGGAACCTGGTCTGTAACTGAGTTTAAAATTAAAACGGGTAAAGAAGAGTGCCCATCTTGCTTGGCGTGGGTTCAGACATCGGGCTGACTGTAGATACAGGAGGTTCTTGTGATCCGTGGTCACCGAAATTGGATGCTGAGCTCCCTCCAACAAATACCTCCACTCCTCAAAGGCCAACTTAATTGCCAGTAATTCCTGTTCCCCAATAGCGTAATTCTGTTCAGCGGGGGAGAATCTTCGCGAGAAGAATGCACAAGGATGGACCTTCTTGTCCTCGAAAAGCTGGGATAATACTGCTCCTACTCCTACAGTAGAGGCATCAACCTCCACCAAGAACGGACGGCTGAGATCGGGTTGTCGAAGAACTGGAGCAGTCATGAAGGCCTCCTTTAAAGATGAAAAAGCTTCCAAAGCCTCCGGAGACCACTTGGCAGGATCAGCTCCCTTCCTAGTTAATGCGGTTATAGGAGCTATGACAGAAGAATAATTTTGAATGAATCTTTGGTAGAAGTTAGCAAACCCCAGGAAATGTTGAATTCCTTTAAGGGCAGCTGGAAGTGCCCAATCCTGAATCGCCTGGACTTTAGCGGGGTCCATCTGTAACCTCTGTCCTGAAAGAATGTAACCGAGGAATGGAATCGTGGGTACTTCAAAGGTGCACTTCTCTAACTTACAGAATAACTGATTCCTTCGTAAACAAGTTAACACTTCTTTGACTTGTTCCCGGTGGGTCTTCAGATCCCTAGAAAAAATGAGGATGTCATCCAGATACACTACCAAGCAGTCATAGAGGAGATCTCTGAAGATTTCGTTAACAAACTCTTGAAAGACGGCTGGGGCGTTGCATAGGCCAAAAGGCATTACCAGGTATTCGGAATGGCCGTCGCGGGTATTAAATGCAGTCTTCCATTCGTCCCCTGGGCGAATACGTATAAGATTGTAGGCCCCCCGTAAGTCCAACTTAGTAAATACAGTAGCTCCTTTAACACGGTCGAACGGTTCTGGAATCAGAGGTAACGGATATCTGTTCTTAATTGTTATGTCATTGAGACCTCTATAGTCAATACAGGGCCGCAACCCCCCATCCTTCTTTTTCACGAAGAAAAACCCTGCTCCGGCCGGAGAAGTAGAAGACCTGATGAACCCTTTCTCCAAGTTCTCCCGTATATACTCCGACATGGCCTATGTCTCGGGAAGTGAGAGAGGGTAAATTCGACCTCAGGGAGGAGTCTTACCGGGTACTAGCTCAATGGGACAATCCCAAGTACGATGCGGAGGCAAGGTGTCCGCCCCATGCTTACTGAAAACATCTTGAAAAGATTGGTACTCCACAGGAAGGCTGGAAGGGTTGGAAGAACAGAGAGGTCTAACTGAAGGTAAACAGTTCTGAAAGCAGTCTTGTCCCCAAGAGAGAACATCCATAGTTTGCCAATCTATGTGGGGATTGTGTCTGATTAACCATGGAAACCCTAGGATTAGTTCATGAGAGGCTTTAGGAATTACAAGGAAAGAGATTTTTTCTGAATGGAGAACTCTGACCTTCATCTTGAGAGGAATAGTACGAAAGGATATAATACCCTCTGGGATATAACTTCCATCCACTGCGGTAACAGAAATGGTACGATCCAAAGGAACCCTTTGCATTCCAGATCGTTTGACCAGAGCTGACGTAATGAAGCTTTCAGCGGCTCCGGAGTCGAGTAGTGCAGGGATGAGAAGAGGAGAAGAAGGGAGCTCCAATTGGGTTAACAGGACAGACTCTTTCTTGGTATGTAATTCTGAGAATTCTCCTAGCTTGACCTCTCCAGCACAAACTAGGAGCGGGCGTTTCCCGGACGTAGACTGCAAGTTTTAACAAAGTGATCAGATGCACCACAATACAGGCAGAGGTTCCCTTGTCGCCGTCTCTGATGTTCTTCATTGGAGAGGTGGGAGCTATTAATCTGCATGGGTTCTTCCACAGTTGGTGATGATGGTGTTGGTGGAAGAACAACTCTAGGCTTAGGGCGATCTGACCGCAACCTCTCCATACAGCGTTCTCTGTACCTCAGATCTAACTTATTGCATAAAGAAATTAGTTTATCCAACTTATCAGGTACGTCCTGAGTTGCGAGGTCATCTTTGATTTTTTTCGGAGAGACCGCTCCAGAAAGCTGCAATGAGAGCCTCCTCGTTCCAGTTCAGTTCTGAGGAAAGGGTGCGAAACTGGATCACGTACTGACTGACCGTACGTGTGCCCTGACGCAGGCGCAGGATCTCCAATGAGGCGGCAGAAGTCCTGCCTGGATCGTTGAAGATTCTTCGAAAGGTGGCCATGAATTCTGGATAGTTAGATAAGATGGGATCCATCCTCTCCCACAAAGGTGAAGCCCACTCCAACGCTTGCCCGGTAAGTAAAGAAATTATATAGGCTACTTTGGTTCGTGCTGATGGGAAGTTGGCCGACTGTAGTTCGAACTGGATTTCGCACTGGTTAAGAAACCCGCGGCATTGTTTTGGATTCCCATCAAATTTACTGGGAGGTGGCAAATGCAAACGTGGAAGTGGTACTGGTACAGGAGGAAGCAGGACCGGAGGTGCCAATGTGGGAGCAGCTGTAGATACTTGAGGTGCCGTCATGGCAACACAGAGAGAATCGAGACGTTCGGACATACTCTGCATGAACTGCACGATTTGAGATTGTGTGGCCTCCTGCTTACTTAAGCGAGACCAGATATCTGCAGTTGAATCCCCTCCTGAGGCCTGATCACCCGTCGAATCCATTGGGCCAGTGCTTACTGTCACGTCTGGTAGGGTTTGAGGATCCAGCAGCTGAGATTTGCCCGAGGAGGTAGCAGGCTATGAATGAACCAGATGAGGGGGCTGGATATAGTTCCTTCGCATGGGACACAGAGCAATGAATAACGTAGGCGGGGTTTGAGAGTCAATGGAAAGTATTTATTATGTACAGGGCTGAGGTAGGGAACTGAGGCACAATGGTTAAAGACGTGGCTGGAGGTGAAGAACTGCGGACTGTGATTTGAAAGACGAGACTGTAGATGATGAACTGTGGAACTGTGGATGGTAGTTGAAAACGTGGCTGGAGACAAGGACTGTGGACTGTGGTAAACGAGGCTTGAAGATAATAATCTGCAGGCTGTGGTCAGTGGTACAAAGGCGTGGCTGGTGAAGGAGATCTGTGGAGTGTGGCTTGAAAGACGAGGCAGAAGACCCGGGGCTGACTGTGCCCAAAGAGTCTTACTGGACCGGGTTTTCCAGGAGCGCTTCCACAGGCAGTAGCAGGCAAGAAACGGCAGGGCTGCAGCAGCGACAGAGAATCGACTAAGCAGGATCAGGAGGAACCAAGATACAGCAGGAATCCTGGGAGCACAGGCTAAAGCACCTACAACAGGGTTGTAACTTGAAGCACTGGCATCCCTGTCCTAAACCAGCCCCCTTTTATAGGGAGAGCTTCCCCTGGATTGGCTGGAAGAAACAGGAAACAGGAACTATGCTTAAAACTTGGTCTCCAACATGGCGGCGCCCAGTAATGCAGACCTTTTTGCAAAGCCACATTGCTCACTGCCCCTGGTCTCCAAGCAACGGTTCAGCAAGAGCGACCCGCTGTAGCGGCGTCCCGCCGCCACGAGCGAACCCCCTCACCTCCGCTACTGCTGCCCACGGATCCAGTGCAGCAGCCCACCTCCGCCGCTGCCCGCACAACGCCAAGGAAGCCAGCCCCGCGGCCCCAGCGTACCGGTAAGACTCCGGACGCTGACAACATACAGATGGTGTGGGGGCACAATACAAAAACATAGAAATTGTGGTGTACTCTATAGGACATATAGAGGAAGGACATACACTTTTGGGGGTTGCGAGATGTAGAACATACTGTAATACAGAAAAACAGGAAGGGTGGGGAGAGCATGACACAGAACATACAGATCAGGGGAAGAACAATACAGATCAGGGGAGATAGTGAAATGGCTGATATTTACAGTATATCAATGAACTGGGGGCAGGTGTATAAAGCCTGGGAGAGGGATAAAGTGGAGAGATATCAACTAGGAGCTGATTGGTTATTAGTTTATCTCTCACCACTTTATCACTCTGCAGTGCTTAATATATCTCCCCCATAGAATAACCAAATGATGAAATGGTACTGAATGGTATAAATTATGTGAATTGGAGCTGTAACAAGTGACTATTTCCTTATCTTTACATATAATAAAGGTGACATAGTCCTTTCCCTAGAGTCCTTCTCCTTACCGCTCAGGGGGCCTGATTCAGATGCGGACGCAGAGCTGCTGTTGCACCAAGTGGCTCAATGCTTTTTCACTGTGCATGCGTGTAAGCTGCACTGCGCACAAGATTAAATCAAGCTCACATAGAAGATCCCATCTCTAAGTGATTGACAGGAAGTCAGCGTTTGAGGTGGTAACGGGGGTGGCTAACTGTATACAGGCGTGTCTGGTCCGTTCAAACGCCGTTCCATGTGCGTGTATAAATTACCCATTGTGACCTGTGTTGCTGCTGGAGAGCCCCCTGTGTGTAGGAGACTTGCTCAGCCTACGACTGCTCAGACTCACAATGCAATTGTGAACAGCAAGATTGCAGCAGCGATCGCTTTAACAACCACAACTGAATCAGGCCCACAATTACACCATTATATTTTACTATTTTATCACATTTAACAACTAAGGGGTCAGTTCAATTAGGTGCGAGTTTGTCTTACAACAGCCGCACTTTCCGGTAGCCCCATAGACTGAATCTGGCCACGAAGGGTGTGAGCTTGGATGCTGTTGAAACGTTGCAGCAATGGTAACTCGTACCTAATTGGATTGACCCCTAAATGTTAGCAATTTATAGCTTTTATTATTTACTGGTCAAATTTCTTATCTGAAGGTACCCACTAATTACTATAAGAGAGAACACAATGTGTGTATTGTATTGTGTGTATTGTATAAAAACAATGGGCCCTTTGGGATAATTGTCCTTATTTTAGGTATTTTGCATGTCCTCAGTAGTTAGAGTAACATATTTACATAGAGATATTTCTCTGTACACAACCACACCACTGTTTGCAGTTTGTCTCTCTGCTTGTTCATCCACTAACAATAATTTTTCATCTCTTCCTCTTCGTCTACACGCAGTGGGTGATCCCTGAATAGCTGCCCTGGGAGGAGAGCTGCGGACACATGCTCCAAATGTTGGGACATATGCATTACCTATTAGGAGATGCGGTAAAGATGCCCGCTGTCAGGTTTATGGCAGTCAGAATACTGACACTGGGATCACGACATTCTTCAGAATCCCGACGTTGGAACTCCGAATGGGCAAGGATACTGACGCCCGTATCCCCACGATCATAGGTTTAGGGCTGGGCAAGGGGGGTTAGGTTTAGGCATCAGGCACGGGGGGTGGAGGGGGGGGGGGTGGTTAGGCTGCGGGGGAGGGAGGGTTAGGTTTATGTGTCAGGCGGGAGGGTTAGGTTTACTCATCAGGTAGGGGGTTAGGGTTAGGCTGCAGGTAGTGGGAGGTTATGGTTAGGCTGTGGATAGGGCGGGTTAGGCACCGCCGGGGGAGGTTAGGCTGCGTAGGAGGAAGGGTTAGGTTTAGGCATCAATTGGGAGGATTAGGTGTAGGCGTTAGGCGGGGGGTTAAGGTTAGGCTGTGGGTGGGGGGAGCTTAGGGTTAGGCACCTCTGGGGATGGTTAGGCTGCGGGGGAGGGAGGGTTAGATTTAGGCGTGGGGATTAGGTATAGGCATCAGGCGGGGTGGGGGGAGGTTAGGGTTAGGCTGCGGGTTGGTTGGGTTAGGGTTAGGCACCCTGGGGGTGGTTAGGCTGCGGGGGATGGAGGGTTGGGTTTAGGCCGCAGGCACGGAGGGGGGGGGGGTGGTTAGGCTGCGGGAAAGGAAGGGTTAGGTTTAGGCAGCAGGGACGGAGGTTAGGATTAGCCACCTCCACGGGAGGGTTAGTCACAAAGGGGAAGGTTAGGATTAGGCTGCGGACAGGCAGGGTTAGGGGGTGGGGAGAGGGAGAGGGTTAGGCATCAGACAGAGGGGTTAGGGTTAGGCTGAGGGTGGGGGGAGGATAGGGTTAGGCTGCGGGTATGGTGGGTTAGGGTTAGGCACCCCCCGGGGTGGTTAGGCTGCGGGGAAGGGAATGTTAGGTTTAGGCATCAGGTGGGGCGTTAGGTTTAGGCATCAGGCGGTGGGTTAGGATTGGACTGCGGGTTGGGTGAGGATAGGGTTAGGCTGTGGGTGGGGGGAAGTTAGGGATAAGCTGTGGGTTGGGTGGGTAAGGCACCCCCGGGAGTGGTTAGGCTGCGGGGAACGGAGGGTTAGGGTTAGGCAGCAGGGACGGAGGTTAGGATCAGGCACCTTTGCGGGAGGGTTAGGCACAAATGGGGGAGGTTAGGGTTAGACTGCGGACAGGCAGCCTTAGGTGGGTGGGGAGAGGGGAGAACACCCCTTACTCACCCCTGTTGGTCTTTTCTGTATTGAGATCCTGTCATCGGTATGACAACCACCAGGATCCCATGCGCTGGGATAGCGTACTGACGTATTAGTACACCTCTTAATGCCCAGAGTGAAGGGCGATACTGAGGCCATGGTTCCCCAGAGGTATCCCCCCAAGGGGGTTTTTCCTCTCCTGAGTGCTGAAGGATGACTCTTTGTGAGTCCAGAGGTGTAGCTTTTATGCCACAATGAGTACCAATCTCATGCCCGTCCCTGCAATGTATAAGAAGTAAAATAATTGCTAATGCGATCACTTTACTTCTGGGTTTAGACCCCAGCGGCGCTAGTTCTCATGTGCAATCGTCAGACTGCGTATGTGAGAGTAGACAGTAATGCAGGGGGATCCCAAGGATCCTTCTCCTGGGAATTATTCAATAATGTAGCTCACAGGCTACAAAAGCCATTTAGAAATGGCATTAGCTGCCGAGCCAAGCTCAGAAATGCTTTGCATTCTGGAGCTTGGTGAGTTTCAGTTTACCATCTGCCATAGAGACTTTTGGTGGCTGCCTTTGTAATCACAATGGGAGGAATGCAATATATATCTCAAATATCCATACATACATTCAGGGGCTGGTTAATATTTGTGGGCAGCCCCCAAAACCGACTGTTTTTGGAGATATCTCACAAATATTATTTATTAAATATTCCACTTAATAAACTTTTTATATTTTAACATAAACTAAAAAATGTTTTATGTATTCATTGACTGAGTCTCCGGTCTTTACAAAATGCTAATTTCACAGGGTCCGCAAATTATCACTGATATGACTATTACTCTACTGTCCTGCTGGTGCTGTATAGCAGCCAGACATATATTTTATATACAGCACTCTTGGGGAGATGTATCAAGCCTTAGAGAGAGATAAAGTGCAGATGTCCAAACCACCCAATCATCTTCTGTCACTTATCTAGCACAGTACATGAAATGATACCTGTAGTTAGAAGCTTCATTTGATTTGGGCAAATACTCAACTTTATATCTCTCCACGGCTTGATACATCTCCCGGAAAATATCATGTCTTCCTTTCACTTAATTAACAAGTTAAATTAATCAATTGTCTTGGAAACAGGGCAAGAAATTCACAGTATAAGATAAGGTTATAAAGGCTTGTCAACTCCTCCTGGTAGATTTACATTGACTTATCATTCACATTTCTTCCATGCCAGACAGGGGTGGATTGGGAACGTAAAGTGGCCCTGGAAATATATGAAAAGTGGCCTCATGTAGGTTGGAGTAAGTCATCTATAATCGGGGTCCAACACAAATTGGGCTTAAGAAAACTGTTAGCATTACCCACAGTGGTAGTAAGCAAGGCTAATGCAGCATGGTAGGTAGTCACAGCACCAGCAGTAGGATAGTGTCACAGGAGGTGGAGATCACACCAGTGGCTGAGGCATTGCACTGGTAGGCAGTCACAGCACCTGCAGGAGAATCATGTCACAGGAGGTGGAGATCAAACCAGAAGCTGAGGCATTGCACTGGTAGGCAGTCACAGCACCAACAGGAGGATCGTGTCACAGGAGGTGGAGATCACACCAGTAGCTGAGGCATTACACTGGTAGGCAGTCACAGCACCAGCAGGAGGATCTTGTCACAGGAGGTGGAGATCACACCAGTAGGTGAGGCATTGCACTGGTAGGCAGTCACATCACTTGCAGGAGGATCGTGTCACAGGAGGTGGATATCACACCAGTAGCTGAGGCATTACATTGGTAGGTAGTCACAGCACCAGCAGGAGGATCTTGTCACAGGAGGTGGAGATCACACCAGTAGGTGAGGCATTGCACTGGTAGGCAGTGATAGAACCAGCAGGAGGATTGTGTCACAGGAGGTGGAGATCACACCAGTAGGTGAGGCATTGCACTGGTAGGCAGTCACAGCACCAGCAGTAGGATCATGTCACAGGAGGTGGAGATCACACCAGTAGGTGAGGCATTGCACTGGTACGCAGTCACAGCACCTGCAGGAGAATCATGTCACAGGAGGTGGAGATCACACCAGTAGCTGAGGCATTGCACTGGTAAGCAGTCACAGCACCTGCAGGAGAATCATGTCACAGGAGGTGGAGATCACACCAGTAGGCGGGGAATTACACTGGTCCCATATCCCCCTCAGCCAGGCCAATTCACACTCAGGCTGGGCTGGCTCACACTGCTTCCAATACCTGTGGTTCATTGGAATGCAATCCAGAAGTTAGGCTAGCGGGCACTTCCAGGTGCCGCTAGCCGTGAAAAGTGGTGATGCTGTTCTACCAATGGGGGACCTTGAGAAAGTTAACCAGCCCAGCAGCATCCTTTCCCTGGCCCCGGCCAACGGTCTCTTCAACGAGCCCGGCCTGGAAGCAGCAGCAAAGCGATGGTCGGAGCCAGGTTCATAACACCCGCTGCCACCCCAGCTCCCGCACTCTCACTGGACTGGCCAGAGCGGCGACTGAGCACTGAAGCGGACCCGGCAGATAGGTTCTTTTTATTTACATTATTTGCATTATCATGTTGGTGTAAGGGTTAGGGTGTCCCCGGTCACAGTGTATGGTTTGGGGACTGGACAGGAGCAGGATGTACTTTGTTCTCAGGATGGCAGCTGACCAGGCAGCACTCACAGCCAGCCCTGGGATAATCTCTAATGCAACGTCCTTCAGCCCTATAGATGCCCAATGTCTGTCCATGATGATAGGCCTCTTTATGCAGTGTCTACGTATGTAATGCGGTGGCTACGTATGTAATGCGGTAGCTATATATGTAATGTGGTGCTAGTCGCATAATGCGGTGATATACGTGTAGTGCGGTGCTATACTTGTAATGTTGTGCTATTCATGTTATGTGGTGCTATTTGTGTAATGCAGTGCTATACGTGTAGTGCTATACATGTAATGCGGTGCTATACGTGTATAGTGGTTCTATACGTGTAATGCAGTGCTATTTGTATAATGTGGTGCTATTCATGTAATAATGTGGTGGCTATGTATGTAATATGGTGGCTATGTATGTAATCAGGGGCGGATTGGCCACTGGGACAGGTTCTGCTGCGCTGGTGCCCTGTGTCTGTGTTTCACTACTTGTGTGTGCTCCCTCCCTGTACTGTGCTGTATGTAGTGTGTGCTCCCTCCCTGTACTGTGCTGTATGTAGTGTGTGCTCCCTCCCTGTACTGTATGTAGTGTGTGCTCCCTCCCTGTACTGTGCTGTATGTAGTGTGTGCTCCCTCCCTGTACTGTGCTGTATGTAGTGTGTGCTCCTCCTCCCTGTACTGTGCTGTATGTAGTGTGTGCTCCTCCTCCCTGTACTGTGCTGTATGTAGTGTGTGCTCCCTCCCTGTACTGTGCTATATGTAGTGTGTGCTCCCTCCCTGTACTGTGCTGTATGTAGTGTGTGCTCCTCCTCCCTGTACTGTGCTGTATGTAGTGTGTGCTCCCTCCCTGTACGGTGCTGTATGTAGTGTGTGCTCCCTCCCTGTACTGTGCTGTATGTAGTAGAGATGAGCGCCTGAAATTTTTCGGGTTTTGTGTTTTGGTTTTGGGTTCGGTTCCGCGGCCGTGTTTTGGGTTCGACCGTGTTTTGGCAAAACCTCACCGAATTTTTTTTGTCGGATTCGGGTGTGTTTTGGATTCGGGTGTTTTTTTCAAAAAACACTAAAAAACAGCTTAAATCATTGAATTTGCGGTCATTTTGATCCCATAGTATTATTAACCTCAATAACCATAATTTATACTCATTTTCAGTCTATTCTGAACACCTCACACCTCACAATATTATTTTTAGTCCTAAAATTTGCACCGAGGTCGCTGTGTGACTAAGATAAGCGACCCAAGTGGCCGACACAAACACCTGGCCCATCTAGGAGTGGCACTGCAGTGTCACGCAGGATGGCCCTTCAAAAAAATACTCCCCAAACAGCACATGACGCAAAGAAAAAAAGAGGCGCAATGAGGTAGCTGACTGTGTGAGTAAGACTAGCGACCCTAGTGGCCGACACAAACACCGGGCCCATCTAGGAGTGGCACTGCAGTGTCACGCAGGATGTCCCTTCCAAAAAACCCTCCCCAAACAGCACATGACGCAAAGAAAAAAAGAGGCGCAATGAGGTAGCTGACTGTGTGAGTAAGACTAGCGACCCTAGTGGCCGACACAAACACCGGGCCCATCTAGGAGTGGCACTGCAGTGTCACGCAGGATGGCCCTTCCAAAAAACCCTCCCCAAACAGCACATGACGCAAAGAAAAAGAAAAGAAAAAAGAGGTGCAAGATGGAATTGTCCTTGGGCCCTCCCACCCTTATGTTGTATAAACAAAACAGGACATGCACACTTTAACCAACCCATCATTTCAGTGACAGGGTCTGCCACACGACTGTGACTGATATGACGGGTTGGTTTGGACCCCCCCCAAAAAAGAATCAATTAATCTCTCCTTGCACAAACTGGCTCTACAGAGGCAAGATGTCCACCTCATCATCACCCTCCGATATATCACCGTGTACATCCCCCTCCTCACAGATTATCAATTCGTCCCCACTGGAATCCACCATCTCAGCTCCCTGTGTACTTTGTGGAGGCAATTGCTGCTGGTCAATGTCTCCGCGGAGGAATTGATTATAATTCATTTTAATGAACATCATCTTCTCCACATTTTCTGGATGTAACCTCGTACGCCGATTGCTGACAAGGTGAGCGGCGGCACTAAACACTCTTTCGGAGTACACACTTGTGGGAGGGCAACTTAGGTAGAATAAAGCCAGTTTGTGCAAGGGCCTCCAAATTGCCTCTTTTTCCTGCCAGTATAAGTACGGACTGTGTGACGTGCCTACTTGGATGCGGTCACTCATATAATCCTCCACCATTCTATCAATGTTGAGAGAATCATATGCAGTGACAGTAGACGACATGTCCGTAATCGTTGTCAGGTCCTTCAGTCCGGACCAGATGTCAGCATCAGCAGTCGCTCCAGACTGCCCTGCATCACCGCCAGCGGGTGGGCTCGGAATTCTGAGCCTTTTCCTCGCACCCCCAGTTGCGGGAGAATGTGAAGGAGGAGATGTTGACAGGTCGCGTTCCGCTTGACTTGACAATTTTGTCACCAGCAGGTCTTTCAACCCCAGCAGACTTGTGTCTGCCGGAAAGAGAGATCCAAGGTAGGCTTTAAATCTAGGATCGAGCACGGTGGTCAAAATGTAGTGCTCTGATTTCAACAGATTGACCACCCGTGAATCCTTGTTAAGCGAATTAAGGGCTCCATCCACAAGTCCCACATGCCTAGCGGAATCGCTCCGTGTTAGCTCCTCCTTCAATGTCTCCAGCTTCTTCTGCAAAAGCCTGATGAGGGGAATGACCTGACTCAGGCTGGCAGTGTCTGAACTGACTTCACGTGTGGCAAGTTCAAAGGGCATCAGAACCTTGCACAACGTTGAAATCATTCTCCACTGCGCTTGAGACAGGTGCATTCCACCTACTATATCGTGCTCAATTGTATAGGCTTGAATGGCCTTTTGCTGCTCCTCCAACCTCTGAAGCATATAGAGGGTTGAATTCCACCTCGTTACCACTTCTTGCTTCAGATGATGGCAGGGCAGGTTCAGTAGTTTTTGGTGGTGCTCCAGTCTTCTGTACGTGGTGCCTGTACGCCGAAAGTGTCCCGCAATTTTTCTGGCCACCGACAGCATCTCTTGCACGCCCCTGTCGTTTTTTAAAAAATTCTGCACCACCAAATTCAAGGTATGTGCAAAACATGGGACGTGCTGGAATTTGCCCATATTTAATGCACACACAATATTGCTGGCGTTGTCCGATGCCACAAATCCACAGGAGAGTCCAATTGGGGTAAGCCATTCCGCGATGATCTTCCTCAGTTGCCGTAAGAGGTTTTCAGCTGTGTGCGTATTCTGGAAAGCGGTGATACAAAGCGTAGCCTGCCTAGGAAAGAGTTGGCGTTTGCGAGATGCTGCTACTGGTGCCGCCGCTGCTGTTCTTGCGGCGGGAGTCCATACATCTACCCAGTGGGCTGTCACAGTCATATAGTCCTGACCCTGCCCTGCTCCACTTGTCCACATGTCCGTGGTTAAGTGGACATTGGGTACAACTGCATTTTTTAGGACACTGGTGAGTCTTTTTCTGACGTCCGTGTACATTCTCGGTATCGCCTGCCTAGAGAAGTGGAACCTAGATGGTATTTGGTAACGGGGGCACACTGCCTCAATAAATTGTCTAGTTCCCAGTGAACTAACGGCGGATACCGGACGCACGTCTAACACCAACATAGTTGTCAAGGCCTCAGTTATCCGCTTTGCAGCAGGATGACTGCTGTGATATTTCATCTTCCTCGCAAAGGACTGTTGAACAGTCAATTGCTTACTGGAAGTAGTACAAGTGGGCTTACGACTTCCCCTCTGGGATGACCATCGACTCCCAGCAGCAACAACAGCAGCGCCAGCAGCAGTAGGCGTTACACGCAAGGATGCATCGGAGGAATCCCAGGCAGGAGAGGACTCGTCAGAATTGCCAGTGACATTGCCTGCAGGACTATTGGCATTCCTGGGGAAGGAGGAAATTGACACTGAGGGAGTTGGTGGGGTGGTTTGAGTGAGCTTGGTTACAAGAGGAAGGGATTTACTGGTCAGTGGACTGCTTCCGCTGTCACCCAAAGTTTTTGAACTTGTCACTGACTTATTATGAATGCGCTGCAGGTGACGTATAAGGGAGGATGTTCCGAGGTGGTTAACGTCCTTACCCCTACTTATTACAGCTTGACAAAGGGAACACACGGCTTGACACCTGTTGTCCGCATTTCTGGTGAAATACTTCCACACCGAAGAGCTGATTTTTTTGGTATTTTCACCAGGCATGTCAACGGCCATATTCCTACCACGGACAACAGGTGTCTCCCCGGGTGCCTGACTTAAACAAACCACCTCACCATCAGAATCCTCCTGGTCAATTTCCTCCCCAGCGCCAGCAACACCCATATCCTCCTCATCCTGGTGTACTTCAACACTGACATCTTCAATCTGACTATCAGGAACTGGACTGCGGGTGCTCCTTCCATCACTTGCAGGGGGCGTGCAAATGGTGGAAGGCGCATGCTCTTCACGTCCAGTGTTGAGAAGGTCAGGCATCGCAACCGACACAATTGGAGTCGGACTCTCCTTGTGGATTTGGGATTTCGAAGAACGCACAGTTCTTTGCGGTGCTACTGCTTTTGCCAGCTTTAGTCTTTTCATTTTTCTAGCGAGAGGCTGAGTGCTTCCATCCTCATGTGAAGCTGAACCACTAGCCATGAACATAGGCCAGGGCCTCAGCCGTTCCTTGCCACTCCGTGTGGTAAATGGCATATTGGCAAGTTTACGCTTCTCCTCCGACAATTTTATTTTAGGTTTTGGAGTCCTTTTTTTACTGATATTTGGTGTTTTGGATTTGACATGCTCTGTACTATGACATTGGGCATTGGCCTTGGCAGACGACGTTGCTGGCATTTCATCGTCTCGGCCATGACTAGTGGCAGCAGCTTCAGCACGAGGTGGAAGTGGATCTTGATCTTTCCCTAATTTTGGAACCTCAACATTTTTGTTCTCCATATTTTAATAGGCACAACTAAAAGGCACCTCAGGTAAACAATGGAGATGGATGGATTGGATACTAGTATACAATTATGGACGGGCTGCCGAGTGCCGACACAGAGGTAGCCACAGCCGTGAACTACCGCACTGTACTGTGTCTGCTGCTAATATATAGACTGGTTGATAAAGAGATAGTATACTCGTAACTAGTATGTATGTATAAAGAAAGAAAAAAAAACCACGGTTAGGTGGTATATACAATTATGGACGGGCTGCCGAGTGCCGACACAGAGGTAGCCACAGCCGTGAACTACCGCACTGTACTGTGTCTGCTGCTAATATATAGACTGGTTGATAAAGAGATAGTATACTCGTAACTAGTATGTATGTATAAAGAAAGAAAAAAAAACCACGGTTAGGTGGTATATACAATTATGGACGGGCTGCCGAGTGCCGACACAGAGGTAGCCACAGCCGTGAACTACCGCACTGTACTGTGTCTGCTGCTAATATAGACTGGTTGATAAAGAGATAGTATACTCGTAACTAGTATGTATGTATAAAGAAAGAAAAAAAACCCACGGTTAGGTGGTATATACAATTATGGACGGGCTGCCGAGTGCCGACACAGAGGTAGCCACAGCCGTGAACTACCGCACTGTACTGTGTCTGCTGCTAATATATAGACTGGTTGATAAAGAGATAGTATACTCGTAACTAGTATGTATGTATAAAGAAAGAAAAAAAAAACACGGTTAGGTGGTATATACAATTATGGACGGGCTGCCGAGTGCCGACACAGAGGTAGCCACAGCCGTGAACTACCGCACTGTACTGTGTCTGCTGCTAATATATAGACTGGTTGATAAAGAGATAGTATACTCGTAACTAGTATGTATGTATAAAGAAAGAAAAAAAAACCACGGTTAGGTGGTATATACAATTATGGACGGGCTGCCGAGTGCCGACACAGAGGTAGCCACAGCCGTGAACTTCCGCACTGTACTGTGTCTGCTGCTAATATAGACTGGTTGATAAAGAGATAGTATACTCGTAACTAGTATGTATGTATAAAGAAAGAAAAAAAAACCACGGTTAGGTGGTATATACAATTATGGACGGGCTGCCGAGTGCCGACACAGAGGTAGCCACAGCCGTGAACTACCGCACTGTACTGTGTCTGCTGCTAATATAGACTGGTTGATAAAGAGATAGTATACTCGTAACTAGTATGACTATAAAGAAAGAAAAAAAAAACACGGTTAGGTGGTATATACAATTATGGACGGGCTGCCGAGTGCCGACACAGAGGTAGCCACAGCCGTGACCTACCGCACTGTACTGTGTCTGCTGCTAATATATAGACTGGTTGATAAAGAGATAGTATACTCGTAACTAGTATGTATGTATAAAGAAAGAAAAAAAAACCACGGTTAGGTGGTATATACAATTGTGGACGGGCTGCCGAGTGCCGACACAGAGGTAGCCACAGCCGTGAACTACCGCACTGTACTGTGTCTGCTGCTAATATAGACTGGTTGATAAAGAGATAGTATACTCGTAACTAGTATGACTATAAAGAAAGAAAAAAAAACCACGGTTAGGTGGTATATACAATTATGGACGGGCTGCCGAGTGCCGACACAGAGGTAGCCACAGCCGTGAACTACCGCACTGTACTGTGTCTGCTGCTAATATATAGACTGGTTAATAAAGAGATAGTATACTCGTAACTAGTATGTATGTTTAAAGAAAGAAAAAAAAACCACGGTTAGGTGGTATATACAATTATGGACGGGCTGCCGAGTGCCGACACAGAGGTAGCCACAGCCGTGAACTACCGCACTGTACTGTGTCTGCTGCTAATATATAGACTGGTTGATAAAGAGATAGTATACTCGTAACTAGTATGTATGTATAAAGAAAGAAAAAAAAACCACGGTTAGGTGGTATATACAATTATGGACGGGCTGCCGAGTGCCGACACAGAGGTAGCCACAGCCGTGAACTACCGCACTGTACTGTGTCTGCTGCTAATATAGACTGGTTGATAAAGAGATAGTATACTCGTAACTAGTATGTATGTATAAAGAAAGAAAAAAAAAACCACGGTTAGGTGGTATATACAATTATGGACGGGCTGCCGAGTGCCGACACAGAGGTAGCCACAGCCGTGAACTACCGCACTGTACTGTGTCTGCTGCTAATATAGACTGGTTGATAAAGAGATAGTATACTCGTAACTAGTATGACTATAAAGAAAGAAAAAAAAACCACGGTTAGGTGGTATATACAATTATGGACGGGCTGCCGAGTGCCGACACAGAGGTAGCCACAGCCGTGAACTACCGCACTGTACTGTGTCTGCTGCTAATATAGACTGGTTGATAAAGAGATAGTATACTACTAATATTATATATACTGGTGGTCAGGTCACTGGTCACTAGTCACACTGGCAGTGGCACTCCTGCAGCAAAAGTGTGCACTGTTTAATTTTAATATAATATTATGTACTCCTGGCTCCTGCTATAACCTATAACTGGCACTGCAGTGCTCCCCAGTCTCCCCCACAATTATAAGCTGTGTGAGCTGAGCACAGTCAGATATATATATACATTGATGCAGCACACTGGGCTGAGCAGTGCACACAGATATGGTATGTGACTGAGTCACTGTGTGTATCGTTTTTTTCAGGCAGAGAACGGATATATTAAATAAAACAAACAACTGCACTGTCTGGTGGTCACTGTGGTCGTCAGTCACTAAACTCTGCACTCTCTTCTACAGTATCACAGCCTCAGGTCAATCTCTCTCTCTCTCTCTCAACCCTAATCTAAATGGAGAGGACGCCAGCCACGTCCTCTCCCTATCAATCTCAATGCACGTGTGAAAATGGCGGCGACGCGCGGCTCCTTATATAGAATCCGAGTCTCGCGAGAATCCGACAGCGTCATGATGACGTTCGGGCGCGCTCGGGTTAACCGAGCAAGGCGGGAGGATCCGAGTCTGCTCGGATCCGTGAAAAAAACCATGAAGTTCTGGCGGGTTCGGATTCAGAGAAACCGAACCCGCTCATCTCTAGTATGTAGTGTGTGCTCCCTCCCTGTACTGTGCTGTATGTAGTGTGTGCTCCCTCCCTGTACTGTGCTGTATGTAGTGTGTGCTCCTCCTCCCTGTACTGTGCTGTATGTAGTGTGTGCTCCTCCTCCCTGTACTGTGCTGTATATAGTGTGTGCTCCCTCCTTGTACTGTGCTGTATGTAGTGTGTGCTCCTCCTCCCTGTACTGTGCTGTATGTAGTGTGTGCTCCCTCCCTGTACTGTGCTGTATGTAGTGTGTGCTCCCTCCCTGTACTGTGCTGTATGTAGTGTGTGCTCCCTCCCTGTACTGTGCTGTATGTAGTGTGTGCTCCCTCCCTGTACTGTGCTGTATGTAGTGTGTGCTCCTCCTCCCTGTACTGTGCTCTATGTAATGTCTGCTCCTCATCCCTGTACTTTGAAACATATAAGGTTAAAAAAGGGGTTTGTAGAATGAAAAATCAATAAAATCAGAATTAGAGTAAAGGCATGACTGCAGTGTCAGTAGACACTGAAAGTGGTCATATCAGTCCTTGTATATTCAGACGTACAGATGTGCATCAGGGAAGGGTACTTTAGCAGCATATGCATAAAGGGGGTCATTCAGAGATGATCGCTCGCTGTCAATTTTTGCAGCGCTGCGATCAGGTAAAAAAACGGCAAAACTGCACATGCATATGCACCGCAATGCGCACGCACGTCATACGGGTACAAAGAGCATCATTGTTGTGCAATGCTTTTAGCGACGAATCCATTCGCACAGTCGATCGCAAAGAGATTGACAGGAAGAGGGCGTTTGTGGGTGGCAAATGACCATTTTCTGGGAGTGTTTGGGAAAACGCAGACATGTCCAGGTGTTTGCAGGGCGGATATCTGACGTCAATTCCGGGACCTCCGTCGCTAGAATCATCGAACAGGATAAGTAACTACAGGGCTGGTCTTGTTTTGCACAAAATGTGTTCGTGTCGCTCGGCTGCACATGCGATCGCACACTTGCAAAGTGAAAATACACTCCCCCGTGGGTGGCGACAATGCGTTTGCACGGCTGCTAAAAATAGCTAGCGAGCGGTCAACTCAGAATGAGGGCCACAGTCACAGGTAAACAATAGCATAACGTAAAGCAAAGGAGGCCCCAACTGTGTCTATCTCAGAATCAGGACCTCTGAGGAGTGACCCCGCCCTCTTGACAGGCCCCTCCCCCTCAACAGACTCTGCCCTCATTAGGGCTGCTTCCATAAATTTCCCCGGGGCTGGTGTTCGATCCCAATCCGCCCCTGGACATAAGTCATCTACTTTCTTCTCTTCTGAATTCAGGAATGTAGAAGTGGGTATTAATATGAATTTATACATTTTTAGGCATATATTTGCAGTTCATGAATATTGGAGCTATGGTGTCCTAAGGCATAGTTTTAAACTTATATACACCCATATAGTAAAATAGTTTAACACCCTAAGTTATACAATTAATCTATGGTAAACCCGCAGATAATGCACACTATTTCATAAATTCCATGTTAAGTGACGGAATCTATGGGTTTCCCTACGCATTAGAGGGTCCATTTAACGTGGATATTGCACCCTCTGGGGCTATATATGTAGTTTTGGGACATGTAATTGAATCTGACCAATAGTATCTTATTTACATTTTATTAGTGACTAGGGTTTGCCCACAGCAATGTTTGTTATTGCTCAGCGGAACTTATTTCACAAAGACAGTAGTGCCATCTAGTATTGTGATGCAAATTTTATATTGTACACATTGATCACAAAAATTCTTTGTAAACAATATTTGGAATTTTTCCTACAAGGATTAATACAAAAAGATGCTTGGGGTTAGTAAGTCGTGAGCAAACCACATACAGCTGCCCATGGGAGAAGCAGCTGGTCCTGAGATCTACACCTGCAGCCCTGAGCATTTGCCTCTGCATCGTTTTGATTGTCATAGTGAAGCAGACGCTCACAGGAAAGTGCAGGCACTTGAATTGAAAAGAATAATTGTCGGGGATCATGGGTGTACGTAGTATAAACATATTCTCACCTGCGCCACATCCCATTAGTATCTCTGCCTCAAATGGGTTCCTCTGCAGAGCAGTCACTTTAAGTCGGGTTTCGAAACTTTTGTTGCATAAATTGTGAGGAGTCAAGTTCAAACATGATCAAAATATCAGCTTTCTATATTCATATAAATATTGTGATTTTGGACTTGAGGAGCCTGCACACTGCACGCGTTGAGTGTCAAATGTCTGTTTTTTTCTTTATTGCTCCCCTCCTTGATGTCATATCGAGATCTTACATACCTCAGCCTTTTTAGGTTACTAAGTTATACGATTGTAAAAACACGCTCCAAATTCATCCAGTAGTTTTTGCGTGATGCCGGAACGAACAGACAAACAGTCAGACAAAAATCCCCCCCTCCCCATTTATATCATCTCTATAGTACATAAACAGTCCCTGGAAGTATATTTCAAAAAACAAATTGCTATTTACAGACACAGGCACTTTTGGAATTAGTTTATGTAAAAGCAAAACACGCTAGTTTATACCAAGATAATGCGTTTCAGTGACATTTGACATATATCTGTTACAGTATTTACGAATCTTTAATGATACACAACAAGACCTTACCAATGAAGCATATCAGGGCTGCAGTAAACAGATCCCTACCTAACATCACACATTTACAGTCTGATCATAGATATGATACATTGGGGCAGATGTATTAACCTGGAGAAGGCATAAGGAAGTGATAAACCAGTGATATGTGCAAGGTGATAAACGCACCAGTCAATGAACTCCAATATGTAAATTAACAGTTAGAAGCTGATTGGCTGGTGTGTTTATCACCTTGCACTTATCACTGATTTATCACTTCCTTATGCCGGAACCAGGCTTAATACATCTGCCCCTTTGTACATGATGATACATTAAACATAGAGTTTATTATCAATGTATATGCGTAGTTTTAAGTATCTTCAAGTAAGTATTCTTAAGTATCAGTTTCTTTATTTCTATTGTCTTTGATGGAAACTTATTCCTTGACTGTGCAAAACAGTTGGCGTGATGCAAACAATGTGCACAGAAGCATAAGGCGCCCAGAATTTTATTGCGATTGACATAAACACTTCTTTAAGCTAGCTTACCACTAAAATAACGACACACTAAATTAACGACACGGACACGGTTAGCTGTAGTTAAAGGTCAGACAATATTTATTGATCGCTGACCTGTTCTTTAAACTATAATTGTAATTGAATTGATTTTATATTGGAGGATGGCAAAGGACCAGTCGCTACCAGACACCAGCTCCAGTCATTTAGATTGAAACACAAAAACTGAGGAGGGGACTAAACCACAACACCGCCTCCTCCCTGCATAACCCGCATTGTGCAGGACTCACCACTCTTTTCTCTGGCAAACGTTCGGTTCCCGCAGGGGACGTCTAAATGTTCAACCGCAAGGTAAGGACACACCTGCCGTCCTTCTAAAGAGGGTGCCCCACAATGACCACTTATGCCCATCTGACCGCTGGTTGGTAGCGACTTCCCGCCAATCTGGCTGTCAAGAGCCCACCGAGAAAGACAAGATGCAGGAAAAAATATAGTCAGGGCGGGCGGGAGGGCATTCCAAAATGGCAAGAGGAAGTCTGAGGCACATGACTATGGCTTATATATTATTCCAAGACCAACCCCTAAACCCTTGATGGACAGCCCTATAATCCTATAGGAAAAATACCAGAGAAAACACTAATCTACCTAGCAACTGCTTAGTCATAAACAACCAATCACAAAGAATTGGGCTCTTATATGGCCTCAGGCTTATGCAGCCTTCAGCTTATCTAAGGCGCCCATAATTTTATTGCGATTGACATAAACACTTCTTTAAACTAGCTTACCACTAAAATAACGACACACTAAAATAACGACACAGACACGGTTAGCTGTAGTTAAAGGTCAGACGATATTTATTGATCGCTGACCTGTTCTTTAAACTATAATTGTAATTGAATTGATTTTATATTGGAGGATGGCAAAGGAAAAGTCGCTACCAGACACCAGCTCCAGTCATTTAGATTGAAACACAAAAACTGAGGAGGGGACTAAACCACAACACCGCCTCCTCCCTGCATAACCCACATTGTGCAGTACTCACCACTCTTTTCTCTGGCAAACGTTCGGTTCCCGCAGGGGAACGTCTAAATGTCCAACCGCAAGGTAAGTACCCACCTGCCGTCCTTCCAAAGAGGGTGCCCCACAATGACCACTTATGCCCATCTGACCGCTGGTTGGTAGCGACTTCCCGCCAATCTGGCTGTCAAGAGCCCACCGAGAAAGACAAGATGCAGGAAAAAATATAGTCAGGGCGGGCGGGAGGGCATTCCAAAATGGCAAGAGGAAGTCTGAGGCACATGACTATGGCTTATATATTATTCCAAGACCAACCCCTAAACCCTTGATGGACAGCCCTATAATCCTATAGGAAAAATACCCGAGAAAAAACTAATCTACCTAGCAACTGCTTAGTCATAAACAACCAATCACAAAAAATTGGGCTCTTATATGGCCTCAGGCTTATGCAGCCTTCAGCTTATCTAAGGCGCCCATAATTTTATTGCGATTGACATAAACACTTCTTTAAGCTAGTTTACCACTAAAATAACGACACACTAAAATAACGACACAGACACGGTTAGCTGTAGTTAAAGGTCAGACGATATTTATTGATCCCTGACCTGTTCTTTGAACTATAATTGTAATTGAATTGGTCTTATATTGGAGGATGGCAAAGGAAAAGTCGCAACCAGACACCAGCTCCAGTCATTTAGATTGAAACACAAAAACTGAGGAGGGGACTAAGCCTGATGTTACGAGTTGACAACCATACCTTATCTCCCACCTTAAAAGTGCAAGGACGTCGGAGTCTATCAGAAAATTTCTTTTCTTGGAAGGCCGCTTTTCTGAGGGCAAGGTGCACTTTTCTCCAAATTGCTCTGAGATGGGAGGTTAAGGTAAACGGGGAAACTGGAGAATGATGGAAAAAGATTTGGCTCTAGGATGAAAACCAAAGACTGAAAAGAATGAGGACTCCTTGGTGGAGGAATGACAAGAGTTATTATAAGCAAATTCGGCCAAAGGAAGAAACTCGGACCAATCATTCTGGAGTTTGGCCGAATACAAGCGTAAGTACTGTTTTAATGACTGGTTGACTCGTTCGGTTTGCCCGTTAGACTGTGGATGGTAACCAGATGTTAAAGACAGTTTCATCTTCAATGAGGCACAAAAACGTTTCCAGAATCGTGCGATGAATTGCGGACCCCGATCAGAGACAACATCAGTGGGCAAACCATGGAGCCTGAACACATGACGGAGGAACAAAACTGCCAACCCTTGAGCAGAGGGTAATCGGGGAAGAGCAATGACATGAGCCATTTTACTAAAACGGTCCACTACCACCCAAATGACTCGCAATCCGGCTGAAAGGGGAAGGTCCACCACGAAATCCATGGAAATATGAGACCATGGCCTGAGAGGAACGGCTAAAGGCATGAGTTGCCCGATAGGCAATGAACGAGGAACCTTATGCTGTGCACAAACCTGACAGGAATGGACGAATTCCTTAACATCTTTAGAAAGACTCGGCCACCACACAGATCGAGAGACTAACTCCAAGGTCTTAGTGATACCCGGATGCCCCGAGACTTTGTTGTCATGAAACTCAGTTAAAACAGTGCCTCTCAAAAATTCGGGGACAAAAAGACGACCAGCAGGAGTAAGTCTAGGAGCTTGGTGTTGAAGCTGGTTTAACTGAGTAAATAAATCCTGTGTGAGGCCTGCCCGGATGACTGAAGATGGAACTATGGGGGTAGTGACAGGATTGCTATTGTGAACTGGAAGAAAGCAACGTGACAGGGCATCAGGTTTCGTATTCTTGGAACCAGGCCTGAAGGTAATTATAAACCTGAAACGAGTAAAAAAACAATGCCCAACGTGCCTGCCGAGCATTAAGTCGTTTGGCTGATTCAATATATTGCAGGTTCTTATGGTCAGTAAAAACAGTAATAGTATGCCTAGATCCCTCCAACCAATGCCTCCATTCCTCGAAAGCCCATTTTACTGCCAGTAATTCCCGATTACCAACATCATAGTTGGATTCAGCGGAGGAGAATTTCCTGGACATGAAAGCACAAGGATGTAACTCCTGAGACTCCGGATCTTCCTGAGAAAGGATTGCTCCCACTCCAACCTCTGAGGCATCAACCTCCACAATAAAGGGAAGCTCCGGATTAGGATGTCTAAGGACAGGAGCCGAGACAAAGACCTGTTTCAAGGCCCGGAAGGCTAACTCAGCTTCATGCGACCAATTGGAGGGATCCGCTCCTTTCTTAGTCAAAGCTACTATGGGAGCGACTAGGTCAGAAAAAGTATGAATAAACCGCCTATAATAATTAGCAAACCCTAAAAAGCGCTGAATTGCTTTTAAATTTGTGGGTTGCGCCCAATTAAGGATGGCCTGGAGCTTTTTCGGTTCCATGAAAAATCCCTGGGGAGAAATAATATACCCCAAGAAAGACACCTCTGTGATGTGAAAATCACACTTCTCAAGCTTAGCATATAAATGATTCTCTCGTAACTTTTGAAGAAGCAGACGCACCTGGGTAACATGTTGTTCCATAGACTCAGAGTATATCAAAATGTCGTCTAGATAAACGACCACGAACTTCCCAAGGAAGTCACGGAGAACATCGTTAATGAGGTCTTGAAAAACCGCCGGAGCATTTGACAGGCCGAACGGCATCACCAGGTATTCATAGTGACCCGACAGAGTGCTGAAAGCCGTCTTCCACTCATCCCCAGATTTTATTCGGATGAGGTTGTAAGCTCCCCTAAGATCAATTTTCGAAAAGATCACGGCGGAGCGTAACTGATCAAAAAGCACTGAAGTTAAGGGCAAAGGATAGGTGTTTTTCACAGAGATCTTATTCAAGGCCCTAAAATCAATACATGGTCTAAGCGACCCATCTTTTTTCTCAACAAAGAAAAATCCTGCACTCAATGGAGATTTAGAAGGTCTAATAAAACCTTTCTTAAGGCTTTCCTGAATATAATTATTCATGGCCGTGGTTTCTGGCCCGGACAGGGCATATAATCTCCCCTTAGGCAAAGTGGCACCTGGAACTAACTCTATTGCACAGTCGTAGGACCGATGGGGAGGCAGAATGTCCGCATTGCCTTTGGAGAACACATCAGCAAAATCCTGATATTCCACAGGAATAAGTTCTGGGACTACTACCGCAACCCGGACTGGATGGGAAATACATTCCTTAACACAAAAAGGACCCCATTGGGAAATCTCCCTGGACCGCCAATCAATGGTGGGATTATGAAAGGCAAGCCAAGGGTGACCCAAAACTACAGGAACTGCCGGACAATGTGTAAGGTAGAATTCTATCTCTTCAGAATGTAAAGCTCCTACTGTAAGTAATACTGGAGGTGTGCGGTGAGTAATTATCCCATTGGAAAGCGGACCCCCATCTAACCCGTGCATGGTGATTTGTTTATTCAATGGTATCTGAGGTATGCCTAAGGCCTTAGCCAAAGTTAAATCCATAAAATTTCCTGCAGCTCCACTGTCGACAAAGGCCGACACCAATGAACTGAGGCTGCCAAAGGAAATCTTAACAGGAACTAGGAGAGAGTCGTTTGAGGAGATAAGCTGCAGACCTAAGTGAACCCCCTCACAATTCACTTGGTCAGAGCGTTTCCCGACTTGTTCGGGCAGTTGCGAGCAATATGTCCCTTACCACCACAGGACAAACAGAGACCAGAACTTAATCTTCTGGTTCTTTCCTCTGGGGACAGCCGGGAGAGACCCATTTGCATGGGCTCCTCGACATCCTCTGGACAGGTATAAACACAAGGACTAGGCCTAAAAGTTGTTCCTCTTTCAGCCCTCCGCTCTCGGAGACGACGATCTATTTTAATAGCGAGCTCCATGAGTTTATCGAGAGTCTCAGGAGCGGGGTACTGAAGGAGACTGTCTTTAATAAGTTCAGATAAACCGAGGCGAAACTGACTGCGCAGGGCCGGGTCATTCCAGCCACAGTCGTTCGACCAACGGCGAAATTCGGTACAATACACCTCTGCTGGATTTTTCCCTTGTTTAAGAGCACGTAGGTGACTCTCAGCTGACGCCTCTCTATCTGGGTCATCATACAACAGACCTAATGATTTAAAAAAGGCGTCTACCGATAACAAAGCAGGATCTTCAGTTTTTAACCCAAACGCCAAGGTCTGTGGATCCCCCTGGAGCAATGACATAATAATCCCAACCCGCTGAGACTCAGTACTAGAGGAACGAGGCCTTAAACGAAAATATAGCTTACAAGCTTCTTTAAAATTAAAAAAATATTTTCGGTTACCCGAAAAACGGTTGGGTAAATGCATCTTTGGTTCCGGGACCACACTCGGGGAGGCTCGCAAAAGATCTTCCTGCGATCTCACCCGAAGAGAAAGGTCCTGAACCATCTGAGTTAGTTCTTGAATTTGATTAGCAAAAAGCTGACCGGGATTTGGTCCTAACCCTGCCGGATTCATGAAGCCGGATTTTATTCTCACCAAAACAGAATGGGAAAAAATTCAAAACCCCTTTTTTTTTTTTCTTTTTTTTTTTAGTTTTTGGGCCGGTGATAATGTTATGATTCCAGTACTCAGGTCTGGGGTGATCTTATGTGAAGAGACTTGAATACCGGAACGTAATGCTGGGAAAGGGGAAAGGAATGGGATTAGCCCCTGGCACCCTATCTCCGTTGTCTCGCCCGTGCTGTCAGTACACTCTTGCGAGACTATGGTTTCTTGAGCCCATGGCAGCCGCGTTTGAAGGGCGGATTACGTCTGCCCAACTTCGATGCCCCCTCAGGTCTTAATGGGAGACAAAGAGTGAACCGAGACAGGGAGATAACAAGGGGCCCTCTAACTAAACAACAAGGCCAGGGGCTACTAACAAACCTAAAACTAAAGTATGTGCGGATTTCCGCCAGGGAAAAGGACAACCAAAATACTCCACTTGTCCACTCTCCTACACGGCACCGCCGAGTACCGGAGAGGACTGTGGAAGCGGATACCTCTGCAAATGCTTCAAAACCAGCAAACAATATTAAGCGGCCTAGGCCGCAGCACACGGCAGAGCCGTCACTCACGAAACCAAGCGAGATCCTCAATAGAGTGTCACAGGTAAATGAGGACCGGGAGAATTCCTTGGGATGAGATGACAAACACCAAGACTCAGGAACTCTGAAGACTGGAACGACCGGACACAGCAGACCAGGAACAGATCTAAACCAAACATGAGCAGCATGCAGGAAGCTATCACCGGCGTCTGTGTGAGACACTGAGAAGGCATTTAACAGGGAATTCCCCAATCAGAGTCCAGAGCCTGATTACCACCAATGTCGTGCAGCTGCCCTGCTGCACGACCAGAAACATGTGTGCATAGTGATTAACCCACCCTGCAACGGGGAACGGGGTGCGCCCGTGGCGTCCCCGTTGCTAGGGTCCCGGTGGCTCGGCGCGCCCGGCGTCCTAGCGCTTGCTAGGGAGCCGGCGGCTCAGCGCGCACGGCGTCCCAGCGTTGCTAGGGACCCGGCGGCTAAGTGCGCTCGGCATCCCTAGCTGTTAGGCGCTGGGCCGGGAGGACGTCCCGGACCGCGGCGCCTAACACCCACCGAGAAAGACAAGATGCAGGAAAAAATATAGGCAGGGCGGGCGGGAGGGCATTCCAAAATGGCAAGAGGAAGTCTGAGGCACATGACTATGGCTTATATATTATTCCAAGACCAACCCCTAAACCCTTGATGGACAGCCCTATAATCCTATAGGAAAAATACCCGAGAAAACACTAATCTACCTAGCAACTGCTTAGTCATAAACAACCGATCACAAAAAATGAGGCTCTTATATGGCCTCAGGCTTATGCAGCCTTCAGCTTATCTAAGGCGCCCATAATTTTATTGCGATTGACATAAACACTTCTTTAAGCTAGTTTACCACTAAAATAACGACACACTAAAATAACGACATGGACACGGTTAGCTGTAGTTAAAGGTCAGACGATATTTTTTGATCCCTGACCTGTTCTTTAAACTGTAATTGTAATTGAATTGAATTTATATTGGAGGATGGCAAAGGAAAAGTCGCTACCAGACACCAGCTCCAGTCATTTAGATTGAAACACAAAAACTGAGGAGGGGACTAAACCACAACACCGCCTCCTCTCTGCATAACCCACATTGTGCAGGACTCACCACTCTTTTCTCTGGCAAACGTTCGGTTCCCGCAGGGGAACGTCTAAATGTCCAACCGCAAGGTAAGGACACACCTGCCGTCCTTCTAAAGAGGGTGCCCCACAATGACCACTTATGCCCATCTGACCGCTGGTTGGTAGCGACTTCCCGCCAATCTGGCTGTCAAGAGCCCACCGAGAAAGACAAGATGCAGGAAAAAATATAGTCAGGGCAGGCGGGAGGGCATTCCAAAATGGCAAGAGGAAGTCTGAGGCACATGACTATGGCTTATATATTATTCCAAGACCAACCCCTAAACCCTTGATGGACAGCCCTATAATCCTATAGGAAAAATACCCGAAAAAACACTAATCTACCTAGCAACTGCTTAGTCATAAACAACCAATCACAAAAAATTGGGCTCTTATATGGCCTCAGGCTTATGCAGCCTTCAGCTTATCTTATTTTAACTGATTATAGTTAACTCCTACACCGCACAGACACCCCTGCACGTCCCGCCACCGTAGTCTGTTGCGCCCACCGCATCCTCTTACTGGTGCCATGAGCCATGTGCTGTGCTGGGACTGTCAGTTCCGTGTGGAGAGGTGATCGCACAGCCGCGGCTCCCTTCTTCTCCCAGGCGGCAGGACACATGTACGGAGGTGAGCGATGCTGCAGCCTTGGCCCTGCATGCCCTCCTTTTCTCTGCCTTCCCCTGCTGTATACAGGGCAGTATACAGCTTGGGCACACATTAATGAAACTGAACACCATCTCAGGATGTCGAACAGTTTCACAATCAAACTCCAAAGAAAATGCTTCTTCGGAGTTTGATGAATGTACTCATTTCTACATCCTCATACTATAGTATGGGGAGAGTGTAGAGATTATTGAAACAGGCTGTAATAAAGGAGATATTAGTCATATCTCCTGTACTACAGCTTTGATGAATAAGGTTTAGTGTAAAAAAAAAAATGACAATTTGATAAAATTAGCAAAATTTAGTTATAACAAATATGCCCCCTAGCGCTTTCACTTTGTCATCTAATTTGTCTCCCAGTGGCAGCCGTATGTGTTCTGTGTCTGTATGTTTCTGCCTGGCATACTCAGCAAACGCACACTTTTCAATTTGTGCTGTCATGCCTTGATGTTCCACTCCTCTTTCAGTTTTTGCAGACCTAGGGACAGATTTACTTAGTTTTGGAGAGTGATCAAGTTGAGAGAGAGAATGTTCCAGCCAATCAGCTCCTAACTGCCATGTTACAGGCTGTGCTTGAAAAATTACAGAAGCTAATTGGTACTTTATCTCTCTTTCCAAGACTTAGTACCTCTCCCCTTTACAGTGTAACAGAACTTATGAAGACTTCCACGATCCATGGTGATGATGACCCGTACAGTAATTACAGTCTGCGAGCGGTGCCGTAGACCCATCAGAAATTAGGTTTGTGTGTAGCATTTCAGGTTACTTCTAACCCTTCTTCAAGCAGTACAATCTTTTGCATTGATCAGAATTAAACCGTTCCTAATCAATGAATCACTGACATTTGAAAATCACATGCTCACCTCTATTTATTTCTAGTGACTGAAACAGTTTTCATTTCTCTTTTTAGCTCTTTGAATGAAAACTTAGCACAATTGGGCATAAGAACAGCATCAGGCGATTAGCTAAGGCCATCTGAAATGGAAATCATGAGTATAGGATCTCAGAGTAACAAAAACATGAATGGGAAATGCTCCATGCACTGTTTTGGCAGTAGGAGCATTTCCCATTCACTTTCATTATAAGCTGGCTGGTTAGAAAATGTATAGTTTATACTTGAGCATGTGTTCTAGATTTTCTCATACAGTAACAGAAGCAATAATTAGTAGCACCTATGGAGCTTTACAGTGTTTTATGCACTAATTAATACTATAGATCTGTAGTACAGCCGTGCGCTACTACTAGGAAAGCTGCTAAACCTGTACTGCTGAGGACAACTGAGGACAAGACATTTCTAGCAACAGCAGAACAACATTTAAATGTGGTTTTGGGTTGTTTGTCTTTTTTACACTGGTGATAAGAAATAAATCTAGTATTCTCTAGACTGGAGCCAAACCCCTTTTGAGTTTTGACTTAACGCCTTTTGTTGATCACGCAAAGACGCTTTATTTGACAGTTTGGCATCTGGCATAAATGTTTCTTTTTAATTGCCTAACTTCTATGAAAGAGGATGCCCCCTCAGCATCATATAGTAATTATCCCTTAAATATCGGCTGATACACTATGCTGACCAATTAAATTGTATAACACGCATCCTAGTACTTGGTTTTTCCGAAATATCCTATTCCATCTTCAAAATCTCTCCATGTAATGGTTTTCAAATGTCCCCATAATGGGCATCAAGGAGGATCGTAAAGATCAGATGAGGACCAGATGTTTGTGTGGAGCACGTCCTGTCTGATATGAGGATTCAGTTCTTGTTCATCACTATCATAATCACTCTGTGGACACATCTGTGACAGAATACAACTCCGCAAGTCTGCTGAACAAAGCCTTGTGTACCCTTGTTTTATATTATTATAATGTGTGACAGTGGCCTCATATCACAACTCTGTAATGTTGGGGACCTTGTTCCTACCTCTAACTAATTCCCAGTCAGTGACGTCCCACCTCACGTTATGCACTTTCCCTGTTACATATAGTCTTACCTTACAGTCATACAAGTGGACAAGTCACTGCAAGGATAGAGTCATTAGCTCGACATTTATAATGTCAACAATTATAATGTTGACGATGTTAAACTGTCAATAGGCAATATGTTGATATTCTCAGGATAGGATGTCAACATAAGGGTTGAACTATGGGGCAGGAGTGTTAGATAGTAGGGGGAGAGTTAGAGGCAGTGCCAGATTAACAATGGGGTGGATGGAGCTACAGGCCTCCACAAAACATAGGCCCATCATCATGATAGCTTGATGATGACCAACCACCAGATGGCCACAGGGTTGGCCAAAAAGCATTAGTATTAAATTATATTTCTACCCCCCCCCCCCCCAAATAAAAAATAAAAAACAACAACAGATTTTTGTACTAGGGAGACATTGGGGCTGATATTGTATGGAGTATACATTGCCCACACAGACTGGTCACACCCTCTCTGCTTCTTATAATAGGCCCTTGAATATTTTTAACCCCAGGCCCATGAGGCTCTTAATCCAGCCCTGGTTAGGAGTAATGATTAGGTTAGGAGTAGGGCAGGTACACTCACTGGAACCACTGCTCCATTAGATGTCTTTGCCAATAGTCACACTTACATGACCACCAGGAAGACATTACTGCAGTCGTTGGGAGCAGGTAAGTCACCGTTGGGACACCATGGAAAATATGTCAAAATTCTAACATTTTGACATTTCATCAGTGTCTACATAATGAATATCAACATGGTCAATGTCTGTCAGGTCAGGCTGGTATGTAGTATCTGACGAATGGGCTTGAGTGGAGGTGGCAGAGGCCACTGACGGAAGAAGACATGGAGGCTGGATATAGTTTCTTCTCATGGACCCCCAGGATAGAAGGATAAGCACACTATGACAACTGTATAAGAAATAACTGGGCTAGGAAACTGTTGCTGTGAAGTTAGACAGTGAGGTTACAGTAGCAAGAAGATATTAACTGCAAAGACTGGTACTTGATTACTGTGTCATGGAAATAATAGCTGTGAAGACTGAGCATAAGTAAACCGTGTCTTGAAGATAATCGGTGCGATGTAATGCCACCCGAGTTCGGCGGCTGTGCGGGATGCCGGACGAAATTGGACGTTTTTAAAACCATGCCTTGTAAGTGATTGCCCCTTTAAAAAAACGTCCGAGTTCATCCGGCATCCCGCACAGTCGCCGAATTCGGGCAGCATTACATTGCGCTGATTATCTTCAAGACACGGTTTACTAATTCTCAGGATTACATCCCGCCGCATATCTGCGAAGACTGGGTACTTGATGACTGTAACTTGGAGACAATAACTGTGAAGACTGAAGATTGGATTGCTCCAGTTCAAATACAAGACTAAAGAAAACTGGATATTTTGAAAATGTGACTGAAGATATCAGACTTTGGAAACTAGATACTTGAAAAAAATTATAGAAGAACTCAGACTTTGAAAACTGGACTTTTGCGAACTGGGCAGAGATCCTAAGAAACCACCAAGAGCTCTGGATTACCCGCAGATTCCACCTGGCGAGTTGGCAGCCGCAAGAGGCGGCTCTGGTGCCGGACTCTGTATCGGAGCGCAGAGAGAGGCAGAGTAACGTGCAGGTGAGCAAGGCAGGAGACTTCCACGGACTCAAAGCTCTGAGCAACCAGGATGCCCACAGGAGCACAGAGAAGAATCACCTTCTAGGAAGAGCAACATAAAGCACTGGAATACTGGGATTGGCTGAGAACCCACACTACTATTGGCTACACTGCATGCACTGGTCTCCAACATGATGGCTCCCATAAGTACACACATACAAGAGAAGGTTCCTTTTCCCTGCTGAGTCCCCGCTTACTGAGCTCCAATGCCCACACCTGCCACCTCTGTCAGTCTCACCGCAGTCTCACACACAGAGTAGCAACTGGCTGCCCACTGCCGCAGCACTGCCGTGACCTGGACAGGAAGACCCAGGAACCTGGTGCCAACGGTAAGACCCCGGACCTTGACCATGTCAACATGACCATTTTGACATTATGGATGTCGACATATCTTACCACACCTATTGCTGCCTTCTACCAGGTAGGGATAACAACCATTGCTGATTCGATGGTGAGGATTGCTAGTTTTTCCATCAATGGGGACCACCGATGAACATCAGAGGCAGAAGATCTGATGCTTTATGGCTGACATGGTCTGTGGATGCGCGAAAGGTAGCCATTAATAGTTTCCCATGTATGGTTTTCCATTGTCGGACAACCCTACCACCAGGTCAGTACAGTTATCTCCTGCTGCTGTGGCTAGTCTGATGATCTGATTAGCTACAGGATCAAAACTGAGAACACTCTGGAAAAGTAGGGAATGAATGCTCAGTTTAATAAGAGGCGCAGACCCTAGGCAAACAAATATTAAAAATGGAGCCACTTTCACTTAAACTTTAAAATAAAATACCTGCCCCTGATCTAGATATTTTAATTTGTAAAGATTTAATCTGCACCTCTCCCTCAAATATACCTTGATAGTAATGTTATGTTGTAAATTTGAATTATCCATATCCATTGGGGGCTGATACCTTATGGAGAAGTGTTTTTTGCTAATGGCAGTCCAGACTGGCAGTCCCAGGGAGAGAAAACTTCTCCCCATGGGACTGACAGTCCAGAGTGTCACTAGCAGATGGTATATTCAATGGGAAGCTTGCCAGCTGCCAATGCACTGACTAGGAGACTGGGGGCTGTGGTGAATTTTACCACGGGAGGAATGATACAGCCAATAGGTAAAATTTGCCACAGTCCATAACCCTGTAGTTCCACTTTTCAGAAATTCCTCTTAAAACTGTAGTAAAAAAAATGTATGTGGTCTAATAATTACTTTATTGATATACTCACCGTATGACAGTTTCTTATTCCATCTACCACTCTACATGTGGAATGTTCTTATCCCTACTTTTATATGAATAGTAGAACAGTCCATCAAACGTATTTTACCCTCTTCAATTCGTTTTAGAACTTGAGACACAGTTTCTGTGACAACAGTTATGAAAACTGGTACACAGGAAAAAGCTTTTGTAACTCAAAGCAATTCCATGTTTGATTTCATTGTATGAACACAAAGCTGGTGCTAAATACTAGGCCTATGGCACCAGGGTGTAGGGTGCGTATAAAACACTGAATGTGTTGCATAGGTGTAGATTCAATAAATCACATGGGCCCTCATTCCGAGTCGTTCGCTCGGTATTTTTCATCGCATCGCAGTGAAATTCCGCATAGTGCGCATGCGCAATATTCGCACTGCGACTGCGCCAAGTATCTTTGCTATGAAGATAGTATTTTTACTCACGGCTTTTTCCTCGCTCCGGCGATCGTAATGTGATTGACAGGAAATGGGTGTTACTGGGTGGAAACACGGCGTTTTATGGGCGTGTGGCTGAAAACGCTACCGTTTCCGGAAAAAACGCAGGAGTGGCCGGAGAAACGGGGGAGTGTCTGGGCGAACGCTGGGAGTGTTTGTGACGTCAAACCAGGAACGACAAGCACTGAACTGATCGCACAGGCAGAGTAAGTGTGGAGCTACTCTAAAACTGCTAAGTAGTTTGTGATCGCAATATTGCGAATACATCGGTCGCAATTTTAAGATGCTAAGATACACTCCCAGTAGGCGGCGGCTTAGCGTGTGTAACTCTGCTAAATTCGCCTTGCGACCGATCAACTCGGAATGAGGGCCATGGTTCCTTAGGGTAGGTTAGGTATTGAAGCAAGCAAAAATAAGCAATGTTTCCTCTACCACAATACCTCTCATCCTAAAATGTTCCAATGGAGGCTCACAGCTAACTGAATCTGCCCTATAATGCATTGGCTACAATTTGGTAGGTATGTAGCAGATGTGAGCAAAGAGGTTGACTCCAAAACAGAGTAGGTTTTATTGAAGATAACAGGATACAAGTGATAGCCATACAGTACTGTGACACTCCAATAACACAGTTATAGGCTTGGGAATATACATACCATTTTATAAAGCCAAATAAACAACATACACTTGCATTCTAATCAGCATGAACTTTAAGTCTGGTGACTCAGTCATGTGATGTTATTGTGGCTGATGAGTCATGCACAATACCACTCAGTTAAGTGACAGCTTGTAGCATTTAATCATTTTCCTACATGTCAACATAATGTAATTCACTCAGTGTCTTAATTGTCATAGACTGTAGATATCCCTATACTGAGGGACACAGCTAACATGATGGGACAACAATAGAAAGCTTCTTACCTGTGAAGCTGCCAGCTTCTGCTCCCTCATGTTCATAGTGTGGTGGGAGCATACAGTGACAGACTGGGGGCCAAAATCAGCCCTGGCATGTGCATGTACACATGACAGGTGCATGCGCACTGTGAAAGGGGTGTAAGGACACTACCGATGGAGGCGTGCAGCGAGTCAGAGGGAGTGGAATCGTGGCACGCTCCATTTTCATGGAGACAGGGGGTTAGGGGTTCGCGACACAGCACATGGGGGCGTGCTGCAAATCAGGGGTTATGGAGTCATGGCACGCCTGCTTTTCCATTGAAGGGGCAGGAGAGCAGCCAGACCAGAGAGCCAGAGGCTATGCTGCGCGTGGCCTTCCCGGATCTCTGTGTGACAGGACCGGCTCACCAGCCCATCTGTCCCTGGTAGCATGGCACTTGCCTTTGATGTCAAGATCAAGTGCCACTCTCCCAAGAACAGAAGATACTGCCCTGCTCTTAATCCACAGCACTCTCACAGGTCTTGCATAAGTGGCTAGAAGAGTGATAGAATTTAATTGGCTACTTTGAGATATAACATATTTTTACTTTGCATTACTTTTCCAGCTAGAGCACAGTACTTTTAAGCTAATATTGCAATTGGCACCTGGTGCACAGAATTACATTACCATTAGGTCTCGATCATGAACGGCTCACTGGAGACGTGATCACGACTCCAGTGGGTGTGGCTAGGCCCAGAGAGCAGTATAACACATCCCAACTCCCCCACAAATCGGAATGAAAGTACTTAACATGAGACCACAGGTCAAAATTGGGTATGTCCCACTAAAAGAAGGACAATTGTCTGGCCTGATTTAAGTCTGGCCCACTAAAATTATGAAACAATGGATTGTTATTGTAATATGAGACATCTTCTTTAGGAATCACTGACAGTGCCATTTATCAAGGCAAAATATACTCCAATAGTGAATATTCTACAAAACTACTTTCCTTTCTCTATTAAAATGGTTTGTGAGCCTAGAATGTCACCATCCCCTCTGTCTTGCTTCTAATTAAAGAAATATAATTAACTGTTTAGTCAAATTTGAATGCAATTGCATTTTAGTTCAATGTCCCGAGTTAAGAACATCTTGTCATTTTTTTTAAATCAAATTACATTTATTTGATTTTTTGGAGTGCTAGTAGAGTACTAGAATATACTAGACCTAGGCATGAAGTTTTCATTTTATCTTACCACCGCTCCTCCTAACTCTTCAGTCTCTGCCCTCCTATCCTAATTGTTTTCATCCATGTCCTCTATATATTGTAAGCACATGAGCAGGGCTCTCTCCCCTTCGTCTTCTCAACATAATTACACTGTCATTATGTATCTATGCCATACTTGCCTACCCTCCCAGGTGGCGCTCCCTCCCCCCCTCCCCCCCCCCCCAGAAAGGCAGGCAAGTCTTCCACATCCCCCTCCAGCCCCCTGCATTCTCTCTGGGACGCCTACAGTACAAGTAGTCCACGCCCCCTGTAGAGTCCACCTGTGCGCTGGCCATGCCCTCTATGCACCGACCTATCTGCCCCCTCCCGGAGGAGGGGCCAGCCAAGTTGGTAAGTATGATCTATGCTTATATGATATCTGTATTAGTTTGTATTGATGAAACTTGATGCCCATTGTCCCCTGCTATGGTGCTACAAAACCATTGCGGTGCCTTATAAAGAAATAATAATAATCATGTGCCTTTCCAGACGTTGAGGAACTAGAAGTGTTATTGTAACCTGACAATCAAGGGCTTACAATATATGTTGGCACTTGTAGTTCTACATAACTAGTATGATCTGGAAACAAGGTTAGTGGTTCAATGGAACACAGCAGAGGTAGATAAAAAGACCCAGCCTCTCAGTACAGCTACGGGTTGCCTGCCACTTGTCTTGCGGACACTAGAACAATTGAAGAGGCACAAGTTGCCTATGCCTGTACAGACCACCCTGATTAGTCTTTTTTTAGCATGTTTAAATTCTTTTAACAATGTTATGTAAAAGACAAGGGGCCTAATTAAGAACTGATCGCTCGCTAGGGGCTTTTTTTGCACTGCTGCGAGCAGATAGTCGCTGCCCATAGGGGAGTGTATTTTTGCTTTGCAAGTGTGCAAACACATGTGCAGCCATGCGGTACAAAAAATATTTGTGCAGTTTCTGAGTTGACCAGAACTTACTCAGCAGTAGCGGATCTTGCCACGGGCAAGCAGGACTTTTGCCCGGGGCGCCGCCTTCCGGAGGGCGCCGCACCGTGGCAAGATCCGCCACTGCTGCCCGCTGTGTCCCCCGTCCGCCTCAAATGCCCGCTGCCGTCCCCTGTGAAGGGAACTAGACGCTATGCGTCTAGTTTCCCTTCGTGGAGAGTAACTTTGCTGAGCGGTGCGCGATGACGTCATCGCGCACCGCACAGCAAAGGTCCTCTCCACGAAGGGAACTAGACGCATAGCGTCTAGTTTCCCTTCGTGGAGAGGACCTTTTGCTGTGCGGTGCGCGATGACGTCATCGCGCATCGCTCAGCATTCAAGCGGTGCTAGAATGTACAGGGGGCGTAACTGACCACGCCCCCTGTATTAGGCCATGCCCCCTGTCCTGCCCGGGGCGCTATGCGCCCTTGAACCGGCCCTGTTACTCAGCCGCTGCGATCACTTCAGCCTGTCCGGTCCCGGAATTGATGTCAGACACCCGCCCTGCAAACGCTTGTACACGCCTGCGTTTTTCCAGCCACTCCCAGAAAACGGTCAGTTGCCACCCACAAATGCCTTCTTCCTGTCAATCTCCTTGAGATAAGCTGTGCGAATGGATTCTTTGTAAAACCCATCGCACAGCAACAGTTCTCTTTGTAATCGTGCAACGCGCCTGCGCATTGCGGTGCATACGCATGCGCAGTTCTGACCTGATCGCAGCGCAGCAAAAAAAACCTAGCTTGCGATCAGGTCTGAATGACCCCCAAAGTTCTTATATTTTACACAGTGTATTTTTATTTTAAATAAGTGATATTTTTGTAAGTTTTTTTATTATTGTACCGGAACTAAGCAGTCATCATTACTCCATTGTTTGGAGTACAGGCTATGTTTTGTATGCATCACGTGATATTTTTTGCACAGTAGGCACTTTAGATAAAATAAGGAAATTAATGGGGTTAAAAAAACGTAAATAATACAGGCACTAGCCCTAAATATACCCACCCTGTCTATTCCATTGGGTGTGGCGGGGAGGGGGGGGGGGGGTCAAAAGTGTCTGCTCTGCACTCTACTGGTGTTTTCACCTTACCATCTTCATTTATTAGCCTGTGTAAAAACATACATAACCTGAAGTCCCCATGCAGGGCCTGCCCTAGGCATAGGCAAACTAGGCAATTGTCTAGGACATTTGCCAATGCCTAGGGGTCAGCTATGCTAACATTGGTGGTTTGTGGGGCACCCGATGTCTGGATTAGTATGCCATCGTACTCTTCACTCATGTTATTGTTTGCAGCCCTATGCTTCACTCATGTTATTGTATGTGGTCATACTCTTATTATTATTATTATGATTATTATGTAGTATTATTATTCGCTCAGTGTGCATTAGGGAACATAAATAGTTTTTTCTTACACAGAATTACCCCTCCCTTTTAGCACCTGAGTGACATCACAATCTGATTGAGCAGCTTGCCACTATATGTGCATTGTATGGATGGGTCAGCATTAGGAGGGATTGCTGACTCCAGAGTGCCATTGGAGAAGGCAAGGGTGTCTCCAGGTAAGCTGGCTGTCAGATGCTGTAGGAGCCATTATCATGTGGCCTTACACTGGGCATTTAGACTCAGACATATGTGTAATTATTTATGGGGTGGGTGTAGGGTGCGGTGGCCCCTGTATCGGTATGGCTGGGCGGCTTCAGGTCGGCACACCCTAACACTTTATTAACACTTATGATTTTCCCTATCAGTTTGTATATATTTTTGTATTATTTTAATCACACTTCACGTACATAGCACTTCTGTGCTTCTTATTAACCCTTATTAATTTTAAGCTGTGTGCTGACCAGGGGTAGCCGACCTGTGCCGACGTGATGGGGTCCTGCACCCCGGACCCATACCTACTACCCCCAGTGATGGAGAAGCCTTGCCGATCGGCCTGGGGGCTTAACCCTATATCTGCAGATATACGCAACTAATATCTCCGTATTATCTGATTATTATGTAGTATTATTATTCACTCAGTGTGCATTAGGGAACATAAATTGTTTTTTCTTACACAGAATTACCCCTCCCTCCCTTTTAGCACCTGAGTGATATCACAATCTGATTGAGCAGTTTACCAATATATGCCCTTATTATTATTACCAGTTATTTATATAGCACACACATATTCCACAGTGCTTTCCAGAGAATATTTGGCCATTCACATCAGTCCCTGCCCCCAGTGGTGCTTACAATCTATATTCCCTATCACATGTACACACACACATTCACGTTAGGGTTAATTTTGTTGGGATCCAATTAACCTACCAGTATATTTTTGGATTGTGGGAGGAAACCGGAGTACCTGGAGGAAACCCACGCACGTTAGGGCCATGGTGGGAATTGAACCCATGACCTCAGTGCTGTGAGGCAGTAATGCTAACCATTACACCATCGGTACAGCCAAACTCTTCACTCATGTTATTGTGTGCAGTCAAACTCTTCACTGTAATTGGTCTGGACAGCGTCGAAAGCGAAGATTGACAGGCGGAAGGCGTTCCGGGGCGGATACTCACCATTTTCTGGGAGTGGTGAGTCCAACGCAGGCGCGTCCAGGCATTTGCAGGGCAGGTGTGTGACGTCAACTCCGGGACCAGTCACGCTGAAGACATCGCAGCCGGTGAGTATGTCAGGACTTACTTAGAAACTGCAAAAATCTTTTTGCATAGCAGGGCAGCACAAGCGTTCGCAGCCTTGCTATGCAAAAAATCCCTCCCCCATAGGTGGCGACTAGTTGATTGCACGGGCTGCAAAAAGCAGCTTTGTGCGATCAACTCGGAATGAGGGCCATTGTCGGATGTATTTGTAGCTTCTGACCAGGGGTTTAACTAGAACTTAATTTACCCCATGGCAACATTTTGATTTGGTCCCACCCCAATGCTTCTGGGAGCGTCCCTCTCTGCAGTAGTTGTCCATTTTATTCCCCATTTGAGTGCCCTAGTTTATATTATGTCTTATAGTAGAGATGAGCGCGTTCGGTTTTACTCGGATCTCAAAACGGCATATTTTTGGTTCACAGATGTCACGTGTTTTGGATAGCCAATAAGAAAAATCCGGATAAAACCGAACTGATGTTAATTCTGGCATTACATCCGAACCCGCTCATCTCTACCTTATAGTACTGCCTTGTATAGTTCCCCCAGTTCACAAATGCATTACTTTGTCACCACCCACACTTCACATGAATTTTTTTTTAAAAGAACTACTGTGGTATTTGTATTTTATTTGCTTAATTCACTGACTCTGCTATATATTTATAGGGAAACTTCCCAACCTCAAATCCCATAAGTATCTACAGTATGTTATTAAAGAAAACCTTAAACTTTCCAAAAGCAAATGACTTATCACTTTTTATATATATATATATATATATATATATATATATATATAAAACAACAGCTCTATTTTAAATGATGTTTCAGAAGGCACCGGAGCAATTTACCACCTGGTAGGTGAGTGCTGATCCGTTCACAGCAATTATATATATATATATATATATATGCGCCGCTACAGTGCACAGGGGTGTAGCGATGGTGGCTCCAGTGAAGCGCGAGCTCCGGGCGCCATAAAAGTGCTGCCACCCACCACACCCCCTTCCTGGGGACCACCGTACTGGCAGTCGCAGAGCAGGAGGAGGAGAAGCAGCGGGGGCCCACACTGACTCGGAGACTAGGTAGAGAACAGGGCAGGCCAGTGGCGAAAGCAGGAGACACTGACAGCCGGCACATGCTGGAGCTCTGCCGTCCTCTGTATACTGTTTTTTTCTCACTGTCTGCTTGTAGCTGTGCAGCAGGGTTACTTCTGTCCTGCAGCACCACTCTCTGCCCCACTTGCTGCAGCATTTCTCTCTTTCCTGGAAGCTGCAGCACATGTCTCTACTTTAGATGCTACAGTAGCTCTCTCTGCCCTAGCTGCTGCAACAGCTCTTTCTGCACCGGCTTCTGCAGAACCTCTCTCTGCCCCAGTTGCTGCAGCACTTCTCTCTACATTGATGCTGCAGCACCTCTCCCTGCCCCTCAGGCTGCTGTATCACCTCTCTCTGCCCCTGAAGCTGCGCGGCACAACTCTCTCTGCCCCTCAAGCTGCTGCGGCACAGCTCTCTCTGGGGCATTATTTCTCATGGGGGATTGGGAGATTATCAGGTCTGGGGGGGCAGTTTTGAGGCATTTTTTTCATTCAGGTATTGGGGGGTTATCATGTCTGTGGGGGTTTTTATTTGGGGCTTTACTTTCATTGAGGAATTGGGGGAGTTGTGAGGTCAGGTCAGTCAGGGCATATATAGTGCTTTTAATTTCTTTGAAAACAAGTAAATAGTTAAATACAGCTACTTCCATAACGGATCTACCATGGTGTAATGTGTATAAGGGGCTCTACTGTGTGGCATAACATGTATTAAGGGTACTACTACATGGTATCAAAGTTACAAAGGAGAAAGAGAGACTCTGTGTTGGGGCACGCTTGAAAAACTAAAACTTAACTTTTAATTATAGTATGATAAAATTCTGGTACACAATTCAACACACATATAGTATATAATATTTACGGAGAAAGTCAAATGATTCTCACTAGTGAAGTAATAATTTTGGAGTGGCAGTTATACAAACTCCGTATGACGGCCACGCGCGCCACTTCCGGTCTTTTCAACCGGAAGTGACGCGACCATGTCCAGTGACGCGTCCCTGACAACTCCAGTGACTTATAAACTTCTGGCAATGGAGCCAATACCTCGATCTTGGCCCCAACAATTAATTTTAAACAATTATCCTCCCTATTCGTTTATTTTATCTCACTCAATATTATAAGCCCTATCTAACCATAGATACGGCCCTATGTATAATGAAAAAACATTAACCTCCGGATTTTGAAACCGGAAGTGATGCGCAGGATGTCTTTCTGACATCACACAATCTACTTCCTCCTTCCTGTGATTGGTCTGAATTTTGAGGCCACCCCCCTTCTTGCCTTAAATAGACTCTCTTCCACCACCACCTCACACAGTGAACAAGCCACCTTCAGGTGAAACGGCCGTCTGTGACAAGTGGTGCTGAACAGTGCACGGTTCAGCCCACTCACCAACTGGTATCGTATATTCGACAAAAAAATGTTTTGTCATTAATTGTTTAATTTTTTAATTTTTGTTTAATCTGCTATCCATTATTTACAGTATTAAGACATTCAACGCTCTTTGATGTCTCTTTTTTTCTCTCCCACTCTTATACCCTAATTAGTGAGATATAATTCATACTATTACAAGTGTTTTGAGATATCCCTAACAGCTGGCTTCGGCCTTCTTCTGCAATACTCTAGGGGTATCACCAATAGCGGAAATATTAATCCCTTTGCCCACTACTATTAGGATTAAGAATATATAATTGAATTATGTACTATCATAATAAAAACCTTAAGATATCTGTGTAATTTCACACCATTACTCAATAGGCCCAGACAACCCGCCTCTCTCATCCATTGTCCGCTATATTAAGCTATATGACAGTAGACAGCAGAAGACGGGCTCTGAACCTATACGTTTCCTATATCTTACTTTTTCAGTACTCTCTCATCCTGACGCCAGCTATATAACTCCCCTGCAATGCTAAGAGTAACAGGGAAACTGTGCGCAATAATGGACAGCAGAAGTACTCTAACTGGTATAAGCCAATAACCATACACTCTCTCATTCACAATCTATGTGATATTACTGCCACATCTCACTGGCTACGCCCAATCTCGTCTGATCTTGGAAGCTAAGCAGTGAATAGCCTGATTAGTACCTGGATGGGAGACTTCCAGGGAATATTAGGTGCAGTAACAAATACCTCTGTATACATGTGAAAAGCAGAGGTGTTGGAGCAACCTTTGACTGTTACCATTTTCATATCTATATTCCCCTCTTCTCATTGAATCTCTTTCTGATCACACACTCATCTAGAGCTCTTTTGCATATTGCAATTATTGATCAGAAAATTTAGAAATAGCAGATTAATCGTTACCAGGATATACCATTACAATTGGCATTGGAAGAATTTCCTGTTATGCTGAAATTAAATTCTTAATATTTTCATCTCAGGTGTCACTGTCACCTTAAATAGTAATATTACTTGGAGAACTGCCACTCCAAAATTATTACTTCACTAGTGAGAATCATTTGACTTTCTCCGTAAATATTATATACTATATGTGTGTTGAATTGTGTACCAGAATTTTATCATACTATAATTAAAAGTTAAGTTTTAGTTTTTCAAGCGTGCCCCAACACAGAGTCTCTCTTTCTCCTTTGTAACTTTGATACGTACTATTGACTCTGGGTGCACCACCAACAACAGTAACTCCTTAAAGACCGATACAGGCATTTCTTATGTATATGTACTGTTGGTTCACAAGGGACAAATTTCATAAGAGCCCATTACAAAGAAAAATTCTTTAGAAAGGTCCTGTGCGGCACCAAACTGACCTTCTCCTACTACTACATGGTGTAATGTGAATAACGGACATTACTGTGTGGTGTAATGTGTATTGGTACTATTCTAAGGCCATGCACCTTCCCAATGAAGCCATGCCCCTATATTGATATTGCAAGCCTTTGGCACGCACTGACCCTATTTTAAACATGGGGGGCGCCCAAAGGAAATTTTCACCCTGATCTCCACAAGGTCTAGAACCGACCCTGTCACCAATTTAGGATTTTTCAATATTCTTCCTATTCAAATATAACATGCCCCCACATGTTGGCTAGACCTATAATTCAGTACAGGGGAGTGGGGCACCGAAACATACCCTTGCTCCCGGCACCATGGCGCCTAGCTACACCTCTGACAGTGCACAGTGCAGACTTGCTGTTGCAAGTTATCACCTGGCTGGTTCAGTGATCCAATCAGTGGCAGGTAATGTAGTGGCACACTAAGAAAGAGGCCACCGGGGGACATGCTCTGGTGCCCCTCTAAATTCACCCAGCCATTTATCATAGCTCATGACTGCAGTAAAGTTTAAAAACAAAACAGTGTTCAACAGTTCGCTAAGGAAAATACGGGATACGTTCAGGATGCCAGCAGTCAAAATACCAGTGCCAAAATCCCAACACATGGCCAGAATGCTGGTGCCGGAATCCTGTCATCAGAGGAAATGCCAATGCCGGAATCCCCGACAGTGGACATTCCGAACGTAAGTATGCTGGGTACTGTTAGGTATAGGCCACGGGAGGGGGTGGGAGGATGATTAAGTGTAGGCAACACCAGATGGGTAAGGATTAGGCTGCAGATAAGGGAGGGTTAGGGCTAGGCTGCAGGTAAGGGAGGGTTAGGGTTAGGCTGCGGATAAGGGAGGGTTAGGGCTAGGCTGCAGGTAAGGGAGGGTTAGGGCTAGGCTGCAGGTAAGGGAGGGTTAGGGTTAGGCTGCAGGAAGGGAGTTAGGTTTAGGCACCTCCTGGTAGGGTTAAGCTGTGTGTGTAGAGTGTGTGTGTGTGTGTGTGTGTGTGTGTGTGTGGGGGGGGGGGGGTTAGGCTGCAGGAAGGAAGGGTTAGGGGGTAGGGGGAAGGTAAATATACTTACCAGACCCATGTCAGGATTCTGACCATCGGGATGCTGCTGTTGGTCTTTTGACTGCTGGTCACTCGTATCACACCCGAAAATACAATTGAAGAAAGCTGATTATAAAATCCAACAATAATAATAATAATAATAATAATAATAATTTTATTTATATAGCGCTCTTTCTCCAATAGGACTCAAGGCGCTTAACAGATACATAGCATAATATAGTACAGAAAATAATGAAGTACATTTTCATAAAATACAGAGGCATGAAGATACTAAAAGGGACATTATGGAAATGCTTGAGTAAACAGAAAAAGTCTTAAGTCTACTTTTGAAGGATTCTATAGTTGGGGCCACTCGCACTGTGCGGGGAAGTGAGTTCCATAGAGTCGGAGCCGCATGACTAAAAGCTCTACCCCCAGATGTATTACGGGAGATTCTAGGTACTCCTAAAAGTCCTTCATCTACAGATCGCAGTAATCGAGTGGGGCAGTATGGGGTCAGAAGCTGCTTCAGGTACCTTGGGCCCTGGTCATGTAATGCTTTGAAACTCAGTAAGCAAATCTTGAAGATGATTTGCCATCTTACAGGCAGCCAGGGAAGGGAGTAGAGCAGAGGTTCTCAAACTTGGTCCTCAGGACCCCACACGGGTGAAATAATTAGCTCCACCTGTAGACCTTTTTAAATGTGTCAGTGAGTAATACACCTGTGCACCTGCTGGGTTACCTGCAAAACATGCACTGTGTGGGCTCATGAGGACCGAGTTTGAGAACCTATGGAGTAGAGGATGGGTGTTATGTGGCTAGAACGGGGCTGGTTGGTTAACAGCCTGGCAGCTGTGTTTTGCACCAGCTGTAAGCGGTGCAATTCTTTTGCTGGGAGACCAAGGTAGAGGGCATTACAGTAGTCTAATCGAGATGATACAAATGCATGTATGACTTTTGGCAGATCATCTGAGGGAATTAAGTGCTTGATTCTGGCTATGTTCCTCAGGTGAAAGAATGAGGATTTGATTGTGGCAGATATCTGATGTTTAAGTGTCAAGCCACCATCCAGGACAACGCCAAGATTCCGCACACGATCATTGGTCTGTAATTCTGAATCCCCGAGTGTAAGTCCAGTTGGTTGGCTATGCTGCAGTCTTGTCCTTTGATGTTGCGGTCGTATCATAAGGACCTCTGTTTTATCTGGGTTCAGTCGCAGCCAACTGGCACTCATCCACTCCTGTAGCTCAGCTAGACAGCCATTTAGGGTTGCTATTGGGTTATCAGTGCCCGGAGCAAAGGACAAGTACAGTTGTGTATCATCTGCATAGCAATGGTAGACCAGGCCATGGCGCCTGATTATTTCGTCCAATGGGAGCATGTATACTGCAAAAAGCATGGGGGATAGTATAGAACCTTGTGGGACACCACATGGCAATGGCACTGGTAGTGATGAGTATAATCCAGACGATACTCTCTGTGACCTGCCTGTGAGAAATTATTTGAACCAGCTTAGGACTGTGCCATCCAGACCACAGAAATGTATCAGTAGCTCAATCTGAAGCCCATGGTCCACGGTATCAAATGCTGCCGAGAGATCTAGAAGGATTAATATTGGCCCTCATTCCGAGTTGTTCGCTCGCAAGCTGCTTTTAGCAGCTTTGCACACGCTAAGCCGCCGCCTACTGGGAGTGAATCTTAGCTTATCAAAATTGCGAACGAAAGATTAGCAAAATTGCGAATAGACACTTCTTAGCAGTTTCTGAGTAGCTCGAGACTTACTCGGCAACTGCGATCAGTTCAGTCAGTTTCGTTCCTGGTTTGACGTCACAAACACACACAGCATTCGGACAGACACTCCTCCGTTTCTCCAGCCACTCCCGCGTTTTTCCCAGAAACGGTAGCGTTTTTTCGCACACACCCATAAAACGGCCAGTTTCCGCCCAGAAACACCCACTTCCTGTCAATCACATTACGATCACCAGAACGAAGAAAAAACCTCGTAATGCCGTGAGTAAAATACCTAACTGCATAGCAAATTTACTTGGCGCAGTCGCACTGCGGACATTGCGCATGCGCATTAGCGACTAATCGCTCCGTTGCGACAAAAAAATAACGAGCGAACAACTCGGAATGACCACCATTGAACAGTCACCTCTGTCTCATGCCATCAGAAGATAATTTAACACACACACCAGGGCTGTTTCAGTGCTATGTCTTCTCTTGAATCCTGATTGGAATGGATCATAAATATCATGGGTTGTCAGGCGGGTTTCCAGTTGATTTGCAACCACTTTCCTAGGAAAGGAAGGTTTGATACCGGTCTGTAGTTGGTCATGCAGTCGGGATCTAAATTAGGTTTTTTAAGAAGCGGTCTAACAATTGCTTCCTTTAGGTAATTGTTGCATTATCTCATGGAAACAGTTGGGAGCCTGCTGATATTTGAACATGGAGAATTAATTTACAAGTCCTCGTAAATCTTCCATTATTAAATAATGCTGGTAATTAAAACTTTCCGCTCAGGTAGTCATACAGCACAGATGTTACTGCATCCACACTGCTCATCTGTGCTCGTTACATAATCACATTTCACAACAGTTTTTTTCTTACTAATAATAAAATTTCCTCATGGGAATAAGTAGGCAAATTATATTAGGGAATGAGCTAATGGCATATTACATATATGTAAGATTAAATGTAAAACAACCAGGATGCTGAGTGTAAAGTGACGAGGCGATGATAAACATACCCAAGACTGAAACATATGCACGTTTTAGCAGCATGTTTAATGCATGTATTTTTACAATATGGTCTAATTAATAAAGCTTGACCTTAATGTCTGGGTGTGCTGGCACTTGTGGTTCTCCAAGTGCCAGCATGCTGGTGCAGGCTTGCTTTACCTGTAGGCTGCCTGTAAAGAACAATATTATCATACCATGATCCTGCACCCACTTTTATCAGGGGTGTGGGGCATAGCACTGGGTTGCTGGTTGTTGCTTGGGGGTATTTTTTGGGGGGTGGTCCCCACTTTATGAGGAATTCCACCCTTTGGCTATACAGTTTTAGGGGTGGTTAATGTGATGGCTGGGGGACCCCATACTGAGTGTCCCACCTGCTAGTTTTGGGGTGGTTAATTGGTTAATGTGATGGCAGGGGGCGCCACAATGAGTGTTCCCCCTGCTATGGCATTATTATAATAATAATAATAATAATAGTAATAATAATAATAATTAATTTTGTTTATATAGTGCTCTTTCTCCAACAGGACTCAAGGCACTTTACAGACATCAAAACAATGCATATAATACAGAAGATATAAGTAATACACACAGCAAGAGTTAAGCCACACAGACATCAAATAAAACCTAAAGCACACAGAAAGCATAATGCATGATTGGTGTCGGCATTTTGGGTAATAAATTCTAAGGGTTGTGTATTCCACCCTCACAAGATACCAGATGTGGCAACCATCTTGGGCGCACAGCGTAGGATTACCCAGGGTGGACCGTGGAATGTCTACCCCTAGAAGAGATGACACAAAATAGTGGTGATTTCAGAGTCCTAAAGTTCAGAGCAGGGTTCCATCAAAACCATCAGGCCTATGTATTTTTCATCCCATCCACAAGTGTACCAGATGAGGTAGCCATGTTGGGCGCACTTCGAAGGTTACACTGTGGTAGGTGAGCCATACAAGGGCCCAGTGCATATATGGGAAAACTGACACTTGTGTAGTAGTATGAAGTAAGTAGAGCGCAATGGTAGGGTGTGCAATCAGTGGAGGTACACATTACAGGAAAAGCACACAGTGGGATAGAAGAGGGGGAAAAAACCAATAGGGGGGTGGGGGGACAATTGTAGGTAACCAGTGGCAGAAGGAAAATTAGGATAACATTATTTTGATAAGATCATAGTATGGGTGGGTAGGAGTATGTGCGGAGCACACTCAGGACCAATAAAGATGTCCCTGCTGGTCCTGGTGCTCTCCCCCCTCAGTTCCCTGCTCATCTTGAGGGTTAGGCCCAGGGGCAGACTTGATGTTCTCAGCCAGAGAGGTGGTAAGTCTGGTCCTAGAGGTCTCATGGTAGAGGTGCGGAGAGGCCACATAATGATCCTGAGTTTTGTGGTTGTAACGCAGTCCGTCTGTTATATTGTAGGTTTGTCCCCCTTGGCTGGTTCACCCTGGTGCTGGTTATTGTTAAATATGGGAAACTGTAAACTATTTTAACTGACCACCACCTCGCAAGGGCTTTCGTTGTCTTCTTCCTGCACCTTCACCTGGGGGCTACGGCCTTTAAGCTCTTTTATGTGTTGCAGCCTCCCCAGGACCTCCGTCTCCTCTCTTCGGGAGCTCTTGCATGCTCCTTCTCCACTGGCAAACTGCTAACCGTTGCCTCACACTGGCTCAAATAAGCCAGCCAGAGGTGGTAGGGCAATGATGTGGCGAACTGTTATTGGCGCAGTGGCCATCTTGAATTAAAAAAATGATGCTGAGGTGCAATTTTTTAAATTGTGACCACTGGCAAAATCTGCAGAATGGCTGGCATGGACTGGATCCTCCTGGATCCAGGCCTGCTGCCCATGCCCACTATCTCCGCTGTGTCTCGCTGATACTATTGCCCACGGCCTCTGCATATGCCCGCTACTCAGTGGATCCAGCACTGCCTGACTGACAGGGTTGTGCTTTCATAGGAAATAAAACACACACATAGACATCTATAGGAAAAAACACAGATATATAGAGCCTAATTCAAGGTTTATTGCAAAACAATATTTTCCTCTTTTTCCTCTAATGGTCAAAACCATGTTCACTGCAGGTGGGGCAGATATAACATGTGCAGAGTAAGTTAGATTTGGGTTTGTTATATTGTTTCTGTGCAGGGTAAATACTGGCTGCTTTATTTTTACACTGCGTTACTACTGGGGCATTACTTGTAAGCGGCGCTACTGCTAGGGCATTACGTGTAAGCTGCACTACTACTGGGGCATTACATGTAAGTGGCGCTACTACTGGGGCATTATGTGTAAGCTGCGCTATTACTGAGGTGTTATGTGTAAGCTGCACTAGTACTGGGTTTGTTATGTGTAAGCGGCGCTACTACTGGGGCCAGTATGTGTGAGCTGTGCTTCTACTGGGGCATTACTTGTAAGTGGCGCTACTACTGGGGGCATTACGTGTAAGCTGCACTACTACTGGGAGCATTACATGTAAGCTGCACTACTATTGGGAACATTACGTGTAAGCTGCGCTACTACTGGGGGTGTTATGTACGTATCTTGCAAATTAATTGAATAAATTATTACTTTCTCTGTACAATATTAGTGCCTGAAATTCCTGTTTCTAACATCTGTTAGTACAGGTATAAATGTCCTACCTGAAAACTACTCTTACATAATTCTTGTACATTAAAATGCACAGAAAGCTGCACGCCTATTCTTCCCTCTCAGAAGATGCCTGAGCAAATCAGAAGTTCACCTTCATGTGCAGAGAGGTGTAAAATAAAATGGCAAAGAGATTAGTACCATCCCCTTCATTAACAGTTCCCATCATACTATAGTAAGTACCCACCATGACACCTGCTCTATCCTCAGTCAGTAGCCAGCTGAGCAGAGTTCTAAGGGGCCTATTTATCACCATCCCAGGATGCGGATGACAGGTGATAAAATCGCCCAAACTCACACTGCGATAATTGATTACATCGCAGGGATGTATCAATTATCACATGCAGGAACACAGCTTGCGGTCAAGCTCTGTCCCTGCCTCTTCGCAGCATCATCGGGGTATGTTTCGCAAAAAAGACCCGATGTCCTGGAGCGCATGCGCCGCCCCCGCTGACATCGCCGCTACCGCTGCTGCCCGGTCGACTTCCCCCATCGCCACTACTCCCTGTACACCGCGGACCCCCCCCAAGCAGGATATTGGAGAGTGTAGAGAGAGGACGTGTCTCCGTCCTCAGTGTCCTCTGTGGTAGTGTCTTGTGCTGTATTTGTCCAGTCACAGTGTTTGTGTCCTCTTGCTGCCATATGTCCATTGCTGCTGTGTTGTGCAGCATCAGTTCAGTGGTGGTGAATTGTGCTGCATCAGTCCAGTGGTAGTGTCCTGTGCATCAGTCATCAGTCATTCCAGTGACCAGGCAGTCACAGTGGTTGTGTCCTCTTGCTGCCATATGTTCATTGCTGCTGTGTTGTGCTGCATCAGTTCAGTGGTAGTGTCCTGGCCATCAGTCGTTCCAGTGACCAGGCAGTCACAGTGGTATACGCTGCTGCTATATGTCCATTGCTGCCGTATTATAATAATAATAACAACAACAAAAAGTCCCTTACAGTGTTGCTGTGTTGTGCTGCATCAGATCAGTGGTAGTGTCCTGGCCATCAGTCGTTCCAGTGACCAGGCAGTCACAGTGGTATACGCTGCTGCTATATGTCCATTGCTGCCGTATTATAATAATAATAATAATAACAACAACAACAAGTCCCTTACAGTGTTGCTTTGTTGTGCTGCATCAGACCAGTGGTAGCGTCCTGGCCATCAGTCATTCCAGTGACCAGGCAGTCACAGTGGTATATGCTGTTGCTATATGTCCACTGCTGCCATATTATAATAATAATAATAATAATAATAATAATAATAATAATAACAACAACAAGTCCCTTACAGTGTTGCTGTGTTGTGCTGCATCAGACCAGTGGTAGTGTCCTGGCCATCAGTCGTTCCAGTGACCAGGCAGTCACAGTGGTATACGCTGCTGCTATATGTCCATTGCTGCCGTATTATAATAATAATAACAACAACAAGTCCCTTACAGTGTTGCTTTGTTGTGCTGCATCAGGCCAGTGGTAGTGTCCTGGCCATCAGTCATTCTGGTGACCAGGCAGTCACAGTGGTATACGCTGCTGCTATATGTCCATTGCTGCCGTATTATAATAATAATAACAACAACAACAAGGCCTTTACAGTGTTGCTGTGTTGTGCTGCATCAGATCAGTGGTAGTGTCCTGGCCATAAACCATCAGTCATTCCTGTGTGCATATTGTGTTATATAACTCCAAAAAAATAATGGAGAACAAAAATGTGGAGGATAAAATAGGGAAAGATCAAGAAACACTTCCTCCTAGTGCTGAAGCTGCTGCCACTAGCCATGACATAGACAATGAAATGCCATCAACGTCGTCTGCCAAGGCCGATGCCCAATGTGATAGTAGAGGGCATGTAAAATCCAAAAAGCCAAAGTTCAGTAAAAAGGAGAAACATAAACTTGCCAATATGCCATTTACGACACAGAATGGCATGGAACGGCTGAGGCCCTGGCCTATGTTCATGACTAGTGGTTCAGCTTCACATGATGATGGAAACCCTCATATATGAGGCCTTGACACTTATGTTGGTGTCAGACTTGCATCCGGCATCCGCCATTAGTGCAGTGGGATTTAGACAATTGATGGAGGTATTGTGTCCCCCATACCAAATCCCATCTAGATTCCACTTCACTAGGTAGGTGATACCGAGATTTTTTGCCATTTAATTCCAGTAATTTGGACGTATAATTCCAGTGATTTTGCCATTTAATTCCAGTGATTTTGCCATTTAATGCCAGTGATTTGGACGTATAATTCCAGTGATTTAGACGTATAATTCCAGTGATTTTGCAGTATTATTACAGTGATTTTCAAGTGATTTTGTAATTTAATTCCAGTGATTTGGACGTATAATTCCAGTGATTTTGCCGTATAATTCCAGTGATTTTGCCATTTAATTCCAGTGATTTGGACATATAATTCCAGTGATTTTGCCATTTAATTCCAGTGATTTGGATGTATAATTCCAGCGGTAATTGTTTGTGTCGCTTGGCTTAGTCATACAGCTACCTCATTGCACCTCTTCGACATCTTTGCATGAGGTGCTGTTTGGGGCCTAGTTTTTGAAAAGTGCCATCCTGTCTGACACTGCCGTATGAGTCCAGGGGTACTGCTGTATTAGTCCTTGGGCACTGCTGTATAAGTCCAGCAATTGCAGATTTTTTTTAAAATGACAGGGGCGTGCTGAAGATTCTGTCAGTGGACCCTACAATTGCGGCCCACTCTCGACATTCAGCCACTGCATGACACGACTAGATGGGCCAGGTGGTTGTGTCGCTTAGCTTAGTCATACAGCAACCTCGGTGCACCTTTTTTCTTCTTTGCATCATGTGCTGTTTTTGGACTATTTTTTTAAAGTGCCATCCTGTCTGACACTTCCGTATATGTCCAGTGGTACTGCCATTTAATTCCAGTGATTTGGACGTATAATTCCAGTGATTTGGACGTATAATTCCAGTGATTTTACAATTTAATTCCAGTGATTTGTCCGTATAATTCCAGTGATTTTGACGTATAATTCCAGTGTCTTTGCAGTATAATTCCAGTGATTTTGCCATTAAATTCCAGTGATTTGGACGTATAATTCCAGTGATTTGGACGTATAATTCCAGTGATTTGGACGTATAATTCCAGTGATTTTGCCATTTAATTCCAGTGATTTGGACGTATAATTCCAGTGATTTTGCCATTTAATTCCAGAGATCCTGCCGTATAATTCCAGTAATCCTGCCGTATAATTACAGTGGTCCTGGCATATAATTACAGTGATCCTGCCGTATAAATCCAGTGATCCTGCCATATAAGTCCAATGATCCTGCCGTATAATTACAGTAGCATATAAATCCAGTCCAGTGTTACTGCCGTATATATATATATATATATATATATATATATATACACACACACCCTGTTGCAAAGCTGATTACTGAGGCCTTAACAACTATGCTGGTGTTAGACGTGCGTCCGGTATCCACCATTAGTGCAGTGGGACTGCAGTGCCAACCCTAAATGGGTCAGGTGTTTGTGCAGCACACTTGTGACGCTTAGCTTAGTCATACAGTTACCTCATTGCCCTCTTTAACTTCTTGGCATGATGTGCTGTTTGGGGACTATTTTTTTAAAGTGCCATCCTGACACTTCCGTATATGTCCAGTGGTACTGCGATTTAATTCCAGTGATTTGGACGTATAATTCCAGTGATTTTGCAGTATAATTCCAGTGATTTTGCAGTAAAATTCCAGTGATTTTGCCATTTAATTCCAGTGATTTGGACATATAATTCCAGTGATTTGGCCATATAATTCCAGTGATTTTGACGTATAATTCCAGTGATTTTGCCATTTAATTCCAGTGATTTGGACGTATAATTCCAGTGATTTGGACGTATAATTCCAGTGATTTTGCCATTTAATTCCAGCGATTTAGATGTATAATTCCAGAGATTTGGATGTATAATTACAGTGATTTGGACGTATAATTACAGTGATTTTGCCATATAATTCCAGTGATTTGGATGTATAATTCCAATGATTTTGCCATTTAATTCCAGTGATTTGGACATATAATTCCAGTGATTTGGACGTATAATTCCAGGGGGAATTGTTTGTGTTGATTGGCTTAGTCATACAGCTACCTCATTGCACCTCTTCTACATCTTTGCATGAGGTGCTGTTTGGGGCCTAGTTTTTGAAAAGTGCCATCCTGTCTGACACTGCAGTGCTACTCCTAGATGGACCAGGTATTTGTGCTGCACACTTGTGTCGCTTGGCTTAGTCATACAGCAGCCGCGGTGTACCTTTTTTTTCTTCTTTGCATCATGTGCTGTTTGGGGACTAGTTTTTAAATAGTGCCATCTTGTCTGCAACTGCAGTGCCACTCCTAGATGGGCCAGGTGTTTGTGCCGCACACTTGTGTCACTTAGCTTGGTCATACAGCCACCTCGGTGCAACCTTTAGGCCTAAAAACAATATTGTGAGGTGTTCAGGAAAGACTGGAAATAAGTGGAAATTAATGTTATTGAGGTTAATACTACCGTAGGAGCAAAATTACCCCCAAATTCTGTGATTTTACCTGATTTTATGTTTTTTAAAAAAATCATCCAGATCCAGATCCAAAACCAAAACACGAAAAGGTGGTTTTGCAAAACCAAGCCAAAACCAAAACACAAAAGTGGAATTAGAACCAAAACCAAAACACAAAACACGAAAAATGTCAGCCGCACATCTCTACATTTAACGTAGCTGAAAGCACTGAGTTTAGCTGCACAAAGCTGCTAAACCTGTCTAAAAATCTATACTGGGCATCTAAAGTCTGGGTTGGGTGCTTTGGGCACCCGAACTACAGACTTTTCACACATTTTTTCTGGCACTTTCGGAGGTTGCAAGAAAAAATGTGACTGATTTGATAGACGTCCAGTACTACAGACGGCAAACAGGGGGGGCGCACAACGCAATTGAATTAACCCAATGATTTACATTTACAGTGTTATTAGCCTCATTATTTTACAATTTGTAGAGCTTATTCTTTATGAAGCCATGTTAACTACTTTTGAGCATGTATTTTCTCTAGGAAAGGGCCCTTTAGGACCCTCAGCAAGATATTTTGCTAATGCAATCCATATTTTTTTTAAAACAATTCACAAATAATAAGACAATTTTCCCACAGTTGAGGGTCTCTGCTATTTTTTCCAATTTCTTTTTTATCACCACCTGCTCATACTACAAAAGTTGTTTATTTGTTTGTTTCCGTTTAACCTGTCTCTTTGAAGAATACACCCATTTAGTACTTCAGACTCAGATGGGGGGTCTAAAATTGACCACCCTAGCTCTTCCACTTTTTCCCATTCACCTGCAAACTGCCCAGACTAGAAGCATTAATCTCATTATTATAGTATACAAAGCAGAGGTCATGGAAAAACTATCACTTGTGTAATTAAGGTTTTTCTACAGGGTGTGACTTCACCTGTCCTTTTATATCAGAAAGTAGCTGACCTGTCCAGTACAGGTAATCTGGGATTTGCAAAGCTTCCATCTAAAGGTGATAATTATCATCTCCTACCCAATTAACCCAGGTGAGAAATCCCTTGAAACAGCTCCTCCACACATGCCCATAACAAAGGTAACTTTTGTTTCTGTTATTTAACAGTACGACTGTGTCTTAAATTATAGGGCTTCTAGAGGCTTTTGTACTCGGTAAATGCTAAAATTATAAATCCCCGTTATGTTACTTAAATAGTTTAATGTTCAGCAATCAGAGAACAGTAGAGAACTCAAAAGTACTTTGCAACAGATCGAACAGACATTTAATTAATGGCAAATTAACACAGCTAATTATTAATGTGATCTATTTATAATAGTTCTAAAATAAATGTGTCTCTTAATGTTTAACATGTTGTTATATAATATTTGATCTCCTAATGTGAATTGATTTGCTCAATAAGACCTATCTGATATAAAATGAACTACAGGTCTGAAGAGAATAATGCCACCTAGTGGCCAAAGCATTGTGGAAAATGCTAAAATCCTTTCATCACACTTTAAAATATGGGTTCTCAGACTCTGTCCTCGAGTCCCCAAACAGTGCATGTTTTTGTTTTCCAGGTCTCCTCACAGAATCACAAGTAATATAATTAGCTCCACTTGCGGATCTTCTAAAATGTGTTAAGTGAGTAATGAGTGCACCTGCTACAATATAGGACTTGGAAAACATGAACTGTTTGGGGCCCTGAAGACTGAGTTTGAGAACCACTGCAAATAATAAATTTTAGAAAAGACATACTTGAAACAATGAAGCAGCAATGTTTTGCACAAAATCTGTTATGTTTAGCTGGTGTATGTGCAAAGTAATATGTAGTAGGTATAATTGCTATGGCAGTTTTAAAATATTTAGTTATAGTATTCATTTTTCAGAGGTTTATATTCTCTTTTACATGATGGCAAGGATTCAGGAACTCTTGTTCTTAAGGATGATAGTTAACAGTTTGGGGGCGGGATGCATCATGCATCTTATTTTGACTGCAATTAGAGATGAGCGGGTTCAGTTCTCTGAGAACCGAAATCGACCGAACATCACGACCCGTGACTCAGAAATCAGAACGATTCAAAACGTCATCATCCCCCTGTCGGATTCTTGTGGGTTTGGATTCCAAATAAGGAGCCGCGCGTCGCCGCCATTTTCACTCCAGTCCTGGAGAGTGTAGTGAGAGGATGTGTCTCTCTCCTCAGTGTCTGTCTTTGCGGGAAAGTGGTGTGGCGACCTGCTCTGTCTTATGTGTAATATTCCAGTGCTGTCTTGTGCTGCATCAGTCCAGTGGTGGTGTCTTGTGCTGCACCAGTTCAGTCACAGTGGTGGTGTCCTCTGCTGCCATATGTCCAGTGCTGCTGTACAAGTCCAGTACAGTGGTGCTGTGTTGTGCTGCATCAGTACAGTGGTGGTGTCTTGTGATGCATCAGTCCTGTCACAGTGGTGGTGTCCTCTGGTGCCATATGTCCAGTGCTGCTGTATAAGTCCAGTCCATTGCAGTGGTGCTGTGTTGTCCTGCATCAGAACAGTGGTGGTGTCCCTGTGCTGCTGCATAAGTCCAGTTCAGTGGTACTGCCGTATAATTCCAGTGGTACTGGCGTATAAATCCAGTCCAGTGATACTGCCGTATATGTCCAGTGATACTGCCGTATATGTCCAGTGGTACTGCCTTATAAATCCAGTGGTACTGCCGTATAATTCCAGTGATACTTCCGTATAACTCCAGTGATACTGCCGTATAAGTCCAGTGATACTGCCGTATAAATCCAGTGATACTGCCATATAAGTCCAGTGGTTCTGCCGTATAAGTCCATTGGTACTGCCCAGTGGCGTGCAGTGAGGTCAGTGGCTGGTGAGGCATGCCCGCTAAAGCCGCCGCTATGGCAGCATGAGGACAGACTCTGCTCACCTCCATTCTCTGCCAGCAGTAGCAGGTCTCCCAACAGCTGCGCTGCTGCTTGTGGTGGAGGCTAGAGATAAGCAGAGTCATCCCTGGCCAGCAGTACCAGTTTAGGAATGGGCTTTACCTGACACAGTTTAGGAACAGGCTGCAGGCAGGGAGGGTTAGGGGGGGTTGGAGATTAGGGTAGTAACCTAACAGTTGTCGGGATCCTGCACATCGGGATGACGCTGTCGGTATTCTGACAGTCATCATATCAAGCGCCAGGATTCTGATACCATCCCTCACAGTGGTCGAAGTGGAAATTTTGAAGTGGGGATATGGAAAAGTGAAGGTTGCAAGTATGTGCGCGCTCCAGAAAAGGGGGCGTTACTACTGAAAAGGGGCATGTCCTTCAGTGTGGTTTTCCACAACATATACCCCTTATACACATTATGCACCACAATAGTAGGACCCCTTATACTATCTAGTACTGGTGCCCCTTTCACATTGTAGCACACAGTATGAGCCGAAATTCACATTATAGCACACGGTATGAGCCGAAATTCACATTAAAGCACACGGTATGAGCCAAAATTCACATTATACCACACAGATTGATCCGAAATTCACATTATAGCACAGGGTATGAGCTGAAATTCACATTATAAGCCACAGAATGAGCCAAAATTCACATTATAGCACACAGAATGAGCCGAAATTCACATTATAGCACACAGAATGAGCCGAAATTCACATTATACCACACGGTATGAGCCGAAATTCACATTATAGCACATAGAATGAGCCGAAATTCACATTATACCACACGGTATGAGCCGAAATTCACATTATAGCACACAGAATGAGCCGAAATTCACATTATAGCACACGGTATGAGCAGAAATTCACATTATAGCACAATGAATGAGCCGAAATTCACATTATAGCACAGTGAATGAGCCGAAATTCACATTATAGCACACGGTATGAGCCGATATTCACATTATAGCACACAGTGGGGTATATTTACTAAGGTCCCGATTTTGACCGAGATGCCGTTTTTTCATCAAAGTGTCATCTCGGTAATTTACTAAACTCAAATCACGGCAGTGATGAGGGCATTCGTAATTTTTGGGTAGTCCATGAAAATAATTACGAATGAATACACCATCGGTCAAAACGCGGCTGTTTAAGTATGAATCTCGGTCATTTACTAAGAAGTGCAAAGCCAAAAAAAATAAAACACTGCCGTGAAAAATTACAACTCGTAAAAAAGTGCTAAAAAAAACCAGACCTGCTTTTTTAATCCGTGATTGTATAGGCATGCAGGGATCCATGAGATCCGTGCATGTATATCAGTGGGAAGGGGTGGGAAAGTGGTTATTTTCTTAAAAAAAATTGCGTGGGGTCCCTCCTCCTAAGCATAACCAGCCTCGGGCTCTTTGAGCCGATCCTGGTTGCAGAAATATGGGGAAAAAATTGACAGGGGTTCCCCCATATTTAAGCAACCAGCATCGGGCTCTGCGCCTGGTCCTGGTTCCAAAAATACGGGGGACAAAAAGAGTAGGGGTCCCCCGTATTTCTAAAACCAGCACCGGGCTCCACTAGCTGGACAGATAATGCCACAGCCGGGGGTCACTTTTATATAGTGCCCTGCGGCCGTGGCATCAAAAATCCAACTATTCACCCCTGGCCGGGGTACCCTGGGGGAGTGGGGACCCCTTCAATCAAGGGGTCCCCCCCCCAGCCACCCAAGGGCCAGGGGTGAAGCCCGAGGCTGTCCCCCCCATCCAATTGGCTGCGGATGGGGGGCTGATAGCCTTTTGTGAAAATGAAAAGATATTGGCCCTCATTCCGAGTCGTTCGCTCGGTATTTTTCATCGCATCGCAGTGAAATTCCGCTTAGTACGCATGCGCAATATTCGCACTGCGACTGCGCCAAGTAATTTTACAATGGAGATAGTATTTTTACTCACGGCTTTTTCATCGCTCCGGCGATCGTAATGTGATTGACAGGAAATGGGTGTTACTGGGCGGAAACAGGCCGTTTTATGGGCGTGCGGGAAAAAACGCTACCGTTTCCGGAAAAAATGCAGGAGTGGCCGGAGAAACGGGGGAGTGTCTGGGCGAACGCTGGGTGTGTTTGTGACGTCAAAACAGGAACGACAAGCACTGAACTGATCGCAGATGCCGAGTAAGTCTGAAGCTACTCTGAAACTGCTAAGTAGTTTGGAATCGCAATATTGCGAATACATCGGTCGCAATTTTAAGAAGCTAAGATACACTCCCAGTAGGCGTAGGCTTAGCGTGAGCAACTCTGCTAAATTCGCCTTGCGAGCGATCAACTCGGAATGAGGGCCATTGTTTTTAGTAGCAGTACTACAAGGCCCAGCAAGCCTCCCCCGCATGCTGGTACTTGGAGAACCACAAGTACCAGCATGCGGCGGAAAAACGGGCCCGCTGGTACCTGTAGTAGTACTACTACTAAAAAAAGGGTGGTCTTCTGTTTGCCGGCGGTCGGGCTCCCGGCGCTCAGTATACCGGCGCCGGGAGCCCGACAGCCGGCATACCGACACTTATTTTCCCTCGTGGGGGTCCACGACCCCCATAGAGGGAGAATAAAATAGTGTGGCGCGCGTAGCGCGCCACCGTGCCCGTAGCGTGGCGAGCGCAGCGAGCCCGCAAGGGGCTCATTTGCGCTTGCCAAGCTGTCGGTAAGCCGGCGGTCGGGCTCCCGGCGCCGGGATGCTGGTCGCCGGGAGCCCGACCGCCGGCCAGCCGTAGTGAACCCCTAAAAAAATACCCAAAAAAAGACAAGACACACACACCTTGAAAGTAAAGATTTATTACATACATCCACACAAACATATACACATACTTACCTTATGTTCACACGCAGGTCGGTCCTCTTGTCCAGTAGAATCCATGGGGTACCTGTTGAAAAAATTATACTCACAAAATCCAGTGTAGATCGGTCCTCTTCAAATCCATTTGTAATCCACGTACTTGAGAAAATAAAAAAACGGAGTCCCGACCACGAACTGAAAGGGGCCCCATATTTTCACATGGGACCCCTTTCCCCGACTGCCAGAAACCCACTCTGACTTCTGTCTAAGTGGGTTTCTTCAGCCAATCAGGGAGCGCCACGTTGTAGCACCCTCCTGATCGGCTGTGTGCTCCTGTACTGACTGACAGGCGGCACACGGCAGTGTTACAATGTAGCGCCTATGCGCTCCATTGTAACCAATGGTGGGAACTTTCTGCTCAGCGGTGAGGTCACTTTCGGTCAACCGCAGGGCAGAAAGTTCCCACCATTGGTTACAATGGAGCGCATAGGCGCTACATTGTAACACTGCCGCGTGCTGCCTGTCAGTCAGTACAGGAGCACACAGCCTATCAGGAGGGTGCTACAACGTGGCGCTCCCTGATTGGCTGAAGAAACCCACTTAGACAGAAGTCAGAGTGGGTTTCTGGCAGTCAGGGAAAGGGGACCCATGTGCAAACATGGGTCCCCTTTCAGTGCGTGGCTCGGGTGTCCGTTTTTTTATTTTATTCAAGTACGTGGATTACAAATGGATGCTACGAGGAGCCTGGGACCCTGGAGCTGGTGAGTTTAATTTATTCAACAGGTACCCCTTGGATTCTACTGGACAAGAGGACCGACCTGCGTGTGAACATAAGGTAAGTATGTGTATATGTTTGTGTGGATGTATGTAATAAATCTTTACTTTCAAGGTGTGTGTGTCTTGTCTTTTTTTGGGTATTTTTTTAGTAGTAGTACTACAGGTACCAGCGGGCCTGTTTTTCCGCCGCATGCTGGTACTTGTGGTTCTCCAAGTACCAGCATGCGGGGGAGGCTTGCTGGGCCTTGTAGTACTGCTACTAAAAACAATATCTTTTCATTTTCACAAAAGGCTATCAGCCCCCCATCCGCAGCCAATTGGATGGGGGGGACAGCCTCGGGCTTCACCCCTGGCCCTTGGGTGGCTGGGGGGGGGACCCCTTGATTGAAGGGGTCCCCACTCCCCCAGGGTACCCCGGCCAGGGGTGACTAGTTGGATTTTTGATGCCACGGCCGCAGGGCACTATATAAAAGTGACCCCCGGCTGTGGCATTATCTGTCCAGCTAGTGGAGCCCGGTGCTGGTTTTAAAAATACGGGGGACCCCTACTCTTTTTGTCCCCCGTATTTTTGGAACCAGGACCAGGCGCATAGCCCGATGCTGGTTGCTTAAATATGGGGGAACCCATGTCATTTTTTTCCCCATATTTCTGCAACCAGGATCGGCTCAAAGAGCCCGAGGCTGGTTATACTTAGGAGGGGGGACCCCACGCTATTTTTTTTAAAGTTTTACAATGTTTATTTAAAAAAAAAAAAAAAAATGAACCCCAGCACGGATCACACAGATCCGGCCGAGATTCATTTTGAAAAAGTCGGCAGTGTTTTGCTAATCACTGCCGTAAAAAACAGAAAAAAAAAACGAATGACATCGACATCGGAAAACCCGAAAAGGCAAAATACGGCAGCTTAGTATATTAGTCGTAATCAATTCAAAAAGTTGCAATTTTACACTGTCGATGTCATTCGTGATTGAACTTTGACCTTTTTCCGAAAATTACGAATGTTAGTAAATATACCCTTGTATGAGCCAAAATTCACATTATACCACACAGAATGAGCCGAAATTCACATTCTAGCACACGGAATGAGCCGAAATTCACATTATAGCACACAGTATGAGCCAAAAATCACATTATAGCACACAGTATGAGCCAAAAATCACATTATAGCACACAGAATGAGCCGAAAATTCGCATTATGCCACATGGAGTGAGACAAAAATCAGGGAAAGTGACAGCAAGGACATAGGGACAGGGAGAGTGACAGAGAGAGCTACAGGAAAAATGACATCAGGGACAGTGAGAGTGAAAGGGACAGCAAGGGCATACAGTAGGGACTAGGTAGAGAGGAAGGCAGCAGGGTAAGATTACCTCTTTAGCTTCAGCTGTGCTGATGATGCTTTGGTCTGCGGTGCGGTGGATGAGGAAGCTGTGGTCGGCATGTTGTGGAGCTGGCGGAGGTGCAGAGAAGGACAGAGGGCGGCAGCGGAGCGGCTGAGGGCGGCAGGGCACGGATGAGTGTAGTGGCGGTGAAGTGAGGAGGAGGCAGAGGGCAACGGCGGTGCAAGGACGAGGAGGCTATGGTCGGCGGCACTGCAGCTCCTATGACCGAGGCACTACTATTTCAAATCTGCTGCGGACGGGCAGCCAATCAGGAGTGGCCGCGTGGCAGATTTGAAATGTGTGTGCTAAATGTGTGTGCTATAATTTGCAGAGGGTCTGGCCGGAGGAATAGAAGTGGGACTCAGAGGTGTAGCGTGTAGCCACGGCGACCGGAGAATATGCGTGCTATACCCCCTCCCCCATGTGCATGTGGGGTTAATTAAAGGGGTGTCTCCCCATGGCTGCCTCCCCCCTGTATCGCCCCAAGACTGCCTCCCCCCTGTATCTCCCTAAAACTGCCTCCCCCCTGCATCGCCCCAAGACTGCCTCCCCCCTTTATGTCCCCAATGCTGCTTCCCCCCCTTTATGTCCCCATGGCTGCCTCCCCCCTTAAGGTCCCCAATGCTGCTTCCCCCCCTTTATGTCCCCTTGGCTGCCTCCCCCCTTAAGGTCCCCAATGCTGCTTCCCCCCCTTTATGTTCTCATGGCTGCCTCCCCCCTTAAGGTCCCCAGTGTTGCTTCTCCTCCCATGGCTGCCTCCCCCCTTAAGGTCCCCAATGCTGCCTTCCCCCCTGTGTATTCCCAAGGTTGCCCCCTTCCCCACCGTGTGTCCATATGGCTGCCCCCCCTTCCCGAGTCCCCGCATGGCTGCTTCTCTCCCCTGTCACCCCATGGCTGATTCCCACCCACCCCCCCGCCGCCGTCGGAGGTAAGCATTCAATCGTGCCTCCCGTCACGCGGCCGCCGAACTACTGCTGCAGCTACTGGCCGGCGCGGAACTGCGGCGCCCTTGCCAGAGAGAGGCGCCTGGAGCATGAGCTCCACTGACGCTGCCCTGGTTACGCCGCTGGCCGGGACTCAAGTCGGGTGTAAAGAAGCAGGCCGGTGAAGGTGAACAGACAGCAAAAGTAGGCAGGACACCAGGGTGGGCTCAGGATCTGGTGCCCAATCATATTTGCATCAGTGACAGGGGAGTGCTTTCATATGTGCTGAGAGCACGCCCCTGTCACTGAGGCACTCATACCAGTGCCACCTATACTTCTTTTCTTAATGGGCTTTTACAGCCCTCTCCTTGGCCCTGCCCCCTGCCCGTCCCCACTTCCAACCATTTGTCATTAGCCGCAGGAGGCACCGCTATCGGTGCCTCTAACACAAATTTTAACCTGGTTTTTCGTGTAAAAATGATTACAATCATAGAAAGCATATACTTATGACACAGAATATGTGTCATAAGTATATTCTTAAATATTATTATAATCATTAATGAAAGGGGAGAATGACAGGGGAGGCACTGCCTCCCCTGACTGCACGTCCCTGGTACTGCCGTAAAAGTCCAGTGGAACTGCTGTGTAAGTAAAGGGGTACTGCCATGTAAGTCCAGTGGTATTGCCGTATAAGTGATACTGTCGTATATAAGTCCAGTCCAGTGGTACTGCCGTATAAGTCTAGTGGTACTGCCGTATAAATCTAGTGGTACTGCCATATAAGTCCATAGGTACTGCCGTATAAGTCCAGTGATACTGCCGTATAAGTCCAGTGGTACTGCCGTATAAGTCCAATCCAGTGGTACTGTCGTATAAGTCCAGTGGTACTGCCGTATAAATCCAGTGATACTGCTGTATAAGTCAAGTCCAGTGGTACTGCCGCATAAGTCCTGTGGTACTGCCATGTAAGTCCAGTGCTACTGCCGTATGTTTCCAGTGGTACTGACGTATATTTCCAGTGGTAATGCCATATAAGTCCAGTGATACTGACGAATAAGTCCAGTGGTGCTGTCCTGTGCAGTATATTATTTACTCCAAATAAAGGTGTTATTAATAATTAATCCAAATAATTTTTAAGGGGGTTTGCCATGTGTGGTGTAGGGGTACGCTCTCCTGTGCCGCATATTGTGTTATATAACTCCAGAAAAATAATGAAGACAAAAAATTTGGAGGATAAAATAGGGAAAGATCAAGAACCACTTCGTCCTAGTGCTGAAGCTGCTGCCACTAGTCATGACATAGATGATGAAATGCCATCAAAGGCATCTGCCAAGGCCGATGCCCAATGTCATAGCAGAGGGCATGTAAAATCCAAAATCCAAAGTTCAGTGAAATTACCCCAAAAAAGAAATTTAAATGGTCTGAGGAGAAACATAAACTTTCCAATATGCCATTTACGACACAGAGTGGCAAGGAACGGCTAAGGCCCAGACCTATGTTCATGACTAGTGGTTCAGCTTCACATGACGATGGAAGCCCTCATCCTCCCGCTAGAAAAATTTTAAGAGTTAAGCTGGCAAAAGCACAGCAAAGAACTGTGCATTCTAAGATGGTATCACAAATCCCCAAGGAGAGTCCAACAGTGGATGGGAAGAGGTGGCTACTTCCGCCATTTGCACGCCCTCTGCAAGTGCTGGAAGGAGCACCCACAATCCAGTTTCTGATATTCAAATTGAAGATGTCACTGTTGAAGTACACCAGGATGAGGATATGGGTGTTGCTGGCGCTGAGGAGGAAGTTGACAAGGAGGATTCTGATGTTGATGTGGTTTGTTTAAATCAGGCACTGGGGGAGACAGTTGTTGTCCGTGGGATGAATAAGCCCATTGTCATGCCTGGGCAAAATACAAAAAAAAACACCTCTTCAGTGTGGAATTATTTCTCCACAAATCTGGACAACAGGTGACAAGGCATGTATTGCCTTTGTCAATCCGTAATAAGAAGGGGTAAGGACGTTAACTATCTAGGAACATCCTCCCTTATCTGTCACCTGCAGCGCATTCATCGGTAGTCATTATCAAGTACAGAAACTTTGGGTAAGAGCGCCAGCAGTCCACTGACATCTAAATCCCTTCTTCATCTTTTACCCATTCTCCTGCAAGCCACACCACCAACTCCCTCAACATCAATTTCCTCCTCAGTCAGCAACGTCAGTAGTCCTGCAGGCCATGTCACTGGCATGACTGACGAGTCCTCTCCTAACCGGGATTCCTCCAGAGGATCCTTGAGTGGGACGCCTACTGCTGCTGTTGTTGCTGCTGGGAGTCGATCGTCATCCCAGAGGGGAAGTCGGAAGACCACTTGTACTGCTTAACTAAGCAACTGACTGTCCAACAGTCCTTTCCGAGGAAGATGAAATATGACAGCAGTCATCCTGTTGAAAAGCGGATAACTGACGCCTTGACAGCTATGTTGGTGTTAGACATGCGTCTGATATCCACCATTAGTGCAGTGGGATTTTGGCAATTGATGGAGGTAGTGTGTCCCCGGTACCAAATCCCAGCTAGACACTAGGAAAGCGATTCCCAGACTGAAGAATGACATTAAGAAAAGTGTCCTCAGTGTCCTGAAAAATGTGGATGTACCCAGTATCCACTTAACCACGAACATGTGGCCAAGTGGAGCAGGGCAAACTAAGGACTACATGACTGTGACAGCCCACTTGGTAGATGTATTGCCTCCCGCAGCAGCAACAACAGCAGCGGCACCAGTAGTAGCATCTCACAAACGCCAACTTGTTCCTAGGCAGGCTATGCTGTGTGTCACCGGTTTCCGTAAGAGGCACACTGCTGACAACCTCCTATGGAAACTGAGGGACATCATCGCAGAATGGCTTACCCCACTTAGGCTCTCCTAGGGATTTGTAATATCGGACAACGCCACCAATATTGTGCGTGCATTACATCTGGGCAAATTCCAGCACGTCCCATGTTTTGCACATACAATTAATTTGGTGGTGCAATTTTTTTTTTTAAAAATGACAGGGTCGTGCAGGAGATGCTGTCAGTTGCCCGAAAAATTGTTGGCCACTTTCGGCATTCAGCCACCGCGTGCCGAAGACTGGAGCGCCAGCAAACACTCCTGAACCTGCCCTGCCATCAGCTGAAGCAAGAGGTGGTAATGAGGTGGAATTCAACACTCTATATGCTTCAGAGGATGGAGGAGCAGCAAAAGGCCATTCAAGCCTATACATCCACCTACGATATAGGCAAAGGAGGGGGAATGCACCTGACTCAAGTGCAGTGGAGAATGATTTCCGTCTTGTGCAAGGTTCTCCAACCCTTCGAACTTGCCACACGTGAAGTCAGTTCAGACACTGCCAGCTTGAGTCTGGTCATTCCCCTCATCAGGCTTCTGCAGAAGCAGCTGGAGATATTGAAGGAGGAGCTAAGATGGAGCGATTCCGCTAAGAATGTGGGACTTGTGGATGGATCCTTTCATTCACTTTGCCAGGATTCAAGGGTGGTCAACCTGTTGAAATCAGAGCACTACATTTTGGCCACCTTGCTCGATCCTAGGTTTAAAGCCTACATTGTATTTCTCTTTCTGGCAGACACAAGTCTGCAGAGGTTCAAAGACCTGCTGGTGATTGTCAACTCAAGCAGAACGTGACCCGTCAACAGCTCCTCCTTCATTTTCTCCCGCAACTTGGGCTGCGAGGGAAAGGATAACATTTCCGAGCCCATCCGCTGGTGGTGATGCAGGGCAGTCAGGAGCAAGTGCTGACATCTGGTCCGGACTGAAGGACCTGTCAACGATTATTGACATGTCTACTGACACTGCATATAAAGCTGTCACCATTGAAAGAATGGCGGAAGATTATATGGGTGACAGCATCCAAGTAGGCATGTCAGACAGTCCATATGTATACTGGCAGGAAAAAGAGGCAATTTGGAGGCCCTTGCACAAACTGGCTTTATTTTACCTAAGTTGCCCCCCCCTCCAGTGTGTCCTGCGAAAGAGTGTTTAGTGCAGTCGGTCACCTTGTCAGCGATCGGCGTAGGAGGTTACTTCCACAAAATGTGGAGAAGATGATGTTCTTCAAAATGAATTATAAATTCCTCCAGGAAGACCTTCATCAGCAATAGCCTCCAGAAAGTACACAGGGACCTGTGATGGTGGATTCCAGTGGGGATGAATTAATACTCTGTGAGGAGTATGAGGATGACATCTTACCTCTGTAGAGCCAGTTTGTGCAAGGAGACATTGATTGCTTCTTTTTTGGTGGGGGGATCAATTGCTCTTTTTTTGTGGGGGCGCAAAACAAACCAGTCATTTCAGCCACAGTCGTGTGGCAGACCCTGTCGTTGAAATGATTGGTTTGCTAACGTGTGCATGTGAAGTTTATACAACATAAAGGTGGGTTGGTGGAAGGGCGCAAGGACAATTCCATCTTGCATCTCTTTTTCTACTTTGCATTATGTGCTCTTTGGGGCCTAGTTTTTGAAACTGCTATCCTGTCTGTCACTGCAGTGCTACTCCTAGATGCGCCAGGTGTTTGTGCCGCCCACCTGGGTCGCTTAGTTTAGTCATCCAGCGACCTTGGTGCAACTTTTTGGCCTAAAAACAATACTGTGAGGTGTGAGGTGTTCAGAATAGACTGGAAATGAGTGAAAATGAATGTTATTGGGGTTAATAATACTGTAGGATCAAAATTACCCCCAAATTCTGTAATGTTAGCTGTTTTTGTGTTTTTTTTTTTAAATCATCCAGATCCAAAACCAAAACCCGAAAGGGTGGTTTTGGCAAAGCCAATCCAGATCCAAAACACGAGTGAGGAATTGCAATGCATCCCGCCACTGATCACATGCATACCTGTGTTTATTAACACTGTATCATACTTGCCTATAGGGGGCGTATAGGGATGTTGTTGATAGGTTCATGGGATAAAGTGGGTGGAATCTTTAGGATGCGTCATTGTGGCTCCGCCCCCGTTCACTTGTGCGGAGGAAACAGTCACTGTAGAGTGGGGGGTGGGGCTACGATGATGCGATTTGCATCTAAATCCTGGACACTTGCCTGCCAGTCCCAGGGGCCGGGAGGGTCACCCGAGTTTCGGAAGCCCCCCGCCCTTTCTGTGAGGGTAGGCAAGTCTGCACCGTATGCATGTAGATTTAAGCAAGGGTCAACTCTCCTGATAAGAGCTGTCCTTTGTGATTTATGGACTCCCGAGTTTATGACCCTGGAGTTGGCCTGCAAATGCATGAGCCTCAGGGGCACTGAAAGGGATCCGATTGGATCGGGATTGTTGCTATTGGGCAATGCCATCTGTAGAAGGCATTGCCTTTTGGGTCCCAGTGCTGGAAAGTTTCTGAGGTTTGAGCGCATTTTTGTCATTGATACATCCCACCCATTGTCTTTTAATAATGCATATAGCAAAGTAATGTCTGGCTACTATAACGTCTATGTTTACATTTGTAGTCAACTTTTTTGCATGCCACAGTAGCATATGGAGTGTCCTACAGCATTCTATATTCCAGTACATACCAGGTATCAGGAGAAGAGTAAAGTTACTGGTTGACTGCATTAACAATATTGGTTTTACTGTCTAGAACAGGAGTAGGCAACCTATAGCACTCTAGTTGCTGTGGAACTACATCTCCCAGCCCGAGCAGTAGAGAGTGGCTTGGCCCAGGTACTTTACAAGGGGGGTGGCCTAATCACAGGAGGTGTGGCCATGCACCCTTATAGAAAAATACAGAAAACATTTTTAAGCTCATCTCTGGCCACAATGCAGCTGGGCTGAGGAGAAAAGCTGTAGCCAGGTAAGGAGAGTAGGACCTGTGCCCCTACTGGGCATCTCCATCAGACCTGGGCCCAGGTAATTAGTACCCCCCCCCCCCCATCCCTCTCAGCACGCCTGCTCCCAGCATGTCATGGCTCAGTTATGCTCATGGGCGGATTAAGGCAGGGGCGACAGGTGCGGCCATCCCATGGCCCCACACATTTGGGAACTCCACACTGTTCTTTGTTAAGTGGAGGTCAGAGTTTTCCTCCAGCGGCTCAGCTGTTCAATAACAGTGGCAGCCGAGCAGCTCCTCCAGTCACAGTCAGTCTCGCGGGATAGTTAAGTAGAATCCTGAGAGCATAGGCGGGCACAGCACATTTTATTAGAGGGTGCACTGTTGGAGGGGTGTGTCTAGCACTGCCTTTTTGGCATGTCTAGCACCATCTATTGACGATCAACACAATATAAAATATCTACCCTTGTACCAATCCTAATAAAGCAGATACAATGTCAGATGTTGTGGTGTGCACCAAACAAACACCCCTGATGGCACTCACTGCAATTACAGTGCTCCTCCTCAGCCTGGTCTGGCTCCCCCTCTCTTTCCCCTGCAAGCTGCAGCAGCTTACTTACAAGTCAGTCACTCACTGACACTGACAGTCGCAGACTAGTACTGCTGCTGCTGGAAAAACAAGTGACGTGTCAATGCTACTGCCGACCGCCTGCCAGTATTGAATTTGTCTTCCTAAGAGGAACGCTGGCTGCATGCTGTTCCTCATCAGTGGCTGGCATTGGCATAGCAATGAAGGAGAGAGGTCGGCGTGTGATGGGTGTGACGGGTGAGCGTGCGAGCAGCATGACGTAATCACGTCACATCACGCTGTTTTTGTACATGGAGGTGGAGCCGGGAGTTTGAAAGCTGGTGGCAGTGGCACCTTTCATTAACCCAGGCGTCTGGTCAGTAATGCAGTCCTGACAGGGTGCAGCGCAGAGGGGACGCTGCATCAGGCATGTGAGAGCGGGGTCCAGACATTAGGGGGTGCCTGTGCTCACCAGGCACCCCCCCCCTGCGCACACCTCTGCCTGCGAGACAGTGACTGTTAGATCCAGCGCGCTGTCCCTGCTGGCCGGTTGAGTGAAGTCACTGCCGCCCCATTGTGTCCACGTGTGTGTCTCTTGCAGGCGCAGCAGGGATGTCCCTTTCAGGCAGCCGAGGGGGAAGTTACGGTCTCCTGTGGGCAGTTGGGTGGGGGTACCTCCTTGCGGGCAGCCAAGGGGGGGTGTTAGTGTTTCATGCGGGCAGCCTGCTGCGGGTGTCCCTGGGGGGGTGTTTGTTGGGGTTTACGGTATCTTGCAGGCAGGCGGAGAGGCGAGCAGCTGGTTGTGCTGTTAGGGAATGCTACAAATGTGGCAGAGCATGCTGAGATATGTAGTTCCACGGCAGTTGGTGTGCCACAGGTTGCCTATCCTTGGTCTAGAAGTCAGCCCGCAAAATGGCTGCCATTGTGCTCATGTACTGGATTCAGTTATAGGTCTGCAACTGCCAGTAAAATATGGACTAATATGAAATATATAAACTTCCATTTAGGGTCAGAACAGTGCATGGTGGAGGGCTTTTCTGAGTCCATACGTGCTCTGGTCAGGAGGCCAGGGAGACTAGAGCACCATGTACACAAATTTTGCATTGGAGCCCAGCAATTCAGATCTCCCATACCACCACAAAAGGACTCAACTCTTTCTGTTCTTTCGAGAGCAAAGCAAGGGCCATGGAGGAGTGAGGTCTATGGACAGGGGAGTATCCAGAACTTTGAGGGGCCCAAAACAACATTTTGAAGGGACCCCTGTCCCAATGATTCTTGAAAGACACCTCTCCATAGCAGTTTTTTTATGCCCCGTACAAGTGCCCTAGTTAATATTATGCCCCATACTAGTGCCCTAGTTTATTTTATGAACCATTGTGCTGTAGGTCACTAGTTTACGTGATGTCACATTGTAGGGCTGCCAGTACACATTATCCCCAATTAACATTATGACATACAGTGCCCTAGTTCATATTATACCACAGTATAGTGTCTCCATTTCATAATGTGCCACATTAAAGTGCCCCAGTTCTTGTTATGTAACATTATCGTGCCGCCTACCTTATAATGAGCAGATCATCAGATTATGACACATTACAATAGTCTCCTGTTCATAGTGTGCCACATTACAGTGCCCACTAACCATTATAACATCCACTACACACTTCTCTCACTGAATATGTAATGTCACACAATTCAGGCTAGGCAATGGATGAGACCCAATTTCTTAGCAGGCAAGTCTGGAAAATTGGTGTGCAACTTTATAACCTGGGTCAAGGCCCCCCTAAACCTCTGGGCCCCATATCAATGGCACCGCTGCACCCACTATAGTTCCGCCCATGTCTTTTGAAAGTGGTCTTTGCTAGTCTCAGCTACAGGTACTTAACCTCTGTAGCTTTTGCTTCCAGTAATCTTCTTTAGCCTCTGAAGCAATCAGCGTCAGTCATATGAGACACTGTGATGAATCATCTCCTGAGAATAATACATTGTGTTTTATAGACATGGGAGAAGCTGGCATCATTTTGATGACAGTGCCCATATTGTGACACATCTGCTTCCCATTGTTTTGGCATTTCACACAGATTTGCTTTGGGTGATGAAAGGCATTTACATGAGTGTTTCCTTTTCGTCTATTTCAACTACATTCCATTTCACACCTATATCTTGTATATAAACCATGTGACCTCTTCATGCATAATGAGTGTTCAGGTGTTAACATTGAAAAGGATAATAAAATACATAATGCTATGCTAAGTTACCATGATTCGCAGACAAAAATAATAATCACAGTCAGTGCTTAAATAAATAATATTATTTTGTAAACATATTCATACATTATAAATAATTTATTTTCCTAATTAGCAGAAATAAAATAATTGACAACATCTGGATATACAGTAATATCCAGGGACACTTTGCTGCTAGGCAGGTGACTCTGTACATGTAACATATGGCGCAATCTATGTGAAGTTAGGGTGCGGCATCCCCCAACACAACACTAACTGTGTGCCTGATCTGCTGTTTTACTGAAAATCATGTTCAGCTTAATAACTACTGTATATAAAGAACATATATGGATGTTGAGACTAAAGAAAACTGACCAGGAGAAATAGCATTGGCAGGCTTGGACTGGCCCACAGGGGTACAGGGGAAACCACCGGTGGGCCCCTCTGCCTTGGGCCCCACCTCCTGCTCTAAGGATCAGGTTCCAGACTGTGCACTTGAATTATACATCATACATATGTTACCTTATACTGGACTATGGTGTATTTTCTACAGTGCATTGCTGTTATTAATCTGTTATTAATCTGTTACAGTATCATGCATGCATCAGCTGAATTTACTGTATATATTTATGAAGGGGCCCAGACGTTGCACTCTCTAATGGTTAGTCAAATCAATGAGGTGGCAGGTCACACCCCCCTCTGCAGACTGGCCACACCCCTAAACATGGGCCCCTACCACTCCATCCCCCTGGTGGGCCCTACATGCCCCAGTCCAACACTGAGCATTGGGTATTACATTCAGAATAAAAACATACTGAGAACGACATGTCGCATACAGGATAAAAATGTAATATTTACTAGATTTGCTCATAGTAGTAGATGTGGACCACTACCATTGTAGTAATAGCTGTGTAGACTGTTGTCCACATGTATACAAACAGTAACTAAGAAGTCCCCAAAGAAAATAAAAGTACTGTGCTATTAAGGAATACTGAAACTTCATCCAGCATACAAGTGCAGAAGTGGCATTGGGGCTAATTCAGACCTGATCGTAGCCGTGCGCTGCGATCAGCCACATTCACATGCGGGGGGACGCCCATCACAGGGCTAGTCCGCCCACGCATGTCTGGCCCTCCCCCCCACAGCACGGGTGCAATAGCATCATGTGGCGGCAATGCTATTGCACCCGGTAAGTCCCTACCTGCGCAGCATGCTGCGTTGGTAGGCAACTTTTTGCTGTGTCTCGGGTCGCATAGTCCAGGCACGCCTGCGTTGCCCGGACTGCGCACCCAAAATGGCAGCCAAACGCCGCCGACCCGCACCCTACCACCCAGCAAACGCCTCTGCCTGTTAATCAGGCAGAGGCGATCGCTGGGCTGAGATGCTGATCGCATCTCTGGCATGCACATGCGCACTGCGGTGCATACGCATGCGCAGTTTAGACCTGATCACTCGCTGTGTGAAAACGCACAGCAGTGATCAGGTCTGAATTAGCCCCCATTATTCATTTGTCTATACTTGAAAAACTACTGACTTTACACTGACTGCTACTGTATGTCTAACCACGCCATGCTATTATCTATTAGTCTCCCTCCAATCCTACCATATCTCTCCTGTCTTCCTTCTTTCCTATCCTCCCTGCCTAAAAGCCTATACCCATTTCAACCACTTCATACCACCCTCTTGCAACTTTATCCATTTAGCTTCCATCTCCTCTGCTACCTGCCTGAACAGCTAGCTCAGTGTCCCCTATACTACTATTGGGGCATATGCATCAATGAGTGGAGAGAGATAAAGTACCAGCCAATCAACTCCTAACTGCCACGTTACAGGCTGTGGGCAGGATTTACTAAAGCCAAAAATGCGATAAAAACATAGTTTTTACCACATTCCCGTATGTAACTAGCTTGGAGATATTGGGTAACGCCATCTGTAGCCGGCATTACCCCAACACAAGCCTATGTGCTTCTTTCCGCATTCTACCCTGAGAGGGTTCCAGTTAGATCCCTCCCAGCACCAACCCACAGCTGCTGCATGCTGTCGCATAGGACGCAGGAGCGCTCCCGCGTCCTAACCCTGTAAGTTCAGTGATTGCAAAGGACAGATCTTGTCCTTTGCAATACTAATCACACTTGTAATAACATATGCAATTAGTATGTACACGATAAGTGGCAGGATGTACAGAATCGTGGATGCGATGCTTAGTACATCCCGTCCTGTGTTTGAAAAATGACAGGAGTTGATTGGTTGGTACTTTATCTCTCTCCAAGCATTGATGCATATGTCCCATTGCCTTTCATTACAACTTTCCAAACTGGGTGCCGTGGAACCTGGGGTGCCTCAGGACATTCACAGGGGTGCCTCGAGTTGGTGGTCCAGGACCAACTCAAATTATCTGTGGTCAATGTAATAGGCAGTGCTTGTGGCTTCCAATCATAAGAAATGGAACTCTGATGTATATGCAGTACGGAGAGGGTTAGTATATTACCATATCTCTTGGTATTTTGCATGGGTCCCGGTCCAGACAACATTGTATCTATTAGTGATGAGCGGGTTCGGTTCCTCGGAATCCGAACCCGCCCGAACTTCAGCTTTTTTCTCACGGGTCCGAGCGACTCGGATCCTCCCGCCTTGCTCGGTTTACCCGAGCGCGCCCGAACGTCATCATCCCGCTGTCGGATTCTAGCGAGACTCGGATTCTATATAAGGAGCCGCGCGTCGCCGCCATTTTCACACGTGCATTGAGATTGATAGGGAGAGGACGTGGCTGGCGTCCTCTCCGTTTATAGAGAAGAGACTAGAGTAGAGAGAGACACAGTATTTAGTAATTTTGGGGAGCATTAGGAGTACTACTACTTGCTGAAGTGATAGTGTGACTGTATATCTGACTTGTGGGGGAGACAGTGGGGAGCAGTTAGAGTCTGAGAGCAGGAGTACATATTTTAACGTACAGTGCACACTTTTGCTGCCAGAGTGCCACACTGCCATTGTGACCACACTGACCACCAGTATATTGTGATTGTCTGCTTAGGAGTACTACTTGCAAGTTGCTGATAGTGTGACCAGTGACCTGACCACCAGTTTAATTAATCACCACCAGTTTAATATATATATATAATTGTGTATATATATATAATTGTATACCACCTACCCGTGTTTTTTTTTTTTCTTTCTTCTTGATACATACTATAGTAGCTTACTGTAGCAGTCTGCGGTGCTGAGCTGACAGTGTCCAGCAGGTCCGTCATCAGTCATTACATAATAAATATATATACCTGTCCGGCTGCAGTACTAGTGATATTATATATATATATATTAATTTCATCTCATTATCATCCAGTCTATATTAGCAGCAGACACAGTACGGTAGTCCACGGCTGTAGCTACCTCTGTGTCGGCAGTCGCTCGTCCATCCATAATTGTATACCACCTACCCGTGGTTTTTTTTTTCTTCTTGATACATACTACTATAGTAGCTTACTGTAGCAGTCTGCGGTGCTGAGCTGACAGTGTCCAGCAGGTCCGTCATCAGTCATTACATAATAAATATATATACCTGTCCGGCTGCAGTACTAGTGATATTATATATATATATATATATATATATATTAATTTCATCTCATTATCATCCAGTCTATATTAGCAGCAGACACAGTACGGTAGTCCACGGCTGTAGCTACCTCTGTGTCGGCTGTCGCTCGTCCATCCATAATTGTATACCACCTACCCGTGTTTTTTTTTTTTTTCTTTCTTCTTGATACATACTACTATAGTAGCTTCATGTAGCAGTCTGCGGTGCTGAGCTGACAGTGTCCAGCAGGTCCGTCATTACATAATAAATATATATACCTGTCCGGCTGCAGTACTAGTGATATTATATATATATATATATTAATTTCATCTCATTATCATCCAGTCTATATTAGCAGCAGACACAGTACGGTAGTCCACGGCTGTAGCTACCTCTGTGTCGGCAGTCGCTCGTCCATCCATAAGTATACTTGTATCCATCCATCTCCATTGTTTACCTGAGGTGCCTTTTAGTTGTGCCTATTAAAATATGGAGAACAAAAATGTTGAGGTTCCAAAAATAGGGAAAGATCAAGATCCGCTTCCACCTCGTGCTGAAGCTGCTGCCACTAGTCATGGCCGAGACGATGAAATGCCATCAACGTCGTCTGCCAAGGCCAATGCCCAATGTCTTAGTACAGAGCATGTAAAATCCAAAACACCAAATATCAGTAAAAAAAGGACTCCAAAATCTAAAATAAAATTGTCGGAGGAGAAGCGTAAACTTGCCAATATGCCATTTACCACACGGAGTGGCAAGGAACGGCTGAGGCCCTGGCCTACGTTCATGGCTAGTGGTTCAGCTTCACATGAGGATGGAAGCACTCAGCCTCTCGCTAGAAAAATGAAAAGACTCAAGCTGGCAAAAGCACCGCAAAGAACTGTGCGTTCTTCGAAATCCCAAATCCACAAGGAGAGTCCAATTGTGTCGGTTGCGATGCCTGACCTTCCCAACACTGGACGTGAAGAGCATGCGCCTTCCACCATTTGCACGCCCCCTGCAAGTGCTGGAAGGAGCACCCGCAGTCCAGTTCCTGATAGTCAGATTGAAGATGTCAGTGTTGAAGTACACCAGGATGAGGAGGAGATGGGTGTTGCTGGCGCTGGGGAGGAAATTGACAAGGAGGATTCTGATGGTGAGGTGGTTTGTTTAAGTCAGGCACCCGGGGAGACACCTGTTGTCCGTGGGAGGAATATGGCCATTGACATGCCTGGTGAAAATACCAAAAAAATCAGCTCTTCGATGTGGAAGTATTTCAACAGAAATGCGGACAACATTTGTCAAGCCGTGTGTTGCCTTTGTCAAGCTGTAATAAGTAGGGGTAAGGACGTTAACCACCTCGGAACATCCTCCCTTATACGACACCTGCAGCGCATTCATAATAAGTCAGTGACAAGTTCAAAAACTTTGGGCGACAGCGGAAGCAGTCCACTGACCAGTAAATCCCTTCCTCTTGTAACCAAGCTCACGCAAACCACCCCACCAACTCCCTCAGTGTCAATTTCCTCCTTCCCCAGGAATGCCAATAGTCCTGCAGGCCATGTCACTGGCAATTCTGACGAGTCCTCTCCTGCCTGGGATTCCTCCGATGCATCCTTGCGTGTAACGCCTACTGCTGCTGGCGCTGCTGTTGTTGCTGCTGGGAGTCGATGGTCATCCCAGAGGGGAAGTCGTAAGCCCACTTTTACTACTTCCACCAAGCAATTGACTGTCCAACAGTCCTTTGCGAGGAAGATGAAATATCACAGCAGTCATCCTGTTGCAAAGCGGATAACTGAGGCCTTGACAACTATGTTGGTGTTAGACGTGCGTCCGGTATCCGCCGTTAGTTCACAAGGAACTAGACAATTTCTTGAGGTAGTGTGCCCCCGTTACCAAATACCATCTAGGTTCCACTTCTCTAGGCAGGCGATACCGAGAATGTACACGGACGTCAGAAAAAGACTCACCAGTGTCCTAAAAAATGCAGTTGTACCCAATGTCCACTTAACCACGGACATGTGGACAAGTGGAGCAGGGCAGGGTCAGGACTATATGACTGTGACAGCCCACTGGGTAGATGTATGGACTCCCGCCGCAAGAACAGCAGCGGCGGCACCAGTAGCAGCATCTCGCAAACGCCAACTCTTTCCTAGGCAGGCTACGCTTTGTATCACCGGTTTCCAGAATACGCACACAGCTGAAAACCTCTTACGGAAACTGAGGAAGATCATCGCGGAATGGCTTACCCCAATTGGACTCTCCTGTGGATTTGTGGCATCGGACAACGCCAGCAATATTGTGTGTGCATTAAATATGGGCAAATTCCAGCACGTCCCATGTTTTGCACATACCTTGAATTTGGTGGTGCAGAATTTTTAAAAAAACGACAGGGGCGTGCAAGAGATGCTGTCGGTGGCCAGAAGAATTGCGGGACACTTTCGGCGTACAGGCACCTCGTACAGAAGACTGGAGCAACACCAAAAACGCCTGAACCTGCCCTGCCATCATCTGAAGCAAGAAGTGGTAACGAGGTGGAATTCAACCCTATATATGCTTCAGAGGTTGGAGGAGCAGCAAAAGGCCATTCAAGCCTATACAATTCAGCACGATATAGGAGGTGGAATGCACCTGTCTCAAGCGCAGTGGAGAATGATTTCAACGTTGTGCAAGGTTCTGCTGCCCTTTGAACTTGCCACACGTGAAGTCAGTTCAGACACTGCCAGCCTGAGTCAGGTCATTCCCCTCATCAGGCTTTTGCAGAAGAAGCTGGAGACATTGAAGGAGGAGCTAACACAGAGCGATTCCGCTAGGCATGTGGGACTTGTGGATGGAGCCCTTAATTCGCTTAACAAGGATTCACGGGTGGTCAATCTGTTGAAATCAGAGCACTACATTTTGGCCACCGTGCTCGATCCTAGATTTAAAACCTACCTTGGATCTCTCTTTCCGGCACACATAAGTCTGCTGGGGTTCAAAGACCTGCTGGTGAGAAAATTGTCAAGTCAAGCGGAACGCGACCTGTCAACATCTCCTCCTTCACATTCTCCCGCAACTGGGGGTGCGAGGAAAAGGCTCAGAATTCTGAGCCCACCCGCTGGCGGTGATGCAGGGCAGTCTGGAGCGACTGCTGATGCTGACATCTGGTCCGGACTGAAGGACCTGACAACGATTACGGACATGTCGTCTACTGTCACTGCATATGATTCTCTCCCCATTGAAAGAATGGTGGAGGATTATATGAGTGACCGCATCCAAGTAGGCACGTCAGACAGTCCGTACTTATACTGGCAGGAAAAAGAGGCAATTTGGAGGCCCTTGCACAAACTGGCTTTATTCTACCTAAGTTGCCCTCCCACAAGTGTGTACTCCGAAAGAGTGTTTAGTGCCGCCGCTCACCTTGTCAGCAATCGGCGTACAAGGTTACATCCAGAAAATGTGGAGAAGATGATGTTCATTAAAATGAATTATAATCAATTCCTCCGTGGAGACATTGACCAGCAGCAATTGCCTCCACAAAGTACACAGGGAGCTGAGATGGTGGATTCCAGTGGGGACGAATTGATAATCTGTGAGGAGGGGGATGTACACGGTGATATATCGGAGGATGATGATGAGGTGGACATCTTGCCTCTGTAGAGCCAGTTTGTGCAAGGAGAGATTAATTGCTTCTTTTTTGGTGGGGGTCCAAACCAACCCGTCATTTCAGTCACAGTCGTGTGGCAGACCCTGTCACTGAAATGATGGGTTGGTTAAAGTGTGCATGTCCTGTTTATACAACATAAGGGTGGGTGGGAGGGCCCAAGGACAATTCCATCTTGCACCTCTTTTTTCTTTAATTTTTCTTTGCGTCATGTGCTGTTTGGGGAGTGTTTTTTGGAAGGGCCATCCTGCGTGACACTGCAGTGCCACTCCTAGATGGGCCAGGTGTTTGTGTCGGCCACTAGGGTCGCTTATCTTACTCACACAGCTACCTCATTGCGCCTCTTTTTTTCTTTGCGTCATGTGCTGTTTGGGGAGTGTTTTTTGGAAGGGCCATCCTGCGTGACACTGCATTGACACTCCTAGATGGGCCAGGTGTTTGTGTCGGCCACTAGGGTCGCTTATCTTACTCACACAGCTACCTCATTGCGCCTCTTTTTTTCTATGCGTCATGTGCTGTTTGGGGAATGTTTTTTGGAAGGGCCATCCTGCGTGACACTGCAGTGCCACTCCTAGATGGGCCAGGTGTTTGTGTCGGCCACTAGGGTCGCTTAGCTTAGTCATCCAGCGACCTTGGTGCAAATTTTAGGACTAAAAATAATATTGTGAGGTGTGAGGTATTCAGAATAGACTGAAAATGAGTGGAAATTATGGTTTTTGAGGTTAATAATACTTTGAGATCAAAATGACCCCCAAATTCTATGATTTAAGCTGTTTTTTAGTGTTTTTTGAAAAAAACACCCGAATCCAAAACACACCCGAATCCGACAAAAAAAATTCGGTGAGGTTTTGCCAAAACGCGGTCGAACCCAAAACACGGCTGCGGAACCGAACCCAAAACCAAAACACAAAACCCGAAAAATTTCAAGTGCACATCTCTAGTATCTATTGAACTTTTTACTACATGTTTTAATAAAGTCTGTTTTTTTTTGGTTGGTTATCCTTATGCTTAGTGGATTGGCTGAGATACTGACAAAAGAAACTGCTAACTACGGGCATGCGTGACAGACTTCTAATGTAAGTGTCTCCTATTCTAGAGTAAGGGGGGTAATTCAGAGTTGATCGCAGCAGCAAATTTGTTAGCGGTTGGGCAAAACCATGTACTCTGCAGTAGAGATGAGCGGGTTCGGTTCCTCGGAATCCGAACCTGCCCGAACTTCAGCTTTTTTTACACGGATCCGAGCGACTCGGATCTTCCCGCCTTGCTCGGTTAACCCGAGCGCGCCCGAACGTCATCATGACGCTGTCGGATTCTCGCGAGGCTCGGATTCTATCGCGAGACTCGGATTCTATATAAGGAGCCGCGCGTCGCCGCCATTTTCACACGTGCATTGAGATTGATAGGGAGAGGACGTGGCTGGCGTCCTCTCCATTTAGATTAGAAGAGAGAGAGTGAGATTGAGACAGAGACACTTGATTTACTGGAGCTTAGGAGTACTAGAGAGTGCAGAGTTTACTAGTGACTGACCACTGACCAGTGACCACCAGTGCAGTTTTATTTAATATAATCCGTTCTCTGCCTGAAAAAAACGATACACAGTGACTCAGTCACATACCATATCTGTGCTCAGCCCAGTGTGCTGCATCATCTATGTATAATATCTGACTGTGCTCACACAGCTTAATTGTGGGGGAGACTGGGGAGCAGTTATAGGTTATAGCAGGAGCCAGGAGTACATATTATTAAAATTAAACAGTGCACACTTTTGCTGCAGGAGTGCCACTGCCAGTGTGACTGACCAGTGACCTGACCACACTGACCACCAGTATAGTATACTATATTGTGATTGCCTGAAAAAGTTAAACACTCGTCGTGTGACTTGTGTGGTGTTTTTTTATTCTATAAAAAACTCATTCTGCTGACAGACAGTGTCCAGCAGGTCCGTCATTATATAATATATACCTGTCCGGCTGCAGTAGTGATATATATATATATTTTTTATATCATTATTTATCATCCAGTCGCAGCAGACACAGTACGGTAGTTCACGGCTGTAGCTACCTCTGTGTCGGCACTCGGCAGTCCATCCATAATTGTATACCACCTACCCGTGTTTTTTTTTTTCTTTCTTCTTTATACATACTACATCTCATTATCATCCAGTCTATATTAGCAGCAGACACAGTACAGTACGGTAGTCCACGGCTGTAGCTACCTCTGTGTCGGCACTCGGCAGTCCATCCATAATTGTATACCACCTACCCGTGGTTTTTTTTTTCTTCTTTATACATACTACATCTCATTATCATCCAGTCTATATTAGCAGCAGACACAGTACAGTACGGTAGTCCACGGCTGTAGCTACCTCTGTGTCGGCACTCGGCAGTCCATCCATAATTGTATACCACCTATCCGTGGTTTTTTTTTCTTTCTTCTTTATACATACTACATCTCATTATCATCCAGTCTATATTAGCAGCAGACACAGTACAGTACGGTAGTCCACGGCTGTAGCTACCTCTGTGTCGGCACTCGGCAGTCCGTCCATAATTGTATACCACCTACCCGTGTTTTTTTTTTTCTTCTTTATACATACTACATCTCATTATCATCCAGTCTATATTAGCAGCAGACACAGTACAGTACGGTAGTCCACGGCTGTAGCTACCTCTGTGTCGGCACTCGGCAGTCCATCCATAATTGTATACCACCTACCCGTGGTTTTTTTTTTCTTCTTTATACATACTACATCTCATTATCATCCAGTCTATATTAGCAGCAGACACAGTACAGTACGGTAGTCCACGGCTGTAGCTACCTCTGTGTCGGCACTCGGCAGTCCGTCCATAATTGTATACCACCTACCCGTGGTTTTTTTTTCTTTCTTCTTTATACATACTACATCTCATTATCAACCAGTCTATATTAGCAGCAGACACAGTACAGTACGGTAGTCCACGGCTGTAGCTACCTCTGTGTCGGCACTCGGCAGTCCGTCCATAATTGTATACCACCTACCCGTGGTTTTTTTTTCTTTCTTCTTTATACATACTACATCTCATTATCATCCAGTCTATATTAGCAGCAGACACAGTACAGTATGGTAGTTCACGGCTGTAGCTACCTCTGTGTCGGCACTCGGCAGTCCATCCATAATTGTATACCACCTACCCGTGGTTTTTTTTTTCTTTCTTCTTTATACATACTACATCTCATTATCATCCAGTCTATATTAGCAGCAGACACAGTACAGTACGGTAGTCCACGGCTGTAGCTACCTCTGTGTCGGCACTCGGCAGTCCATCCATAATTGTATACCACCTACCCGTGGTTTTTTTTTCTTCTTTATACATACTACATCTCATTATCATCCAGTCTATATTAGCAGCAGACACAGTACAGTACGGTAGTCCACGGCTGTAGCTACCTCTGTGTCGGCACTCGGCAGTCCATCCATAATTGTATACCACCTACCCGTGGTTTTTTTTTCTTTCTTCTTTATACATACTACATCTCATTATCATCCAGTCTATATTAGCAGCAGACACAGTACAGTACGGTAGTCCACGGCTGTAGCTACCTCTGTGTCGGCACTCGGAAGTCCGTCCATAATTGTATACCACCTACCCGTGGTTTTTTTTTCCTTCTTTATACATACTACATCTCATTATCATCCAGTCTATATTAGCAGCAGACAGTACAGTACGGTAGTCCACGGCTGTAGCTACCTCTGTGTCGGCACTCGGCAGTCCATCCATAATTGTATACCACCTACCCGTGGTTTTTTTCTTTCTTCTTTATACATACTACATCTCATTATCATCCAGTCTATATTAGCAGCAGACACAGTACAGTACGGTAGTCCACGGCTGTAGCTACCTCTGTGTCGGCACTCGGCAGTCCGTCCATAATTGTATACCACCTACCCGTGGTTTTTTTTTCTTTCTTCTTTATACATACTACATCTCATTATCAACCAGTCTATATTAGCAGCAGACACAGTACAGTACGGTAGTCCACGGCTGTAGCTACCTCTGTGTCGGCACTCGGCAGTCCGTCCATAATTGTATACCACCTACCCGTGTTTTTTTTTCTTTCTTCTTTATACATACATACTACATCTCATTATCATCCAGTCTATATTAGCAGCAGACACAGTACAGTACGGTAGTCCACGGCTGTAGCTACCTCTGTGTCGGCACTCAGCAGTCCGTCCATAATTGTATACCACCTACCCGTGGTTTTTTTTCCTTTCTTCTTCATACATACATACTACATCTCTTTATCAACCAGTCTATATTAGCAGCAGACACAGTACAGTATGGTAGTCCACGGCTGTAGCTACCTCTGTGTCGGCACTCGGCAGTCCATCCATAATTGTATACTAGTATCCATCCATCTCCATTGTTTACCTGAGGTGCCTTTTAGTTGTGCCTATTAAAATATGGAGAACAAAAATGTTGAGGTTCCAAAATTAGGGAAAGATCAAGATCCACTTCCACCTCGTGCTGAAGCTGCTGCCACTAGTCATGGCCGAGACGATGAAATGCCAGCAACGTCGCCTGCCAAGGCCGATGCCCAATGTCATAGTACAGAGCATGTCAAATCCAAAACACCAAATATCAGTAAAAAAAGGACTCCAAAACCTAAAATAAAATTGTCGGAGGAGAAGCGTAAACTTGCCAATATGCCATTTACCACACAGAGTGGCAAGGAACGGCTGAGGCCCTGGCCTATGTTCATGGCTAGTGGTTCAGCTTCACATGAGGATGGAAGCACTCAGCCTCTCGCTAGAAAAATGAAAAGACTCAAGCTGGAAAAAGCACAGCAAAGAACTGTGCGTTCTTCGAAATCCCAAATCCACAAGGAGAGTCCAATTGTGTCGGTTGCGATGCCTGACCTTCCCAACACTGGACGTGAAGAGCATGCGCCTTCCACCATTTGCACGCCCCCTGCAAGTGCTGGAAGGAGCACCCGCAGTCCAGTTCCTGATAGTCAGATTGAAGATGTCAGTGTTGAAGTACACCAGGATGAGGAGGATATGGGTGTTGCTGGCGCTGGGGAGGAAATTGACCAGGAGGATTCTGATGGTGAGGTGGTTTGTTTAAATCAGGCACCCGGGGAGACACCTGTTGTCCGTGGGAGGAATATGGCCGTTGACATGCCTGGTGAAAATACCAAAAAAATCAGCTCTTCGGTGTGGAAGTATTTCACCAGAAATGCGGACAACATTTGTCAAGCCGTGTGTTCCCTTTGTCAAGCTGTAATAAGAAGGGGTAAGGACGTTAACCACCTCGGAACATCCTCCCTTATACGTCACCTGCAGCGCATTCATAATAAGTCAGTGACAAGTTCAAAAACTTTGGCCGACAGCGGAAGCAGTCCACTGACCAGTAAATCCCTTCCTCTTGTAACCAAGCTCACGCAAACCACCCCACCAACTCCCTCAGTGTCAATTTCCTCCTTCCCCAGGAATGCCAATAGTCCTGCAGGCCATGTCACTGGCAATTCTGATGATTCCTCTCCTGCCTGGGATTCCTCCGATGCATCCTTGCGTGTAACGCCTACTGCTGCTGGCGCTGCTGTTGTTGCTGCTGGGAGTCGATGGTCATCCCAGAGGGGAAGTCGTAAGCCCACTTGTACTACTTCCAGTAAGCAATTGACTGTTCAACAGTCCTTTGCGAGGAAGATGAAATATCACAGCAGTCATCCTGCTGCAAAGCGGATAACTGAGGCCTTGACAACTATGTTGGTGTTAGACGTGCGTCCGGTATCCGCCGTTAGTTCACAGGGAACTAGACAATTTATTGAGGCAGTGTGCCCCCGTTACCAAATACCATCTAGGTTCCACTTCTCTAGGCAGGCGATACCGAGAATGTACACGGACGTCAGAAAGACTCACCAGTGTCCTAAAAAATGCAGTTGTACCCAATGTCCACTTAACCACGGACATGTGGACAAGTGGAGCAGGGCAGGGTCAGGACTATATGACTGTGACAGCCCACTGGGTAGATGTATGGACTCCCGCCGCAAGAACAGCAGCGGCGGCACCAGTAGCAGCATCTCGCAAACGCCAACTCTTTCCTAGGCAGGCTACGCTTTGTATCACCGCTTTCCAGAATACGCACACAGCTGAAAACCTCTTACGGCAACTGAGGAAGATCATCGCGGAATGGCTTACCCCAATTGGACTCTCCTGTGGATTTGTGGCATCGGACAACGCCAGCAATATTGTGTGTGCATTAAATATGGGCAAATTCCAGCACGTCCCATGTTTTGCACATACCTTGAATTTGGTGGTGCAGAATTTTTTAAAAAACGACAGGGGCGTGCAAGAGATGCTGTCGGTGGCCAGAAGAATTGCGGGACACTTTCGGCGTACAGGCACCACGTACAGAAGACTGGAGCACCACCAAAAACTACTGAACCTGCCCTGCCATCATCTGAAGCAAGAAGTGGTAACGAGGTGGAATTCAACCCTCTATATGCTTCAGAGGTTGGAGGAGCAGCAAAAGGCCATTCAAGCCTATACAATTGAGCACGATATAGGAGGTGGAATGCACCTGTCTCAAGCGCAGTGGAGAATGATTTCAACGTTGTGCAAGGTTCTGATGCCCTTTGAACTTGCCACACGTGAAGTCAGTTCAGACACTGCCAGCCTGAGTCAGGTCATTCCCCTCATCAGGCTTTTGCAGAAGAAGCTGGAGACATTGAAGGAGGAGCTAACACGGAGCGATTCCGCTAGGCATGTGGGACTTGTGGATGGAGCCCTTAATTCGCTTAACAAGGATTCACGGGTGGTCAATCTGTTGAAATCAGAGCACTACATTTTGGCCACCATGCTCGATCCTAGATTTAAAGCCTACCTTGGATCTCTCTTTCCGGCAGACACAAGTCTGCTGGGGTTGAAAGACCTGCTGGTGAGAAAATTGTCAAGTCAAGCGGAACGCGACCTGTCAACATCTGCTCCTTCACATTCTCCCGCAACTGGGGGTGCGAGGAAAAGGCTCAGAATTCCGAGCCCACCCGCTGGCGGTGATGCAGGGCAGTCTGGAGCGACTGCTGATGCTGACATCTGGTCCGGACTGAAGGACCTGACAACGATTACGGACATGTCGTCTACTGTCACTGCATATGATTCTCTCCCCATTGAAAGAATGGTGGAGGATTATATGAGTGACCGCATCCAAGTAGGCACGTCACACAGTCCGTACTTATACTGGCAGGAAAAAGAGGCAATTTGGAGGCCCTTGCACAAACTGGCTTTATTCTACCTAAGTTGCCCTCCCACAAGTGTGTACTCCGAAAGAGTGTTTAGTGCCGCCGCTCACCTTGTCAGCAATCGGCGTACGAGGTTACATCCAGAAAATGTGGAGAAGATGATGTTCATTAAAATGAATTATAATCAATTCCTCCGCGGAGACATTGACCAGCAGCAATTGCCTCCACAAAGTACACAGGGAGCTGAGATGGTGGATTCCAGTGGGGACGAATTGATAATCTGTGAGGAGGGGGATGTACACGGTGATATATCGGAGGATGATGATGAGGTGGACATCTTGCCTCTGTAGAGCCAGTTTGTGCAAGGAGAGATTAATTGCTTCTTTTTTGGGGGGGGGTCCAAACCAACCCGTCATATCAGTCACAGTCGTGTGGCAGACCCTGTCACTGAAATGATGGGTTGGTTAAAGTGTGCATGTCCTGTTTTGTTTATACAACATAAGGGTGGGTGGGAGGGCCCAAGGACAATTCCATCTTGCACCTCTTTTTTCTTTTCTTTTTCTTTGCGTCATGTGCTGTTTGGGGAGGGTTTTTTGGAAGGGACATCCTGCGTGACACTGCAGTGCCACTCCTAGATGGGCCCGGTGTTTGTGTCGGCCACTAGGGTCGCTTATCTTACTCACACAGTCAGCTACCTCATTGCGCCTCTTTTTTTCTTTGCGTCATGTGCTGTTTGGGGAGGGTTTTTTGGAAGGGACATCCTGCGTGACACTGCAGTGCCACTCCTAGATGGGCCCGGTGTTTGTGTCGGCCACTAGGGTCGCTTATCTTACTCACACAGTCAGCTACCTCATTGCGCCTCTTTTTTTCTTTGCGTCATGTGCTGTTTGGGGAGGGTTTTTTGGAAGGGACATCCTGCGTGACACTGCAGTGCCACTCCTAGATGGGCCCGGTGTTTGTGTCGGCCACTAGGGTCGCTTATCTTACTCACACACCTACCTCATTGCGCCTCTTTTTTTCTTTGCGTCATGTGCTGTTTGGGGAGGGTTTTTTGGAAGGGACATCCTGCGTGACACTGCAGTGCCACTCCTAGATGGGCCCGGTGTTTGTGTCGGCCACTAGGGTCGCTTATCTTACTCACACAGCGACCTCGGTGCAAATTTTAGGACTAAAAATAATACTGTGAGGTGTGAGGTATTCAGAATAGACTGAAAATGAGTGGAAATTATGGTTTTTGAGGTTAATAATACTTTGGGATCAAAATGACCCCCAAATTCTATGATTTAAGCTGTTTTTTAGGGTTTTTTGAAAAAAACACCCGAATCCAAAACACACCCGAATCCGACAAAAAAAATTCGGTGAGGTTTTGCCAAAACGCGGTCGAACCCAAAACACGGCCGCGGAACCGAACCCAAAACCAAAACACAAAACCCGAAAAATTTCCGGCGCTCATCTCTACTCTGCAGGTGTGGCAGATATAACATTTGCAGAGAGTTAGATTTGGGTGTGTTATTTTGTTTCTGTTCAGGGTAAATACTGGCTGCTTTATTTTCACACTGCAATTTAGATTTAAGTTTGACCACACCCCACCCAAATCTAACTCTCTGCACATGTTATATCTGCCCCCCCCCCCCCCCCCCTCACAGTGCACATGGTTTTGCCCAACTGCTAACAAATTTGTTGCTGCGATCAATTCTGAATTAGGCCCAAGATGTGTTAAGAAACTTTGTCTGCCTATGGTGGAAGAATGCCTTTATGGGTACTTGTGTAAGAAATTTAGTGTGTCAGTCTTACATTTGCCAAATCTGGACCACGAAAGTAGCATTTTTTTTTAAAGACACCACAGTTGTGCAAAAGAACATTAAGAAGAGTGAAGTGCTGGTTTGCCATCCTTTTATAGTATTCTTAGTACATTCCATCCAGTGTTTGAAAAATGACAGATAGGAGCTGACTGGTTGGTACTTTATTTCTCCACTTTATCTCTCTCCAAGGATTGATGCATTTGTCCCATTGTCTCTCATTACTACTTCCCTCTAGAACAATGGTTCCCAGACTGGGAACCTCTGGGCGCTTACAGGGGTGCATCAGGTTGATGGTCCAGGACCAGCTCAAATTATTTATGGTCAATGTATTAGGCAAAACCAGTGCTTGTGGCTTCCAATCATAAAGTATGTAGACAAACATAAGTGAATACTGTTCCTAACTGAACCTAAGGATGACATACTGTATAAGCACAATTTACTAAATGTAATTTTTTTTTCCAGAATTTCTAAATAAAAAACTTCTTCTGATACTCTAAGGCGTTGTGACTCAAAAAAGTTTGGAAACCACTACTCGAGAATGTAAGCTCTCATGGACTGAGACCTTTACCCAATGTAAAGGGCTGTCGGACAAGATAGCTGTAGCCTGAAGGGTGCAGCTACAGTTACAGTGGTGGCAGTGTACAGTGAGAATTCCAGCATTCACCATCTGACACTCTGGCTGCTGAAAGGATTGTTTCACCCTGGACTCTGCTTGATCTAAAATAAACCATGAATGCTGTACATATTACGGTATGGGAAGAGTACTGAGGTATGGCTCTACTGTGGTGTAATGTGTATAAGGCGCTCTACTGTAGTGTTACTTGTATAAGGGGCTTTACTGTGGTGTAACATGAATAAGGGGCTCTAATGTTGAATAACAGGTATAAGGGGATTATCGGTGGTATAACATGTACGAGGGGCTGTATTGTGGTGTAACGTATATGAGAGGCTTTAATTTGATGTAGTGCGTATAAGCGGCTCTATTGAGGTGTAACATGCAAAGGGTCTCTACTGTGGTGTAAAATGTATAAGGGGCTCTACTATATGGCATAACGTGTATATGGGCCTCTACTGTATGTTACAACATGTAGAAGGAGCTTTACTGTGTGGCATAATGTGTACAAGGGGCACTACTGAGTGATGTAAAATGTATAAGGAGTGCTACCATGTGGTGTAATGTGAACTGGTACTATCCTGTGGCCAAGCCCATGGCGAGACCCACGGCATGGCAAGCAGGTAAGTGGCATAGCAAGCAAATAAGGGGCATGGCCTTGTTTATTGTATGTCCCACATGTCCCCAGTGTGATGAAAATGAGGGGTGTGGCTCATGGGGAATGCATATTCTGTGAGGCCACACCCCTTGTAGCGGCGCCCTTTTTCACCACTAACTAGCCTTTTTGCTCTATCATGGTGCCCCCCTCACCCTGTCATTTTCTTCTAAATCCGCTTCTGCATATCTGTATGGTTAAATAAGGTATCTATGTATCTATATATATCGGTAGATAGATAGATATACACACACACACACACAAATATAAATGGGATGCAGTTAATTTGCTGGCTGTCGGGATCCCGGCGGTCACAATACTGACACCGGAATCCCGACAGCTGACAATGCCATCGGCCAGAATTCCAGCGCAACGGGTCTATTCACACTCGTGGGTGTCCGCAACACCCATAGAGTGGGAATAGAACCTGTGGCAAGTGCGGCGAGCCACCTAGTCCGCAGTGTGGCGAGCACAGCGTGCCCATGAGGGGATTCGTAGTGGACACCCCACTGCCGCCATTCTGGCGGGTGGGATGCCGCTGTCGGGAATGTGACAACCAGCATCCCACACGCTAGTAAACCATACAGAACCCATATAAATATATATATTGTGTCTGTGTGTCTATATATATATATAGTATAATTTTGTGTAACCCCTTATATATGTTTTGTTAATCACCCCACCATCCCTTTTATACATGTGCCTATTACACACCCACACCCCTTCCTTTATATAAATTATACCTATCAACCCTTATGTTGTTCAATATCATGATGCCATACATGATTTTCACTTACTTATGTCATAGATGAGCGGTTCCATGGCAGCACACCATCTCTCCTGTCTGCATACTGAGGTTGCAGGGGCAGGAAGTGGAGCTGGCCGGGGTCAGGCAGATACAATGGAGCCGGGAGCAGGCGGATGGCCGCCAGCAGCTTGCGGCAAACAGTGGGTGGCTGATAGCAGTGACTGACCCTCCCTGCCTACGGGCTTGAGAGGGGCTGCTGCAGGGCGAGGAGGGAGAGGACGAATCCACTGCTGCCTGTCAGGCCAGTATAGAGACACAGCAGCATCGCCCCAAATGCTTTAAGTATACCGCAGTGGCGCAGCCTGGCTAAGCTCTAGCCTATACGGCGGCAGAGGTGAACGGGTGCCGCGGTTGTTCCTGCTTGTTGCCAGGCGGTTGTGTCTGGTGTCCCTCAGCAGAGCGGGCGAGGTGGCTGTGGTTGGCCAGACAAGCGCCACGGAAGCCACTAGGATAGCCCAGCAGAACATAATTTGTAAGTAAAACCGGTTCAGCAGGAGCCTGCCACCCTCCAGTGGCCGGCGCCCATAGGCAGCTGCCTAAAGCTGCCTAATGGTAGCAACGGCCCTGGCTGTGATATCGTTTCTTATCCATAATGAATGTTATTTGAACTAAATCTCCAACCTTTCCTCCACCAAAACGACCCTATATTATTACATGACAACAACCATGTTTAACTGTTTGGTGTATACAATTATCTAACACACGCTTTACAACCATTCTTTGAAAAATACTGATGTCTTCTGGTTCCAAAAAGTTAAAATTTGGACTTGTCAGTCCAAAATACTTTTTCCCATTGATCCAGGGTCCAATACCGGTGTTCTTTGGCCCATCAAAGGCATTTTACTTTATTTACAGACCTCAAAAATGGATTTCTTCCAGCTATTTGACTGTTTAGACTTTAGACCTACATTACGCAGACATTATTATTATTATTATAATTTATTTATATGGCGCCACAAGGGTTCCGCAGCGCCCAATTACAGAGTACATAAACAAATAATCAAACAGGAAAGCAGCAACTTACAGTTGATGACAGTATAGGACAAGTACAGGGTAAATAAACATAGTTACATCAGCAGATGACACTGGAATAAGTATCAGGTGGCAGAAGACTGATGGAATTGGTGCAGTTGAAGATTATTATAGTAAGAAAGGATAAGCACATGAGGGAAGAGGGCCCTGCTCGTGAGAGCTTACATTCTAAGAGGGGAGGGGTAGACAGACAGGGGTGACACAGTTGGGGTACATAGAGAGCGTAGAACAGAGGGTTAGGATGAGATTTGGCTGGGTTTGGTGAAGAAGTGGGTCTTGAGAGCCCGTTTGAAGTTTTGTAGAGAGGTGGAGAGTCTGAGGGGGAGAGGTAGGGAATTCCAAAGAAGTGGTGCAGCACGTGAAAAATCTTGGAGGTAGGAGTGGGAGGAAGTAATCCGTAGGCAGGAGAGTCGGCGTGCGTTAGCAGAGCGAAGAGGACGGGTGGGAGTGTAAAGGGAGATAAGGTCAGAGATGTAGATGGGAGAGGAGTGGGTGAGGGCTTTGTAAGCGAGTGTGAGAAGCTTGAAATGGATTCTGAAAGGGAAGGGGAGCCAGTGAAGGTCTAGTAAGAGAGGAGAGGTGGACGTAGTGCGTTTGGTGAGGAAGATGAGCCGGGCAGCAGCATTGAGGATAGATTGCAGTGGAGAGAGGTATTTGTCAGGAATGCCAGTCAGGAGCAGATTACAGTAGTCCAGTCTGGAGATGACCAGTGAGTGGATAAGAGTCTTAGTAGCATCCTGGGTCAGAAAAGGTCTGATCCTGGAAATATTTTTTAGATGAAAATGGCAGGTTTGTGAGAGGTGCTGAATGTGTGGTTTGATGGAGAGGGAGGAGTCAAGGATTACTCCAAGGCAGCGCACTTGGGGGCTAGAGGAGATAGTAGTGCCATCAATAGATAATGAGATTGTAGGAGGTGAGGTTATGCGGGAGGGAGGGAAGATGATCAGCTCGGTCTTAGACATGTTAAGTTTAAGAAAGCGCTGGGACATCCAGGAAGAGGTAGCAGATAGACAGTTGGAGATACGAGTGAGGAGAGCAGGGGAGAGGTCTGGAGAGGAAAGATAGATTTGGGTGTCATCAGCGTAGAGATGATATTGGAAACCAAAAGAACTGATAAGCTTACCTAGTGAGGACGTATAGAGAGAGAAGAGAAGAGGACCAAGGACAGAACCTTGGGGTACCCCTACAGTTAGTGGAAGTGAGGGGGAGGTGGAGTCATGAGAGGAGACAGAGAAAGAACGGTCAGAAAGGTAGGAGGACAGCCAAGAGAGGGCAGTGTCACGTAGACCAATGGAGTGAAGAATTTGCAGTAGGAGAGGATGGTCCACAGTGTCAAAAGCAGCAGAGAGATCAAGTAGAATAAGTATAGAGTAGTGTCCCTTAGATTTAGCAGCATGGAGGTCATTGCATACTTTAGTGAGGGCAGTTTCAGTGGAGTGGAGAGGACGGAAGCCAGACTGGAATGGGTCAAGCAGTAAGTGTGAGGAAAGAAAGGAAGTAAGACGGTTGTAGACAATACGCTCAAGGAGTTTGGAGGCAAAAGGGAGGAGAGAGATGGGTCGGTAGTTGGAGAGAGTGTTTGGATCAAGTGTAGGTTTTTTAAGAATAGGAGAGATGAGTGCATGCTTGAAGGCAGAGGGGACAGTGCCTGATGAGAGGGAAAGATTGAGAAGGTGGGAAAGATGGGAACAAGCAGAAGGAGAGAGGTAGCGGAGGAGGCGAGAGGGGATAGGCTCAAGTGGGGAGGTGGTGAGGGGACAGGAATGAATGAGGGCCATGACTTCCTCTCCAGATGCATTGGAGAAAGATGACAGAGTAGGTGCGAGGGATGGGGAGGGTTGGTAAGGGATAGGAGAAAGCTGGTTACTGATGGACTGGTGTGATGTGATGTCCTGACTTATGGAGTCAATTTTGGATGTGAAGTAATTGGCAAAGTCAAGAGCAGAGAGTGAGGAAGGGAGACGAGGTGGAGGTGGGCAGAGGAGTGAGTTGAGAGTGGCAAAGAGGCGCCGGGGGTTGGAAGACTGGAAGGAGATGAGGTTCTTGAAGTATGACTGTTTAGCAAGAGAAAGGGCAGCACTGAAGGATGAGAGCATAAGTTTGAAATGGAGGAAGTCTGCCTTAGAGCGTGATTTCCTCCAGTGTCGCTCAGCAGTACGTGAGCATTTTTGCAGATATCTGGTGCATTTGGTGTGCCAGGGTTGAGATGTTAATTTGCGAGGATGAATAGTGGTTGGTGGAGCAACAGAGTCAAGAGCAGAAGTAAGGGATGCATTGTATGTGGAAGTGGCTTGTTCAGGGCATGAGAGAGAGAGAATAGGAGAGAGAAGTGAGTCAAACAGGGAGGAAAGGAATGTAGTGTCAATAGCTTCAATGTTACGCTTAGTGATGGTAGCCTTAGGAGGCAGAGATGGGCAAGTCGAGAGAGATAGGTTAAAGGAGAGCAGGTGGTGGTCAGAGAGGGGAAATGGGGAGTTGGAAAAATCAGAAATATCACAGCGGTGAGTGAAGACCAGATCCAGTGAGCTCCCATTCACATGGGAGGGTGAGGAGGTCCACTGGGAGAGACCAAGTGAAGAGGTAAGGTTAAGGAGTTTAGAGGCAGGGGATTGTGTGGGGATGTCAATAGGGATGTTGAAATCGCCTAGGATAATGGAGGGAATGTCAGAAGAGAGGAAGTGAGGAAGCCATGAAGCAAAATTGTCGATGAATTTGGAAGCAGTGCCAGGGGGGCGGTAAATGACAGCTACTCTAAGATGTACTGGTTGGAAGAGGCGTATGGCATGGACCTCAAATGTTGAGAATGTAAGGGATGGTTCTGGTGGTATGAGTTGGTAGGAGTAACTAGAAGGTAAAAGGACCCCAACACCACCTCCATGGCGACCCCCAGGTCGGGGTGTGTGTGTGAATGTGAGGCCCCCAGCAGAGAGAGCAACAGGAGAAGTAGTGTCAGGGGGCGTAATCCAAGTTTCAGTAATGGCTAGTAGGTGTAGGGATTTGGAAATAAAAAGGTCATGAGTGGGGACCAGTTTGTTACAAACAGATCTGGCATTCCAGAGGGCACAGGATAGGGGGTATGAGTGTGTGGGAGAGATGTGAATGAGATTATCAGGGTTGCTGTAGCGAGACATCTTTTAACTGTATCAACTGATACTGGAGTTTGTCTAATTTTTTTGAGTTCTTCTTTGATTGCAGTTGCTGGAAGTCTTTCGCTTTTGCTTACCTATTATGATAATGTATTTATCTTCCCTTTTTGTTGTACACCTGGGTCGTTCAGAACATTTTTTAGTCACATTTGTACCTTTTTCTTTGTATAAAGCTAATGTATAATTTACACTAGACTGTGGAATTTGCATTCTTCAGAAAGAGTTTGAATGTTGCCATGTAATTCAAGTGAATATTTGCATTTTTTTTTTCAGCTTGAAAAAGTTACGGTTATTATTATTGATTTTAACAGAGTTAAATAAAAATGAAAAAAGTAAGATATAAAATATTCAATTAATAAAAATATATTTTGTAAAAAAAAATAGTAAAGTCCTAAAGTCTCATTTCTAATCATGATAGTGATTTTACTGAGCAATTAAAGTTGATATTCATTAAGTTAGAGCAATATAAGTAAATATATATTCTTTGGCCAAATTTTTTTTGCATGCTACATAAATCAGTAAATAATAAAAATAAAATGACCTACACAGGCATAACTAGGGTCTTTGGTGCCCAGGGCAAGATAAGGAACGGAGCCCTCCATCCCCCCCAAACAAAAAAGAAAACAGCACCCATGCACACGTGCTCCCAAAAAAGGGGGCGTATTTGACTGGGGAGGGGCGAGTCTTCACTTTTTTGGTAACTGTATGAGAGAGATAGGCATGGGGAGGGGAAGCATGAGGAAAGAGAGAGAGCGGAAGCAGCACTATTTGTATCTCCAGCAGCGTCATGACCCCTTTCAGCGCTGGCTGCATTGGGTCCCACTCTCACCAGCGTCTGCTGCCCTTCTCATCCGCAGCAGGCCAGGTACAAGGGTCCTGTCTTCTCCTGTTTGCGCAGGGGGGGGGGGGGGGGATCGTGACGTCGAGTCCTGGCAGCAGAAGTGTGCAGAGAAGGGGAAGAAAGGGGAGGGGTTGGATCAGCTGGACTGACTTCTGTTTCTACTGCACGGACATTCATTGCGCTGCTGCTCTCCAATTAGTATAACCAGTGGGGGGGGGGAGCATGGTCAGCGGTGCCCCCCTCTGCAAACCCTGCCATGACGCCCAGGGCACGTGCCTCACTCGCACTCCCCTTGTCACGCCACTGGCTGTACATATAATGCAGATACTGGTCATTATGTTAAACGTACGTTTTGTACTACTCCCGGACAGCAGAACCAGGTAAGTATGAAATAAATTGAGGATTAAAGTATAGCATGCGCAGTGTACGCTGAGGACCCAAACCAGGAAGCAGTGTGGTAGCGTAAATTATCATGCTGCTTCCAGCTCTTATCGGACCCCCATTTCCCGCCAAGAACAGAATAATAAATTCAAGTGAAAATATTCATATATATTCATATTTTCCCATTATGAATTTAAGTGAACTATTTTTATCAAATCTACATAAAAAATGCACATTGTGATAAATACTGGGTAGGGTGCAGGATTCCTGCGCTCAACAATATGCGTTACAAATTGTTGTAACCAGGGTGTATTAGAATAATGTATTGCGAAATGCCTAAGTGTAACAAGAATCAGTAAGGAGAGAATGTTCTTAAAGTACTGTATTTGTTTTTCTTTGTGTCATGTCACTGGTGGGAAGGTGGGGTCGCAGGTGCACTGACACATGCAGAGAGTGAGAGTTTGGAGGTTCTGTGCTGCTTGTACTGGGGAAAGTAGTCAGAGGTGCTGCAGCTGCTCTCCAGCATATCTTCCCCCAGCACTGCCACTACTAACCTGGGAGCTTAAACCTCCGACCATTCTCGCGGTGCCCGGACAGCCAGGACACAGAGAGGCAGCAGCTGCAGCGCCGGTACTAGTGGCTGTCACAAAAGTAGGTGGACACAGCCAGTCAGTGTCCGCCTACTTATCATTTATTTAGGGGAAGTTTCCTCCTACACTAGAATGATTAGTTGTGGAAAATCAAACCTGTTTGATATTCCCAACTAGTTGGAAGGACCGTTTTTTGTTGTTTTTCATCCGTGTGGGAGCAAACGTCCTTTACTCCCACACAATACCCGATTATCATTCCAACCAGCCAACAAGTTGGCTGGTTGGAACGATACTGTTTTGGTGTATCGCCAGCATAAATGCCTTCATAATTTCCAACTACAGACATTCATTTCTGATATTAAATACTTAGTAAATTTATTATAGAAAAAAACAATTAAGTGAAAAGTTATGATGTACAGCTGTCATATTTGTCCAGTAAGTCCTTATTATAATTTGTTTCCATTTCCATACACTAAAGTTGCATGGTTTGGCAGTCATGGAGTTAAAGAGAGGTCTCATCAATTTCAACACTGTGGAACAGAAGTGGATTTTATTTTAATCAAATTGATTCATTAGGCGCAGTTCCTTGCCTCTAATTAGACTAATTAATGGTGGCCCCTGTGCTGGACTGAGTTGTTGTGACAAGCAAAATCAGGTTGTCACGGAGACACGGTCAAGGTAATAGAAAATTACGCCTCTTCAGGTGTCAGGTAATCCGGGGAGCCAGCACACAAGCAGGCAAGGTGAAATGGCCTTTTTATAGCATCGTGAAAATGAGTTTACTTTCACAACTTGTGACTTTCACATCTAAAATATGAATACATTTGTCTTTCATTTACTAACATATCAGCTGAAAAATATGTAATTGTGCCAATGCTGAATGAATAAAATTAATATTTTGCTGGTTGTGTTGGTTTAGAAAGATGAATTAGAAGGTAAAAAACATATAATTCTTGCATTAACACCACCTTGGAGATAGCTGTTTATGTAATTGAAAGTAATAAATGAGAAATGTAGTGAATTCAATTATAGTTCTACAATCTCAACCTTTGCTGACAGGGGCTGACATTATTCTGTCTTCTAGTAGGTGGTATTATAATAGCTAATATAATAGAAACACTTTATTAGGCCGATACCCACTGGCTAGATGAGCACAAAAGTGCCAAATATGTCAAACACAATCATGTTTGATAAGTGGTATGTAATCAGTGCTTACACCTATGGTTGGTGAGGAGAGAATGAGGACTGTGATGTTAGTGTATTAGAATGCTTAATATTTGTAGACACTCCCTTACTAATATGTGTAAGCCTGAATCTTCAGTGATGGTCCCTGGGACCAGGGGGATGCTGGGAAGTGGGTGGTCCAGTGTGCAGTGTGTCTGGAGTTGGTGATGGAATAAAACAGCACAGCAGTGAACTCACATGTCGCTGTGTCCTGATGACTGGATTTACAAACATATGAACAAAACATGATGTCAGAAGAAGTTTAACTTGGACTGCTAGTGCTCTCAGAGTGTGAAAGAATCTTGCAGAAGTCTGTAAGGCTGCGATACTCAGTGTCTGCAAAGCCTGCCATGTGCTCCTCTCTTCAAACAGTGAGTAACCATGGATAAACTGGCTCCTCCAACCGGCATGCTGATGTCTGGTAACTTGTCTGAAAACTGGAAAAGATTTAAGCAAAGGTTTAATATATATCTTGCTGCATGTGGAGCTGATACAGAGGCTGACAAAACTAAGGCATCCATTTTCCTCCATGTGATAGGAGAGGATGTGCTGGACATTTATAATAGTTGTCAGTTTGCTGAGGGGCAGAATATGGTGCTATCTTCTATAATGCAAAAGTTTGAAGATTACTTTGTGCCAAGGAAAAATGTGACATATGAAAGATATAAGTTTTTCACATGTGATCAGAAGTCTGTAGATGGATTTGATCAGTATGTTACAGAGCTGCAATCACTCAGTAAAACCTGTGAGTTTGGTGATTTAAAGGATTCACTGATTAGAGGTCGTATTGTCTGTGGAATACCTGATAATGGACTCAGAGAGAGACTGCTGAGAGAGCAAGACCTAACACTAGACAAGGCAGTGACTATGTGTAGATCTGCAGAAATAACTAGATTTCAAGCCAAAACATTACACAAGGAAGCTGATGTACATGTAGTGCAGAAAACAGAACCAAGCAAACCTCCATTCTCAAGAATGAAGCAGTCTTAGCCACAGTCTAATAAGGAAATGTGTAGTAGATGTGGAAATGCTCACAATCCTAAAATGTGCCCGGCTTATGGTAAAACCTGCATGGAATGTGGTAGACTTAATCACTTTGCCAAATGCTGTAAAATGAAAAGTGAAACAACCAATGTGCATGCTGTTAAACAATCAGAGGAATTCTTTGTGGATTGCATTGAACTTTGCAGTGCAGATAAGAAAGAATGGATTGTCCCTTTAACTGTGAACGAGATTGTCATTCCCTTTAAGCTTGATACTGGCGCGCAGGTGAATTTAATATCGTTTCAAGACTATAAGACTTTTAGAGTAAAAACTAAAATTCATCCAGCCAAAGTGAAAGTTACAGGGTACACTGGGGAGGAAATTCCTGTGAAAGGTACATGCTTAGTGACACTGAAATATAAGGGACAACAGTTTAAAACATCTCTACTGATTGTGGATAAAAATGTGCAACCGATTCTAGGATTAAGTTCCTGTGAGAAACTAAGCTTGCTAAAGAAAGTTTTTATGGTGACATCACAAGTAGAAGATGACTGCAAATCGATGTTTACAGAATACAGAGACTTGTTTGAAGGTCTAGGTTGTTTGCCTGGAGAGCATAAAATAAATATAGACATGCAAGTTTCTTCAGTGATACACCCCTGTAGAAAAGTGCCGTTTGTGCTGAGAGAAAAACTGAAACAAGAGTTAAATCGCATGGAAGCCTTGGGTGTGATACAGAAAGTTGATGAGCCTACTGAATGGGTAAGCTCCTTAGTAATTGTTGAAAAGAAAAATGGACAACTCAGAATATGTCTAGACCCCAGAGATTTAAACAAAGCTATTAAACGAGAACATTTCAAACTACCAACCAGAGATGAAATCATGTCGCAATTTGCGGGAGCAAAATGGTTTAGTAAATTGGATGCATCTTCAGGATTCTGGCAAAGATGAGGCCAGCTCAAAGCTTTGAACATTTAATACACCAGAAGGTCGATACAGATTTCTTCGACTACCATATGTAATATTGTCTGCTCCAGAAGTATATCACAAAAAGATACACATGATTTTTGAACATATTCCAGGTGTTGAAACAATTATGGATGACATTATTGTCTGGGGATCTACAAAGGAAGAACATGATTCTAGATTGAGACAAGTAATGGAACTTGTCAAGAAAGTGAATCTAAAGCTAAACAAGGATAAATGTGAATTTGGCGTGAATACACTTACCTTTATGGGCGATGTGGTCTCGGATCAAGGTGTAAAACCAGACCCAAGGAAAATATCAGCCATAGTGAACATGGAACGTCCTAACAACAAAGACGACGTCAGAAGATTCCTAGGAATGATTACTTACTTAGGAAAGTTTATTATTCAACTCACTGAATGAACAGCCTCTCTTAGATGGTTGTTGGACAAAGATAACGAGTGGATGTGGTCACATGAACATGAAGAAAGTTGGCAAAACTTGAAACAGATCATTACAGAGCAACCAGTGCTAAAATTCTTTGATCCTGTGAAAAGAATAAGAATTTCAGCAGATGCTTCGCAATTTGGCCTAGGCTCAGTGCTGTTACAAGAACATGAGGATACATGGCAACCAGTGCATCAAGAGCACTGACAAGTGCTGAAACAAGGTATGCTCAGATAGAAAAAGAACTTCTAGCGATCACATATGCATGTGAGCGATTTCATCAATTTGTGTATGGTCAAACATTTACAGTGGAAACTGACCACAAGCCATTGGTAGCTATCATGACTTAATCATTACATGACTGTCCCATGAGAATTCAACGAATGCTTATCAGACTACAGAAATATTATGTACACTTGCTGTACTGTCCCGGCAAATACATGTACATTGCTGATACACTTTCTCGTGCTGTGGACAAAAGTGAAAGTTCCAAAAGTCTGATGGATGAAGAGATAGAAGCCTATGTTAATTTGATCGTAGCTTCTCTACCAGTGTCTCTTGCAAAACAAGAACAGATTAGGAAAGAAACTGAGACAGGTGACACAATGGAAGTGTTGAAAGATATCATTATGAAAGGTTGGCCAGCAGAAAAACATGCGTGCCCGCTGTCTATCCATGATTATTGGATGTACCGCAGTGACCTTACAGTTGTCGATGGTATTATTTACAAAGGCAATAGGTTTGTCATACCTGCACGACTAAGAAAAACTATGCTGTGCAAGATACATGAAGGCCACTTAGGAGAAGAAAAATGTAAGAGGAGAGCGCGTGAAGTTATGTATTGGCCAAGAATGAACCAAGACATAGCACAGACTACAGCTACATGTGAATTATGTCTTACGTATAGACCAAAACAACAAGTCGAGCCACTGAGTCCTCACGCAGTGCCAGAGAGACCGTACCAGAAAGTTGGCGCAGATTTGTTTGATTGTAATGGGAAAACGTACATTTTTCGTGACTGATTATTACTCTAACTACCCTGAGGTGAAGACACTACATACAACTACTAGTAAAACCGTAATCAATTGCATGAAGTCAATCTTTGCAAGGCATGGTGTTCCTGTGGAAGTGTTCACTCACAATGGTCCTCAGTTTTCCAGTGCTGAATTTAGATAATTTGCTGATGAGTGGGAATTTGTCCATACTACGTCAAGTCCCCACTATCCACGCTCAAATGGGTTGGTGGAAAGTTCAGTAAAAACTATAAAAAGAGTCTCATGAAAAAAGCTCAAGAAGGTAAAGAAGATTTCTACAAAAGTCTTTTAATCTACCGCAGTACACCTTTACAGAATGGACTTTCTCCTGCACAAATGCTGATGGGAATGAGGATTAGAGCAAATCTCCCGATACATGATGAACTGCTTAATACACATAACTCAGCATTGGTCAGACTGAGTAAGGAACGTCAACAGGCGAAACAGAAACTGTTCCATGACAGGCGAGCAAAAAACTTATCTGATCTAAAATCGGGTGACCAAGTCCGTCTCAGAGATCACGAGAAAGGTATTTGGGTGCAGAAAGGTATTGTGCAAGCACAAGTAGCACCAAGATCTTATACTATACGTACAGAGCGAGGAACGGAAGTAAGAAGAAATCGGGTGGATTTAAGATCTCAACCTAACCATAATGAAGACAACATGACTGAAGAATACCCTTCATCTGACATGTATGATAATCCTCATAATGGTGAACAAACCACGATTCTAGAAAGGTCCAACATGGTCGATGAAACACAGACTGTGTATGAAAGACCCAAAAGGGAAATACGCAGACCTGAGAGACTCATTGAAACGTGTTAGATGATGTTCTCAATATGATATTGTTAATTGTTGCATTGAAGCGTACAGGGTTTATCTTTAAAGAAAAGAGGATGTGATGTTAGTGTATTAGAATGCTTAATATTTGTAGACACTCCCTTACTAATATGTGTAAGCCTGAATCTTCAGTGATGGTCCCTGGGACCAGGGGGATGCTGGGAAGTGGGTGGTCCAGTGTGCAGTGTGTCTGAAGTTGGTGATGGAATAAAACAGCACAGCAGTGAACTCACATGTCTCTGTGTCCTGATGACTGGATTTACAAACATATGACAAGGACAGTGAAGGACATGCAGTAAAGTGAAGCTTATAACAGCTTTCTGTTGCGGGAAATATTTCCATGCAGAGATTTTTGGGGATTTTTTTCAAATCTTGGAGAGAATTAGGGGTCTATTCATCATCCCTTAATTTCTACACAAGTAGGTGAAAATTAACAGGCATTTTATCTGTGTTACTTATATTCAATAATAGATGACATTTCGTGATGACAACCACACAGTTATATTTCCTCCTCATATTCCTGTGGGAAGTATTGCCGCACAGTATTGATTTTTTTGTTTTTTTGTTTGTTTCTGTTTTTCACAATACTTTGCCTTTTAGAGTTCTTTGGACCTAATAGGGACCTGTACCAGTAGTGATGGTATAAATACAAGGCCCGGTCAGGTTCAGCGCTACTACATGGATGCCACATTTGCTAAAGTTGCCATGCTGATTTCATCCTGAAGACCATTCCTATGTGAAAGGGAACATTGATAGCAGTGGTTGGCATGAATCTTGTTAAAATAAATGATTTTCATATTCATTCAAGTAGCCCTTCATAGTGCAACTGCAGGGTAACTAATACTGTATATAACACTAACACAGCAGATACAATATTCCTTTTCACATACGAATTTAAGTAGCATTTTAATTTTTTTAAATACTCCCACAAAAATCATATGTAATTGATGCCATCAGTGAAATAGTATATGTACGTTTCAGAGGGGGATTCGCAATAATCCACTTACAAGCTGTTAGATCTGCAATCAATGATATGCTTGTATATACATCTACCATGAAACATCCGTAATTGTATGGCTACTGACTGCTGTAAATGTTTGTAAGCAAAGCAAATAAGCAAGCAACTGGGCAAAACCATGTTGCGCTGCAGGTGGGGCATATATAAAGGCCAGCACACAATGGCAGAGATGTGTGCTGAGTGACCTATCACAGACGGCTCAGCACACATCTCTCCCCACCGCTGCTCAGCACAGCGCGATGTGTGCTGAGCGAAGAGGGGTGACGGGGGGGGGGGGGGTGGTAAGGCAGCGCTCATTTCACCCAGTGAGTGAAATTAGCGATGTGCTAGATTGGCTAGATTGCAGGCACAATCTAGCACCGGCGTTAGCGCAGCGCGGGTCTCCACATCGCTATCGCTGGGGGGCATACACATGAGAGATCCGTGCTTAAAATCTAAGCAATCTGGTCAGATTGCTTAGATTTTAAGAACAGATCTCTACGTGTGTACCCCCTTAACATGTGCAGAGAGATTTAGATTTAGTTGTGGTGTGGTGTATTCAAACTAAAATCTAAAGTGCAGTGTAAATATTAGAGATGAGCGGGTTCGGTTCCCTGAGAACTGAACCCACCCGAACTTCACCACCCGAGCCCGGATCCGAGTCAAGCTCGGGTTTTCCCGCCTGACTCGGAAACCAGAATGAGGCAAAATGTCATCATCCCGCTGTTGGATTCTCGCAGGGTTAGGATTCCATATAAGGAGATGCGCGTTGTCGCCATTTTCACTCCGGCATTGGAGAGTGTAGAGAGAGGACGTGTCTCCGTCCTCAGTGTCCTGCATCAGTTCAGTGGTAGTGTCTTGTGCTACATCAGTAAAGTCAAAGTGGTGGTGTCCTCTGCTGCCATATGTCCAGTCCTACTGCCGTATAAGTCTAGTAATGCTGCCGTATAATTCCAGTGGTAATGGCGTATAAGTCCAGTCCAGCGATACTGCCGTATATGTCCAGTGGTACTGCCGTATAAATCCAGTTGTGCTGCCGAATAATTCCAGTGATCCTGCCATATAATTCCAGTGGTAGTGGCGTATAATTCCAGTGGTACTGGCGTATACGTCCAGTCCAGTGATCCTGCTGTAAAATTCCAGTGGTACTGGCATATAAGTCCAGTGATCCAGCCGTATAATTCCAGTGGTACTGGAGTATAAATACAGTCCAGTGGTACTGCCGTATAATTCCTGTGGTACTGCCATATAATTCCAGTGGTACTGCCATATAAGTCCAGTGGTACTGCCTTATAAGTCCAGTGGTACTGTCGTATAAGTCCAGTGATCCTGCCGTATAATTTCAGTGGTACTGGTGTATAAGTCTAGTGATCCTGCCATATAATTCCAGTGGTACTGGCATATAAGTCCAGTCCAGTGGTACTGCCGTATAAGTCCAGTGGTACTGCCGTATAATTTAGTGATCATGCCGTATAATTCCAGTGGTACTGCCGTATAAATCCAGTCCAGTGGTGCTGCCGTATAAGTCAGTGGTATTGCCGTATAAGTCATGTGGTACTGCCTTATAAGTCCAGTGGTTTTGCCTTATAAGTCCAGTGGTACTGCCTTATAAGTCCAGTGGTACTGCCTTATAAGTCCAATGGTGCTACCGTATAAGTCCAGTGATCCTGACGTATAATTCCAGTGGTACTGGTGTATAAGTCTAGTGATACTACAGTATAATTCCAGTGGTACTGGCATATAAATCCAGTCCAGTGGTACTGCCGTATAAGTCCAGTGGTACTGCCGTATAAGTCCAGTGGTACTGCCGTATAAGTCCAGTGATCCTGCTGTATAATTCCAGTGGTACTGGCGTATAAGTCTAGTGATCGTGCCATATAATTCCAGTGGTACTGGCATATAAATCCAGTCCAGTGATACTGCCGTATATGTCCAGTGATACTGCCGTATATGTCCAAGTCCAGTAGTACTGGCGTATAAGTCCAGTCCAGTGATACTGCCGTATATGTCCAGTGGTACTTCCGTATACTTCCAGTGGTACTGGCGTATAAGTCCAGACCAGTGATTCTGCCGTATATGTCCAGTGGTACTGCCGCACAATTCAAGTGGTACTGGCGTATAAGTCCAGTGGTACTTGCGTATAATTCCAGTAGTACTGGCGTATAAGTCCAGTCCAGTTGTACTGCCGTATAATTCCAGTGGTACTGCCGTATAATTCCAGTGGTACTAGCGTATAAGTCCAGTCCAGTGATTCTGCCGTATATGTCCAGTGGTACTGCCATATAATTTCAGTGGTACTGCCGTATAAGTCCAGTGGTACTGCCATATAATTCCAGTGGTCTTGCCATATAATTCCAGTGGTACTGCCATATAATTCCAGTGGTACTGGCGTATAAGTCCAGTGATACTGCCGTATAAATCCAGTGATCCTGCCATATAATTCCAGTGGTACTGCCGTATAATTCCAGTGGTACTGGCATATAAATCCAGTCCAGTGGTACTGCCGTATAAATCCAGTGGTACTGCCGTATAATTTAGTGATCATGCCGTATAATTCCAGTGGTACTGCCGTATAAATCCAGTCCAGTGGTGCTGCCGTATAAGTCAGAGGTACTGCCGTATAAGTCGTGTGGTACTGCCTTATAAGTCCAGTGGTTTTGCCTTATAAATCCAGTGGTACTGCCTTATAAGTCCAGTGGTACTGCCTTATAAGTCCAATGGTACTACCGTATAAGTCCAGTGATCCTGACGTATAATTCCAGTGGTACTGGTGCATAAGTCTAGTGATACTACAGTATAATTCCAGTGGTACTGGCATATAAATCCAGTCAAGTGGTACTGCCGTATAAGTCCAGTGGTACTGCCGTATAAATCCAGTGATCCTGCTGTATAATTCCAGTGGTACTGGCGTATAAGTCTAGTGATCGTGCCATATAATTCCAGTGATACTGGCATATAAATCCAGTCCAGTGATACTGCCGTATATGTCCAGTGATACTGCCGTATATGTCCAAGTCCAGTAGTACTGGCGTATAAGTCCAGTCCAGTGATACTGCCGTATATGTCCAGTGGTACTTCCGTATACTTCCAGTGGTACTGGCGTATAAGTCCAGTCCAGTGATTCTGCCATATATGTCCAGTGGTACTGCCATACAATTCCAGTGGTACTGGCGTATAAGTCCAGTGGTACTGCCGTATAATTCCAGTAGTACTGGCGTATAAGTCCAGTCCAGTGGTACTGCCGTATAATTCCAGTGGTACTAGCGTATAAGTCCAGTCCAGTGATTCTGCCGTATATGTCCAGTGGCACTGCCATATAATTTCAGTGGTACTGCCGTATAAGTCCAGTGGTACTGCCATATAATTCCAGTGGTCTTGCCATATAATTCCAGTGGTACTGCCATATAATTCCAGTGGTACTGGTGTATAAGTCCAGTGGTACTGCCGTATAAATCCAGTGATCCTGCCATATAATTCCAGTGGTACTGCCGTATAATTCCAGTGGTACTGGCGTATAACTCCAGTCCAGTGATACTGCCGTATATGTCCAGTGGTACTGCCATATAATTCCAGTGGTACTGCCGTATAATTCCAGTGGTACTGTCATATAAGTCCAGTCCAGTGATACTGCCGTATATGTCCAGTGGTACTGCCGTATAATTCCATTGATCCTGCCGTATAATTCCAGTGAACCTGCCGTATAATTCCAGTGATCCTGCCGTATAATTCCAGTGGTACTGGCGTATACTTCCAGTGGTACTAGCGTATAAATTTAGTGAGCCTGCCGTATAATTCCAGTGGTACTGACGTATTATTCCAGTGGTACTACCGTATAAGTCCAGTCCAGTGGTGCTGCCATATAAGTTCAGTGGTGCTGTCCTGTGCTGTATATTATTTACTTCAAATAAAGGGGTTATTAATAGTTAATCCAAATAATTTTCACAGGGTTTGCCCTGTGTGATGTAGAGGTGTGCTCTCCCAGCGGCACCAGTAGCAGCATTTTGCAAATGCCATCTCGTTCCTAGGCAGGATATGCTATGTATCACCGCTTTCCATAAGAGGCACACCACTGACAACCTATTACAGAAACTGAGGGACAACATCACACAATGGCTTACCCCAATTAGACTCTCCTGAGGATTTGTGATATCGGACAACGCCACCAATATTGTGCGTGTATTACATCTGGGCAAATTCCAACACGTCCCATGTTTTGCACATGCAAGTAATTTGGTGCAGAATTTTTTGAAAAATAACAGGGGCTTGCAGGAGATGCTGCCAGTGGCCCAAAAAATTGTGGCCACTTTCGGCATTCAAAGAAAAAAAGTGAGAAAGCGGTGTCCCAACGTTGAGAGTTTTATTCACACATTATAACCACATAAAATATATAATAAAATCATATAAATACTTCCAAACAAACTATAAAGTTTATAAAACACATGGACGTATTAGTATGGCGGCAGTTTATACTGTTAAAGCACAGTCCCATTCAGCTGAATGTAATGTCAATATTAGTCCATATTATAACTGTTCTCATAAGGCACAATATAAATGCGTAGCATGCAGTTAATATGGCCGATGGTGTTAGTAATATTAAGCTTGCATAGGCTGAATAGTAATTGCAGTCACAGCGTTTAGATGTAAGCAGCCTCTCTAGCGAGTTAGTCTTTGTTTCTCACCCATATATCTCCAAACAAGGACCAAGAGACTCTTATTGTGCACTAGTACTTTCAAGGCACTATTAATGGTGATTCCGGACTCACTCACCTGTTACCAACTGCATAGTGGAATGTGCTGTATATTTACCAGCTCCGGTCTCTCTGTCCAGACACAATTGGATGTTGGGCTGTATTTGCTTTGGCTGTCCCGATCCTCTCATGCTGCGGGAGTAGCACGCTTCCAGTCCATCTTTGATCCAGGACCCAACATGAAGCGGCTCGATCGCTGTGTACGCTGTGCTGCTGCTGCTTCCACCTACGTCACTCGGCTGTAATACAAGGGCGGACCTGACGCGTTTCTCGGCCAATTGCAACGGCCGTTTCCTCAGCCACCGCATGCCGAAGACTGGAGCGCCATCAAACACACGTGAACCTGCCCTGCCATCACCTGAAGCAAGAGGTAGTAACGAGGTGGAATTCAACACTCTATATGCTTCAGGTGATGGAGGAGCAGCAAAAGGCCAATAAAGCCTATACATCCACCTACAATATAGGCAAAGGAGGGGGAATGCACCTGACTCAAGCGCAGTGGAGAATGATTTCCGTCTTGTGCAAGGTTCTCCAACCCTTCGAACTTGCCACATGTTAAGTCAGTTCAGGCACTGCCAGCTTGAGTCAGGTCATTCCCCTCATCAAGCTTTTTCAGAAGCAGCTGGAGAAATTGAAGGAAGAGCTAATACGGAGCTATTCCGCTAAGTATGTGGGACTTGTGGATGGAGCCCTTCATTCACTTTGCCAGAATTCAAGGGTGGTCTGTTGAAATCAGAGCACTACATTTTGGTCACCGTGTTCGATCCTAGGTTTAAAGCCTACGTTGTATCTCTCTTTCCGGCAGACACAAGTCTGCAGAGGTTCAAATACCTGCTGGTGAGTAAATTGTCAACTCAAGCGGAACGTGACCCGTCAACAGCTCCTCCTTCATTTTCTCCCGCAACTAGGGCTGCGAGGAAAAGGATAAGATTTCCTAGCCCACCCGCTGGCGGTGATGCAGGGCAGTCAGGAGTGAGTGCTGACATCTGGTCCGGACTGAAGGACCTGCCAACGATTACTGACATGTCTACTGTCACTGCATATGATTCTGTCACCATTGAAAAAATGGTGAAAGATTAAATGAGTGACAGCATCCAAGTAGGCATGTCAGACAATCTGTACGTATACTGGCAGGAAAAGAGGCAATTTGGATGGCCTTGCACAAACTGGCTTTATTTTACCTCAGTTGCTTCCTGTTTATACAACATAAGGGTGGGTGGGAGGGCCCAAGAACAATTCCATCTTGCACCTCTTTTTTCTTTCATTTTTCTTTGCATCATGTGCTGTTCTGGGACTATTTTTTGAAGTGCCATCCTGTCTGACACTGCAGTGCCACTCCTAGAAGGGCCAGGTGTTTGTGTCGGCCACTTGGGTCGCTTAGCTTAGCCATCCAGCGACCTTGGTGCACCTCTTTTTTTCTTTGCATCATGTGCTGTTTGGGGACTATTTGTTTAAGTGCCATCCTGTCTGACACTGCAGTGCCACTCCTAGATGGGCCAGGTGTTTGTGCCGGCCACTTGGGTCGCTTAGCTTAGTCATCCAGCAACCTCGGTGCAAATTTTAGGACTAAAAATTATATTGTGAGGTGTGAGGTGTTCAGAATAGACTGGAAATGAGTGGAAATTATGGTTATTGAGGTTAATAATACTATGGGATCAACATTACCCCCAAATTCTATGATTTGAAAAAAAAACACACAAATCCAAAACACACCCGAATCCGACAAAAAAATTTCAGGGAGGTTTTGCCAAAACGCGTCCGAATCCAAAACACGGCCGCGGAACCGAATCCAAAACCAAAACACAAAACCCGAAAAATGTCCGGTGCACATCTCTACACAAAACACAAAAAGTGCCCGCCTCACATCTCTAGTAAATATGAAGCTGTCTAACATTTGTGGGCTACATGCAAAAGCCACCTCTATTTACCCTGCACAGAAAAAATATAAATGTATTTGCTCCCCTTGCATGACAACATGGTTTGTTCCAGACTGAAAATCACTTGCTTTTTTTGCTTTACTTTCAGGCCCTCTGTGCAGACCTGCTTTTGGTGGTCATTTCGAGTTGATCGCTAGCTGCTTTCGGTCGCTGTGCAGCGATGAGGCAAAAAAATGGCACTTATGCACCTGCGTATGCGGCGCAATGCGCACGCGCGCCGTATTATTACAACGACCGATGTAGTTTCACACAAGGTCTAGTAAAGCATTTCAGTCGCACTGCTGGCCGCAGAGTGATTGACATGAAGTGGGCGTTTCTGGGTGTCAACTGACCGTTTTCAGGGAGTGTTCGGAAAAACGCAGGCATGACTGAAAAAACGCAGGCGTGGCTGGGCGAACGCAGGGCGTGTTTGTGACGTCAATACAAGAACTGAACAGTCTGAAATGATTGCAAGCGCTGAGTAGGTTTTGAGCTACTCAGAAACTGCACAAAAAAACTTTGTAGCCGCTCTGTGATCCTTTCGTTCGCCCTTCTGCTAAGCTAACATACACTCCCAGAGGGAGGCTGCATAGCGTTTGCATGGCTGCTAAAAACGGCTAGCGAGCGATCAACTCGGAATGACCACCTTTGTGCGCTATTACACCAACGTACCATTAGCATATTTGGGCTAATTACGATTATGGTGTTTCTTCTATGTGATGTGAGCTTCTACATCACCTTATAAGGGCACTATATTAACTCTGCATGATATGTCTTTCTCCCCATGCTTGCAAAGATAAAACTTGTGTACAAAATCAGACAAATTATCTCTGATGCTGTAATGACCACTTTGTAAAGTCTTTCCAAACACTGGGGGTCATTCCGAGTTGTTCGCTCGTTATTTTTTTCTCGCAACGGAGCGAATAGTCGCTAATGCGCATGCGCAATGTCCGCACTGCGACTGCGCCAAGTAATTTTGCTATGCAGTTTGGAGTTTTACTCACGGCATTACGAGGTTTTTTCTTCGTTCTGGTGATCGGAGTGTGATTGACAGGAAGTGGGTGTTTCTGGGCGGAAACAGGCCGTTTTATGGGAGTGTGTGAAAAAACGCTACAGTTTCTGGGAAAAACGCGGGAGTGGCTGGAGAAACGGAGGAGTGTCTGGGCGAACGCTGGGTGTGTTTGTGACGTTAAACCAGGAACGACAAGCACTGAACTGATCGCAGATGCCGAGTAAGTCTGGAGCTACTCAGAAACTGCTAAGAAGTGTCTATTCGCAATTCTGCTAATCTTTCGTTCGCAATTTTAATATGCTAAGATTCACTCCCAGTAGGCGGTGGCTTAGCGTGTGCAAAGCTGCTAAAAGCAGCTTGCGAGCGAACAACTCGGAATGACCCCCACTGTGACTGCAGTATTTGTGGTTCAGCAATCCAACAGCTAAAGTGTATATTCTTTAAATGGAATACATACGATTTGCCATCAGTTGGCATGTCGGTGGTCACATGACCGACTGTGGCATCTCGACACTGAAGATGCCAACATTGGAGGGGGTAAGTATTTCAAACACCCCCCCTTCGCTACCCTAACCATCGGGTGATGGTGACTAGGGCTAACCCTTGGGGGTTGTCGGCTACGGAAAACCCTCGGGGGCGGCAGCTAGGACTACCCCTCCCTCCAGTGCCTTACACTAACACCCCATAGTGCAGTGGTTCCCAAACTGTTTTGAGTCAGGGCACCCTAGAGCAGGCATTCCCAACCACGGTCCCCAAGGCACAGTAACAGTGCAGGTTTTAGTCATATCCAGGCTTCAGCACAGGTGACTTAATTAGTAGCTGAGCTATTTTGATTTAACCATCTGTGCTGCAGCCTGGATATCACTATCACACTGTTGGTGTGCCTTGAGGACCATGGTTGGGAATGCCTGCCCTAGAGCATCAGCATGTTTTTCACGGCACGCCTAGGCCAAACGTTTCAGTAAATTGTGTTTATGGCCCTCATTCCGAGTTGTTCGCTTGCTAGCTGTGAGTGTATCTTAGCTTAGCAGAATAGTGAACGAAAGATTAGCAGAATAGTGATGTGCACCGGACATTTTTCGGGTTTTGTGTTTTGGTTTTGGATTCGGTTCCGCGGCCGTGTTTTGGATTCGGACGCGTTTTGGCAAAACCTCCCTGAAATTTTTTTGTCGGATTTGGGTGTTTTTTTACAAAAACCCCTCAAAAACAGCTTAAATCATAGAATTTGTGGGTCATTTTGATCCCATAGTATTATTAACCTCAATAACCATAATTTCCACTCATTTCCAGTCTATTCTGAACACCTCACACCTCACAATATTATTTTTAGTCCTAAAATTTGCACCGAGGTCGTTGGATGACTAAGTTAAGCGATCCAAGTGGCCGACACAAACACCTGGCCCATCTAGGAGTGGCACTGCAGTGTCAGACAGGATGGCACTTCAAAAAATAGTCCCCAAACAGCACATGAACCAAAGAAAAAAAGAGGTGCACCAAGGTCGCTGGATGGCTAAGCTAAGTGACCCAAGTGGCCGACACAAACACCTGGCCCATCTAGGAGTGGCACTGCAGTGTCAGACAGGATGGCACTTCAAAAAATAGTTCCCAAACAGCACATGATGCAAAGAAAAAAGAGGTGCACCAAGATCGCTGGATGGCTAAGCTAAGTGACCCAAGTGGCCGACACAAACACCTCGCCCATCTAGGAGTGGCACTGCAGTGTCAGACAGGATGGCACTTCAAAAAATAGTTCCCAAACAGCACATGATGCAAAGAAAAAAAGAGGTGCACCAAGGTCGCTGGATGGCTAAGCTAAGCGACCCAAGTGGCCGATACAAACACCTGGCCCATCTAGGAGTGGCACTGCAGTGTCAGACAGAATGGCACTTCAAAAAATAGTCCCGAAACAGCACATGATGCAAAGAAAAATGAAAGAAAATAGAGTTGCAAGATGGAATTGTCCTTGGGCCCTCCCACCAACCCTTATGTTGTATAAACAGTACATGCACACTTTAACAAACCCATCATTTCAGCGACAGGGCCTGCCACAAGACTGTGACTGAAATGACTGGTTGGTTTGGGCCCCCACCAAAAAAGAAGCAATCAATCTCTCCTTGCACAAACTGGCTCTACAGAGGCAAGATGTCCACCTCCTCCTCATCGTCGAATTCCTCACCCCTTTCACTGTGTACAGCCCCCTCCTCACAGATTATTAATTCGTCCCCACTGGAATCCACCATCTCAGGTCCCTGTGTACTTTCTGGAGGCAATTGCTGGTGAATGTCTCCACGGATGAATTGATTATAATTCATTTTGATGAACATCATCTTCTCCACATTTTCTGGAAGTAACCTCGTACGCCGATTGCTGACAAGGTGAGCGGCTGCACTAAACACTCTTTCGGAGTACACACTGGAGGGGGGGCAACTTAGGTAGAATAAATCCAGTTTGTGCAAGGGCCTACAAATAGCCTCTTTTTCCTGCCAGTATATGTACGGACTGTCTGACGTGCCTACTTGGATGCGGTCACTCATATAATCCTCCACCATTCTTTCAATGGTGAGAGAATCATATGCAGTGACAGTAGACGACATGTCAGTAATCGTTGGCAGGTCCTTCAGTCCGGACCAGATGTCAGCACTCGCTCCAGACTGCCCTGCATCACCGCCAGCGGATGGGCTCGGAATTCTTAGCCTTTTCCTCGCAGCCCTAGTTGCTGGAGAATGTGAAGGAGGAGCTGTTGACGGGTCACGTTCCGCTTGAATTGACAAGTGTCTCACTTGCAGGTCTTTGAACCTCTGCAGACTTGTGTCTGCCGGAAAGAGAGATACAACGTAGGCTTTAAACCTAGGATCGAGCACGGTGGCCAAAATGTAGTGCTCTGATTTCAACAGATTGACCACCTGTGAATCCTGGTTAAGCGAATTAAGGGCTCCATCCACAAGTCCCACATGCCTAGCGGAATCGCTCCGTTTTAGCTCCTCCTTCAATCCCTCCAGCTGCTTCTGCAAAAGCCTGATGAGGGGAATGACCTGACTCAGGCTGGCAGTGTCTGAACTGACTTCACGTGTGGCAAGTTCAAAGGGTTGCAGAACCTTGCACAACGTTGAAATCATTCTCCACTGCGCTTGAGTCAGGTGCATTCCCCCTCCTTTGCCTATATCATAGGTAGCTGTATAGGCTTGAATGGCCTTTTGCTGCTCCTCCATCCTCTGAAGCATATAGAGGGTTGAATTCCACCTCGTTACCACCTCTTGCCTCAGATGATGGCGGGGCAGGTTCAGGAGTGTTTGCTGGTGCTCCAGTCTTCGGCACGCGGTGGCTGAATGCTGAAAGTGGCCCACAATTCTTCGGGCCACCGACAGCATCTCTTGCATACCCCTATCATGTTTTAAATAATTCTGCACCACCAAATTCAATGTATGTGCAAAACATGGGACGTGCTGGAATTTGCCCACATGTAATGCACGCACAATATTGGTGGCGTTGTCCGATGTCACAAATCCCCAGGAGAGTCCAATTGGGGTAAGCCATTCTGCGATGATGTTCCTCAGTTTCCGTAAGAGGTTGTCAGCTGTGTGCCTCTTCTGAAAAGCGGTGATACAAAGCGTAGCCTGCCTAGGAACGAGTTGGCGTTTGCGAGATGCTGCTACTGGTGCCGCCGCTGCTGTTCTTGCTGCGGGAGGCAATACATCTACCCAGTGGGCTGTCACAGTCATATAGTCCTTAGTCTGCCCTGCTCCACTTGTCCACATGTCCGTGGTTAAGTGGACATTGGGTACAACTGCATTTTTTAGGACACTGGTGACTCTTTTTCTGACGTCTGTGTACATTCTCGGTATCGCCTGCCTAGAGAAGTGGAACCTAGATGGTATTTGGTACCGGGGACACAGTACCTCAAGCAATACTCTAGTTCCCTGTGAATTAACGGTGGATACCAGAAACACGTTTAACACCGCCCAGGCTGCCAAGGCCTGAGTTATCCGCTATGCAGCAGGATGACCGCTGTGATATTTCATCTTCCTTGCAAAGGACTGTTGGAAAGTCAATTGCTTACTGGAAGTAGTACAAGTGGTCTTCCGACTTCCCCTCTGGGATGACGATCGACTCCCAGCTGCAACAACAGCAGCGCCAGCAGCAGTAGGCGTTACACGCAAGGATGCATCGGAGTAATCCCAGGCAGGAGAGGACTCATCAGACTTGACAGTGACATGGCCTGCAGGACTATTGGCATTCCTGTCTAAGGAGGAAATTGACACTGAGGGAGTTGGTGGTGTGGTTTGCAGGAACTTGGTTACAAGAGGAAGGGATTTAGTTGTCAGTGGACTGCTTCCGCTGTCACCCAAAGTTTTTGAACTTGTCAATGACTTCTGATGAATGCGCTCCAGGTGACGTATAAGGGAGGATGTTCCTAGGTGGTTAACGTCCTTACCCCTACTTATTACAGCTTGACAAAGGCAACACACGGCTTGACAAATGTTGTCTGTATTTCTGTTAAAATAATTCCACACCGACGAGGTGATTTTTTTTTGTAATTTGACCAGGCATGTCAATGGCCATATTCGTCACACGGACAACAAGTGTCTCCCCGGGTGCCTGACTTAAACAAACCACCTCACCATCAGAATCCTCCTTGTCAATTTCCTCCTCAGCGCTAGCAACACCCATATCCTCATCCTAGTTTACTTCAACAGTGACATCTTCAATTTGACTATCAGGAACTGGACTGCGGGTGCTCCTTCCAGCACTTGCAGGGGGCGTGCAAATGGTGGAAGGCGCCACCTCTTCCCGTCCAGTGTTGGGAAGGTCAGGCATCGCAACCGACACAATTGGACTCTCCTTGGGGATTTGTGATTTAGAAGAATGCACAGTTCTTTGCTGTGCTTTTGCCAGCTTAAGTCTTTTCATTTTTCTAGTGGGAGGATGAGTGCTTCCATCCTCATGTGAAGCTGACCCACTAGTCATGAGGAACATAGGAGAGGGCCTCAGACGTTCCTTGCCACTCCGTGTCGTGAATGGCATATTGGCAAGTTTACGCTTCTCCTCAGACGCTTTTAATTTAGATTTTTGGGTAATTTCACTGAACTTTTGTTTTTTGGATTTTACATGCTCTCTACTATGACATTGGGCATCGCCCTTGGCAGACGACGTTGATGGCATTTCATCGTCTCGGCCATGACTAGTGGCAGCAGCTTCAGCACGTGGTGGAAGTGGATCTTGATCTTTCCCTATTTTACCCTCCACATTTTTGTTTTCCATTTTTTAATGTGTGGAATTATATGCCAGAAATATATCAATAGCAATGGCCTACTGTACCGTACTGCTATATATTATATACTGGTGGTCAGCAAAATTATGCACTCACCTCCTACTATATATACTGCGCACAACAACTAAAATGCACCACAGGTATGGATGGATAGTATTCTTGACAACACAGAGGTAGGTAGAGCAGTGGCCTACTATACCATACTGCTATATATTATATACTGGTGGTCAGAAAAATTATGCACTGTCCTCCTACTATATATACTGCGCACAACAACTAAAATGCACAACAGGTATGGATGGATAGTATACTTAACGACACAGAGGTAGGTAGAGCAGTGGCCTACTGTACCGTACTGCTATATATTATGTACTGGTGGTCAGAAAAATGATGCACTGTCCTCCTACTATATATACTGTGCACAACAACTAAAATGCACCACAGGTATGGATGGATAGTATACTTGACTACACAGAGGTAGGTAGAGCAGTGGCCTACTGTACCGTACTGCTATATATTATATACTGGTGGTCAGCAAAATTATACACTGTCCTCCTACTATATATCCTGCACACAACAACTAAAATGCACCACAGGTATGGATGGATAGTATACTTGACAACACAGAGGTAGGTAGAGCAGTGGCCTACTGTACCGTACTGCTATATATTATATACTGGTGGTCAGCAAAATTATGCACTGTCCTCCTACTATATATACTGCGCACAACAACTAAAATGCACCACAGGTATGGATGGATAGTATACTTGACGACACAGAGGTAGGTAGAGCAGTGGCCTACTGTACCATACCGCTATATATTATATACTGGTGGTCAGCAAAATTATGCACTGTCCTCCTACTATATATACTGCACACAACAACTAAAATGCACCACAGGTATGGATGGAAAGTATACTTGACGACACAGAGGTAGGTAGAGCAGTGGACTACTGTACCTTACTGATATAATACTGGTGGTCACTGGTCAGCAAAATTATGCAATGTCCTCCTACTATATACTACAATGCAGCACAGATATGGAGCGTTTTTCAGGCAGAGAACGTATAATACTGGTGGTCACTGGTCAGCAAAACTCTGCACTGTCCTCCTACTATATAATACTGCTGGTCCCCAGTCCCCACAATAAAGCACACTGAGCACAGATATTTGCAGCACACTGAGCACAGGTATGGAGCATTTTTCAGGCAGAGAACGTAGATATTTTCAGCACACTGAGCACAGATATTTGCAAGCACACTGAGCACAGATATTTGCAGCACACTGAGCACAGATATTTGCAGCACACTGAACACAACTGCACGCGTCCTCTCCCTATCACCTCCAATGCACGAGTGAAAATGGCGGCGACGCACGGCTCCTTATATAAAATACGAATCTCGCGAGAATACGACAGCGGGATGATGACGTTCGGGTGCGCTCGGGTTAACCGAGCAAGGCGGGAGGATCCGAGTCTGCCTCGGAACCGTGTAAAATGGGTGAAGTTCGGGGGGGTTCGGATTCCGAGGAACCGAACCCACTCATCTCTAAGCAGAACTGCTACTAAATAATTCTTTGCAGTTTCTGAGTAGCTCCGGACCTACTCACAGATTGCGATCAGCTCAGTCCACCCTGCGTTTGGCCAGCCACTCCCCCGTTTCTCCAGACACGCCCGTGTTTTTCCCTGACACGCCTGCGTTTTTTATCAAACGCCGGGAAAACGCTGAGTTACCACCCAGAAACGCCCCTTTCCTGTCAATCATTTACCGAACAGCAGTGCGACTGAAAAGCGCTGCAGAATCCTCAGCAAATCTGCTAAGTATTTTGTTAAATAACTAAGCGCATACGCCCTGCGTGCCTTGCACATGCGCAGTTTGCAACAAATTGCAGCATAGCGAAAATCGGCAACCAGCGAACAACTCGGAATGACCCCCTATATGTCATCCTTAGGGACAGTTATGTGGTGAGGGACAGGATTATCTTCTGTTTGCCCACATATTTTATGAATGGCAGCCACTAGCACTGGTTTTGCGGGATGCAGTCAATTTACCTCCAATCAAAATCCAGACGGTCGAAATCCCGACAGCAATTGACCGACGGTCAAAATCCCGACAAGGTAAAAATCCCGACATGGACAAAATACCGTCATTTAAAATACCGACAAGGTCAAAACACCGACATGTAAAATGCTGATATGTCAAAATGCCGACATGAGTTTTTCATGAGTTTTTAAGTGAAACCGACTTGTTCATACTTTACCATCCCAGTGGACCTGGAGGGGGAATATAATAGTGTGCCGATCGCAGCGAGCCATGCGATGGAATGTCGACCTGTGTCAACATACACATAAAAACCACTGAAAACCGCATGTCGGTATTTTGACCTGTCTGCATTATACATGTCAGTATTTTGACCTTGTCTGTATTTTAAATGTTGGTAATTTGTCCATGTCGGGATTTTGACCTTGTCAGTATTTTGACCGTCGGTCAATTGCTGTCGGGATTTTGATTGGAGGTATTTCATACCGATCCCGGTTTTGACTATTATATTGAACATACATAAATTTAATTGGTCCTGGATCACCAATCCAAGGCACCCCTGCAAGTGTCCCGAGGCACCCCAGGGTGCCACGGCACACAGTTTGAGAACCACTTCCCTAGTGCCTAACCCTTCACAGCCCTGTTGACTGACACTGGAATCCCGGCACCACTCAGTTGTCTACTGAGTGGTGCCGGGATTCCAGTGTCAGTCACATAACCGCCGACATCACTACAGCTGGAATGCTGAACACATCCTCTTTAAATGACTATCTTCATATTCCAATCCAAAACAGAAGAACTAATTTTTCTCACTTCAATAAAGAGATAAACACCTCAAAAATGTCCATATGATGTAAAGATTTAAGCAAATAGAGATTTTATTTCAAACTTGATAGAGATATTCAGACTAATATTACAAACCACATTTCCATAAAATGTACATAAATATTTTTTTAATTTCACATCTCTGCAGAGAAAACATTATAGCATGTTTGCTTCTATTAATAAATGCATGCACACTGGAATATAGCAATACATAGTAAAAAAATATTCTATGGAACATTTGTAGTAATATTCAAAACCAAAACCATTTCATTATTATTGGGGGTCATTCTGACCTGCAGCGCAGCGATCAGGTCAGAACTGCGCCGACGGCTGTCGTTGCCTAGCGATCAGGCAGAGGCGGTCGCTGGGCGGGAGGGGATGGCGCAACAGCATTTGGCCGCCGCTTTGTGGGTGCGGTCCGACCAACGCAAGCGTGTCTGGTCCGTACGGGGGGTGGGCCGCAGCGGCTGCGTGACGTCACACACAGCCACTGCGACCCGGTTAGCGACCAATAGCTCCCAGGCCAGCACGCAAAAGCTGCACTGGCCGGGAGCTACACCTGAAGTGAAAAAGCATCGCCCCTCTGCATGCTTTTGCACTTCTACGACGGAACAGGGACTGACATGCGGGGTGGGCTAGCCCTGTGCTGGGCGTCCCCCCACATGTCTGTGTTCCTGATCGTAGCTGTGCAAAATTTAGAACAGCTACGATCAAGTCGGAATCACCCCCATTGTTTCTTGTTTTGTGTGGAGTGATCATGGTGGGAATGTGACTCACAAAAAAAGACAATTAATTTTCCTATGTATATGAATTTATTGTAAAACTGATCTAACCTAGACTGAACCTAGTCACATGACCTCTAGACTTACCGTTTTACGAGACCTGTTGTTCAGCCTGGAATTAGTGTCTGTTATTTTCTTTCTCTTGCACAAGAAGTAATGGGAACACATTTTTAAGCTTCTTAGGGTCGGGCAGATTTGTAACAAGTTTAATGTGTGGAATTTTATCTACCAGTGGCCCCAGGCAACTATTACTATGCTTTTCACAATTAGCATTTTTCACTGACGGTTCGTTTTTATGAGTGATATAGAGGTAGTAACATAACACTTAGGTCTGTGTGTTCCAAAGAAGGTCCGACATATTACAGGAACAGCTCAGGTGTAATATTTCTTACACCTAAAATAAATAGACTGTATAAGGCGTGTTTTTGTTTATTTTTATGTTTTTTAAAGCAGATAAATAAAAAGCAGTGAGAAAAGAGGAAACAGACATCAATACATACTGGACTGTAAAGAAAAGCTGGTGTTGACCAATCCTGCTTGTAACCAAAAAAGAAAAATCATGTAGTGGAGAAATGACAGGATCTGATTGTGTAACGAACAACACCTTTTCTACCAGAAACATAGGGGCAGATGTATTAAGCCTGGAGAAGTGATAAAGCACCAGCCAGTCAGCTCCTAACTGTCAATTTACATATTGGAGCTGATTGGCTGGTGGGTAATCACTGTGCACTTATCACTGCTTTATCACTTCTCCAGGCTTAATACATCTGCCCCATAATTAGAAATTTGAGGGACCCCAAAGCAACAGAGAGATGCATCTCATCCTATACTCCATTAATCATTCTGTACCTCCCTCTCACTTAAGGTGTGTACACATGGTGCGATATTTCTTTCGATTTCGTCAAAATCGTAAGAAAATATAGGGGGTAATTCCAAGTTGATCGCAGCAGGATTTTTTTTAGCAATTGGGCAAAACCATGTGCACTGCAGGGGAGGCAGATATAACATTTGCAGAGAGAGTTAGATTTGGGTGGGTTATTTTGTTTCTGTGCAGGGTAAATACTGGCTGCTTTATTTTTACACTGCAAATTAGATTGCAGATTGAACACACCCCACCCAAATCTAACTCTCTCTGCACATGTTATATCTGCCTCCCCTGCAGTGCACATGGTTTTGCCCAATTGCTAACAAAAATCCTGCTGCGATCAACTTGGAATCACCCCCATAGTGCATATCGCACCGTGTGTATAGTCCTTGCGATGTCGAATAGTCAATGTCGCATAACCTCCAACTGTACCTTTTTGGGAGGTACAGTACCTTTTTTTTTATGGTCTGTACCGATTTTTGACTCTCCAAACTTCCATTGAAAGTATAGGAAAAGGGGAGTGACCATGCCCCTTTTACCCATGGCCACGCACCTTTTTCGAATTTGTACCAATTTTTATGTGTAAAATGTTGGAGGGTATGATGTCGGGATTACGGCACATTGCACCGTGTGTACACAGCCTTACTTTACCAGACTGGTCAGCTGACCCCTACTTGCCTGCTGTTCTGCTGTGTGCTGATTTGCATGTCCTGCAGAGAGAGAAAAGGAACATTGCAGTTACCATCCCTTATGTTATCTTGGAGTCTTACAGGGTAATTCAAATCTGTGCCACTGCAATGTCTGGCTGCACACATTTCCTATTATTATGCTACACAATCTTTGCTCATCTTTCTGTACACATCTGTGGTCACAGTATGACCGTTCTGTACACATCTTCAGTACCTCCAATATGTGAGGTATTATTACAGTTGCCGTACAGCACTGTGTTTACTGCGCATCCACACGCAGAGAAGCCGCATTGTGCACATGCGAGAGGACTCCCATGATAGGTCAGCTGGAAGGCTGGGGACAGGTGATAGAAGAGGAGGGGCAGTTAGTGAACGCCAGTTAGTCTGAGGTACCTGAAGCAGTTAGGACACAGAGGGTATGATCTCTGTTAATCTGCAGTGCGTGCTTTGTACATTTTACTTGTTCCCTAAAAGTTTAAATTTTTTATTAAAATAGTAATACTACATAGGAGTTTTTTCTCTCCTTTATATACATTCACACTTTTGAGAGGAGAGTTGATGGGATAAATTTACCAAGATGGGAGTTCTATTTAAGATGGGATATTGCCCAAAGCAACCAATCAGATTCTGCTTTCATTTATCTAGCACCTTCTAGAAGATAATACCTGGAATCTGATTGGTTGCTATTAGTGATGTGCACCGGACATTTTTCGGGTTTTGTGTTTTGGTTTTGGATTCGGTTCCGTGGCCGTGTTTTGGATTCGGACGCGTTTTGGCAAAACCTCCCTGAAATTTTTTTGTCGGATTCGGGTGTGTTTTGGATTTGGGTGTTTTTTTTACAAAAACCCCTAAAAAAACAGCTTAAATCATAGAATTTGGGGGTCATTTTGATCCCATATTATTATTAACCTCAATAACCATAATTTTCACTCATTTTCAGTCTATTCTGAACACCTCACACCTCACAATATTATTTTTAGTGATAAAATTTGCACCGAGGTCGCTGGATGACTAAGCTAAGCGACCCAAGTGGCCGACACAAACACCTGGCCCATCTAGGAGTGGCACTGCAGTGTCAGACAGGATGGCACTTCAAAAAATAGTCCCCAAACAGCACATGATGCAAAGAAAAAAAGAAGTGCAATGAGGTAGCTGTGTGACTAAGCTAAGCGACCCAAGTGGCCGACACAAACACCTGGCCCATCTAGGAGTGGCACTGCAGTGTCAGACAGGATGGCACTTCAAAAAATAGTCCCCAAACAGCACATGATGCAAAGAAAAAAAGAGGTGCACCAAGGTCGCTGGATGGCTAAGCTAAGCGACACAAGTGGCCGACACAAACACCTGGCCCATCTAGGAGTGGCACTGCAGTGTCAGGCAGGATGGCACTTCCAAAAAAATAGTCCCCAAACAGCACATGATGCAAAGAAAAATGAAAGAAAAAAGAGGTGCAAGATGGAATTGTCCTTGGGCCCTCCCACCCACCCTTATGTTGTATAAACAGGACATGCACACTTTAACAAACCCATCATTTCAGCGACAGGGTCTGCCACACAACTGTGACTGAAATGACTGGTTGGTTTGGGCCCCCACCAAAAAAGAAGCAATCAATCTCTCCTTGCACAAACTGGCTCTACAGAGGCAAGATGTCCACCTCCTCCTCATCGTCCGATTCCTCACCCCTTTCACTGTGTACATCCCCCTCCTCACAGATTATTAATTCGTCCCCACTGGAATCCATCATCTCAGGTCCCTGTGTACTTTCTGGAGGCAATTGCTGGTGAATGTCTCCACGGAGGAATTGATTATAATTCATTTTGATGAACATCATCTTCTCCACATTTTCTGAAAGTAACCTCGTACACCGATTGCTGACAAGGTGAGCGGCTGCACTAAACACTCTTTCGGAGTACACACTGGAGGGTGGGCAACTTAGGTAAAATAAAGCCAGTTTCTGCAAGGGCCTCCAAATTGCCTCTTTTTCCTGACAGTATACGTACGGACTGTCTGACGTGCCTACTTGGATGCGGTCACTCATATAATCCTCCACCATTCTTTCAATGGTGACAGAATCATATGCAGTGACAGTAGACGACATGTCAGTAATCGTTGGCAGGTCCTTCAGTCCGGACCAGATGTCAGCACTCGCTCCAGACTGCCCTGCATCACCGCCAGCGGGTGGGCTCGGAATTCTTAGCCTTTTCCTCGCGCCCCAAGTTGCGGGAGAATGTGAAGGAGGAGCTGTTGACGGGTCACGTTCCGCTTGACTTGACAATTTTCTTACCAGCAGGTCTTTGAACCTCTGCAGACTTGTGTCTGCCGGAAAGAGAGATCCAACGTAGGTTTTAAATCTAGGATCGAGCACGGTGGCCAAAATGTAGTGCTCTGATTTCAACAGATTGACCACCCGTGAATCCTGGTTAAGCGAATTAAGGGCTCCATCCACAAGTCCCACATGCCTAGCGGAATCGCTCTTTTTTAGCTCCTCCTTCAATGTCTCCAGCTTCTTCTGCAAAAGCCTGATGAGGGGAATGACCTGACTCAGGCTGGCAGTGTCTGAACTGACTTAACATGTGGCAAGTTCAAATGGTTGCAGAACCTTGCACAACGTTGAAATCATTCTCCACTGCGCTTGAGTCAGGTGCATTCCCCCTCCTTTGCCTATATCGTAGGCAGATGTATAGGCTTGAATGGCCTTTTGCTGCTCCTCCATCCTCTGAAGCATATAGAGGGTTGAATTCCACCTAGTTACCACCTCTTGCTTCAGATGATGGCAGGGCAGGTTCAGGACTGTTTGCTGGTGCTCCAGTCTTCGGCACGCGGTGGCTGAATGACGAAAGTGGCCCGCAATTCTTTGGGCCACCGACAGCATCTCTTGCACGCCCCTGTCGTTTTTTAAATAATTCTGCACCACCAAATTCAATGTATGTGCAATACATGGGACGTGCTGGAATTTGCCCAGATGTATTGCACGCACAATATTGGTGGCGTTGTCCGATGTCACAAATCCCCAGGAGAGTCCAATTGGGGTAAGCCATTCTGCGATGATGTTCCTCAGTTTCCGTAAGAGGTTGTCAGCTGTGTGCCTCTTCTGGAAAGCGGTGATACAAAGCGTAGCCTGCCTAGGAACGAGTTGGCGTTTGCGAGATGCTGCTACTGGTGCCGCCACTGCTGTTCTTGCTGCGGGAGGCAATACATCTACCCAGTGGGCTGTCACAGTCATATAGTCCTGAGTCTGCCCTGTTCCACTTGTCCACATGTCCGTGGTTAAGTGGACATTGGGTACAACTGCATTTTTTAGGACACTGGTGACTCTTTTTCTGACGTCTGTGTACATTTTCGGTATCGCCTGCCTAGAGAAATGGAACCTAGATGGTATTTGGTACCGGGGACACAGTACCTCAATCAAGTCTGTAGTTGCCTGTGAATTAACGGTAGATAACGGATACACGTTTCTCACCGCCCAGGCTGCCAAGGCCCGAGTTTTCCGCTTTGCAGCAGGATGACTGCTGTGATATTTCATCTTCCTCGCAAAGGACTGTTGGACAGTCAATTGCTTACTGGAAGTAGTACAAGTGGTCTTCCGACTTCCCCTCTGGGATGACGATCGACTCCCAGTTGCAACAACAGCAGCGCCAGCAGCAGTAGGCGTTACACTCAAGGATGCATCGGAGGAATCCCAGGCAGGAGAGGACTCGTCAGACTTGACAGTGACATGGCCTGCAGGACTATTGGCTTTCCTGTGTAAGGAGGAAATTGACACTGAGGGAGTTGGTGGTGTGGTTTGCAGGAACTTGGTTACAAGAGGAAGGGATTTAGTGGTCAGTGGACTGCTTCCGCTGTCATCCAAAGTTTTTGAACTTGTCACTGACTTATGATGAATGCGCTGCAGGTGACGTATAAGGGAGGATGTTCCGAGGTGGTTAACGTCCTTACCCCTACTTATTACAGCTTGACAAAGGGAACACACGGCTTGACACCTGTTGTCCACATTTGTGTTAAAATAATACCACACCGAAGAGGTGATTTTTTTTGTAATTTGACCAGGCATGTCAATGGCCATATTCGTCCCACGGACAACAGGTGTCTCCCCGGGTGCCTGACTTAAACAAACCACCTCACTATCAGAATCCTCCTTGTCAATTTCCTCCTCAGCGCCAGCAACACCCATATCCTCATCCTGGTGTACTTCAACAGTGACATCTTCAATTTGACTATCAGGAACTGGACTGCGGGTGCTCCTTCCAGCACTTGCAGGGGGCGTGCAAATGGTGGAAGGCGCCACCTCTTCTCGTCCAGTGTTGGGAAGGTCAGGCATCGCAGCCGACACAATTGGACTCTCCTTGGGGATTTGTGATTTAGAAGAACGCACAGTTCTTTGCAGTGCTTTTGCCAGCTTAAGTCTGTTCATTTTTCTAGCGAGAGGATGAGTGCTTCCATCCTCATGTGAAGCTGAACCACTAGCCATGAACATAGGCCAGGGCCTCAGCCGTTCCTTGCCACTCCGTGTCGTAAATGGCATATTGGCAAGTTTACGCTTCTCCTCAGACGCTTTTAATTTTGATTTTTGGGTCATTTTACTGAACTTTTGTGTTTTGGATTTTACATGCTCTCTACTATGACATTGGGCATCGGCCTTGGCAGACGACGTTGATGGCATTTCATCGTCTCGGCCATGACTAGTGACAGCAGCTTCAGCACGAGGTGGAAGTGGATCTTGATCTTTCCCTATTTTACACTCCACATTTTTGTTCTCCATTTTTTAATGTATGGAATTATATGCCAGTATCAATAGCAATGGCCTACTACTATATATACTGCGCACAACTGAAATGCACCACTGGTATGGATGGATAGTATACTTGACGACACAGAGGTAGGTAGAGCAGTGGCCTACTGTACCGTACTGCTATATATTATATACTGGTGGTCAGCAAACTGTGCAAAACTGAAATGCACCACAGGTATGGATGGATAGTATACTTGACGACACAGAGGTAGGTAGAGCAGTGGCCTTCTGTACCGTACTCCTATATATTATATACTGGTGGTCAGCAAAATGATGCACTGTACTCTTACTATCTACTACAATGCAGCACAGATATGGAGCGTTTTTCAGGCTGAGAACGTATAATACTGGTGGTCACTGGTCGGCAAAACTCTGCACTGTACTCCTCCTATATAATACTGCTGGTCCCCAGTCCCCACAATAAAGCAGTGTGAGCACAGATATATGCAGCACACTGAGCACAGATATGGAGCGTTTTTCAGGCAGAGAACGTATAATACTGGTGGTCACTGGTCAGCAAAACTCTGCACTGTACTCCTCCTATATAATACTGCTGGTCCCCAGTCCCCACAATAAAGCAGTGTGAGCACAGATATATGCAGCACACTGAGCATAGATATGGAGCGTTTTTCAGGAAGAGAACGTATAATACTGGTGGTCACTGGTCAGCAAAACTCTGCACTGTACTCCTCCTATAATACTGCTGGTCTCCAGAATAAAGATATTTGCAGCCCCCTGAAAGTTCTGAAACAAAGTGAGAGGACTTCAGCCACGTCCTCTCACTATCATTTCCAATGCACGAGTTAAAAATGGCGGCGACGCGCGGCTCCTTATATAGAATCCGAATCTCGCGAGAATCCAACAGTGGGATGATGACGTTCGGGCGCGCTCGGGTTAACCGAGCAATACTGGAGTATCCGAGTATGCCTCGGACCCGTGTAAAATGGGTGAAGTTCGGGGGGGTTCGGATTCCGAGGAACCGAACCCGCTCATCACTAGTTGCTATGGGCAACATCCCATCATAAATAGAACTCCCATCTTAGTAAATTTACCCAGATGTGTCTGCATGTGCACCTGTGATCGTGGAGAGCTGAGAGGTCCAGCGGGGTGGCTGCAGCAGCACCAAAATTAAAGTAAAGATACCTTGATGTGAACGAGACAAGTTATTTAAATGTAAGTGTCTCCTATTTGGGTTTCCATATTCTGTAATTTTTCCTGTGAAGTCAGAAGGACTATTACACGATTTATATGGTGTGCAGTACGGGCTCTATCAAAGGAAGACAAGCGGTACTTTGAACTATATACTTAAGGTGTGTACACATGGCGAGATAAATCTATAAGATTTTGACTATATAGTCAAAATCTTAAGGAAAGTTAGTGCACATCTCAAGGTGTTAGGCAGCTTGCGATACAGATTCAATCCCGATGCACGCTCCCGTGAGGTTGGTATAGTAAGGCTAGATAGACTGTGCAGGCAAGTCAATCTTGACTATCTAGTGTACTATCTAGTACAAAGTATAGTCAAAATTGGCACTTAGTCAAAATCGTACATAGACAAAATCTAAAGCACAGATAGTCAAAATCTGTACAATCTGTACTATCTGTGCTATCTGGGCTCTGGGGGAGTTCAAGGGAAATCGCATAGTCAAAATCGGGCTTAGCAAGGATCTCACGGTGTGTACACACCTTAAGAGACATTGGGGCAGATTTATTAAGCCTGGTGAAGTGATAAAGTGGAAGGTGATAACGCACCAGCCAATCAGCTCCTGTCATTTTTCAAACCCAGCCTGTAACATGCATGTATCAGCTGTTTCTAACTGTGGTCAGCATTTAGTTCTCATGCATAAGAGTGGCATATTCCAGGGCTGTGGTCCACTACCATTTGTTATTTGTACTTAGTGTTGGCGTACACCGGTATTGGACCTAGCAGTAGGATCTGGTAAAGTGCAGGTGAGTGATATTTTACTCTTTTTAACAGACCTGAAGACTGCATTGACAAGGTGTGTATCATCTTTATTCACGGTGGGGCAGCCTATTTACCCTTAGAGAAGCAGGATTTAGTACAAAAGAGCACAATTTGCTGCACTTTCCTAATCCAGAAACAGCTGTTAATATTATTGGCTGAAAAGACAGATTATTAATCTCATATGCAGCAGAGACAACTAATAACATCATATGCAAAAGAGACCTCTGATTACTTCTTATCCAAAAGAGACAGCTACTCATACTTGGCTAGTATACCAGGAACATCTAGGAGGCTCCTGAAGCTCAGGTGGTGCTCCTGGATACCCAGTAAAGTAAGTCTCCTTGAGACTGACAGCGAACACCTTGGGAAGTGGGCAGTCTTGGCGCCAAATTACATGATTTTGAAACACATTATTGTGGCCCTGTCCCCCCCAATTTCACAATTCCGGTAATTGTATCATTATATAATGATGGTGGGGATGCGGTGACACAAACGCACAATCCTGCCCCTGCTCCACCTACTTCTGCAAAACCACTCCTGCCTTGCCGGCCTGTATGTTCCCCCAATAGAAATAGGAGCGCATTCTAGGGGTCCTGCTGTTAATACATAGTAGAAACATATTTAACAACTATTAGATAATTCAGAGACCCAATAAATAAATAGTTTTTTTTTGTGGACAACACATCCAGGTTTGTATCCAAGTTTTCATGTATACCACCACACCCTCCAACATCCTTAAACAAGAGGGGTATGCTTTATAATAGTGTAAGCAAATTGTCCTATTCGACACCTTCCACTATTTCTCTGCACTTGGGATGAAAGGAAATAGACACCTCACTGGGCCCAGGATAATGTGAGAAGTTATCCTTAAAAGATACCTTGATACGCACGTAATCACCTATATCAGTGTGACTGGGGTACGCCTGACCTCTCTTGGAACATTAGAAGTTTTGAAATTTCTCTTGTTTTTTTGTGAATATACGGAACGTACTGCACATTGGTTTTTGTTTGTTTTATTTTTCATGCTGGAGAAATCATATTGGACTCAGGACAACATTTATTATTGACAGAGGAACTGGACCAATGTATTCTTTGTTCAGACCTCAAGGGACGTATTGGTGATATTCCTGTATATAATTATCTATTTCAGCACTTAGGGTGTATAACAGGTTTCCATCTGTTGTATTTTGCTTGTGTTTAAATGTGGTGACATTTATTTTGAATCCTGTAATATCCAAGCCGTTTTGCGCCACCGTGGTAAACCCTCCACAACCATTATATCTTTTCCATTGTAGTCTATTTTTGAGTAAGAAGTAATGAAGTTCTACTTGTAAATGTTAAATACTTATTCAGCAGTGCACTACCAGTTTATTTCAGAGAATGGACCCAAATACTTTTGAGTCATCTTCAGCTGCCAAAAATTAGGTGATTAATGAAGTGTATTACTTGTGTCTGGATTAGAGATGAGCGGGTTCGGTTCCTCGGAATCCGAACCCGCCCGAACTTCAGGTTTTTTTACACGGGGCCGAGTGACTCGGATCTTCCCGCCTTGCTCGGTTAACCCGAGCGCGCCCGAACGTCATCATCCCGCTGTCGGATTCTCGCGGGGCTCGGATTCTATCGCGAGACTCGGATTCTATATAAGGAGCCGCGCGTCGCCGCCATTTTCACACGTGCATTGAGATTGATAGGGAGAGGACGTGGCTGGCGTCCTCTCCGTTTAGACTAGATACTAGAGAGAGACACAAATTTTGGGGAGCATATTATTAGGAGGAGTACTACTTGCTGCTGATAGTGTGACCAGTGACCACCAGTTTAATTAATCCGTTCTCTGCCTGAAAAAAAACGATACACAGTGTGACACAGTCACATACCATATCTGTGCTCAGCCCAGTGTGCTGCATCATATGTAATACTGTATATCATTATCTGACTGTGCTGAGTGCTCACTGCTCACACAGCTTAATTGTGGGGGAGACTGGGGAGCAGTTATAGCAGGAGTACATATTTAAGTACAGTGCACACTTTTGCTGCCAGAGTGCCACTGCCAGTGTGACTGACCAGTGACCACTGACCACCAGTATTGTGATTGTCTGCTGACCACCAGTATATTGTGATTGACTGCCTGAAAAAGTTAAACACTCGTCGTGTGGTGTTTTTATAAACGCATTCTGCAGACAGGGTTCAGCAGGTCCGTCATTACATAATATATACCTGTCCGGCTGCAGTACTAGTGTGATATATATATATTTTAATTTTATCTCATTATCATCCAGTCTATATTAGCAGCAGACACAGTATTTATTATTTATTTATTTATTACCAGTTATTTATATAGCGCACACATATTCCGCAGCGCTTTACAGAGAATATTTGGCCATTCACAACAGTCCCTGCCCCAGTGGAGCTTACAATCTATATTCCCTAGCACATTTATACACACACACAGTCATTCTAGGGTTAATTTTGTTGGGAGCCAAATTAACCTACCAGTACAGTACGGTAGTCCACGGCTGTAGCTACCTCTGTGTCGGCAGTCGCTCGTCCATCCATAATTGTATACCACCTACCCGTGGTTTTTTTTTTTTCTATCTTCTTGATACTAGTAGCTTACTTTAGGAGTCTGCAGTGCTGAGTCTGACAGACAGTGTCCAGCAGGTCCGTCATTACATAATATATACCTGTCCGGCTGCAGTACTAGTGTGATATATAATATATATATATTTTAATTTTATCTCATTATCATCCAGTCTATATTAGCAGCAGACACAGTACGGTAGTCCACGGCTGTAGCTACCTCTGTGTCGGCAGTCGCTCGTCATCCATAATTGTATACCACCTACCCGTGGTTTTTTTTTTTCTTTCTATCTTCTTGATACTAGTAGCTTACTTTAGGAGTCTGCAGTGCTGACAGACAGTGTCCAGCAGGTCCGTCATTACATAATATATACCTGTCCGGCTGCAGTACTAGTGTGATATATATATATATTTACATTTTATCTCATTATCATCCAGTCTATATTAGCAGCAGACACAGTACGGTAGTCCACGGCTGTAGCTACCTCTGTGTCGGCAGTCGCTCGTCATCCATAAGTATACTAGTATCCATCCATCTCCATTGTTTACCTGAGGTGCCTTTTAGTTGTGCCTATTAAAATATGGAGAACAAAAATGTTGAGGTTCCAAAAATAGGGAAAGATCAAGATCGACTTCCACCTCGTGCTGAAGCTGCTGCCACTAGTCATGGCCGAGACGATGAAATGCCAGCAACGTCGTCTGCCAAGGCCGATGCCCAATGTCATAGTACAGAGCATGTAAAATCCAAAACACCAAATATCAGTAAAAAAAGGACTCAAAAATCTAAAATAAAATTGTCGGAGTAGAAGCGTAAACTTGCCAATATGCCATTTACCACACGGAGTGGCAAGGAACGGCTGAGGCCCTGGCCTATGTTCATGGCTAGTGGTTCAGCTTCACATGAGGATGGAAGCACTCAGCCTCTCGCTAGAAAAATGAAAAGACTCAAGCTGGCAAAAGCACAGTAAAGAACCGTGCGTTCTTCGAAATCCCAAATCCACAAGGAGAGTCCAATTGTGTCGGTTGCGATGCCTGACCTTCCCAACACTGGACGTGACGAGCATGCGCCTTCCACCATTTGCACGCCCCCTGCAAGTGCTGGAAGGAGCACCCGCAGTCCAGTTCCTGATAGTCAGATTGAAGATGTCAGTGTTGAAGTACACCAGGATGAGGAGGATATGGGTGTTGCTGGCGCTGGGGAGGAAATTGACAAGGAGGATTCTGATGGTGAGGTGGTTTGTTTAAGTCAGGCACCCGGGGAGACACCTGTTGTCTGTGGGAGGAATATGGCCATTGACATGCCTGGTGAAAATACCAAAAAAATCAGCTCTTCGGTGTGGAAGTATTTCAACAGAAATGCGGACAACATTTGTCAATCCGTGTGTTGCCTTTGTCAAGCTGTAATAAGTAGGGGTAAGGACGTTAACCACCTCGGAACATCCTCCCTTATACGTCACCTGCAGCGCATTCATAATAAGTCAGTGACAAGTTCAAAAACTTTGGGCGACAGCGGAAGCAGTCCACTGACCAGTAAATCCCTTCCTCTTGTAACCAAGCTCACGCAAACCACCCCACCAACTCCCTCAGTGTCAATTTCCTCCTTCCCCAGGAATGCCAATAGTCCTGCAGGCCATGTCACTGGCAATTCTGACGAGTCCTCTCCTGCCTGGGATTCCTCCGATGCATCCTTGCGTGTAACGCCTACTGCTGCTGGCGCTGCTGTTGTTGCTGCTGGGAGTCGATGGTCATCCCAGAGGGGAAGTCGTAAGACCACTTTTACTACTTCCACCAAGCAATTGACTGTCCAACAGTCCTTTGCGAGGAAGATGAAATATCACAGCAGTCATCCTGTTGCAAAGCGGATAACTGAGGCCTTGACAACTATGTTGGTGTTAGACGTGCGTCCGGTATCCGCCGTTAGTTCACAGGGAACTAGACAATTTCTTGAGGTAGTGTGCCCCCGTTACCAAATACCATCTAGGTTCCACTTCTCTAGGCAGGCGATACCGAGAATGTACACGGATGTCAGAAAAAGACTCACCAGTGTCCTAAAAAAGGCAGTTGTACCCAATGTCCACTTAACCACGGACATGTGGACAAGTGGAGCAGGGCAGGGTCAGGACTATATGACTGTGACAGCCCACTGGGTAGATGTATGGACTCCCGCCGCAAGAACAGCAGCGGTGGCACCAGTAGCAGCATCTCGCAAATGCCAACTCTTTCCTAGGCAGGCTACGCTTTGTATCACCGGTTTCCAGAATACGCACACAGCTGAAAACCTTTTACGGCAACTGAGGAAGATCATCGCGGAATGGCTTACCCCAATTGGACTCTCCTGTGGTTTTGTGGCATCGGACAATGCCAGCAATATTGTGTGTGCATTAAATATGGGCAAATTCCAGCACGTCCCATGTTTTGCACATACCTTGAATTTGGTGGTGCAGAATTTTTTTAAAACGAGAGGGGCGTGCAAGAGATGCTGTCGGTGGCCAGAAGAATTGCGGGACACTTTCGGCGTACAGGCACCACGTACAGAAGACTGGAGCAACACCAAAAACGCCTGAACCTGCCCTGCCATCATCTGAAGCAAGAAGTGGTAACGAGGTGGAATTCAACCCTATATATGCTTCAGAGGTTGGAGGAGCAGCAAAAGGCCATTCAAGCCTATACAATTGAGCACGATATAGGAGGTGGAATGCACCTGTCTCAAGCGCAGTGGAGAATGATTTCAACGTTGTGCAAGGTTCTGCTGCCCTTTGAACTTGCCACACGTGAAGTCAGTTCAGACACTGCCAGCCTGAGTCAGGTCATTCCCCTCATCAGGCTTTTGCAGAAGAAGCTGGAGACATTGAAGGAGGAGCTAACACAGAGCGATTCCGCTAGGCATGTGGGACTTGTGGATGGAGCCCTTAATTCGCTTAACAAGGATTCACGGGTGGTCAATCTGTTGAAATCAGAGCACTACATTTTGGCCACCGTGCTCGATCCTAGATTTAAAACCTACCTTGGATCTCTCTTTCCGGCACACACAAGTCTGCTGGGGTTCAAAGACCTGCTGGTGAGAAAATTGTCAAGTCAAGCGGAACGCGACCTGTCAACATCTCCTCCTTCACATTCTCCCGCAACTGGGGGTGCGAGGAAAAGGCTCAGAATTCCGAGCCCACCCGCTGGCGGTGATGCAGGGCAGTCTGGAGCGACTGCTGATGCTGACATCTGGTCCGAACTGAAGGACCTGACAACGATTACGGACATGTCGTCTACTGTCACTGCATATGATTCTCTCCCCATTGAAAGAATGGTGGAGGATTATATGAGTGACCGCATCCAAGTAGGCACGTCAGACAGTCCGTACTTATACTGGCAGGAAAAAGAGGCAATTTGGAGGCCCTTGCACAAACTGGCTTTATTCTACCTAAGTTGCCCTCCCACAAGTGTGTACTCCGAAAGAGTGTTTAGTGCCGCCGCTCACCTTGTCAGCAATCGGCGTACGAGGTTACTTCCAGAAAATGTGGAGAAGATGATGTTCATTAAAATGAATTATAATCAATTCCTCCGTGGAGACATTGACCAGCAGCAATTGCCTCCACAAAGTACACAGGGAGCTGAGATGGTGGATTCCAGTGGGGACGAATTGATAATCTGTGAGGAGGGGGATGTACACGGTGATATATCGGAGGATGATGATGAGGTGGACATCTTGCCTCTGTAGAGCCAGTTTGTGCAAGGAGAGATTAATTGCTTCTTTTTTGGTGGGGGTCCAAACCAACCAGTCATTTCAGTCACAGTCGTGTGGCAGACCCTGTCACTGAAATGATGGGTTGGTTAAAGTGTGCATGTCCTGTTTATACAACATAAGGGTGGGTGGGAGGGCCCAAGGACAATTCCATCTTGCACCTCTTTTTTCTTTAATTTTTCTTTGCGTCATGTGCTGTTTGGGGAGTATTTTTTTGAAGGGCCATCTTGCGTGACACTGCAGTGCCACTCCTAGATGGGCCAGGTGTTTGTGTCGGCCACTAGGGTCGCTAATCTTACTCACACAGCTACCTCATTGCGCCTCTTTTTTTCTTTGCGTCATGTGCTGTTTGGGGAGTGTTTTTTGGAAGGGCCATCCTGCGTGACACTGCAGTGCCACTCCTAGATGGGCCAGGTGTTTGTGTCGGCCACTAGGGTCGCTTATCTTACTCACACAGCTACCTCATTGCGCCTCTTTTTTTCTTTGCGTCATGTGCTGTTTGGGGAGTGTTTTTTGGAAGGGCCATCCTGCGTGACACTGCAGTGCCACTCCTAGATGGGCCAGGTGTTTGTGTCGGCCACTAGGGTCGCTTATCTTACTCACACAGCTACCTCATTGCGCCTCTTTTTTTCTTTGCGTCATGTGCTGTTTGGGGAGTGTTTTTTGGAAGGGCCATCCTGCGTGACACTGCAGTGCCACTCCTAGATGGGCCAGGTGTTTGTGTCGGCCACTAGGGTCGCTTATCTTACTCACACAGCTACCTCATTGCGCCTCTTTTTTTCTTTGCGTCATGTGCTGTTTGGGGAGTGTTTTTTGGAAGGGCCATCCTGCGTGACACTGCAGTGCCACTCCTAGATGGGCCAGGTGTTTGTGTCGGCCACTAGGGTCGCTTATCTTACTCACACAGCTACCTCATTGCGCCTCTTTTTTTCTTTGCGTCATGTGCTGTTTGGGGAGTGTTTTTTGGAAGGGCCATCCTGCGTGACACTGCAGTGCCACTCCTAGATGGGCCAGGTGTTTGTGTCGGCCACTAGGGTCGCTTATCTTACTCACACAGCTACCTCATTGCGCCTCTTTTTTTCTTTGCGTCATGTGCTGTTTGGGGAGTGTTTTTTGGAAGGGCCATCCTGCGTGACACTGCAGTGACACTCCTAGATGGGCCAGGTGTTTGTGTCGGCCACTAGGGTCGCTTATCTTACTCACACAGCTACCTCATTGCGCCTCTTTTTTTCTTTGCGTCATGTGTTGTTTGGGGAGTGTTTTTTGGAAGGGCCATCCTGCGTGACACTGCAGTGCCACTCCTAGATGGGCCAGGTGTTTGTGTCGGCCACTAGGGTCGCTTATCTTACTCACACAGCTACCTCATTGCGCCTCTTTTTTTCTTTGCGTCATGTGCTGTTTGGGGAGTGTTTTTTGGAAGGGCCATCCTGCGTGACACTGCAGTGACACTCCTAGATGGGCCAGGTGTTTGTGTCGGCCACTAGGGTCGCTTATCTTACTCACACAGCTACCTCATTGCGCCTCTTTTTTTCTTTGCGTCATGTGCTGTTTGGGAAGTGTTTTTTGGAAGGGCCATCCTGCATGACACTGCAGTGCCACTCCTAGATGGGCCAGGTGTTTGTGTCGGCCACTAGGGTCGCTTATCTTACTCACACAGCTACCTCATTGCGCCTCTTTTTTTCTTTGCGTCATGTGCTGTTTGGGGAGTGTTTTTTGGAAGGGCCATCCTGCGTGACACTGCAGTGACACTCCTAGATGGGCCAGGTGTTTGTGTCGGCCACTAGGGTCGCTTATCTTACTCACACAGCTACCTCATTGCGCCTCTTTTTTTCTTTGCATCATGTGCTGTTTGGGGAGTGTTTTTGGAAGGGCCATCCTGCGTGACACTGCAGTGACACTCCTAGATGGGCCAGGTGTTTGTGTCGGCCACTAGGGTCTCTTATCTTACTCACACAGCTACCTCATTGCGCCTCTTTTTTTCTTTGCGTCATGTGCTGTTTGGGGAGTGTTTTTTGGAAGGGCCATCCTGCGTGACACTGCAGTGCCACTCCTAGATGGGCCAGGTGTTTGTGTCGGCCACTAGGGTCGCTTATCTTACTCACACAGCTACCTCATTGCGCCTCTTTTTTTCTTTGCGTCATGTGCTGTTTGGGGAGTGTTTTTTGGAAGGGCCATCCTGCGTGACACTGCAGTGACACTCCTAGATGGGCCAGGTGTTTGTGTCGGCCACTAGGGTCGCTTATCTTACTCACACAGCTACCTCATTGCGCCTCTTTTTTTCTTTGCGTCATGTGCTGTTTGGGGAGTGTTTTTTGGAAGGGCCATCCTGCATGACACTGCAGTGCCACTCCTAGATGGGCCAGGTGTTTGTGTCGGCCACTAGGGTCGCTTATCTTACTCACACAGCTACATCATTGCGCCTCTTTTTTTCTTTGCGTCATGTGCTGTTTGGGGAGTGTTTTTTGGAAGGGCCATCCTGCGTGACACTGCAGTGCCACTCCTAGATGGGCCAGGTGTTTGTGTCGGCCACTAGGGTCGCTTATCTTACTCACACAGCTACCTCATTGCGCCTCTTTTTTTCTTTGCGTCATGTGCTGTTTGGGGAGTGTTTTTTGGAAGGGCCATCCTGCGTGACACTGCAGTGCCACTCCTAGATGGGCCAGGTGTTTGTGTCGGCCACTAGGGTCGCTTATCTTACTCACACAGCTACCTCATTGCGCCTCTTTTTTTCTTTGCGTCATGTGTTGTTTGGGGAGTGTTTTTTGGAAGGGCCATCCTGCGTGACACTGCAGTGCCACTCCTAGATGGGCCAGGTGTTTGTGTCGGCCACTAGGGTCGCTTATCTTACTCACACAGCTACCTCATTGCGCCTCTTTTTTTCTTTGCGTCATGTGCTGTTTGGGGAGTGTTTTTTGGAAGGGCCATCCAGCGTGACACTGCAGTGCCACTCCTAGATGGGCCAGGTGTTTGTGTCGGCCACTAGGGTCGCTTATCTTACTCACACAGCTACCTCATTGCGCCTCTTTTTTTCTTTGTGTCATGTGCTGTTTGGGGAGTGTTTTTTGGAAGGGCCATCCTGCGTGACACTGCAGTGCCACTCCTAGATGGGCCAGGTGTTTGTGTCGGCCACTAGGGTCGCTTATCTTACTCACACAGCTACCTCATTGCGCCTCTTTTTTTCTTTGCGTCATGTGCTGTTTGGGGAGTATTTTTTGGAAGGGCCATCCTGCGTGACACTGCAGTGCCACTCCTAGATGGGCCAGGTGTTTGTGTCGGCCACTAGGGTCGCTTATCTTACTCACACAGCTACCTCATTGCGCCTCTTTTTTTCTGTGCGTCATGTGCTGTTTGGGGAGTGTTTTTTGGAAGGGCCATCCTGCGTGACACTGCAGTGCCACTCCTAGATGGGCCAGGTGTTTGTGTCGGCCACTAGGGTCGCTTATCTTACTCACACAGCTACCTCATTGCGCCTCTTTTTTTCTTTGCGTCATGTGCTGTTTGGGGAGTGTTTTTTGGAAGGGCCATCCTGCGTGACACTGCAGTGCCACTCCTAGATGGGCCAGGTGTTTGTGTCGGCCACTAGGGTCGCTAAGCTTAGTCATCCAGCGACCTCGGTGCAAATTTTAGGACTAAAAATAATATTGTGAGGTGTGAGGTGTTCAGAATAGACTGAAAATGAGTGGAAATTATGGTTTTTGAGGTTAATAATACTTTGGGATCAAAATGACCCCCAAATTCTATGATTTAAGCTGTTTTTTAGTGTTTTTTGAAAAAAAACACCCGAATCCAAAACACACCCGAATCCGACAAAAAAAATGCGGTGAGGTTTTGCCAAAACGTGGTCGAACCCAAAACACGGCCGCGGAACCGAACCCAAAACCAAAACACAAAACACGAAAAATATCAAGTGCACATCTCTAGTCTGGATTAGGGTATCCTTACCTTTCTGCTAGAAGAAAGGTGTGTGTTTTGAGCTAAATGGCTCACGAGGCACTGGCTAGTACCAGAGCCAAGTTTACAGTTACACACAATATATGAGCCAAGGGGTTCACTTGGGCATTGTACACAAGTGCAGTAGCATAAACTCCTGGAAATTTGATGAGTTTTGATCGGAGACGTGAGGAAAAGATAGGAAGGGGAGGCACTGCCTCACCTGCCATAGACTTTTTGCTCCAGAGATTTGGCTATAAAAATAATTAGAATAATGCAAAGAAGATATTTCAAACAAATTCTTTGTATTTTTCAGATACTTTATACACTCAAAAATCCGTCACAAACATTAGTATGACAGGAAAGGCTCTGCCTCACCTGCCTCACCCCACCATAAGTCACTGATGTCCAGGTATTCTTGGTTAACATACAATGCTATCACCACACCCTACATATACTCACCTGGTTGTTGGGGTGTGATACATTGAAGAGAACTGAATTTCCTTCTTTTAATTATGGCTAACATACAAAGCATTTGGGGGCTTCACATGCCTTGTGATGTAGTTGGCAATGTTCCAGGGAGCTAATTAAGCTCCCTGCTTTTGCAATAATCATATCAGATACCAGAGGACGGCAAGGACCCTAATTGAATGGATGGTAGCTACATTGGGCCTGTTTGGATGTCGACTGCTATCCCTGTGGTTATGCCAATATTTTCTTAGTAACTACGCGTAGAACCATTTTCGTACATATTCCCCATTAATGGATGTATTTTCAGTACTAAAATAAAATTAACAGCTACTTAAAAGCAAGCTCAAAGGGCACAGTTTTGATCTATCAACTGTGCCAAATCTAACAACATTTTGCTCATGGCATTGCTCTGCCCAAACTATGGAGGAAACGCTAAGCACATTTTTAGGTAAGCCACATCAATAACTGCAGGAAATCCAGATTGCTGTCAGTTATGATGCCCACACATAATCTAGTTCTGGTTGATCAGTTTAGGATATTCAAACAACCGACCAACAACTGTATTGAGTCATTGTCAATTTGTTCAATGTAACCCAGTATGTTGGAAAATCGTGTTGTATGATGATCCCCTCACTGCTTATGTGTCCAGTCATCTATAAGTGTAGAAGTGAAGGAGTGCCTGCTGATTTATGATGTGATTATGTTGAACTTGAATAATTAGATTAGTGCAATTTCAACTCACACATGCATAACCAATTTGATCTGCTTGGTCAGCCCTTGCAGAACACCCACAATGCACTGTATTGAGATGCCCAATTGCAGGCCATAGAAAAGGTGAGGTTCTCCTAAAATAGTTCTGTAAAAATGCCTGTCTTAGCTGACACCTCTAAATGCATTACCAAATAAAAAAATAATTAACAAAATTGTCCCTGCCCTTGAATTGCAAAACTCGACCCATCCATTCCACAATAATCCAGAATATGCACACGTTTCTCCAAGGTCCTGCTCATATTCCACTGGTCAGTCACTGTTTCCTGATAGAAATTCTGAATCATCCTGAAAAAAATGTTAAATCAGGAGGCAGAGGTTTGTCTATAATGGGTGCACACCATGTATCTAGCACAGTCTTTTCCCAAGCTACCAAACTATCAGGAGCACCATATTTCCAGTGATGCCTTCAGAAATATGGCACCTGCACAGAACAGCAAAGCACTGTAGAAATAGGGGCCCGTTGAAGATAACAATGTTCACAGGTCTCCTTGACTGTTAAATTGCCTTTAACAGGAGGACAGTAGTTGTCTAACCTCTGGGATGATAGCTATATGCCTATAAAAGCAAACCATTAATTTGACATTTCTTATAATGTGATTGCTGCCAAATAAAGTAATTGGGAAATACACAGGAAGCGTGGCAAAATACTTTATTTGTTGAGGCTTTGAGTGTATTGAGTGTGACTGACACATGATGAAGCTGCTGCAGTGACAGGTGGGATTGTTATCAAAGAACTGATGGAATTTTAGATAGGAAAAAGTTTATCCATTTTAATTAGAGATGTGCAGATCGGTTCTCCAGAATTCCGAATCCACCCGAAGTTTGTGGATCCAAACCAAACCAAACCAAACCAAAACCCTGTCTGGAGCACCCTAAAAAAATCTGACCTGTGTCCCAGTTTGAATATTCCAATGGTTCAAAAATCAGATTTTAAATAAGAATTTCAGGATTTGGATTGCAAAAAATTACATGATTTTAGCTGATTTTAAAAAGTGTATAAAACATTTTTATCAATGATTATCTTTTTTTTAATCTATTTTAGACCAAAATGAAAATCCAAATCCGAGCCAAAAAAAATCCAATTAGATTTTGTGTTTTGGTTTTGGTTCTGGTTCCATGCTCGTGTTTTGGATCTGGATTGGTTTTGCCAAAACCATCCTTTCATGTTTTGGTTTTGGATCTGGATGATTTTTGAAAAAAACATAAAAACAGCTGAAATCACATAATTTGGGGGAAATTTTGATCCTACGGTATTATTAACCTCAATAACATTCATTTCCACTCATTTCCAGTCTATTCTGAACACCTCACACTTCACAATATTGTTTTTAGGCCAAAAGGATGCACCGAGGTCGCTGGATGACTAAGCTAAGCGACACAAGTGTGTGGCTCAAACACCTGGCCCATCTAGAAGTGGCACTGCAGTGCAAGTCAGGATGGCAGGTTTAAAAAATAGGTCCCAAAGAGCACATGCAAAGAAGAAAAAGAGGTGCAATTAGGTGGCTGTATGACTAAGCTAAGCGACAAAAGTGTGCGGCACAAACAACATGCGACGTGCTGGAATTTGCCCAGATGTAATACACTCACAATATTGGTGGCACAGGAGAGCGTACCCCTAAATTAGTGATGAGCGGGTTCGGTTTCTCGGAAACCGAACCCCCCCGAACTTCACCCTTTTTACACGGGTCCGAGCCATACTCGGATTCTCCCGTATGGCTCGGGTAACCCGAGCGCGCCCGAACGTCATTATCCCGCTGTCGGATTCTCGCGAGATTCGGATTCTATATAAGCAGCCGCGTGTCGCCGCCATTTTCACTCGTGCATTGGAAATGTTAGGGAGAGGACGTGGCTGGCGTCCTCTCCGTTTATGTTGATGCATTGCAAATATTTTGTGCTTGCTTATTACTTAATTGTGGGGACTGGGGAGCAGCTGTATATAGGAGGAGTACAGTGCAGAGTTTTGCTGACAGTGACCACCAGTAATACGTTGTCTGCCTGAAAAACACTCCATATCTGTGCTCAGTGTGCTGCATATATCTGTGCTCACACTGCTTAATTGTGGGGACTGGGGAGTAGCTATATTATATAGCAGGAATACAGTGCAGAGTTTTGCTGACAGTGACCACCAGTATACGTTGTCTGCCTGAAAAACACTCCATATCTGTGCTCAGTGTGCTGCTTTATTGTGGGGACTGGGGACCACCAGTATAATATTATATAGGAGGAGTACAGTGCAGAGTTTTGCTGACCAGTGACCACCAATATATAATATATAGCATTACGGTACAGTAGGCCACTGCTGTACCTACCTCTGTGTCGTCATTAAGTATACTATCCATCTACATTCTATACCTGTGGTGCATTTCAGTTGTGCAGTTTGCTGACACAGTGACCACCAGTATATATAGCAGTACGGTACGGAAGGCCACTGCTGTACCTACCTCTGTGTCGTCATTAAGTATACTATCCATCTACATTCTATACCTGTGGTGCATTTTAGTTTTGCAGTTTGCTGACACAGTGACCACCAGTATACTATATATAGCAGTACGGTACGGAAGGCCACTGCTGTACCTACTTCTGTGTCGTCATTAAGTATACTATCCATCTACATTCTATACCTGTGGTGCATTTTAGTTTTGCAGTTTGCTGACACAGTGACCACCAGTATACTATATATAGTAGTACGGTACGGAAGGCCACTGCTGTACCTACCTCTGTGTCGTCATTAAGTATACTATCCATCTACATTCTATACCTGTGGTGCATTTTAGTTTTGCAGTTTGCTCACACAGTGACCACCAGTATTCTATATATAGCAGTACGGTACGGAAGGCCACTGCTGTACCTACCTCTGTGTCGTCATTAAGTATACTATCCATCTACATTCTATACCTGTGGTGCATTTTAGTTTTGCAGTTTGCTGACATAGTGACCACCAGTATACTATATATAGTAGTACGGTACGGAAGGCCACTGCTGTACCTACCTCTGTGTCGTCATTAAGTATACTATCCATCTACATTCTATACCTGTGGTGCATTTTAGTTTTGCAGTTTGCTCACACAGTGACCACCAGTATTCTATATATAGCAGTACGGTACGGAAGGCCACTGCTGTTCCTACCTCTGTGTCGTCATTAAGTATACTATCCATCTACATTCTATACCTGTGGTGCATTTTAGTTTTGCAGTTTGCTGACACAGTGACCACCAGTATACTATATATAGCAGTACAGTACGGAAGGCCACTGTGTACCTACCTCTGTGTCGTCATTAAGTATACTATCCATCTACATTCTATACCTGTGGTGCATTTTAGTTTTGCAGTTTGCTGACACAGTGACCACCAGTATATATAGCAGTACGGTACGGAAGGCCACTGCTGTGCCTACCTCTGTGTCGTCATTAAGTATACTATCCATCTACATTTTATACCTGTGGTGCATTTTAGTTTTGCAGTTTGCTGACACAGTGACCACCAGTATATATAGCAGTACGGTACGGAAGGCCACTGCTGTACCTACCTCTGTGTCGTCATTAAGTATACTATCCATCTACATTCTATACCTGTGGTGCATTTTAGTTTTGCAGTTTGCGGACACAGTGACCACCAGTATACTATATATTGCAGTACGGTACGGAAGGCCACTGCTGTACCTACCTCTGTGTCGTCAAGTATACTATCCATCCATACCTGTGGTGCATTTCAGTTTTGCACAGTTTGCTGACCACCAGTATATAATATATAGCATTACGGTACAGTAGGCCACTGCTCTACCTACCTCTGTGTTGTCAAGTATACTAGCTTAGTCACACAGCGACCTTGGTGCGCCTCTTTTTTTCTTTGCATCATGTGCTGTTTGGGGACAATTTTTTTGAAGTGCCATCCTGCCTGACACTGCAGTGCCACTCCTAGATGGGCCAGGTGTTTGTGTCGGCCACTTGTGTCGCTTAGCTTAGTCACACAGCGACCTTGGTGCGTCTCTTTTTTTCTTTGCATCATGTGCTGTTTGGGGACTATTTTTTTGAAGTGCCATCCTGTATGACACTGCAGTGCCACTCCTAGATGGGCCAGGTGTTTGTGTCGGCCACTTGTGTCGCTTAGCTTAGTCACACAGCCACCTTGGTGCGCCTCTTTTTTTCTTTGCATCATGTGCTGTTTGGGGACTATTTTTTTGAAGTGCCATCCTGTCTAACACTGCAGTGCCACTCCTAGATGGGCCAGGTGTTTGTGTCGGCCACTTGTGTCGCTTAGCTTAGTCACACAGCGACCTTGGTGCACCTCTTTTTTTCTTTGCATCATGTGCTATTTGGGGACAATTTTTTTGAAGTGCCATCCTGCCTGACACTGCAGTGCCACTCCTAGATGGGCCAGGTGTTTGTGTCGGCCACTTGTGTCGCTTAGCTTAGTCACACAGCGACCTTGGTGCGCCTCTTTTTTTCTTTGCATCATGTGCTGTTTGGGGACTATTTTTTTGAAGTGCCATCCTGTATGACACTGCAGTGCCACTCCTAGATGGGCCAGGTGTTTGTGTCGGCCACTTGTGTCGCTTAGCTTAGTCACACAGCCACCTTGGTGCGCCTCTTTTTTTCTTTGCATCATGTGCTGTTTGGGGACTATTTTTTTGAAGTGCCATCCTATCTAACACTGCAGTGCCACTCCTAGATGGGCCAGGTGTTTGTGTCGGCCACTTGTGTCGCTTATCTTAGTCACACAGCGACCTTGGTGCGTCTCTTTTTTTCTTTGCATCATGTGCTATTTGGGGACAATTTTTTTGTAGTGCCATCCTGCCTGACACTGCAGTGCCACTCCTAGATGGGCCAGGTGTTTGTGTCGGCCACTTGTGTCGCTTAGCTTAGTCACACAGCGACCTTGGTGCGCCTCTTTTTTTCTTTGCATCATGTGCTGTTTGGAGACTATTTTTTGAAGTGCCATCCTGTCTGACACTGCAGTGCCACTCCTAGATGGGCCAGGTGTTTGTGTCGGCCACTTGTGTCGCTTATCTTAGTCACACAGCGACCTTGGTGCGCCTCTTTTTTTCTTTGCATCATGTGCTGTTTGGGGACTATTTTTTTGAAGTACCATCCTGCCTGACACTGCATTGCCACTCCTAGATGGGCCAGGTGTTTGTGTCGGCCACTTGTGTCGCTTAGCTTAGCCATCCAGCGACCTTGGTGCAAATTTTAGGACTAAAAATAATATTGTGAGGTGTGAGATGTTCAGAATAGACTGGAAATGAGTGGAAATTATGGTTATTGTGGTTAATAATACTATGGGATCAAATTGCCCCCAAATTCTATGATTTAAGCTGTTTTTTAGGGTTTTTTGAAAAAAACACCCAAATCCAAAACACACCCGAATCCGACAAAAAAATTTCGGTGAGGTTTTGCCAAAACGCGTCCGAATCCAAAACACGGCCGCGGAACCGAATCCAAAACCAAAACACAAAACCCGAAAAATGTCCGGTGCACATCACTACCCTAAACCACACACACACGGCAAAGCCTTTAAAATTAATTTGGATAATTATAACCCTTTTATTTAGAGCTATTATAATAATATGCAGCACAGGCGAGCGTACCCCTACACCACACAGGGCAAACCCTGTAAAAATTATTTGGATAATAATATAAGTAATGTATATAACCCTTTTATTTGGAGAAAATAATATACAGCACAGGACACCACCACTGGACTTATGGCAGCACAAGACACCACCACTGGACTGATGCAGCACAAGACAGCACCACTGGACTGGACTTATACGGCAGTACCCCTGGACTTATACGGCAGTACCCCTTGAGTTGTACAGCAGTGTCAGACAGGATGGCACTTTAAAAAACTAGTCCCCAAACAGCACATGATGCAAAGAAGAAAAAGAGGTGCAAGATGGAAATGTCCTTGTGCCCTCCCACCCACCCTTATGTTGTATAAACAGGACATGCACACTTTAACAAACCAATCATTTCAGCGACAGGGTCTGCCACATGACTGTGGCTGAAATGACTGGTTTGTTTGGGCCCCCACCAAAAAAGCCATCAATCTCTCCTTACACAAACTGGCTCTACAGAGGCAAGATGTCCACCTCATCTTCCGATTCCTCACCCCTTTCAGTGTGTACATCCTCCTCAGAGTATTAATTCGTCCCCACTAGAATCCACCATCACAGGTCCCTGTGTACTTTCTGGAGGCAATTGCCGGTAAAGGTCTTCCCGGAGGAATTTATAATTCATTTTGATGAACATCATCTTCTCCACATTTTGTGGAAGTAACCTTCTACGCCGATCGCTGACAAGGTTACCGGCTGCACTAAACACTCTTTCGGAGTACACACTGGATGGGAGGCAACTTAGGTAAAATAAAGCCAGTTTGTGCAAGGGCCTCCAAATTGCCTCTTTTTCCTGCCAGTATACGTACGGACTGTCTGACATGCCTACTTGGATGCTGTAACTCATATAATCCTTCACCATTCTTTCAATGGTGATAGAATCATATGCAGTGACAGTAGACGACATGTCAGTAATCATTGGCAGGTCCTTCAGTCCGGACCAGAGGTCAGCACTCGCTCCTGACTGCCCTGCATCACCGCCAGCGGGTGTGCTAGGAAATTTTATCCTTTTCCTCGCAGCCCCAGTAGCGGGAGATAATGAAGGAGGAGCTGTTGATGGGTCATGTTCTGCTTGAGTTGACAATTTTCTCACCAGCAGGTCTTTGAACCTCTGCAGACTTGTGTCTGCCGGAAAGAAAGATACAACGTAGGCTTTAAACCTAGGATGGAGCATGGTGGCCAAAATGTAGTGCTCTGATGCTGCTACTGGTGCCGCTGCTGTTGTTGCTTCAGGACGCAATACATCTATCCAGTGGGCTGTCACAGTCATATAGTCCTTAGTCTGCCCTGTTCCATTTGTCCACATGTCCGTGGTTAAGTGGACAGTGGGTACAATTGCATTTTTTAGGACACTGAGGACACTTTTTCTGATTCCTCTGTACATTCTCGGTATCGTATGCTTAGTGAAGTGGAACGAAGATGGGATTTGGTACCAGGGTAACACTACCTCCATCATTTCTCTAAGTCCCACTGAACTAATGGCGGATACCAGACGCACGTCTAACACCAACATAGCTGTCAAGGCCACAGTTATTCGCTTTGCAACAGGATGTCTGCTGTCATATTTCATCTTCCTCACCAAGGACTGTTGGACAGTCAATTGCTTACTGGAAGTAGTACAAGTGGTCTTCCGACTTACCCTCTGGGATGACGATTGACTCCCAGCAGCAACAACAGCAACGACAGCAACAGCAGCAGTAGGCGTACCACTCAAGTATCCTCTGGAGGAATCCCGGTTAAGAGAGGACTCCTCAGTCTTGCCAGTGACATGCCCTGCAGGACTACTGACGTTCCTGACTGAGGAGGAAGTTGACGTTGAGGGAGTTGGTGGTGTAGCTTGCAGGAGCTTGGGTACAAGAGGAAGAAGGGATTTAGGTGTCAGTGGACTGCTTACGCTCTTACCCAAAGTTTCACAACTTGACAAAGACTTATGATGAATGCGCAGCAGGTGACGTATAAGGGAGGATGTTTCTAGGTGATTAACATCCTTACCCTTACTTATTACAGATTGACAGAGACAACACACGGCTTGACACCTGTTGTCCGGATTTGTGGATAAATAATTCCACACCGATGAGGTGCTTTTTTGGTATTTTGCCCAGGCATCACAATGGGCTTATTCATCCCACGGACAACAGGTGTCTCCCCCGGTGCCTGATTTAAACAAACCACATCACCATCAGAATCCTGCTTGTCAACTTCCTCCTCAGCGCAAGCAACACCCATATCCTCATCCTGGTGTACTTCAACAGTGACATCTTCAATTTGAATATCAGAAACTGGACTGTGGGTACTACTTCCAGCACTTGCAGTCAGCATGCAAATGGTGGAAAGAGCCACCTCTTCCCATCCAGTGTTGGGAAGGTCAGGCATCACAACCGCCGACACACTTGGACTCTCATTGGGAATTTGTGATAATATCATCTTAGAACGCACAGTTCTTTGCTGTGCTTTTGCCATCTTAGCTCTTATCATTTGTCTAGCGGGAGGATGAGGGCTTCCATCGTCAGGTGAAACTGAACCACTGTCATGAATATAGGCCAGGACCTTAGCTGTTACTTGTCACTCCGTGTTGTAAATGGAATATTGGAAAGTTTACATTTCTACTCAGTCCATTTCAATTAATTTTTTGGGGTCTTTTTACTGAACTTTGTCTTTTTGGTTTTTACATGCCCTCTACTATCACATTGGGCATTGGCCTTGGCAGACGACGTTGATGGCATTTCATCATCTATGTCATGACTAGTGGCAGCAGCTTCAGCACTAGGAGGAAGTGGTTCTTGATCTTTCCCTATTTAATCCTCCAAATTTTTGTTCTCCATTATTTTTCTGGAGTTATATAACAATATGCGGTACAGGAGAGCGTACCTCTACACCACACAGGGCAAACCCTGTGAAAATTATTTGGATTAAATATTATTAACCCCTTTATTTGGAGTAAATAATATACCGCACAGGACAGCATCACTGAATTTATATGGCAGCACCACTGGACAGGACTTATACGGCAGCACCACTGGACAGGACTTATACGGCAGTACCACTGGAATTATACGGCAGTATCACTGGATTTATACAGTAATATCACTGGAATTATACGGCAGTACCACTGGACTGGATTTATATGGCAGTATCACTGGATTTATACGCCAGTACCACTGGAATTATACGGCAGTATCACTGGAGTTATACGCCAGTACCACTGGATTTATACAGCAGTACCACTGAACTGGATTTATACGGCAGTATCACTGGACTGGATTTATACGCCACTAATACTGGAATTATATGCCAGTATCACTGGAATTATACGGCAGTATCACTGGAATTATACGGCAATACCATTGGAAATATATATGGCAGTATCACCGGACTGGATTTATACGGCAGTACACTGGATTTATACAGCAGTAGCACTGGACATATACGGCAGTATCACTGGATTTATACGGCAGTACCACTGGACATATACGGCAGTATCACTAGACTGGACTTATACGCCAGTACCACTGGATTTATACGGCATGACCACTGGACATATACGGCAGTATCACTGGAATTATATGGCAGTACCACTGGACATATATGGCAGTATCACTGGACTGGATTTATACGCCAGTACCACTGGAATTATACACCAGTATCAGTGGAATTATACAGCAGTATCACTGGAATTATATGGCAGTACCACTGGAATTATACGCCAGTACCACTGGACATATACAGCAGTATCACTGGACTGGATTTTTATGCCAGTACTGCTGGAATTATACGCCAGTACCACTGGAATTATATGGCAGTACCACTGGAATTATATGGCAGTACCACTAGAATTATATGGCAGTACCACTGGACATATGCGGCAGTATCACTGGACATATACGGCAGTATCACTGGACTGGATTTATACGCCAGTACCACTGGATTTATACAGCAGTACCGCTGGACATAAACGGCAGTACCGCTGGACATATACGGCAGTACCGCTGGACATATACGGCAGTATCACTGGACATATACGGCAGTATCACTGGACATATACGGCAGTACCACTGGACATATACAGCAGCACAGGGACACCACCACTGGACTGATGTAGGATAACACAGCACCACTGCAATGGACTAGACTTATACAGCAGCACTGGACATATGGCAGCAGAGGACACCACCACTGTGACTGGACCGATGCAGCACAAGACACTACCACTGTACTTATGCAGGACAACACAGCACCACTTCAATGGCCTGGACTTATACAGCAGCTCTAGACATATGGCAGCAGAGGACACCAGCACTGTGACTGGACTGATGCAGCACAATACATTACCACTGAACTGATGCAGCACATCACAGCACCACTGGACTGGATTTATACAGCAGCACTGGACATATGGCAGCAGAGGACACCACCACTGTGACTGGACTGATGCAGCACAAGACACTACCACTGAACTGATGCAGGACACTGAGGACGGAGACACATCCTCTCTCTACACTCTCCAATGCCGGAGTGAAATTGGCGGCGACGCGCGGCTCCTTATATGTAATCCAAACCCTGCGAGAATCCAACAGTGGGATGATGACGTTTTGCCTCGTTCTGGTTTCTGAGTCAGGTGGGAAAACCCGAGCCTGACTCGAATCCGGGCTCGGATAGTGAAGTTCGGGGGGGGGGAGGGGTTCGGTTCTCAGGGAACCGAACCCGCTCATCTCTAATTTGAAATCAATAAAGCAAGGGTGCAGCCAGATTAACAACAATCTCACATTTCAGATCTGATTAAACTTTGCATGTGTAAATACACTTGAAGAGTAACTCTATCTACCTTTACATAGAATAATATAATCTAGTACCATTTCCTTAAGAATTGCTATGTTCAGTGGCATTTCATATGCTTTACCACTACCTTGTCATCGTAAATCTGATGTTATAAGACTATAACTTATTTGCCCCAGTAGCTAACACCATCTTCACATTTCGGTGATCCATAAATTCTCATTGCCGCAATAAGTATCTTTAAGACATTATAATTAACGGGTCTAAATACTGATAGTTAATAAATAGGTCCCTTAGAGAGGAGTCAGACGCACCTATGAAAATGTATGCATCTCCTGGTTTTGACCGTGCATCTGAATTGCAGAATATAGACTGTACATTGCTGCATAGTGTGTCTGAAGTTGCATAAATGAGTATGCGTGGTGCATTTTGTTTTAACAGAGACCAGCGTGGTGTAGGTGTTTCTGGATGGCAGGTATCAAGATGGACAGAGCAGCTATATTTGATGGGAGCGTTGTGGGTGTGTGTACTGTACAGCTCCATGCCATTCTGTACATAAGCAAGAATACACCAAAACATAAGCCCATCTATTCCTACCTTTTGGCAAAAGTCATCGACTTCTCTATTAGCTCCACTCTTTTGTGCGTGAACCCCGTGTTTTGGTTTTGGCAAAACCCCCCTCGAGTGTTTGGTTTAGATTTATAGATTTAAGTTGGTTTAAAATCGATAACAATTTGATAATCATTAATAAAAATTGATAAAAACAGCTAAAAATTATTTTTTTTGCAATTTAAAACCCAAAATTGGGATTTGAAATCCAAATTTGAACCGCAGAAGGATTCAGGTGGATATAGATTTCTGGGAAACCGAACCGCACATCTCTACTCCTTGGGACCACAAATCGTGACTGTTTCATTGCAAAGGAGGTAGCTAGGAGGTATCCATTTTACATACCTCCAAGTCCCAACCATACCAATATGAGGGCTCTTTATCCCGTTATCATGATCAGAACTGCAATGTCCAGATTACTTGGGAGTTGAGGAGGTACATTATGTTAATCTCCACTACTGCCTGCCTAGCATACTAGCACAGTAGCACTGAATAGGTGGAGTGCGCATCTAACACTGGTGCACACGACAGTTAAAAGATTATAGGAGGGGACTAGCAATAGAGAAGGGCCAGCCCAGAGGGTCCACACCCCTTCAGTGAGGCAGACATGCCACCTTCATGATGTGGCCATGCCCGTTATCCCAAGATGCAAATCTCCAAAATTGGGAGGACAAGTAAGGCTTGCTGGGTGAGGGGCTTATGCATTGTTCCACTGTATGCATAATAAGCTACATATAATTTAAACCTTTCATGCATAGAGGTCACTACAGTGGACACCTCTCTATACAATCCATCTCTTGACATCACTAGTGCATTATGGGGTATATGCAATTCCGGATGAATTGCGCCTTTTTTTCGACCGTTTTAGGATTCGACTATACTCGACAGCCGAAACCCTCCACCCGGGACCATGAATTCGACATATTCAATACAAAATTAATTCGACACTCCCCTTGTTGAATAACGGACCAATTGTCGAGTAGTGGGCGTCCTGGATTCGACTTCCCGCCGTTTGGAGCCCTTTATAGGACTTGTTTGCTGCCTGCTCAGCAGCCATTTTGTGAACCTGCAGAGAGGTGTGTGGAGGTGCAGAGCTAGCAAATTGGTTGTTGTTTGCTGTGGTATCGTTTGGATACCCAGCAGGCTTTAATCCAGGACGGACAGGATACCTGTTACCCCGGAGGAGAGTCGTTTTTGGAGCGATTTCTACATTTGTAGGTAAGTACCACATGTGGCCTGGCGTTGCATGTATGTGTTTGTGTAGTGGGTGGGTGCCATGAGGTGTACATGTGGCGTTGCTTTGGGGTGTTTGGGGTATGTATATGTGTGCAGGTATGTGTATATAGCTCCTGCTTGTATTGCTGCATGTTTTTTTTGGAGTTTTGTGTTTGTGGGTAGTTTTTCACGTTTTTTTTTTTTCATAAAATGTTTTTTGGATCATGCTTTTGCATTAGTGTACCTCCAGCATGTGCAGGAATGCTTTTTGGCTTGTTTGGGGTGATTTTAGAGTAGGGGTTGGCAACATGCGGCCCGCGGGCCGGATGCGGCCCGCGGACCGATTCTGCCTGGCCCGCTGTGCCCCATCAGAGTGCAATGACAAGCAGCCCGACAGGCTGAGCCGCTTGTCATTGCGCTACCCTGCTAGCAGACGCGGCGCCGCTAAGGAAATCCCGGTCACGTCACAGGGTCAGCTGACCGGGATTTCCTCTGTTGTTATGCGCTGGGGTCAGCTGTCCGGAACTCTGGTAGGCTGACAGCCAGTCCCTGTGTGACGGAGCTCTAGTCACTCACGACCCTGCATCCTGACCTCTCCGAGTGCTCCCCTTCAGTGTGAGGAGCATGAGTGGCCAAGGAGGAGCGGGACTCAGGCAGGCTGGCAGCTTGTTTCGGAGACTACACAAGGAGCCTGATTAGCAGCGGCTGTGTGTTGCTGGTAAGTGTGTGCACTGCAGGCGCGCTCTGTCCTCTAAGAGTTTGTTTGGGGCAGGCTGCGGGCACATATGGATGTATCTGCAGCCGGCAGCTGCTACTGTGGGGTGGGATGGGCAAGAGGGGGTTTGTGGATGGCTGCTGTGTGTGTGGAGGGGGGTGTCGGATGCCAGCTGCTGTATGTGGAGGGGGTGTCGGATGCTGGCTGCTGTGTGTGGAGTGGGGGAGGGGGTGTCGGATGCTGGCTGTTGTATGTGGAGTGGGAGAGGGGGCTGTCAAATGCAGTGGGTGTGGGGTCTCTCTGGCTGCAGCTATACTGACAGGGGGTATCTCTTTGGCCACTGTTATGTACTGAAGGGATGATGGATTGGGGTGCTGGATGCTGCCTGTTGTGTGCTGTGGGGGAGAGGAAGGGGGGTGTATTGTGATTGTGACTCCAGCCACTGCTCTGTACTGGATGGGGAGGTAATGTTGGCCACTGCTGTGAGTTTGGAAGACGGGGGTTGTGTAGGACGGCTGCTGTGTGTGATGGTGGGGTGTGCTTACCGCTAAGGTTGGGGGTCAAGGGTAAGGGGGGTATGACAAGGGGGGCCCCCAGATATATCAGTTTGCCGGGCCCCAATATTTCTTTTGCCAGCCCTGGCAGCGGCCAGTGACTGAGGAGAAGAGCGCACGGGGGAGAAGGAGGGGGAGGAGGGAGCCGCAGCAGCGCTGTGTAATTGGTAGAGGTGCTGCTGTCCCTCTGCTTCACCATAGGCTGCCCTCCGCCGCTGTGAATGCTGGGAAGCGTATCCCAGCATTCACAGCGGCGGAGAACAGCCTATGGTGAAGCAGAGGGACAGCAGCAGCACCTCCACCAATTACACAGTGCTGCTGCGACTCCCTCCTCCACCTCCCTCCTCCTCCTTGCCCGGGATCTCTGCAGAAGCTGCACAGAGGAGCCTGAGCCAGCGGAGAGAGTAAGTATAATTCTTTCTTTCTTTCTTTCTTTCTTTCTTTCTTTCTTTCTTTCTTTCTTTCTTTCTTGTCTGACGTAATGTGTAAAAACAGGGGCGCTGTCTGCTGTAATGTGTAAAAATGGCACGCTGTCTGCTGTAATGTGTAAAAAGGGCACGCTGTCTGCCGTAATGTGTAAAAAAGGGGACGCTGTCTGCCATAATGTGTAAAAAGGGGGACGCTGTCTGCCGTAATGTGTAAAAAAGGGACGCTGTCTGCCGTAATGTGTAAAAAAGGGGATGCTGTCTGCCGTAATGTTAAAAAAGGGGGACGCTGTCTGCCGTTATGTGTAAAAAGGGGGACGCTGTCTGCCGTAATGTGTAAAAAAGGGGACTCTTTTTGAGTATTTTGTGTGTGGCCCTCGAATATTCGCTGGAAGTGTTAAGCGGCCCCCCAGCTGAAATAATTGCCCACCCCTGTTTTAGAGCGTGTCGGTATCAACCATGTGGTCGACATGTGATGTCGTTTGTTTCCAAAACATGTTTTTTTGCTCCTATTTTAGCACTGGTGCATCGCTGCACATGCTGGAGGTACTTTTTGGCTTGTTTGGTGTGACTTTGAGCGTGTTGGCATCAACCATGTGGTCGACATGTGATGTCGTTTGTTTCCAAAACATCTTTTTTTGCTCCTATTTTAGCACTGGTTGACCTCCAGTATGTGCAGGAATGCTTTTTGGCTTGTTTGGGGTGATTTTAGAGCGTGTCGGTATCAACCATGTGGTCAACATGTGATGTCGTTTGTTTCCAAAACATGCTTTTTTGCTCCTATTTTAGCACTGGTGCATCCCTGCACTGGTTGACCTCCAGCATGTGCAGGGATGCTTGTACGGGGGTTTTGGCTTGTTTGGCTGAGTTTTTTTTTCAATTTTTCACATTTTTTTTTTAATGTGTGTTTGGTCCTGCTTGAGAACTGGGGTCCCAGCAGCATCACGTGTGGTTGCATGTAATTATGTAATGTGTTAAATTTGTAAAAATAATTGTTATTTTTACAACAGAGATGTCCAGGGACAAGCGGCCCCGATCCCCCCTTCCCTCCACCCCTCAGAAGAATTTTCCCTGCACAGCAATGAGGAGTGGGAGCCGACCCAGGAGGAGGATACGACCGAACAGGCATCCAGTGACCAGCCACGGTCGTCAAGGGACCAAAGGAAGAAGCAAAAGAAAAAGAAAAGGCCTAGAAAGGTAAATACTGACAACACCTGCAGACAGGGTTCACTACGATATGCCGGCGGTCGGGCTCCCGGCGACCAGCATACCGGCGCCGGGAGCCCGACCGCCGGCTTACTGACAGTGTGGCGAGCGCAAATGAGCCCCTTGCGGGCTCACTCCGCTCGCCACGCTATGGGCACGGTGGCGCGCCACGTTATTTTATTCTCCCTCCAGGGGGGTCGTGGACCCCCACGAGGGAGAATAAGTGTCAGTATGCCGGCTGTCGGGATCCCGGCGCCGGTATACTGTGCGCCGGGATCCCGTCAGTCGGCATACTGAAGACCACCCTGCAGACACAATAGCATCCAACTTGACACACCCTAGTTTGCGCACTGCCATGCACACCTACAGGTATCTGTGCGCACTGCCAGGGATACTGACACACTCACAGGTACATACCGATCATATTAGTTGCATGTTTTTTTTATCCCTAAAGGCAAGAAGCCAGCCAGAGGATCAGTCGGAGGAGGAAGCCTCTGGTGAAGATGCAGGACAGAAGAAGCCGCGTGGAACCAGATACACTGAGGCGGAAAACTGTGCCCTAGTGGATGGCGTCAACAGGTCCTACGACGTTCTGTATGGACCAAAGGCACAGACCACAGCAGCTAAGACCAAGCGAAACATCTGGGATGCCATCGCGACACAAGTCACTGCAGTATCTGGAAACCGCCGGAGCACCAGAAACTGCATGAAGCGGTACAGTGATTGCCGCAGACAGACCAAGAAGAAGATGGGGATTCAGCGCCGACATGAGACAGCTACGGGAGGTGGTCCGGCTCTCAATCTGAAGTGGCTACCCTGTGAGAACGTTATTAAAAGGCGCATGAACCCTGTCATGGTCCAAGGAGTTTGCGGAGGTGTGGACTCCAGCCGTCCTGCTGGCTTTCCCGAGGAGGAAGAACCGCCCAGAAGACTGAAGACGGCGGGAGATAAGCAGTCCAAAAGGAGGCCTGATGGTAAGAATACATTCAGATGAGCTGTACTAAATCTTTTTTTTTTTTTATTTGCTAATGTGTTTGTTCTTTTTCCCCAGACACGCCTGCCCAGAGGACATCACCTGTGCACAGGACATCGGCAGCGCGCGGACCATCACCTGCGCAGCAGGCATCGGCAGCAGCACGCGGACCATCACCTGCGCAGCAAGCATCAGCAGCGCGCAGATCATCACCTGCGCGCCACACATCGTCAGCGCGCAGAAAGACACCTGCGCGCCAGACATCAGCGCGCGGAACGTCACCTGCGCACCAGACACCGTCGGTGACCACACCACCAGCTGGGCGCCAAACTACATCTCCTGCGCTCAGGCAATCACCAGCTCGTCATCTCTCCAGGAGCTCTGGGACTGTGACCGAAGAGCCTCAACAAGACACTACCCTTGTGGATCCATCACCCGAACTGTTTGAGTCAACAGGGTTAACGGACGAGAATTTTCTTGGGTTTGAAGACAGCCGTGAAGACGTATCCAGCCATACCCTTGAAAAGTCTCCAGAATTGAGGACAAGTGAAGCTCCTGGAGCAGCGGCACCACAGGATGGAGAAGGTTTATTATTATTATTTTTTTGTGGGGGGGGGGCACCATTTTTGTATAGTTTATTAACTTTATTTTTTCTTCTTCTTTTGCAAACAGAGGTGCCACAAACCAGCAGCGGATTAGCGTCGGGGATTGGTCCCTACTACAGGCCGGATCTTGGACTGGATGAGTCGGACAATGAGGTGGAGGGGCAGCAGTCCGCTGTTTCTACATCCCTGTGTGAGTAATTATCAAATTGTGAACCTTCAAACAAATGTATGAATGTGTATACTAATTTCTAATTTTCTTTTCAGCTTCACAAATGCAATTGGTGGCAGACGTACAGCAAGGGTAGGATCCCTCAAATATTCTGATAAAGCTAAATATTTATCTTATATAAAACCCTTTATGAGGTCTAAGAACACTGTACGCTATTTACGTATGGAGTACCGTAAGGGTACGCTTGTTGCGTAACGATCGCTTAGCCGTGGTCGAGACGCTCAAGCGTCACGTTCGCTCACGGCCGAGAGATCACAGGCAGGCACGCTATTGGCTGCCGGCTAACGTAATGATTCGCTATAGCGTAGCGGACGCTCGGGACCACGAGGAGATCACCAGCGGCGCTGACGCTCACAATGTTAAACCTTTAAATCTAAACCAAAAACAATGTAATATGCTGTAAAACCTTAGTGTAGAGATAGGGTGTAGATGCAACACAGTGTAACCTTATTAACTTAAAAGCTGTTTGAGCGTCACCGACGCTCTGTGAATACTTAACACTATAAGAAATACACAGATACCGTGCTTAGGGTCCAACGCCTAATATATATATTATGAATGTTATACTTGCAAAAGAATTAATACAATACAAGTCATACACTACAATATAACATAGACTACCTAACCAGATAACTACACAGGAAATACAATACAATACTATTACGTTTAAGAGAGTACGAGAGAAAGAGAAGAAGAGAGAGAGAGAGAGAGAGAGAGAGATATGGCCCATAACATCAAGAAAGACAATATGATTGCGGAGAAAACTTACGCACAAAGGAAACGATCGCATGCGCCTCTGGACATCCAGCTCCCGATTTTCAGCAATGATAACCGTTGAAGAGTGAGAGCTGGATGTGATCGGCTTGTCTATTTATGCCCCACACACAATACAATTCAATGGTTCCTACAATCTCATTGTTCATTGGACACAGGAATTCCTCCTCGCATTATACCAAAAGGTCATAGGTTGATTCATACAGGTGGGCTGTGACTATTTCCAACAGCTCAGGTGGGAGGGAAACTGGGTTTCCCGCCGCATGGATAAGTAAGTGCAAATACAGTAAATGTTCATAAACTTCTTATGTCCATAACTATTCGCACGAGCGATTAATCCGCTTCAAACCAACACCGGAATATTGCTAATTAAATACTCTTCCGATGGGTACTAAACACCACTGTATTACTCCTGTCTGACCCTTCGTATCAAACAAAGGGGGATTTCTCTGTTCATGAACATTCTATATTAACCAAACTTTCAGAATCTATCAAAGGGACCATGATCTACAAAATACATTATATAGTGGAAATATGTAACGAAAGAGTCGCACGCTACGAACACATGAACTCTACCGTAAATGCACATACCGCGCGCCCGCGGGTGCCCGCAACAGCGAGTATGCGCCCGCACGGGAGAGCGCACGCATGTGCAGCGCAGACCTGTGTGAGGTGCAAATATGGCAGTGTGCATAGAGATATTTTTCTGACTTTGACAGTCCACCCTTTGGCAGTCAACAATAACTGCCACTTCCTAAAACATTTCAAAAAGAGAAAAATATATGTCAGGGGTTAATACATTTACATGGTTGGGTAGGGGAGGACAGGAGAAGGTAGGAAAAGGGTATGACCTAGTGTGATAGCAGAAGCATGTGTGTATGAATCCGTGCTTGGGGGTCATGTATCATCGTGCCGTACGTGTTTTAAATCAAGCTTCGAGGTATTGCGAAGTATACATTTGAATTCCTTCTTATCCCGTGGTACGGGTCTGTGGATGGGCTGTCAAACTTTACCGAGCTCTTTTCGGATTTTGAACAAAATGGGGAGCACATTTTAGTTGATGATACATGAATGGGGGAATATGTGATTGCTGATATCTGTGCCTGTATTCCCTATACTATGTGTGTAATTACCTGAAGGTTGTAGAGATGAAGAAAAGACATAATTACGGTAAATGCAGTGGTATTCTATGTCAGGTAAATGAACATTTGTCGGTTGAAGTCTTGTTCGGTGTCTGTTGAATGCAGTCTTCTTTGTGCTTTTGCCCATAAGGTGCGAGCAAAAGCTTTGTCAATGTCCATAGATTTACAAAAGTGTTGGGCTAGCGTAATTTTAAAATTTCTAGGGAAACTGGGGATCTATGGCAAAGTTCATCAAAAATCTGCGTATCATGTTGTCAAAACTTCTTCTTTAATCCATCTGTTGTCTGTATATCGGCTCATCAAATTCCTCGTCCAAGTGGGTCTTTTTACCTTGGAGAAAACGGAAAAACAGGTGAAAGAAACGGACCGTAGAAATCGCATTTTCATCACATCATTGTTTCTACATTTGGGTCATAAATCAAATCCATTGGAATTACAGTTTCCTCACTCCTTAAACTCATCACCCTGGTACTTCGTTTGCACTTCGTTAAAGCCTGACCGCATCTAAATATCAAGCCAATCGTTATGATAACACCTAAGATACATAGGAGAAACTTCCCAACATCCATTATGACTCCTTGAGCCCATTCTCCTAAACCGGAGAACCAATTTTGCGGGTTCAACCATGACACCCAACCAGTCAGCTCATTACTCACAGCAGCAAGGGTGAGATTGTGTCTCCTGCGAAATTCCCACTTCAGTTGGAGAATATCGTCCATCTTTTGGTCTATGACCTCGACCGGGTCCTCGGTACTATTTGTAATATATGTGCAACATTTCACGCCGTACTGCGTTGCCAGTGTGACACAATATCCACCTGTTACTGCCGTGAGATAATTGAGAATCATTCTATGCTGAACCAGTTCTGTTTTATAAGCTTGAAGTTCTCTTCCAGTATACCTAAACGTGTCATCATACATTTCTGTGATATTGTCTAACAAATTTGCGAGCGCAGATATGTATTTATAATTCAACACTCCTCTGGCGGTGCGAGTGAAATCTAACGCGATTAGAACCTGAATCCCGGTGGATTCATGGATCATGTCAGAGGCCGGATGCTCTGTTCTTTCTATCAGGTGCCGTTTAACTACGTGCTCGTAATGGGTGTGAGTATAAGGAGCTTGGGCAACACGGTGTATATCCTTCATTTTGGCATGTGATACAGTCATTACTTCAGGCAGTACTTTTCCAATATAACACAATCCTTCAGAGTTTGGGGCAAGCCACTTATACGCCTTCCTCCCGCATATGAAATATGCATCATCGGGGAGAACATATGGGACGGAGTAGGACATAACCATATTACACATCTTCCATGTGAAATCTCCTAACCCTAATTCTCCCATCTGTCTAGTACACGTATCAGTTTGTACGATATGTGCACAGTATCCTGGTGATACCTCTCCAACTCTCGTAATCCTATTTCCTAGGGTATACCTATATCGGAAAGATTTTCCTCTACTTGCTATGTGGCGTACAAGCTCTGTATCTGTCGGCATTCTATCTGCTCTATATGAAAAGGTCATGGTTTGGTTACTCCATGACACTTCCCAATTTCCCGGCTTTCGGGGATTGGAAATGTTAAAACATATGAGGGATCTATCCACATGATATTGGTGGAGCTTCAAACTAGGAGGACTGGAGATATTAAACCTCCTGTCCACCGGCCTCCCACCACTTAGCTCAAGTACCTCCCCTATCGTTAAAGGAAATGGTACTAGTCCTGATTTGCTATGACCTTGAGGTACTTGAGAGCATACCCAACAATCTGTTTGATTTAACACACTACCCACTAAGGAGTGATAGTCACTCAAGGGATGCCGGTCCATGTGGATATTAAAACTGGATTGGCATTTCTTAATGCACCCATCCTCAACTACGTTGTCACAGAGCCTACAGATACAGTTTTCTTCAGCTAACAATCCTTCACAATTCCTTCTATGGTCAATGCTATCGGATCGTTTTCTGATACTCGCCTTTGCTTGTTGATTATGTTGTTCTTGGGAAACTACGCCTCCATCTCTGTCATCAGAACCCATTCCAGAACCTCTCTCGACCTCCATGGTACTCTCGCCGGAACAGACTGCTCTGGTCAACATTATGGTCAACAGGAAAATCCGGATCACAGTCTCTTGGGGCAAGTCCATCTTATAGGAGGAAACGAAGAAGAATGAGAAGGGGGAAAAATAATTTGAGGGAGGGGGGATGGGAAGTGGAGAAAAACAATAAAAGGGAACAGGGAATCGACAACTGCTTTTGATCTTGTGATTCTCAATGCTCAGGTGCCGCCTCAGTCCTCCTGGAACAGACACTCCAGTGATACAACTTCCTCTACCGTCTGTTCCTTATCACGGGACCTCTCTGGATCAGCAACCTTCTTACAATGGGACGAATGAACCCAAGTCTCTCTCTCGGCAACTTTCAATGCTGTAGTGCTAGTCAATAAGACTTGGTACGGTCCTTCCCATCTGTCAATAAGGCAACCTGAGCGTAGAAAATTCCGTATCATTACATAATCCCCAGGTTCAATGTCATGACAATTACTATCTGGTAAATCAGGAATCACTAACTTCAAATTATCATTTTGATTCCTTAGCTGTTTACTAATATTAACCAGGTACTTTACAGTCACTTCATTGTTACACTTCAAATCATCCTGAGGGTTAATCATAACATGCGGTTGTCGACCAAACAAGATTTCAAAAGGGGACAGATTAAGAGGGGACCTGGGAGTGGTTCTGATGCTGTACAGTACAATGGGTAGAGCTTCTGGCCATGTCAATCCTGTCTCTGCCATAACTTTGCTCAGTTTATTTTTAATAGTGCTGTTCACTCTTTCTACCTTCGCACTCGCCTGTGGACGGTATGGAGTGTGCAGCTTGCTATCAATTCCCATCAACTTACACATTCCTTGAAAGACATCACCTGTAAAATGGGTACCCCTATCACTTTCAATTATTCTAGGGATACCATATCTACATACAAATTCCTGCACAATTTTCTTAGCAGTAAACATAGCGGTATTTGTGGCCGCAGGAAATGCTTCGACCAAATTTGAGAAAACATCTATACAAACAAGTACATATTTCAAATTTCGACAAGGGGGTAATTGAATGAAGTCAATCTGTATTACCTGGAAAGGGCCGCCTGCAGGTGGGATATGAGATGGTTCTGTTGGTATTGCTTTTCCGATGTTCTTTCTCAAACAGGTAAGGCATGACATTGCTCTCTTACTTGCATGAGGTGAAAATCCTGGGGCGCACCAATATGCTCTTACCAACTTGCACATTCCCTCCTTGCCCAGATGAGTCAGCCCGTGAGCTGCCTCAGCTAAACATGGGAGATATGCTCTGGGGGCCACCGGTTTACCTTGTCCATCCGTCCAGAGTCCTGAGGACTCCTGGCCATATCCCTTTGCCTTCCAGACTGCCTTTTCCTGTGTGGAACACAAATTTTGCATTTCACACAACTTCTGTGTGTTGATGGTATTAAATACCATCAGTTGCGTGGTGTCTGTCTGTCTGGGGGTACCAGCTGCTAACTTAGCTGCTTCGTCTGCTCGGCTGTTACCAAGTGATACTGGGTCTTGGCTATATGTGTGTGCTTTACACTTGATAACAGCCACTCTGTCGGGTTCCTGTATCGCTGTTAGAAGCCTTTTGATGTGGGCTGCATGCGCTACCGGTGTACCAGCTGCCGTCATGAAATTTCTGAGGCGCCATAGGGCTCCGAAATCATGGACTACCCCGAATGCGTATCTAGAGTCGGTGTAGATATTGGCTGATTTGCCCTTAGCCAATTCACATGCTCTGGTTAGGGCGACCAATTCAGCAACCTGGGCTGAGTGAGGTGGGCCTAGCGGTTCCGCTTCTATGGTGCCTTGGTCATCTACGACTGCGTATCCAGTACACAAGTCTCCCGAGTCTGGCTGTCTGTGACAACTACCATCCATGTAGAAAGTTAGATCTACATCTTCCAGTGGATTGTCACTGATGTCAGGCCTTGCGGTAAAATTTTGGGTCAAATATTCCATACAATCATGTGTGTCTTCCTTTGTGTTAAATTCTCCTTCCCCACCACTCTCATCCTCCACCCTTTGTGCCTGTCCAGGCACACCCGGGAGATATGATGCAGGATTTAATGCACTGCATCTCCTTATGGTGATGTTTACGGGGGCCATTAGTGCCAATTCCCATCTTGTAAACCGCGCTGATGAGACGTGCCTGGTTTGGGCAGAATTTAGCAAGGCTGACACTGCATGTGGTGTATGAATTGTGAGGTTGTGACCTAGCACTACATCTTCGCTTTTCGTTACTAGCAATGCTATCGCAGCAACGCTTCGCAAGCATGTGGGGAGGGATCGCGCTACCGTGTCTAGCTGAGCGCTGTAGTATGCTACCGGCCTGCTGGCATCACCGTGCTTTTGGGTTAAGACGCCTGCCGCGCAACCAGCACTTTCTGTTCCGTACAGCTCAAAGGGTTTCCCATAGTCTGGCATACCTAATGCTGGTGCTTGCGTTAGGCACTGTTTAAGTCTCTCAAATGCCATCTCGGACTCGTCTGTATGCGAAATCCGCTCAGGTTTGTTTGAGGAGACCATCTCCTGCAAAGGTAACGCTAGAATGGAAAACCCTGGGATCCAGTTACGGCAATACCCACACATTCCTAAAAATGTTCTGATCTGTTGCTGGGTTTGTGGCAGAGTCATGTCTCTAATTGCTTGAATTCTATCAGCGGTCAGGTGTCTCAGTCCTTGTGTTAGACAGTGTCCCAAATACTTTACCTTAGTTTGGCATAATTGCAACTTGTCTTTGGAAACCTTGTGTCCTGTGTCTGAAAGATGAAACAGGAGCTGTTTCGTATCCTTCAGGGATGCTTCCAATGAATCAGAACACAGTAGTAGATCATCCACGTACTGTATTAATACTGATCCACTCTTTGGTTGGAAAGACTGTAAACAATCATGCAAAGCCTGGGAAAAGATACTTGGACTGTCTATGAAACCTTGTGGTAATCGAGTCCATGTGTATTGGACTCCTCTGTATGTGAATGCAAACAAATATTGGATGTCAGGGTGCAGAGGTACCGAAAAGAAAGCGGAGCAGAGGTCAATAACAGTGAAAAATTTCGCAGTGGGAGGGATTTGCATAAGGATGACAGCTGGATTTGGCACTACGGGGAACTGACTCTCAACTATTTTGTTAATCCCCCTTAGATCCTGCACTAGCCGGTAACCCCTCCCCCCACTCTTTTTCACAGGGAAGATGGGACTATTGGCAGTGCTGGACGTTCTTACCAGAATGCCCTGTTGTAGCAAGCGCTCTATTACGGGATACACTCCTAACTCCACCTCTGGCTTCAGAGGGTACTGTGGCATTTTTGGAGCTATCCTACCATCTTTTACTTGTACAACTACCGGAGCTACGTTTGCCATTAATCCAGTGTCCTGTCCATCTTTAGTCCAAAGTGACTCTGGTATCTGGGATGTCATTTCTTCTACTTGGGATGGAGTCCTATTTGTCATAATGGTATGTGACATTAATTTTGATGGGGAGTCTAACATGTCTTGCACTTCCTGAGCGTGATTCTCAGGTATGTCCAAGAATACACCTTCAGGAGTACAATAAATGACGCACCCCATTTTGCACAATAAGTCTCTTCCCAGGAGATTAGTCGGTGCCGATGCAGCTAGCAAAAAGGAATGCTTGGTATGTAACGGCCCTACTGTAATCTCGGCTGGTTTGCTAACAGGGTAGTGCTGGACTACTCCCGTTACCCCTATGGCTGGAATTGTCTTACCAGTGGTTCTCATGCCCACTGTCGAATTTATCACTGATTTGGCCGCCCCTGTATCTACAAGAAAGTTTAATGATTTACCAGCTACATTGATTGCAATTTCTGGTTCACTTCCAAGATTTGCAATCAATTTTACTGGCTGCAGATTACAGGTATGGCCACACCCCTATTGGGTATGGTGACCTCCCTGAATCCCGCTGGCAGCAACTGCTTGTGAAGGGGTTAAATGGGAACTACCAGTGGCTTGCCAGTCTCTGTTCGGGGGGTATCTTTTTGTTTCCCCTGTATGTGGCTCATAACTCCGTCTTTGCGGACCATGCTCCCAATGTCGTGTGTCGTGTCGTTGTCTAGGGGGTTGATATGAGTTTTGTGAATTTTTCACTCTACAGTCTCGTGCCATGTGTCCCTGTCTATGACAAGAAAAACAAGTTACCACATTTGACTTACCCACAGGGTTTGGTGATTTATACAAAGGCTGCCTTGTGGTCAGGGCCTGTATACTTACGGCCATTAACTTATCACCTTGTGACTCCCTGTGTCGGGTGATATTCCGGTCGTGATCAATAGCAGCCTCTCTCAAAGTAGCCACCGACAGACCTCGCCAACATGGTTGCGTGGTCTGTACTCTTGTCTTTAATGTCTCTTTTAACCCATCCATTAGTACAGATACTGCTACTTCTCGATGGTTTATGTTTGTTTTAATGTCCTCTATACCTGTGTACTTTGCCATTTCTAGTAATGCCCTGTGAAAATATTCTGCAGCAGTTTCTGACTCTTTCTGTCTAATGGAGAAAATCTTGTTCCACTTAACTACCGCTGGGAAATACTCTTTTAACTGTAAACTTATTCTTTTTACGTTATCTTTGTTGTACACATCTGTAAGAGGTACATCCTGATCTAATCCACAGTCAGCCAAAAATTGAGCTGCGTCGACATTTGAGGGTAAACATGCCCTCAGCAATACCTGCCAGTCTTTGTTATTGGGCTCTAAAGTGTTCCCTAGGTCTCTGATGTATTTCTGGCTGGCAACTAAGTCTTTCCTAGGGTCAGGGAACTCAGACACTATGGTTCTTAGTTCCATTCGGGAAAATGGGCTGTACATGGCAATGTTCCTAACAGGTGTGATTCCTGTTGTGTCAGTTTTCCCATTTGGCACTGCTATTACCCTAACAGGATTAAGTTTACTAACATCACTCTGTGTAGGTTCTACAGCCTGTGGTTTCAGCGTAGTGTATGGTGCCGTACTTACCTGTAGATACGACCTCACCTATCCCTCCGCTAGGGGCTTTTGTTACTAATCTCGTGGGTGGAGCCGTGCCTACTGTTGTCTCTGCTATGGTGGCTGCTAGAGAGAGCGCCGATATTGTTGCCGATTCGTCTTCTTGATCACACTCCTGGGGAAAGTTCAAAACAGGGTACAACTTGCACGGGTTAATACTTGCATTAGTTAACTTATTAACATTTACACAGTTGCTAAGTGTTTGTTTGTTACACCCTAATGCGTCATTCTCCGCAACCAATTTCTCTCCTGATATGTATGGTGGCGGCGGGGCTGTCGCTATCAATTTCTTGATAGGATTAGATCCTGCCGCCAGAGCCAATCCTCTCTGTATTTCACCCTCCTGTTGCCATAACTGTAAATAATCATAATGTTGGATTCGTCTCTTTGTTGATTTAATGAGACATATCCTCCTCCTTAAATTTTGCAACACTTCTGATCTAAAGCTACCTACTCTTGGGAATTTCTCCCCGTCATGCACTGTCATTCTCTCCCATTCATCACATAAAACCTCTGTATGTGAGCCATATTTTTCACACATTACGTACCTTGCCGACCCGACTGGTCGGTTTACTGAATCAACCCGAACCGAGGTTGATCGCCCCCTTCCTGAACAATTGGCCCCCATAACTTGCAGGCGTTGCTTTCACCACCTCTGACCTTATTTCAGGGTCTTCAGCGAACCCTTACAAAAACCAAAATGTTCACGATAGGCTGACGGTGGCGGTTTACCGAGTACCCCACTCACTCGCCCACGCCGACCAATACGACCCACACACTGCCTTAGTGCTGGTGTACTCGACCCAGGGCCCCTATGAACCTCTATTTACTGGAACATGCGAGGGATATCCGCAGAACACTTACTCTTTCCAGTAACTATTGGTTGTTGGACAATTCCTGAGTGACCAGCGAACTTCCCTTCAGAAAATAAAAAATTACACAAATCACATCAGAGTGTACAAATAGTTTTACGACCGGGTTTGTACACAAATGGTACTGGTCAGATTAACTAATGTACACAATTACGTGCGGTACAATCGTTCAGCACATAAGCAACTAATCTTATGTACTGAGCGACCAGTGGAATCGAAAATTTCGGCTGCGAATTCCTTCAGCCAGAGCTTTATTGGCCTATATGGGTTTTGCACCAACCCCCTTGGTTGTGCCCTTTTCTCTTTTATGGCAGACTTCTTAGTCTGCTGTACCTGGACCTCCCGGTCTGTAGTATGACCTCCTGGTCTACTATTCTCTACTGCTCAAATTTTATGTTTAACCAGAGATGCCTCCCTAGCCACCATGCACGTCACTTACATGTATGTACCTCTGCGAGAACTCGACTTCTTGTGGTTCAACCTGTAAAATTGTATAAACTTATATATACAAAACACTCACTCACCACACGTACACTTTTGCTTCTATTTCTATTTCTGCGCAGAAATTTTCTTTAGACCAGATGTGTTGTGAATTTGGAGAAGGATCTGTTAATCTAAATTTCGGAAACTAAAAATAGATTTTGCGCTATTTATCGCCTGATGCGCTACTTATCGCCTGTTGCGCTACTTAAAAATCAACTGTCGTGTGACTTGAGTTACGTGGGCGTACCCAGACGCTCCGTTGCGTAATTTACGCTGCGTGCGTCGGCCTTGGCGTACGCGAGTCTCAGCCCTTTTTTAGAGACACGTGTACACAAAACCAATGTCCACCGCAACACAACTAACACTTTTATCAATGTAGATGATCCTCGATCGTCTACCGTGCAACACACCAATCTCTCCTTTTACCTTAGGTAGAGTTGCATGTGGGTTTTACACTTTAACTATGAAATAGCGACAAATCTCTCTTAGCACGTTTTATCAATTATAAAAATGGCAAACAGGAGAGTGATATATGAAAATACACGAATGAAAAGGAAATGCAGATATGTGCGTGTGTACGCAAGACAGAAATAAACAGTTTTAAAAGACACTAGCGTGTTGTTCTTACCTCCGGTTCCGGATTCCTTCAGCACCCTTTACTAAGCGAAGCAGACGCTTATCCAAACAGCACTACGAGGAATATGACCTCCCGCCCTTTGCTGCTGGATAATGTCTGCTGAAATTACCTAGCAGAGATATGTGAAGGACAGGACGAGCCGCCAATTGATAAAGCTAAATATTTATCTTATATAAAACCCTTTATGAGGTCTAAGAACACTGTACGCTATTTACGTATGGAGTACCGTAAGGGTACGCTCGTTGCGTAACGATCGCTTAGCCGTGGTCGAGACGCTCAAGCGTCACGTTCGCTCACGGCCGAGAGATCACAGGCAGGCACGCTATTGGCTGCCGGCTAACGTAATGATTCGCTATAGCGTAGCGGACGCTCGGGACCACGAGGAGATCACCAGCGGCGCTGACGCTCACAATGTTAAACCTTTAAATCTAAACCAAAAACAATGTAATATGCTGTAAAACCTTAGTGTAGAGATAGGGTGTAGATGCAACACAGTGTAACCTTATTAACTTAAAAGCTGTTTGAGCGTCACCGACGCTCTGTGAATACTTAACACTATAAGAAATACACAGATACCGTGCTTAGGGTCCAACGCCTAATATATATATTATGAATGTTATACTTGCAAAAGAATTAATACAATACAAGTCATACACTACAATATAACATAGACTACCTAACCAGATAACTACACAGGAAATACAATACAATACTATTACGTTTAAGAGAGTACGAGAGAAAGAGAAGAAGAGAGAGAGAGAGAGATATGGCCCATAACATCAAGAAAGACAATATGATTGCGGAGAAAACTTACGCACAAAGGAAACGATCGCATGTGCCTCTGGACATCCAGCTCCCGATTTTCAGCAATGATAACCGTTGAAGAGTGAGAGCTGGATGTGATCGGCTTGTCTATTTATGCCCCACACACAATACAATTCAATGGTTCCTACAATCTCATTGTTCATTGGACACAGGAATTCCTCCTCGCATTATACCAAAAGGTCATAGGTTGATTCATACAGGTGGGCTGTGACTATTTCCAACAGCTCAGGTGGGAGGGAAACTGGGTTTCCCGCCGCATGGATAAGTAAGTGCAAATACAGTAAATGTTCATAAACTTCTTATGTCCATAACTATTCGCACGAGCGATTAATCCGCTTCAAACCAACACCGGAATATTGCTAATTAAATACTCTTCCGATGGGTACTAAACACCACTGTATTACTCCTGTCTGACCCTTCGTATCAAACAAAGGGGGATTTCTCTGTTCATGAACATTCTATATTAACCAAACTTTCAGAATCTATCAAAGGGACCATGATCTACAAAATACATTATATAGTGGAAATATGTAACGAAAGAGTCGCACGCTACGAACACATGAACTCTACCGTAAATGCACATACCGCGCGCCCGCGGGTGCCCGCAACAGCGAGTATGCGCACGCACGGGAGAGCGCACGCATGCGCAGCGCAGACCTGTGTGAGGTGCAAATATGGCAGTGTGCATAGAGATATTTTTCTGACTTTGACAATTCAGAGAGTAAACACCCTGGCAGCAGAGATGAATGTCAGCCAGGATAGTTTTCGGGTTGTCGTTGGAACCAGACTGGACGTCATTGAGAAGACAATGGATAAGATGGCAAACGGTTTGGTTGACATGCAAAAGGCTCTTGCCGACTGCACGGCAGAAACGCAAAAGACCAGACGAGAAGATCACAGGGAGACTATGGACATCCTTCACGTTCTGGCCACATCCATCAACCAGCTGGTGGATAACACATCATGCCTGGCACACAGCGTTGACAACATGTCGGAGAGCCAACGACATTCCGCATCCAGCCACCAGATCATCGCAACAACGCTACAGATGATCTATGATAAGCTCCCAGAGCCAGATCAACAACACGCTGGTAAACCACCACATCCGCCAACACAAGCCACACGGACGCCTCCTGCCCTTGCTCCACCACGATCCTGGTACGGACGGTCACAGCTGTACCAAGGATATACAGGGATGTAACCCACCTACCAGATGCCTCCACCACCGGCCACCACGTCTACACCAGCACGGCCACCGAGGCCAATTCAACACACCCCACAGCCCGCAGGGCATTGACGCCACATCAGGAGGTAGAAGAGGATCCGGACGGCCAACAACCACCATAAGCCCGGTCGTATTGTTTTATTATTTACTATTTATGTTTTTCATGTTTCCCTTTCTCCCACTCCCATAAGTTTGTTTTTTTCCTTACTATTTTAAATTTTGTGTTGGGCTCCCCCACCCCCGACCAGATACTACCAAGGAGCTATGTCTAGGCATACATGCGCGGGCATGTATGCAGGCGCGTGTGGTAACTGATGAAAGCTCCTTGTGGTTACATATATGATGGGCCAAAGAGCTATTCTGATACCACTGTTTTTCTTTTTTATACCAAACAAATCAGTTGTGATTTGGTGTAAATTAGGCTTTCACTGTAGTGTGAATTTACTATTCACTAGTCTTTGTTTTTTGCTTCTTCATAGGATTGGTTGAAAACTTGAAGTTGATGGCGTAGATGGGTTGTGCAACCAAGGTGAGTAAAGCGATGATTCTAGTATATATTCCAGAAACTTTGGAACGTCTGACCCCGGGAACAACACAGTCCAGCAATGGGTCATGCTGGACTGTGTGGTTCCACAAGTGCACCCGTGTCAAAGTGCTGACCACTGTCTTGACTCTGCCACTTTGGGACGTCTGACCCTGGGAACAACACAGTCCAGCAATGGGTCATGCTGGACTGTGTGGTTCCACAAATGTTCTTGGGAAAGGAATGAACATGACATCATTAGTGTCTTTACTTAATATGGATTTTTTTTCACAGATATCTACACAAGAAAAGAATGTAAAGAAGAACAAACACTACTTTTTTTGTTTTATTACATTCTATTTTTTAATCCAAAATTAAATACAATTATATTTCTTCAATACATTTTTTAAATGAGAAGTTTTGTGTGTTTTTCTTTAAATTATTAGTAAATAAAATGTAAAATATGGTATTTCAGAGATGCAGTGGTATTGTGTTAGGTCGCCCATGGTACAGCAGGGAAACTGTCGTGTCCCTTTTCATCTATGCTGTTTCCTGCAAATCGGGAAGGATACTCCGCAAGACCTGTGGAAGAGAATAGTATGAGGTTCCAGGTATTGGTAATAGGAAAAGACAAGGTACAAGCAAGACTTGGACACAAGCAGGTTACATTGGCCTTTGTCCCAAATGCAACCCTCCGGCACTTGAGAAACTACACATCCAAACATTCCCTGACACAGCGTAAGCATTGGTGTGTCAGGGCATGATTGGATGTGCAGTGTTGCAAATGCTGGAGGGCTGCACCTTAGACATGCCGGGGTTACTTGGACAAGAGGGAGTTTTGGGCAATACATCTCACCTGAGGGGGGTTGTCTGCTACATGGCCGAGGTTCAGGTCCACATCACAAGTAGGTCGCCCAATGGTACATCAGGGGAAATGTCATGTCTCCACATCCACGCCACTTGGGAAGGATACTCCGCAAGACCTGTGGAAGAGAATAGTATGAGGTTCCAGGTATTGGTAATAGGAAAAGACAAGGTACAAGCAACACTTGGACACAAGCAGATTACATCGGCCTTTGTCCCAAATGCAACCCTCCGGCACTTGAGAAACTACACATCCAAACATTCCCTGACACAGCGTTAGCATTGGTGTGTCAGGGCATGATTGGATGTGCAGTTTTGCAAATGCCGGAGGGCTGCACTTTGGACATGCCGGGGTTTCTTGGACAAGAGGGAGTTTTGGGCAATACATCTCACCTGAGGGGGGTTGTCTGCTACATGGCGGAGGTTCAGGTCCACATCACAAGTAGGTTGCCCATGGTAGAGTGGGATAAACGGGTCCAATAATTGCAGCAACCCAACAACAGGAACAAACAGGGGGTAACAGGTCGTCAACAGGACGAAACATTGAAAACAATGCTGGGAAGGTGCGTCAACAGGACGTAAAACTCTGAAATACATAAATAAACATTTTTTTTAGATTATTACAATCTCAGTTTACACGATAATACAAATATTAAAAGTATACTCACAGGCAGTGGAAAAAAAGTTTTGAATCAATCTCCGTCGATAATCATCTCCTTCGTCCATACCCACCGGTGGAGCAGAAGAACGGTTCCCGCGTCGGAAAGCCCTGCGATGAAGAGTCACCGGCAACCGGTTTGCGACACATATGTTGTGTAAAATACAACATGCATTTACCATGCCGCAAACCTTCGCCGGTGAGTACAAAAGAGCACCACCGGAAGTGTCTAAACATCTAAACCGGTTTTTAAGTACACCGAAGGCACGCTCAATTACTCCCCTCGATGCTTTGTGTGTCTCTTGGTAACATTTTTCTGCTTCACCAACAGGATTAGACAATGGGGTCAAGAGCCAAGATTTGTTGGGATAACCCGCATCGCCTATGGAAATAAGAAAAATAGTGGGTAATATAAAAAAAAAAAAATAAATAAATAAATACCTAACAGCCAGCCACCTGGCATTTTTCCTGTTTCAAAATCCTCAAACAGCGATGACTGGATTAGGATGAAGGAGTCGTGAGACGATCCAGGAAATCCCACAAAAATATTCAAAAATGTATTGTTGACATCACAGACCGCCTGTATATTCATGGAATGGAATTGTTTTCGGTTCCGAAAACATTCTTCTGAATTCCGTGGCGGTCTGATCTGCACGTGGGTACAGTCAATCGCGCCCAGAACACTGGGAAATTTGTGTTCGGTGAAAAAGCCTAATTGGATCTCACGCCATCCGCTGACTGTATCTGGAAATCTGATGAACTGGATCGTCAATTTGCGGAAAGCCCTAATGACCTGGGTTATACAGCGCGACAGTGTCGACTGTGAAAAACCGCATGTTTGAGACAAAGTAGGCTGGAATGTGCCTGACGGCAAAAAATTTAACATAGCCAGCAGTTTCTGGAAACCGCTGACTGTGCGATTGGTCCGTGCCCGAGGTTCCAGGTCGGCCTCCAACAGATCGTACAGCGAATATATGTCGCAAGTCGATAAGCGATAATTTTGAATCACCTCAAACTCGCTGAGATCCTCCAGTTCACGCCTAGTGCGATACTGGCGTGGACGTGGAAATGAAACACGCAATACTGACTCACCCAATGCAGACATTTGCTGACTTTGATCCTGATGTTCAGCAGCCCTTTCTTCCTCCATGCTTGCAGCCAGCATGAACATCACAATCTGGTCAGAAAAAGGCTCCATTATTGTAGTCAGTACAAAAATAGGATATAAATGTGTTAAAACGCAGGGATTGTCCTAAAAAAACGATTCCACAAGAGAGCTGACTGTAATTGCTCCTTCTCCCTTAAGTCTCAAACCCGGGAGTGAGGATAGAGGAGTGGCTTTGCAGAAGTGTATTCTGGGTAAAACTGTGGAATCATGGGTACATTTCCCTCAGCAGAGTGAAGAAAAAAATATTCTTTTTAAAAATCAATTAAATAATACTTGTGAGTCAAAAAAGACAAACCAAGTAGATAATCCCTTCAAATATAAATAAATATGCTATTAGCAATCCAAGAAGCAAAAAAAAATACATTTTTAAAAAAAATTTAATCGGCTCTCGCCAGCAAAGTGAGGCGGAATGAAATTGACGAAATTGCTGTCGAAAAGCACTGGTGTCGAATCGACATTCTTCAATTGAATATACTTTTGTTGAAAAGCTGCATTTTGACCATTGCAGACATGTCGAATTTTGAAAATTTCGATTTTAAAAAAGTTGAATCTGAAACGGCAGGTATTTTGACGAAAAGTACTGTATTGCATTGTCGAATCCAATTCGACATGTTTTTTTTTGTCGAAAATGCCCCGTTTTTCGACTTTTGTGGCAATTCGACCGCAATTGCATATACCCCTATGTCCTCTTCTTGAGACCTCTACCAAATTTAGGTATGCCATCTAGTGGCATATTTATTATAAAACCAATAAGGTCAAAATAAAATGGCACAACAAAGTTCACCAACACCAAGCACGTCAGGGATATATGTCAAATCTATTTTCTCAAAGATGCCAGTGCAGGTAAAATAAATAAATTCAAGGATCGTAACCGTTAGGGTACAACATAGTAGATATTTTGTTCAAGTACTCAATTTTTTTTATTTTTTTTAAAGTTGATGTTAATCCATATATCCACTCCAGTGGAAGTCATGCAGTACAAATATCCATACTGCGTGCTAGTCTTATGCTGGCATATAGGCCTAACCAGGGGCACCAGAACGTGTTGTTGTTGAAGGAGGTGCATATATAAAAATAAATTTTGGCACTCCCCTCCCCCCACGATTATCCACCCCCACCCCATGCGGGGAGCACTTACCCCCCAGATCACCGCAGAGAATCTGAATCAATACACCAGCGCTGCAGCGTGCTGCCCCGTTTCCTCCTGTCCTAGCTGGCTCTCAGATGCATTACTGGGAGGAGCCATGCTGAGCCTGCTGGGACAGCACGCTGCGGTGCCGGAGTTTTGAAGTCACAGTCACTGCTGTGATCTGGGGGGTAAGCACTCCCCCTCCCCACACCTGCACCTCTGTCACATTTGGGGGGGGGGCATGCTGCCCCATCTGCGTTAATTATGATCTCTAACTCATCCACCTTAACGTGAAAAATGTGAGAGTTGTCATTGATGTGAAGGACCCTTCGAGTCCCTCTCTGGGTTACTTTTGTGGTGTGTAGCACATAGGCTATATGGCTAATGCCATCGGTCACACTATCTTTAGATGGCATTAGCCAGATAGCCTATGTGCTACACACCACTAAAGGTTCCCAGATAGGGACTCGAAGGGTCCTTCACATCAATGACAACTCTCACATGCATGATCTAATGACTGCTCCTGCGCAGTAGCTCTGCCGGCCCCGATCCCACATGTAAATTAGCGATGACTTTACTTTTACATAAAGCAGGGATGGGGTCCTATCAGAGCCCCGGTCCCTGTGAGTGTTTAATAGTATAATGCCTGTGATACTTATTGCTATAATAAGTGGTTATAAGAAATTATAATGATCAGATCCAAGTCCCAATAATTAATAAATAGGTTCTAAGTGGCCATACCAAGAGGTATTTTGTAGGCTCGGTCATACTAGAGATGAGCGCCGGAAATTTTTCGGGTTTTGTGTTTTGGTTTTGGGTTCGGTTCCGCGGCCGTGTTTTGGGTTCGACCGCGTTTTGGCAAAACCTCACCGAATTTTTTTTGTCGGATTCGGGTGTGTTTTGGATTCGGGTGTTTTTTTTAAAAAACCCTAAAAAACAGCTTAAATCATAGAATTTGGGGGTAATTTTGATCCCAAAGTATTATTAACCTCAAAAAACATAATTTACACTCATTTTCAGCCTATTCTGAACACATCACACCTCACAATATTATTTTTAGTCCTAAAATTTGCACCGAGGTCGCTGTGTGAGTAAGATAAGCGACCCTAGTGGCCGACACAAACACCGGGCCCATCTAGGAGTGGCACTGCAGTGTCACGCAGGATGGCCCTTCCAAAAAACCCTCCCCAAACAGCACATGACGCAAAGAAAAAAAGAGGCGCAATGAGGTAGCTGACTGTGTGAGTAAGATTAGCGACCCTAGTGGCCGACACAAACACCGGGCACATCTAGGAGTGGCACTGCAGTGTCACGCAGGATGTCCCTTCCAAAAAACCCTCCCCAAACAGCACATGACGCAAAGAAAAAAAGAGGCGCAATGAGGTAGCTGTGTGAGTAAGATTAGCGACCCTAGTGGCCGACACAAACACCGGGCCCATCTAGGAGTGGCACTGCAGTGTCACGCAGGATGTCCCTTCCAAAAAACCCTCCCCAATCAGCACATGATGCAAAGAAAAAGAAAAGAAAAAAGAGGTGCAAGATGGAATTATCCTTGGGCCCTCCCACCCACCCTTATGTTGTATAAACAAAACAGGACATGCACACTTTAACCAACCCATCATTTCAGTGACAGGGTCTGCCACACGACTGTGACTGATATGACGGGTTGGTTTGGACCCCCCCCAAAAAAGAAGCAATTAATCTCTCCTTGCACAAACTGGCTCTACAGAGGCAAGATGTCCACCTCATCTTCACCCTCCGATATATCACCGTGTACATCCCCCTCCTCACAGATTATCAATTCGTCCCCACTGGAATCCACCATCTCAGCTCCCTGTGTACTTTGTGGAGGCAATTGCTGCTGGTCAATGTCTCCGCGGAGGAATTGATTATAATTCATTTTAATGAACATCATCTTCTCCACATTTTCTGGATGTAACCTCGTACGCCGATTGCTGACAAGGTGAGCGGCGGCACTAAACACTCTTTCGGAGTACACACTTGTGGGAGGGCAACTTAGGTAGAATAAAGCCAGTTTGTGCAAGGGCCTCCAAATTGCCTCTTTTTCCTGCCAGTATAAGTACGGACTGTGTGACGTGCCTACTTGGATGCGGTCACTCATATAATCCTCCACCATTCTATCAATGTTGAGAGAATCATATGCAGTGACAGTAGACGACATGTCCGTAATCGTTGTCAGGTCCTTCAGTCCGGACCAGATGTCAGCATCAGCAGTCGCTCCAGACTGCCCTGCATCACCGCCAGCGGGTGGGCTCGGAATTCTGAGCCTTTTCCTCGCACCCCCAGTTGCGGGAGAATGTGAAGGAGGAGATGTTGACAGGTCGCGTTCCGCTTGACTTGACAATTTTGTCACCAGCAGGTCTTTCAACCCCAGCAGACCTGTGTCTGCCGGAAAGAGAGATCCAAGGTAGGCTTTAAATCTAGGATCGAGCACGGTGGCCAAAATGTAGTGCTCTGATTTCAACAGATTGACCACCCGTGAATCCTTGTTAAGCGAATTAAGGGCTGCATCCACAAGTCCCACATGCCTAGCGGAATCGCTCCGTGTTAGCTCCTTCTTCAATGCCTCCAGCTTCTTCTGCAAAAGCCTGATGAGGGGAATGACCTGACTCAGGCTGGCAGTGTCTGAACTGACTTCACGTGTGGCAAGTTCAAAGGGCATCAGAACCTTGCACAACGTTGAAATCATTCTCCACTGCACTTGAGACAGGTGCATTCCATCTCCTATATCGTGCTCAATTGTATAGGCTTGAATGGCCTTTTGCTGCTCCTCCAACCTCTGAAGCATATAGAGGGTTGAATTCCACCTCGTTACCACTTCTTGCTTCAGATGATGGCAGGGCAGGTTCAGTAGTTTTTGGTGGTGCTCCAGTCTTCTGTACGTGGTGCCTGTACGCCGAAAGTGTCCCGCAATTTTTCTGGCCACCGACAGCATCTCTTGCACGCCCCTGTCGTTTTTTAAAAAATTCTGCACCACCAAATTCAAGGTATGTGCAAAACATGGGACGTGCTGGAATTTGCCCATATTTAATGCACACACAATATTGCTGGCGTTGTCCGATGCCACAAATCCACAGGAGAGTCCAATTGGGGTAAGCCATTCCGCGATGATCTTCCTCAGTTGCCGTAAGAGGTTTTCAGCTGTGTGCGTATTCTGGAAAGCGGTAATACAAAGCGTAGCCTGCCTAGGAAAGAGTTGGCGTTTGCGAGATGCTGCTACTGGTGCCGCCGCTGCTGTTCTTGCGGCGGGAGTCCATACATCTACCCAGTGGGCTGTCACAGTCATATAGTCCTGACCCTGCCCTGCTCCACTTGTCCACATGTCCGTGGTTAAGTGGACATTGGGTACAACTGCATTTTTTAGGAGACTGGTGAGTCTTTTTCTGACGTCCGTGTACATTCTCGGTATCGCCTGCCTAGAGAAGTGGAACCTAGATGGTATTTGGTAACGGGGGCACACTGCCTCAATAAATTGTCTAGTTCCCTGTGAACTAACGGCGGATACCGGACGCACGTCTAACACCAACATAGTTGTCAAGGACTCAGTTATCCGCTTTGCAGTAGGATGACTGCTGTGATATTTCATCTTCCTCGCAAAGGACTGTTGAACAGTCAATTGCTTACTGGAAGTAGTACAAGTGGGCTTACGACTTCCCCTCTGGGATGACCATCGACTCCCAGCGGCAACAACAGCAGCGCCAGCAGCAGTAGGCGTTACACGCAAGGATGCATCGGAGGAATCCCAGGCAGGAGAGGACTCGTCAGACTTGCCAGTGACATGGCCTGCAGGACTATTGGCATTCCTGGGGAAGGAGGAAATTGACACTGAGGGAGTTGGTGGGGTGGTTTGCGTGAGCTTGGTTACAAGAGGAAGGGATTTACTGGTCAGTGGACTGCTTCCGCTGTCACCCAAAGTTTTTGAACTTGTCACTGACTTATTATGAATGCGCTGCAGGTGACGTATAAGGGAGGATGTTCCGAGGTGGTTAACGTCCTTACCCCTACTTATTACAGCTTGACAAAGGGAACACACGGCTTGACACCTGTTGTCCGCATTTCTGGTGAAATACCTCCACACCGAAGAGCTGATTTTTTTGGTATTTTCACCTGGCATGTCAACGGCCATATTCCTCCCACGGACAACAGGTGTCTCCCCGGGTGCCTGACTTAAACAAACCACCTCACCATCAGAATCCTCCTGGTCAATTTCCTCCCCAGCGCCAGCAACACCCATATCCTCCTCATCCTGGTGTACTTCAACACTGACATCTTCAATCTGACTATCAGGAACTGGACTGCGGGTGCTCCTTCCAGCACTTGCAGGGGGCATGCAAATAGTGGAAGGCGCATGCTCTTCACGTCCAGTGTTGGGAAGGTCAGGCATCGCAAACGACACAATTGGACTCTCCTTGTGGATTTGGGATTTCAAAGAACGCACAGTTCTTTGCGGTGCTTTTGCCAGCTTGAGTCTTTTCAGTTTTCTAGCGAGAGGCTGAGTGCTTCCATCCTCATGTGAAGCTGAACCACTAGCCATGAACATAGGCCAGGGCCTCAGCCGTTCCTTGCCACTCCGTGTGGTAAATGGCATATTGGCAAGTTTACGCTTCTCCTCCGACAATTTTATTTTAGGTTTTGGAGTCCTTTTTTTTCTGATATTTGGTGTTTTGGATTTGACATGCTCTGTACTATGACATTGGGCATCGGCCTTGGCAGACGACGTTGCTGGCATTTCATCGTCTCGGCCATGACTAGTGGCAGCAGCTTCAGCACGAGGTGGAAGTGGATCTTGATCTTTCCCTAATTTTGGAACCTCAACTTTTTTGTTCTCCATATTTTATAGGCAGAACTAAAAGGCACCTCAGGTAAACAATGGAGATGGATGGATTGGATACTAGTATACAATTATGGACGGACTGCCACGGTTAGGTGGTATAAAAAAACCACGGTTAGGTGGTATATATTATAATAATAATACAATTATGGATGGACGGACTGCCTGCCGACTGCCGACACAGAGGTAGCCACAGCCGTGAACTACCGCACTGTACACTGGTTGATAAAGAGATAGTAGTATACTCGTAACAACTAGTATGACACTATGACGACGGTATAAAGAATGAAAAAAAAACCACGGTTAGGTGGTATATATTATAATAATAATACAATTATGGATGGACGGACTGCCTGCCGACTGCCGACACAGAGGTAGCCACAGCCGTGAACTACCGCACTGTACACTGGTTGATAAAGAGATAGTAGTATACTCGTAACAACTAGTATGACACTATGACGACGGTATAAAGAATGAAAAAAAAACCACGGTTAGGTGGTATATATTATAATAATAATACAATTATGGATGGACGGACTGCCTGCCGACTGCCGACACAGAGGTAGCCACAGCCGTGAACTACCGCACTGTACACTGGTTGATAAAGAGATAGTAGTATACTCGTAACAACTAGTATGACACTATGACGACGGTATAAAGAATGAAAAAAAAACCACGGTTAGGTGGTATATATTATAATAATAATACAATTATGGATGGACGGACTGCCTGCCGACTGCCGACACAGAGGTAGCCACAGCCGTGAACTACCGCACTGTACACTGGTTGATAAAGAGATAGTAGTATACTCGTAACAACTAGTATGACACTATGACGACGGTATAAAGAATGCAAAAAAAACCACAGTTAGGTGGTATATATTATAATAATAATACAATTATGGATGGACGGACTGCCTGCCGACTGCCGACACAGAGGTAGCCACAGCCGTGAACTACCGCACTGTACACTGGTTGATAAAGAGATAGTAGTATACTCGTAACAACTAGTATGACACTATGACGGTATAAAGAATGAAAAAAAAACCACGGTTAGGTGGTATATATTATAATAATAATACAATTATGGATGGACGGACTGCCTGCCGACTGCCGACACAGAGGTAGCCACAGCCGTGAACTACCGCACTGTACACTGGTTGATAAAGAGATAGTAGTATACTCGTAACAATTAGGATGACACTATGACGGTATAAAGAATGAAAAAAAAACCACGGTTAGGTGGTAGGTATATAATAATAAATAATACAATTCTGGTCGGACGGACTGCCTGCCGTGTGCCGACACAGAGGTAGCCACAGCCGTGAACTACCGCACTGTACACTGGTTGATAAAGAGATAGTAGTATACTCGTAACAATTAGGATGACACTATGACGGTATAAAGAATGAAAAAAAAACCACGGTTAGGTGGTAGGTATATAATAATAAATAATACAATTCTGGTCGGACGGACTGCCTGCCGTGTGCCGACACAGAGGTAGCCACAGCCGTGAACTACCGCACTGTACACTGGTTGATAAAGAGATAGTAGTATACTCGTAACAATTAGGATGACACTATGACGGTATAAAGAATGAAAAAAAAACCACGGCTAGGTGGTAGGTATATAATAATAAATAATACAATTCTGGTCGGACGGACTGCCTGCCATGTGCCGACACAGAGGTAGCCACAGCCGTGAACTACCGCACTGTACACTGGTTGATAAAGAGATAGTAGTATACTCGTAACAATTAGGATGACACTATGACGGTATAAAGAATGAAAAAAAAACCACGGTTAGGTGGTAGGTATATAATAATAAATAATACAATTCTGGTCGGACGGACTGCCTGCCGTGTGCCGACACAGAGGTAGCCACAGCCGTGAACTACCGCACTGTACACTGGTTGATAAAGAGATAGTAGTATACTCGTAACAATTAGGATGACACTATGACGGTATAAAGAATGAAAAAAAAACCACGGTTAGGTGGTAGGTATATAATAATAAATAATACAATTCTGGTCGGACGGACTGCCTGCCGTGTGCCGACACAGAGGTAGCCACAGCCGTGAACTACCGCACTGTACTGTGTCTGCTGCTAATATAGACTGGTTGATATTTAAAGAGATATTAGTAGTATACAACAGTACTATACTGGTGGTCAGGCACTGGTCACCACTCCTGCAGCAAAAGTGTGCACTGTTAATTAATATAATTGTACTCCTGGCTCCTGCTAACAACCTGCAGTGCTCCCCAGTCTCCCCCACAATTAATTATAAGCTTTTAATTTATACATTGATGACTGTGCAGCACACTGGGCTGAGCTGAGTGCACACAGACTGAGTCACACTGTGTGACTGACTGTGCTGTGTATCGTTTTTTTTTTCAGGCAGAGAACGGATATAGCAGAGAGAAGTGAACGGATATATTATATTAAATAAAAGTTAACTAGCAACTGCACTGGTCACTGACTGTGGTAAACTAACTCTGTCTGCGACTCTGCACAATCTCTCTCTATCTAATCTATCTATCTCTATTCTAATGGAGAGGACGCCAGACACGTCCTCTCCCTATCAATCTCAATGCACGAGTGAAAATGGCGGCGACGCGCGGCTCCTTATATAGAATCCGAGTCTCGCGATAGAATCCGAGCCTCGCGAGAATCCGACAGCGTCATGATGACGTTCGGGCGCGCTCGGGTTAACCGAGCAAGGCGGGAAGATCCGAGTCGCTCGGACCCGTGGAAAAAAAAGTGAAGTTCGTGCGGGTTCGGATTCAAAGAAACCGAACCCGCTCATCTCTAGGTCATACCAGACTGATTAGAAATGATGTATGAAATTATGATTGGATTTGACTTGGCAGGTCCAATGTCAGGCTTTTATGCAGCATCATAGGACTTGTTCAGAAGTGGGTTGATCGTCCAGATGTACATAAAATATAATTAGCATTACAATATAGGTAATATGATACATTTTAATTAACTGATAATAGTTACATAAATCTGATCTATGAGTTTCCCATGTTTTTTAGATTGCAAATTTATTTTGCAAAAAAGGCAAAAAAATTAATGAATTTTCCAAATCTGTCATTGGCACCTCCCAGCAGTGTTGCTTATGTTAGGAGATAGAGGGTCTGATTCAGAGGTGGATGCAATGCTGGTTGCCACTGTGTCTTTGTACGCAGTGGATCTGAGAATATATGTAAATGTCGCAGCCACTGGGATTTGTATTGAGAAGTCTTAGATCCAGACACTTGTGTACAAAGATGGACCATTGGATGCCCATCAGTTGCCCAATGTTTGCTCCATCGCAATTAAGATGCTGGGCCCAGAGCCATGGGTACAAGGGACGCAACAGTGGCCTAAGTTTTAGTAGCCACCCCCGTCACCTCCCACTAACAGTTACTGCCTGCCAATCACTCTCCATCCTAACCCACACTATGGCCCCACATGTGTAGTGCAACTCTGATGCATGTGCAGTAGAAAAACATTAGGCAACTGCGCAAACATTGAGTACATCTTTGCATCAGACCCAGAGTCAGGAGAGAGAGCACACCTGCATATGATGATCACCTCATAGAAAAATAGTGTTTCTTACATTTATAATATAAATAGATGTCTTGACATAACTTGAAACTAAAAATTGTTTATTTTTAGACAGACTTGACTTAATCTTTATTAGCATTTGACGCAATTATCTGAATATTTCAGCGTGTAGCTGATTTGATAATCTAGACAATTAAATTCCTGTTATTACTGCCATTATTTCGGGGGCTATGAGGCTTTTTATAGCGAGATAAGAGGCCTCTTTGTGAGTCTCTGGACCACTTTCTAGTCTTTTGGCAGATGCTTTGTCGGGGCAGTACGTATAGCTACAAAATAGGAGACGGAGTTAAAGGCACAGAACAAGAGCAGAGTGTCTGCCAATAAAAATGATCACAAATCTGCCTGCTGATGTCACAACCCTGAAAGTCAAAGGTCGGCAGGGAATAAATGGTTCTGAAAGGGATGGCCTGTTTTGTGCACAAAGCTGTTGCTGGCTGGATAGCCATGCTACATGAGTAAATTGGTAACACAAAGGCGTCCAGTCTGCCTCATTAGCAGCCCAGAACTGGGTGAAGAGAAGTGTTTGATGAAATCTCTGCGTCCCACTGTGACACTGTGTGATGTAAATGGAATAATTACCATGATCTAATGGTCTCCTTCTTTAGCAAGCAGCCTTCCTTTCAAAGGAACCTCTCTTTATTGTATTCATAGGCTGTAGTGTAAACTGCAGGGTGCCGCCTTACACTCGGAGACTGGCAGACTGATGACAGGTCAGCTCTTGCCAGCTTATGCTGCACAGATTTCCAGCATGAGACTGGCAGATTGGGGGTCGTGCTCTGCTGCTGTGGACCTCTAGATAATCTACATTAACAGCAGACTTGAGTCATGAAACTCATTTATAGCAGGTGTCATGGGTCAGAACAGCATGTCCACATCATAACTACTAAACCTTTTCATGAGAGTATATTTATGCCCTCTCAATTAACGACTACTATCAGCAACATACAGTATGTGTACTGGAGCGTAGCTGTACAATTCTAGGTATTGGTCTCTAAACTGTGGGTTTTCCTGAGATCTTTTACTATTTGAGAGGATTTTAGAGATGTGCACCGGAAATTTTTCGGGTTTTGTGTTTTGGTTTTGGATTCGGTTCCGCGGCCGTGTTTTGGATTCGGACGCGTTTTGGCAAAACCTCCCTGAAAATTTTTTGTCGGATTCGGGTGTTTTTTTTACAAAAAACCCTCAAAAACAGCTTAAATCATAGAATTTGGGTGTCATTTTGATCCCATAGTATTATTAACCTCTATAACCATAATTTCCACTCAATTCCAGTCTGTTCTGAACACCTCACAATATTATTTTTAGTCCTAAAATTTGCACCGAGGTCGCTGGATGACTAAGCTAAGCGACCCAAGTGGCCGACACAAACACCTGGCCCATCTAGGAGTGGCACTGCAGTGTCAGACAGGATGGCAGATTAAAAAAATAGTCCCCAAACAGCACATGATGCAAAGAAAAAAAGAGGTGCACCAAGGTCGCTGTGTGACTAAGCTAAGCGACCCAAGTGGCCGACACAAACACCTTGCCCATCTAGGAGTGGCACTACAGTGTCAGACAGGATGGCAGATTAAAAAAATAGTCCCCAAACAGCACATAATGCAAAGAAAAAAAGAGGTGCACCAAGGTCGCTGTGTGACTAAGGTAAGCGACCCAAGTGGCCGACACAAACACCTGGCCCATCTAGGAGTGGCACTGCAGTGTCAGACAGGATGGCAGATTTAAAAAATAGTCCCCAAACAGCACATGATGCAAAGATAAATTAAAGAAAAAAGAGGTGCAAGATGGTATTTTCCTTGGGCCCTCCCACCCACCCTTATGTTGTATAAACAGTAGTAATGTCCACCGGACATTTTTCGGGTTTTGTGTTTTGGTTTTGGATTCGGTTCCGCGGCTGTGTTTTGGATTCGGACGCGTTTTGGCAAAACCTCCCTGAAATTTTTTTGGCGGTTTTGGGTGTGTTTTGGATTCGGGTGTTTTTTTACAAAAAACCCTCAAAAACAGCTTAAATCATAGAATTTGGGGGTCATTTTGATCCCATAGTATTATTAACCTCAATAACCATAATTTCCACTCATTTCCAGTCTATTCTGAACACCTCACACCTCACAATATTATTTTTAGTCCTAAAATTTGCACCGAGGTCGCTGGATGACTAAGCTAAGCGAACCTAGTGGCCGACACAAACACCTGGCCCATCTAGGAGTGGCACTGCAGTGTCAGACAGGATGGCACTTCAAAAAATAGTCCCCAAACAGCAGATGATGCAAAGAAAAAAAGAGGTGCACCAAGGTCGCTGTGTGACTAAGCTAAGCGACCCAAGTGGCCGACACAAACACCTGGCCCATCTAGGAGTGGCACTGCAGTTTTCTAATGAGAGGATGAGTGCTTCCATCCTCATGTGAATCTGAACCACTAGCCATGAACATAGGCTAGGGCCTCAGCCGTTCCTTGCCACTCCATGTCGTAAATGGCATATTGGCAAGTTTACGCTTCTCATCAGACGCTTTTAATTTTGATTTTTGGGTCATTTAACTGAACTTTTGTTTTTTGGATTTTACATGCTCTCTACTATGACATTGGGCATTGGCCTTGGCAGACGACGTTGATGGCATTTCAACGTCTCGGTCATGATTAGTGGCAGCAGCTTCAGCACGAGGTGGAAGTGGATCTTGATCTTTCCCTATTTTACCCTCCACATTTTTGTTCTCCATTTTTTAATGTGTGGAATTATATGCCAGTAATATATCAATAGCAATAGCCTACTGTACCGTACTGCTATATATTATATACAGATGGTCAGCAAAATTATGCACTGTCCCCCTACTATATATACTGCGCAAAACTTAAATGCACCACAGGTATGGATGGATAGTATACTTGACGACACAGAGGTAGGTAGACCAGTGGACTACTGTACCGTACTGCTATATATTATATACTGGTGGTCAGCAAAATTATGCACTGTCCTACTATATATACTGCGCACAACAACTGAAATGCACCACAGTTATGAATGGATAGTATACTTGATGACACAGAGGTAGGTAGAGCAGTGGACTACTGTACCGTACTGCTATATATTATATACTGGTGGTCAGCAAAATTATGCACTGTCCTCCTACTATATATACTGCGCACAACAACTAAAATGCACCACAGGTATGGATGGATAGTATACTTGATGACACAGAGGTAGGTAGAGCAGTGAACTACTGTACCGTACTGCTATATATTATATACTGGTGGTCAGCAAAACTATGCACTGTCCTCCTACTATATATACTGCGCAAAACTTAAATGCACCACAGGTATGGATGGATAGTATACTTGATGACACAGAGGTAGGTAGAGCAGTGGACTATTGTACCGTACTGCTATATATTATATACTGGTGGTCAGCAAAATTATGCACAGTCCTCCTTCTATATATACTGCGCACAACAACTAAAATGCACCACAGGTATGGATGGATATTATATTTGACGACTAAGAGGTAGGTAGAGCAGTGGACTACTGTACCGTACTGCGATATATTATATACTGGTGGTCAGCAAAATTATGCACTGTACTCCTACTATATATGCTGCGCACAACAACTAAAATGCACCACAGGTATGGATGGATAGTATACTTGACGACACAGAGGTAGGTAGAGCAGTGGCCTACTGTACCGTACTGCTATATATTATATACTGGTGGTCAGCAAAATTATGCACTGTCCTCCTACTATATATACTGCGCACAACAACTAAAATGCACCACAGGTATGGATGGATAGTATACTTGACGACACAGAGGTAGGTAGAGCAGTGAACTACTGTACCGTACTGCTATATATTATATACTGATGGTCAGCAAAATTATGCACTGTCCTATTATATATACTGTGCAAAACGTAAATGCACCACAGGTATGGATGGATAGTATACTTGACGACACAGAGGTAGGTAGAGCAGTGAACTACTGTACCGTACTGCTATATATTATATACAGGTGGTCAGCAAAATTTTGCACTGTCCTCCTACTATATATACTGCGCACAACAACTAAAATGCATCACAGGTATGGATGGATAGTAAACTTGACGACACAGAGGTAGGTAGAGCAGTGGACTACTGTACCGTACTGCTATATATTATATACTGGTGGTCAGCAAAACTATGCACTGTCCTCCTACTATATATACTGCGCAAAACTTAAATGCACCACAAGTATGGATAAATAGTATACTTGACGACACAGAGGTAGGTAGAGCAGTGGACTATTCTACCGTACTGCTATATATTATATACTGGTGGTCAGCAAAATGATGCACAGTCCTCCTACTATATATACTGCGCACAACAACTAAAATGCACCACAGGTATGGATGGATATTATATTTGACGACACAGAGGTAGGTAGAGCAGTGGACTACTGTACCGTACTGCTATATATTATATACTGGTGGTTAGCAAAATTATGCACTGTACTCCTACTATATATGCTGCGCACAACAACTAAAATGCACCACAGGTATGGATGGATAGTATACTTGACGACACAGAGGTAGGTAGAGCAGTGGACTACTGTACCGTACTGCTATATATTATATACTGGTGGTCAGCAAAATTATGCACTGTCCTCCTACTATATATACTGCGCACAACAACTAAAATGCACCACAGATATGGATGGATAGTATACTTGATGACACAGAGGTAGGTAGAGCAGTGGATTACTGTAGCATACTGCTATAAATTATATACTGGTGGTTAGAAAAATTATGCACTGTCCTCCTACTATATATACTGCACAAAACTTAAATGCACCACAGGTATGGATGGATAGTATACTTGAAGACACAGAGGTAGTTAGAGCAGTGGACTACTGTACCGTACTGCTATATATTATATACTGGTGGTCAGCAAAATTATGCACTGTCCTCCTACTATATATGCTGCGCACAACAACTAAAATGCACCACAGGTATGGATGGATAGTATACTTGACGACACAGAGGTAGGTAGAGCAGTGGACTACTGTACCGTACTGCTATATATTATATACTGGTGGTCAGCAAAATTATGCACTGTCCTCCTACTATATATGCTGCGCACAACAACTAAAATGCACCACAGGTATGGATGGATAGTATACTTGACGACACAGAGGTAGGTAGAGCAGTGGACTACTGTACCGTACTGCTATATATTATATACTGGTGGTCAGCAAAATTATGCACTGTCCTCCTACTATATATACTGCGCACAACAACTAAAATGCACCACAGGTATGGATGGGTAGTATACTTGACGACACAGAGGTAGGTAGAGCAGTGGACTACTGTACCGTACTGCTATATATTATATACTGGTGGTCAGCAAAATTATGCACTGTCCTACTATATATACTGCGCACAACAACTAAAATGCACCACAGGTATGGATGGATAGCATACTTGACGACACAGAGGTAGGTAGAGCAGTGGACTACTGTACTGTACTGCTATATATTATATACTGGTGGTCAGCAAAATTATGCACTGTCCTCCTACTATATATACTGCGCACAACAACTAAAATGCACCACAGGTATGGATGGATAATATACTTGACGACACAGAGGTAGGTAGAGCAGTGGACTACTGTACCGTACTGCTATATATTATATACTGGTGGTCAGCAAAATTATGCACTGTCCTCCTACTATATATACTGAGCACAACAACTAAAATGCACCACAGGTATGGATGGATAGTAGACTTGACGACACAGAGGTAGGTAGATCAGTGAACTACTGTACCGTACTGCTATATATTATATACTGGTAGTCAGCAAAATTATGCACTGTCCTCCTATTATATATACTGTGCAAAACTTAAATGCACCACAGGTATGGATGGATAGTATACTTGACGACACAGAGGTAGGTGGAGCAGTGAACTAATGTACCGTACTGCTATATATTATATACTGGTGGTCAGCAAAATTATGCACTGTCCTCCTACTATATATACCGCGCAAAACTTAAATGCACCACAGGTATGGATGGATAGTATACTTGACGACACAGAGGTAGGTAGAGCAGTGGCCTACTGTACCGTACTGCTATATATTATATACTGGTGGTCAGCAAAATTATGCACTGTCCTCCTACTATATATACTGCGCACAACAACTAAAATGCACCACAGGTATGGATGAATAGTATACTTGACGACACAGAGGTAGGTAGAGCAGTGAACTACTGTACCGTACTGCTATATATTATATACTGGTGGTCAGCAAAATTATGCACTGTCCTCCTACTATATATACTGCGCACAACAACTAAAATGCACCACAGGTATGGATGGATAGTATACTTGACGACACAGAGTTAGGTAGAGCAGTGGCCTACTGTACCGTACTGCTATATATTATATACTGGTGGTCAGCAAAATTATGCACTGTCCTCCTACTATATATACTGCGCACAACAACTAAAATGCACCACAGGTATGGATGGATAGTATACTTGACGACACAGAGGTAGGTAGAGCAGTGGACTACTGTACCGTACTGCTATATATTATATACTGATGGTCAGCAAAATTATGCACTGTCCTATTATATATACTGTGCAAAACGTAAATGCACCACAGGTATGGATGGATAGTATACTTGACGACATAGAGGTAGGTAGAGCAGTGAACTACTGTACCGTACTGCTATATATTATATACTGGTGGTCAGCAAAATTATGCACTGTCCTCCTACTATATATACTGTGCACAACAACAAAAATGCATCACAGGTATGGATGGATAGTATACTTGACGACACAGAGGTAGGTAGAGCAGTGGACTACTGTACTGTACTGCTATATATTATATACTGGTGGTCAGCAAAACTATGCACTGTCCTCCTACTATATATACTGCGCAAAACTTAAATGCACCACAAGTATGGATGGATAGTATACTTGACGACACAGAGGTAGGTAGAGCAGTGGACTATTGTACCGTACTGCTATATATTATATACTGGTGGTCAGCAAAATTATGCACAGTCCTCTTACTATATATACTGCGCACAACAACTAAAATGCACCACAGGTATGGATGGATATTATATTTGACGACACAGAGGTAGGTAGAGCAGTGGACTACTGTACCGTACTGCTATATATTATATACTGTTGGTCAGCAAAATTATGCACAGTACTCCTACTATATATGCTGCGCACAACAACTAAAATGCACCACAGGTATGGATAGATAGTATACTTGACGACACAGAGGTAGGTAGAGCAGTGGACTACTGTACCGTACTGCTATATATTATATACTGGTGGTCAGCAAAATTATGCACTGTCCTCCTACTATATATACTGCGCACAACAACTAAAATGCACCACAGATATGGATGGATAGTATACTTGATGACACAGAGGTAGGTAGAGCAGTGGGTTACTGTAGCATACTGCTATAAATTATATACTGGTGGTTAGCAAAATTATGCACTGTCCTCCTACTATATATACTGCACAAAACTTAAATGCACCACAGGTATGGATGGATAGTATACTTGAAGACACAGAGGTAGTTAGAGCAGTGGACTACTGTACCGTACTGCTATATATTATATACTGGTGGTCAGCAAAATTATGCACTGTCCTACTATATATGCTGCGCACAACAACTGAAATGCACCACAGGTATGGATGGATAGTATACTTGACGACACAGAGGTAGGTAGAGCAGTGGACTACTGTACCGTACTGCTATATATTATATACTGGTGGTCAGCAAAATTATGCACTGTCCTCCTACTATATATACTGCGCACAACAACTAAAATGCACCACAGGTATGGATGGATAGTATACTTGACGACACAGAGGTAGGTAGAGCAGTGGACTACTGTACCGTACTGCTATATATTATATACTGGTGGTCAGCAAAATTATGCACTGTTCTACTATATATACTGCGCACAACAACTAAAATGCACCACAGGTATGGATGGATAGCATACTTGACGACACAGAGGTAGGTAGAGCAGTGGACTACTGTACTGTACTGCTATATATTATATACTGGTGGTCAGCAAAATTATGCACTGTCCTCCTACTATATATGCTGCGCACAACAACTAAAATGCACCACAGGTATGGATGGATAATATACTTGACGACACAGAGGTAGGTAGAGCAGTGGACTACTGTACCGTACTGCTATATATTATATACTGGTGGTCAGCAAAATTATGCACTGTCCTCCTACTATATATACTGCGCACAACAACTAAAATGCACCACAGATATGGATGGATAGTATACTCGACGACACAGAGATAGGTAGAACAGTGGACTACTGTACCGTACTGCTATATATTATATACTGGTGGTCAGCAAAATTATGCACTATCCTTCTATATATACTGCGCAAAACTTAAATGCACCACAGGTATGGATGGATAGCATACTTGACGACACAGAGGTAGGTAGAGCAGTGGACTACTGTACCGTACTGCTATATAATATATACTGGTGGTCAGCAAAATTATGCACTGTCCTCCTACTATATATACTGCGCACAACAACTAAAATGCACCACAGGTATGGATGGATAGTAGACTTGACGACACAGAGGTAGGTAGAGCAGTGAACTACTGTACCGTACTGCTATATATTATATACTGGTAGTCAGCAAAATTATGCACTGTCCTCCTATTATATATACTGTGCAAAACTTAAATGCACCACAGGTATGGATGGATAGTATACTTGACGACACAGAGGTACGTAGAGCAGTGGACTACTGTACCGTACTGCTATATATTATATACTGGTGGTCAGCAAAATTATGCACTGTCCTCCTACTATATATACTGTGCACAACAACTAAAATGCACACAGGTATGGATGGATAGTATACTTGACGACACAGAGGTAGGTAGAACAGTGGACTACTGTACCGTACTGCTATATATTATATACTGATGGTCAGCAAAATTATGCACTGTCCTCCTATTATATATACTGTGCAAAACTTAAATGCACCACAGGTATGAATGGATAGTATACTTGACGACACAGAGGTAGGTAGAGCAGTGAACTACTATACCGTACTGCTATATATTATATACTGGTGGTCAGCAAAATTATGCACTGTCCTCCGACTATATATACTGCGCACAACAACTAAAATGCATCACAGGTATGGATGGATAGTATACTTGACGACACAGAGGTAGGTAGAGCAGTGGCCTACTGTACCGTACTGCTATATATTATATACTGGTGGTCAGCAAAATTATGCACTGTCCTCCTACTATATATACTGCGCACAACAACTAAAATTCACCACAGATATGGATGGATAGTATACTTGACGACACAGAGGTAGGTAGAGCAGTGGACTACTGTACTGTACTGCTATATATTATATACTGGTGGTCAGCTAAATTATGCACTGTCCTCCTACTATATATACTGTGCAAAACTTAAATGCACCACAGGTATGGATGGATAGTATACTTGATGACACAGAGGTAGGTAGAGCAGTGAACTACTGTACCGTACTGCTATATATTATATACTGGTGGTCAGCAAAATTATGCACTGTCCTCATACTATATATGCTGTGCACCACAACTAAAATGCACCACAGGTATGGATGGATAGTATACTTGACGACACAGAGGTAGGTAGAGCAGTGGACTACTGTACCGTACTGCTATATATTATATACTGGTGGTCAGCAAAATTTTATGCACTGTCCTCCTACTATATATACTGCGCACAACAACTAAAATGCACCACAGGTATGGATGGATAGTATACTTGACGACACAGAGGAAGGTAGAGCAGTGGACTACTGTACCGTACTGCTATGTATTATATACTGGTGGTCAGCAAAATTATGCACTGTCCTACTATATATACTGCGCACAACAACTAAAATGCACCACAGGTATGGATGGATAGCATACTTGACGACACAGAGGTAGGTAGAGCAGTGGACTACTGTACTGTACTGCTATATATTATATACTGGTGGTCAGCAAAATTATGCACTGTCCTCCTACTATATATACTGCGCACAACAACTAAAATGCACCACAGGTATGGATGGATAGTATACTTGACGACACAGAGGTAGGTAGAGCAGTGGACTACTGTACCGTACTGTATATATTATATACTGGTGGTCAGCAAAATTATGCACTGTCCTCCTACTATATATACTGCGCACAACAACTAAAATGCACCACAGATATGGAAGGATAGTATACTTGATGACACAGAGGTAGGTAGAGCAGTGGATTACTGTAGCATACTGCTATAAATTATATACTGGTGGTTAGCAAAATTATGCACTGTCCTCCTACTATATATACTGCACAAAACTTAAATGCACCACAGGTATGGATGGATAGTATACTTGAAGACACAGAGGTAGTTAGAGCAGTGGACTACTGTACCGTACTGCTATATATTATATACTGGTGGTCAGCAAAATTATGCACTGTCCTCCTACTATATATGCTGCGCACAACAACTAAAATGCACCACAGGTATGGATGGATAGTATACTTGACGACACAGAGGTAGGTAGAGCAGTGGACTACTGTACCGTACTGCTATATATTATATACTGGTGGTCAGCAAAATTATGCACTGTCCTCCTACTATATATACTGCGCACAACAACTAAAATGCACCACAGGTATGGATGGGTAGTATACTTGACGACACAGAGGTAGGTAGAGCAGTGGACTACTGTACCGTACTGCTATATATTATATACTGGTGGTCAGCAAAATTATGCACTGTCCTACTATATATACTGCGCACAACAACTAAAATGCACCACAGGTATGGATGGATAGCATACTTGACGACACAGAGGTAGGTAGAGCAGTGGACTACTGTACTGTACTGCTATATATTATATACTTGTGGTCAGCAAAATTATGCACTGTCCTCCTACTATATATACTGCGCACAACAACTAAAATGCACCACAGGTATGGATGGATAATATACTTGACGACACAGAGGTAGGTAGAGCAGTGGACTACTGTACCGTACTGCTATATATTATATACTGGTGGTCAGCAAAATTATGCACTGTCCTCCTACTATATATACTGAGCACAACAACTAAAATGCACCACAGATATGGATGGATAGTATACTCGACGACACAGAGATAGGTAGAACAGTGGACTACTGTACCGTACTGCTATATATTATATACTGGTGGTCAGCAAAATTATGCACTATCCTTCTATATATACTGCGCAAAACTTAAATGCACCACAGGTATGGATGGATAGTATACTTGACGACACAGAGGTAGGTAGAGCAGTGGACTACTGTAACGTACTTCTATATAATATATACTGGTGGTCAGCAAAATTATGCACTGTCCTCCTACTATATATACTGCGCACAACAACTAAAATGCACCACAGGTATGGATGGATAGTAGACTTGACGACACAGAGGTAGGTAGAGCAGTGGACTACTGTACTGTACTGCTATATATTATATACTGGTGGTCAGCAAAATTATGCACTATCCTCCTACTATATATACTGTGCAAAACTTAAATGCACCACAGGTATGGATGGATAGTATACTTGACGACACAGAGGTAGGTAGAGCAGTGGACTACTGTACCGTACTGCTATATATTATATACTGGTGGTCAGCAAAATTTTATGCACTGTCCTCCTACTATATATACTGCGCACAACAACTAAAATGCACCACAGGTATGGATGGATAGTATACTTGACGACACAGAGGAAGGTAGAGCAATGGACTACTGTACCGTACTGCTATGTATTATATACTGGTGGTCAGCAAAATTATGCACTGTCCTACTATATATACTGCGCACAACAACTAAAATGCACCACAGGTATGGATGGATAGCATACTTGACGACACAGAGGTAGGTAGAGCAGTGGACTACTGTACTGTACTGCTATATATTATATACTGGTGGTCAGCAAAATTATGCACTGTCCTCCTACTATATATACTGCGCACAACAACTAAAATGCACCACAGGTATGGATGGATAGTATACTTGACGACACAGAGGTAGGTAGAGCAGTGGACTACTGTACCGTACTGCTATATATTATATACTGGTGGTCAGCAAAATTATGCACTGTCCTCCTACTATATATGCTGCGCACAACAACTAAAATGCACCACAGGTATGGATGGATAGTATACTTGACGACACAGAGGTAGGTAGAGCAGTGGATTACTGTAGCATACTGCTATAAATTATATACTGGTGGTTTGCAAAATTATGCACTGTCCTCCTACTATATATACTGCACAAAACTTAAATGCACCACAGGTATGGATGGATAGTATACTTGATGACACAGAGGTAGGTAGAGCAGTGGATTACTGTAGCATACTGCTATAAATTATATACTGGTGGTTTGCAAAATTATGCACTGTCCTCCTACTATATATACTGCACAAAACTTAAATGCACCACAGGTAGGGATGGATAGTATACTTGAAGACACAGAGGTAGTTAGAGCAGTGGACTACTGTACCGTACTGCTATATATTATATACTGGTGGTCAGCAAAATTATGCACTGTCCTCCTACTATATATGCTGCGCACAACAACTAAAATGCACCACAGGTATGGATGGATAGTATACTTGACGACACAGAGGTAGGTAGAGCAGTGGACTACTGTACCGTACTGCTATATATTATATACTGGTGGTCAGCAAAATTATGCACTGTCCTCCTACTATATATACTGCGCACAACAACTAAAATACACCACAGGTATGGATGGGTAGTATACTTGACGACACAGAGGTAGGTAGAGCAGTGGACTACTGTACCGTACTGCTATATATTATATACTGGTGGTCAGCAAAATTATGCACTGTCCTACTATATATACTGCGCACAACAACTAAAATGCACCACAGGTATGGATGGATAGCATACTTGACGACACAGAGGTAGGTAGAGCAGTGGACTACTGTACCGTACTGCTATATATTATATACTGGTGGTCAGCAAAATTATGCACTGTCCTCCTACTATATATACTGCGCACAACAACTAAAATGCACCACAGATATGGATGGATAGTATACTCGACGACACAGAGATAGGTAGAACAGTGGACTACTGTACCGTACTGCTATATATTATATACTGGTGGTCAGCAAAATTATGCACTATCCTTCTATATATACTGCGCAAAACTTAAATGCACCACAGGTATGGATGGATAGTATACTTGACGACACAGAGGTAGGTAGAGCAGTGGACTACTGTACCGTACTGCTATATAATATATACTGGTGGTCAGCAAAATTATGCACTGTCCTCCTACTATATATACTGCGCACAACAACTAAAATGCACCACAGGTATGGATGGATAGTAGACTTGACGACACAGAGGTAGGTAGATCAGTGAACTACTGTACCGTACTGCTATATATTATATACTGGTAGTCAGCAAAATTATGCACTGTCCTCCTATTATATATACTGTGCAAAACTTAAATGCACCACAGATATGGATGGATAGTATACTTGACGACACAGAGGTAGGTAGAGCAGTGAACTAATGTACCTTACTGCTATATATTATATACTGGTGGTCAGCAAAATTATGCACTGTCCTCCTACTATATATACCACGCAAAACTTAAATGCACCACAGGTATGGATGGATAGTATACTTGACGACACAGAGGTACGTAGAGCAGTGGACTACTGTACCGTACTGCTATATATTATATACTGGTGGTCAGCAAAATTATGCACTGTCCTCCTACTATATATACTGCGCACAACAACTAAAATGCACCACAGGTATGGATGGATAGTATACTTGACGACACAGAGGTAGGTAGAGCAGTGAACTACTGTACCGTACTGCTATATATTATATACTGGTGGTCAGCAAAATTATGCACTGTCCTCCTACTATATATACTGCGCACAACAACTAAAATGCACCACAGGTATGGATGGATAGTATACTTGATGACACAGAGTTAGGTAGAGCAGTGGCCTACTGTACCGTACTGCTATATATTATATACTGGTGGTCAGCAAAATTATGCACTGTCCTCCTACTATATATACTGCGCACAACAACTAAAATGCACCACAGGTATGGATGGATAGTATACTTGACGACACAGAGGTAGGTAGAGCAGTGGACTACTGTACCGTACTGCTATATATTATATACTGATGGTCAGCAAAATTATGCACTGTCCTATTATATATACTGTGCAAAACGTAAATGCACCACAGGTATGGATGGATAGTATACTTGACGACACAGAGGTAGGCAGAGCAGTGAACTAATGTACCGTACTGCTATATATTATATACTGGTGGTCAGCAAAATTATGCACTGTCCTCCTACTATATATACTGCGCACAACAACTAAAATGCATCACAGGTATGGATGGATAGTATACTTGACGACACAGAGGTAGGTAGAGCAGTGGACTACTGTACCGTACTGCTATATATTATATACTGGCGGTCAGCAAAACTATGCACTGTCCTCCTACTATATATACTGCGCAATACTTAAATGCACCACAAGTATGGATGGATAGTATACTTGACGACACAGAGGTAGGTAGAGCAGTGGACTATTGTACCGTACTGCTATATATTATATACTGGTGGTCAGCAAAATTATGCACAGTCCTCCTACTATATATACTGCGCACAACAACTAAAATGCACCACAGGTATGGATGGATATTATATTTGACGACACAGAGGTAGGTAGAGCAGTGGACTACTGTACCGTACTGCTATATATTATATACTGGTGGTCAGCAAAATTATGCACTGTACTCCTACTATATATGCTGCGCACAACAACTAAAATGCACCACAGGTATGGATGGATAGTATACTTGACGACACAGAGGTAGGTAGAGCAGTGGACTACTGTACCGTACTGCTATATATTATATACTGGTGGTCAGCAAAATTATGCACTGTCCTCCTACTATATATACTGCGCACAACAACTAAAATGCACCACAGATATGGATGGATAGTATACTTGATGACACAGAGGTAGGTAGAGCAGTGGGTTACTGTAGCATACTGCTATAAATTATATACTGGTGGTTAGCAAAATTATGCACTGTCCTCCTACTATATATACTGCACAAAACTTAAATGCACCACAGGTATGGATGGATAGTATACTTGAAGACACAGAGGTAGTTAGAGCAGTGGACTACTGTACCGTACTGCTATATATTATATACTGGTGGTCAGCAAAATTATGCACTGTCCTCCTACTATATATGCTGCGCACAACAACTAAAATGCACCACAGGTATGGATGGATAGTATACTTGACGACACAGAGGTAGGTAGAGCAGTGGACTACTGTACCGTACTGCTATATATTATATACTGGTGGTCAGCAAAATTATGCACTGTCCTCCTACTATATATACTGCGCACAACAACTAAAATGCACCACAGGTATGGATGGATAGTATACTTGACGACACAGAGGTAGGACTACTGTACCGTACTGCTATATATTATATACTGGTGGTCAGCAAAATTATGCACTGTCCTACTATATATACTGCGCACAACAACTAAAATGCACCACAGGTATGGATGGATAGCATACTTGACGACACAGAGGTAGGTAGAGCAGTGGACTACTGTACTGTACTGCTATATATTATATACTGGTGGTCAGCAAAATTATGCACTGTCCTCCTACTATATATACTGCGCACAACGACTAAAATGCACCACAGGTATGGATGGATAATATACTTGATGACACAGAGGTAGGTAGAGCAGTGGACTACTGTACCGTACTGCTATATATTATATACTGGTGGTCAGCAAAATTATGCACTGTCCTCCTACTATATATACTGCGCACAACAACTAAAATGCACCACAGATATGGATGGATAGTATACTCGACGACACAGAGATAGGTAGAACAGTGGACTACTGTACCGTACTGCTATATATTATATACTGGTGGTCAGCAAAATTATGCACTATCCTTCTATATATACTGCGCAAAACTTAAATGCACCACAGGTATGGATGGATAGCATACTTGACGACACAGAGGTAGGTAGAGCAGTGGACTACTGTACCGTACTGCTATATAATAAATACTGGTGGTCAGCAAAATTATGCACTGTCCTCCTACTATATATACTGCGCACAACAACTAAAATGCACCACAGGTATGGATGGATAGTAGACTTGACGACACAGAGGTAGGTAGAGCAGTGAACTACTGTACCGTACTGCTATATATTATATACTGGTAGTCAGCAAAATTATGCACTGTCCTCCTATTATATATACTGTGCAAAACTTAAATGCACCACAGGTATGGATGGATAGTATACTTGACGACACAGAGGTAGGTAGAGCAGTGAACTAATGTACCGTACTGCTATATATTATATACTGGTGGTCAGCAAAATTATGCACTGTCCTCCTACTATATATACCGCGCAAAACTTAAATGCACCACAGGTATGGATGGATAGTATACTTGACGACACAGAGGTACGTAGAGCAGTGGACTACTGTACCGTACTGCTATATATTATATACTGGTGGTCAGCAAAATTATGCACTGTCCTCCTACTATATATACTGTGCACAACAACTAAAATGCACCACAGGTATGGATGGATAGTATACTTGACGACACAGAGGTAGGTAGAGCAGTGGACTACTGTACCGTACTGCTATATATTATATACTGATGGTCAGCAAAATTATGCACTGTCCTCCTATTGTATATACTGTGCAAAACTTAAATGCACCACAGGTATGGATGGATAGTATACTTGACGACACAGAGGTAGGTAGAGCAGTGAACTACTATACCGTACTGCTATATATTATATACTGGTGGTCAGCAAAATTATGCACTGTCCTCCGACTATATATACTGCGCACAACAACTAAAATGCATCACAGGTATGGATGGATAGTATACTTGACGACACAAAGGTAGGTAGAGCAGTGGCCTACTGTACCGTACTGCTATATATTATATACTGGTGGTCAGCAAAATTATGCACTGTCCTCCTACTATATATACTGCGCACAACAACTAAAATGCACCACAGATATGGATGGATAGTATACTTGACGACACAGAGGTAGGTAGAGCAGTGGACTACTGTACTGTACTGCTATATATTATATACTGGTGGTCAGCAAAATTATGCACTGTCCTCCTACTATATATACTGTGCAAAACTTAAATGCACCACAGGTATGGATGGATAGTATACTTGATGACACAGAGGTAGGTAGAGCAGTGAACTACTGTACCGTACTGCTATATATTATATACTGGTGGTCAGCAAAATTATGCACTGTCCTCCTACTATATATGCTGCGCACAACAACTAAAATGCACCACAGGTATGGATGGATAGTATACTTGACGACACAGAGGTAGGTAGAGCAGTGGACTACTGTACCGTACTGCTATATATTATATACTGGTGGTCAGCAAAATTTTATGCACTGTCCTCCTACTATATATACTGCGCACAACAACTAAAATGCACCACAGGTATGGATGGATAGTATACTTGACGACACCGAGGAAGGTAAAGCAGTGGACTACTGTACCGTACTGCTATATATTATATACTGGTGGTCAGCAAAATGATGCACTGTCCTACTATATATACTGCGCACAACAACTAAAATGCACCACAGGTATGGATGGATAGCATACTTGACGACACAGAGGTAGGTAGAGCAGTGGACTACTGTACTGTACTGCTATATATTATATACTGGTGGTCAGCAAAATTATGCACTGTCCTCCTACTATATATACTGCGCACAACAACTAAAATGCACCACAGGTATGGATGGATAGTATACTTGACGACACAGAGGTAGGTAGAGCAGTGGACTACTGTACCGTACTGCTATATATTATATACTGGTGGTCAGCAAAATTATGCACTGTCCTCCTACTATATATACTGCGCACAACAACTAAAATGCACCACAGGTATGGATGGATAGTATACTTGACGACACAGAGGTAGGTAGAGCAGTGAACTACTGTACCGTACTGCTATATATTATATACTGGTGGTCAGCAAAATTATGCACTGTCCTCCTACTATATATGCTGCGCAAAACAACTAAAATGCACCACAGGTATGGATTTATAGTATACTTGACGTCACAGAGGTAGGTAGAGCAGTGGACCACTGTACCGTACTGCTATATATTATACACTGGTAGTCAGCAAAATTATGCACTGTCCTCCTACTATATATACCGCGCAAAACTTAAATGCAACACAGGTATGGATGGATAGTATACTTGACGACACAGAGGTACGTAGAGCAGTGGACTACTGTACCGTACTGCTATATATTATATACTGGTTGTCAGCAAAATTATGCACTGTCCTCCTACTATATATACTGCGCACAACAACTAAAATGCACCACAGGTATGGATGGATAGTATACTTGATGACACAGAGGTGGGTAGAGCAGTGGACTACTGTACCGTACTGCTATATATTATATACTGGTGGTCAGCAAAATTATGCACTGTCCTCCTACTATATATACTGCGCACAACTAAAATGCACCACAGCTATGGATGGATAGTATACTTGATGACACAGAGGTAGGTAGAGCAGTGGACTACTGTACCGTACTGCTATATATTATATACTGGTGGTCAGCAAAATTATGCACTGTCCTCCTACTATATATACTGCGCACCACAACTAAAATGCACCACAGATATGGATGGATAGTATACTTGACGACACAGAGGTAGGTAGAACAGTGTACTACTGTACCGTACTGCTATATATTATATACAGGTGGTCAGCAAAATTATGCACTGTCCTCCTACTATATATACTGTGCACAACAACTAATTTGCACCACAGGTATGGATGGATAGTATACTTGACGACACAGAGGTAGGTAGAGCAGTGGACTACTGTACCGTACTGTGATATATTATATACTGGTGGTCAGCAAAATTATGCACTGTCCTCCTACTATATATACTGCGCACAACTAAAATGCACCACAGGTATGGATGGATAGTATACTTGACGACACAGAGGTAGATAGAGCAGTGGACTACTGTACCGTACTGCTATATATTATATACTGGTGGTCAGCAAAATTATGCACTGTCCTCCTACTATATATACTGCGCACAACTAAAATGCACCACAGGTATGGATGGATAGTATACTTGACGACACAGAGGTAGGTAGTGCAGTGGCCTACTGTACCGTACTGCTATATATTATATACTGGTGGTCAGCAAAATTATGCACTGTCCTCCTACTACTGCTCACAACAACTAAAATGCACCACAGTTATGGATGGATGGTATACTTGACGACACAGAGGTAGGTAGAGCAGTGGCCTACTGTACCGTACTGCTATATATTATATACTGGTGGTCAGCAAAATTATGCACTGTCCTCCTACTATATATACTGCGCACAACAACTAAAATGCACCACAGGTATGGATGGATAGTATACTTGACGACACAGAGGTAGGTAGAGCAGTGGACTACTGTACCGTACTGATATAATACTGGTGGTCACTGGTCAGCAAAATTCTGCACTGTACTCCTACTATATACTACAATGCAGCACAGATATGGAGCGTTTTTCAGGCAGAGAACGTATAATACTGGTGGTCACTGGTCAGCAAAACTCTGCACTGTCCTCCTACTATATAATACTGGTGGTCCCCAGTCCCCACAATAAAGTACACTGAGCACATATATTTGCAGCACTCTGAGCACAGATATGGAGCGTTTTTCAGGCAGAGAACGTAGATATTTTCAGCACACTGAGCACAGATATTTGCAAGCACACTGAGCACAGATATTTGCAAGCACACTGAGCACAGATATTTGCAGCACACTGAGCACAGATATTTGCAGCACACTGAACACAACTGAGAGAACGCTGCACGTCCATCTCCAATGCACGAGTGAAAATGGCGGCGACGCGCCGATCCTTATATAGAATACGAATCTCGCGAGAATACGACAGCGGGATGATGACGTTCGGGCGCGCTCGGGTTAACCGAGCAAGGCGGGAAGATTCGAGTCTGCCTCGGAACCGTGTAAAATGAGTGAAGTTTGGGGGGGTTCGGATTCCGAGGAACCGAACCCGCTCATCTCTACATTTTATACAATGCTGTCATGCTACCAGTGGCAGGACAGCCACCATTGCAGTAGATGCTGTATTCATGGGTCCAAGGGTGAAGAGGTGCTTGCAGCCTTTATACACCCATCAGTGGTGGTAATCCCACAACTGCTTGCATGAACATTTATCTAGGAGCCTGTGAAGTGAAGCCTGAACTGAGAGGACCTGCATTGCAGGGTACCCCATCTTTCAGAACCCATATGTCATCTTTATGGAAATCCCAGCTCCCGTGTGCTTTGGATCACATCTATATGTATATGCAGGGTTTAAAGTGGTCATAGAGAGGTGGAGGAACTCATCCCCCCTGTCCCCTCTCCTGTCCCTACGTTAGGCAAAGCTACACTGAGATGGAGCCTTGCCACTGCCAGTGGCGCAACTACGGCTGATGATCTTCATAGCAAATATAAAACTGTTGCCCCTTGAAAACTACAAAATTCTGGCTGTATAGTTTTATTGGTACTGAAATGCACATTGGCAACACAAGTAAGGTAAGTGCAAGAGCAAGAAGTAATATCTTAATATCATTGGAATAAATGCCATGTGCACACAAAAACACACTGTTGTGTATAGAAAAATGTAAAATGAATGGCCAGGGGCCTGGGGGACAATTAGGCCCCCAGATGCTATAAGGGCTATGATGGTGTAAGATACATGCCAGACACATTTTAACACCCCTGCCACCAGCTGACACAACAATGTTAGGTCACTTAAAAAAAATACAAAAATTGTTCTGTGCCGTCAGTATCGCTCGTAATAATTTTTCTGTCACTCATTTTTTTTATAGGGTCACCAAGTCTTTGTCATTTGGGTGACCCATGTTTTTTTAATTTTTTTATTTTGCAACCCCTAGATATTTCCTGTGCTTGGGTCATTTATTTACTTGTATGGTGGTGTTTCTGCTAGAGATGAGCGGGTTCGGTTCCTCGGAATCCGAACCCGCCCGAACTTCAGCTTTTTTTACACGGATCCGAGCGACTCGGATCTTCCCGCCTTGCTCGGTTAACCCGAGCGCGCCCGAACGTCATCATGACGCTGTCGGATTCTCGCGAGGCTCGGATTCTATCGCAAGACTCGGATTCTATATAAGGAGCCACGCGTCGCCGCCATTTTCACACGTGCATTGAGATTGATAGGGAGAGGACGTGGCTGGCGTCCTCTCCATTTAGATTAGAAGAGAGAGAGTGAGATTGAGACAGAGACACTTGATTTACTGGAGTTTAGGAGTACTAGAGAGTGCAGAGTTTACTAGTGACTGACCACTGACCAGTGACCACCAGTGCAGTTTTATTTAATATAATCCGTTCTCTGCCTGAAAAAAACGATACACAGTGACTCAGTCACATACCATATCTGTGCTCAGCCCAGTGTGCTGCATCATCTATGTATAATATCTGACTGTGCTCACACAGCTTAATTGTGGGGGAGACTGGGGAGCAGTTATAGGTTATAGCAGGAGCCAGGAGTACATATTATTAAAATTAAACAGTGCACACTTTTGCTGCAGGAGTGCCACTGCCAGTGTGACTGACCAGTGACCTGACCACACTGACCACCAGTATAGTATACTATATTGTGATTGCCTGAAAAAGTTAAACACTCGTCGTGTGACTTGTGTGGTGTTTTTTTATTCTATAAAAAACTCATTCTGCTGACAGACAGTGTCCAGCAGGTCCGTCATTATATAATATATACCTGTCCGGCTGCAGTAGTGATATATATATATTTTTTATATCATTATTTATCATCCAGTCGCAGCAGACACAGTACGGTAGTTCACGGCTGTAGCTACCTCTGTGTCGGCACTCGGCAGTCCATCCATAATTGTATACCACCTACCCGTGGTTTTTTTTTTCTTTCTTCTTTATACATACTACATCTCATTATCATCCAGTCTATATTAGCAGCAGACACAGTACAGTACGGTAGTCCACGGCTGTAGCTACCTCTGTGTCGGCACTCGGCAGTCCATCCATAATTGTATACCACCTACCCGCGGTTTTTTTTTTCTTCTTTATACATACTACATCTCATTATCATCCAGTCTATATTAGCAGCAGACACAGTACAGTACGGTAGTCCACGGCTGTAGCTACCTCTGTGTCGGCACTCGGCAGTCCATCCATAATTGTATACCACCTACCCGTGGTTTTTTTTTCTTTCTTCTTTATACATACTACATCTCATTATCAACCAGTCTATATTAGCAGCAGACACAGAACAGTACGGTAGTCCACGGCTGTAGCTACCTCTGTGTCGGCACTCGGCAGTCCGTCCATAATTGTATACCACCTACCCGTGGTTTTTTTTTCTTTCTTCTTTATACATACTACATCTCATTATCATCCAGTCTATATTAGCAGCAGACACAGTACAGTATGGTAGTCCACGGCTGTAGCTACCTCTGTGTCGGCACTCGGCAGTCCATCCATAATTGTATACCACCTACCCGTGGTTTTTTTTTTCTTCTTTATACATACTACATCTCATTATCATCCAGTCTATATTAGCAGCAGACACAGTACAGTACGGTAGTCCACGGCTGTAGCTACCTCTGTGTCGGCACTCGGCAGTCCATCCATAATTGTATACCACCTACCCGTGGTTTTTTTTTCTTTCTTCTTTATACATACTACATCTCATTATCATCCAGTCTATATTAGCAGCAGACACAGTACAGTGCGGTAGTCCACGGCTGTAGCTACCTCTGTGTCGGCACTCGGCAGTCCGTCCATAATTGTATACCACCTACCCGTGGTTTTTTTTTTCTTTCTTCTTTATACATACTACATCTCATTATCATCCAGTCTATATTAGCAGCAGACACAGTACAGTACGGTAGTCCACGGCTGTAGCTACCTCTGTGTCGGCACTCGGCAGTCCGTCCATAATTGTATACCACCTACCCGTGGTTTTTTTTTCTTTCTTCTTTATACATACATACTACATCTCATTATCAACCAGTCTATATTAGCAGCAGACACAGTACAGTACGGTAGTCCACGGCTGTAGCTACCTCTGTGTCGGCACTCGGCAGTCCATCCATAATTGTATACCACCTACCCGTGGTTTTTTTTTTCTTCTTTATACATACTACATCTCATTATCATCCAGTCTATATTAGCAGCAGACACAGTACAGTACGGTAGTCCACGGCTGTAGCTACCTCTGTGTCGGCACTCGGCAGTCCGTCCATAATTGTATACCACCTACCCGTGGTTTTTTTTTCTTTCTTCTTTATACATACATACTACATCTCATTATCAACCAGTCTATATTAGCAGCAGACACAGTACAGTACGGTAGTCCACGGCTGTAGCTACCTCTGTGTCGGCACTCGGCAGTCCATCCATAATTGTATACTAGTATCCATCCATCTCCATTGTTTACCTGAGGTGCCTTTTAGTTGTGCCTATTAAAATATGGAGAACAAAAATGTTGAGGTTCCAAAATTAGGGAAAGATCAAGATCCACTTCCACCTCGTGCTGAAGCTGCTGCCACTAGTCATGGCCGAGACGATGAAATGCCAGCAACGTCGTCTGCCAAGGCCGATGCCCAATGTCATAGTACAGAGCATGTCAAATCCAAAACACCAAATATCAGTAAAAAAAGGACTCCAAAACCTAAAATAAAATTGTCGGAGGAGAAGCGTCAACTTGCCAATATGCCATTTACCACACGGAGTGGCAAGGAATGGCTGAGGCCCTGGCCTATGTTCATGGCTAGTGGTTCTGCTTCACCACATGAGGATGGAAGCACTCAGCCTCTCGCTAGAAAAATGAAAAGACTCAAGCTGGAAAAAGCACAGCAAAGAACTGTGCGTTCTTCGAAATCCCAAATCCACAAGGAGAGTCCAATTGTGTCGGTTGCGATGCCTGATCTTCCCAACACTGGACGTGAAGAGCATGCGCCTTCCACCATTTGCACGCCCCCTGCAAGTGCTGGAAGGAGCACCCGCAGTCCAGTTCCTGATAGTCAGATTGAAGATGTCAGTGTTGAAGTACACCAGGATGAGGAGGATATGGGTGTTGCTGGCGCTGGGGAGGAAATTGACCAGGAGGATTCTGATGGTGAGGTGGTTTGTTTAAGTCAGGCACCCGGGGAGACACCTGTTGTCCATGGGAGGAATATGGCCGTTGACATGCCTGGTGAAAATACCAAAAAAATCAGCTCTTCGGTGTGGAAGTATTTCACCAGAAATGCGGACAACATTTGTCAAGCCGTGTGTTCCCTTTGTCAAGCTGTAATAAGTAGGGGTAAGGACGTTAACCACCTCGGAACATCCTCCCTTATACGTCACCTGCAGCGCATTCATAATAAGTCAGTGACAAGTTCAAAAACTTTGGCCGACAGCGGAAGCAGTCCACTGACTAGTAAATCCCTTCCTCTTGTAACCAAGCTCACGCAAACCACCCCACCAACTCCCTCAGTGTCAATTTCCTCCTTCCCCAGGAATGCCAATAGTCCTGCAGGCCATGTCACTGGCAATTCTGACGAGTCCTCTCCTGCCTGGGATTCCTCCGATGCATCCTTGCGTGTAACGCCTACTGCTGCTGGCGCTGCTGTTGTTGCTGCTGGGAGTCGATGGTCATCCCAGAGGGGAAGTCGTAAGCCCACTTGTACTACTTCCAGTAAGCAATTGACTGTTCAACAGTCCTTTGCGAGGAAGATGAAATATCACAGCAGTCATCCTGCTGCAAAGCGGATAACTGAGGCCTTGACAACTATGTTGGTGTTAGACGTGCGTCCGGTATCCGCCGTTAGTTCACAGGGAACTAGACAATTTATTGAGGCAGTGTGCCCCCGTTACCAAATACCATCTAGGTTCCACTTCTCTAGGCAGGCGATACCGAGAATGTACACGGACGTCAGAAAAAGACTCACCAGTGTCCTAAAAAATGCAGTTGTACCCAATGTCCACTTAACCACGGACATGTGGACAAGTAGAGCAGGGCAGGGTCAGGACTATATGACTGTGACAGCCCACTGGGTAGACTCCCGCCGCAAGAACAGCAGCGGCGGCACCAGTAGCAGCATCTCGCAAACGCCAACTCTTTCCTAGGCAGGCTACGCTTTGTATCACCGGTTTCCAGAATACGCACACAGCTGAAAACCTCTTACGGCAACTGAGGAAGATCATCGCGGAATGGCTTACCCCAATTGGACTCTCCTGTGGATTTGTGGCATCGGACAACGCCAGCAATATTGTGTGTGCATTAAATATGGGCAAATTCCAGCACGTCCCATGTTTTGCACATACCTTGAATTTGGTGGTGCAGAATTTTTTAAAAAACGACAGGGGCGTGCAAGAGATGCTGTCGGTGGCCAGAAGAATTGCGGGACACTTTCGGCGTACAGGCACCACGTACAGAAGACTGGAGCACCACCAAAAACTACTGAACCTGCCCTGCCATCATCTGAAGCAAGAAGTGGTAACGAGGTGGAATTCAACCCTCTATATGCTTCAGAGGTTGGAGGAGCAGCAAAAGGCCATTCAAGCCTATACAATTGAGCACGATATAGGAGGTGGAATGCACCTGTCTCAAGCGCAGTGGAGAATGATTACAACGTTGTGCAAAGTTCTGATGCCCTTTGAACTTGCCACATGTGAAGTCAGTTCAGACACTGCCAGCCTGAGTCAGGTCATTCCCCTCATCAGGCTTTTGCAGAAGAAGCTGGAGACATTGAAGGAGGAGCTAACACGGAGCGATTCCGCTAGGCATGTGGGACTTGTGGATGGAGCCCTTAATTCGCTTAACAAGGATTCACGGGGGGTCAATCTGTTGAAATCAGAGCACTACATTTTGGCCACCGTGCTCGATCCTAGATTTAAAGCCTACCTTGGATCTCTCTTTCCGGCAGACACAAGTCTGCTGGGGTTGAAAGACCTGCTGGTGAGAAAATTGTCAAGTCAAGCGGAACGCGACCTGTCAACATCTCCTCCTTCACATTCTCCCGCAACTGGGGGTGCGAGGAAAAGGCTCAGAATTCCGAGCCCACCCGCTGGCGGTGATGCAGGGCAGTCTGGAGCGACTGCTGATGCTGACATCTGGTCCGGACTGAAGGACCTGACAACGATTACGGATACGGACATGTCGTCTACTGGCACTGCATATGATTCTCTCCCCATTGAAAGAATGGTGGAGGATTATATGAGTGACCGCATCCAAGTAGGCACGTCACACAGTCCGTACTTATACTGGCAGGAAAAAGAGGCAATTTGGAGGCCCTTGCACAAACTGGCTTTATTCTACCTAAGTTGCCCTCCCACAAGTGTGTACTCCGAAAGAGTGTTTAGTGCCGCCGCTCACCTTGTCAGCAATCGGCGTACGAGGTTACATCCAGAAAATGTGGAGAAGATGATGTTCATTAAAATGAATTATAATCAATTCCTCCGCGGAGACATTGACCAGCAGCAATTGCCTCCACAAAGTACACAGGGAGCTGAGATGGTGGATTCCAGTGGGGACGAATTGATAATCTGTGAGGAGGGGGATGTACACGGTGATATATCGGAGGATGATGATGAGGTGGACATCTTGCCTCTGTAGAGCCAGTTTGTGCAAGGAGAGATTAATTGCTTCTTTTTTTGGGGGGGGTCCAAACCAACCCGTCATATCAGTCACAGTCGTGTGGCAGACCCTGTCACTGAAATGATGGGTTGGTTAAAGTGTGCATGTCCTGTTTTGTTTATACAACATAAGGGTGGGTGGGAGGGCCCAAGGACAATTCCATCTTGCACCTCTTTTTTCTTTTATTTTTCTTTGCGTCATGTGCTGTTTGGGGAGGGTTTTTTGGAAGGGCCATCCTGCGTGACACTGCAGTGCCACTCCTAGATGGGCCCGGTGTTTGTGTCGGCCACTAGGGTCGCTTATCTTACTCACATAGTCAGCTACCTCATTGCGCCTCTTTTTTTCTTTGCGTCATGTGCTGTTTGGGGAGGGTTTTTTGGAAGGGACATCCTGCGTGACACTGCAGTGCCACTCCTAGATGGGCCCGGTGTTTGTGTCGGCCACTAGGGTCGCTTATCTTACTCACACAGCTACCTCATTGCGCCTCTTTTTTTCTTTGCGTCATGTGCTGTTTGGGGAGGGTTTTTTGGAAGGGACATCCTGCGTGACACTGCAGTGCCACTCCTAGATGGGCCCGGTGTTTGTGTCGGCCACTAGGGTTGCTTATCTTACTCACACAGCGACCTCGGTGCAAATTTTAGGACTAAAAATAATATTGTGAGGTGTGAGGTATTCAGAATAGACTGAAAATGAGTGGAAATTATGGTTTTTGAGGTTAATAATACTTTGGGATCAAAATGACCCCCAAATTCTATGATTTAAGCTGTTTTTTAGGGTTTTTTGAAAAAAACACCCGAATCCAAAACACACCCGAATCCGACAAAAAAAATTCGGTGAGGTTTTGCCAAAACGCGGTCGAACCCAAAACACGGCCGCGGAACCGAACCCAAAACCAAAACACAAAACCCGAAAAATTTCCGGCGCTCATCTCTAGTTTCTGCAAAGGAGGGCCTCTGAAAAAGTTGAGCAGCTCTAGGCAGTGTCTTGAGCTGGTATTCAGCATGCACATAGGAGATCATGTGGTATGGAAGCCACCTGTTTGCGTAATAAAATGTCATCTTCATATAACAAAGGTGCAAACTTATAATACATAGTAATAGAAGTTTTTAGACAGGTTAAAATGTGAACTACCCCGATGAAAGATCCTGGAGACACCATCCTCCTACAGTTTTCCAGCATCATCCACCTGCATCTCTACTGCTCCTTCCATCCCTCCCTGCGTCTCTTTAGTGCCATCCCCCCTTCATCTCTCCAGCTCTCCCTTATATCTCTACAACGTCATTCCTTCCTTCATCACTTCAATACCATCCCCTCCTACGTCTATTTAGCACCACCCTCCAGCCTCATCCCTCCCCACTATTATTTTTTTATACTTTTTTAGTAACTTGATAATAGTTCTTCTATCAATGCTGCAGCAGAGGTCCTCATTCACTAACACCCAGAGGTTAAAGTAAGCCGGAACGGGATGGAACTGTGTTCCGTCAGTTCCATTTGGGGACGGTACCAGTTCCGCCTCCTCCGGCTCACCTAACCCACGATGTCAGCCGGCAGCATAGGGATACTGGGCGCCCGCTGAGATTTTATTACCAGCGGGCGCCCGGCTTCCCCTTCACATCGGCAGCCGGTACTCACTCCTGAGCTCCGGCTTTAGGCTTTTGCAGTGAGCAGCGTGTGCTATGGGAGAGACATCATGATGTCTCTCCCATAGTTCCAAGGAGCGGGCGGCAAGGAAAAAGGACGTCAGCGGTCGGACGCAGGAGCGGGGCTTAAGGTGAGTATATTGTGTTTGGTTTTTTTGTGTGTAAGCGGCACTACTAAAGGGGGCATATCTACAGGGGGCAAAACTAAATGGGTGCAAATCTATTGGGGGAATATCTACAGGGGGCATATCTACAGGGGGCAAAACTAAAGGGGCATATCTACAGGGGGCAAAACTAAAGGGAGCATAATTAAAGGGGGCATATCTACAGGGGCAAAACTAAAGAGGCATATTTACAGGGGGAAAAACTAAAGGGTCATATCTACAGGGGGCAAAACTAAAGGGGGCATAACTAAAGGGGGCATATCTACAGGGGGCAAAACTAAAGGGGGAAAACTAAAAGGGGCATATCTACAGGGGCCACGTCTACTGGGACAAAACTAAAGGGGGCATATCTACAAGGGGCATAGCTAAAAGGGGCATAGCTAAAAGGGGCATATCTACTTCAGACATAACTAAAGGGGGCATATCTACTGGGGGCATAACTACAAGGGGAAAATCTAAACGGGCATAACTAAAGGGGCCATGTCTACAGGTGGCAAAACTAAAGGGGGCATATCTACAGGGGGCAAAACTAAAGGGGACATATCTACAGGAGCAAATCTAAAGGGGGCAAAACTAAAGGAGGCATTACTACTAGGGCCACATCTACAGGGTGCAAAACTAAAGGGGTCATATCTATAGGGGACAAAACTAAAGGGGGCATATCTGCTTGGAGCAAAACTAAATGGGGCATATCTACTGGGGGCATATATACAAGGGGCATAACTAAAAGGGGCATATCTACTGGGGACATAACTAAAGGGGGCATATCTACTGGGGGAATATCTACAAGGGGCATAACTAAAGGGGGGCATATCTACAGGGGGCATATATACAAGAGGCATATCTACAGGTAGCATATCTACAGGGGCAAAACTTAAGGGGTCATATCTACAGGGGGCATACCTACAGGGGGCATATCTACAGGGAGAAAAGCTTTAGTGGGCATATCTACTGGGAGCATAACTAAATGGGACATATCTACTGGAGGCAATACTACATGGGGGAATTAAGTGGCACCAATTCTATGGGCTCTACATAAGGGGCACTACCACTGCGGGCACTACCAGTACAGTGGGCATTGCATAAGCCGCACTACTACTATAGGCATTGTGTATTTGGGGTGCTACTAGTGTGGGCTTTCTGTACAAGGGGCACTAATGTGTGTCATAACTTGAATAAGGGACACTACTATGTGGTGTAATGTGAATAAAATTTGTGCTACTGAGCGGCGTAATTTGAATTGGGGATACTATTGGGTGACCACGCCCCTTTATTTTTGAGACCACGCCCCTTTTTGTGGCATGAACCACATTCACACAGGCGGTGGGGAGGAGGTGAGTTCCACCACCTCCCTAGAACCACTTTAAGCACTACTAACACCCCAGCAGCACCCACACTTCTCATTCACGTATAACTAGAGATGTGCGGCTGGCACTTTTCGTGTTTTGTGTTTTGGTTTTGGTTCTAATTCCACTTTCGTGTTTTGGTTTTGGCTTGGTTTTGGCAAAGCCACCCTTTCATGTTTTGGTTTTGGTTTTGGATCTGGATGATTTTTGGGGGGAAAAACATAAAAACAGCTAAAATCACAGAATTTGGGGGTAATTTTGCTCCTACGGTATTATTAACCTCAATAACAATAATTTCCACTCATTTCCAGTCTATTCTGAACACCTCACAATATTGTTTTTAGGCCTAAAAGTTGCACCGAGGTGGCTGTATGACTAAGCTAAGCGACACAAGTGTGCGGCACAAACACCTGACCCATCTAGGAGTGGCACTGCAGTTGTAGACAAGATGACACTATTCAAAAACTAGTCCCCAAACAGCACATGATGCAAAGAAGAAAAAGAGGTGCAATGAGGAAGCTGGATGGCCAAGCTAAGCGACACAAGTGTTCGGCACAAACACCAGGCCCATCTAAGAGTGGCACTGCAGTTACAGACAGGATGGCACAAAAAAAAAACTAGTCCACAAACAGCACATGATGCAAAGAAGAAAAAGAGGTGCAAGATGGAATTGTCCTTGAGCCCTCCCACCCACCCTTATGTTGTATAAACAGGACATGCACACTTTATCAAACCAATCATTTCAGCGACAGGGTCTGCCACACGACTGTGGCTGAAATGACTGGTTTGTTTGGGCCCCCACCAAAAAAGAAGCAATCTCTCCTTGCACAAACTGGATCTACAGAGGCAAGATGTCCACCTCATCATCATCCTCTGATTCCTCACCCCTTTCACTGTGTACATCCTCGTCACAAAGTATTAATTCGTCCCCACTAGAATCCACCATCACAGGTCCCTATGTACTTTCTGGAGGCAATTGCTGGTAAAGGTCTACCCAGAGGAATTTATAATTCATTTTGATGAACATCATCTTCTCCACATTTAGTGGAAGTAACCTCCTACGCCGATCGCTGACAAGGTTACCGGCTGCACTAAACACTCTTTCGGAGCACACACTGGAGGGGGGGTGGGGGACACAATTTAGGTAAAATAAAGCCAGTTTGTGCAAGGGCCTCCAAATTGCCTCTTTTTCCTGCCAGTATACGTACGGACTGTCTGACGTGCCTACTTGGATGCTGTCACTCATATAATCCTCCACCATTCTTTCAGTGGTGACAGAATCATATGCAGTGACAGTAGACATGTCAGTAATCGTTGGCAGGTCCTTCAGTCCGGACCAGATGTCAGCTTTCGCTCCTGACTGCCCTGCATCACTGCCAGCGGGTGGGCTCGGAAATCTTATCCTTTTCCTTGCAGCCCCAGTTGCGGGAGAAATTGAAGGAGGAGCTGTTGACGGGTCAGATCCGCTTGAGTTGACAATTTACTAACCATCAGGTCTTTGCACTAGGGATGTGCACTTGAAATTTTTCGGGTTTTGTGTTTTGGTTTTGGGTTCGGTTCCGCGGCCGTGTTTTGGGTTCGAACGCGTTTTGGCAAAACCTCACCAAATTTTTTTTGTCGGATTCGGGTGTGTTTTGGATTCGGTGTTTTTTTCAAAAAACCCTAAAAAACAGCTTAAATCATAGAATTTGGGGGTCATTTTGATCCCAAAGTATTATTAACCTCAAAAACCATAATTTCCACTCATTTTCAGTCTATTCTGAACACCTCACACCTCACAATATTATTTTTAGTCCTAAAATTTGCACCGAGGTCGCTGGATGACTAAGCTAAGCGACCCAAGTGGCCGACACAAACACCTGGCCCATCTAGGAGTGGCACTGCAGTGTCACGCAGGATGGCCCTTCCAAAAAACACTCCCCAAACAGCACATGACGCAAAGAAAAAAAGAGGCGCAATGAGGTAGCTGTGTGACTAAGCTCAACGACCCAAGTGGCCAACACAAACACCTGGCCCATCTAGGAGTGGCACTGCAGTGTCACGCAGGATGGCCCTTCCAAAAAACACTCCCCAAACAGCACATGACGCAAAGAAAAAAAGAGGCGCAATGAGGTAGCTGTGTGACTAAGCTCAGCGACCCAAGTGGCCGACACAAACACCTGGCCCATCTAGGAGTGGCACTGCAGTGTCACGCAGGATGGCCCTTCCAAAAAACACTCCCCAAACAGCACATGACGCAAAGAAAAAAAGAGGCGCAATGAGGTAGCTGTGTGACTAAGCTCAACGACCCAAGTGGCCGACACAAACACCTGGCCCATATAGGAGTGGCACTGCAGTGTCACGCAGGATGGCCCTTCCAAAAAACACCCCCCAAACAGCACATGACGCAAAGAAAAAAAGAGGCGCAATGAGGTAGCTGTGTGAGTAAGCTAAGCGACCCTAGTGGCCGACACAAACACCTGGCCCATCTAGGAGTGGCACTGCAGTGTCACGCAGGCTGGCCCTTCAAAAAACTACTCCCCAAACAGCACATGACGCAAAGAAAAAAAGAGGCGCAATGAGGTAGCTGTGTGAGTAAGCTAAGCGACCCTAGTGGCCGACACAAACACCTGGCCCATCTAGGAGTGGCACTGCAGTGTCACGCAGGATGGCCCTTCAAAAAACACTCCCCAAACAGCACATGACGCAAAGAAGAAAAAAAAGAGGCGCAATGAGGTAGCTGTGTGAGTAAGCTAAGCGACCCTAGTGGCCGACACAAACACCTGGCCCATCTAGGAGTGGCACTGCAGTGTCACGCAGGATGGCCCTTCAAAAAAATACTCCCCAAACAGCACATGACGCAAAGAAAAATGAAAGAAAAAAGAGGTGCAAGATGGAATTGTCCTTGGGCCCTCCCACCCACCCTTATGTTGTATAAACAGGACATGCACACTTTAACCAACCCATCATTTCAGTGACAGGGTCTGCCACACGACTGTGACTGAAATGACGGGTTGGTTTGGACCCCCACCAAAAAAGAAGCAATTAATCTCTCCTTGCACAAACTGGCTCTACAGAGTCAAGATGTCCACCTCATCATCATCCTCCGATATATCACCGTGTACATCCCCCTCCTCACAGATTATCAATTCGTCCCCACTGGAATCCACCATCTCAGCTCCCTGTGTACTTTGTGGAGGCAATTGCTGCTGGTCAATGTCTCCACGGAGGAATTGATTATAATTCATTTTAATGATCATCTTCTCCACATTTTCTGGAAGTAACCTCGTACGCCGATTGCTGACAAGGTGAGCGGCGGCACTAAACACTCTTTCGGAGTACACACTTGTGGGAGGGCAACTTAGGTAGAATAAAGCCAGTTTGTGCAAGGGCCTCCAAATTGCCTCTTTTTCCTGCCAGTATAAGTACGGACTGTCTGACGTGCCTACTTGGATGCGGTCACTCATAAAATCCTCCACCATTCTTTCAATGGGGAGAGAATCATATGCAGTGCCAGTAGACGACATGTCCGTAATCGTTGGCAGGTCCTTCAGTCCGGACCAGATGTCAGCATCAGCAGTCGCTCCAGACTGCCCTGCATCACCGCCAGCGGGTGGGCTCGGAATTCTGAGCCTTTTCCTCGCACCCCCAGTTGCGGGAGAATGTGAAGGAGGAGATGTTGACAGGTCGCGTTCCGCTTGACTTGACAATTTTCTCACCAGTAGGTCTTTGAACCCCAGCAGACTTGTGTCTGCCGGAAAGAGAGATCCAAGGTAGGTTTTAAATCTAGGATCGAGCACGGTGGCCAAAATGTAGTGCTCTGATTTCAACAGATTGACCACCCGTGAATCCTTGTTAAGCGAATTAAGGGCTCCATCCACAAGTCCCACATGCCTAGCGGAATCGCTCTGTCTTAGCTCCTCCTTCAATGTCTCCAGCTTCTTCTGCAAAAGCCTGACGAGGGGAATGACCTGACTCAGGCTGGCAGTGTCTGAACTGACTTCACGTGTGGCAAGTTCAAAGGGCAGCAGAACCTTGCACAACGTTGAAATCATTCTCCACTGCGCTTGAGACAGGTGCATTCCACCTCCTATATCGTGCTCAATTGTATAGGCTTGAATGGCCTTTTGCTGCTCCTCCAACCTCTGAAGCATATAGAGGGTTGAATTCCACCTCGTTACCACTTCTTGCTTCAGATGATGGCAGGGCAGGTTCAGGCGTTTTTGGTGGTGCTCCAGTCTTCTGTACGTGGTGCCTGTACGCCGAAAGTGTCCCGCAATTCTTCTGGCCACCGACAGCATCTCTTGCACGCCCCTGTCGTTTTCAAATAATTCTGCACCACCAAATTCAAGGTATGTGCAAAACATGGGACGTGCTGGAATTTGCCCAGATTTAATGCACACACAATATTGCTGGCGTTGTCCGATGCCACAAATCCACAGGAGAGTCCAATTGGGGTAAGCCATTCCGCGATGATCTTCCTCAGTTGCCGTAAGAGGTTTTCAGCTGTGTGCGTATTCTGGAAACCGGTGATACAAAGCGTAGCCTGCCTAGGAAAGAGTTGGCGTTTGCGAGATGCTGCTACTGGTGCCGCCGCTGCTGTTCTTGTGGCGGGAGTCCATACATCTACCCAGTGGGCTGTCACAGTCATATAGTCCTGACCCTGCCCTGCTCCACTTGTCCACATGTCCGTGGTTAAGTGGACATTGGGTACAGCCGCATTTTTTAGGACACTGGTGACTCTTTTTCTGAGGTCTGTGTACATTTTCGGTATCGCCTGCCTAGAGAAATGGAACCTAGATGGTATTTGGTACCGGGGACACAGTACCTCCAACAAGTCTCTAGTTGGCTCTGCAGTAATGATGGATACCGGAACCACGTTTCTCACCACCCAGGATGCTAAGGCCTCAGTTATCCGCTTTGCAGCAGGATGACTGCTGTGATATTTCATCTTCCTTGCAAAGGACTGTTGGACAGTCAATTGCTTGGTGGAAGTAGTAAAAGTGGTCTTACGACTTCCCCTCTGGGATGACCATCGACTCCCAGCAGCAACAACAGCAGCGCCAGCAGCAGTAGGCGTTACACGCAAGGATGCATCGGAGGAATCCCAGGCAGGAGAGGACTCGTCAGAATTGCCAGTGACATGGCCTGCAGGACTATTGGCATTCCTGGGGAAGGAGGAAATTGACACTGAGGGAGTTGGTGGGGTGGTTTGCGTGAGCTTGGTTACAAGAGGAAGGGATTTACTGGTCAGTGGACTGCTTCCGCTGTCGCCCAAAGTTTTTGAACTTGTCACTGACTTATTATGAATGCGCTGCAGGTGACGTATAAGGGAGGATGTTCCGAGGTGGTTAACGTCCTTACCCCTACTTATTACAGCTTGACAAAGGCAACACACGGCTTGACAAATGTTGTCCGCATTTCTGTTGAAATACTTCCACACCGAAGAGCTGATTTTTTTGGTATTTTCACCAGGCATGTCAATGGCCATATTCCTCCCACGGACAACAGGTGTCTCCCCGGGTGCCTGACTTAAACAAACCACCTCACCATCAGAATCCTCCTTGTCAATTTCCTCCCCAGCGCCAGCAACACCCATATCCTCCTCATCCTGGTGTACTTCAACACTGACATCTTCAATCTGACTATCAGGAACTGGACCGCGGGTGCTCCTTCCAGCACTTGCAGGGGGCGTGCAAATGGTGGAAGGCGCATGCTCTTCACGTCCAGTGTTGGGAAGATCAGGCATCGCAACCGACACAATTGGACTCTCCTTGTGGATTTGGGATTTCGAAGAACGCACAGTTCTTTGCTGTGCTTTTGCCAGCTTGAGTCTTTTCATTTTTCTAGCGAGAGGCTGAGTGCTTCCATCCTCATGTGAAGCTGAACCACTAGCCATGAACATAGGCCAGGGCCTCAGCCGTTCCTTGCCACTCCGTGTGGTAAATGGCATATTGGCAAGTTTACGCTTCTCCTCCGACAATTTTATTTTAGATTTTTGAGTCCTTTTATTACTGATATTTGGTGTTTTGGATTTTACATGCTCTGTACTATGACATTGGGCATCGGCCTTGGCAGACGACGTTGATGGAATTTCATCGTCTCGGCCATGACTAGTGGCAGCATCTTCAGCATGAGGTGGAAGTCGATCTTGATCTTTCCCTATTTTTGGAACCTCAACATTTTTGTTCTCCATATTTTAATAGGCACAACTAAAAGGCACCTCAGGTAAACAATGGAGATGGATGGATACTAGTATACTTATGGATGACGAGCGACTGCCGACACAGAGGTAGCTACAGCCGTGGACTACCGTACTGTGTCTGCTGCTAATATAGACTGGATGATAATGAGATAAAATTAAAAAATATATATATATATATATATATATATATCACACTAGTACTGCAGCCGGACAGGTATATATTATGTAATGACGGACCTGCTGGACACTGTCTGTCAGCACTGCAGACTCCTAAAGTAAGCTACTAGTATCAAGAAGATAGGAAAAAAAAAACCACGGGTAGGTGGTATACAATTATGGATGGACGAGCGACTGCCGACACAGAGGTAGCTACAGCCGTGGACTACCGTACTGTGTCTGCTGCTAATATAGACTGGATGATAATGAGATAAAATTAAAATATATATATATATCACACTAGTACTGCAGCCGGACAGGTATATATTATGTAATGACGGACCTGCTGGACACTGTCTGTCAGCGCTGCAGACTCCTAAAGTAAGCTACTAGTATCAAGAAGATAGAAAAAAAAAACCACGGGTAGGTGGTATACAATTATGGATGGACGAGCGACTGCCGACACAGAGGTAGCTACAGCCGTGGACTACCGTACTGTGTCTGCTGCTAATATAGACTGGATGATAATGAGATAAAATTAAAATATATATATATATCACACTAGTACTGCAGCCGGACAGGTATATGTTATGTAATGACGGACCTGCTGGACACTGTCTGTCAGCGCTGCAGACTCCTAAAGTAAGCTACTAGTATCAAGAAGATAGAAAAAAAAAAACCACGGGTAGGTGGTATACAATTATGGATGGACGAGCGACTGCCGACACAGAGGTAGCTACAGCCGTGGACTACCGTACTGTGTCTGCTGCTAATATAGACTGGATGATAATGAGATAAAATTAAAATATATATATATATATATCACACTAGTACTGCAGCCGGACAGGTATATATTATGTAATGACGGACCTGCTGGACACTGTCTGTCATCACTGCAGACTCCTAAAGTAAGCTACTAGTATCAAGAAGATAGAAAAAAAAAAACCCACGGGTAGGTGGTATACAATTATGGATGGACGAGCGACTGCCGACACAGAGGTTGCTACAGCCGTGGACTACCGTACTGTGTCTGCTGCTAATATAGACTGGATGATAATGAGATAAAATTAAAATATATATATATATCACACTAGTACTGCAGCCGGACAGGTATATATTATGTAATGACAGACCTGCTGGACACTGTCTGTCAGCACTGCAGACTCCTAAAGTAAGCTACTAGTATCAAGAAGATAGAAAAAAAAAAAAAACATGGGTAGGTGGTATACAATTATGGATGGACGAGCGACTGCCGACACAGAGGTAGCTACAGCCGTGGACTACCGTACTGTGTCTGCTGCTAATATAGACTGGATGATAATGAGATAAAATTAAAATATATATATATATCACACTAGTACTGCAGCCGGACAGGTATATATTATGTAATGACGGACCTGCTGGACACTGTCTGTCAGCACTGCAGACTCCTAAAGTAAGCTACTAGTATCAAGAAGATAGAAAAAAAAAAAAACACGGGTAGGTGGTATACAATTATGGATGGACGAGCGACTGCCGACACAGAGGTAGCTACAGCCGTGGACTACCGTACTGTGTCTGCTGCTAATATAGACTAGATGATAATGAGATAAAATTAAAATATATATATATCACACTAGTACTGCAGCCGGACAGGTATATATTATGTAATGACGGACCTGCTGGACACTGTCTGCAGAATGCGTTTATAAAAACACCACACGACGAGTGTTTAACTTTTTCAGGCAGACAATCACAATATACTGGTGGTCAGCAGACAATCACAATATACTGGTGGTCAGTGGTCACTGGTCAGTCACACTGGCAGTGGCACTCTGGCAGCAAAAGTGTGCACTGTACTTAAAATATGTACTCCTGCTATAACTGCTCCCCAGTCTCCCCCACAATTAAGCTGTGTGAGCAGTGAGCACTCAGCACAGTCAGATAATGATATACAGTATTACATATGATGCAGCACACTGGGCTGAGCACAGATATGGTATGTGACTGTGTCAGACTGTGTATCGTTTTTTTTCAGGCAGAGAACGGATTAATTAAACTGGTGGTGGTCACTGGTCACTGGTCACACTATCAGCAAGTAGTACTCCGTCCTAAGCAGACAATCACAATATACTGGTGGTCAGTGTGGTCACTGGTCAGTCACACTGGCAGTGTGGCACTCTGGCAGCAAAAGTGTGCACTGTACTTAAAATATATTATTTATGTACTCCTGCTCTAACTGCTCCCCAGTCTCCCCCACAATTAAGCTGTGTGAGCAATGAGCACTCAGCACAGTCAGATATACAGTATTACATATGATGATGCAGCACACTGAGGCTGAGCACAGATATGGTATGTGACTGTGTCACACTGTGTATCGTTTTTTTTTCAGGCAGAGAACGGATTAATTAAACTGGTGGTCAATGGTCACTGGTCACACTATCAGCAAGTAGTAGTACTCCAGTCCTAATATGCTCCCCAAAATTAGTAAATACTAAATAGTGTCTCTAACTCTCTACTCTCTTCTCTACAAACGGAGAGGACGCCAGCCACGTCCTCTCCCTATCAATCTCAATGCACGTGTGAAAATGGCGGCGACGCGCGGCTCCTTATATAGAATCCGAGTCTCGCGATAGAATCCGAGCCTCGCGAGAATCCGACAGCGGGATGATGACGTTCGGGCGCGCTCGGGTTAAACGAGCAAGGCGGGAGGATCCGAGCCTGCTCGGCCCCGTGTAAAAAAAGCTGAAGTTCGGCGGGTTCGGATTCCGAGAAACCGAACCCGCTCATCACTACTTTGCACCTCTGCACACTTGTGTCTGCTGGAAAGAAAGATACAACGTAAGCTTTAAACCTAGGATCGAGCACGGTGGCCAAAATGTAGTGCTCTGATTTCAACAGATTGACCACCCTAGAATCCTGGCAAGCGAAGGAAGGGCTCCATCCACAAGTCCCACATACTTTGCGGAATCGCTCTGTCTTAGGTCCTCCTTCAATTTATCCAGCTGCTTCTGCAAAACCCTGATGAGGGGAATGACCTGACTCAAGCTGGCAGTGTCTGAACTGACTTCACGTGTGGCAAGTTCGAAGGGTTGGAGAACCTTGCACAAGATGGAAATCATTCTCCACTGCGCTTGAGTCAGGTGCATTACCAATCCTTTGCCTATATCGTAGGTGGATGTATAGGCTTGAATGGCCTTTTGCTGCTCCTCCATCCTCTGAAGCATATAGAGTGTTGAATTCCACCTCGTTACCACCTCTTCCTTCAGTTGATGGCAGGGCAGGTTCAGGAGTGTTTGCTGGCGCTCCAGTCTTCGGCACGTAGTGGCAGAATGCCGAAAGTGGCCCACAATTTTTCGGGCCACTGACAGCATCTCCTGCACACCCCTGTCATTTTTCAAAAAATTCTGCACCACCAAATTAATTGTATGTGCAAAACATGGGACATGCTGGAATTTGCCCAGATGTAATGCATGCACAATATTGGCGGCGTTGTCCGATATCACAAATCCCCAGGAGAGTCTAATTGGGGTAAGCCATTCTACGATGATGTTCCTCAGTTTCCGTAAGAGGTTGTCAGCTGTGTGCCTCTTAAGGAAAGCGGTGATACATAGCGTAGCCTGCCTAGGAATGAGTTGGCGTTTGCGAGATGCTGCTACTGGTGCCGCTGCTGTTGTTGCTGCGGGAGGCCATACATCTACCCAGTGGGCTGTTACAGTCATATAGTCCTTAGTCTGCCCTGCTCCACTTGTCCACATGTCCGTGGTTAAGTGGACAGTGGATACAACTGCATTTTGTAGGACATTGGTGACTCTTTTTCTGACGTCTGTGTACATTCTCGGTATCGCCTGCCTAGAGAAGTGGAACTCAGATGGTATTTGATACCGGGGACGCAGTACCTCAAACAATTCTCTAAGTCCCACTGAACTAATGGTAGATACCGGACGCACCTCTAACACCAAGGGGTAAATTTACTAAGATGGGAGTTCTATTTAAGATGGGATGTTGCCCATAGCAACCAATCACATTCCAGGTATTATCTTCTAGAAGGTGCTCGATAAATGAGAAGTAAAATCTGATTGGTTGCTATGGGTAAACATCCAATCTTAAATAGAACTCCCGTCTTGGTAAATTTACCCCCAACATAGCTGTCAAGGCCTCAGTTATCCGCTTTGCAAAAGGATGACTGCTGTCATATTTCATCTTCTTCACAAAGGACTGTTGGACAGTCAATTGCTTACTGGAAGTAGTACAAGTGGTCTTCCGACTTCCCCTCTGGGATGACGATCCACTCCCAGCAGCAACAACAGCAGTGGCAGCAACAGCAGGCGTACCACTCAAGGATCATTTGGAGGAATCCCGGTTAGGGGAGGACTCCTCAGTCTTGACAGTGACATGGCCTGCAGGACTACTGACGTTCCTGACTGAGGAGGAAGTTGACGTTGAGGGAGTTGGTGGTGTGGCTTACAGGAGCTTGGGTACAGGAGGAAGTAGGGATTTAGGTGTCAGTGGACTGCTTACGCTCTTACCCAAAGTTTCACAACTTGACACTGACTTCTGATGAATCCGCAGCAGGTGACGTATAAGGGAGGATGTTTCTAGGTGGTTAACATCCTTACCCCTACTTATTACAGATTGACAGATGGCTTGACACCCGTTGTCCGGATTTGTGGAGAAATAATTCCACACCGAAGAGGTGGCTTTTTTGTTTTTTTGCCCAGGCATCACAATGGGCTTCTTCGTCCCACGGACAACAGGTGTCTCCCCCGGTGCCTGACTTAAACAAACCACATCACCATCAGAATCCTCATCGTCAACTTTCTCCTCAGCGCCAGCAACACCCATATCCTCATCCTGGTGTACTTCAACAGTGACATCATCAATTTGAATATCAGGAACTGGACTGTGGGTGCTCCTTCCAGCACTTGCAGGGGGCGTGCAAATGGTGGAAGGAGCCACCTCTTCCCATCCAGTGTTGGGAAGGTCAGGCATCACAACCGCCAACACACTTGGACTCTCCTTGGGGATTTGTGATACAATCTCAGAACGCACAGTTCTATTCTGTGCTCTTTCCAGCTTAACTCTTTTAATTTTTCTAGCAGGAGGATGAGGGCTTCCATTGTCATGTGAAGCTGAACCACTAGCCATGAACATAGGCCAGGGCCTCAGCCGTTCCTTGCCACTCCGTGTCGTAAATGGCATATTGGCAAGTTTACGTTTCTCCTCAGGCCATTTCTTTTTACTGAACTTTGGCTTTTTGGATTTTACATGCCCTCTACTATCAAATTGGGCATCGGCCTTGGCAGACGACGTTGATGGCATTTCATCATCTATGTCATGGCTAGTGACAGCAGCTTCAGCACTAGTAGGAAATGATTCTTCTTGATCTTTCCCTATTTTATCCTCAAAATTTTTGTTCTCCATTATTTTTTGGGAGTTATATGAGACAATATGCTGCACAGGAATGACTGGAATGACTGATGAGACAGAACACTACCTCTGGTCTGATGCAACACAACACAACAACACTGTAAGGGACTTGTGGTTGTTGTAATTATTATTATACGGCAGCAGTGGACATATAGCAGCAGCGTATATCATCACTGGAATGACTGATGAGACAGGACACTACCACTGGTCTGATGCAGCAAACACAACAATACTGTAAAAGACTTGTGGTTGTTGTTGTTAATATTATTATTATACGGCAGCAGTGGACATATAGCAGCAGCGTATATCATCACTGGAATGACTGATGAGACAGGACACTACCACTGGTCTGATGCAGCACAACACAACAATACTGTAAAAGACTTGTGGTTGTTGTTGTTACTATTATTATTATACGGCAGCAGTGGACATATAGCAGCAGCGTATATCATCACTGGAATGACTGATGGAAAGGACACTAGCACTCGTCTGATGCAGCAAAACACAACAACACTTTATACAGCTACACTGGATATATGGCAGCAGAGAACACCAACACTGTGACTGGCTGGACTGATGCCACCCCACTTTCCCACCCCCACACAGATACTGGAGGACGGAGACATGTCCTCTCACTACACTCTCCGAGACTGGAGTGAAAATGGCCGTGACGCGCGGCTCCTTATATGGAATCCAAATCCCGCGAGAATCCGACAGCGGGATGATGATGTTTTGCCGCGTTCGGGTTTCCGAGTCAGGCGGGAAAACCCAAGCCGGGCATGGAACCGAACTTGGAAGGCAAAGTTCGGTAGGGTTCGGTTCTCTGAGAACCGAACCCGCTTATACTTATAACACCGCCAGCAGCACCCACACCCCTTTTTCAATAAGACACCACAGCCACCTGTCTGCATGGGTCCTCCCCATCCTCCTTTCAGGCTGCTCTTCCTCTATGCCATCTCATTCCTGTCCCTGCCGCCAGAGGAGTGGGACTGTCACTGGAGTAGGTGGGCCAAGTTTCTTTCCCTGTAGCATGCCGCCACCCAGTTCCTGCCAACCACATGCACCAATTCTATTTATATGGACGGATAGGCGGCAACTGTGAGCAGGGCAGGCAAGAGCCAAAGAGAAGTCAGACTCCATTATAATGCTGCTGTGGCCAGGTAAGTTGGGCTGGCAGACTGCCTCCAATTGCAACAGACAGAACGCTGTACTGCCGCGTTCCAGCCCACTTTAACTCCTGTGTATATGCCATCAAAAAGACGAGAGAGACAGAATTTCCATAAAGATGACATGTGAGCTCTGAAAGATGATGCGTGCAATTGTTTTCATATTCAAACTTGGAGGTAAGAACCAAGCAAAAACCGAGCCGCTCATCCGTAATTATATAATACAATGATATTGCTGCTTTTCAGGGATGGGAGTCTGGGCTTGATTCCATCCCTGGTTCCCATTTCCTTGCTGTTTGTATGACTGCTCTGGTTTCTTTCTGATTCCTCTCAAAGATACAAAGACCTTCCAGAAGTTTAATTGGTTTCCAATGTATTTGGCCCTAGTTTTTGTGTATAAAAAAACTTAAAAAACTGAGATTGTGAAATTAGGAACAGATATATCTTAATAAAGTTATCGGATTGTGCACTGTGTAATATGTTGGCACTGTAACAACAGGATGATAATAATATTCATCTATACAGTACACTTTAGTTTTTTTCCCACAGAACAGTACAATGGGAGATAAAACAAACATATTGGTTACATAACTTGAGGCAAGTGGTGTTAATGTCTAGCTTGTGAAAGCTACAGGAATTGAGAAGCTTATACATTCTAAATAAAGGTGCTCAGGCATGTTTTGAGAAATGGATAAGCCACGTATTTATAAGGGGTGTAATGATAAATAGAGAAAAAAGATGTGAAAGGCAGCTGTAAAATTGTTGAGGGCTCTAAAGGTGAGACCTGGAATTTCAAAATTGACACACAGTGAAAGGAGACATTCTGTACAAAGGGGCTAATTCAGGTTAGAGCGCAGTGTGTGATTCAACCGCAAATTTTTTTTTTTTAAAAGATGCGGGCGCATGCGGCGGGACTCCTGCACGCCCGCAGGAGGCATCCTTAATTTCTGCTAACAAGCAGAAATTGTGATGCAATCACAATTTCTGCTTGTTGAAGGGGCGGAGGGGCAGTCAGCATGCTGGGCCTTGCGATGGGGGGCCCCCAGCATGTGAACAGAAGGACTGCAAATTCTGCTAATTATTGAATTAGGCCCAAAGGGTGTAATTCAGATATGGTTGGTCTTGCGATTGATATTTTTTATGGTCAGAAGCTAACTTGACCATAGGGACACCCACTGCTGTCACATAATTTCCGTCCAACGGCGTATGAATGCTGATACATTGGAACCATCGTCACAAATCGTATCATATCGCAGAATCTAAGTGCCTCTGTAGACGTGCAGGCTGATGGACACAGAGGACTCTCCAGCAGCAAGTAAGATTGCAACTGGTAATTTTAGCAAGCCCAAAAAAGGCTGTCTGAATGCCCATGACATGCCTGTGTTTACCCGACCACTTCCCGTTACCACCCCCAAACACTGTCTTCCTGTCACTCACTTTTGGCTAATTTCTTGGTGCATTGGCCATTGTAATTCACTCGCTGCACATGCCCACTGGGCACAGACGCATGCAAAGTAAGAAGACATTGAGTGATTTGTGTACAATAGCCGCTTTGTGACTGGATCTGAATTAGGCCCAGAGAGGGTCATTCAGACCTGGCTGCTGATGCGTCCCACAACTCACTTGGAGGACAGCGGGATGATGATGTTTGAGGCAAACTGCACATGCGCAGCGGCCGCATCGTGGATGCATGTCCCCACACATTGCGGTCGCATCCCAGATGGATGCGACCACAATGTGATTGACAGCAGCGGGTGTTCGCGGGGTGGTGATGCCGCCTTGGGGTGGGGGGGGTGATTAGAACAGGCGCAGATTGGGACCATTTTTAGGGTGGCTGCATGATGTCACGCCGCCGCTCTGATTAAAAAAATGGCGTCCAACCACCTGGTGCGCTGCCATGTGTCAACCTTAGTTCCGAATTGTGGACGCTTTGAGAGGCGGCCTTACACATGCCTTGTCCTGTGCTGGGCAGCCCCCAGCATGTGAGGAGATGGACTCAGGTCTGGCTGCGTATGCAGCAATCTGCATCCATCTCTGAATGAACTCGACAGTCTGTAAGAGGGTAGAAGCATAAACTACCCTAGTAAATATAGCAAGAATGTATTCACAAGGGCAAAAACAAGATTGATTTAAAATATCAAAAGTGCATACAGACTAATGATAGTAGTTGAAAATTCTAAAGTACCTTTAAAATGCACCAAAGTCTCCTCCATCTGGCCTGTCTCAATGCTTAACGTGACATTAATTCAGTCAGAATGTTGAAATGATTGTCATGGTATTGACAAATGGGCTGTCTTCCTGAAGGGAAGTTGAGAGGGTGTGAGTGGGTATAGATTGCCTGAGCCCCGTCCTCAGTATCCTAACCACGCCCCCTGTGATGCCACAATCAAGGCCCCAGATGTGCACACCATAGTAAAGTGCATAACAAGGAAGCATAGCCACAGCCCTAGTGGCCATTCCCAACAAGTCATCGACATGCAGTGAGTCAGTGGCTGGTGATGCATTGGCTAGTAACAGAGCCAGATTTACTGTACATACACACACACACACACCCCCACCCCCCATATACAGCCCATCCCTACTGCAAGCAGTACAGTAATGGGCAGCAATCACGGCCTTATGGGCAGACAGTTCTGAGATGACATTACGTGGCTACTCACAGATCACACTGCCTCCACACAGCCCCCTCCTCGCAGATCACACTGCCTCCACACAGCACCCTCCTCACAGATCACACTGCCTCCACACAGCCTCCTCCTCACAGATAACACTGCCTCCACACAGCCCCCTCCTCACAGATCACACTGCCTCCACACAGCCCCCTCCTCACAGATCAAACTGCCTCCACACAGCCCCCTCCTCACAGATCACACTGGCTCCACACAGGCCCCTCCTCACAGATCACACTGTCTCCACACAGCCCCCTCCTCACAGATCACACTGCCTCCACACAGCACCCTCCTCACAGATCACACTGCCTCCACACAGCCCCCTCCTCACAGATCACACTGCCACCACACAGCCCCCTCCTCACAGATCACACTGCCTCCACACAGCCCCCCTCCTCACAGGTCACACTGCCTCCACACAGGCCCCTCCTCACAGATCACACTGTCTCCACACAGCCCCCTCCTCACAGATCACACTGCCTCCACACAGCCCCCCTCCTCACAGATCACACTACCTCCAAACAGCCCCCTCCTCACAGATCACACTGCCTCCACATAGCCCCCCCTCCTCACAGATCACACTGCCTCCACATAGCCCCCCTCCTCACAGATCACACTGCCTCCACACAATCCTCCACATAGCTTCCCTCCTCACATATCACACTGCCTCCATATAGCTCCCCTCTCACAGATCACACAGCCTCCACATAGCTCCCCTCCTCACAAATCACACTGCCTCCACATAGCTTCCCTCCTCACAGATCACACTGCCTCCACACAACTCCCCTCTTCACAGATCACACTGCCTCTACACAGCCCCGCTTCTCACAGATCACACTGCCTCCACGTAGCCCCCTCATCACAGATCACACTGCCTCCACATAGCTCCCCTCCTCACAGATCACACTGCCTCCACAAAGCTCCCCACCTCACAGATCATACTGCCTCAACATAGCTCCCCTCCTCACAGATCACACTGCCTCCACACAGCCCCCTCCTCACAGATCACACTGCCTCCACACAGCCCCCTCCTCACAGATCACACTGCCTCCACACAGCACCCTCCTCACAGATCACACTGCCTCCACACAGCCCCCTCCTCACAGATCACACTGCCTCAACATAGCTCCCCTCCTCACAGATCACACTGCCTCCACATAGCCCTCCTTCTCTCAGATCACACTGCCTCCACATAGCTCCCCTTCTCACATATCACACTGCCTCAACATAGCTCCGCTTCTCAAAGAACACACTGCCTCACACAGCTCCCCTCCTCACAGATAATACTGCCTCCACACAATCCTCCATCTCTCAGATCACACTGCCTCCACACAGCTACCCTCCTCACAGATTACACTGCCTCCACATAGCTCCCCTCCTCACATATCACACTTCCTCCACACAGCCCTCCTTCTCTCAGATCACACAGCCTCCACATAGCTCCCCTCCTCACAGATCAGACTGCCCCCACATAGCTCTCCTCACAGATCACACTGCCTCTACACAGCCCCGCTCCTCACAGATCACACTGCCTCCATGTACCCCCTCCTCACAGATCACACTGACTCAACATAGCTCCCTTCCTCACAGATCACACTGCCTCCACATAGCCCTCCTTCTCACAGATCACACTGCCTCCACACAATCCTCCTTCTCTCAGATCACACTGCCACCACATAGCTCCCCTCCTCACAGATCACACTGCCTCCACAAAGCTCCCCTCCTCACAGATCACACTGCTTCCACATAGCTTCCCTCCTCACAGATTACACTGCCTCCACATAGCTTCCCTCCTCACAGATCACACTGCCTCTACACAGCCCCGCTTCTCACAGATCACACTGCCTCCAAATAGCCCCCTCATCACAGATCACACTGCCTTTAGTCTACACAGCCCACCTTCTCACAGATCACACTGCCTCCACACAATCCTCCTTCTCTCAGATCACACTGCCTCCACACAGCTTCCCTCCTCACAGATCACACTGCCTCCACATAGCTCCCCGCCTCACAGATCACACTTCCTCCACACAGCCCTCCTTCTCTCAGATCACACTGCCTCCACATAGCTCCCCTCCTCACAGATCACATTGCCTCCACATAGCCCCCCTCCTCACAGATCACACTGCCTCACACAGCCCCCTCCTCACAGATCACATTGCCTTTAGTCTACACAGCCCCCCTTCTCACAGATTACACTTCCCCCACACAGCCCCCCCCTCCTCACAGATCACACTGTCTCCACACAGCCCACCTCCTCACAGATCACACTGTCTCCACACAGCCCCCCTCCTCAATGATCACACTGCCTCTACACAGCCCCCTCCTCAATGATCACACTGCCTCCACACAGCCACTCTCCTCAATGATCACAATTCCTCCACACAGCCCCCTCCTCAATGATCACACTGCCTCCACACAGCCCCTCTCCTCACAGATCACACTGCCTCCCCACAGCCCCCCTCCTCAATGATCACACTGCCTCCACACAGCCCCCCTCCTCAATGATCACACTGCCTCCACACAGCCCCCCTCCTCAATGATCACACTGCCTCCACACAGCCCCCCTCCTCAGTGATCACACTGCATCCACACAGCCCCCTCCTCAATGATTACACTACATCCACACAGCCCCCTCTCACAGATCACATTGCCTCCACACAGCCCCCTCCTCACAGATCACACTGCCATGAAATACCAATGCCGGAAACCCGACATTGATCAGAATGCCAGCGATGGCATCCCGAATATGATCACAATGCTGGCGCCGGGATCCCAACAGCCGGGACTCTGACAGCGATCCCAATTGAGTGACTGCTGGGCGTGAAAACCATGCTGGGAGGGTGGGACTTTTAGGTTTAGACTGCAGGGGAAGGGTTAGGATTAGGGTGAGGGGAAGGGGGTTAGGGTTAGGCACATCGAGAGTGTGTTAAGCTGTGGTTAGGTTTAGGATGCTGGGAGTGTGGTTAGGTTTAGGCACCACCAGGGAGGGTTAGGATTAGGCTCTGGAGGAGGGAGGTTTTGGTTTCGACTTTATAATGGAAGGTCAGGGTTAGGAGGTAAGGGGGTGAGGGGTAGCTTCCATATCCGTCTGGATTTTAAACAGTTGGATTCCTTGGATTCCTTGGATGGTAGTCTCACCACTGGCATCCCCATTGCTGACATTTCCCCTTCACACAGCCCCCCTTTTCACAGATCACACTGCCTACATATAGCCCTCCTCTACATAGTGATGAGCGGGTTTGGTTCCTCGGAATCCGACCCGCCCAAACTTCACCTTTTTTTACACGGGTCCGAGCGACTCGGATCCTCCCGCCTTGCTCGGTTAACCCGAGCGCGCCCAAACGTCATCATCCCGCTGTCGGATTCTCGCGAGACTCGGATTCTATATAAGGAGCCGCGCGTCGCCGCCATTTTCACACGTGCATTGAGATTGAAAGGGAGAGGACGTGGCTGGTGTCCTCTCCATAATAGAAAAGACTAAGAGTGACATTGTTATAATTGTGGGGAGGATTGGGGACGGGGATCAGCTGTTAGGGAGTACAGTGCAGGGTTTTGATTATACCACCAGTGATTTTAATCCTTTGTTTCTCTGCCTGAAAAAAAAACGCTCCACCATATCTGTGGCTGTGCTCACTCAGTGTGCTGCACTGCTGCATGATATATCTGTGCTGAGTGCATTGCTCTGCTCACACTGCCTAATTGTGGGGACTGGGGAGCAGTTATAGCAGGAGTACAGTGCACAGTTTTGCTGACAGTGACCACCAGTCCAGTATACGTTTGTCTGCCTGAAAAACACTGTGGTGTTTTTTTTTTCTTTCTTCATACTAGTTTAGCAGTCTGCTGACAGTGTCCACCAGGTCCGTTATACAGTATATTATATATATATAAGCACTAAGCAGCAGTACGGTAGGCCACGGCTGTACCTACCTCTGTGTCGTCAGTGCACTCGTCGTCCATAAGTAAAAGTAATACTATACTATCCATCCATCTACATTGTATACCTGTGGTGTTTTTTTTTCTTTCTTCATACTAGTTTAGTAGTCTGCTGACAGTGTCCACCAGGTCCGTTATACAGTATATTTTATATATAAGCACTAAGCAGCAGTACGGTAGGCCACGGCTGTACCTACCTCTGTGTCGTCAGTGCACTCGTCGTCCATAAGTATAAGTAATACTATACTATCCATCCATCTACATTGTATACCTGTGGTGTTTTTTTTTTCTTTCTTCATACTAGTTTAGCAGTCTGCTGACAGTGTCCACCAGGTCCGTTATACAGTATATTATATATATAAGCACTAAGCAGCAGTACGGTAGGCCACGGCTGTACCTACCTCTGTGTCGTCAGTGCACTCGTCGTCCATAAGTATAAGTAATACTATACTATCCATCCATCTACATTGTATACCTGTGGTGTTTTTTTTTTCCTTCTTCATACTAGTTTAGCAGTCTGCTGACAGTGTCCACCAGGTCCGTTATACAGTATATTATATATATAAGCACTAAGCAGCAGTACGGTAGGCCACGGCTGTACCTACCTCTGTGTCGTCAGTGCACTCGTCGTCCATAAGTATAAGTAATACTATACTATCCATCCATCTACATTGTATACCTGTGGTGTTTTTTTTTTCTTTCTTCATACTAGTTTAGCAGTCTGCTGACAGTGTCCACCAGGTCCGTTATACAGTATATTATATATATAAGCACTAAGCAGCAGTACGGTAGGCCACGGCTGTACCTACCTCTGTGTCGTCAGTGCACTCGTCGTCCATAAGTATAAGTAATACTATACTATCCATCCATCTACATTGTATACCTGTGGTGTTTTTTTTTTTCTTTTTTCATACTAGTTTAGCAGTCTGCTAACAGTGTCCACCAGGTCCGTTATACAGTATATTATATATATAAGCACTAAGCAGCAGTACGGTAGGCCACGGCTGTACCTACCTCTGTGTCGTCAGTGCACTCGTCGTCCATAAGTATAAGTAATACTATACTATCCATCCATCTACATTGTATACCTGTGGTGTTTTTTTTTCTTTCTTCATACTAGTTTATCAGTCTGCTGACAGTGTCCACCAGGTCCGTTATACAGTTTATTATATATATAAGCACTAAGCAGCAGTACGGTAGGCCACGGCTGTACCTACCTCTGTGTCGTCAGTGCACTCGTCGTCCATAAGTATAAGTAATACTATACTATCCATCCATCTACATTGTATACCTGTGGTGTTTTTTTTTCTTTCTTCATACTAGTTTAGCAGTCTGCTGACAGTGTCCACCAGGTCCGTTATACAGTATATTATATATATAAGCACTAAGCAGCAGTACGGTAGGCCACGGCTGTACCTACCTCTGTGTCGTCAGTGCACTCGTCGTCCATAAGTATAAGTAATACTATACTATCCATCCATCTACATTGTATACCTGTGGTGTTTTTTTTTTCTTTCTTCATACTAGTTTATCAGTCTGCTGACAGTGTCCACCAGGTCCGTTATACAGTATATTATATATATAAGCACTAAGCAGCAGTACGGTAGGCCACGGCTGTACCTACCTCTGTGTCGTCAGTGCACTCGTCGTCCATAAGTATAAGTAATACTATACTATCCATCCATCTACATTGTATACCTGTGGTGTTTTTTTTTTCTTTCTTCATACTAGTTTAGCAGTCTGCTGACAGTGTCCACCAGGTCCATTATACAGTATATTATATATATAAGCACTAAGCAGCAGTACGGTAGGCCACGGCTGTACCTACCTCTGTGTCGTCAGTGCACTCGTCGTCCATAAGTATAAGTAATACTATACTATCCATCCATCTACATTGTATACCTGTGGTGTTTTTCTTTTCTTTCTTCATACTAGTTTAGCAGTCTGCTGACAGTGTCCACCAGGTCCGTTATACAGTATACTATATATATAAGCACTAAGCAGAAGTACGGTAGGCCACGGCTGTACCTACCTCTGTGTCGTCAGTGCACTCGTCGTCCATAAGTATAAGTAATACTATACTATCCATCCATCTACATTGTATACCTGTGGTGTTTTTTTTTTCTTTCTTCATACTAGTTTAGCAGTCTGCTGACAGTGTCCACCAGGTCCGTTATACAGTATATTATATATATAAGCACTAAGCAGCAGTACGGTAGGCCATGGCTGTACCTACCTCTGTGTCGTCAGTTCACTCGTCGTCCATAAGTATAAGTAATACTATACTATCCATCCATCTACATTGTATACCTGTGGTGTTTTTTTTCTTTCTTCATACTAGTTTAGCAGTCTGCTGACAGTGTCCACCAGGTCCGTTATACAGTATATTATATATATAAGCACTAAGCAGCAGTACGGTAGGCCACGGCTGTACCTACCTCTGTGCCGTCAGTGCACTCGTCGTCCATAAGTATTAGTAATACTATACTATCCATCCATCTACATTGTATACCTGTGGTGGCTTTTAGTTGTGCGCAAAATATGGAGAACAAAAATGTGGAGGTTAAAAAAATAGGGAAAGATCAAGATCCATTTCCACCTCGTGCTGAAGCTGCTGCCACTAGTCATGGCCGAGACGATGAAATGCCATAAACGTCGTCTGCCAAGGCCGATGCCCAATGTCATAGTACAGAGCATGTAAAATCCAAAACACAAAAGATCAGTAAAAAAATGACCCAAAAATCAAAATTAAAAGCGTCTGAGGAGAAGCGTAAACTTGCCAATATGCCATTTACGACACGGAGTGGCAAGGAACGGCTGAGGCCCTGGCCTATGTTCATGGCTAGTGGTTCAGCTTCACATGAGGATGGAAGCACTCATCCTCTCGCTAGAAAAAAGAAAAGACTTGCGGCGAAAGCACAGCAAAGAACTGTGCGTTCTTCGAAATCCCAAATCCCAAAGGAGAGTCCAATTGTGTCGGTTGCGATGCCTGACCTTCCCAACACTGGACGGGAAGAGCTTGCGCCTTCCACCATTTGCACGCCCCCTGCAAGTGTTGAAAGGAGCACCCGCAGTCCAGTTCCTGATAGTGAAATTGAAGATGTCAGTGTTGAAGTACACCAGGATGAGGATATGGGTGTTGCTGGCGCTGGGGAGGAAATTGACAAGGAGGATTCTGATGGTGAGGTGGTTTGTTTAAGTCAGGCACCCGGGGAGACACCTGTTGTCCGTGGGAGGAATATGGCCATTGACATGCCTGGTGAAAATACCAAAAAAATCAGCTCTTCAGTGTGGAAGTATTTCAACAGAAATGCGGACAACAGGTGTCAAGCCGTGTGTTGCCTTTGTCAAGCTGTAATAAGTAGGGGTAAGGACGTTAACCACCTCGGAACATCCTCCCTTATACGTCACCTGCAGCGCATTCATAATAAGTCAGTGACAAGTTCAAAAACTTTGGGCGACAGCGGAAGCAGTCCACTGACCAGTAAATCCCTTCCTCTTGTAACCAAGCTCGCGCAAACCACACCACCAACTCCCTCAGTGTCAATTTCCTCCTTACCCAGGAAAGCCAATAGTCCTGCAGGCCATGTCACTGGCAAGTCTGATGAGTCCTCTCCTGCCTGGGATTCCTCCAATGCATCCTTGAGTGTAACGCCTACTGCTGCTGGCGCTGCTGTTGTTGCTGCTGGGAGTCGATCGTCATCCCAGAGGGGAAGTCGGAAGACCACTTGTAGTACTTCCAGTAAGCAATTGACTGTCCAACAGTCCTTTGCGAGGAAGATGAAATATCACAGCAGTCATCCTGTTGCAAAGCGGATAACTGAGGCCTTGACAACTATGTTGGTGTTAGACGTGCGTCCGGTATCCGCCGTTAGTTCACAGGGAACTAGACAATTTCTTGAGGTAGTGTGCCCCCGTTACCAAATACCATCTAGGTTCCACTTCTCTAGGCAGGCGATACCGAGAATGTACCCGGACGTCAGAAAAAGACTCACCAGTGTCCTAAAAAATGCAGTTGTACCCAATGTCCACTTAACCACGGACATGTGGACAAGTGGAGCAGGGCAGACTCAGGACTACATGACTGTGACAGCCCACTGGGTAGATGTATTGCCTCCCGCTGCAAGAACAGCAGCGGCGGCACCAGTAGCAGCATCTCGCAAACGCCAACTCGTTCCTAGGCAGGCTACGCTTTGTATCACCGCTTTCCAGAATATGCACACAGCTGAAAACCTCTTACGGCAACTGAGGAGGATCATCGCAGAATGGCTTACCCCAATTGGACTCTTCTGGGGATTTGTGGCATCGGACAACGCCAGCAATATTGTGCGTGCATTACATCTGGGCAAATTCCAGCACGTCCCATGTTTTGCACATACATTGAATTTGGTGGTGCAGAATTATTTAAAAAAACGACAGGGGCGTGCAGGAGATGCTGTCGGTTGCCAGAAGAATTGCGGGCCACTTTCGGCGTACAGGCACCGCGTACAGAAGACTGGAGCACCACCAAAAACACCTGAACCTGCCCTGCCATTATCTGAAGCAAGAGGTGGTAACGAGGTGGAATTCAACCCTCTATATGCTTCAGAGGATGGAGGAGCAGCAAAAGGCCATTCAAGGCTATACATCTGGCCACGATATAGGCAAAGGAGGTGGAATGCACCTGTCTCAAGCGCAGTGGAGAATGATTTCAATGTTATGCAAGGTTCTGCAACCTTTTGAACTTGCCACACGTGAAGTCAGTTCAGACACTGCCAGCCTGAGTCAGGTCATTCCCCTCATCAGGCTTTTGCAGAAGAAGCTGGAGGCATTGAAGGAGGAGCTAAAACAGAGCGATTCCGCTAGGCATGTGGGACTTGTGGATGGAGCCCTTCATTCGCTTAACCAGGATTCACGTGTGGTCAATCTGTTGAAATCAGAGCACTACATTTTGGCCACCGTGCTCGATCCTAGATTTAAAACCTACGTTGGATCTCTCTTTCCGGCAGACACAAGTCTGCAGAGGTTCAAAGAACTGCTGGTGAGAAAATTGTCAAGTCAAGCGGAACGCGACCCGTCAACATCTCCTCCTTCACATTCTCCCGCAACTGGGGGTGCGAGGCAAAGGCTGCAAATTCCGAGCCCACCCGCTGGCGGTGATGCAGGGCAGTCTGGAGCGACTGCTGATGCTGACATCTGGTCCGGACTGAAGGACCTGCCAACGATTACTGACATGTCGTCTACTGTCACTGCATATGATTCTCTCACCATTGAAAGAATGGTGGAGGATTATATGAGTGACCGCATCCAAGTAGGCACGTCAGACAGTCCGTACGTATACTGGCAGGAAAAAGAGGCAATTTGGAGGCCCTTGCACAAACTGGCTTTATTCTACCTAAGTTGCCCTCCCTCCAGTGTGTACTCCGAAAGAGTGTTTAGTGCCGCCGCTCACCTTGTCAGCAATCGGCGTACGAGGTTACTTACAGAAAATGTGGAGAAGATGATGTTCATTAAAATGAATTATAATCAATTCCTCCTTGGAGACATTCACCAGCAGCAATTGCCTCCAGAAAGTACACGGGGATCTGAGATGGTGGATTCCAGTGGGGACGAATTAATAATCTGTGAGGAGGGGGATGTACACAGTGAAAGGGGTGATGAATCGGACGATGATGATGAGGTGGACATCTTGCCTCTGTAGAGCCAGTTTGTGCAAGGAGAGATTGCTTCTTTTTTGGTGGGGGCCCAAACCAACCAGTCATTTCAGTCACAGTCGTGTGGCAGACCCTGTTGCTGAAATGATGGGTTGGTTAAAGTGTGCATGTCCTGTTTATACAACATAAGGGTGGGTGGGAGGGCCCAAGGACAATTCCATCTTGCACATCTTTTTTCTTTCACTTTTCTTTGCGTCATGTGCTGTTTGGGGAGTATTTTTTGGAAGGGCCATCCTGCCTGACACTGCAGTGCCACTCCTAGATGGGCCAGGTGTTTGTGTCGGCCACTAGGGTCGCTTAGCTTACTCACACAGCTACCTCATTGCGCCTCTTTTTTTTCTTCTTTGCGTCATGTGCTGTTTGGGGAGTATTTTTTGGAAGGGCCATCCTGCCTGACACTGCAGTGCCACTCCTAGATGGGCCAGGTGTTTGTGTCGGCCACTAGGGTCGCTTAGCTTACTCACACAGCTACCTCATTGCGCCTCTTTTTTTTCTTCTTTGCGTCATGTGCTCTTTGGGGAGTATTTTTTGGAAGGGCCATCCTGCGTGACACTGCAATGCCACTCCTAGATGGGCCAGGTGTTTGTGTCGGCCACTAGGGTCGCTTAGCTTACTCACACAGCTACCTCATTGCGCCTCTTTTTTTTCTTCTTTGCATCATGTGCTGTTTGGGGAGTATTTTTTGGAAGGGCCATCCTGCCTGACACTGCAGTGCCACTCCTAGATGGGCCAGGTGTTTGTGTCGGCCACTAGGGTCGCTTAGCTTACTCACACAGCTACCTCATTGCGCCTCTTTTTTTTCTTCTTTGCGTCATGTGCTGTTTGGGATGTATTTTTTGGAAGGGCAATCCTGCGTGACACTGCAGTGCCACTCCTAGATGGGCCAGGTGTTTGTGTCGGCCACTAGGGTCGCTTAGCTTACTCACACAGCTACCTCATTGCGCCTCTTTTTTTCTTTGCGTCATGTGCTGTTTGGGGAGTATTTTTTGGAAGGGCCATCCTGCCTGACACTGCAGTGCCACTCCTAGATGGGCCAGGTGTTTGTGTCGGCCACTTGGGTCGCTTAGCTTAGCCATCCAGCGACCTCGGTGCAAATTTTAGGACTAAAAATAATATTGTGAGGTGTTAGGTGTTCAGAATAGAATGAAAATGAGTGTAAATTATGGTTATTGAGGTTAATAATACTATGGGATCAAAATGACCCCCAAATTCAATGATTTAAGCTGTTTTTTAGGGTTTTTTGAAAAAAACACCCGAATCCAAAACACACCCGAATCCGACAAAAAAAAATCTGTGAGGTTTTGCCAAAACGCGTTCGAACCCAAAACACGGCCGCGGAACCGAACCCAAAACCAAAACACAAAACCCGAAAAATTTCCGGTGCACATCACTACCTCTACACAGCCACGCTCCGCACAGATCACACTGCCTCTACACAGCCCCCCTTCTCACAGATCATACTGCCTCCATGCAGCCCCTCTCCTTACAGATCACACTGCCTCCATATAGATCCCCTCCTACCAGACCACACTGTCTCAACATAGCTCCCCTCCTCACAGATCACACTGCCTCCACATAGCCCTCCTTCTCTCAGATCACACTGTCTCCACATAGCTTCCCTCCTCACAGATCACACTGCTTCCACATAGCTCCCCTCCTCAAAGATCAAACTGCCTTCACACAATCCTCCTTCTCTCAGATCACACTTCCTCCACATAGTTCCCCTCCTCACAGATCACACTGCCTCCACACAATCCTTCTTCTCTCAGATCACACTGCCTCCACATAGCTCCCCTCCTCACATATCACATTGCTTCCACACAGCCCTCCTTCTCTCACATCACACTGCCTCCACATAGCTCCCCTCCTCACAGATCACACTGCCTCCACATAGCTCCCCTCCTCACATATCACATTGCTTCCACATAGCCCTCCTTCTCTCAGATCACACTGCCTCCACATAGCTCCCCTCCTCACAGATCACACTGCCTCCACATAGCTCCCCTCCTCACATATCACATTGCTTCCACACAGCCCTCCTTCTCTCAGATCACACTGCCACCACATAGCACCCTCCTTACAGATCACACTGCCTCCACATAGCCCCCCTCCTCACAGATCACACTGCCTCCTCATAGCCCCCCTCCTCACAGATCACACTGCCTCCACATAGCCCCCCTCCTCACAGATCACACTGCCTCCACACAGCCCCCCCTCCTCACAGATCACACTGCCTCCACATAGCCCCCCTCCTCACAGATCACACTGCCTCCACATAGCCCCCCTACTCACATATCACACTGCCTCCACACAGCCCCCTCCTCACAGATCACACTGCCTTTAGTCTACACAGCCCCCCTTCTCACAGATCACACTGCCTCCACACAGCCCCCCCTCCTGACAGATCACACTGTCTCCACACAGCCCCCCATCTCACAGAACACATTGCCTCCACACAGCCCCCCTCCTCACAGATCACACTGCCTTAACATAGCCCCCTCCTCACAGATCACACTGCCTCCACATAGCCCCCCTTCTCACAGATCACACTGCCTCCACATAGTCCCCCTCCTCACAGATCACACTGCCTCCACACAATCCTCCACATAGCTTCCCTCCTCACATATCACACTGCCTCCACATAGCTCCCCTCCTCACAGATCACACTGCCTCCACACAGCCCCCCCTCACAGATCACACTGCCTCCACACAGCCCCCACTCCTCACAGATCACACTGCCTCCACATAGCCCCCCTCCTCACAGATCACACTGCCTCCACATAGCCCCCCTCCTCACAGATCACACTGCCTCCACATAACTCCCCTCCTCACAGATCACACTGCCTCCACACAGCCCCCCTCCTCACAGATCACACTGCCTTTAGTCTACACAGCCCCTTTTCTCACAGATCACACTGCCTCCACACAGCCCCCCCTCCTCACAGATCACACTGTCTCCACACAGCCCCCCATCTCACAGATCACATTGCCTCCACACAGCCCCCCTCCTCACAGATCACACTGCCTTAACATAGCCCCCTCCTCACAGATCACACTGCCTCCACATAGCCCCCCTTCTCACAGATCACACTGCCTCCACATAGCCCCCCTCCTCACAGATCACACTGCCTCCACACAGCTCTTCTCTACTTACAGATGACACTGCCTCCACATAGCCTCCCTCCTCACAGATCACACTGCCTCCACACAATCCTCCACATAGCTCCCCTCCTCACAGATCACACTGCCTCCACACAGCTCTTCTCTACTTACAGATGACACTGCCTCTACAAAGCCCCCCTCCTCACAGTACACACTGCCTCCACAGTGTACCACAGGGTAACACATGGCACAGTGGGGCAACACATAGCACAATGTATTACATAGCACGGGGGCACAGGGTAACACATGGCACTGAGTAATACATAGCATAGGGGGCACACGGTAACACATGGCACAGTGGGGCAACATTGGCACAGGGTAATACATAACACAGGGGGCACAGGGTAACAGATGGAACAGAGGGGCACAAGGTAACAGATGACACAGTGGGGCACCGGGTAACACATGGCACAGGGTAATGCACATCACAGGAGGGCACACTTACCTTTTGTGTTGTTTCTTCTCCACCAGTTGGTTTTTCTAGGTATGGTAAGCCTTGTCTATACAAACACATTGTCATGTGCACAAATACTAATATTCAGCCTTTCCAGGCACCCTACAAGCCACATGAAGGTGTGACATGACTGCTCATACACCCCTAGTTACGGCCCTGATAACAATAAAACAGATCAATGTTGCACATGTACTGTAAGTTATCTTAGATGCAGAATGTATAAATTTCACTGAATTAAGCCAGTGAGCCAAAGAATATAGTAGGTAGGAGGTTGATGTGAGGTTTGTGACGTGTATTTCAATTTAAGCCATCAAACATGTGTAACAATTATACGTTGCTCTCCTGCAGTCATAAAGCAGGGTAAATGATACTTTGGAGTTTGGATCGCTCTTATGCATACTTGCCGATATTCTGGCTGCTCTCTGCGGGAGAGAGCAGCCAGGTCGGCTCAGCAGGGGGGCAGGGGCAGGCTCTGACGTGGGGAGGAGGTGGACCGGAGGCGGGGCGGAGGCGGAGCAGGGGCGGGCCGGAGGCGGAGTTACACATTACATTGTTTAAGCCACGCCCCCCACTCTGTAATGCCGCGATCCCCGGCATTACACTGCAAGTGGCGTGGCTATGATGATGCGATTCAGCAAGAATCGCGTCATCAACTGCCCGGACCGCCCACTTTACACAGTAAGTGGGCGGACGGGCAGGGTGACAGCTCGTTCCGGGAGACTTGCCTGCTCTTCCGTGGGGCCGGGAGGGTCACCCGATTTTCGGGAGCCTCCCGGCCATTCCGGGAGAGTAGGCAAGTATGCTCTTATGGGTTCAATCCCTATTCAGAAAAATGTACATGCCTTTTCCAAGGTATCAAGATATCATACCTCAGTCCCAACTGTCCCGATTTCAGCAGGACAGTCCCGTTTTTCTGGGAAGAAGCTACATAAGACCCTCCAGATTTGCATGCTCAACTCCTACCGGTTCTGTGACAACGTCGGATACACCAATATCCCAGAACCTGACACTTGCTGCACAAGATGGCCACGGCGTCCGTACCTTTCAGTAGGTCTGGCAGTGTCTGGTCCCTGGCTGCAACGTCTCATGCCTGCTCACCTGGCTCTCTGTACTCCGTTAGCACCCCCTGCTTCTGCTCTGCAGGTCAGCTCTCACCACCCAACATGACCACGCGGTTTGCATACATTTACTCAGCTTCCACTCTGCTCCTCACTCAGCGTGACCAGCACACCAATCACTTCCATCAGATTCCCTTGTCCAATCCGTAGTCACCATCTGGAACATGTGACCGGACCAGGGTCCGACCTTAACCCTTGCTGTACCAGCGTGTCACTTCACCAGACTTCATACACTGTAAGTCACTTCCTTTTAAAGGGGTACACACACACTTTCTGGGGTGCTACATTACCGCACAGACAGTAAGGAAGCACATATAAACTCCACATAACTAGTACTGACCACTGTACCGCCCATTGTGCTGTTTCCTGTACACAGAGGCAGCCATTTTGGGGCCTGAACCAATATTTGATGCCTTATTTCTTAGTAATGTGCATAAGTTCACAGTAATGTCACTAGTGACTACTGAAGTAATAGCCAGGAATGCGGTGTCCATTGGTATACTTATATACAGCCTTCATTGATACTGACTTCGTCCTAATATCAGTTGTGGCTAGACTACTCTAATTCATGCACTGCTGAGTATGGTCTCTCAGAAAATGTATGTAGCTTAATTTGTGGCCCACACACCTTATTCTATCAAGATTTGTCCCTGAAAAAGGAAAAGTTCATACATTGTTTTAATGATGGACTATAAACTGTGTTGTATATTAAGAATATGCTCATTTTAATATCAATTATGAACTAAAAAGAAATAATAGTCAGCTTGAACATTAGTCATATAATTAGCATTATTAGTCTAAAGTCAAGACAATGATAAATGTTCGAGACTGAGTTGTGTGTTTTTTTGTTGGCAAATAATTGCTATTAAATATTTAGTTTTTCTGTCTCCTATACTACATGCGAATACAGCTGAGCAGCTCATTAAGAACTAGTGGAAGAGCAGAAGCACACAGACTACTTCCATGTACTTATGGCACATTTAGAATATTAATAAATTGTGGATTTGCGGCGCAGGTATGCAGATAAAGGTTGTTATTCACGTATGAAAAATCCTCATCTGCTGTAGGGGGTGTAGAGAGGGATAAATTAATTTATTCAAACAGTTAGTTAAAGTAATTCCATCCAAAATGAAGAATAGCATTTAGGGCTTTATTCAGGTCGGACAGCTTATGAGATCCAACCAGTGGTGTGCAGTGAGGTCAGTGGCTGGTGAGGCACTACAGCCATAATGTCCTCCGAATCCTGCCGATTACCCCTACCGCCGCCGGGCCAATGCCCGCTACTGCCCCTGAGCCGATGCCCGCTGCCACTGCCAATGGCTTACAAACTCGCCCACCATCAACTGACCCAGCCCTCCGCCACTAATTTGCATCTCAGTCCGATGCTGCCAATACCGCTTATGCCCGCTGCCTGCCTGCTCATCATACTTGTGATATATTGTAAATTTTTATAGAAAAATAAATAAAAATTAGTGTTTGGGACTGGGAAGGGAGTGGGAGGAGGACATGAATGCAATTTTCTTGTCCAGGGCTTCCATTAATTTAATAGCACCGTGGATGCGGTGCTATTAAGTTAATGGAAGTCCTGGACAACAAAATAGCGAGCAGTGGGTGACAGGGAGATGGTGACGCCAGAGAGAGGGTGACAGCAGTGGGTGACAGGAAGTGAGTGACACCAGGGAGAAGGTGACAGGAAGAGCATGACGCCAGGAAAAGCGTGACGCCAGGGAGAGAGTCACCAGGGAGAGGGTGACAGCAGTGGGTGATACCAGGGAGAAGGTGACGGGGAGGGTGATGCCATGGAGAGGGTGACAGCAGTGGGTGACACCAGGGAGAGGGTGGCAGCAGTGGGTGATGCCAGGGACAGGTTGACGGGGACGGTGACGCCAGGGAGGGGGTGACAGCAGGGAGAGGATGACACCAGGGAGAGGGTGACGCCAGGGAGGGGGTGACAGCAGTGGGTGACGCCGGGGAAAGGGTGGCTGTAGTGGGTGATAGGGAGAGGGTGATGCTAGGGAAAAGGTAACAACAGTAGCAGCGGGTGAGAGTGTAAAAGAGACAAGTAAAGGGTAATAGGAACAAACAGTGAATGACAATTATATTGGTATTATTAACTTACATGGACCTGGGCTTAGAACTGCGGGGATCGCAGGTAACAAGAGCAGCCTGAACAGGAATCCGGGGTCGGGAGAAAGAGAGTGAGAGAAGAGGGGAGAAGCAGGGGATCGTGGCCCCTCTCCCCCTCTGGCCAGACTGGACTCACGGAGGTATATTTACTAAGGTCCCGATTTCATTCGAGTTTACTTTTTTTTTCTAAGTGTGATCTCGGGAATTTACTAAACACAAATCACGGCGGTGTTGGGGCTATTCGTATTGAGATACACTGCCAACCACACAAATACGAATCAATAGACCATCGGTGAAACATGGCTGTTATTTAATAGAACTCAGTAATTTACTAAGAATTTGTATTCTCAATCACTGCCGAAAATAGCCAAACACTGCCAGGAAAGCATAGGATTTGTTAAAAAATGGAGCTTTCAAATAGACCTGCTTTTTGCTGGCGTGTTGTGATAGTCATGCACGGATCAGTGGGATCCGTGTATGTTTATCTTTGAAAAATGGTCTGAATGGGTTAAAAAATGTAAAAAAAAAATGCGTGAGGTCCCCCCTCCTAAGTATAACCAGCCTCGGGCTCTTTGAGCTGGTCCTGGTTGTTTAAATACTGGGGAAAAAATTGGACAGGGGTTCCCCGTATTTAGACAACCAGCACCGGGCTCTTAGTCCGGTCCTGGTTCCAAAAATACGGGGGACAAAAGATGTAGGGGTCCCCCGTATTTTTAAAACCAGCACCGGGCTCCACTAGCCAGGGACATAATGCTACAGCTGGGGGACACATTTATGTAGGTCCCTGCGGCTGTGGCATTACCCCGCAACTCGCCACCTCTGGTCGGGGTTCCCTGGGGTGAAGCCCGAGGCTGTCCCCAGCACCCCTGGGCAGTGGGTGCCGGGCTGATAGCCATAAGTGTGTAAAAAAAAAGAATATTGATTTTTGTTGTGGAACTACAAGGCCCAGCAAGCCTACCCCGCTTGCTGGTACTTGGAGAACCACAAGTACCAGCATGCAGGGAGATAACGGGCCAGCTGGTACCTGTAGTTCTACAACAACAAAAATACATAAATAAAAACACAACACACACACCTTGAAAGTAAAAATGTATTAAAACGCACTTACACACTCACACATACTTACCTACATCGCACACCGAGAATCACATCCACTTGTCCAGTAGAATCCAAAACAATCTCTTCGTTCTTGAAGTAATCCACAGGAGGGGGGGGAGAGAGAGAGAAAGAGAGAGAGATAGAGACAGCTACATACATACACACAGCCACATACAGTAGTAACACACTGAACTAAGCATCATGCCTGAGCCTGGTGTGATGTATGCCCTCCTCTACGCATGCACTTTGTCTGCCCCTGCACCAGGGCCAGCCCAAGCTTACTTTTTTGGTAAGCAAATTTAGATTTTGGCACCCCTTGATGGAAATAAATTGCTTGTTTGCGATCATAAATTGTCATAACAATCTGTGGATATATTAAGTGTGTGTGTGTGTGTGTGTGTGTGTGTGTGTGTGTGTGTGTTATTTAGCATTTCTGATATAAACTGAAGTAAAGTGTAGAGCAATCTATAAACTGAACATAGGGGCATATTCACCAGATAGTGTAGGCAGAAACATGTAGACAGACTCACCCATCATCAGGTAGCAGCTGTAGGGAGAGAATACCAACACTGGAACCAGCACAGACGTGTCCCAGGGATCGCTGTGCAGGAGGAGGATGCAGTGTGAGCTGGAATCCAGCCCCCGAGCCACTCCAGGTAATGACCGCAGGATGGAAGAGATCAGCAGGATGTGAGCACCAAGCTGTCCATCCGCCGCCATCCGCCAGGCCAAGGAATCAGGAGAGGACAGTGAGGATCTGAGTGCTGGAAAACACCAGGCAGCGGCGTAGGAAGAGACCCGTCACCACCTCAGGAGGAGGAGATAGCTGGTAACGGTTTACACATGGGTAGCGCTGCATATGACCCGGCCGGTGGTGGGAGATGGTGCCCTTGCAGGCCTGGTGCTGTACGCCTCACGGACGCTGGGCCCTCACCAATCCGGCGCCCAATGCAGCCGCGTACCTCAAGTATGCGTCTGGCCGGCACTGCCCTGCACTTCCTCCCTCCATCAGTCCCCTTTGCTACTTTCAACTCTTGCTCCAGAGTGAGTCACCAAAGAGCAGGAGCAGCGGCGGCCAGGGGGATGTGGGTGTTCATGCAGGAGACGGGCAGTAGGCTTTCAGGAGGCATGTGCACTGTCTGACACTGCCGGTAAGTCCCACCGCCATTCCGTCCGCCGCGTATGGGCAATTGGACAGCTGATCCAGCACTGGATACGCTGTCCAATCACAGCTACCTCGCTGACATGGGGGTGATGTCCCTGTCAGTGAGGCACTAGATTAAGTGCTGCTTTCACCATTTTTTTGAATGGGCTTTTAATTCCATAATACAGGATACTCAACCTGTATAATGATGATACTTATAACACAAAATATGTGTAATAAGGATCATTTTTATATTATTTTAATCATTAATGACAGGGGAGGCACTGCCTCCCCTGACTGCACGTCCCTGGATCCAACCTGCAGTTTCCCGATGGCTGGGAACTGCGCACGTGCAGGACCTGTTCTGCGCATGTGCAGGATGGGTCCTGCGATCGCATTTTAGTAATGCGAATGCCTCTGCCTGATTGACAGTCAAAGGCATTCGGGGGAAGGGGCGTAGCTGAAAACAGGGTGGGGGGGGGTGAACCACAGTTTTCCGGGAGTGGTGAGGCCAAGGACTGCGTTGCGAGATGCAGTTGCCTTGGCCTCGCGAGCTGCCGCGCGAAGGCAAGCCTGTGACCTGTACACTGCGATGCGATCGCCATTCTGGACGAACATCGCGACCATTGCGATGTTCGTCCAGAATGTCAATCGCATCGCAGTGTACAGGTTACAAATGCAGGAAGGAGGCGCTAAGCAGCTTTGCAAATGCAATCCTTACTGAATTAGGCCCTTAGTGCACAAACATTAGCAGAAATCAAAGTTCCCTGAACCGCTGGTCGGCATTAGACATATCTTCCTCTCCTATATCTTCAATGCTGTCGAAGTAAAAAAAAAAAATTACATAAAGAGAACATACAAACTACACACATTATGAGTTGCTATACTTGCAAATACGCGCAGCGAGCACAGCCATATATGGTAACACACGCATTTACACGGACATGCCACAGAGATGGATTCGACACTTATTTCATACAGTACATAATTATAATAATATCAAGCGCCAGACATCATGATGATTTAAAATTATATCTAATGAATTAATGTCATGAATGTGTATTATTTGAACGAAGCAAGATAGACCTGTCATATTTACTATTAAAACAACCAGCTTAATGTGTAGATTAATTTGATACTTGTTATTAAGTTGTAGGACATTGTGACAGATAGTTATGATTAAATGTATAAAAGCTAAAATCACTTTTGTTAGAACAATGGATGTTCCGAATAGGACAGTGGACAGGAAGCTCAGGCCAGCCCCTTTAGACATCCCCAGGGCTGAGCCTGTTCAGCACATACAAAGGAACTGGTGACTCATTGTGAATCCCTCCCCCAGAAACTAGATAACACACTGATCACACAGGATGGTAGTTCCTGTTTTGGTCTCAGAGTTGCTGTAAGGTCTCAGAGGAAGATGGAGTCCCAGCATTACATTACAGAGAGAGAGAGTGATATAGAAAGACAAATTTATATAACTTAAGGATAATGGTATTGTATCGCTGGCATGTAACTGCATGTAACTGTATGTAACTGTAAGTTAAATCTGCTTACTGTGTGAGTTGTAATCATGTAACTATAGGTATACTGTACTTTGTAATATATATTGAATCCATATCCTTTTTAATAACAAATATATACATCAATGAGCTTTGGAACTCAGATAATGTGTGGGTGTATTGTTTTCTCTTATGGGATGCAGTGTTTTGCGATGTATAGCGCACAGTCATGGGATATGGTAATAAGAGGTGCAGGCGTTTACAATATATATTAGAGCGGGCATTTTAAATATTTGTGAGAAACCAATTTGGCATTCTTAGATGGGGGCTGGTCCACGATATCACGTTCTTAATGATGCACTGTACATTATAAACGCGACGCTGTGGTCGATCAGCTTGTGATGGACGCATCATAAAAGCTGAGAAAATCATCATATCCGTGTGTATTGTTGTGTTATTAGTAAGATGCTTATATGAAATTCAAGGGACAATGCATTTCTCATAATATTTAAGATGCATAAATTTATTTTTATTGTTGCAAAACAAGGTTCAAATAAGTCATATTGTGTTTGACTCAGATTGGATTGCTTATCTGTTAAGTAGGGTTAAAAGTACATTTAAAAGTTGCTGCATAGCCTTGGAAAGTTTTTATTTTTAACTCAGGCCTAAAATAACTTCTGGTGCTTGCAGTGGCGGAACTTGTGAATAGTGGGCCCAGGTGCAAAAATTTGTTTTGGGCCCCCCTCCTCCACCCTACCCCAAATTCACAATATTCCACATGGCAGTCTGTGACAGGGAGAGGCAGTGGGTGACGGGAAGGAGGATAAGGTGATTTGAACAGACTGAGGGTGACAGAGATAGGCAGTGGATGATGGGGAGGGGGTGACAGGTAGAGGGAGAGGGTGACAGGGAGGCAGTGGATGATGGAGAGAGTGACATAGGCAGTAGGAAATGGAGAGGGTGACAGGGAGAGGCAGTGGGTAGACAGGGAGAGTGTGAGAGGGATAGGCTGAGGATGATGGGGAGAGGGTGACAGGTATAGTCATTGGGTGACAGATAGAGGAGAGGGAGAGGGTGACAAGTACAGTCAGTGGGTGACAGGGAGAGGGTGACAGGTATAGGCAGTGGGTGACAGGTGGAGGATGAGAGGGTGACAGGTATAGTCAGTGGGTGACAGGGATAGGCAGAGGATGATGGGGAGGGATTTGACTGGTTTAGTCAGTGGGTGACAGGAAGAGGGTGAGAGGGAGAGGGTGACAGGAATAGGCAGTGGGAGATGGAGAGGGTGAAAGGTATAATTAATGGGTGACAGGTAGAGGGTGAGAGGGTGACAGTTATAGTCAGTGGGTGACAGGTATAGGCAGTGGGAGATGGAGAGGGTGACAGGTATAGTCAGTGGGTGACAGGTAAAGGGTGAGACAGAGAGGGTGACAGGTATAGGCAGTGGGAGAGGGTGACAGGTATAGGCAGTGGGTGACAGGTAGATGGTGAGAGGGAGAGGGTGACAGGTATAGTCAGTGGGTGACAGGTAGAGTGTGAGAGGGTGACAGGTATAGGCAGTGGGAGACGGGGGGGGGTGACAGGTATAGTCAGTGGGTAACAGGTAAAAGGTGAGAGGGAGATGGTGACAGGTATAGGCAGTGGGAGAGGGTGACAGGTATAGTCAGTGGGTGACAGGTAAAGGGTGAGAGAGAGAGGGTGACAGGTATAGGCAGTGGGAGAGGGTGACAGGTATAGTCAGTGGGTGACAGGTAGAGGGTGAGAGGGAGAGGGTGACAGGTATAGTCAGTGGGTGACAGGTAGAGTGTGAGAGGGTGACAGGTATAGGCAGTGGGAGACGGAGAGGGTGACAGGTAGAGGGTGACAGGTATAGGCAGTGGGAGACGGAGAGGGTGACAGGTATAGTCAGTGGGTGATAGGTAAAGGGTGAGAGGGTGACAGGTATAGTCAGTGGGTGATAGGTAAAGGGTGAGAGGGTGACAGGTATAGGCAGTGGGAGAGGGTGCCAGGTATAGTCAGTGGGTGACAGGTAGAGAGTGAGAGGGAGAGAGTGACAGGTATAGGCAGAGGATGATGGGGAGGGGGTGACAGGTATAGTCAGTGGGTGAGTGGTAGAGGGTGATGGCGACAGGTACAGGCAGTGGGTGACAGGGAGAGGGTGACAGATATAGGCAGATGAGTGAGTCACAGACAGTGAGTTCTAAGTATATTGTATATACTTCACTTGGTTTACCTGGGCCCTGAACTGCAGACCAGCGTGACTGGAGACCTCTTAATTGCGGGCACTGGCAATGACGGCTTCAACAACAAGCTCCTGCCAGTTGTCCTCTAAGGCTCCTCTGGGCAGTGAGAACTGTACAGTCACCGCCTGGTCCCGTTCTCTGCACTGGCTCTTTAGGCGGCTCAGCGGCTGGACACTCTCTTGGTGGGGAGGACGAAGGCAGCCTCAACTGCTCCTTCGGCTTCTCAGGGGAACTGCTGCACCGGAAGCCTGGCAGGTGCTGGGTAGTGAGCTCTCTGCAGCAGGTGGCCCTTCCGCCTCTTACCGGCTTTGCCGCTCCTTCCCCCAATGACCTCTCCGCCCGCTCCAAACCTAGGGCTCCTTCCTTCCCCTCTCTGGCAGATAGGAAGAGCCGGACTGGTCAGAAGGGAAGGGGAGGGGTGGAGAAGAGAGGGGATTGGTGCCCCTCCTCCTCCTCTGGCTGGACTGTGGATCACATGGCTTCCACAGCAAGAGGCATCAGCGAACTCACTGCTTGGAACGGGATGGACGGGCAGCAAGCGGTGCAGCAACGGCAACGTATAATGAGTCACTCTGACTCATTATAATGGTGCCGGCTTCGGGCCCCTTTATTGCGCTGGGCCTCGGTGCTTTGCACCGGCTGCACTGGTGGAAGTTCCGCCTCTGGGTGCTTGTATGATGTGTGATTTCTTTGTGACAAAGGAAGCCGCATGGTCTGTCCTCCATTTTGGACTAACCACATGGCCTGTGCATCATTTTGTGTAACCCTCATGGATGTGGAAGGAGGAGGAGCAGCGGCCATTTTGGGAAGGTCATTTTCTAAATGGCTGATTTTCACTGCTCAGAATAATCAGCTTTCCTTGGTCACATCAAACACCATTTATGAGTTACCAATGCATTTATTTAACCCATGCCATAGTCAATTACAAATAGTTTCAGCTGGGCCTAGTGAGAGTTAAGAGATGAATACTTGACGTAAGAATTACACACAGATATAAAAAAAAAAGTTTTTTTTTTCTTTTACCTCTAGGATTTAGTTAAAATCTGCTTGCTAGTTTAGGATAGCCATTGAAATGTTAATTAACCTGTCCCACTACCCTCTTGAACAGGCATATGAACCTCTGTTGATATGCAAATTAGAAGCACTGAATGGGTAAATGAGTCTCATAGGAGACCAGTGAATGGTACATATATATATAATTATTATAACTATGTGTATATTTATATCAGTGTATGTTCTGCAAGATAGCTATCCAATCTGAATCATATCATTTAAATTATTGATTATTGCTAGAGTCATTATAGATCTGTGTGAAATAGGATACATTTGTTGCTATATAGTTAAAACTAAAATAACAGTGTTTAAGGAAGTAAGTATAAAGACACAAACGCAGGTCTGCATAAAAGTTTATACAGAACAAGTTGTGTTTAGTGGGCAATAGTAGTTAGTATTGCTCACATTTATAGAAGCTGTGTGATTTGTTTTATTGCGGACGCAGGGTTTTGTACACGTGTCTCGGGCAAAGTAAAGAACTGCGCATGCAGCGTAAGAGACACGCACGGTCGCGTGTTTGCGCAAAGTGCGTAAGAATGCGGGCGCTAAGTACAAATTATACAATAGTGTCGTTTAGTTCAAAGGTGGGATAGTAGACATTTAATACAATAGCACATAAGTATCAGATTTCAAAAGCAGGTTACTCTAAATGTAGTTTAAAAACTGTATTGCCTCTGGGGTAAAGCTGCCAACCTGAATGAATCCAAATTTTCTGAACAGAAAAGACAAAGTGTGCTTGAGAGAGCGAACGTAGGAGTGAGTGAGTGGAACTGAACCCCGGAAGTCGGGTCCCGTGGTACATCAAGTAAGAGGAGGCTTGGTGGCGTGAAGTGGCTGATTCACGTTAATATAGATTTAAATACGCAAATCGTGAGGTGATTTGTAGAGGAGCGTGATAGTGCATTGTATTGCGAAGTATTGAAGTAAAAAGGTTTTTTTGGTATTACACTCCGGACTGAGGGTCCCAGTTTGTACAACGACCCGTGGTCGTACGGCAGATAAGTAACAAGTACCTATATGCTGTGCGATTGGACTGCGCATTTGTGGGTGCGATATATATAGCGCAACTGGATACCCCTTTACGAGCTTTTGTGTAAAATCGCGGTATCATTAGCGCTGTATAGAGCATACGCAAGTGTGATTTGTGTATAAGGTTATAGGGAGTTTTCGCTGGTCTCTCTCAGGAAAATCTCCAGCGGTGTATATTTACTGGAATAGGTAAGTCACTCCTAAACACTTCCAGTAAATAGAAACTAGATAGGGCCTCGCAGGGTTCGCGGTGTTCACTATTGCAGTGAGTCGTGGTACTCAGTGGAGAAGGAGCGAGTGAAAGCGCTAGGTGTCTTTCACCGTCTATCTGCGGTGTGCATTGGGGATTGCGTTTATTGGCAAAAAGTCTGCGATGGGATCCAATTGCAAAAGCAGTGGGCGTTCAGTAGCTAGGGTTCAGGCTGAAGAAGTGGGACCAAAAAGGTCAGATTTGCGACCGAGAGGGTCAGCAAGGTTTATTTTGTGAGAAAAGTATGGTTCACACAAAGAGGCTTTTTGCAATGAATGGGTATGTATGACTGACAAAGATAGTGTACCATTCCCTAAGGTGAGCAGCTTTGAACCAGAGGTACTGCAGAACTTAAGGATAAGAATATGTCTGATAAAATCCCGAAAACAAAGGATCAGACATACAAATTGTTTAAACCTGTGGCAGCAAGAGGGGTTGGTGAGTTTGATCCTAAGGTACTGCAGGTGGTATGTTTAACCAAAATCATATAAGACAAGAATGGAAATATAAGAACTGTTTGAACTTGTAGCAACAATAAATAAGTAGGAGGAAGAAAGAAAAAAAAAGAGAATGCAAGTACACCGCCTTATGTAGATGTGGAAGCAGTTACGGCCAGCATACAAACTATAGAAAATAATAAAAATATGAAAAATATGACTGTAACCTATATATGTACTAATTAGTGATGAGCGGGTTCGGATCCTCGGGATCCGAACCCCCCCGAACTTTACCCATTTTACACAGGTCCGAGGCAGACTCGGATCCTCCCGCCTTGCTCGGTTAACCCGAGCGCGCCCGAACGTCATCATCCCGCATTCGGATTCTCGCGAGATTCGTATTCTATATAAGGAGCCGCGCGTCGCCGCCAATTTTCACTCGTGCATTGGAGATGATCGTGAGAGGACGGGGCTGGCGTCCTCTCAGTTTCTATGTTCAGTGGGCTGCAAATTGTGCTGCAAATATCTGTGCTCAGTGTGCTGCAAATATCTGTGCTCAGTGTGCTGCAAGTGCAAATATCTACGTTCTCTGCCTGAAAAACGCTCCATATCTGACTGTGCTCAGTGTGCTGCAAATATCTGTGCTCAGTGTGCTAATTGCTTTATTGTGGGGACTGGGGACCATCAGTATTATATAGTAGGAGGACAGTGCAGAGTTTTGCTGACCAGTGACCAGTGACCACCAGTATTATACGTTCTCTGCCTGAAAAACGCTCCATATCTGTGCTGCATTGTAGTATATAGTAGGAGGACACTGCAGAATTTTGCTGACCACTAGTATAACTATATATATAGCAGTACGGTACAGTAGTCCACTGCTCTACCTACCTCTGTGTCGTCAAGTATACTATCCATCCATACCTGTGGTGCATTTCAGTTTTGCACAGTTTGCTGACCACCAGTATATACTATATAGCAGTACGGTACAGTAGGTCACTGCTCTACCTACCTCTGTGTCGTCAAGTATACTATCCATCCATACTTGTGGTGCATTTCAGTTTTGCACAGTTTGCTGACCACCAGTATATATAATGTATAGCAGTACGGTGCAGTAGGCCACTGCTCTACCTACCTCTGTGTCGTCAAGTATACTATCCATCCATACCTGTGGTGCATTTCAGTTTTGCACAGTTTGCTGACCACCAGTATATACTATATAGCAGTACGGTACAGTAGGCCACTGCTCTACCTACCTCTGTGTCATCAAGTGTACTATCCATCCATACCTGTGGTGCATTTCAGTTTTGCACAGTTTGCTGACCACCAGTATATACTATATAGCAGTACGGTACAGTAGGCTACTGCTCTACCTACCTCTGTGTCGTCAAGTATACTATCCATCCATACCTGTGGTGCATTTCAGTTTTGCACAGTTTCTGACCACCAGTATATACTATATAGCAGTACGGTACAGAAGGTCACTGCTCTACCTACCTCTGTGTCGTCAAGTATACTATCCATCCATATCTGTGGTGCATTTCAGTTTTGCACAGTTTGCTGACCACCAGTATATACTATATAGCAGTACGGTACAGTAGGCCACTGCTCTACCTACCTCCGTGTCGTCAAGTATACTATCCATCCATACCTGTGGTGCATTTCAGTTTTGCACAGTTTACTGACTACCAGTATATACTATATTGCAGTACGGTACAGAAGGCCACTGCTCTACCTACCTCTGTGTCGTCAAGTATACTATCAATCCATACCTGTGGTGCATTTCAGTTGTGCGCAGTATATATAGTAGTAGGCCATTGCTATTGATATATTACTGGCATATAATTCCACACATTAAAAAATGGAGAACAAAAATGTGAAGGGTAAAATAGGTAAAGATCTAGATCCACTTCCACCTCGTGCTGAAGCTGCTGCCACTAGTCATGGCCGAGACGATGAAATGCCATCAACGTCATCTGCCAAGGCCGATGCCCAATGTCATAGTAGAGAGCATGTAAAATCCAAAAAAATAAAGCTCAGTAAAATGACCCAAAAATCTAAATCAAAATCGTCTGAGGAGAAGCGTAAACTTGCCAATGTGCCATTTACGACAAGGAGTGGCAAGGAACGGCTGAGGCCCTGGCCTATGTTCAAGGCTAGTGGTTTAGCTTCACCTGAGGATGGAAGCACTCATCCTCCTGCTAGAAAACTTAAAAGAGTTAAGATGGCAAAAGCACAGCAAAGAACTGTGCGTTCTTCTAAATCACAAATCCCCAAGGAGAGTCCAATTGTGTCGGTTGCGATGCCTGACCTTCCCAACACTGGACGGGAAGAGGTTGCGCCTTCCACCATTTGCACGCCCCCTGCAAGTGCTGGAAGGAGCACCCACAGTCCAGTTCCTGATAGTCAAATTGAAGATTTCACTGTTGAAGTACACCAGGATGAGGATATGGGTGTTGCTGGCGCTGGGGAGGAAATTGACAAGGAGGATTCTGATGGTGAGGTGGTTTGTTTAAGTCAGGCACCCGGGGAGACACCTGTTGTCCATGGGACGAATATGGCCATTGACATGCCTGGTCAAAATACAAAAAAAATCCCCTCTTCGGTGTGGAATTATTTCAACACAAATGCGGACAACTGGTGTCAAGCCGTGTGTTGCCTTTGTCAAGCTGTAATAAGTAGGGGTAAGGACGTTAACCACCTAGGAACATCCTCCCTTATACGTCACCTGGACCGCATTCATCATAAGTCAGTGACAAGTTCAAAAACTTTGGGTGACGGCGGAAGCAGTCCACTGACCACTAAATCCCTTCCTCTTGTAACCAAGCTCCTGCAAACCACACCACCAACTCCCTCAGTGTCAATTTCCTCCTTACCCAGGAAAGCCAATAGTCCTGCAGGCCATGTCACTGTCAAGTCTGACGAGTCCTCTCCTGCCTGGGATTCCTCCGATGCATCCTTGAGTGTAACGCCTACTGCTGCTGGCGCTGCTGTTGTTGCTGCTGGGAGTCGATCGTCATCCCAGAGGGGAAGTCGGAAGACCACTTGTACTACTTCCAGTAAGCAATTGACTGTCCAACAGTCCTTTGCGAGGAAGATGAAATATCACAGTAGTCATCCTGCTGCAAAGCGGATAACTCAGGCCATGGCAGCCTGGGTGGTGAGAAACGTGTTTCCAGTATCCACTGTTAATTCACAGGGAACTAGAGACTTGATTGAGGTACTGTGTCCCGGTACCAAATACCATCTAGGTTCCATTTCTCTAGGCAGGCGATACCGAAAATGTACACAGACGTCAGAAAAAGAGTCACCAGTGTCCTAAAAAATGCAGTTGTACCCAATGTCCACTTAACCACGGACATGTGGACAAGTGGAGCAGGGCAGACTCAGGACTATATGACTGTGACAGCCCACTGGGTAGATGTATTGCCTCCCGCAGCAAGAACAGCATTGGCGGCACCAGTAGCAGCATCTCGCAAATGCCAACTCGTTCCTAGGCAGGCTACGCTTTGTATCACCGCTTTCCATCACCGCTTTCCATAAGAGGCACACAGCTGACAACCTCTTACGGAAACTGAGGAACATCATCGCAGAATGGCTTACCCCAATTGGACTCTCCTGGGGATTTGTGACATCGGACAACGCCACCAATATTGGTGCATTACATCTGGGCAAATTCCAGCACGTCCCATGTTTTGCACATACATTGAATTTGGTGGTGCAGAATTATTTAAAAAATGACAGGGGCGTGCAAGAGATGCTGTCGGTGGCCCGAAGAATTGCGGGCCACTGTCGGCATTCAGCCACCGCGTGCCGTAGACTGGAGCACCAGCAAACAATCCTGAACCTGCCCTGCCATCATCTGAAGCAAGAGGTGGTAACGAGGTGGAATTCAACCCTCTATATGCTTCAGAGGATGGAGGAGCAGCAAAAGGCCATTCAAGCCTATACATCTGCCTACGATATAGGCAAAGGAGGGGGAATGTCCCTGACTCAAGCACAGTGGAGAATGATTTCAACGTTGTGCAAGGTTCTGCAACCCTTTGAACTTGCCACACGTGAAGTCAGTTCAGACACTGCCAGCCTGAGTCAGGTCATTCCCCTCATCAGGCTTTTGCAGAAGAAGCTGGAGAGATTGAAGGAGGAGCAAAAACAGAGCGATTCCGCTAGGCATGTGGGACTTGTGGATGGAGCCCTTAATTCGCTTAACCAGGATTCACGGGTGGTCAATCTGTTGAAATCAGAGCACTACATTTTGGCCACCGTGCTCGATCCTAGATTTAAAACCTACGTTGTATCTCTCTTTCCGGCAGACACAAGTCTGCAGAGGTTCAAAGACCTGCTGGTGAGAAAATTGTAAACTCAAGCGGAACGTGACCCGTCAACAGCTCCTCCTTCACATTCTCCCGCAACTGGGGGTGCTAAGAATTCCGAGCCCACCCGCTGGCGGTGATGCAGGGCAGTCTGGAGCGAGTGCTGACATCTGGTCCGGACTGAAGGACCTGCCAACGATTACTGACATGTCGTCTACTGTCACTGCATATGATTCTGTCACCATTGAAAGAATGGTGGAGGATTATATGAGTGACCGCATCCATGTAGGCACGTCAAACAGTCCGTACGTATACTGGCAGGAAAAAGAGGCAATTTGGAGGCCCTTGCACAAACTGGCTTTATTTTACCTAAGTTGCCTCCCCTCCAGTGTGTACTCCGAAAGAGTGTTTAGTGCAGCCGCTCACCTTGTCAGCAATCGGCGTACGAGGTTACTTCCAGAAAATGTGGAGAAGATGATGTTCATCAAAATGAATTATAATCAATTCCTCCTTGGAGACATTCACCAGCAATTTCCTCCAGAAAGTACACAGGGACCTGAGATGGTGGATTCCAGTGGGGACGAATTAATAATCTGTGAGGAGGGGGATGTACACAGTGAAAGGGGTGAGGAATCGGACAATGAGGAGGAGGTGGACATCTTGCCTCTGTAGAGCCAGTTTGTGCAAGGAGAGATTGATTGCTTCTTTTTTGGTGGGGTCCCAAACCAACCAGTCATTTCAGTCACAGTTGTGTGGCAGACCCTGTCGCTGAAATGATGGGTTTGTTAAAGTGTGCATGTCCTGTTTATACAACATAAGGGTGGGTGGGAGGGCCCAAGGACAATTCCATCTTGCACCTCTTTTTTCTTTCATTTTTCTTTGCATCACGTGCTGTTTGAGGACTATTATTTTGAAGTGCCATCCTGCCTGACACTGCAGTGCCACTCCTAGATGGGCCAGGTGTTTGTGTCGGCCACTTGGGTCGCTTAGCTTAGTCACACAGCTACCTCATTGCGCCTCTTTTTTTCTTTGCATCATGTGCTGTTTGGGGACTATTTTTTGGAAGTGCCATCCTGTCTGACACTGCAGTGCCACTCCTAGATGGGCCAGGTGTTTGTGTCGGCCACTTGGGTCGCTTAGCTTAGTCACACAGCTACCTCATTGCGCCTCTTTTTTATTTGCATCATGTGCTGTTTGGGGACTATTTTTTGGAAGTGCCATCCTGTCTGACACTGCAGTGCCACTCCTAGATGGGCTAGGTGTTTGTGTCGGCCACTTGGGTCGCTTAGCTTAGTCATCCAGCGACCTCGGTGCAAATTTTAGGACTAAAAATAATATTGTGAGGTGTGAGGTGTTCAGAATAGACTGAAAATGATTGGAAATTATGGTTATTGAGGTTAATAATACTATGGGATCAAAATGACCCCCAAATTCTATGATTTAAGCTGTTTTTGAGGGTTTTTTGTAAAAAAACACCCGAATCCAAAACACACCCGAATCCGACAAAAAATTTTCAGGGAGGTTTTGCCAAAACGCGTCCGAATTCAAAACACGGCCGCGGAACCGAATCCAAAACCAAAACACAAAACCCGAAAAATTTCCGGTGCACATCACTAGTACTAATGAATGTTGAAGTTTTATTTAGGAAGTGACCTGATCGTTTTCAGCCATTTGTCATGCACCCAGAGGAGTATCCAACCGGTAAAAGAAGAGCAGTAACCTGTGGAGGAAGTGGCTGAGACCAGTGGAACAGGTAAGTATGGTATCATTCGTGTACATATATAGTAAAACCCAAAAATAAAACAAAAAAAATCAAGAAAGTAACGTCAAAAATGGAGAAAAATCTGTCCGCACATTAGTATTTGCCAGTAGGAAAGCGGGCAGAGACAAGGTAACCCCAGGGTATTTCTTTCAGTTACCATATAAGAAGTATTCATTCCTAGTAATGCCCCTAGTAAAGATGAGCTTGGAAATGTTTGTTGGACCATGTACAGACCCTTAGTATGGGATAAGAAGGATTGAATGAAATACTTTGCATGAACTAGAAGCTTGTTAAACTTTTTTTTGTTTTTGTCTTTTGCAGAAATAGAAAACTCTCCATCTGGATAAGATCACTGGTAAACACTAATTCGGCAAATCGGAGGTAACTGTCTCTGTGCAAATGGACGGGCTCAATAAGGCATTAAGTGTCAGGGTGCAGACTTCTTTGCAAAATTGGAAAGGGGTCACAGTAGCTAATCTTAGATAGTGTGCTATTAAACATAACAAGAATAGTGCTAGGCGCAGAGAACAACAGGTGGAGAGGTTCAGGATGGTAAGTATACTGGCACATACAGGAAAGACCCATCAGTTCAAACCCCAGATCCCTAATGGTCAATAATATGTTACATTGTAGGAAGGAAGGGCATTTTGCCTGATATTGTAGGAGTAGTAGGACACATAGTCAATATAGATCCCCTAGACAGAAAACACAAGCCACATTATTAAACACATAGGCCAATATTTACTAATATGCGTGTTTGAGTCGGTTTGTGTAGTGTTTAAACTCGTTTTGTATCGGGTGCATTTTCATGCAACTTTTTGAATCCATATACGAAAAGTTACAAAGCAGTCGACTTTATGGTTTTCGTGTTTTCCGATGTCGATGTCAGTCGTTTTTTTTGGCACATTTACGGCCGTCATTGTCGTTTGCGTACGTGTTTTTGTTGTATTTGCAGGTTTTTTCCTAAGTTAAACGCGTCAGGGTTTTTTTTTTTCAGCGGCCACATTTTCTCTTTCAGCCCCGTTCGTGATTGGTTGTGTTTCAGATGGTAGGAGTGTCTGTGCGCAACCATATAAATATGCCCCAAACCGTCCGCACCTCGTGGGTTTAGTTAGTGGTGAGGAGGAGGGAGGTTGTGCTGTGGAGGTAGGTGAATTTGTGGTTTGGTGAGGAGTGTTGGTAGCGATTTCTGAGTGTGGTATTGTGTTTGAAAGTCGTCTTGTCATTCTTGTTGTCTTGTATTTTGTGGTTTTGTTTCATTTTTAGTCCAAGTTATTTTTCTTTATAGTCCCTTGTCAGTGTTTGTTTGTGTGTGTGTGTGTGTGTGTGTGTGTGTGTGTGTGTGTTGTGTAGTGGTAGTGGAGGAGTGTGTTGTTTGTCATTTCTTTTTTCTGTGTTAACTGTTTAGACACACAATTATGTGTGACTCAGAGGTGGGTGAGGTGGAGGGTGTGAGTGAGGGGGAGGAGGTTGGTCAGGTGGAGGAGGTGAGTGTTAGTGAGGTTAGTGAGGTGGAGGAGGTGGATGAGGTTGCTGCAGCAGCCTCAAGTGATAGTCACAGTCAGAGTGCTCCGCAGCCACGCACCACTACTAAGACTGGGTGGAATGTAAAGTTTCGTTTTGCTGAAAATGTGGCATTGGTGCGTGAGCTGATGAAGTATCAGAGGCAGCTATTTGGCCCTGAGTCCACCAAGGTGCCAACACGGAGGAAGACGGTGTTGTGGGCGAAAGTTGTTGCTGCTGTCAATAGTGAGCGGGTGGTCAAGCGGACGGAGGACACGTGCCGCAAACGGTACTATGACATAAAGCGACGTGTCAAGTCCAAAATGGCCAAGGAGGCCAAGGAGGCTCGGAAAACCGGTGGTGGGCAGCCCTATATTGCAAGATATCTGGAGTATGAGGAGCCCATGCGGAGTGTAATACCTCCTGAAGTTGTCTCTGCAACCCATGTCCGGGATTCAGATAGGCCCAGGAAGAATGGTGAGCATGTGTATTTGCATTTACATTCTATGATTTTTTTATTTATTTTTTAAATGTGTGCATGTGACGTTGCATATTACTCCCATCTTCAAGTGTGTGTCAGCAAATACATTGTTTTGGTTAATGTTTTATACAAAATCCAATGTAACAGCTTACTTTATTGTATGTCATGTGTTTTTATGAAAGATATTTTGCATGTGTAGTTTGGACTTGGTGTGTCTCTGAATTGTCCTGCAATAATTTTCCTTTTGGGCGTTTTTTAATTTAAAATTGTGACTATGTTTTATATTTTTGTGATCCATGTGCAATGTTTAAAAAACAGTGGTTGTCATGTTAGAGGCTGGAGTAGTGGAAAATGGTTTGGCTCATATAGTGGTAATGTGTGTTTGGAGTGCCACATCACAGAGCAATTTATATATTGCATCTGTAATATTTTTCCTTTCAATACAAAATGAAGATGTGTGTGTTTTTGGTTGGTAATGTTTTTTTTTTTTACTTGTGGCCTATGTCAGTGTCCTGTACATGTTTTCCTGTGTTGATTTTGCCATAGTGCATATGTCTATTGGACAATGTTTATTGTTTTTTTGTTTTTTTTTGTTTCCGGTACTTATGTTTTGTTTTTTTAAAAACCAAGCATTTCTTAAAGAATAAATCTTTATAAGCATAATGGGTGGATGTATCCACAATAGCATAAATTATTGTTTGTTTTTTTATTTTATACAGTGTTTGAAAAAAGCAGTACTACTCGTCGGCCAGTAACTCCTATCACATCTGATGATGATGACGCTGCGGAAGCAGGTAAAGTGTCCATTGTAGTATAGGGTATGTTTGTAAAGGAATGGCCATAACAAAATTGCACTTTCATTAAAAGGTCCATCAAAAGAAGTATGGAGCAGCAGAAGTTGCACTTCTGTAAGACATCACCACAAAAAACCTGTGGCCGAAAAGAAAGCAAGGTCGTATGTCCCGGGCCAACCACAGCAGGCTACACCGCCACGAAGATTATCGTCCATATGTTCTGTCCCCCCACTCCAAATTTTGGACACACGTCCAAGACGTCATCCACACTCCCCTCATCTTGATTGTGAGTATCAAACTGAAATAAATGTAAAAAATTTCAGAACGTAATCCAAATTTTTCATAACCGCATTAACCCAAAACACATCAAAAACTTAGATACTTACTGCAGTAAGTAAAAGCTGAAATGGAATCCAAGCTAAATGGCCTTGTCCACATCCAGTAAAGATATGTATGTCCACTTGAGCCATACAGTATGACATTGTGTGTAAGATGCTGCAACAAAAAAAACATGTTTTTTTAATTGAAAAAAGTAAGGTTGTTTTTCCAAATTTCACATGTGTGTTTGAGGTAACATTGCAAAATACATATAAAAACATTACTATGTTTGTTTGATCAAAGCTATAAGGTAACACATTATGGATTCCAATGTGTTTTTATGGTGGAGTATGTGTGAGCTACAATTAAACTAAAGTGTTTGCTTTCACAATTAAGTAACCAGACACATTTGCCACAAACAGGCATATGTATGTATTTAAGTTTGAGTAATGATGTTGCTAGGCAGAATAGTTGAAAGCAACAGTGAATGACATGTGTTCCATGTGTAGTGATTTGTTTACATTTCTCAAACATATGGATAGCTAACGGAGATTTTTTAAACATTTCAGCTTCTAGTCCAGGGAACAGCATCCCTCCGCAACAACAGCAACACAGTGACATGGAGGAGACAAACATCTTAGAAATGCAGACATTAAGGCAAGGAATGAGCCCCCCAGCACCTGTGAATACACCACCACAGCAAAGCACACCACCACCACAACACAGCCCAACAACACCAGTAACACAAGGCCCTAATCAGGTGTTTTGGTCCATTTGGGCTAGACAGCAGGCCACTAACGAAGATTGCCTGCGTAGGCAGACACAAATGTTTGCAAGCCTACCATCTCACCTCAGAAGAATATCAAGAAATCTGAGTAGACAAAATGAACAAACAACCAGAATAGGCAATACCATGGAACTCATGCGTACAGACATTACACAGGTCATGGGCAACTTAAAGCGCATAATGGAAGAACAGCACAAACTAATGGAATAACAGCACAGACTAATGGAAGAACAGCACAGACAACAGCAAAGTTATATGAACATTTTTCAAAACAATCAAAAGATTAATGAAAGTTTATTCCGAATTGTAGACAATCAAAATTCTGCTACACGTGAACTAAATGCCACCCTCACTAACCTGAATGAAACACTCAGATGCATGCACCAACAGCAAACAAGCAGCAGTTCTGGTACGACTACTCCAAATATCACGCCAGTCTCATCACCACCAAGACGCTCCACCAGAGCACGACAACATGCCAGTGCTAAAGGCAAAGGGCAGGACAAGCAGCCACCAAAAAAAAAACGTGAAAAAAATACAAGTTAGACATTTGTGATAAGTAACTCAAAATAGTTAGTAAGTGTATGTTTGGCAAAAAATATATAATACTTAGCTCCTTGACAATTTTTACAACATCATTAATTATAAGTGGTACAAACAACAACATAAAATTTGTACGCACATTTATTCTTTACCATTTTTTGGGGGTATTGGAGGAGGGAAATGTTGATGGAGCCGCACATACATGTTAGCAGGAAGTAAACTGACCACTTGATTTTTTTCTAATCATTACTCTTTCTAGATTCCAATCATTCTCTTTTCCTGCTGACACAATAATTGGCAGCCAGGCAGAATGTCTTTAGCAGGAAGTAAACTGACCACTTGATTTTTTTCTAATCATTACTCTTTCTAGATTCCAATCATTCTTTTTTCCTGCAGACAATCCAAATTACAATGTTATTGCTAACTATTTTACCTTTCTTCTCTATGCAACATTACAAGAAGAACACAATTGAGTTGCGTAAAAAGCTTCTAATATGTTGGCATTGAATTTTTAACAAAACATTGTCAAAATGAATGTCAGTATTGTTGGGATATGTTTGTGTGTGTTAAAAATTAGTAAGAATGTTATTACACATGATGCAGAAACCAACAAATAAGAACTTTTTAACCAAAAAACAAAGAATGTGTATAATAATGTATATATGTGGCAAACTGTGTATTTACTTACACATCATCAAGTTTACTGCATCAAACATTAGGAAATAAATTATTCCTGATTACAGTAAGTTTGTGTCTCTTAAATTTGATGGCGCATCACACATAGGGACACATGTATTCCTGAAGGCTAACATATTATATGTTGAGGAGTGTTTTTTTGGGAACACAAGTTCTCAAACTCGGCCCTCAGGACATTGCATGTTTTGCAGGTCTACTCACAGAATCACAAGTGACATAATTAGCTCCGCCTGTGAACCTTTAAACATATGTCTGTGAGTAATTCATACACCTGTGCTTCTACTGGGTTACGTGAAAAACATGCACTATGTGAGGTCCTGAGGGCTGAGTTTGTGAACCTGTGCATTATGACGTTACACACAATGATAAAGTGAAATACTAAATGGATTATGTGGGCTTGTAATAAATTAGCACTGAAAGTTTACGATCACTTATCCAGACTTAATGCATGCCACTCATAATCTGTTGTTTTGAGTTTAAAAATACACACAATACTCATGCGACATTTGTTTTGCATAAAGCGAGGGTATGTTTGTATGTGTCAAGGAGACAGACACATTCTGAGTAACGGTTTTGCCAATAAAAATGGCAAACCATCTATTTATGATTACAAAACAAATGAAATAAGCAAACCAAACTTACCTTAGAAATAGCGAGTGATGAGCTCTTGCCTAACCTGCCTCCCTACATCTGTACTCCAAGTATCACCAGATGTCTCTAATTCCTCTGCTTGCTGGCTGCTTTCTTCATCCTCCTCCTCCTCCTCAACATGTGGCAGATGTTGTTGCAAACACATTGTCACGATCCGGGTATCTGGACGCCATTTCTTACCCATCAGATGCCTCCTAAGGCTGGCTCAGCGCTCCAGGACCGGATCCCATCTGTTATCCTGATGTGTACATTCCTGTGTCCTCTCCTGTCACTCTGGGACGCTGTCACAGTAAACGCCATATTACACCTGGCATGGCGTCTCCCGCGGCCTCCGCCGCCGTCCCTGAACTTCTGCATGCAGAGTGTCTGAGTGGCGATTACGTCAGCCGCGGCCTCCGCTGTGTCCGCGTGGTTGGATGTGCATCTGTCGGCCTGGCGCATCCTGTCTCCGGTGGCCGGCGCCGCCATTACTGTTTTCATTACCACATGGATTACAAACCAAACTTCCCTCCAAGTGTCTGCATGGGCGCAGCCATCTTGGATTCTGTCAGCTGATCATTTCCACCAATCTGTTCTCAGTATTGATAATCTGCATAATTGCCTAGCCAATCCCTTCCTTGCTGCAGGTATAAATACACTGTGCCTGAGCAAGGAAGGCGTCAGTGCTTTGGTTGTCAAACCTAGTTCCTGTTTGTCTCTCTCCTGTGATTGTCTTCCAGGTTCCAGCTCCTGTCTCAAGACTTCCACCATAGAGACCCGCACCAGCATTCCACCTGCGGTGTAGCCTGACTCTCCAATCCATTGTAGATTCATCTGTTTCCAGCTACAACATTACCTGCTTCCAGCTCAGCTTCCAGCAGAGTACAGCTTCCCTTAAAGGGCCGGTGTCCTTTCTACACTTTACCACTCTCCACCGGTATTATTATTTCTCCGCTCTCAAGTTCTACATTTCAGTTCATATTTCATCGCTCCCAAGTTCATTTATTATTTAACTGGTTCCAGCCAGTATCCACTCCGTGCTAACAACAGTCTGGTTCCAGCCAGTATCCACAGCAGCTGTTTTATCTTCAGCAACCCAGCTTTTCCTGGAACACCAGCTGGCACAATCCTGGGTTATCTCCATTGCTACAGTCGGGCCTGGTAAGGACTTACCATCTAGAAGATCATAAGAACTATCTCACACTACCAGTGCCCTGTGGCTCCTGCCATCATGTAGTACCCAGGAACTGTATTATTCTTTGAGGACTTTACGTTTTCTTTTACTGCTGCTGTGTTGCGGAGTTGTCATAATAAACATCATTGACTTTTATCCAAGTTGTCGTGGTCACGCCTTCGGGCAGTTATTATTCATGTTACTTACATGTCAAGGGGTCTGATACAACCTCCCAGGTTCCGGTACATCTCAGCCCCTACAACTGAGGCTGCCTCCCGTCAGCTCAGGCCCTCAGTTGTGACAGTAAGCACTGACCTAATGAATCCAGCCGGAGACCAGGATCAAGCGGCCAGGCCAATGCAAGAACTGGCAGCCCGACTAGAACATCAGGAGGCTGCACAGGGCCACATCATCCGCTGTCTCCAGGATCTCTCTACTCGGCTGGATGGGATTCAGACAACTCTCCGTGGATCTGGCGCGTCTGGTGCGTCAACCACAGTGACTCCAGCTATAACCCCACCCACCTTACCCATTTCTGCTCCACGTCTTCATCTTCCAACGCCAGCAAAATTTGACGGATCTCCAAGATTCTGCAGGGGATTTCTCAACCAGTGTGAGATTCAGTTTGAGCTACAACCTGGCAATTTTCCCAGTGACCGTACAAAAATTGCCTACATTATTTCTCTTCTCAGTGGCTCAGCCCTTGATTGGGCATCACCGTTATGGGAGAGGTCCGACACCCTGCTATCTTCCTACACTGCCTTCGTGTCAACATTCAGGTGCATCTTCGACGAGCCAGGCCGGGTAACCTCAGCTTCATCCGAGATTCTCCGTTTACGCCAGGGGTCACGTACTGTAGGACAATATCTGATACAGTTCCAGATCCTGGCATCCGAACTGGCATGGAACGACGAGGCCCTGTATGCTGCATTCTGGCATGGCTTATCTGAGCGTATTAAAGATGAGTTAGCTACCAGAGACTTACCTTCTAAGTTAGATGAGCTAATCTCACTCTGCACGAAAGTTGATTTACGTTTCAGAGAGAGAGCAACTGAGCGTGGAAGATCATCTGCTCCAAAATCTTCTGCTCCTCCTCCTCGTCAACTGTCACCATCTAAAGATGAGCCCATGCAACTTGGCCGTTCCCGTTTAACTCCTGCTGAGCGCCGAAGACGTCTCTCCGAGTTTCTCTGTCTCTATTGTGCAGCTCCGTCTCACACCATTAATGCCTGTCCCAAACGTCCGGGAAACTCCAAATCCTAGCTCGCCAAGGAGAGGGCCGGCTAGGAGTAATGATCTCCTCTCCATCTCCTCAAGATTGTAATCTCCCAGTCTCGCTTCAAGTTGCTCAACGTTATCGGAACGTCATTGCCCTCCTTGATTCCGGAGCAGCTGGGAACTTTATTACCGAAGCCTATGTTAAACGGTGGTCCCTACCCACCGAGAGACTTCCTTCGTCCATTTCTTTAACTGCCGTGGATGGCAGCAAAATTTTTGATGCAGTTATTTCTTTAAGGACTCTACCAGTTCGTCTGAGAGTGGGAGTTCTTCATTCCGAACTTATTTCTTTTTTAGTGATTCCAAGAGCCACACATCCTGTGGTCCTGGGCCTTCCATGGCTCCGTCTTCACAATCCTACAATTGATTGGACGACTACGCAAATCCTGGCATGGGGTTCCTCCTGTGCTGAGACATGTTTGTTTAAAGTATTGCCTGTCTGTTCTTCCTCCCCCAGGTCGTCTGATGTTCCACCTCCTCCATATCAAGATTTCACGGATGTGTTCAGTAAAGCTTCTGCTGATATCCTTCCTCCTCATAGAGAATGGGACTGTCCGATTGATCTCGTTCCAGGGAAGGTTCCACCTCGAGGCCGAACTTATCCGTTGTCTCTGCCTGAGACGCATTCTATGGAGGAATATATTAAAGAGAACCTAGCAAAGGGGTTCATTCGACCTTCTTCTTCACCAGCCGGCGCAGACTTCTTTTTTGTAAAAAAGAAAGATGGTGGTCTGCGGCCGTGCATCGACTACAGAGGTTTGAACGACATTACCATCAAGAACCGTTATCCTTTACCCCTGATTACTGAGCTCTTTGACAGAGTTAGCGGAGCTACCATCTTTACAAAGCTGGACTTGCGAGGTGCATACAATCTCATACGGATCCGTGAGGGTGACGAGTGGAAGACCGCCTTTAACACCCGTGACGGACATTATGAGTACCTCGTCATGCCCTTCGGATTGAGCAATGCTCCAGCTGTCTTCCAGCATTTTGTCAATGAGATCTTCAGAGACATTCTATACCGTCATGTCGTGGTCTATCTAGATGATATCCTCATTTTTGCCAACGATTTAGAGGAACATCGTTTTGGGTTAAAGAGGTTCTGTCCCGTCTCCGTGTCAATCATCTCTATTGCAAATTTGAAAAATGCGTCTTTGAAGTCAAGTCCATTCCGTTTCTAGGGTACATTGTGTCCGGTTCCGGACTAGAGATGGATCCTGAGAAACTACAAGCAATCCAAAATTGGCCGGTACCCTTAACCCTCAAAGGGGTCCAGAGGTTCTTAGGGTTCGCCAACTATTACCGAAAGTTTATACGAGACTTTTCCACCATTGTGGCGCCTATTACTGCTTTCACTAAGAAGGGTGCTAACCCGTCCAAGTGGTCTGAAGAAGCCATGCAAGCATTTCATCTTTTAAAACAAAGGTTCATCTCTGCGCCTGTTCTGAAACAGCCTGACATCGACTCTCCTTTCATCTTAGAGGTGGATGCCTCCTCCGTTGGAGTAGGAGCGGTGTTATCTCAGAGGGCTAAAGATGGCCATTTACACCCTTGCAGTTTCTTCTCCCGGAAGTTCTCCCCAGCTGAGCGCAACTATGCCATTGGCGACCAGGAGTTGCTAGCCATCAAGCTCGCTCTAGAAGAGTGGAGGTATCTGTTGGAGGGAGCTTCTCATTCAATCACCATACTTACAGACCACAAGAACCTTTTATACCTGAAGGGCGCACAATGTCTCAACCCTCGTCAGGCCAGATGGGCACTTTTCTTTTCCAGGTTCGAGTTTAAACTCCAGTTCTGTCCGGGCTCTCAGAATCGCAAGGCCGATGCCCTTTCCCGCTCATGGGAGCAAGAAAATGAGTCAGAGTCTTCAGACAAGCATCCTATTATAAATCCGTTGGCATTCTCCACGGTAGGGATGGACTCTACGCCCCCATCAGGGAAAAGTTTTGTGAAGCCGATGCTAAGGAAGAAGCTCATGCATTGGGCCCATGCTTCCCATTTTGCCGGACATACAGGTATCCAAAAAACCCTGGAGTTTATCTCTAGGTCCTATTGGTGGCCAACTCTGAAAAAGGACGTCTTGGAGTTTATTGCATCTTGCCCAAAGTGTGCCCAACATAAAGTATCCCGCCAGTCGCCTGCGGGGCAACTGGTTCCACTATCCGTTCCCCGTCGACCATGGACCCACTTGTCGATGGATTTCATTACAGACTTACCCATGTGCAACAAGTTCAATACCATCTGGGTGGTAGTTGACCGGTTCACCAAGATGGCACACTTCATTCCTCTCACCGGTCTTCCGTCAGCTTCCAAGTTGGCTCAAGTATTCATACAAGAGATCTTCCGACTCCACGGTCTTCCTGAAGAAATTATCTCAGATCGAGGAGTTCAATTCACAGCCAAATTCTGGCGAAGTTTATGTCAAGTCCTCCAAGTCAAGCTAAAGTTTTCCACGGCTTACCATCCTCAGACCAATGGTCAAACCGAGAGGGTGAATCAGGACTTGGAGGCCTTCCTCCGCATCTATGTGTCCTCCTCTCAAGATGACTGGGTTCAATTACTTCCCTGGGCCGAGTTCTGTCATAACAACCAGTATCATTCTTCATCTGCTTCAACACCATTCTTCACTAACTTTGGATTCCACCCTAAAGTCCCTGAGTTCCAACCGCTTCCAGCAACTTCTGTTCCCGCAGTGGATATCACCTTGCATCAGTTTGCCAATATCTGGAAGAGCGTACGATCAGCTCTGCTCAAGGCATCGTTCAGGTACAAGAAGTTTGCGGATAAGAAGCGTCGAGCAGTTCCTGCTCTCAAGGTGGGTGATCGGGTATGGTTATCCACGAAGAATTTGAGGTTAAGAGTTCCCAGTATGAAGTTTGCACCTCGCTATATCGGTCCTTTCAAGATTGAACAAGTCATCAATCCTGTTGCTTACAGACTCCAGTTGCCTCCCTTCTTAAAAATACCCAGGACATTCCATGTTTCCCTGTTGAAACCGCTGATCTTGAATCGGTTTCATTCCTCACTTCCTCCAACTCCGAAAGTCCAAACTCAACGAGGCGTTGAGTATGAAGTGGCCAAGATCCTGGACTCACGTCACCGTTACGGTCAACTACAATATCTTATTGACTGGAAGGGTTATGGTCCTGAGGAACGTTCATGGACCAATGCTTCTGATGTCCATGCTCCTGCCTTGGTCCGGAGATCCCATTCCAAGTTTCCTCAAAAGCCAAAGAAGTGTCCTGGGGCCACTCCTAAAGGGGGGGGTGCTGTCACGATCCGGGTATCTGGACGCCATTTCTTACCCATCAGATGCCTCCTAAGGCTGGCTCAGCGCTCCAGGACCGGATCCCATCTGTTATCCTGATGTGTACATTCCTGTGTCCTCTCCTGTCACTCTGGGACGCTGTCACAGTAAACGCCATATTACACCTGGCATGGCGTCTCCCGCGGCCTCCGCCGCCGTCCCTGAACTTCTGCATGCAGAGTGTCTGAGTGGCGATTACGTCAGCCGCGGCCTCCGCTGTGTCCGCGTGGTTGGATGTGCATCTGTCGGCCTGGCGCTTCCTGTCTCCGGTGGCCGGCGCCGCCATTACTGTTTTCATTACCACATGGATTACAAACCAAACTTCCCTCCAAGTGTCTGCATGGGCGCAGCCATCTTGGATTCTGTCAGCTGATCATTTCCACCAATCTGTTCTCAGTATTGATAATCTGCATAATTGCCTAGCCAATCCCTTCCTTGCTGCAGGTATAAATACACTGTGCCTGAGCAAGGAAGGCGTCAGTGCTTTGGTTGTCAAACCTAGTTCCTGTTTGTCTCTCTCCTGTGATTGTCTTCCAGGTTCCAGCTCCTGTCTCAAGACTTCCACCATAGAGACCCGCACCAGCATTCCACCTGCGGTGTAGCCTGACTCTCCAATCCATTGTGGATTCATCTGTTTCCAGCTACAACATTACCTGCTTCCAGCTCAGCTTCCAGCAGAGTACAGCTTCCCTTAAAGGGCCGGTGTCCTTTCTACACTTTACCACTCTCCACCGGTATTATTATTTCTCCGCTCTCAAGTTCTACATTTCAGTTCATATTTCATCGCTCCCAAGTTCATTTATTATTTAACTGGTTCCAGCCAGTATCCACTCCGTGCTAACAACAGTCTGGTTCCAGCCAGTATCCACAGCAGCTGTTTTATCTTCAGCAACCCAGCTTTTCCTGGAACACCAGCTGGCACAATCCTGGGTTATCTCCATTGCTACAGTCGGGCCTGGTAAGGACTTACCATCTAGAAGATCATAAGAACTATCTCACACTACCAGTGCCCTGTGGCTCCTGCCATCCTGTAGTACCCAGGAACTGTATTTATTCTTTGCTGACTTTACGTTTTCTTTTACTGCTGCTGTGTTGCGGAGTTGTCATAATAAACATCATTGACTTTTATCCAAGTTGTCGTGGTCACGCCTTCGGGCAGTTATTATTCATGTTACTTACATGTCCAGGGGTCTGATACAACCTCCCAGGTTCCGGTACATCTCAGCCCCTACAACTGAGGCTGCCTCCCGTCAGCTCAGGCCCTCAGTTGTGACACACATGTTATGAAGAAAGCAGCAGCAGAACACAATTTGAGTCACCTTGGAGGGACTATACAACAAAAGGCCACCAGACTTATCCAGACACCGAAACCTAGATTTCAGCACACCAAAACATCTTTCTATCACATTCCGCGTGGACTTATGTGCATGATTGTAATTGTGTTCAGCAGGGGTATCAGGTCGGGACAATGGAGGTAGAAGCCAAGAGAAACAGCCATATCCTCCATCACCTAAAAGACAGATATAGTAACGTGATTCAAGTTAAGATACAGCAACAAATAAGTAACACACTGTGGGGCAGATGTATTAACCTGTAGAAGGCATAAGGAAGTGATAAACCAGTGATATGTGCAAGGTAATAAAGGCAGCAGACAATCTGTTCCTAAATGTTCATTTACATATTGGAGCTGATTGGCTGGTGCCTTTATCACCTTGCACAGATCACTGGTTTCTCACTTCCTTATGCCTTCTACAGGTTAATACATCTGCACCTGTATTTGGACAAAGTATACGCAGGCCTACACATATCAAATTACATACCCAGCAGCCATCCATCTGGCATTTGTCCGTCCTCAAACTTATCAAAGAGGGATGACTGACTGAGGATGAAGGAGTCATGGCAGCCCCCAGGGTAACCAGCAACAACACTCATTATTTTGAGATTTGCATCACAAACCACCTTCACATTTGTGGAGTGTTCGAAATGGCGATTAGTATATATGTGCTGCCTGCCCCTAGTTGGTCTCAGCTGAATGCGTGTGCAATCTATGGCTCCAAGCACATTGGGCATGCCAGCCAGCTCATAGTAATCTATCCTGACGGCATGCCACTGAGACTCCTGGGTAGGGAAGCAGATTGAGGCCTCGATGTGGGGCTGCAAAACAGCCAACACCTGTGTGTATATTTTAAAGAACAATAAACATGAGATTTTAGGACAGAACTGGCCACCAAGAAATTAAAACAAACAAAAAACAGAAGAGGTAGTTAGGTATACATCACCTGTGTTAAGATTCTGGAAAATGAGGACTGTGAGATTCCTATGACATCCCCAGACACAGCCTGAAAGCTGCCAGTAGCCATAAAGTGCAACACAGCCAGGAGTTTGTGCAGGCCTGAGACAGAGCGAGAGCGTGCTGTCTCAGGGTCTAGGCCCAGTTTGACAAGGTCATACAGACGGAAAATGTTGTTACGAATAAGACGGAACATCTGTATGACCTTATCATCGGACAATGCGTTCAAGTTTAAACTAGAGATGAGCGCCTGAAATTTTTCGGGTTTTGTGTTTTGGTTTTGGGTTCGGTTCCGCGGCCGTGTTTTGGGTTCGAACGCATTTTGGCAAAACCTCACCGAATTTTTTTTGTCGGATTCAGGTGTGTTTTGGATTCGGGTGTTTTTTTCAAAAAACACTAAAAAACAGCTTAAATCATAGAATTTGGGGGTCATTTTGATCCCAAAGTATTATTAACCTCAAAAACCATAATTTACACTCATTTTCAGTCTATTCTGAATACCTCACACCTCACAATATTATTTTTAGTCCTAAAATTTGCACCGAGGTCGCTGTGTGAGTAAGATAAGCGACCCTAGTGGCCGACACAAACACCGGGCCCATCTAGGAGTGGCACTGCAGTGTCACGCAGGATGTCCCTTCCAAAAAACCCTCCCCAAACAGCACATGACGCAAAGAAAAAAAGAGGCGCAATGAGGTAGCTGTGTGAGTAAGATTAGCGACCCTAGTGGCCGACACAAACACCGGGCCCATCTAGGAGTGGCACTGCAGTGTCACGCAGGATGTCCCTTCCAAAAAACCCTCCCCAAACAGCACATGACGCAAAGAAAAAAAGAGGCGCAATGAGGTAGCTGACTGTGTGAGTAAGATTAGCGACCCTAGTGGCCGACACAAACACCGGGCCCATCTAGGAGTGGCACTGCAGTATCACGCAGGATGTCCCTTCCAAAAAACCCTCCCCAATCAGCACATGATGCAAAGAAAAAGAAAAGAAAAAAGAGGTGCAAGATGGAATTGTCCTTGGGCCCTCCCACCCACCCTTATGTTGTATAAACAAAACAGGACATGCACACTTTAACCAACCCATCATTTCAGTGACAGGGTCTGCCACACGACTGTGACTGATATGACGGGTTGGTTTGGACCCCCCCCAAAAAAGAAGCAATTAATCTCTCCTTGCACAAACTGGCTCTACAGAGGCAAGATGTCCACCTCATCTTCACCCTCCGATATATCACCGTGTACATCCCCCTCCTCACAGATTATCAATTCGTCCCCACTGGAATCCACCATCTCAGCTCCCTGTGTACTTTGTGGAGGCAATTGCTGCTGGTCAATGTCTCCGCGGAGGAATTGATTATAATTCATTTTAATGAACATCATCTTCTCCACATTTTCTGGATGTAACCTCGTACGCCGATTGCTGACAAGGTGAGCGGCGGCACTAAACACTCTTTCGGAGTACACACTTGTGGGAGGGCAACTTATGTAGAATAAAGCCAGTTTGTTCAAGGGCCTCCAAATTGCCTCTTTTTCCTGCCAGTATAAGTACGGACTGTGTGACGTGCCTACTTGGATGCGGTCACTCATATAATCCTCCACCATTCTATCAATGTTGAGAGAATCATATGCAGTGACAGTAGACGACATGTCCGTAATCGTTGTCAGGTCCTTCAGTCCGGACCAGATGTCAGCATCAGCAGTCGCTCCAGACTGCCCTGCATCACCGCCAGCGGGTGGGCTCGGAATTCTGAGCCTTTTCCTCGCACCCCCAGTTGCGGGAGAATGTGAAGGAGGAGATGTTGACAGGTCGCGTTCCGCTTGACTTGACAATTTTGTCACCAGCAGGTCTTTCAACCCCAGCAGACCTGTGTCTGCCGGAAAGAGAGATCCAAGGTAGGCTTTAAATCTAGGATCGAGCACGGTGGCCAAAATGTAGTGCTCTGATTTCAACAGATTGACCACCCGTGAATCCTTGTTAAGCGAATTAAGGGCTGCATCCACAAGTCCCACATGCCTAGCGGAATCGCTCCCTTTTAGCTCCTTCTTCAATGCCTCCAGCTTCTTCTGCAAAAGCCTGATGAGGGGAATGACCTGACTCAGGCTGGCAGTGTCTGAACTGACTTCACGTGTGGCAAGTTCAAAGGGCATCAGAACCTTGCACAACGTTGAAATCATTCTCCACTGCACTTGAGACAGGTGCATTCCACCTACTATATCGTGCTCAATTGTATAGGCTTGAATGGCCTTTTGCTGCTCCTCCAACCTCTGAAGCATATAGAGGGTTGAATTCCACCTCGTTACCACTTCTTGCTTCAGATGATGGCAGGGCAGGTTCAGTAGTTTTTGGTGGTGCTCCAGTCTTCTGTACGTGGTGCCTGTACGCCGAAAGTGTCCCGCAATTTTTCTGGCCACCGACAGCATCTCTTGCACGCCCCTGTTGTTTTTTAAAAAATTCGGCACCACCAAATTCAAGGTATGTGCAAAACATGGGACGTGCTGGAATTTGCCCATATTTAATGCACACACAATATTGCTGGCGTTGTCCGATGCCACAAATCCACAGGAGAGTCCAATTGGGGTAAGCCATTCCGCGATGATCTTCCTCAGTTGCCGTAAGAGGTTTTCAGCTGTGTGCGTATTCTGGAAAGCGGTGATACAAAGCGTAGCCTGCCTAGGAAAGAGTTGGCGTTTGCGAGATGCTGCTACTGGTGCCGCCGCTGCTGTTCTTGCGGCGGGAGTCCATACATCTACCCAGTGGGCTGTCACAGTCATATAGTCCTGACCCTGCCCTGCTCCACTTGTCCACATGTCCGTGGTTAAGTGGACATTGGGTACAACTGCATTTTTTAGGACACTGGTGAGTCTTTTTCTGACGTCCGTGTACATTCTCGGTATCGCCTGCCTAGAGAAGTGGAACCTAGATGGTATTTGGTAACGGGGGCACACTGCCTCAATAAATTGTCTAGTTCCCTGTGAACTAACGGCGGATACCGGACGCACGTCTAACACCAACATAGTTGTCAAGGACTCAGTTATCCGCTTTGCAGTAGGATGACTGCTGTGATATTTCATCTTCCTCGCAAAGGACTGTTGAACAGTCAATTGCTTACTGGAAGTAGTACAAGTGGGCTTACGACTTCCCCTCTGGGATGACCATCGACTCCCAGCGGCAACAACAGCAGCGCCAGCAGCAGTAGGCGTTACACGCAAGGATGCATCGGAGGAATCCCAGGCAGGAGAGGACTCGTCAGAATTGCCAGTGACATGGCCTGCAGGACTATTGGCATTCCTGGGGAAGGAGGAAATTGACACTGAGGGAGTTGGTGGGGTGGTTTGCGTGAGCTTGGTTACAAGAGGAAGGGATTTACTGGTCAGTGGACTGCTTCCGCTGTCACCCAAAGTTTTTGAACTTGTCACTGACTTATTATGAATGCGCTGCAGGTGACGTATAAGGGAGGATGTTCCGAGGTGGTTAACGTCCTTACCCCTACTTATTACAGCTTGACAAAGGGAACACACGGCTTGACACCTGTTGTCCGCATTTCTGGTGAAATACCTCCACACCGAAGAGCTGATTTTTTTGGTATTTTCACCTGGCATGTCAACGGCCATATTCCTCCCACGGACAACAGGTGTCTCCCCGGGTGCCTGACTTAAACAAACCACCTCACCATCAGAATCCTCCTGGTCAATTTCCTCCCCAGCGCCAGCAACACCCATATCCTCCTCATCCTGGTGTACTTCAACACTGACATCTTCAATCTGACTATCAGGAACTGGACTGCGGGTGCTCCTTCCAGCACTTGCAGGGGGCGTGCAAATGGTGGAAGGCGCATGCTCTTCACGTCCAGTGTTGGGAAGGTCAGGCATCGCAACCGACACAATTGGACTCTCCTTGTGGATTTGGGATTTCGAAGAATGCACAGTTCTTTGCTGTGCTGCTTTTGCCAGCTTGAGTCTTTTCATTTTTCTAGCGAGAGGCTGAGTGCTTCCATCCTCATGTGAAGCTGAACCACTAGCCATGAACATAGGCCAGGGCCTCAGCCGTTCCTTGCCACTCCGTGTGGTAAATGGCATATTGGCAAGTTTACGCTTCTCCTCCGACAATTTTATTTTAGGTTTTGGAGTCCTTTTTTTACTGATATTTGGTGTTTTGGATTTGACATGCTCTGTACTATGACATTGGGCATCGGCCTTGGCAGACGACGTTGCTGGCATTTCATCGTCTCGGCCATGACTAGTGGCAGCAGCTTCAGCACGAGGTGGAAGTGGATCTTGATCTTTCCCTAATTTTGGAACCTCAACATTTTTGTTCTCCATATTTTAATAGGCACAACTAAAAGGCACCTCAGGTAAACAATGGAGATGGATGGATTGGATACTAGTATACAATTATGGACGGGCTGCCGAGTGCCGACACAGAGGTAGCCACAGCCGTGAACTACCGCACTGTACTGTGTCTGCTGCTAATATATAGACTGGTTGATAAAGAGATAGTATACTCGTAACTAGTATGTATGTATAAAGAAAGAAAAAAAACCACGGTAAGGTGGTATATACAATTATGGACGGGCTGCCGAGTGCCGACACAGAGGTAGCCACAGCCGTGAACTACCGCACTGTACTGTGTCTGCTGCTAATATATAGACTGGTTGATAAAGAGATAGTATACTCGTAACTAGTATGTATGTATAAAGAAAGAAAAAAAAACCACGGTTAGGTGGTATATACAATTATGGACGGGCTGCCGAGTGCCGACACAGAGGTAGCCACAGCCGTGAACTACCGCACTGTACTGTGTCTGCTGCTAATATAGACTGGTTGATAAAGAGATAGTATACTCGTAACTAGTATGTATGTATAAAGAAAGAAAAAAAAACCACGGTTAGGTGGTATATACAATTATGGACGGGCTGCCGAGTGCCGACACAGAGGTAGCCACAGCCGTGAACTACCGCACTGTACTGTGTCTGCTGCTAATATATAGACTGGTTGATAAAGAGATAGTATACTCGTAACTAGTATGTATGTATAAAGAAAGAAAAAAAAACCACGGTTAGGTGGTATATACAATTATGGACGGGCTGCCGAGTGCCGACACAGAGGTAGCCACAGCCGTGAACTACCGCACTGTACTGTGTCTGCTGCTAATATATAGACTGGTTGATAAAGAGATAGTATACTCGTAACTAGTATGTATGTATAAAGAAAGAAAAAAAAACCACGGTTAGGTGGTATATACAATTATGGACGGGCTGCCGAGTGCCGACACAGAGGTAGCCACAGCCGTGAACTACCGCACTGTACTGTGTCTGCTGCTAATATATAGACTGGTTGATAAAGAGATAGTATACTCGTAACTAGTATGTATGTATAAAGAAAGAAAAAAAAAACACGGTTAGGTGGTATATACAATTATGGACGGGCTGCCGAGTGCCGACACAGAGGTAGCCACAGCCGTGAACTACCGCACTGTACTGTGTCTGCTGCTAATATATAGACTGGTTGATAAAGAGATAGTATACTCGTAACTAGTATGTATGTATAAAGAAAGAAAAAAAAACCACGGTTAGGTGGTATATACAATTATGGACGGGCTGCCGAGTGCCGACACAGAGGTAGCCACAGCCGTGAACTACCGCACTGTACTGTGTCTGCTGCTAATATATAGACTGGTTGATAAAGAGATAGTATACTCGTAACTAGTATGTATGTATAAAGAAAGAAAAAAAAACCACGGTTAGGTGGTATATACAATTATGGACGGGCTGCCGAGTGCCGACACAGAGGTAGCCACAGCCGTGAACTACCGCACTGTACTGTGTCTGCTGCTAATATAGACTGGTTGATAAAGAGATAGTATACTCGTAACTAGTATGTATGTATAAAGAAAGAAAAAAAAACCACGGTTAGGTGGTATATACAATTATGGACGGGCTGCCGAGTGCCGACACAGAGGTAGCCACAGCCGTGAACTACCGCACTGTACTGTGTCTGCTGCTAATATAGACTGGTTGATAAAGAGATAGTATACTACTAATATTATATATACTGGTGGTCAGGTCACTGGTCACTAGTCACACTGGCAGTGGCACTCCTGCAGCAAAAGTGTGCACTGTTTAATTTTAATATAATATTATGTACTCCTGGCTCCTGCTATAACCTATAACTGGCACTGCAGTAGTGCTCCCCAGTCTCCCCCACAATTATAAGCTGTGTGAGCTGAGCAGTCAGACAGATATATAATATATATAGATGATGCAGCACACTGGCCTGAGCCTGAGCAGTGCACACAGATATGGTATGTGACTGACTGAGTCACTGTGTGTATCGCTTTTTTCAGGCAGAGAACGGATATATTAAATAAACTGCACTGTGTGTCTGGTGGTCACTCACTATATAATATATTATGTACTCCTGGCTCCTGCTATAACCTATAACTGGCACTGCAGTAGTGCTCCCCAGTCTCCCCCACAATTATAAGCTGTGTGAGCTGAGCAGTCAGACAGATATATATAATATTATATATAGATAATAGATGATGCAGCACACTGGCCTGAGCCTGAGCAGTGCACACAGATATGGTATGTGACTGAGTCACTGTGTGCTGTGTATCGCTTTTTTCAGGCAGAGAACGGATTATAAATAAAACTGGTGGTCACTATCAGCAAAACTCTGCACTGTACTGAGTACTCCTAATGCTCCCCAAAATTAGTAAATCAAGTGTCTCTCTAATCTATTCTAAACGGAGAGGACGCCAGCCACGTCCTCTCCCTATCAATCTCAATGCACGTGTGAAAATGGCGGCGACGCGCGGCTCCTTATATAGAATCCGAGTCTCGCGATAGAATCCGAGCCTCGCGAGAATCCGACAGCGTCATGATGACGTTCGGGCGCGCTCGGGTTAACCGAGCAAGGCGGGAAGATCCGAGTCGCTCGGACCCATGAAAAAAAACATGAAGTTCTGGCGGGTTCGGATTCAGAGAAACCGAACCCGCTCATCTCTAGTTTAAACGCCCCCTAAAAAAACGAGGCCTGCGCAGCCTCCGTGGAACCTGTACAACCTGCTGACCATGTTCAGTTTCTTGGCCCTGGGTACTTACAGGCTGATGTCTGAGTCTGAGGAATCCTACAGCACACAAAAGATCACTGGCCCACAGTCCTGCTGCCATTTCTGAGTGTAGGTGTATTGAAATGGGCCTAACATCCTTTTATAGGCATCCTAATTCAGGTGTGAGTGATTTTTTATTTGCAACACATGTAAACACGCCTGAAAAAAGCAGGTCTATTTTTTTGCCGCTTTTTTTAACGAATCGCAAAAAAACACGACCACATTTGAGCACTCAGAGACTAACACCCAAATACGAATGAATAGTGAATTCCCGTATTCTATGTAATAACAGCCGCGTTTGACCGATGGTCTATTCATTCGTATTTCTGAACGTTGGCATTCAAACCATTACGAATAGTCCAAACACTGCCGAGATTTGTGCTTAGTGAATTCCCGGATTGGGAAAAAACACAAATCGGACAAACTCGGATTTTTAGTAAATACTGGCTATAGACGGGACCAAGGGACATATAGTAAGGAATCATAAGCCATATAGAAAACACAGATTCGGCTAATGGGAAGAACAGAAAAAATGCAACTTACTAATGTTACATTTCACTGTTCTAGATGCATGTCCATCACAGGTAGAGAAAATTAACTCACAGATACCGGGTTCCCTATGAATTTAGGATGGACAGGACACTGGATTGATGGCTGGGATAGTCCCAGCAGAGATAAGACACACATAATTTTTTTTTAAGGGGAGTAGACCAAGTAGAGAATCACTTCCCCGTAGTGCCCAATCCAGTTGTCAAATTTTTATAAAATCTTCTTCACCTCTACAAACTCATCTGTCACCAACCTGTATTCTGTTTCTCTACAGTTTTCCTCTTCGTCTTTTGCGTTCACACAGGGTGGTACAATACATGGACCCAAGTACAGTTCAAACTCCACATGCCTAGGTCCTTCAGAGTTCTGCCCAAACCCAGTATATCTCAACAGCACGATGACACCAGTATTACTGCAGTGTGCCTTGTCATGCACAAAGGGTGGAGAATGGGAATACTGGTGAAGGGAAATTTTGTATAGACACTGATATGCCTGTTGGTAAATGGCAAACCTGACATTTTCTTTTTCATTTTCTTCTTCCTTCTCTCCTCTAGAGATGTTTCTTTTTTCTTTTCTTTTTTGAGTTATGCTCATGGTACTCTACATTGCAAACACACAATAGTTAAATTAAGATACAAAAATTTGTGTTTCCTGCAGGAATAGGCAGTCTGGAGGACAAAGGGGTATGGCCAGGAGTCCTCAGGACTGTGAGCAGGTGGACACGGTAAGCCAGTAGCCCCCAGAGCATTCCTTCCAAGTCTAGCTGAGGTGGTACACGGTCTGACTCATCTAGGCAAAGAGGGTAGGTGCAGACTGATGAGAGCCTACTGGTGTGCGCCAGGATTCTATTCTCATGCAGGTAAGAGAGCAATGACCTGTCTTACTTGCTTGAGGAAGAATATTGGTAAAGCAATACCAACAGAGCCATCCCATATCCCTCCTGCAGACGGATCTTTTCATGAAATACAAATCGACTTCGTACAGTTAACAACCTTTAGGAATTATTGTTATGTATTGGTGTGCACTGATGTTTTCTCAAACTGGGTAGAGGCATTTCCTGCCACCACGGATGCTGCTGTGTTTACCGCAAAGAAAAATTGTGCAGAAATTTGTGTGTAGATAATGGTACCCCTAGAAGTAGGAGCAAAGCTTGAAATTGTACTATTGTGATCATAGATACTGCCACTAGTATTATGTAGCTTCGGAACCACTCCCAGATCTTCACTCAACGAATCACCCTCTTCGAAATTTGTTTTTGTTTTTGTTTTGGTATTTGTGGGGGGTTTTTGGGTTGTTTTTGGAAGACAACCTCATGTCATGATTGATCCGCACAATGACCAGAAATACACCAATGAGGTGACAGTACAGTACCTTGTTGAGATGAGCCAGCATTTGAGAACTTGACAAAGAACTTGAAACTGTTGATTGCTGGTATGCCAAATACTAATTGTCTTGATTGTGAACCAAGAGACTGTGTAATTGTTCTTACGCTCAGGTGACCTAATAGACAGGTGGGAAGGACCATACAAAGATTTGTTGACAGCACTTAAGGTCGCCGAAAGAGAGACTTTGGTCCGCTCGTCCCACTGCAAGAAGGTCGCTGACCCGGAGAGAACCCGTGACAAAGTAGTTTATTGCTCACATTCATCGAGTTTGTGTGTTCAAAGAGCAAGGTGGAGAGCAAAGTGAACTGTGTGTTCCACGTGAACTGTGTGTTCAAAGAGCAAGGTGGAGAGCAAAGTGAACTGTGTGTTCCAAGTGAACTGTGTGTTCAAAGAGCAAGGCAAAGAGATCGCAAAAGTATCACCAGAGACTCTGTTCCGTGAAGACTGAGAGGCGGCACTGTTGAACACTACCTGAGCGTACTAAAGGATTGCAGAAAGACCAGTCATTGTAATTGATATGTTATGAACAAGAGTTGTTTTGTTCTATTTCTCTCTTTCACGCTGACAAACATTTTCTTTCAGGATATTCTATTTTTGCGAGGTTTTTTTTTTTATGAGGAGTCGAGTGTGGGACTGGAACTGGTTCTGTAGAAAGGAGTGATTTCCTTATAGGATCCCAGGATTAGCCGATCAGTTTGTTAAAGTCAGAGAAAAATCAAAGGTCTAGTAGTTATGGAGTTCAGAGGTAATCAGGAAAAATCAGACAATGGCTATTCACACATTGCAGATAAAGAGCTCATTAATATATGTGGAAGAAAGGTTTATGAGTGGCTCTCCCCGAACTCCGAAGGTTTACGTTATTTAGGAAGGACACTACTTATAACCCTTGTTCAATGATTAAACAGACCTAGCATACGTTCCAGAAATGGAAACACAGAAAATTATAGGAATATGTAGATCATGAAAATTTTATATATCACTGTCACGATTTGTTTGTGTCTTCTTCACCTACCCAGCAGAACCTCAATTGAATCCAAACATCAGTGTACAAAGACGTAGGTACATGTATGTGTGAAATGTTCATCGCAAATCAGACATTATAGGCCAAAGCACTGTCCCAGCATATTCTATAGGTTGAATGTTGTCCCACACCCATCCAGTGGTCCCTTGACCGCCGAGTGCATATAGAGGATGTCTCGTCCTCCTCCCTGTCTTTCCCAAATATAGTCAAGTGTCTGATTTGTGAAATGCATACATACTTGTGTCTAGGTCACCGATTATTGTATGAAATATTTTTTTCTTATGTTAATAATTGATGGCAGTTATTGTTTACTGCCAAAGGGTGGACTGTCGAAAAAAAAAAAAATTACATAAAGAGAACATACAAACTACACACATTATGAGTCGCTATACTTGCAAATACGTGCAGCAAGCACAGCCATATATGGTAACACACGCATTTACATGGACATGCCACAGAGATGGATTCGACACTTATTTCATACAGTACATAATTATAATAATATCAAGCGCCAGACATCATGATGATTTAAAATTATATCTAATGAATTAATGTCATGAATGTGTATTATTTGAACGAAGCAAGATAGACCTGTCATATTTACTATTAAAACAACCAGCTTAATGTGTAGATTAATTTGATACTTGTTATTAAGTTGTAGGACATTGTGACAGAGAGTTATGATTAAATGTATAAAAGCTAAAATCACTTTTGTTAGAACAATGGATGTTCCGAATAGGACAGTGGACAGGAAGCTCAAGCCAGCCCCTTTGGACGTCCCCAGGCCTGATCCTGTTCAGCACATACAAAGGAACTGGTAACTCATCGTGAATCCCTCCCCCAGAAACTAGATAACACACTGATCACACAGGAAGGTAGTTCCTGTTTTGGTCTCAGAGTTGCTGTAAGGTCTCATAGGAAGATGGAGTCCCAGCATTACATTACAGAGAGAGACAGTGATATGGAAAGACGAATTTATATAACTTAAGGATAATGGTATTGTATCGCTGGCATGTAACTGCATGTAACTGTATGTAACTGTAAGTTAAATCTGCTTACTGTGTGAGTTGTAATCATGTAACTATAGGTATACTGTACTTTGTAATATATATTGAATCCATATCCTTTTTAATAACAAATATATACATCAATGAGCTTTGGAACTCAGATAATGTGTGGGTGTATTGTTTTCTCTTATGGGATGCAGTGTTTTGCGATGTATAGCGCACAGTCATGGGATATGGTAATAAGAGGTGCAGGCGTTTACAATATATATTAGAGCGGGCATTTTAAATATTTGTGAGAAATCAATTTGGCATTCTTAATGCTTCCAAGTAAATACACGGTTAAGTCACATTATTATGACCACTAGCTAATAGCCAGAGTAACCATTTGCTTTAAAGCCCCATACGCAGCAGGGTTCGCTGACTATTTAGACACTCGCCTGGTAGCCCCAGGATCATTTTGATGGTGAGCTGCTCCACTGTAGCATGTGTGTCGGCCCTCACGCACCTTTGTAGCCGACATTACACCTCTCACATCAACAACACTTGGTGCTCCTCAGTTTCCATGTCGGTTATTCACAATGGTGCCATTTGTCCAGTCACGATACACCTTCACCACAGCAGCACACGAACAGTTCACAAACTGCGCTGTTCAGAAATGCTGCCACCTGTGGCACCAAAAGCGGATAATCATGCCTATTACAACTCGGATAAATGGCCCCTTTTACCCATGACAGCAATGAGTGATATGTGTGCAGACGGCCTATCGCACACCTTATATACCCACCAAGCCAGCACACGACACGTGACTTATTTCATGGGCTACGCGTTGCCAACGTCAAATGTAGAACGTGGTCATAATAATGTGACTCGACCGTGTATATGTAGATATATAGATCTATATTTAGATGTTAAACATGCAGTTTTCAGTTTCCATTTCCTTGGAGACCCCATTAATATTACTATCCATTGGGATATTTTAGTCCTCTTTTTATTTGTTTGGTAACCACAGCAATTGTCCCTGCAAATCTACTTATTGAAGAACCTGAACAACATTTCCTGTACACAATACAGGTATGGAGGTAAGTGTGAGTAATAGCAATTTTTTTCAAGAATCACTCCCAGGGTATTTTTACAAATCTGTCTTTAGATGTTTAGATAGATGGATGTTGGTCACTGGCTCCAAAGCTTTCTGTTGTCTAATTGTGTCTGAATACAATGCAAAATTGCCTGAAGCTGAGCAGATTACAGGAAGGTTAGCAGGTCAAATGCTGGTCACTCAGTCCAGTTCTACCAGTATATAGAATAGTATTTATTAAGTGCACTTGTTTTCTTTATTATGTTAGAATAGATATTTGTTGTGTCAAAGATCACGTGGTAATGTTACCCATCTGTTGTGAACATTAGGGAGTGATACAAATGTTGTATCTGTGTATTCATTCATGCTTCATCTGCATTCTCTATAGTAATGTCTGAAATAAACATGTCTACCATCACTTCTCTTCCTCTCTCATTTAATATAACATTTTCATTTTTTATAACCATATAATTTTAGATTTTACATAACTTCCAACAGTAAGGGGACATTGAGGTTAAATATTCACTTGCTTTACAATCTGGATCATTAATGAATGGCATAAACTGCGAACCCTCTGTGCTTCATTATGTGCTCAAGTGTGTCTACTTTCCTACCTAGTGCAATTTAAGGTGAACACAGTTTTTGGAAAAAACCATAAACCCCCATAAATGCTTCTAATTTGGAGCCTAATTCAGATGTGGTTGAAGCTGCTATCATGGCTGCCGTCAGAAATTGTGCAGCCTGGGACAGGCAAAATAGGCGGACCTCCTTCCCCCCACCCACAGGTTCCATACACAACTGCTATGTGAAAGTACAGGGGAATGAAATTGAAAGCGTCCACACAGGAAAAGAGCAGGGAAGCAGCAGATATTGTTGAGAGGTCCCAGGGAGAGTCCACTGCTGACAGCTCCACAGGGCAAATACAGTTGGTTGAAATGCAGGAGACCACATGCCATGGCAATTCTCAGTGACTGTAGGAAGAGGCAGCTCTGGCAATATGAGACAGCTGCTCTGTAGATCCACTGCAGGAGGCCAGATAATTGGGGCTCCATGATGAAGAGATCTGTGGCAGGGGAAGCAGCAGGTCTGGAAGAGAGGTCTCCCAGGGAAATGGAGCAGGTTGCCCACTGCAGCGAAAAGCAGAGCCAGATGTATCTCCCCACCCACAGAGGCTGTCACAATGGCAGAGAGCTCCAGGGAAGATGCAAGAGTGTCCAGGTAGTACGGCACCTTACCCACATGCAGCGCTCCTCCTACTGCACACTCCCCCAGGCCCACACAACACATCTCCAGAGTCCAGTGAGCAACTGTGCACTGTCCCGGTATTCCAGCATTTTGCAGTTAGGCTGGGCCCCTCCCCTCCATTATAGAGAGTCTGGCAGGCCCCTTCTCTGTCAGGGCCCAGGACTTCGGTACTGGCAACCCCCGTCCGATGGCGGCCCTGGTTGGTATCACTACTGCTTCCTTGGAAGCAGCAGTGATAGTACTGTATGGTGATGCAGCAGGAGACATCTATTAGAAGCAGACGCCTCCTGCTGCAGTAGTGATCTGAGCTGCATCCTAGGACGCAGGCATTGGATCTTTCACTCACTATCGGGAGGCTTGCAGCACCTGTGGTGTTGCGCAAGCCACCCGTCGCTGTTACAAGCCACCTCTGGTGGGTCTGTGTAATTGTAGCCTGACTCCTATGTCTTCTGTGTGCAGTCCAGCTGCTGCATAATTATACCATTAGCACTAGGCCTTCTGTGTCAGGCTGCTCACCTGCAGTGACTCTCCTCATTAAGGGGGCTTGTCCTTTTTGGCTCTCCTGATCGGATATTTTGTCTTTTATTACCCAGCCTGCCTAAACCCTGATGACCCTGAACAGTTTGTGTAATCCTGTCATACTCTGAGCCTGCTGTTTCCCTGCAAGTGCCTGATCCTGGGTGTTCCAGTCTACACTGTCTCTGTTAAGAGCTTCTGTTTATGTACCTGATTCTGTGCACAATCCGGAGTACTCCAGTCTGTATTTGCTCAACCAGAGCTTTAGTTTGCACCCTGTGTTATTACCTTATCTTGTCAGTCTGGTCCTGTCTTTCTGTGTCACTCGTAGCATTTATTCCACCATTTTATATATGTACCGTTGGTGTCGCTATTAGCGGTCACTTCAGTATTCCAGCCCTGCCTGTTTGCACGTCTGTAGCCGATGCCGCTCCTGGTCCTGTATTTCTGTCTGCCTGTGCCGTCGCTGCTCTGCAGTACGGTCCAGCAAGTCCATTTGTGAGTTCCTGTATTGCGTGCTATCTGGTCCTGTATTTCTGTCTGCCTGTATTATATTTAGATGCTACCAAGGACTGCACCGCTATCACCTCGGCCATTGTGGTTCAGTACCCAGTGCTTGGTTTCCCATCTCCAGAACTGGTGCGCTAGTGAGTACCATTTGCCGCAGTGATCCCGTGCCAGTCGCACACGGTAGTGTGCTGAAGTTATTGTTTGTCCTGTGTGTCTGGTCCTTCCTTTTGTGTCCCAGTCTGACTCCAGTTCCGTACTTGCCTTGCCCAGCCTCCCACAGCAGCCTTGTCTATCATAAAAACCTGGGGGCACCTGAGTCCTGGGCAGACCTAATCCTCACAGGAAAGGCGGCTGCTATAGGCAAAGTTTTTGGCTGCAGGAGGCTAAAGGACTGCTGGGCAAGAGCAACAGCGCAACCTAATACCACCCTGGTGGCACCCTTAACAGTAACAGAGGCCAGGAAATCTCTGTCCTACGATGGAGATCTCTGGACTCTTCCCTCCCCCTAAATGGTGGTGACGCTCCTATGCATTGGCGTTTCTATAATGGGTGCAATGTGTGCGGTGCACATGGGCCCCTGGGACCAGGGGGGCACACACTGCACCCATTTTAATACTTACCATTCTGGAGTCCAGTGCCGGGTGCTGCGGTCGTGGCAGAAATCGCAGCCAAAATGGCCACAGTGCCTGCGCAGTAACCAAATTGGTCTCTGGATCATGGCAGACGCCATATTACCGGAGGCCTGCGCAGTAGACAATGCCAGAGTCTACAGCGCCGTACAGTGGAGGGAGCCCACCTGGAGGTAGAAACGCCTCTGCTCCTATGTTTTCACAAACAGAGGCCATCAGTGCTCACCTCCCCGCCCCCTACCGATGGCAGCACACTGTCAATAACTGACAGTCTACTACCACTCTGTGTCCTGTGTTGCAGGTCTGTTCGCAGATGCACAAAATGGGTCCTGCCCATCCAAATCAGGCCCTTTCAGTGATGGTTACTGCAGCTGAAAAAGGGCATAATAGAAAAGGTAATAAAGTTGATTCAAATTCCAGTTTACTATCCTTGCTTCATTTATTTATACTTTTATGCTTTCTTAGCCCTATTTAAGTCTTGAATTAATCAAGAGAGTCATGAATGTCATGTGTGCTGGAAAACTTTTTGCATCTTCAAATGCACTTTTGGCAGAAGTTCAACAGGAACAAAATACATTTTATAGGAATCAGACAAGTCATATTAAGTATTTTTGTATGGAGTAAAAGGCTGTGTGCCCTGCTGCACAACTTGGAACCTCCCTGTAAATGTATCATTAACAGCCTGCTATTTCATAGAGTTTATCAGTTTACCCAATCAGGGATGGACTGGGAGAGTACTGGCATTATAGCCTGTAAATGGGGCATGGTCTCATCTCATCTCATGAAGGAAGGATGGGGATGGACGGTGCGGCAGGTTAATTGTTGTTGTTTTTTTCTACTTTAGTGGCGGGCAGAGCGGACTATGTAATACCGTATATACTCGAGTATAAGTCGACCCGAATATAAGCCGAGGCACCTAATTTTACCACACAAACCTGGGAAAACTCATTGACTCGAGTATAAGCCTAGGGTGGGAAATGCAGCTCTAGCCGTACACAGCCCTCCGTGCCAGATATGCCCTCATACTGCCAGATATGCCCCACAGTGCCAGATATGCCCTCATGCTGCCAGATATGCCCCACAGTGCCAGATATGCCCTCATGCTGCCAGATATGCCACACAGTGCCAGATATGCGCTCATGCTGCCAGATATGCCCTCATGCTGCCAGATATGCCCCACAGTGCCAGATATGCCATCATGCTGCCATATATTCCCCACAGTGCCAGATGTGCCAGATATGCCCTCATGCTGCCAGATATGCCCCACAGTGCCAGATATGCGCTCATGCTGCCAGATATGCCCCACAGTGCCAGATATGCCCTCCTGCTGCCAGATATGCCGCACAGTGCCAGATATGCCCTCATGCTGCCAGATATGCCAGATATGCCCCAGTGCCAGATGTGTCCTCATGCTGACAGATATGCCAGATATGCCCCACAGTGCCAGATGTGCCCTTATGCTGCTAGATATGCCCCACTGTGACAGATGTGCCCTCATGCTGCCTGATATGCCCCACAGTGCCAGGAAGGGTACTTACCCTCCATCGCTCCCACGTTGTCTTCTGAAGGAGGGACACGGAGGGCACAGCGCGCGGCTCTCCTGTGTCCCTCCTGTGTCTCCGTCTCCGGCGGCGTGTGTGTATTAAATGAAGTGCCGGTTCGTGAGCCAATCAGAGCTCACAAACGGGCAGTTCATTTAACACACACACACACACACACACACACACACGCCGCCGGAGACGCAGGAGGGACACAGGAGAGCCGCGCGCTGTGCCCTCCGTGTCCCTCCTTCCACTGACTCGAGTATAAGCCGAGGGGGCTTTTTCAGCACAAAAAACGTGCTGAAAAAGTCGGCTTATACTCGAGTATATACGGTAAGTATTATCAGCCCGGTTTATGTTCCCCTCTGCCTCGGGCCCCTCTGAACTGGTATAGCTGTCCCCTTTGACCCCCCCGCCCCCTGTCACCGAGTCTGCCCCAACTCATCCTCCAGCAGTAGGGGTGGAGGTGTAGTCAGTGGCTGTGATGTCCTGTGGGTGGTAGGGGGTGTCCTATCTTCCGCTCAGCATGCAGAACCTGGAGCAGTAGCTTCTGCTAATTACTCTATTACTGCATGAAGAGGGGGGGGGGTTAGTGAGTTGGGATGGGAGGAAGAACACTAAACTGTATAAGGGGGCATTGGGCTGAATGAAGTGTTTAATATGCAGGGGAGGGGTGGATAGTGGAGTGGGCTTATTATTTTTCAATTTACGGTGGGAGGGCAGCTTACTTGAATACAGATTTTTCTCTTGTTCCTGGGGGTGGATATCAGGTGGTACTGGGGCCTTGTCGATCGGGGTTCAGGAGCCAAGTCAATCCATCAACAAAATAATAAAACTGCATCCCAGGAGTCTGGAGCAGAGATCTCTAGGCCAGGACATTGTAGAGACAAACTGCCAGTGTTCCAGCTTTTGGAATATACACTCAAGTCAGACAGAACCAGAGATTTCCAGCCAAGAAAAGTAATTAACAGACTCAGATAGGGACCACTAGAGCCGTTAGACTCCAAGGACCCTTGGGCAACTGCCCATTAAGCGCAATGGAAGAGACAGCTCTGTAAACATCTCAGGATGGGTCAGGCTCCACATTAGCTGCCCTTTCTGTATTTCGCCTATGTCATTCTGCCCATTCTTTACCCTTTACCACCATCTGGATCACTAAACAACCAGATCTGTACCACCTATAAGTCCAAATTAGACTGATTGAACTTCCTGGATAGATCCAGCCAAGCCCTGCAGCCAGATGGATCATCGAATATCTGTTGCTTTTTTCCGAAAATGATAAATATTATTTTTCTTACGTCCTGGGGGATACTGTGAATCCATTTAGTACCATGGGGTATAGATGGGTCCACTAGGAGCCATGTGCACTTTAAGATATTGATAGTGTGGGCTGGCTCCTCCCTCTATGCCCCTCCTACCAGACTCAGTTTCGAAAATGTGCCAGGAGGAGCCGGTCACGTCTATGGAAGCTCCTGAAGAGTTTTCTGCATTTATTTTCTGAGTTTGATATTTTCAGGCAGGACTGGATGGCACCAGCCTGCCTGATTCGTAGGACTTGGGGGGGTGGGAGGGAACGGCCCAACCTCTCTCAGGATTAATGGTCCCGTTACGCGCTGATAGGACACTAGCTCCTAGGGGAACTATTCGCAAGCCCCACCACGGCGAGCTTACATTCCTGCAGCACGCCGCCACCCCTAACAGAGCCAGAAGAATGAAGAGTGGTGAGTACTAAGCCGGGGTCCCAGTTAGCGGGTCGCCGGCCATTATGGTGGCATGAGGGTACGGAGACACATGGCTTCTAAACGGGGCGGACTGCGTCTCCCGCTGTGTATGGATACAGACGCTGAACAGTGGACACAGTATCCAGACTGGCAACAAAGCCATAAAAGGAGTCTGTCTCCATTTTATGCACATAGACACATACAGGCAGTATAAAAAGAGCGGTAAGACTGCGCATCATTGAAGGGACGGGGCTTCACTTTGAGCGGATTCAGCAGCTCACCGGCGCCATTTTCCATCTGCAGCTGACACTGACGCTGACTGACAGGGATGCGCAGCTCCTCCGGAGAGACTCCAGATTACCTCAGTGGTACCAGAAGGTCATAGCAGGGGGGGAGCGATTATTAGTGTACTAAGTCCCTAAACTAGGTACTTAGTCTGCGACCCGGCTAAGATTGGCATTAGTGTTAAGGGTGCTGTGTGTTGGTTCCATACTCCCTCTGTGTCTCCCTGGAAGGGCTCTTTGTGGGTTAATTGTGCATTTAACCTTTTCCTGTGTGTGTGTGTGTGTGTGTGTGTGTGTGTGTGTGTGTGTGTGTGTGTGTGCTGTCACTGTTACAGTATGTCAGGCAAAGAGTGTGTTCCTCTGCCCCAGGGGGTTCACTAGTGTCCACTCAGTGTAGTATCCATTCCCAGGCTTGTGGGGTAGAACCAGCATGGCTGGACTCCATTAGGGAAATTATTTCCAAAATCTCTACTAAGTTATCTTGGAATGAGAAAGAGATGCAATACTTAAGACAATCTATGACTGAGTTTATGAAAAGAGACTCAGTACCCAAACCAGCATCTCAGTCCCCTGCCATTTGTCCGAAAAAATGTACTTTGGCCCATGTCCTGCAGTCTGACTCTGATGATGAGGGGTCAGAAATGGAGGATGGCGAGGTGGACTCAGAGGTGGGGGATGGTGCTCTGTCGCAGGGAATAGAGGCTCTCATAGAGGCTATCAGAGAAGTTCTGAATATCCCTGATGAGGTGACAGAGGAGAGTGAGGAATCTTATTTTAATATAAAAAGAAATCCTCAACCACTTTTCCTATGTCAAAGGAGCTAAATACCCTGTTTGAAGAACTGTGGGTTAATCCTGATAGGAAATTTCAAATCCCTAAACGTTTGTTATCATCTTTTCTTTTTCCTCCTGAGGATAGGAAAAAATGGGAGAATCCACCAATAGTGGATGCATCAGTCTCCAGGCTCTCACGAAAAATTGTATTGCCTGTCCTCAAATTCTCCAATCTTTGTATACAGCTGCTGGGGTGGCCCAGAGACCCACTATATCATGTGGGTGGATTACAAGAGCCATTGCTAAATGGTCGGGTAACCTGATTGAAGGATTAGACACTTTGCCTCAGGAGGAGGTTATCTTGTTCCTGCAACATATACAGGACTCTGCAAACTTTATGGTGGAAGCCATAAAAGAAATAGGTTTGCTTAATGCACGCACTACAGCTATGGTAGTGTCGGCAAGCAGGGGCTTATGGCTACACCAGTGAACTGCGGATGCGGGCTCCAGGAAAGGCGTGGATTGCCTACCCTTCACAGGTGAGGCCTTTTTTGGAGACGAACTAGACAATTGGATCTGCAAGGCTACTGCGGGTAAGTCAACACACTCACCCTCTGCAGCTCCCCCAGCTAGGAATGCCTATTCAGGACCCAATTTACAGTCCTTTTGGACTGCCAAGTTTAGGGGCAAGGCCAGAGGTCCTTCTACCGCCACCAGAGGTGCTAGAGGTAAACCACGTAAACCAGAGACTGCTGGTACACAGGAACAGGGCTTAGGCTTTGCTTCCTAAAAACCTTCAGCATGATGGTGGACCACAATGCCTGGAAGACTGGCGGGTGGGAGCCCGGCTAAAATTCTTCAGTCACATCTGGACAAGTTTGTGCCAGGATCGCTGGGTCATAGACCTTATAACCCAGGGCTACAGACTGGAGTTCCAGGAGCTCCCACCTCACAGATTCTTCAAATCAGGCTTACCAGTTTCACAAGAGGCAAGTATAACCTTACAGGACACCGTTCAAAAACTGGTACAGACCCAGGTCATTGTTCCAGTTCCACCGCACCTACTAAACAAGGGTTACTATTCCAGCTTGTTTGTAGTACCGAAACCGGATGGTTCGGTAAGACCGATTTGAACCTCAAGTCGTTAAACCCGTACTTACGAGTGTTCAAATTCAAGATGGAGTCTCTGAGAGCGGTGATCTCAGGTCTGGAGGAGGGGGAATTCCTAGTATCCTTGTATATCAAGGATGCGTACCTTCACATCCTGATCTGGCCGCCTCATCAGGCTTATCTATGGTTTACTCTGCAGGACTGTCACTACCAGTTCCAGGCCCTGCCATTTGGTCTCTCCGTGGCACAGAGGGTGCTGACCAAAGTGATGGCAGAGATGATGTTCCTTCTCCGCAAACGAGGAGTGAACATAATTCCGTACCTGGACGATCTTCTGATAAGGCACCGTCCAGGGAGCAGTTGTTGGAGAACGTTGGTCTCTCAACCAGATTACTCCTTGATCACGGGTGGATTCTGAATCTACCAAAGTCCCACCTTGAACCAACACAGAGGCTTCATTTCCTGGTAATGATACTGGACACAGAGTCTCAGAAAGTATTCCTGCCATTGGAAAAGGCAGTGATAATCCAGTCGATGGTTTGAGCTGTCCTGTAGGCAACTTGGATCTTGGTGCATCTCTGCATACGCCTTCTGAGGAAAATGGTGGCCTCTTACGAGGTTATTCAGTAGGAAGGTTTCATGCAAGGCCCTTCCAATTGGATCTGCTGGACAAATGGTCCGGATCGCATCTTCACATGTACTAGAGGAATCGTCTGTCGCCAAAAGCCAGGATATCCCTCCTGTGGTGGCTACAAACTTCTCACCTAGTCGAGGGTCAGAGGTTTGAATTTAGAATTTGATTCTACTAATCATAGACGCAAGTCTCACAGGTTGGGGCACAGACACCCAAGGAATACAGTTTCAGGGAAGAGGGTCAAATCTGGAGGTCATCCTTCTGATAAACATCCTGGAACTCAGAGCTATCTACAATGCTCTTCTGCAGACCTCATATCTTCTTCAGAATCAGGCCATTCAGGTCCAGTCGGACAATGTGACGACGGTGACGTACATAAACCGACAGGGCGGAACGAAAAGCAGAGCCGCAATGTCAGAGGTGTCAAGAATTCTTCTCTGGGTGGAAAAACATGCCATGGCGTTGTCAGTGGTCTTCATTCCGAGAGTGGACAACAGGGAAGCAGACTTCTTCAGCAGACATGACCTGCACCCGGGGGAATGGGGCCTCCACCCGGAGGTGTTCCAGTGGCTGATGCATTGGTGGGGTTACCCACAGATTGACATGATGGCATCTCGGCTCAACAAGAAGCTCAAGCGATATTGTTCCAGTGGTGGTGGATGCACTGATAACTTTGTGGGTTTACCAGCTGCTGTATGTGTTTCCTCCACTTCCTTTGATTCCAAGAATTCTAAAAAGAATAAAAAGGGAAAAGGTATGCGGATCTTCTCGAGATGCTGCTCGAAGATCCGTGGCCTCTGCCTCTTCGAGGGGATCTTCTGCAACATGGCACGTTCATCTATCAAGACTTACTGCGGCTACGTTTAATGGCATGTAAGTTGAACGGTTGATCCTAGCCAAAAGAGAGATTCCTGACAAGGTCATCCCGACTATGATCCAAGCCAGAAAGGGGGTAACGTCTAAACATTACCATCGTATCTGGAAGAAATATGTCTCTTGGTGTGAAAGCAGACAATCTTCTGCAGTGGAATTTAATCTGGGACGTTTCCTGCTTTTTCTGCAGTCGGTAGTATATGTGGCCTACCTCCTAGGATTCATAAAAGTCCAGATTTTTGCCTCTTCTATTTTCTCTCAGAAACAATTGGCTTCTCTCTCTGAGGTCCAGATGTTATTGAAAGGTTTTCTACACATCCAACCTCCTTTTTTGACCCCCACGGCACCTTGGGATCTCAATTTGGTGCTGCAGTTACTCCAATCAGACTGGTTTGAACCGATACAGGAGGTAGACATAAAGTATCTTACGTGGAAGACTGTCACACTGTTGGCCTTGGCTTCAGCAAGGCGTGTGTCAGAACTGGGGATGTAGTCTCACAAGAGCCCTTACTTGATTTAACATGAGGACAGAGCTGAACTCAGGACTCATCAGCAATTTCTTCCTAAGGTGGTGTCGGCGTTTCACATCAACCAACGTATAGTGGTTCCGGTTGTTACGGACACCTCTGCTACTAACTTTCTTTGGATGTTGTAAGGGCTTTGAAGGTATATGTGAAGTGGACTGCTCGTCTCAGGAAATCGGACTCGTTGTTCATTCTTTATGATCCCAATAAGTTTGGGTGTCTTGCTTCAAAACAGTCCATTGCACACTGGATCAGGCTTACTATCCAGCATGCTTATTTCACGGCAGGTTTGTCAATTCCAAAATCTGTACAGGCCCATTCTACTTGGTCGGTGGTTTCTTCTTTGGTGGCTGCCCTGGGTGTCTCAGCTTTACAGCTCAGCCAAGCAGCTACTTGGTCAGGTTCAAACACATTTGCTAAGTTTTACAAGTTTGATACATTGGCCTCTGAGGTCCTTCAGTTTGGTCAGTCAGTTCTGCAGGAACCTCAGAACTCTCCCACCCGGTTTGGGAGCTTTGGTACTTCCACATGGTACTAAATGGATTCCCAGTATCCTCTAGGATGTTAGAGAAAATAGGATTTTAATTATCTACTGGTAAATCCTTTTCTCGTAGTCCATAGGGGATACTGGGCGCTCGCCCGGTGCTTCGCTCTTCCTTCACTGTTGCTTAGTTAAGTATTCTGGTTGGTTCAGCTGTTGCTGTTCCTGTTTCAGGTTTGGTTAGCATGGCTTTCCTCTTGTCCTGTGTGTGCTGGTTTGTAATCTCACCGCTTTCCTTATCTATCCATCTCTCAAAGTATGTCCGTCTCCTTGGGCACAGTTTCCTAGACTGAGTCTGGTAGGAGGGGCATAGAGGGAGGAGCCAGGACACACTATCAATTTCTTAAAGTGCCCATGATTCCTAGTGGACCCATCTATACCCCATGGTACTAAATGGATTCCGAGTATCTCCTACGGACTACGAGAAAAGGATTTACCGGTAGGTAATTAAAATCCTGTTTTATCTATTGGCAATTATATTGTTAATTTTGGGCAATACTTATGCTAAATCACCTAAATTGGCCATTGAAATCAGGATATGTGTGACCTATTTTACTATTAAAGCATTGTTTTTTTTTAGATTATATTTTTTTCTATTATTTTGAACTAGTGGCCTTGGCATCTGAAGAACTGTAAATTTACTCTTATTAAAGTATCTAAATGAAGCCTAGCCTAGTTTGGCGATCAGCAGTTTGTACCAATGCAACATACTACAGATCCTTACACCTTGATGTAAAGCCTACAGCTGACAGTTGCTCAGTGAATGATGGGGTATACTGCTTTTCAAAGAAATAAATTGAAATTCTATTTATTTATTTCAGAGACATTTCAGAACTGGGGGAAAATAAATAAAGATGTGCGTGGAGTGTACCCCCGTGTATTGGTTCTAATTCACCATCGTGTTATGATTTAGGCAAAACTACGTCAAGTTTTTTTATACAGATGCAATTATTTTTGATTTGATAAAAATCGATAAATAAAATTAACAAATCATTGATAAAGATCAAAAAAATTGTCAAAAACAGTTAAAATCATTTTATTTTGCAATCCAAAACCTGAAATTTGGATATAAAATCGGAATTCCAAACTACAGGAAAATCCTAAGTAGGGCTCTGAGCAGATTGGATCTCCTCAGGAGATCAAAACCGGGTTATGGTTCACTTCGTATCCTCCTAATTCGTGTGGTTTTGGATTTATACAAGAACCCAAACCGCATATCTCTAAAAATAAGTTAACTGCTAGAAGATGAGGCTTATGTCAGTATGCATCAAAGTTTTTAAACTTGAAATTTCCAACCTTTATTTTAACATTACATCAGTGTTTTTCTGAGTCTTAGAAGGATATTATGCACAGAGAATCATTTTTTGAATGTGCATTTTATATGGTTGCAAAGTAGCAGAATATACTTGTGCCTTCTTGTGTCTCAATATGTTTTGGTCATACATTATTAAAACCGCAAAAAAAAGTCTGACATTGAAACTAAACTGGCCACAAATGCTACAATACCTTCTATCATGTATGCACAGTTCGGGCTAACATTTTGTTTGCTGCATGAGAATGCAGACAACCAATATCACCTTCTTCTCACAGATACTTGGAAACCCCTTAGCTTCTGATATCATTATAAAAAATGTGCAATTCGAGATTTGCAATGGTGTTTAGCTTGACATTGTGTAAAGTGCCTGTAAATGACATTCGCCCAGGCAGCACCCTGAAATGTCAGCTTTATAATGATCGCTGCCTTTTTGGAGCTGTCACGGCTCTGCAGGACTTAATTGCAGGATGTACTAGCTGGTTTCAGAGAGAAAAGTCGTCAATGTATCCGGACTAGTTGTTCAGCTCTTGTCTTTCATCTGTTAGATGAGTGCTCGCAGGATGTGCTGCATGTTACATTGTGTACAGTTTCTGAAAGACAGACTTACAGCCCCCCAAAAAAGTCAAATTTAGAAAGTGCCCAAATTAGGAGTAATCAGATTTTTTTTCTCTGTAGATCCTGTTGTGGGTGGAGTGTGGAATGCAGAATACTAAAAGAGACCACAGACATTTTTTGGTTGATTATCTGTAATTACTTGGAAGGGCTGAGGCCAGCTTGCATTATCCCCCAGGGCAAAACTGACTGACAACGACTCTTCTTTGCAGTCCTTATCCTGCCTCACTTCATCAAACAACTAACAAACCAAAACCAACACACAACAGGTATAGAGGTGGAGCTGCACAATTAGTGTGTTTCTTCTTTCATTTGTGTCAATACAAAAGAATTTTTTTTTACAACCAATCTTGCACCTTTTCTCACAGGTAGAAGCTGTATAGCTGAAAAGTTTTAACACAACAATGAAAAGCACGGCACATTTGAATTATTAGTTGTCTTAAACTATATTGGATCAAAGACTCTTAGGTTAATGTCTCAGGGCTGTTTACTAACAGTGCTCAAAGGTGCAAATCTGCACTAAAGCCATATCAGCCAATCAGTAATTAGATTTTATTGGTGTAGTGCAAGCTAGACAATGAAATAAAACTGATTGGTGGTTATGGTTTTACTGTACAGTTGCACCTTTGATCACTGGTAGTAAATAATTCTCAAACCCTTTTTGGAAAACATTCAAATTTGTTTTATTTCCCGGCATTCTTGGCTGTAGATGAGCACTGCAAAAAATTTGAAATCCATCTGAACCAAATTTATATTTTACAGCACAAATAAATAAAATGTATATCTAAAAGCCACTCCACTGTCTTTTCCTTAAAAAGTAAATGGCAATGTATTATATCCTTTTACTTAATCACAACCAGCAATACATATATATAATTCCACAGCAGCTAAATAACTGGTAATAAGAGTGGAAATCAGTTAAAAAGTTAAAGAAAAAATGTCTTGATAACTAATCTGTTCTTGGAGGTGCAACAAGCTGCATACCCAGAACTATGCACCCCTTGTAAAAACACAGCACTGCATCCACCCAACATACAGTTGCATGTACTTTCAGCTTCCAGGAAAGAGATGAAAGTGATAACATGCAAACATTTCACTTATTTCTAAATATCATTTAGCCAAGCAAACAACAAGATTTCAGATATTTTTTTTAATGCCCAGTACAGCCATGGGGAGTAGTGGGGAGTAGTTTACAGTATACATGAATTTCTGGAGACAATGGGGTATATTTACTAAAATGCAGGTTTGTAAAGGTGGCGATGTCATCTATAGCATTAGCAACCAATCAGATTTTACTTATCATTTCTTTAGCACCTTCTAAACAGGCATTCCCAGCTTCAGTTTTCAAGGCACACTAAGGGGGAGATTCAATTGTTTGAGAAGTCAGCTGGGTGTCTGTTTTTTCCTATCTAATAGACAGGAAAAAACAGACACCCAACTGACTTTTCAAACATTTGAATTCCCCCTTAACAGTCCATGTTTTAGTGATCTCCATATCACATATACTAGCTAGAATCTGATTGGTTACTATGGGCAACATTTCCACTTCTAAGAACCCATACTCTAGTAGTAAATATACCCCAATGAGTTGAGGTTTACTGATGTACCCACCTGTTTGAAAGTAACGTATACTGAAACTCTATAGACTCTATGGTTTGGGGATTTTTATTCCACTATATTATCATCTCTTTTAGGGGTTATTTACTATAGCTTGTAGTGAGATAAAGAGAGGAAATAAAGCACTAAACAATCAGCTGCTATCTCTCATTTTTCAAACACAACCTGTAAAATGAGTAAAGGGGGGTACTCACGGGAGAGATGTGTGCTGAGCGATCTTAACACAGACCGCTCAGCACACATCTCTCACCCCGCTCAGCACAGCGCGATGTGCTGAGCGAGGGGGAAAGCCGACGGGGGGCCGCTCACTTCAGACAACGGTGAAGTGAGCGACCCGCTAGATTGAGCCTGCATGCAGCTCAATCTAGCATCGGCGATAGCGATGCGCGGGGCCGCGCATCGCTATCGCTGGAGGGCATACACACGGCAGATCCGTGCTTAAAATCTAAGCAATCTAGCAAGATTGCTTAGATTTTAAGCACGGATCTCTCCGTGTGTACCCCCCTTAAGAAGCTAATTGGTTAGTGATTTATAGCCCTCCACTTTATCTCTCTCCTTGCTCTGATAAATATGTCCTTTATTAAAGAGCTCTTTCCTCAACACACTTGGACATTTCTTACTGTTAATACATATATCATCCATAAACTGAGAATGGAAACAATGTTATCATTGGGATCATGCATATAGTATTATAATTTTTACTATTACTAGAAAGTGCCATAAATATTTCTTTATCTGTATTGCTCTAGATCTCAACCTGTAACAGGTGTTCAATGTCCAGGCTTCTCCTGTGGCCGGAAATGAGATCTTTACCACTGAGTATCGTAAAGAAACCATCTTTACCGTCATTAGATGTTCTGGGCACTTATTTTAACTGGGAAACAGATGTTTTCCTTTAAAGCTCCGGAGGCATGGAATGTATTAGTTACAGCCCTTGATTTTACTGATTGTTTATTAATAATTTCCACTGCCACCCTGTTAACGAAATAAAACAGAGCTGGCTTAATTAGTGACTTTTAACCTGTCTCCTGCGTCTAGCTTATTGTAGAGCAATGTCATCCTCTGACCAACACTTGTGATTAGTGACATATAGATTAAAAATAATATATCAATAGTATTCCTAAAATGTAAACTTGCACGCACACCTTTCCCCTCTAAGCATACACTTGCATTTTTATGTTTATAGTTTTATAGAGCCAGTAGCGGATCTTGCCACGGGCAAGCAGGACTTTTGTCCGGGGCGCCGCCTTCCGGAGGGCGCTGGCGCCATCCGGAGGGCGCCGCACCATGGCAAGATCCGCCACTGCTGTGCCCTCCGCTGCCCACTGTGTCCCCCGGCTGTGCCTCCTGTGAAGAGAACTAGACGCGTAGCGTCTAGTTTCCCTTCGTGGAGAGGACCTTTGCTGAGCGGTGCGCGATGACGTCATCGCGGACCGCACAGCAAAAGTCCTCTCCACGAAGGGAACTAGACGCTCCGCATCTAGTTTCCCTTCATGGAGAGGACCTTTTGCTGTGCGGTGCGCGATGGCGTCATTGCGCACCGCTCAGCATTTAAGCGGCGCTACTACTGTACAGGGGGCGTAATTGACCACGCCCCCTGTATTAAGCCACGTCTTTGTTTCCTGCCCGGGGCGCAGAGCGGGCTTGAACCGGCCCTGTATAGAGCACATATGCAAAGATTTGCCAATTAACATATAAACTGTCACAAGGCTTATAGATGTGCAAAGGGTATGCCTCCAAAAAAACCTCCCACCTTTTTAGATGCATCTCAAAAAACAATGCCATCTTAACGTACAAGAGGTGTGCAATAAGTTTCTGGATGCACAAAAAGTATTATATTTACAAAGTGAACATTATATTTTTTTCAAGGTATTCGCCAGAGAAGTCTGTGCAAAGCCGCATGCGATCAGACCACTTGGTGAAGCAGCTGGACCAGTCCGAAGCAGGTATGTTTTCTACATGCTGGATGAAGGTTTCCACTGCAGCTTCCGGTGACTCAAAATTAATTGCACACATCCAGCTTGATTTGTGGGAACATAAAAAAGTCGCAGGGGGCCAGTTCTGGACTGCACGGCAGATCACCAAACTTCTGAATGCATTCAGGGGCCAGAAAATCAACCATATATATTTATATTTCTCTGGCTACATGCTTTTAAAGTATCTATCATGTCATACTGAATGTTGACCTGCCTCTATCAAATACTGTGGGTGGGCCTACACCGTGCACAAACTCCACACTAAACTCAATCCCTGGCCGTGGTCAGTGGCTGGAGGCCAGGATGCTATGCCCAGGGGTTATACAGTAACTGCTGCAGAGTGTGCCCCACAGGAATAAGATTAAAAAAGTATCTTGCAGGTCAATAGAACAGGTTGTGTGTTTGAGCAATACGCACTGGCGTATTTACAATGTGTGCAGTGTATGCGGTGTACACAGGCCCCCGGGGTCTAGGGTGGCCCACACCGCACACTCTGCACCCATTTTTTCTCAATACTTACTCTCCAAAGCCCCAGCAGCAGCAGCTCTGCAGAAATAACTGGGAAAATGTCACGGTGGCCATTTTTCCAGTGTTTCGTGCATGCGCAGTAGGACAATCACTGGGAAATTGGCTACCGTAACATTTTCCCGTAGACCTGCGCATGCGTTCCCTAATGACCCTAGTGCCCAGAGTCAACAGCGCTGCCAGCTAGAGAGGAGGGGGCCCAGAAGGAGGCTGCACGCTGGTCTCCTCCTCTCTTAAAATGAGAGGCAATATAGATTAACATGGCAATATGGATGACGTATACTAGTAATTATTATCCTCAAGTAAAAACAACAAAAAAATTACCTCTTTTATATTGTTATTTTATTTTTTAATTATATTGCTAAAGATCCAATATTTGGTGTATGGCAATATAAGTGTACTGTCCAGGAGGGGAAGGGGAGTATTTGCATGCTGGGAGATGTCCCATCATGCCTTGCTTGAGAACATGTATAATGTCACAGTCATGAGTTTATATCCTCAGGAAGAAAAAAGTTCCCTGCACAAATTTCACACAGCTATCAATCAAGCATTGCTGACTCTAAGGGGCTGTTGTCAGGGACCAACCAGCCAATGGCACTGCACATATACTGTACACAAGGGAAACTGTGAAACAAAAGAATGGTGAAACAAATAAAAGTTTAAAAAGTATATTAAAAAAAATACTTGTAAATACTTCTGTTATGGCAACTAATAAAAATAAGGTTTCTGTGCTAACTAGCCAAAGCTATAGGTTCAGATTGAATATTTACAGACAAATAAATTGAAAATCAACACAACTTATATAAATAAGGTATGTTTGCCATAAGAACACAAGATCCCATATCTTTGAATTTCCCCTCAGGTGTCTCTTGACTGACACTCAATGTTCACGCCATCCTCATTTTTTAAAGATATTTGCTTGAAGTTTTTTATGAAATTAACTAAATTAAAGTGACAAGTGTCTATTTTTGTTTATTTCATTTAACTAACTGAATTATATTATTGTCCAACAAAATAAGTTCCAGCAAACCTAATTAATCATATATAATACATTGTGCAACCCATGTATGAGAAAAAAAATTAGGCATACATCGGATCCCTCTTCATTTGCTTGGATACTAAGTGGCATATTTATTAAACTTTGCCATCAGCCCCCTGTAATAAGTATTCCTTATCGTCGCAATTTGCAGCAATAAGGAATCCTTATTCGCTTGAATGTATTGTTCCTGTGTCCCTGGGACAGTGGGTTCCGATAGAAGCTTGTCCCTGCAATCAGTATAAGAAAATGGCTTGAATCTTTGATAACTTTACTTCATAGTTGCCTACCTCCCAGATCTTACAGGAGAGTGCTGTTTGAAGCTCTTATCTCCCACTGCCCTGCATTATAAATCAAATCTCCTGATTCTTTAGATTAATCACGGCAGCCAGGGGTCAACCAAGAAATTTCTGGGCAAGGACAGTTATTTTCTGCAAGCACTAGTTTGACTTCTGTCTGGGATCATCAGCCTCTGCTGTCAACTCTCAGTAAAACCTTGTGTGACCCCTGGCAATACAGAACACAGCTTGCCTAACCCCTGTGATCTGTGTCTTCTTAGCTCAGCCGCTAGTGTGTGTGTGTGTGTGTGTGTGTGTGTGTGTGTGTGTGTGTGTGTGTGTGTGTGTGTGAAATTTTATATTAGTAATCTTGAGTTAAATACACAAAATGGACATTACTACAACAAGATTTAAAATCTGTTGGGTTTTTTTATGAAGAGGTGATCATTAAAGTAAGAACACGAGTTAAAATTGCATTTGGAATTTATTGAATAGGCATCCCATTATGTATACTATATATATATATATATATATATATATATATATATATACATATATTGAGTGAAAAGAAAGAAATATCACAGTGAATATTTGCACACAAGCAATCCAGTATTGCAGGCAGCAATGTTAGTACCAATAATTGCAAAATTTCGCAAAATATTTAGCTACTAATGTTATATAGAAGTATCTGGCAACAACCATTTAAGCATAAATACACCCATATGTGTAGCTAGACACAGCTTTTGGGTGGAGCATGACACGCTCCCTCAACAGTATGTCACGCTTCGCACGGCACAATCTACTACCAACTATAATCTTCCTGATACTAGTTTTCAAAGGGGGCAAATATGCTTTACTTTCTGCTTCGGCCACTTGTGTATGTACAGACATCAGGTGGTGTATGTGCAATTGGGCAGCCAGGGGTGGAGATCCTGTGGATCCCTTTCCCGAAACAATCTGCAAATGTAGCCCATGGGCTTAAATGGGCTAACACCATCTAAAGAAGGCATTAGCTGCCGGGCCCACGCTATAGGGGGTGCTGAAATGAAGGGACCACAGCATATATATATATATATTATATATGTAGACAATATACAATTTACAGTGCCACCGGAAAGTATTCACAGCGCTTCACTTTTTTCACATACAGCCTTTTTTTGCAAATTTATTAAAAATAAAAAACTAAGAAATCACATGTACATAAGTATTCACAGCCATTGCCATGAAGCTCAAAATTGAGTTCAGGTGCATCATGTTTCCACTGATCATCCTTGAGATGTTCCTACAGCTTAATTGGAGTCCACCTGTGGTAAATTCAGTTGATTGGACATGATTTGGAAAGGTACACACCTGTCTATATAAAGTTCCACACTTGATAGTGCATGTCTGAGCACAAACCAAGCATGAAGTCAAAGGAATTGTTTGTAGACCTCTGAGACAGGATTGTCTTGAGGCACAAATCTGGGGAAGGGTACAGAAAAATATCTGCTGCATTGAAGGTCCCAATGAGCACAGTGGCCTCCATCATCCCTAAATGGAAGAAGTTCGGAACCACCAGGACTCTTCCTAGAGCTGGCCGACCATCTAAACTGAGCGATTGGGGGAGAAGGGCCCTAGTTAGGGAGATGACCATGAACCTGATGGTCACTCTGTCAGAGATACAGCATTCCTCTGTGGAGAGAGGAAAACCTTTCAGAAGGACAACCATCTCTGCAGCAATCTACCAATCAGGTCTGTATGGTAGAGTTGCCAGACGGAAGCTACTCCTAAGTAAAAAGCACATGGCAGCCCACTTGGACTTTGCCAAAATGCACCTGAAGGATTCTCAGACCATGAGAAACAAAATTCTGTGGTCTGATGAGACAAAGATTGAACTCTTTGGCATGAATGCCAGGCATCATGTTTGGAGGAAACCAGGCACCGCTCATCACCAGGTCAATACCATTCTTACAGTGAAGCATGATGGGGGCAGCATCATGCTGTTGGGATGTTTTTCAGTGGCAGGAGCTGGGAGACTAGTCAGGATAGAGGGAAAGATTAATACAGCAATGTACAGGGACATCCTGGATGAAAACCTGCTCCAGAGCGCTCTTGACCTCAGACTGGGGTGACGGTTCATCTTTCAGCAGGACAACAACCCTAAGCACACAGCCAAGATATCAAAGGAGTGGCTTCCGGACAACTCTGTGAATGTCCTTGAGTAGCCCAGCCAGAGCCCAGACTTGAATCCAATTGAACATCTCTTGAGAGATCTGAAAATGGCTGTGCACCGGCGCTACCCATACAACCTGATGGAGCTTGAGAGGTGCTGCAAAGAGGAATGGGTGAAACTGCCCAAAGGTAGGTGTGCCAAGCTTGTGGCATCATATTCAAAAAGACTTGAGGCTGTAATTGCTGCCAAAGGTGCATCAATTAAGTATTGAGCAAAGGCTGTGAATACTAATGTACATGTGATTTCTTAGTTTTTTTTTATTTTTAATACAATTGCAAAAATGTAAAAAATACTTTTTTCATGTTGTCATTGTGGGGTATTGTGTGTAGAATTTTTTTGGGAAAAATAAATTTATTCCATTTTGGAATAAGGCTGTAACATAAAAAAAATGTGGAAAAAGTGAAGCAATGTGAATACTTTCCGGATGCACTGTATAAATGTTTAGAATCCTATATAATAAAAGGGTAATGCTGTTCCTCCCCTTTATGGTGTTTGCCCGCCGGCAGCCACTGGATGGCGCCCGACGGGGCAATTCAAGTGTTGCTCCATTTGGCCATGCACAGTCGCTGGTGCTGACATTACTGTTATGTTGTTCCGTCATTTTGACATGCTAGTAACTAGTTCAATATAAATCGCTACAGCAATTTATTTAGTTAAAAGTTTGCCAAAGTTGAGTACACAGTAGACGATATGCTCCATGAGCGATATCATCTAGTGTTTGCCTTTGACTCCCGGGCGGCCGATATAGTGTGTAAACATAAATACTGAATGATATCACTACCAATATAGTTCAGTGACATCACCCCACCGCCAGCCAGAACATGCAGTTTTGGACGATATAGTCCAAATTTGACTGCATGCACAGATGACAGTGGTTTTTTTTAACAACTTCGTTAATGATATAGGGGGTCATTCTGACCTGATCGTAGCTGTGATAAATTTAGCACAGCTACGATCATCTTCCCTGACATGCGGGGGGACGCCCAGCACAGGGCTAGTCCGCCCCGCATGTCAGGTCGCCTCCCCCCCCCCCGCACAAGTACAAAAGCATTGCACAGCGGCAACGACAGCTGTATGATGCTTTTGTACTTGTGCAACGACAGCCGTCGGCTGTCAGCCATGTGCCGGCGCACTTCAGCGTTGGCGCATGCGCAATTCTGACCTGAACGCTGCGCTGTGATGAACTGCAGCAAGCGTTCAGATCAGAATGACCCCCATAGTGCATACACACTAAACGATATGCACAAAAATATTGTGATATCGTTATTGTGCATATTGTTAAAAAATCGTGTCTAATGTGTACCCACCTTTAGTTTTTATAACATTTGGTGTATGATTTCCATGTTTTTCTTTGGTAGCTTACAGTATAAAATGTAGCAATACTGACTCGCGCAGGTTATAAAACAAATGGCTAAAGGGGTGGAGCATGTCAACATCATAATACACAAACTAAATGTTGGTTAATCAAATTGCATTTTATATAAGATTTTAAACAAATCGTCTGATTACAGTTTTCCTTAAAATACTAGGAATATACAGTAATCATTCCCCTTGAATAAATATATGTAAATATAGGCCACTTTTCAAAACCATTACCAAACTGTCTCCAAATAAAAATGCAGTTGTTGATGGAAAAAAGGTAATTAGACATTTCACTTATTTCCTAAGTATTTTCTTTGAGAAGCATCTTGCTGCACAGCTGTATTTAATTTCTCTCTGATTAGCCTGACCTTTCACCCCTTAAGGAAGTTGTTTAACAAAAAGAGAAAAAATGGCTCTGCACGGTCTAAGCATCATTTTATGGAGTTCCCCTCCCCCTGCATGGAAAGTGCAAATACCTATAAATACTTACGTACATTATCATCTTGGCTAATAAAGTATTAAGAGCATGCCAAGAAGAATAGTCCCATTTTGCACAGTAATCAAATGACTGATACCAATTTGCACCACAGTCTTCGGCTTACAAGTAGGAAACAATAGGAGGACAGCAATTAAAGGCACAAGAGCCCTCATTTCTATCTGATTTTCTCTAACTCTAGTGTGAGTCATACTTGCCTACCTGACCCTCTCCATGAGGGAGAAAATGCTCTGTTCATGGACTTTCCTGGTAATGTATGATTGCCATCACCTGTGGTGAGCTAGTTAATTGTTAAGAAATCATACATTACCAGGAAAGTCCAGGAACAGAGCATTTTCTCCCCCATGGAGAGGGTCAGGTAGGCAAGTATGGTGTGAGTACATTTTGTTGACAGAAGACCTCTTAATTCTTAAAAGGTGGAAAAGGAATATGGGGGAACAGCATCCTATGTATTGTAGTTAGCAAGAAAACTGCCAATATGAATCTGCCAACATATTAAAAACAATGGCATCCATCTTGATTTGCTCCCAGGGCCTGGCTGATATGGCAAAGTGGCCAGAGATGCTCACAGTGCTGAACTCCTGCCCTAAACCTTGATAGTCATGGAATATCTGGGAGGGCAGTTTGCAGATCCAACTGCACACTTGTGAGGTCTGTGTGTGGTCTGAAAATGCAAAGGTGCATTTGAGCAAAGTGGAGGTCTGATGAGTACAGTCTGAAGGCTGTTCAACGGGGAGGTGCAGAGGATGTTTAATAAATTGGATCCTTTGCAGTTTTGTGGTTCTAAGGTATGTGGTCTGTGCATTGTGCAATACTTTGTAATCATTGGTGGTTTGCACAATGAAATCTGTTCAACTGGTCATAGACATGAATAATCATGAAGGCACAGTAGAAGAATGGACATTTTTGGCGGCATCAAGAAGATCACAGGTTAAAGCCATAAAATTGCTAACCTGCTTGGACGCCCACTTGTACACCAGTGGTTCCCAAACTCCGTCCTCAAGGACCCCTAACAATTCACGTTTTCCAGGCCACCCGGCAAGTACACTGTGTATCACCAACTGTCACATTTTAAAAATCCACACATGACCTGGAAAACATGAACTGTTAGGGGTCCAAGAGGACCATGGTTGGAAACCACTGCTGTACACCAACACACTGTGCAACACTCATCTGTATCGCTCAAGTTATTCTAAAACATTGCAGGGCGAATGTTAGATCTTACAGTATTTTCATGCTAACAATTAGCTGATTTTTTTTTTTTTACGCCTTATATTTTGTTTTGTAGATTATTCACTGAGTTCTCATGGGGTAAATGCAATTGTGGTCAAATTCCCGAAAATGTCAAAAAAATGGAGATTTTTTCGCCAAAAAAAAAAAAAAATCGACAATGCAATTCAGTACTTTTCGTCAAAAAAACGGACTTTCCAAATTCGACTTTTTGAAATTCGACATTTGACAAATTCGACATTTCTGCAATGGTACAAATGCGGCATTTCGACAAAAGTATATTCAATTGAAGATTGTAAATTCGACAACAGTGCTTTTAGACAGTAAATTCGTCATTTTCAATCCGCCTCACTTTGCTGGCGGAATCAAATAAAAAAATGTAAAAACATGTTTTTTTCTGTGTTTTTTTTATTGGTAATAGCATATCTATTTATATTAGAAGGGATTTTTGGCACCAGGACCGGACGCAGAGTTTGTCTATTTAGAAGGCACAAGTACTTGGTTTGTCTATTTAGGAGGCACAAGTATTTTTAATATATATTTTTTTATTTTTTTTTTATTTTTATGGAATGGGTTAAAAATCAGGAAAAAAAATGCGTGGGGTCCCCCCTCCTAAGAATAACCAGCCTCGGGCTCTTTGAGCCGGTCCTGGTTGTAAAAATACTGGGGGGAAAATTACAGGGGATCCCCTGTATATTTAGAACCAGCACCGGGCTCTGCATCCGGTCCTGGTGCCAAAAATACGGGGGACAAAAAGCGTAGGGGTCCCCCGTATTTTTGGAACCAGCACCGGGCTCCACTAGCTGGGGAGATAATGCCACAGCCGGGGGACACATTGATATATCGGTCCCTGTGGCCGTGCCATTAAAACCCCAACTAGTCACCCCTGGCCAGGGTACCCTGGAGGAGTGGGGACCCCTTCAATCAAGGGGTGTCCCCCTCTCCAGCCACCCAAGGGCTAGTGGTGAAGCCCGAGGCTGTCCCCCCCATCCATGGGCTGCGGATGGGAGGCTGATAGCCTTTTGTGAAATGAAAGAATATTGTTTTTTGCAGCAGAACTACAAGTCCCAGCAAGCCTCCCCTGCAAGCTGGTACTTGGAGAACCAAAAGTACCAGCATGCGGGGGGAAACGGGCCCGCTGGTACCTGTAGTTCTACTGCAAAAAAAAAATACCCAAATTAAAACAGGACACGCACACCTTGAAAGTACAACTTTATTACATACATGTCGACACACACACATACTTACCTATGTTGACACGACGTTCGGTCCACTTGTCCAAGTAGAATACACGGGGTGTACCTGAAAATAAAATTATACTCACCTAAATCCAGTGTCCAGTGATATTTGTAATCCACGTACTTGGCAAAATAAGAAAACGCATTTACCCGATCCACACGGACTGAAAGGGGTCCCATGTTTACACATGGGACCCCTTTCCCCGAATGCTGAGACCCCCTGTGACTCCTGTCACAGAAGGTCCCTTCAGGCAATCAGGTAGCGCCACGTCCTGGCACTCTCCTGATTCCCTATGCGCGTCTGAGCTGGCAGACAGCGCATCGCACAGCACCTCCATTAGTTTCAATGGTGGGAACTTTGCGGTCAGCGGTGGGGATACCCACGGTCAGCCGCTGACCGCGGGTGACCTCACCGCTGACCGCAAAGTTCCCACCATTGAAGATAATGGAGGGGGCTGTGCGATGCGTGTCTGACAGCTCCGACGTGCATACAGCCAATCAGGAGAGTGCCACGACGTGGCGCTCCCTGATTGGCTGAAGGGACCTTCTGTGACAGCAGTCATGGGGGGGTCTCTGCATTCGGGGAAAGGGGTCCCATGTGTAAACATGGAACCCCTTTCAGTCCGTCTGGATCGGCTATGCGTTGTTTTTTTTTGCCAAGTACGAGGATTACAATAAAAGAACCGGACACTGGATCAGGTGAGTATATAATTTTATTTTCAGGTACCCCGGACGTCGACAGACGGAGACGTGGCCGAAGTCGGCGTGTCAACATAGGTAAGTATGTATGTGTCGGCATGTATGTAATAAAGTTGTACTTTCAAGGTGTGTGTGTCCTGTTTTTATTTGGGTATTTTTTTGCAGAAGAACTACAGGTACCAGCGGGCCCGTTTCCCCCCCGCATGCTGGTACTTGTGGTTCTCCAGGTACCAGCTTGCGGGGGAGGCTTGCTGGGACTTGTAGTTCTTCTGCAAAAAACAATATTCTTTCATTTTTACACATGGCTATCAGCCCCCCATCCGCAGCCCTTGGATGGGGGGGACAGCCTCGGCCTTCACCCCTGGCCCTTGGGTGGCTGGGGGGGGGGACCTCTTGATTGAAGGGGTCCCCACTCCTCCAGGGTACACCGGCCAGTGGTGACTAGTTGGGTATTTAATGCCACGGCCGCAGGGAGCGGTATAAAAGTGTCCCCCGGCTGTGGCATTATCTGCCAGCTAGTGGAGCCCGGTGCTGGTACAAAAAATACGGGGGACCCCTACTATTTTTGTCCCCCGTATTTTTTGCACCAGGACCAGGCGCAGAGCCCGGTGCTGGTTGTTAAAATACGGGGGATCCCCTGTCATTTCCCCCCCCCCCCCCGTATTTTGGCAACCAGGACCGGCTCAAAGAGCCCGAGGCTGGTTATGCTTAGGAGGGGGGACCCCACGCAATTTTTTTTCAGGGTTTTTTACAAGGTTTTTTTACATTTTTAAAAATCAAATCAAAATCCGTCAATTGGCCCGTTTTTCGACAGCGGGAGTGTCGAATCCGTTTTTTTTATTGAATATGTCCAATTCCGGCACCCGCCGGCCGGAATTCGACGGTTGAATTGTGTCGAATTAAAAAACGGGCGAAAAATTGCCGCAATTCGCCCGGAATTGCATATACCCCATGTCTTTCCTGGAATATTATCTGAAAATTATTTTATTCCAATATTCCCACAGTTGAGTTACTTTTTTAAAATCATGTATAAGGATAAATAACCAATTTTCAGTCTAGATGACAGATGTTCAGTAAGTGTATTTTCTACTGCTGCCGTCCATTCAGATCTCAAGGATGCACACATATATTAATTTGACAGATAGCTTTCCAGGTGTGAAACCTATACAATGAGGCTAAAGGCATATTTGTGGGTAAACATAGAGGTGAGTAAGATAACTAACTTTGATCAAGAGAAATGTGTGCGAATTGTACCAGAAACTCTTATCTTCTTGATTTTTGCATTTCATTTTGACAGGTGTATCTTGAGAGACGCATTAGTCGACAATTTACAACTTTGAAATACGCCTTCATAAAAATGCAGTTGTTTAGTGAAAAAAATTCTCGCTTCAGTTTCCAACTGTAAATTTGACCTCTTTTAGAGATTCAAACTTAAAGAAACCAAAATTGGGGAAATGTGGTTTACAAACCAACAAATTGTAGAAAAGAAAACTCCATCTGAAATAAACTGAAAATGTAACTGAATATTTAGGTTTTTAATTACTTTTTTACTCTGAAAACATCTTCATTTCCTGTCTTTGTTTATTTCTTTATGTATTGATTCATTAAGAATAAAAGGTTTTATAACTGATTAATCATTCAACAAACTTTTATCTGAATATCCCAAATAATTTAATCAAACTACAGGTGATCTGCTTATCTCTCAACAAAAGCAGAATTAATTACATTTTCAATCAGGTTTAGTTAAGCATTTTACAGGTTCAGAAAGAAAGAACACAACAGTCCCCATCCCAAAAACCACCCCCCATTGAACTAATCAGTTGTAGCAAAGCGTATATGGAAAAATAATGGCATCAAAAAAGGCAAATAATGCCTTTGCTATATTAGCAGGGGCGGAACTCTGGGAGGCAGTGGAGTCAGGGCCGGCGCCACCACTAGGCAGCTTTAGGCATTTGCCTATGGGCGCTGGCCACTGGGGGGCGGCGGTGCACACTGCTGATGAAAGTGCGTCTTTCATATCCTTAGCTCAGCTGAGCTCTTCGTTTAGAGAGAGACTGAGGAGAAGGGATGCCGTGGCCACCCAGCTTTTATCAGCCACCACGGCACTGATGTCAGTCAGTGTAACACCTAACATGGGTAAGTGTAACATGGGTAGCACTGTCTGACTGCTCTTGTCTGCAATCCCCTCTCCCCTCCCTCTGCAATAGAACACAGCATTTTCCCACCCCGCATCACAACAGCACCCTGTTAATGTGGAAATCCTCATGTCACCTGGCGTCACTCCTCCCGCGATTGCATCTAGCATTTTACCCGCCCCTGCCTCCCGTGATTGCATGCTGAATATTACCAGCGCCCCCTCCCCTCCCGTGAGTGTCTGCCGCATATTAATCACACACAATCCCCCCGATTGTCTCCTGCATGTTATGCGACCCCCCCCCCCCCCCGGAATTCCCTCCGGCATAGTACGCCCCACCCCCGATTGTCTCCTGAGTCTCGCATGACCCGCTCCCTCTCTCGCAGTTGCCTCCTGCATATCACCCGCCCCCCCTCCTGCAAATGCCTTCCCCATATGCCTCCCCCTCCCGCAAATGCCTCCCCTCCCGCAAATGCATCCCCCAAATGCCTCCCCCTCCCGCAAATGCCTCCCCTCCCGCAAATGCCTCCCACGAATGCCTCTCACGATTGGCTTCGGCATATTACCCACACCCCCTCCAATGCATCCCGTATATATAAAACCCCCATGATTGCCATATCATCCTGCATTTTAGACCGCCTCCCCTCGCGATTACACCCCCACCCTGCGATCACATACCCCACATATATTCTCCCCCCCCCCCCATGCTACATTCAAAAAACGTCTCCTTTCAAATGTCTTCATATTCCAGTCACACCAACTATCATTAGAATTGGGCAAAAAGTTAACTGTATTTAGATGCAGGATACATAACTGTAACAACTGACAGTACTATTAAGCCACATGGGAGGTACTTTAACCCCCAAAAAATGTCCGCATGCACCTTTCCTAAAACAGTTTGACAATATTGATTTTTTTTAATTTTTTATAAAAAATAGCTCCAAACAAATATTACTGGATAAGTATGCTACCCCTAATCCCTTACCTCCCTAACCCTCCTTACCTGCAGCCTGACCCTACACAGCCTAAGCCTAACCCACCCTCCCTACAGCTTAGCCCTGTCTATCCCCCGCTCCCTAACTCTCCCCAGTGGTGCCTAACCCTCCCTCCCCGAAGTCTAACCCTAACACTCCCCAGTGGTGCCTAACCCCCCCTCCGCACAGCCTAAACCTAACCCTCTTTCTCCTGCAGCCTATCCCTAACCCTCCCCCTGCACCCCCTCCCTATCCCTAATCCTTCCCAGAAACCTTTAAGCACAAAAATAGGTCTATTTTTTTAGCATCACCTATCTTATAGTACAGACATAGGGGATAATTCAGACCTGATTGCTAGGCTGCGTTTTCTCACAGCCTGCGATCAGGTCTAAACTGCGCATCCGTATGCTCCACAATGCGCAGGCACGTCGCATGGGTACAAAGCGGATCGCCGCTCAGTGATGTGTTTGTGCAAAGGAGTCATTCACACAGGCGATCGCAGGGAGATTGACAGGAAGAGGGCGTTTGTGGGTGGCAACTGACCGTTTTCTGGGAGTGGTTAGAAAAACGCAGGCGTGTCCAAGCGTTTGCAGGGTGGGTGTCTGACGTCAATTCCAGGCCCGACCAGTATGAAGGGATCACAGCGGCTGAGTAAGTCCTGGGCTGCACAAGATCTGTTTGTACCGCCTGGCTGTACATGAGATCGCACACTTCCACAGCGAAAATACATTTCCCTTGTAGGTGGCGACTATCTAATCATAACAATGCAAAAATCGCCTGCTAGCAATCAGGTGTGAATTACCCCCATAGGCAGCCATTGGCACTAGTGCCACAAGCGCACGAAGATACTGTGAGTGGCACCCGTATACTCTATCCTACTCCTACTATAAAGCAAGATGCAATGCTCTCCCCCCCCCCCCCCACCCCGCTCCACCTCCTTCCCTCATAGAGGGCGGAGTGTACTAATTTCCGCATGCTGCTTGCAATATTTTCACATTATTAGTGCTGCAGTGTTCTAAAGCTGGGCATACACTATACAATCATCTGGCAGATAATCTATGGTTGGAATGAAAACCCTGCAATGAATGAGAGCAACAGACAATCGGCCATTTGCTTTCAAACACTGGAAAATGGACGATAACTGAGTTTATGCAAATTGGTTAAATCATGGACAGGTTTTGTCCATTTTCCGGTGTTTGGTAGCAAATGGTCGATTATTAGTTGCTCTCATCCATTACCAGATTTTCATTCCAACCACAGATAATCTGACAGATAATTGTATAGTGTATGCCTAGTTTAACTCACCGGCTTCCTTATCGCCGGTATGTACTAAGATTTGTCTGCCTGCGCTTCCATTGCAGTCATTGACTTCTGTGCAGTTTGAACACTCTGCTAGTATCTTAAGCAGTTTGTGGATTAGGATAATAATGTATCATTCCAATGTTGCTAGCATGCTGCCAGTACTGTGTGGTTAAAATCAATTAAAGGTTTGTTACTTTGTTATAACTCAAGAGCCATTAGACTGATACATTAGTATTCTAATCCACAAACTGGTTCAGCATACGTGTTCTTTTGATGCATGTAACTGTTTCTGAATTGAGTGCCAATATAGCAATTCATAAATACAGCACTGTCCTGATACTATACCCTTTAACTGCCCTGGTGCCCTCCAAGATATTTTCACACCACATACAAGCTTTCCAAAGACGGCGGCACTCTCGAGACTATATGGGGGAGATTCAAATGTTTGAAAAGTCGGTTGGTTGTCTGTTTTTTCCTGTCTATTAGATAGGAAAATACAGATTCCCAACTGACTTTTCAAACATTTGAATCTCCCCCATAGTGAAAGTCAAAGACACTAAGGTCTGTTCACCATTTCGGTCCACTGGACCTTCATCAAGAACCCGATTTCTTGATTAAGGTCCAGCAGACCGAAACGGTGAACAGACCTTAGTGTCTTTGACTTTCATTTATACAGTCCCAAGAGTGCTGCCGTCTTTGGAAAGCTTATATATATATATATAGAGAGAGAGAGAGAGAGAGAGAGAGAGAGAGAGAGAGAGAGAGAGATGTAGCCATGCTCATCTATGTCACGATGCGTGCTATACTGCGACTGGCTGAAGCAGTGTGGTGCAGTCACAAGTGTGGCGCGTTTGCATTATGCCGCGATGCATGCGTACGCATCGCGGCATAGATGAGCATCGCTACATCAGTATATGAGCAGCTGGGGGGAGAGTATCGGGGGAGGCAGGGGCAGTATTGTGTAGCTTTGCCTAGGGTGCCTAGAAACCTTGCACCGGCCCTGAGTGGAGTCGGCTGCCGCCGGGCTCCTGACCTCAAGGGGGCACACCTCCTCCACTGTCTCCCACTGCCTGACCGCTCACCGCGCTGCTGCTGCTGTCTGTTAGGGGAGGAGAGCGCAGCATGCGCCTCCCCTGCCCCTCACTCTCCGGCCGCGGCGTCACGGTTCAATCAGCGCCGGTCCGCGAGCCAATCAGAGCTTGCGGACCGGCAGCTAAGGCTGCTGGTCCGCGAGCTTTGATTGGCTCATGGACCGGTGCCTAATTGAAGAGATATACAGCCGCCGGAGAGTGAGGGGCAGGGGAGGCGCACGCTGCGCTCTCCTCTCCTCACAGACAGCAGCAGCGCGGTGAGCACCACGGGGGAAGAGGGGGGTCATGTATATCTGGCACTGGGTGCATTGCTGGCACTGTGGGGACATGAATACCTGGCACTGGGGGGCATATCTGGCACTGTGGGGACACTGACATTGGGGGCATAGCTGGCACTGTGGGGGCATATATATCTGGCACTGGGGGGATAGCTGGCACTGTGGGGACACTGGCATTGGGGGCATAGCTGGCACTGTGGGGACATATATATCTGGCACTGTGGGGACATGTATATCTGGCACTGGAGGCATTACTGGCACTGTGGGGACATGTATACCTAGCACGGGTCACAGCTGGCACTGGGGAGACATGCATATCTGGCACTGGGGGGGCATATCTGGCACTGTGGGGACACTGGCATTGGGGGCATAGCTGGCACTGTGGGGACATATATATCTGGCGCTAGGGGCATAGCTGGCACTGTGGGGGCATATATATCTGGCCAGTGCCAGATAATTAAGGATACTGAGCAGTGACTTTTCAAACACTACCCCTGAGCTCATGGCCAAATAAAAAGAAGCCAGGGGGGTATAATGGAATTCTATCCCAGCTTGGGCTACAAATCTTATGATCTCACCCCAAAAAGATTCAGCCTTAGGGCAGAGACAAAGGAGAAGACAAAAAGAAATGGCAAACACACAAGGCACTCATCACAAATTTACTCAGCACCTGAGGGGAGAGATGATCCCTATGGAGGAGAAAAAGTCGTATCTGCTGGCATCAGGTACGGGAGGTTACTGTTATGGGACTGCTGACCATGCAATCCCAGTCCTCTTCTGTAAGCAGACCCAAATCTGCTTTTAATCACCTCCCATTTTTTTCAAGTACAACCAAAGGGCCATCAGATTCCTGGCAAGCAGCCAGGAGTATAACATGTTGATCAGCTTGTTCCCCCGATAGGTCTTAAGTGCAGATTTAATAGGATACACCCAAGAGCTCACAGACTGAAAGGGGCCTATGACCATAGAATGCAGGGCACACAATCATTTATGCATCGCAAGCACTGCATAGTTACTCCTCGACAAAGGCTCTAAGTCATCTCTCACCTGTTCATATAAGTTCAGAAGGTTTGGGCGGTTTAGCCTAAGAAGATGCATTAGCTCTTGATCTGAGGGGGAGTCCAGGGTCATCCAGGATCTATAGTACATTTGGCATGACCCTAATGGGGCCCTGGATCAGGTGTTGTTACTGCGCCCACCTCTTGCACTGTTCATCACTTATTGCACTGTTCATCACAAATTCTGTTGACTGAGCCCAGTCAACAGAATTTCAACACAGTTGAACTACACAGCCATTACTACAGCCACACAGGTGAAATAGGTTCAGGACAGGTTTATGTAGGTTTACCAGTGTTCTTATAGGCCACATATGTGTGATCATTGGCCACATATGTGTGATAATGGCCTCAGATGCAGATTCTCATTAATCTCGATGACCTGGTGGCTGTTTATTGTTAGGCAAGTTTTTTTTGTGTGTTCTGGGCAAGTTTACTATTCACTTACTATCACATCTGATGAGTTGAATGTTTATTATGAGAAACAACTGGAAGGCATATTGGGGGTAATTCTGAGTTGATCGCAGCAGCAAGTTTGTTAGCAATTGGGCAAAACCATGTGCACTGCAGGGGGGGCAGATATAACATTTGCAGAGAGAGTTAAATTTGGGTGGGTTATTATTTTGTTTCTGTGCAGGGTAAATACTGGCTGCTTTATTTTTACACTGCAATTTAGATTTCAGTTTGAATACACCCCACCCAAATCTAACTCTCTCTGCAAATGTTATATCTGGCGATCAACTCAGAATTAGGCCCATTATACAGCCATGAAAATGGTTGTTGCAAGATTCTGGCGAGTTTGCATGTTCTCACATTCTATTACATACGGCAAATCCACATTTGCAGGGATTTCGCAGGTATCTTGCACATTGGACAATCTTGCACTCCATTACATTTACCCCGCAGTCTGGAATAACAAACTAATCCCTGAGTTGCTCAAAAGATTTCAACACACGCTCATAACTCAAGTCCAGCCCCAACCAGGGTCTCCATAGGGTTTTTAGTTTAATGGGGGTAATTCCAAGTTGATCGCAGCAGGAAATTTTTTAGCAGTTGGGCAAAACCATGTGCACTGCAGGGGGGGCAGATATAACATGTGCAGAGAGCGTTAGATTTGAGTGGGTTATTTTGTTTCTCTGCAGGGTAAATACTGGCTGCTTTATTTTTACACTGCAAATTAGATTGCAAATTGAACACACCACACCCAAATCTAACTCTCTCTGCACATGTTATATCTGCCTCCCCTGCAGTGCACATGGTTTTGCCCAATTGCTAACAGAATTCCTGCTGCGATCAACTTGGAATTACCCCCAATATGAGGCTGTTTGTCCACACAAACCAACAAGTAAAGATAGCTATCAATAAGATGGAACAGCCGAGGAGGTATATAAAAAGGGGCTTGTTAAGACACATAAGAATTTGGGAAGTAGCATAATTTTATCAAAATTCCCCCCCGATTAGTCACTGTTAAAGGGAGGTTATTCCAAACATGCATCTTAACCTTCAAATACTTAATAAGTGTTTATATACAGGAACATACAGTAGTCAGACATATGTGTCATAACCCAGATGATATTTAGATGCAGGGCCGGCGCCACCACTAGGCAGCTTTAGGCATTTGCCTATGGGCGCTGGCCACTGGGGGGCGGCGGTGCACACTGCTGATGAAAGTGCGTCTTTCATATCCTTAGCTCAGCTGAGCTCTTCGTTTAGAGAGAGACTGAGGAGAAGGGATGCCGTGGCCACCCAGCTTTTATCAGCCACCACGGCACTGATGTCAGTCAGTGTAACACCTAACATGGGTAAGTGTAACATGGGTAGCACTGTCTGACTGCTCTTGTCTGCAATCCCCTCTCCCCTCCCTCTGCAATAGAACACAGCATTTTCCCACCCCGCATCACAACAGCACCCTGTTAATGTGGAAATCCTCATGTCACCTGGCGTCACTCCTCCCGCGATTGCATCTAGCATTTTACCCGCCCCTGCCTCCCGTGATTGCATGCTGAATATTACCAGCGCCCCCTCCCCTCCCGTGAGTGTCTGCCGCATATTAATCACACACAATCCCCCCGATTGTCTCCTGCATGTTAGGCGACCCCCCCCCCCCCCGGAATTCCCTCCGGCATAGTACGCCCCACCCCCGATTGTCTCCTGAGTCTCGCATGACCCGCTCCCTCTCTCGCAGTTGCCTCCTGCATATCACCCGCCCCCCCTCCTGCAAATGCCTTCCCCAAATGCCTCCCCCTCCCGCAAATGCCTCCCCTCCCGCAAATGCATCCCCCAAATGCCTCCCCCTCCCGCAAATGCCTCCCCTCCCGCAAATGCCTCCCACGAATGCCTCTCACGATTGGCTTCGGCATATTACCCACACCCCCTCCAATGCATCCCGTATATATAAAACCCCCATGATTGCCATATCATCCTGCATTTTAGACCGCCTCCCCTCGCGATTACACCCCCACCCTGCGATCACATACCCCACATATATTCTCCCCCCCCCATGCTACATTCAAAAAACGTCTCCTTTCAAATGTCTTCATATTCCAGTCACACCAACTATCATTAGAATTGGGCAAAAAGTTAACTGTATTTAGATGCAGGATACATAACTGTAACAACTGACAGTACTATTAAGCCACATGGGAGGTACTTTAACCCCCAAAAAATGTCCGCATGCACCTTTCCTAAAACAGTTTGACAATATTGATTTTTTTTTATTTTTTATAAAAAATAGCTCCAAACAAATATTACTGGATAAGTATGCTACCCCTAATCCCTTACCTCCCTAACCCTCCTTACCTGCAGCCTGACCCTACACAGCCTAAGCCTAACCCACCCTCCCTACAGCTTAGCCCTGTCTATCCCCCGCTCCCTAACTCTCCCCAGTGGTGCCTAACCCTCCCTCCCCGAAGTCTAACCCTAACACTCCCCAGTGGTGCCTAACCCCCCCTCCGCACAGCCTAAACCTAACCCTCTTTCTCCTGCAGCCTATCCCTAACCCTCCCCCTGCACCCCCTCCCTATCCCTAATCCTTCCCAGAAACCTTTAAGCACAAAAATAGGTCTATTTTTTTAGCATCACCTATCTTATAGTACAGACATAGGGGGTAATTCAGACCTGATTGCTAGGCTGCGTTTTCTCACAGCCTGCGATCAGGTCTAAACTGCGCATCCGTATGCTCCACAATGCGCAGGCACGTCGCATGGGTACAAAGCGGATCGCCGCTCAGTGATGTGTTTGTGCAAAGGAGTCATTCACACAGGCGATCGCAGGGAGATTGACAGGAAGAAGGCGTTTGTGGGTGGCAACTGACCGTTTTCTGGGAGTGGTTAGAAAAACGCAGGCGTGTCCAAGCGTTTGCAGGGTGGGTGTCTGACGTCAATTCCAGGCCCGACCAGTATGAAGGGATCACAGCGGCTGAGTAAGTCCTGGGCTGCACAAGATCTGTTTGTACCGCCTGGCTGTACATGAGATCGCACACTTCCACAGCGAAAATACATTTCCCTTGTAGGTGGCGACTATCTAATCACAACAATGCAAAAATCGCCTGCTAGCAATCAGGTGTGAATTACCCCCATAGGCAGCCATTGGCACTAGTGCCACAAGCGCACGAAGATACTGTGAGTGGCACCCGTATAGTCTATCCTACTCCTACTATAAAGCAAGATGCAATGCTCTCCCCCCCCCCCCCCCCCCCCACCCCGCTCCACCTCCTTCCCTCATAGAGGGCGGAGTGTACTAATTTCCGCATGCTGCTTGCAATATTTTCACATTATTAGTGCTGCAGTGTTCTAAAGCTGGGCATACACTATACAATCATCTGGCAGATAATCTATGGTTGGAATGAAAACCCTGCAATGAATGAGAGCAACAGACAATCGGCCATTTGCTTTCAAACACTGGAAAATGGACGATAACTGAGTTTATGCAAATTGGTTAAATCATGGACAGGTTTTGTCCATTTTCCGGTGTTTGGTAGCAAATGGTCGATTATTAGTTGCTCTCATCCATTACCAGATTTTCATTCCAACCACAGATAATCTGACAGATAATTGTATAGTGTATGCCTAGTTTAACTCACCGGCTTCCTTATCGCCGGTATGTACTAAGATTTGTCTGCCTGCGCTTCCAGTGCAGTCATTGACTTCTTTGCAGTTTGAACACTCTGCTAGTATCTTAAGCAGTTTGTGGATTAGGATAATAATGTATCATTCCAATGTTGCTAGCATGCTGCCAGTACTGTGTGGTTAAAATCAATTAAAGGTTTGTTACTTTGTTATAACTCAAGAGCCATTAGACTGATACATTAGTATTCTAATCCACAAACTGGTTCAGCATACGTGTTCTTTTGATGCATGTAACTGTTTCTGAATTGAGTGCCAATATAGCAATTCATAAATACAGCACTGTCCTGATACTATACCCTTTAACTGCCCTGGTGCCCTCCAAGATATTTTCACACCACATACAAGCTTTCCAAAGACGGCGGCACTCTCGAGACTATATGGGGGAGATTCAAATGTTTGAAAAGTCGGTTGGTTGTCTGTTTTTTCCTGTCTATTAGATAGGAAAATACAGATTCCCAACTGACTTTTCAAACATTTGAATCTCCCCCATAGTGAAAGTCAAAGACACTAAGGTCTGTTCACCATTTCGGTCCACTGGACCTTCATCAAGAACCCGATTTCTTGATTAAGGTCCAGCAGACCGAAACGGTGAACAGACCTTAGTGTCTTTGACTTTCATTTATACAGTCCCAAGAGTGCTGCCGTCTTTGGAAAGCTTATATATATATATATATATATATAGAGAGAGAGAGAGAGAGAGAGATGTAGCCATGCTCATCTATGTCACGATGCGTGCTATACTGCGACTGGCTGCAGCAGTGTGGTGCAGTCACAAGTGTGGCGCGTTTGCATTATGCCGCGATGCATGCGTACGCATCGCGGCATAGATGAGCATCGCTACATCAGTATATGAGCAGCTGGGGGGAGAGTATCGGGGGAGGCAGGGGCAGTATTGTGTAGCTTTGCCTAGGGTGCCTAGAAACCTTGCACCGGCCCTGTTTAGATGCCTAGATATCTAAATTTAATAGTTCATTTATGAAAGGAACAGGGAGCATGCAGAAGAAGAATAGAGGATTTATCCCAATTTATACATAAAACGGAGAAGTCCCCATTTTAAAAAAAAGTGTGCAAGTGCCTTATTGCAAAACTCTCAAGGGTGAAACCACTCAAGGGCAATGGCAGTATCCAAGGACACCAACACTGCCTAATCATCTCTGCAGCATGTGTCATTTGCAAATGGGTTTAATCAGCAAAAAGCCAGCTTGATCATGGTGGATCATTTCTCCAGTTTTTCTCTTAAAACATAGGGCCGACACTTTAGTGAGAATATTAACATAAGTAGAGAGGAGGGAGATGGAACAGTAGGAGTCAGAATCAAGAGGACCCTTCTCAGTCTTGGGGATCAAAACAGCAATGGTTTCTGACATCAACCTAGGAAGAGAACCCAGTTAACAAATGCCATCAAATACTTCCAATAGTCTGGGGGAAAAGAAAAGCTCTTTTTTTTTTTTTAAGGCTCAATGGGCATTACATCCACCCCAGTATCCATTTTCTAGGAAAGGAAAAGATCTGTGTCTCAATTTCTTTAATGGTAAGCAGGGAATATAAAAAGAACCTGTGATTTGGAGAAAGGGAGGTCAAACCTAATGCCGTTTAGGTCATGAAAGTATTCAAATAAGACTGAAGCAATAGTAGGTGTGGAAGCAAGCATCTGTTCCAGTGAGTCATATCTGAGCAACAACCGTAGCTGCCCATTTCACTCTGGCCAAATAGGCAAGGAAAGTTACCTACATCTGAATGTATCTAAAAGAACGTTAGACAAAAGTTTACTGACCTCGTAACAGGAAACCCTAGAACGGAAGATCTGTCAGCAAAATGCTGCAGCTCGAATGTTCTAAATTCCTTTTCCAATTGTATCTCTTTTTGCCTATGAAATTTTCTAACCCCTATAACCTTCCTGATCAAGAAACCTCCACCATCAAGGCACCCTGTTCTCTAGCCAGCAGTCAGGCAATGCAATAAATTCTGAGCACTAGGAGGGATTGTCTGTGTGAGGGTATAATTCCAGAATCCTTTGGTCTAGAGATGTGCACTGACCCCCCATGTTTTGGTTTTGTATCTGTATCAACTTTGTGTTTTGGTTTAGCCAAAATCGCCATCAAGTGTTTTGGTTTTGGATCTGTATTTTTTGTTATTGATAAAAACAGCTAAAATCACACGATTTGGGCTTTTTTGTTCCTACAGTATTATTAACCTCAATAACATTCATTTCCAGTCATTTCCACTCAACTTTGACCACCTTACAGCTCACAATATTGTTCACCAACATAGGCCAAAGGCTGGCTGGGTAAACTAAGCAACAGAGCAGCGGCACAAACACACGGCAGTTATATCTGTTTAAAAGTGTTTTACAAATTAGTAATGTATTAGCAATGACCAATCAAACCAACTCACAAGTGCTTTCAATAGAAACAATCCAACACAGAAATTTACTAAGAATCATGTGTGGAATATCATTGCTCAAATGTAGTAGTAGTTAATAAAGTGCAAAGAAATATAGGATTTCAATTACCTACCGGTAAATTCTTTTCTCATAGTCCATAGAGGATACTGGGATCCATTTAGTACAATGGGGTACAGATGGGTCCACTAGGAGCCATGAGCACTTTAAGAATTTGACAGTGTGGGCTGGCTCCTCCCTCTATGCCCCTCCTACCAGACTCAGTCTATGAAACTGTGCCCGAGGAGATGGACATACTTCGAGAGAAGGATAGATAAGGATAGTGGTGAGATTCTGAACCAGCACACACAACAAGAGGAAAGCCAAGCTAACTAAACTTGGAACAGGAACAGCAACAGCTGAACCAATATTACTTAACCAAGTAACAGTGCAGGAATAACGAAGCACTGGGCAGGCGCCCAGTATCCTCTACGGACTACGAAAAAAGGGTTTACCGGTAGGTAATTAAAATCCTATTTTCTCTTGCATCCTAGAGGATACTGGGGTCCATTAAGTACCATGGGGATGTACCAAAGCTCCGAAACCGGGTGGGAGAGTGCTTAGATTTCTGCAGAACTGATTGACCAAACTGAAAGTTCTCAGAGGCCAAAGTATCAAACTTGTAGAACTTTGCAAACGTGTTCAAACCTGACCAAGTAGCTGCTCGGCAGAGCTGTACAGCCGAGACACCCCGGGCAGCCACCCAGAAAGAATCCACCGACCTAGTAGAGTGGGCCTGTACAGATTTTGGACATGGCAAACATGCCGTGGAATAAGCATGCTAGATAGTAAGTCTGATCCAGCGTGCAATAGTCTGCTTTGAAGCAGGACACCCAATCTTATTGGGATCATAAAGAACAAACAGTGAGTCCGTCTTTCTTTGACGAGTTGTTCTTTTCACATACACCTTCAAAGACCTCACAACAACTAAAGACTTTGAAGTAGCAGAGGTGTCGGTGACAACCAGGACCACAATAGGTTGGTTGATGTGAAACGCAGACACCACCTTAGGAAGAAATTGCTGACGAGTTCAGCTCTGTCCTCATGGATAATTAAATAGGGACTTTTGTGAGACAAAGCCCCCAGCTCCGACATACGTCTTGCTGAAGCCAAGGCCAACAGTGTGACGGTCTTCCACGTAAGAAATTTTACGTCCACCTCCTGCAACAGCTTACACCAGTCCGATTGGAGGAAATGCAGCACCACATCGAGATCCCAAGGTGCCGTGGGGGGCACAAAGGGAGATTGGATGTGCAGAACGTCTTTCAGGAACGTCTGGACCTCAGGAAGAGAAGCCAATTGTTTCTGAAAGAAAATGGACAAGGCCGAAATCTGGACTTTTATGGAGCTCAGACGTAGGCCCACATCCACTCCTGCTTGTAGAAAAAGAAGGAAATGTCCTAGATGGAATTCCACCGCAGAAAATTTTCTCCTCTCACACCAAGAGACGTTTTCTTCCAAATACAATGGTAATGTATAGACGTTATCCCCTTCCTGGCTTGGATCATAGTGGGGATAACCTTGTTAGGGATCCCTCTCCTGGCTAGAATCAGCAGTTCAATGTCCATGCCATCAAAAGTAGCTGCGGTAAGTCCTGATAGACGAATGGGCCCTGTTGCAGAAGATCCTTGCGAAGAGGTAGAGGCCATGGATCTTCGAGAAGCATCTCCAGAAGGTCCGCGTACCAGGCCCTGTTTGGCCAGTCTGGAGCAATTAGAATTGCTTGAACCTTTTCCCTTTTTATTTTCTTTAGCATTCTGGGGATCAGAGGAAGTGGAGGAAACATGTACACCATCTGATAGACCCATGGAGTTATCAGGGCGTCTACCGCCCCCGCCTGTGGGTCTCTCAACCTGGAACAATACCGCTTGAGCTTCTTGTTGAGACGAGAGGCCATCATGTTGTTCTGTGGATCTGTGGAGCACCTGAACATTTCCGGGTGAAGTCCCCACTCCCCCGGGTGCAGGTCGTGTCTGCTGAGGAAGTCTGCTTTCCAGTTGTCTACTCCCAGAATGAAGACAATGCCACAGTGTTTCTCTCTGTCCAGAGGAGAATTCTTGACACCTCTGACATTGCTGCTCTGCTTTTCGTTCCGCCCTGTCAGTTTATGTACGTCACTGCCGTCACATTGTCCGACTGGACCTGAATGGTCCGATCTTGAAGAAGATGTTAGGCCTGCAGAAGAGCTTTGTATATGGCCTTGAGTTCCAGAATGTTGATTGGAAGGACAACTTCCTGACTTGACCATCTTCCCTGAAACTGCACCCCCTGAGTGATTGCTCCTCAACCTCTGAGGCTTGTGTCTGTGGTTAGCAGAATCCAGTTCTGAATTCCGAACCTCCGACCCTCGACGAGGTGAGAAGTCTGTAGCCACCACAGAAGGGAGATCCTGGCTTTTGGCGACAAACGAATCCTCTGGTGCATGTGAAGATGCAATCCGAACCATTTGTCCAACAGATCGAGCTGGAAGGGTCTTGCGTGAAACCTTCCGTATTGAAGAGCCTCTTAAGAGGCCACCGTTTTCCCCAGAAGGCGAATGCAGAGGTGCACCGATATCCGGGTTGGCTTCAGGACATCCCGAACCATCGACTGGATTACTAATACCTTTTCCGACAGAAGGAACACCTTCTGCGACTCCGTATCCAGTATCATTCCCAAGAATGGGAGCCTCTGTGCTGGTTGTAGGTGAGATTTTGGTAGATTCAGAATCCACCCGTGATCCAGGAGTAATCTGGTTGAAAGACCAATGCTCTCCAACAACTGCTCCCTGGACGGTGCCTTTATCAGAAGGTACGGAATTATGTTCACTCCTCGTTTGCGGAGAAGGAACATCATCTCTGCCATCACTTTGGTGAACACGCTCGGTGCCACGGAGAGATCAAATGGCAGGTCCTGGAACTGGTAGTGACAGTCCTGCAGTGCAAACCATAGATATGCCTTATGAGGCGGCCAGATCGGAATGTGAAGGTACGCATCCTTGATATCCAGAGACACTAGGAATTCTCCCTCCTCCAGACGTGAGATCACCGCTCTCAGAGACTCCATCTTGAATTTGAACACTCTCAAGTACGGGTTCAATGACTTGATGTTCAAAATCGGTCTTACCGAACCGTCCGGTTTCAGTACTGCAAACAAGTTGGAATAGTACCCCTTGTTTAGCTGATGAGGTGGAACTGGAACAATGGCGTGAGTCTTTACCAGTTTGTGGATGGCATGTTGTAAAGTTATACTTACCTCTTGTGAAACTGATTTGAAGAATCTGTGAGGTGGGAGCTCTTGGAACTCCAGTCTGTAGCCCTGGGAAACAAGATTTATGACCCAGGGATCCTTGCACAAATTTGACCAGATTTGACTAAAGAATTGTAGGCGAGCTCCCACCTGACAGCCTTTCAGGCATTGCGGTCCACCGTCATGCTGAAGTCTTTGAGGAAGCAGAGCCTGAGCTCTGTTCCTGAGCACCAGCTGTTGCTGGTCTGCATGGTTTACCTCTTGCGCCGCTAGAGGACATAGAAGCACCTCTGGATTTGCCCTTGAACTTGGCCGTCCAAAATGACTGTAACTTAGAAGCTGAATAAGTCTTCTTAGTTGGGGGGCTGCGGAAGGAAGATACTTAGACTTATCCGCAGTACCTCTGGAGATCCATTTGTCTGATTCATCTCTGAAAAAGGCCTCTCCTGTGAATGGTAGGTCTTCCACGCCTTTCCTGGAATCCGCGTCCACAGTCCACTGGCGTAGCCACAAGCCTCTGCGTGCCGACACTGCCATAGCGGTGGTGCGTGCGTGAAGCTCCAACATACATTGCTCGTGAAGATTGGGACAATTTATTTAGGGAAATACAGAAATAGTGATTATTCCCCATTCCAATTATATATTCTTAATCATCTTCTTTATTGTTTTTTTCTTGTCATATTATTTTTTGGAATATGCATGGATCTGTGATTAGACTGATTCAATTCTTGAATTATTGAATCTTCCAGTGTATTATGAGCTGTAGGTAAAAACCTTATTCCCATAATAACATCTAAAGTGATTTTATTCATTAAAATTGTCCTTGTTAATTGCCATATTGTGATTGTTTAATTATTGCTGTGTATCCAATAATCACCTTCCATCCAGAATTCTTTGCAGCACAATAAAAAAAACTTCCTGATGGAAATTGCTGTCATCGAACTCACTGTGTACGTATCAATCTGTCCTACCTCTCTGAACCACATACAAGGAACAAGGCACGTGAAACAACATCTTAAGGAAAGGGTCCATCACATAGCCACCTAACGCGTGTGATACCTCTTCCAATCACTTAGACACCTGCCAACCCTGGGGTGTTACACTAACATAGTACATATAAAAAAATAAATTCACATTATACATATTGCATTGTACTGTCTATAAACACTTACACTCATATTGCACACCTCCTATACAAGGCATGCTAACCAGATAGAGAATACATCTTTAAACATGTTGCCCTATCAGCATGTTTACAGTTGCAATGCTATTCAGTTTAACATACTCTAAGTAACATGTGTTAACCTTGTTCACATGCGAGGTACTGCATTCTGGAATCAACATACTGTAATCAGAGTCATTCCCACATACCCTCATGAGCAGTGACGTGCGGTAGGTGAGGCAGGTGAGGCAGAGCCTTTCCTGTCATACTAACGTTTGTACCAGAGTTTTGATTGTATAAAGTATATGAAAAATACAAAGTATATGTTTGAAATATCTTCTTTGCATTATTCTAATCATTTTTATAGCCAAAACTCTGGAGTAAAAAGTCTATGGCAGGTGAGGCAGTGCCTCACCTGCTGACCTTTTCTTCACTTCTCAGATCAAAACTCACCAAGTTTATATTGCTGCACCTGTGTATGATGCCCACATGTACCCTTTGGCTCATTTATTGCATTTAAATCTGGCTGTGGTGCTAGACAGTGCCTCCTGAGCCATTTAGCTCACCGCACGTCCCTGCTCATAAGTCATTCAGCGTTACCCCTTCTTTTTTACATTCATACACATTCCCACATGTAAAGTAGTGCTAGACACACCCAATAGGCAGTGTTAGACACACCCCTCCGATGGTGCACACCCTAATAAAATGTTCTGTGCATACCTATGGAAATATATCAGTGAATCCCAGTGCGACTCTGATGCTACACAAAATCTATGCTCATATGGACCAGTGCAGGAATTTCATTATTTTGTGCCAGTTAACGCCTAGGCCTATATGGTGCAGAAATCTTGCTAATAGAGTAGACTGATTGGATTCATCATTCCATAAACTGGTACTACAATACAAACTGCAAACTGGACTATCCGGATTGTCTATATTTATTCTCTGCCATACCTCACCACAAGCCACAACTTATTTATATCTGGATTCAGCGTTGTTTTTCTGCGTTCCCTACGCAAGCCACTACAGTCTCCTAGGGCAGCTAGAGAGAGGGGAAAGGGCACATATGCTTTAAAAACTAGTTTTAAATCATATGACATCGTGAGATATTGAGATTGGAGAAATTATTGGATTCCTACACTGCTACTAGCTGAGGGTAGGATGGTTTATTAAATAAAATACACATCTCAACTAGAAGACAATAAATAGTGATATGAGTTATGATGACTTTTTTATTCTATGTCTTTCATTCTTGTAAGCACTGTAGACCTATTGACTTCAAAGCTCTGTGTACACTGTGCAGTCATTTGTGTCTTATGGGAGCGGGACAGTGACAGATGCCATAGTCACTTACCATCAACGAACCACAGATTGCCTCCAGTTATCTGCCGCTCTCTGAGAGCATCTTGTGAATGCCCTCCAGTAAAATTAAGTGACAAGGACTTTGTCTATGTATAGTTTTGACATTGTATGTTCTCCTATTTTCCTTTTTCTGATATAAATATAAATAGGACAGATAGATAGATAGATAGATAGATAGATAGATAGATAGATAGATAGATAGATAGATAGATAGATAGATAGATAGATAAGAGCAGATAAGTTTTGAGATACTCCTGGAAGGTTTAAGCTGCTTTTCTGTTTACAGCTACAGAGTGTAACAAATAACAATATATTCTGAGAGACAAAACGTATTAATGCTGATTATGAAATAACACTATGGGTCAGATCATAAATGAATCTCAGTTGGCTGGAGGTGCAGGTTCCTGGTCAAACTCTGACTTTTTTTTAAAGTAGCAATCGTTTACTAGCAGGGGCGGATTGGTCATAGGGTTTACAGGGAAGATTCCCGGTGGGCCGACGCACCCGTGGGGCCTGTTTTGTTTGAGGACATGTGGTCCTTTTTATAGACATAATGAATAAGATGCAAAATGATTTGCATATATGAAAATGACTTTACCACTTAGCCTGTGATTGCAGATGATCTAGTGTATGCTCTGTCTGCCTGCTTGGCTGACATATAAGATTGAGTGAATAGTGATTGGGATACGGTTGGTGTAATAAGCAAGAAAATATATCTTTCTAAAGAATGATATCGTTTCCTAAATTCACTTCCCCCTTGATGCTGGACATGTCCACTATCTGGAAAGTCTTGGGGGGAGGGTGCTGCTGCCATGGCCCATGGCTAGACCTTACACCTCTGGTGCTGCCCATGTGGGGCCACTAGTACAAATTTTTCCAGGGCCGCTTTTTGTTCCCAATCCGCCCCTGTTTACTAGGTATGGTTTTGCCTTGTAAATGATTGTGGCTTTGTCTGAGTTCGGCCAGGAACCTGCACCTCCAGCCAACTCGAACTCATTATGATGATCAGATTTCAAAATGAGGTAGAACTTCATCTTCCTGGCAGTGGATCTCATATAATGATGTGGGTGCTATTTCACACAGGACACCGGAGGGTTAGGGTGTGGGACTGCGGGCTGCAGCACTGCTGTGACTGTCAGACTGTCAGTGAAGGACTGTGAGCTGCATCACTGCTGTGACTGTGTCAGTGAAGGGCTGTGAGCTGCAGCACTGCTGTGACTGTGTCAGTGAAGGGCAGTGAGCTGCAGCACTGTGAGGGACTGTGTTGTGTGTTCAGTGCAGACACAATGTAAAAAAAAGAAACTGTCAAAAAAATAACATTCATTAGGTACCAGTGTGCCATCATTACTAGAAGTGCTGTGAGTCACAGTGTGTAAAAAAATAAAACATGTGAGTTGTTCCGGTTCAGGCATGGTTGGTCATTCTGAGTTGTTCGCTCATTGCAGATTTTCGCTATACAGCGATCAGGCAAAAATCAGCATTTTTGCGCATGTGCATGGTCCGCAGTGCACACGCGCAAAGTACTTTTACTCAAAACTATGCAGTTTTACACAAGGCAGAGCGGCGCTTTTCAGTTGCACTGCTGATCGGTGAGTGATTGACAGGAAAGGGGCATTTCTGGGCGGTAACTGAGTGTTTTCCGGGAGTGTGCTAAAAAACGCAGGCGTGTCAGGTAAAAACGCAGGCTTGTCGGGAGAAACGGGGGAGTGGCTGGCCGAATGCAGGGCGTGTTTGTGACGTCAAACCAGGAACCAAACAGTTTGCAGTGATCGCAATCTGGGAGTAGGTCTGGAGCTACTCAGAAACTGCAGGGAAATATTTAATAGCAGAACTGCTAACCTTTCGTTAGCAATTCTGCGAAGCTAAGATACACTCCCAGAGGGCGGAGGCCTAGCGTGTGCATTGCTGCTAAAAGCAGCTAGCGAGCGATCAACTCGGAATGAGGGCCATTGTGCTGTAAAATAATAACGTTTATTGGGCACCAGTTTGCCAGCATTACTAAAAGTGCTGTGAGTCGCACAGTATGTAAAATAAAAGAAAAACAAAAATGTGTGTGTTGTTCTGGTTCCGGCATTAGAATGGTGGATGTTTTATTGACAATGTACAAGTTAGCAAGTCTAACAGTCCCTTTAAATACTGGTAGGCAAAAAAAGGCAATTTGCAGTCTCTTGTACAAAGTAACTTTGTTTTACTTCAGCTGCTCACCCTCCAGTGTGTACTCGGAAAGAGTGTTTAGCACAGCCTGGAACCTTGTCAGCAATCTGTGTAGGAGACTACTTCCTAAAAATGTGGAAAAGCTGATGTTCATAAAAGTGAACTACAAATTCCACGAGGAAGACATTTCCCGCTCATTACTTCAGAGAATAGAGACTTCTGTAATGGTGGATTCTGGTGGGGATGAGCTAATATTGTGTGGTGGTGGTGGTGGTGATGATGATGATGATGATGATATTAACAGTGATGAGGGCGAGGAATTGAATGAGAAGAACTTATTACAATTGTAGAGAGAATTAAGAACACTCTTAGCTGCCTTAAGCCAATTGGTAGCTTTTTTTGCGGGGGCCCAAACAAAGCAAGCACTTCAACAACAACAATGGCAGTCCCTGTCCCTGAAATGCTTGTTTTCTTAAACTGTACACATCACTTTTCTTTTCATTATGGGCTGTATTTTTGGGGGTCATTGGGACGGTCTTTTTTGCATAGACATTTTTATTGGTTATTGCTAATACTGTACATTACTAATTGCAACACATTTTTAAACAAAACTAATTGCTGTATGCAGGGCCGGTTCAAGGGCGCTCTGCGCCCTGGGCAGGAAAAGGGGTGTGGCCTAATACAAGGGGCGTGGTCAGTTACGCCCCCTGTACATTGCTAGCGCCGCTTGAATGCTGAGCGGTGCGTGATGACGTCACCGCGCACCGCACAGCAAAAGGTCCTCTCCACGAAGGGAAACTAGACGCTATGCGTCTAGTTCCCTTCGTGGAGAGGACCTTTGCTGTGCGCGATGACGTCATCGCGCACCGCTCAGCAAAGTTACTCTCCACGAAGGGAAACTAGACGCATAGCGTCTAGTTCCCTTCACAGGAGGCGGACGGGGACGGCAGCGGGCAGCGGAGGCGGACGGGGGACACAGCGGGCAGCAGTGGCGGATCTTGCCACGGTGGGGCGCCCACCGGATGGCGCCAGCGCCCTCCGGAAGGCGGCACCCCGGGCAAAAGTCCTGCTTGCCCGTGGCAAGATCCGCTACTGGCTGTATGTTAGGGATGAGCGGTTTGGATTCTATGGAATCTGAATCTCTCCGAACAACTGGGATCCGAGCACACCAGAGCCGTAGCTTGGGTGTTCCTGCCAGGCTCGGATCCCAGTGCAAGTCTAAACGTCATCGTCCCAGCGTCGGATTCTCCCGAGACTTGAATTCTATAAAAGGCACCACGGCAGGGACTCTGCGCCATTTCCCGGATAACACATGCTGATGTATGCTGTGCTGACTCACTGTGTACTACTGTCCTGGTGCCAGACTGTAACTTAGTATTTAAATTAGAAGGATTGCAGCTGCTCACCCAAAAGCGAAGTGATGTGTACTATAAGAGTGTGACTGCATAGGGGATTCATGTGCTAACATAACTGCTGTGTCCAGAGACTCACAAGGGGCTGTTTTGCCAGTGTGGAGGCACTAATTATAGTGTGTGTAACTGCATGCTGCTGTATGCTGTGTTGACTCTATATTATATTATATATTATATTTACGCTATATTAATATTATAATAATTGTGCTGTATCCAGAGTCTCACAAGGGGCTGTGCTGAATAGCCAGTGTGTATAGGGGGAACAGTACTTTTTGCTGTGTTATACACTGCTGGATTTAACTGCGCCATGTCCAGACTCACAAGGAGCTGTGCTCTATAGTCACAGTGCTTAGGAAACGCTGCTGTATGCTGCTGCGCTATACCCTGCTGTAAACTGTAATGTTTGGTGCGCTGTGTTCATGCACGTCTATGAGCCCTGTGAATTTATGCAGTGATCTGCGAACTGCAAGTTAAAATAACAAAAATAAAAATATAGTTAAGTTCTATTGTTTATTTGGACTGTTTGCTGCGCTTTATTCTATTGCGCTGTGTTCACATGTATTTTTAAGCCCTGTGATTCCACGCAGTGATCAGTGAACTGCAAGTTAAAAAAACATAAAAATAAAAATATAGTTAAGTTGTATTGTTTGTACTATTTTGTGTGCTGTACCCTAGTGGCTTTCTTTACATGCATCTAGAAGCCCTGTGATTCACGCAGTTTGAAAGGAGCTGCAAGTTATAAATTTATATAGTTAAGTTATATTGTTTGTACTATTTGGTGTTCTGTACCATAGTGCATACTTGCCTACTCTCCTGGAATGGCCAGGAGGCTCCCTAAAATCTTGTGACACTCCCTGCCTCCCAGAAGAGTGGTCAATTCTCCCGGCCGAGCACTGTCAGCCCACACCTCCTACCGCATTGCGTAGCAACCCCCCACACTGAGAAAGAAGTGGGCAGTCCATGGGGGTCAAATGACACGATTTGCTTGGAATCGCATCATAATGGCCCTGCCCCCTGCCTTTTAATGTTGGCAATCTCAGCCTTGAGTTACAGGGGGCGGGGTCATGATGATGAGATCATGTGGCCACGCCCTCAGCTTCGCCACTACACAGCATCATTGACCCCCACCACGTCCCCTGATGCTGTGCCAGACCCTTCCCTGTGCCAACCTGGCTGCCCCCTCCCGCATGGGGCAGCCAGAATATCAGCAAGCATGCCATAGTGCGCTTTCTTCACGTGCTTCTATAAACCCTGTAATTAACGCAGTTTGAAAGGAGGTGCAAGTTATAAAAATTTAAAAAAATATATAATTACATTCTGTTGTTTTTTGCTACTTGATGCACTGTACCCTAGTGCACTTTCTTCACATGCATCTATAAACTATGTGATTTACGCAGTTTGAAAATAGCTGCAAGTTATAAAAAAAGGTAAAAAAATATAGTTAAGGTCTATTGTTTGTACTATTTGGTGCACTGTACCCTAGTGTGCTTTTTTCACGTACATCTAAAAACCCTGTGATTCACACAGTTTGAAAGGAGCTGCAAGTTATAAAAAAAATATAAAAATATGGTTAAGTTCTATTGTTTGTACTATGTGGTGCGCTTTACCCTAGTGCTCTTTCTTCACGTGCATCTAACTCTGTGATTCATGCAGTTAAAATGGATAACAATCAGTAGAGAACACCAACCTGCTGCCACAAGTCACCCACTAAAGCCAGTGCTCAGGGGCATAGCGGATCTAAGTCAGGGCATCTAAAACCCAAAACCCAAATATACAGTGGTAAAGAAAAAAGCACTGTCACGGTCCGGCGGATCGGGTTCCGGGACCAGCAGTACTTACCTGTCCGGATGCTCTGGCGCGGTCCCTCCGGCGGGGGTGCGGGCTGCTGGCGAGGGGCACAACTTGCAGGCATGTCTGGGAGGAGAGGTCTCAGAGGCAGCAGCAAACATTTGTGCAGCTTCCAGCTGCAGAGGTCCAGGATGGGCGTCGCCACCTTGGAAGGGTCAGCTAATCTAAAACACTCAGTCACCTGCAAGGTTTGCAAAACCAATGGGAAACAGTCTGCAGGTAGAAATGTAGGGATTTCTGGGTAAGCAAATTGCCAGTGCAACGTCTCTCACACAGCCTTGTGTGTGCTAGTTCCCTGTGCTCCACAGCATTGCTTCTAAAGCAACCTGTTTCCTGAGTTCTCACCTGGATTGCTGGATCTACACCCGGTTATTTCTCCTCGCATGCTGACCTCTCCGAGTCACCATCCCTCTCAGCGAGTCTCAGTTACCCCAGTCTACAGTCTTCCTATCCGGGTTTCCGCCAGACGTTCGTCCACAGACGTACAGGTCCTGCCGACGCAACCGCTCTAACAAGTAAACAGCTAGGGCACCTGTGGAACCTCCTTTAAAGCTCTATGGAAAAGACTTTAATTCAGCCTGCTCGGCTAATCCTGCCTAAAGTCACCGATACCAAACCGCAAGCCACAATTCCGGATTCACAAAACCCAGTCCCCGTGACAGTTTGCACTGGCCATATGGATCCGGAGGGTGCTCATGGTTCCGGTACTGATCTTCTGCAGGGCATAGCAGCTCGTCTGGAGAGTCTAGAGGAATCCCAGCACCAATTAGCTCAATTTATCCAAGGGATGGCTACCCTCCAGGATTCCATGCAAGCCGACATTGCTCATGTCGCCACTGGTCGACGCCCGGAGACTCAGCAAGTGCCGACCGCCCCAGTTCCTATGGTAGCTTCCCCTTCATCCCTGCGACTACCGACGCCCACCAAATTCGACGGGAACCCGAAGATGTGCCGCGGGTTCTTAAACCAGTGTGAGATTCATTTCTCTTTACAGCCCTTTAACTTCCCATCACAGAAGGCAAAGGTAGCATATATCGTCTCCCTCCTGGCCGGTCCAGCCCTGGATTTGGTGTCACCCCTGTGGGAGAGAGCTGATTCTCTACTTGACAAATATGATGAATTCATCGCTACCTTCCGAAAAATTTTCGATGAGCCCGGAAGAACCACGTCGGCATCAATCGAGATAATGCGCCTCCGGCAGGGAAACCAGTCTGTGGGACAGTATGTAGTACAATTCCAGACCTATGCTTCAGAATTACGGTGGAATGAGGAGGCACTAGTATCGGCCTTCTGGAAAGTTCTGTCTGACAAAATCAAGGACGAGTTGGCTACCCTGGACCTTCCGCCCAAATTAGACGACTTGATTTCCCTTTGTACCAAGATTGACCTTCGTTTTAGAGAGCGCCAGTTAGAGAAGAATCGTGGGGAGCGCCCAAGGTTCCGTCCTCCTCCGCCTTCTTCCTCGAGTGTGTCAGCTGAAGCATCCCAGGATGAGTCTATGCAGATCAATAGGGCTCGTCTCTCGCCAGAGGAGCGTCAGTGAAGGCGCAGGGAGAACTTGTGCCTATACTGCGGAGGTTCAGGACATTTGGTAGCCTCTTGCACCCAGCGTCCGGGGAACTAGCGCTCCTAACCAGAAGAGGAGACTTTAGGTTAGGAGTGGTGATATTGTCTCCATCTCGTTCTGAGCCTGTCCTAGAGGTTTCTTTGGGCCTGCCACAGGGTTCTAAAGGGTTTTTCGCTCTCCTAGATTCGGGAGCTGCTGAAAACTTTATCACGGCAGATGTGGTACAGCGACTACGGGTTCCTACAGTTGAGCTTTCCTGACAAATTGCCCTTTCCGCTGTAGATGGAAGTCGAATCTGCAGTGGAGTAGTTACTCACCAGATTCTTCCCCTTCAGCTATGTATAGGAGCTCTCCTAAAGTTACTTAATTTCTTAGTCATTCCAATAGCTACTCATGAAATTGTTTTGGGACTTCCTTGGCTCCAGAAGTACAACCCAAGAATCAATTGGGTGAATATGCAAATTTTGGCCTGGGAAGAGTCGTGTGCTCAAACTTGTCTTACCGGTGTTAAACATGTGAATAAAAGCCAACTGGAGATCCTACCGCAAATTCCGTCTCAGTATTCCTCCTTTTCTGATGTCTTCAGCAAACAGGCAGCAGAAGTCTTACCACCCCACAGACTCTGGGACTGCCCTATTGACCTGATTCTGGGAAAGATTCCTCCTAGAGGGCGAATCTATCCTCTCTCGGCCCCTGAGACAGACTCCATGTCGCAATACATCAAGGAAAATCTAGCTAGAGGATTTATTCGGCCTTCTACCTCTCCAGCCGGTGCTGGGTTCTTTTTCATCCAAAAAAAGGATGGTGGTCTTCGTCCCTGCATCGACTACCGGGGTCTGAACGACATAACAATAAAAAATCGTTACCCGTTGCCCTTGATCTCAGAGCTATTTGACCGGGTTAAGGGTGCCTATGTCTTCACCAAGTTGGACCTCAGGGGAGCATACAACCTGATCCGTATCAGAGCGGGTGACGAATGGAAAACGGCGTTCAACACTCGTGATGGGCACTTTGAGTATTTAGTCATGCCCTTTGGGATTAGCAACGCACCAGCAGTTTTCCAAAATTTTGTAAATGAAATTTTTAGTGATTTACTCTATAGTTCTGTAGTAGTCTATTTAGATGACATACTAATTTTCTCGACCAACCTGAAAGATCACCGTTCTCAAGTCCAAGAGGTGCTGCGGAGGCTTCGCCAACATCATTTGTACTGCAAATTGGAAAAATGTCTTTTCAAACAATCCTCCATGCCCTTCCTGGGCTACATAATATCTGGTTCAGGATTAGAGATGGATCCAGCCAAGGTACAAGCGGTTCTAAATTGGTCCAAACCCACCACCCTTAAAGCAATCCAACGCTTTTTGGGTTTTGCAAATTTCTACCGGAGATTTATCAAAGGACTCTCCTCTATAGTGGCACCTATCACCGCTCTCACTCAAAAGGAGGCTAATCCCAGAGAATGGTCAACATCTGCAGACGAAGCTTTCCAACGATTAAAACAGGCTTTTACTACAGCTCCAGTGTTGAGGCAACCCGATGTCAATAAAGCCTTTGTTTTAGAGGTAGATGCTTCGGCCGATGCTGTGGGAGCAGTTCTCTCCCAACGTCTGAATGACAACAAACTTCATCCTTGCGGGTTCTTTTCCAAGAAGTTCTTACCAGCAGAAAGGAACTATACGATAGGAGAGCAAGAACTACTGGCTGTTAAGTTAGCATTGGAAGAGTTGCGGTATCTCTTGGAGGGGGCTAAGTTTCCTATCACTATTTTCACTGATCACAAGAATTTATTCTTTCTCAGGAATATTCAGTGTTTGAATCCTCGTCTAGCCCGATGGGCAATGTTCTTCTCAAGATTTAATTTCTCCCTAATCTTTCGACCTGGTTCTCAAAACCAGAAGGCAGATGCTCTCTCCCGATCCTACTCCTCTGAGGATTCCAACGACTCTCCTTCTCCTCAGCCTGTATTGGAGTCTCGGAACTTCACCTCCACTAAACTACAGCCTCCATTGGGAAAAGTGTTCGTACCTGCTCACCTTCGGAAGAAATTACTGACCTGGGCCCATACCTCTCGGTTTTCTGGTCATGCTGGAGTCCATAAGACAACCGACCTTATCCAACGCTCGTATTGGTGGCCTGCACTGAAGTCTGATGTTTCGTCTTTCATCGCCTCCTGCACCAAGTGTGCACAGCATAAGATCTCTCGTCTTTGGCCAGCGGGAGAGCTAATACCCCTAACTATTCATAAGATGCCATGGACCCACCTTTCAATGGACTTCATCACGGATTTACCCTCTTGTAAAGGATTTACTACTATTTGGGTAATCATAGACCGTTTCTCTAAGATGGCTCGTTTCGTACCTCTTAAGGGTCTTCCCACCGCACCCAAGTTAGCTCAGCTTTTCATTGCAGAGATCTTCAAGTCCCACAGTCTTCCGACCGAAATTATTTCTGACCGGGGAGTCCAGTTCATGGCTAGATTCTGGAGGGCTCTCTGTGCCACCCTACGGGTACAGTTAAAATTCTCAATGGCATATCATCCTCAAACCAATGGATGTACAGAGAGAGTCAATCAAGACTTGGAGATGTTCCTCCGAATTCATGTCTCTTCTTCTCAAGATGACTGGCTAGAACTACTACCATGGGCAGAGTTTGCTCACAACAACTCCTACCACTCTTCTACAGGTCATACCCCTTTCTATACCGTATATGGCTTCCATCCTCGAGTTCCTCAGTTCCTGGCTTTACCAGCTCAAGATCTTCCTGCGGTTCAGGAATCTCTCAAGAGACTTTCCGGAGTTTGGCGAAAAGTTCACAAAAATCTACAAAAAGCCTCCGCTCGCTATAAGTTCTGGGCTGATAAGAAGAGAAGGGTGGTACCTAAATTGGCAATTGGAGATCAGGTCTGGCTCTCTACGCGCAATTTAAGGTTACGTGTTCCGTCTATGAAGTTCGCTCCCCGCTACATTGGGCCCTTCCCAGTTGAACAAATCATCAATTCCGTAACTTATAGGCTTAAGTTACCCCCGTACCTGAAAGTCTTCCCAGCCTTTCATGTTTCTCTTTTGAAGCCTTTAGTGTTAAAGAAGTTTTGTAAGATCCTTCCTCGCTCTCCAAAGGTTGTCACGGATCATGGTATAGAATTCGAGATCAAGAAGATCCTTGATTCCCTAGTAAGACATGGACGTCTACGATATCTTCTGGATTGGAACGGCTACGGTCCTGAGGAGCGTTCCTGGGAGGATTCTTTGGATGTTCATGCTCCCGCTTTACTTCACAAGTTCCATGAAGAAAATCTCAGCAAACCTGGTGGCTGTCCAGTGGCCATCCCTAAAAGGGGGGGTAATGTCACGGTCCGGCGGATCGGGTTCCGGGACCAGCAGTACTTACCTGTCCGGATGCTCTGGCGCGGTCCCTCCAGTGGGGGGTGCGGGCTGCTGGCGAGGGGAACAACTTGCAGGCATGTCTGGGAGGAGAGGTCTCAGAGGTAGCAGCAAACATTTGTGCAGCTTCCAGCTGCAGAGGTCCAGGATGGGCGTCGCCGCCTTGGAAGGGTCAGCTAATCTAAAACACTCAGTCACCTGCAAGGTTTGCAAAACCAATGGGAAACAATCTGCAGGTATAAATCTAGGGATTTCTGGGTAAGCAAATTGCCAGTGCAACGTCTCTCAAACAGCCTTGTGTGTGCTAGTTCCCTGTGCTCCACAGCATTGCTTCTAAAGCATCCTGTTTCCTGAGTTCTCACCTGGATTGCTGGATCTACACCCGGTTATTTCTCCTCGCATGCTGACCTCTCCGAGTCACCATCCCTCTCAGCGAGTCTCAGTTACCCAAGTCTACAGTCTTCCTATCCGGGTTTCCGCCAGACGTTCGTCCACAGACGTACAGGTCCTGCCGATGCAACTGCTCTAACAAGTAAACAGCTAGGGCACCTGTGGAACCTCCTTTAAAGCTCTATGGAAAAGACTTTCATTCAGCCTGCTCGGCTAATCCTGCCTAAAGTCACCGATACCAAACCGCAAGCCACAATTCCGGATTCACAAAACCCAGTCCCCGTGACAAGCACCTCTTATAAAGGGAAGGTTTGGTGCAAAAAAAACATAAAATTACCAACATGCCATTCACCACACGCAGTGGCAAGGAAAGGCTCAGGCCCTGGCCTTTATTTCTGAGTGGTGTTTTTACACCTGTCAGTGAGGCATCTTCTTCTGCCTCTCATGATGCCTCAGACTCGGAGTCTAGAAGAGGTGTAAATGAAACTAAAAACCACTAAGGTAGTAGAACAAACTGTGCAATCAGAAACAGAAATGTCACAAATACCTGAGGAGAGTCTAAGTGTGTCCCCAAATGCTAAGTGTGAGTCTGATCTTTGTGATACTGTACTCACAGAAAAGCCACCTTCCATTGTTTCTGCTCCCTCTGCATATGTGGGGATGAGCAGCATAAGTATTGCTGATGACATAGAACTTCAGGATGCCACCATGGAATTGCAAGAGGATGAGGGGGAGATTTGTGTAACTGACTCTGACAATAATGAGGATGTTGAAGATGAGGATGTTGTTTGTGTTAGCCAGGCATCATTGGAAGCATATCTTGGCCATGATAAGAAGAAGGCCATTCTTATGCCTGAGCATAGGACCAAGAAATCCACCTCTGTGTGGAATTATTTTTACCCAAATCCTGACAACTTTTGTCAAGCCATCTGTAGGCCTTGTGGATCCACAGTAAGTAGAGGTAGGGAGGTTAAGCATCTAGGAACCTCCACCCTATTATATCCTCTGCAACGAGTTCATGACAAGTATTTGATAACATCCACAACTGGTGCTATGGAAATAACAACAAGCAGTCCAGCATCAGCTAGCTCCCTTCTCTCTACTAGATCCCAGCACCTGCAATCTCCACCACCAACACCTTCATCCTCAATATCCTCATTAATTATCAGAGATAGTCCTGCAAACAATTTGTCAATGCTAGGTGACTCCTCTTCTTTCCAGGATTCCTCAGAAGAATCCTTGAAAGCTAGGCCTGCTGCTGCTGGCTTTGGATCTTCATCCCAGCAGTGGACCAAGAAGACTACTAGTACTGGTAGTTGTTTCACAAAACAATTGACTGTTAAAAAATCCTTTGCATGGGGAAGCAAGTATGACAGTTCTCACCCAGTCGCTCAGCGGATCACTGATGCCATGACTGCCATGCTAGTATTAGATCTGCGTCCAATATCTGCCAATAATACAGTGGGTTTTACAGAGATAATTGAGGTCCTCGATAACAAATTCCATCTCTGTTCCATTTTACACGAAAAGCCAATCCTCGGTTGTACCAGGAACTTAATTTTTTTTTGAATTATGGCCCTACAAAATGCCACTGTACTCACTGTCCACTTAACCACACATATGTGGACAAGAGGAAGTGAGCAAACTAAAGATTACATGACTGTGACAGCCCACTGGGTGGGTGAATCGCCTTCATCAGCAGCAGCAGAAGCAGTATCTAACAAACATTCCCAGCTCATTCAGAGGCAGGCTACTCTGTATCACTGGCTTCACTAAGAGGCATACCGCTGACAACCTCTTAGAAAAACTGAGGGATGTCATAGCAACATGTATTACCCCACTTGGACTCTCCTCAGGATTTGTTGTTTCTGATAACAACACAAATATCATTATAGCATTACAGCTGGGTGAATTCCAACACATCCCCTATTTTGCTCACATAATCAACTTGGTGGTACAGAGGTTTTTTTAATGACAGGGGCGTGCAGGAGATGCTGTCTGTGGCATGAAAATTTTTTGGACATTTTTGGCATTCAGAAACAGCATGCAGGAGATTGTTCTGTCATCAACTGAAGCAAGAGGTTGTAACAAAGTGGAACTCCACCAATTATATTCTTCCATTCATAGCTATACAACAAGCCATGACATTGGGAGAGGAGGGGGAAGTACCTTAGCCCAGCACAGTGGAGAGTACTTTCTGTGTTGTGCAAGGTGCTCAAACCCTTTTAAAGTAGCCACCTGTGAAGTAAGTTCCAACACTGTTAGCTTAAGCCAGGTGATTCCCCCAATAAGGCTTTTGGAAAATCAGCTGGAGAAATTGAAGGAGGAGATGAAACAAAGCGAATTCGCAAAGTATGCCAGATCAAGTTCTTTATTTGCTTTGCCAGGATCCAAGGGTTGCCAATATCTTGAAATTGGATCACTACATTTTGCCAAACGTGCTTGATCCTAGGTTTAAGATATATGCAGCTGACCCAGATATTAAGAGATGAAAAGAGCTCCTGGTGAGCAAGGTGGCAGCTCAAGTGACATGTGGCACTACAATGTCTCCTTCAGTTTGTTCAGCAGCAGACAGGAAAAAACTCACCTTTCCCAAAAGACCTAGTGGTGATGCAGATAAGTCAACACAACATTTGAACATCTGGTCAGGTCTAAATTAATTGCCTAGCATTTGTGACATCTCCATCTGATACAGTCACCATCCAAAGAATGGTGGGGGATAACTTTTATGACACCGTAAAAATAGGCATGTCACAGAGTCCTTTCGAGAACTGGAAGGGAAAAAAAGCCAATTTGGAGGCCCTTGTACTACAAACTGGCTTTGCATCACTTAAGCTGCTCACTCTCCAGTGTGTACTCGGAGAGAGTTTTTAGCACAGCCGGGAACCTTGTCAGCGATCAGCGTAGGAGGCAATTTCAATTTCCTCAAAATGTGGAAAAGATTATGTCCATCAAAATTAACTGGAAATTCCACGAGGAAGACCTTTCCTGGCAATTACGTCAAAGTACATAGACTTCTGCAATGGTGGATTCCAGCGGGGATGAATTAATATTGTGTGAGGATGATGTACACACTGATAATGGTGAGGATGAGGATGGCAATGACGATGACATCTAGCCACTGTAGAGATGTCTCTCACTGCTGTGTATCAGTGTTTCATATTTATGCTATAAACTGCTGTGTGTTTGTGCTGCTGCTCTGTCGCTTAGTAAACCAACCAGCTCAATGCAGACTTTGGGCTATAGTGGATGAAAACAACATTGTGAGCTGTAAGGTGGTCAAAATTGTCTGCAAATGACTGGAAATTAATGTTATTGAGGTTAATAATACTCTAGGGACAAAAAAAAAAGACCCTAATTATGTGATTTTTTTTTTGTCAATTTAAAAAAAAAAATCCAAATCCAAAGCCAGTCATGACGGGAGGCATTCATGTTGCCGGCTGCCGGGATCCCAGTGGTCAGGATGCCGATGCCAGAATCCTGCCCCCCCCCCCCGCCAGGAATCCCGACCACCCAGAATCCCACACCACCACCCAAGGGTGACTATAACCCTGTGGCGACCAATACGTTGCAAGTGCAGCGAGCCCACGAGGGGACACTCTGTGCACTCCACCGGTATTCTGGTTGTCAGGGTGCCAGCATTGGTCTTCTGCCCGCCGGGATCATGACAGCCGGGATATCATGCAAATCCAAAGACGGCTGACAAATCAGAACCAAATCCAGCAAAAATTGCCCGGCGCACATCCCTACTGTATGTTTGTGCCACTGCTTTATTGCTTAGTTTAGCCTGCCAGCCTGTAGCCAGCATTGATGAACAATATTGTGAGTTGGGAGGTGGTGGAAATTTACTGGTAGGGAACAAATTATGTAATTTTAGCTTTTTTAAGCATTAAAAAAAAAAAAAAAACTAGATCCAAAATCAAAACACATGAAGGTGGTTTTGCCAAATTGAAAACTAAAGCACTCTCTATTTATAATGTCTAGGAACCATCTGAAGGACATTGGAAAGGACAAATTGGAAGATTACATTTGACTGGAGGGCAGGGTCGGCTCTAGGCCTACTAGCGCCCTGAGCGAGAAAATGTCGAAATGCCCCTCCCTCACCATGCGCGCGCCTAAAAGTGGGCATGGCCTAGCATCTTTATATAATCAAACTATAAATAAATATATTTTCACACCCCCTCTACACACATACACAATTAGCAGCCTTACACATAACGCCCACAGTAGTGTTACTTACACATGTCTTAGGTATAGTGTCAGACATATAATGACCCCAGTAGTGCAGTGCCAAATACACATTATATGCCCCCAGCAGTGCCAGATACATATATGTCCTCAGCAGTGCCAGATACACATGATATGTTCCCAGCAGTGCCAGATACACATTATATGCTTCACAGTGCCAGATACACATTATATGCCCCCACAGTGTCAGATACACATTATATACCCCCAGCCAGATACACATGATATGCCCCCAGCAGTGCCAGATACACATGATATGCCCCCAGCAGTGCCAGATACACATGATATGCCCTCACAGTGTCAGAAACACATTATATACCCCACAGTGTCAGATACACATTATATGCCTCACAGTGCTAGATACACATGATCCGCTAGAACAGTGCACCATACGAGAAAAAAAAATTACCCTTAAGGCAGGGCTTACTTCGAGTGGGTGCACAGGAGGATCCAATTGCTCCTAGATGCACCACACCCTCGCAGCAGCCAGCAGAGGAAGAACTGGTCTGCTCTGGTGACAGTGTGCGCAGGAAGGGACAGCAGCCGCATCCGTCCTGCGACACGCCTCCTATCAGTGGCTGTGACGACAAGGGTGAGTGCTGTGGGCGGGCCAAAGCTAAACTTTGTGCTAAACTAGTTTCGCTTTGGCCCACCCACAGCAATGCCCCTCGTCGTCACACAGCCACTGCTAGGAGGCGGGCTGCGGGACAGATGCTGCTGCTGTAGGGACCGGCTCCAGGATCCAATAAGGTGGTGAGAGCTAGTGGAGCCCATTAAGTGTGGCGCCCTGTTTGGCCGCTCTATTGGAATGTGCCTGGAGCCGCCCTTGCTGGAGGGAAGCCTATTCACAAAGCCCTGCTACTTATTACATAATATAATTAATAAATGAGTTGCTTTACATAATAGTGTCATATTTTGCTAACAATAAGTTAATCACTTGAGTATTATATATTATAAATCCTAGTACTACTGGCAGCGAGTTGTGTCTGGTGTACTGGCTGTTAAATGAACATGTGCCAAATTGTTAATTCATCTCTGTGCTAACATAATACCTATACTGTAGCACAGTAATTCAGCACAGAGTACTAAATATGGCTGATACAGAATTACATGTACGCTTTTTTACTGGGCATATTTCACACTGCGCATCCTACAGGTCTAAGCACACAAGTACAGGCGATGAAGAGCCATAAGCTTGTCAGTTCAGGACCAGATTAACAATGGGGCGGATGGAGCTCCAGCTCCAGGCCTCCACAAAAAAAAAGGCCATTCATCAGTTGGCCATAAATCATAAGTATTAAAACAGTATTTCTAGTTTTCTCACACAATTATGCAATGTTTCTATTTTTAAACATTTAGGGAGACAGTGGGGCTGATAGTGTAGGGGGTGTACACACCAACATGGCACTGGTCACGGCTCCTCCCAGGGGCAGTTTAACATAGTAGGGGGCCTGTGTTTAGACTCCATGTGGACCCCCTCCTCTCTGAGGCAGAGTAGACTCTGGCATCGTCTACTGTGCATGCGCAGGTCTCCGGAAACATGGAGCCCATCATGTTCCAAGTGACTAATCTTGCACAAATCACAGGGAAAATGGCCACTGCACCATTTTCTGGGTGATTGCTTCTGCAGCTGCAGTCCCAGGATGGGAGAGGTAAGTGAATAACTATGGGTGCAGGGTGTGTGGTGTGAGCCCGCCTGGAGCCAGGGGCCCGTATGTACAGCACACTCTACACCCATTATAGATACACCAGTGGCTCCTCCCCTTCTCATTACAGGCCCTTGAACAATGTCACCCTCAGATCCATGTGATCCATAATCTGGCCATGTATCTGCTGCATCTACACTTCTGTCTGAAAAGGCATTACTGGGCTATAACGGGGTACTCTCATATGGGCAAAGTTCAATGAGGCCCTTTGTTGTTTACCACCATTCTATTCAAAGATGCAGTAAAAATAAGGAGATACAAAGAAATTCATTTCTACACAAACCTATCTGCAAGCTATATATTTGGGACTGCAGGGAGGAGTTTTGCATGCTGTGGGGAGGGGCCAGCACAGGGCGGCAGTGAGCCCTGCTCCGCCACTGTAGACATAGACACAGAATTGAGAAAATATATCTTTATTTTACAATTGAACCCCTAGACTTAGTGTAGCTTAACTGTATATTCTGTTTTCATCCTACTATATGGACATAATAAAATTCTATTGAACAGATGCAGGGCATACCTTCAAAATGACCTTATTTCTGTGCAAAAGTCTTTGTGGTTATCCAAAGACCAAAGCAGGGCTTGTTGGGATTTTCAGTGCACCAATACATTAAAATATTATTTCTAATATTAAACAGTATGTATAACCACAGCACCCAAAGCCCAGTGATATTGTGATGATCCCTACTGCTATCAGCATGTTGGCTATCGCAGGGTAGCCCATTTTTTTTTCTTTTTGCGGTCCTTCTCCCCTCAGGAATACATTAATTATGGGGGGATGGAGGGGGGGGGTCTATGATTCCCCCCCCCACACACACACACACACAAACACACACACACACACACACACACACACACACACACACACACACACACACAATGTTTAGTTATTAATAACACAGTGCACATCACCAGTCACCTTTGTGTTGCTATCACAACCAGCAATTTTGAAGCCAAAATGGCTACAAAATAAAAAAGTGGCTGAAAATTTGCTATTCGTATCTATTATATCACATACCGAGCTTTTTCTATATTATATACTCTAGTTCATTCAATTTTCTTTACTTTTTGATCTTGTACTGTATAAATTATAATACATTTCAATTTGTATTATTTCTTTCTTTACTCACAATATTGTTGTATTTATATATATTTATTTCAAATTAATTTCTATTTACATTCATGTTTTATTTTGACCTTGATAATTATTCTCATTCATAACCTATTTTCATATATTTTCATTTGTATTTTCATCTTTTCTTGCTTATCTCCTTTTATGTCATATTCCTTGCTGTTCTATCAAACCTTTCAAGGGCAAATGCAGGATTTAAAGGGGGGCCTTTCCATTTTCAGTATGTATATATAGCAGTGATGTGCGGTGACATGCAGTGAGGTGAGGCAGAGCCTTTCATGTCATACTCCAGTATACACCAGAGTTTTGACTATAAAAAGTATATGAAAAATATCTTCATTGTATTATTCAAATCATTTTTTATAGTCAAAACTCTGGAGTAAAAAGTCTATGGCTGGTGCTATCTTTTCCACACATCTCTGATTAAAAAATCACAAAAATTTCCAGCATTACTGTATATACTGCTGCACTTGTGTATAATTCCCACATATACCCTTTGGCTGATATATTATGTGTAAATCTGGCTCTGGTACTAGCCAGTGACTCCTCAGCTATTTACTTAACTGCACGTTCCTGATATACTGATTGTGTGCATGTTTGCCCCTTAGAAGTAGAGATGTGCGCCGACCCAAATCTTGGGTTTTGGATTCTTGTTTTGGATCTGTATCTCCCTCATGTTTTGGATCGGTATTGGTTTTGCAAAAACCACCCTTGCAGGTTCTGGATCTCTATTTCTTTTGGATCTGCATTTTTGTTTTTTCAAATTATAAAAACAGCTAAAATCACAGAATTTGGGCCTGTTTTTGTTCGTAGAGTATTATTAAACGCAATATCACTAATTTCCAGTCATTTCCAATGAATTTTAACCACCTCACAGTTCACAAAATTATTTTCATCCATTGTAGACAAAAGGTTGCAGTGAGTCGGCTGGTCACTAAGCGACACAGCAGAGGCACACGCACGCAGCAGTTTATAGCACATCTATGAAACATGAAAAGTGGTGCAAGATGGAATTTTTCTTGGGCCCTCCCTTCCTCCCACCCTTATGATGGATATTAAAAAGGACATGCACAATATAACAAAGCAAGCACTTCAGTGACAGGGACATACACTTTTTTGGCTGGAGTGCTTGCTTTGTTTGGGCCCCCACAAAACAAGTTTTTAGAAGGACTAGTTCCAATCACTATGATGAGGATGTTGATGATGAATGCGTAAAATTACGCAAATGACGTAACATGTAAGAGGGGCCTAGATGACTAAAGTCCCTACCTCTACTAACTTTGGCCTCACAAATGGAGCAGATGCCTCACAAACATTGCTAGGATTTGGGGGAAAATAATACCACACCCAAGAGGTGTGTTTATTTGGTCTTATGACCAGGCATCACAATGGCTTTCTTTTTATCATGGGCAACAACTGCAGCCTCTGGTGGCTGACTTACACAAACAACATCATCAACATCCTCACTGTCAGATAATACACACATATCCCCCTCATCCTTTTCCACATCAACACACAAATCTTCAATTTCTATTATGTTCTTATCATCACCATCTTTACTTGCACTGCTCCCCACATGTGCAGATGGTGTAGAAATGATGGAAGGAGGTGAACGAGGATTCTCTATGAGGACAGTGTGAGAAATATCAGATTCACACATAGCTGTCATGGGTACCCCAATCTAGGAGTGGCACTGCAGTTGCAGACAGGATGGCACTTAAAAAACTAGGCCCCAAACAGCACATGATGCAAAGAAGAAAAAGAGGTGCAATGAGGTAGTTGGATTGCTAAGCTAAGTGACACAAGTGTGCGTCACAAACACCTGGCCCATCTAGGAGTGGCACTGCAGTGGCAGACAGAATGGCACTTAAAAAAAATAGTCCCCAAACAGCACATGATGCAAAGAAGTAAAAGAGGTGCAATGAGGTATCTGTATGACTAAGCTAAGCGACACAAGTGTGCAGAACAAACACCTGGCAAATCTAGACGTGTCACTGCAGTGTCAGACAGGATGGCACTATTCAAAAACTAGGCCCCAAACAGCACATGATGCAAAGAAGAAAAAGATGTGCAAGATGGAATTGTCCTTGGGCCCTCCCACCCACCATTATGTTGTATAAACAGGACATGCACACTTTAACAAACCAATCATTTCAGTGACAGGGTCTGCCACACGACTGTGGCTGAAATGACTGGTTTGTTTGGGCCCCCACCAATAAAGAAGCAATCAATCTCTCCTTGCACAAACTGGCTCTACAGAGGCAAAATGTCGACCTCATCCTCCGATTTTTCACCCCTCTCAGTGTGTACATCCTCCTCCTCAGAGTATTAAATCGTCCCCACTGGAATCCACCATCACAGGTCCCTGTGTACTTTCTGGAGGCAATCGCTGGTCAAGGTCTTCCTGGAGACATTTATAATTGATTTTGATGAACATCATCTTCTCCACATTTTGTGGAAGTAACCTCCTACTCCAATCGCTGACAAGGTTACCGGCTGCACTAAACACTCTTTCGGAGTACACACTGGAGGGGGGGAAACTTAGGTAAAATAAAGCCAAGTTGTGCAAGGGCCTCCAAATTGCCTATTTTTCTGCCAGTATACGTGCGGACTGTCTGACATGCCTACGTGGATGCTGTCACTCATATAATCATCCACCATTCTTTTAATGGTGACAGAATCATATGCAGTGACAGTAGACATGTCAGTAATCGTTGGCAGGTCCTTCAGTCCGGACCAGATGTGAGCACTCACTCCTGACTGCCCTGCATCACCGCCAGTGGGTGGGCTAGGAAATCTTATCCTTTTCCTCGCAGCCCCAGTTGCGGAAGAAAGTAAAGGATGAGCTGTTGACGGGTCACGTTCCGCTTGAGTTGACAATTTTCTCACCAGCAGGTATTTGAACCTCTGCAGGCTTGTGTCTGCCGGAAATAGAGATACAGTGTAAGCTTTAAATCTAGGACCGAGCACGGTGGCCAAAATGTAGTGCTCTGATTTCAACAGATTGACCACCCTTGAATCCTGGAAAAGCGAATGAAGAGTTCCATCCACAAGTTCCACATACTTTGCGGAAACGCTCCATCTTAGCTCCTCCTTCAATTTCTCCAGCTGCTTCTGCAAAAGCCTGATGAGGGGAATGACCTGACTCAAGCTGGCAGTGTCTGAACTGACTTCATGTGTGGCAAGTTTGAATGGTTGGAGAACCTTGCACAAGACAAAAATCATCCTCCACTGCGCTTGAGTCAGGTGCATTCCCCCTCCTTTGCCTATATCATAGGTGGATGCATAGGCTTGAATGGCCTTTTGCTGCTCCTCCATCCTCTGAAGCATATATAGTATTGAATTCCACCTCGTTACCACCTCTTGCTTCAGGTGATGGCAGGGCAGGTTCAGGTGTGTTTGATGGCGCTCCAGTCTTTGGCACGCGGTGGCTAAATGCTGAAAGTGGCCCTCAATTTTTCAGGCCACGACAGCATCTCCTGTACGCCCCTGTCATTTTTCAAAAAAATTCTGCACCACCAAATTAATTGTATGTGCAAAACATGGGATGTGCTGGAATTTGCCCAGATGTAATGCACGCACAATATTGGTGGCGTTGTCCGATATCACAAATCCCCAAGAGAGTCTAATTGGTGTAAGCCATTGTGAAAAGATGTCCCTCAGTTTCTGTAAGAGGTTGTCAGCGGTGTGCCTCTTATGGAAAGCGGTGATACATAGCGTAGCCTGCCTAGGAACAAGTTGCCGTTTGCAAGATGCTGCTACTGGTGCCACTGCTGTTGTTGCTGTGGGAGGTCATACATCTACCCAATGGGCTGTCACAGTCATATAGTCCTTAGTCTGCCCTGTTCCACTTGTCCACATGTCCGTGGTTAAGTGGACATTGGGTACAACTACATTTTGTAGGACACCGAGGACACTTTTTCTGATGTCTGTACATTCTCGGTATCGCCTGCCTAGTGAAGTGGAACCTAGATGGGATTTGATACCGGGAACATAGTACCTCAAACAATTCTCTAAGTCCCACTGAACTAATGGCGGATACCGGACGCACGTCTAATACCAACATAGCTGTCAGTTATCCGCTTTGCAAAAGGATGACTGCTGTCATATTTCATCTTTCTCACAAAAGGACTGTTGGACAGTCAATTGCTTACTGGCAGTACAAGTGGTCTTCCGACTTCCCCTCTGGGATGACGATCTACTCCCAGCAACAACAACAGCAGCGGCAGCAACAGCAGGTGTACCACTCAAGGATCCTCTGGAGGAATCCCGGTTAGGAGAGGACTCCTCAGTCTTGCCAGTGACATGGCCTGCTGGACTACTGATGTCCCTGACTGAGGAGGAAGTTGACGTTGAGGGAGTTAGTGGTGTGGCTTGCAGGAGCTTGGGTACAACAGGAAGAAGGGATTTAGGTGTCAGTGGACTGCTTACACTCTTACCCAAAGTTTCAAAACTTGACACTGACTTCTGATGAATGCGCTGCAGGTGACGTATAAGGGAGGATGTTCCTAGGTGGTTAACATCCTTACCCCTACTTATTACAGATTGATAGAGGCAACACATGGCTTCACACCTGTTGTCCGGATTTGTGGAGAAATAATTCCACACCGAAGAGGTTGCGTTTTTTGGTATTTTGCCCAGGTATCACAATGGGCTTTTTCATCCCACAGACAACAGGTGTCTCCCCTAGTTCCTGATGTAAACAAACCACATCACCATCAGAATCCTCTTCGTCAACTTCCTCCTCAGTGCCAGCAAAACCCATATCCTCATCCTGGTGTAATTCAACAGTGACATCTTCAATTTGAATATCAGAAACTGGACTGTGGGTGCTCCTTCCAGCACTTGCAGGGTGCTTGCAAATAGTGGAAGGAGCCACCTATTCCTGTCCAGTGTTGGGAAGGTCAGGCATCACAACCGCCGACAAACTTGGACTCTCCTTGGGGATTTGTGATACCATCTTAGAACGCGCAGCTCTTTTCTGTGCTTTTTCCAGCTTAACTCTTACCATTTTTCTAGTGGGAGGATGAGTACTTCCATCATCATGTGAAGCTGATCCACTAGTCATGAACATAGGCCAGGGCCTCAGCCGTTCCTTGCCACAAGTTTACGTTTCTCCTCAGACCATTTAAATTTATTTTTTGGGTCTTTTTACTGAACTTTGGCTTTTTGGATTTTACATGACCTCTACTATCACATTGGGCATCGGCCTTGGCAGACGACGTTGATGGCATTTCATCATCTATGTTATGACTAGTGGCAGCAGCTTCAGCACTAGGAGGAAGTGGTTCTTGATCTTTCCCTATTTTATCATCCAAATTTTTGTTCTCCATTATTTTTCTGGAGTTATATAACAATATGCAGTACAGGAGAGCGTACCTCTACACCACACAGGGCAAACCCTGTGAAAATTATTTGGATTAAATATTAATATATACGGCAGGATCACTGGACTAATACGGCAGGATCACTGTAATTATACGGAAGGATCACTGGAATTATATGGCAGTATCGCTGGACATATACTGCAGTATCAATGGACATATACGGCTGTATCACTGGACATATACGGCAGTATCAATGGACATATACAGCAGTATCACTGGACATATATGGCAGTATCAATGGACTTATACGGCAGGATCACTGTAATTATACCGCAGGATCACTGTAATTATACGGCTGGATCACTGGAATTATACAGCAGGATCACTGGATTTATACGGCAGTACCGCTGGACATATACGGCAGTATCATTGGAAATATATGGCAGCACAGGGACACCACCACTGGACATATGCAGGACAACACAGCACCACTGCAATGGACTTAACTTATACAGCAGCACTGGACATATGGCAGCAGAGGACATCACCACTGTGACTGGACTGATGCAGAACAACACACCACCACTGAACTGATGCAGCACAACACAGTAGCACTGGACTGGACTTATACAGTAGTACTGGACATATGGCAGCAGAGGACACCACCTCTGTGACTGGACTGATGCAGCACAACACAGTAGCACTGGACTGGACTTATACAGTAGTACTGGACATATGGCAGCAGAGGACACCACCTCTGTGACTGGACTGATGCAGAACAACACACCACCACTGAACTGATGCAGCACAACACAGTAGCACTGGACTGGACTTATACAGTAGTACTGGACATATGGCAGCAGAGGATACCACCACTGTGACTGGACTGATGCAGCACAAGACACGGACACTGAGGACACTGAGAACGGAGACACGTCCTCTTTCTACACTCTCAAATGCCGGAGTGAAAATGGTGGGGACACGCGGCTCCTTATATGGTATCCAAACCCCGCGAGAATCCGACAGCGGGATGATAATGTTTTGCCTTGTTCTGGTTTCTGAGTCAGGCAGAAAAACCCAAGCCTAACTCGGATCCGGGCTCGAGTGGTGAAGTCCGGTAGGGTTCGGTTCTCTGAGAACCGAACCTGCTCATCTCTACTTAGAAGGTATGATTCAATTGCAGTTTGTTTAATATATTTTCCCCTATTTCATCATAGCAATTGAGACATCAGTATCCAGTGACGTAGCCCTGATAACTCACAACATAATACTGTCATTTGTGGATCTATGGGGAAGGGACAAAATTATATGATTCTAATAGAAAAGCAGTTGCGCACTTGCAGACATTGTGGAAAAAAAAATAGTTCATCACGGGGGTTTCTAGTTACTCAGAAATCCCCCCACCATGTGCCATTGCTTATTCTCTCAACCATACAAACTCATGATTCAGAATTCACACAGAATACATTAGCGCCTCTGTCACTGGCATTCTATCACAACTTGATTAATGGACATAATCATAAAAATGTTTTGTTACATTAGACATCCTTCATGAACTGGGTACTGTATATGATCCTAATAATACAATTATATTACACTCTATACTGACATAGGTTACTACCGCCTTACCAGGACAACTGAATATAATCCTATTAAGCAAGGAAGCAGCTGTGCAATTCAGTGTAATTAAAATTCTAATGCAGCAGGAGGCGTCTGTAGGAGTCTGTCAGCAGGAGGATCTGACTGCTGCATCTGCAGCCTCGGATCACCATCAACATGGTGATGTTTCCAGGCAGCGGTCAGTCTGTGTAAACTGAAGCTTACTCAGGTTGGTCGCCGGATCCGGACACCTGGGTCCAGTAAGTCTGCATCCGAAGAAGTGGACCCTGGACCTGTGACGCCTACAAAATAGAGGTGACGCCCCTGTTTTGAAGAATGGTACCGAGCCATCCCCAAACTCAGTAGCATGTCAATCAGGGGCTGCGAGCGATATTACATGACCTGTTCTGCACATAGGTCTTGCATCTGCGCAGTCCCACAGCAATGAGATTTGTACGTAAACCATCAGATTAATTTTTAAATTTGAATTAGGCCCTATATGCAGACATAGGGCCTAATTCAGCATGGAACGCAGGTACGAATGCATTTGCATGCTGAACCTGTATGGAGTGTGCGCACGCACAGAAGCTGCACTACACATGTGCACACAGTGAGATGCAATGGCATCTCACATGCGCGAATTCCTATGCCTCTCACGAGTCAGGAGAGGGTGTCTCGTTGGCGTTTCGTGGGCAGCATTTTGGAATTGGGGGGGCGTGGTCTACGCAACGCAGGCATGTCCGGACCATTTGCGGCCCGTGATGTCACACGCAGCCGCTGTAACCCAAAGTCTTGGATGTTCTTTTAAGGAGGCAATCACTTACCCTTTAAAAAATCCAAGATTGGCCAGCATCCAGCACGACTGCGACTGTGTTATAACAGTAATTAAATGTGTTTGCAATTTAAACTTTTGTGTCTTAGTATCAAGAGGCTGATACAAAATAGGCTGCAAACTGAGCATCATTTATGATTAAAAAAGATGTATAAATATTGCATCTTTCGACCATATGCTGAGGTCAGATCCATTGCGGTCAGTAACAACAGCATACTATAAACATCTGGTTTACGCCGGGCACATCTAAGAGACACTTGCATTCCGCTTGCGCCCATGTTCAAATCTATTATTCTATGTGTAACAAAGGCTTCCACTATTAGGCATCAATTAAACTCCAAAAACCTCTCCAGTACAGTAGAAATTCCTGGTATCGCATATACTGTATATAATATAAAAAAAGTGTCAATGGACTGTCTGTATACAGTCAATTACAATTGAATACCTAACATTGTATTAACTGCTGCAATACAGTTTACTGCAAGTTATTATTATTATTATTATTATTATTATTATTATTATTATTATGTTTTACCTGTAAGAAGCCACAGGAGTACCATACCAGGGGGATATGACTGGCTGTGGGATACATATACATTTACAAAGGTAGTGACATAATGACAGTGTGTAGTTACTGTAGTATAATTATGTAGAAGACAAAGGGGAGAGGCCCCACTTACAGTATATGAGATTGCAATCTATAGGGGATGTCAGTGGAACACTCACATGTAGGTCTCGCTATCAGGGCATGTCTATAGAGAGGGGATGGGTTATGCAATTATTTTAATTAAATAATTTTGGTTCTGCCCCCACCCGATAGAGCCAAGAATCTCAACATTATGCTGTGAGGGTAGTGGCATAACAATAGCCCCCGCAGACCCCTTTTGGCTGGGAGAGCCGGCACTGACTGGCTGACTAACACTCCTGTGGAAATGAGTCCCAGCAGTGGTATTAGAGCCAGAATAAGGGGGAGCGCTACCCCAAGGCCCCCCTATTTTATGAGGCCCCTGGTCAGAGCTGCTCTGCTCCTGCTCTGATGCTGCTGTGACCCCTCTCCGGACTTTGTCACCAGCAGCAGCTCTCCTGGCAGCAATCAATGATGATAAAAGAACAGTGGCATAATTACTAATGACACATGTCAACAGCATATTAATGAGAGCTATATGGGCTCAAGTGATCAACTTTTAAAATACTGCATGGAGGGAGAGACAGTTGGATATAGCCATTGACACAATGTTATGTGCCCTGCTGGAACACCTCGTTACAGTGTTACCCTGACGTCGGCAGAGATGACCCTTCATCCCGCTGATACAGCCCCGATCCGTCCCCGGTGTATCAATGCTCTGGGATTCGGGGAACCTAACCCTACAGTGCAGTACATGCTGTGCCATGGGTTAGAATTCAGATTGGATAAATGTAAAATCCAACTTATATTCAACCAAGGACTGTAACAAAGGCAAGAAGTGTAAGTTATAAAAGGCACAAAATTGGACAGTATGAATTGAACATTAAATTCACCCTCTTACCTGTTCAAGCTGATGGTATAGGCACACCGCCATGAAGAAGTTAAATATCACTGTTTTATGGTTGCCACGTCAATTCCTAGAGGAAATTGAGAAAGGAAGTCATTATAAGAAAGCAAAGGGAACTGAAATTGGTGCACATGAACCCCAGATGAGGGGGCTAACTAAGTCATTTACTGTGTTCTGTTCTTGTCTGTTTTACGTTTCCTCTGTACCATAACTTGTTGACCTTGTATCCATGCACATAAGATAGGTCTCTGCTTTCTCGTAAGGATTAGCAGAATGGCTTTTGGATTGCTTGTACTAATTGCGTTATTTTCTTTTCGTTAAGCTGCCCACTTCCATACCCCCTGCTCAGGAGGCAAGCCTCTCCCCACATATACTCCAAACATAAATAGAGTGGGCAGAAGCATGCTGATGATGACATATGTCCGCATGCATTTATAGAGAGCCATTGTTCAGACGTATGTCTCCTGTTACATAAGAGCGCAGAACAAAGGGTTTTCCTCTAACATTATTGCCTGCTGACTAAACACATCCACGTCCAATAGCACATTCTCGGATTATCTAATTCTGGAATTCTTGGAAAACACCAATATTTGCCTCACTACTAGCCAAACTATGTTTAGCTTAAATGATGGAGACATTTTGAAAAGTATTTTTGAGGTAGAAAATGAAATATATTTGACGATTTAAAGCACTTTCTTCAGAAAATAATTAGGACAACTTAAATTATATATTTTTAAGTCCTGTGGCTCCTTCTTTCTATCTTTGATGCAAAGTACTGTACAGTTTTATTAATAAATTGACATTTCTATTAAACCAATCCTATATTTAAATATTGCGCTCCTATATTTGTTTATATTTTTATATGTAATAGATTAGCCCCTGAGTGGATGGTGATGTCACAGAATGATCACAGTTCAGTCACACAGTCTATTTACCAAGTAAGGGGAACATTTACTAAGCAGTGATAAGAGCAGAGAAGTGAGTCAGTGGAGAAGTTGCCCATGGCAACCAATCAACACTGAAGTATCATCTATAATTTGCATACTGTAGAATGATACAGAGCTGCTGATTGGTTGATGGTGCAACTTCTCCAGTGGCTCACTTTTCCGCTCTTATCACTGCTTAGTAAATGTCCCCCTTAAGGGGGGTACTCACGGGAGAGATGTGTGCTGAGCGATCTTAACACAGACCGCTCAGCACACATCTCTCACCCCGCTCAGCACAGCGCGATGTGCTGAGCGAGGGGGAAAGCCGACGGGGGGCCGCTCACTTCACACAACGGTGAAGTGAGCGACCCGCTAGATTGAGCCTGCATGCAGGCTCAATCTAGCACCGGCGATAGCGATGCGCGGGACCGCACATCGCTATCGCTGGAGGGCATACACACGGCAGATCCGTGCTTAAAATCTAAGCAATCTAGCAAGATTGCTTAGATTTTAAGCACGGATCTCTCCGTGTGTACCCCCCTTTAGTCTGTTATTTGCTGGCAATGTCACAGAGGTGTTTATTTACAAAGCCTTGGATGAAGATAAAGTGTACAGAGATAAAGTACTAGCCAATTAGCTCCTACCTGCCATGTCACAGGCTGTGTTTGTAAAATAACAGGAGCTGATTGGCCGGTACTTTATCTCCATCCACTTTATCTCCATCCAATGCTTAGTAAATAGACCCCAGAGTGAGCATAGTGTAGTCACACTTAATTTATAAAAGGCTAGTCTATTATTGGATGGTGATGTCACAGAGAATGAGAACAGTGCAATCACACAGTCCACTAAGCAGGTCAATTTGTGATTGAATGGTAAGTCCAGTGCAGTCACACGATCAAGTGAGTGTGTGTTAGGATAGGAGTTTATGTAGTATGTTAGCTGTGATTATATGGTGAAGCCGTATAGTGAGCTCAGTGCAGTCACACAGGCTATGCAGCAGGTTAGTCTGTGATTGGATGGCTATGTCACTCTGAGTGCAGTTCAGTTACACGGTCTATGTAACATGTTAGTCTGCAGCAGAATTTACATGGGTGGATAGATGATGGATGGGAGGAATATATTGTCAAAATGTTACTGTTTTAAATCCTTTTGATCTAATTAGTTAATTGAGAGTTTGGGATTCATGATGTTGTACTAATATCAGTTTGAGGTTTAGAGGCTGATTCAGACTGCATGCAAGTTGGCTGCAAGTGAGGCTGTAGTAGTGCATACAGGGAAATAAATGTGCACATTATATGCAGTGTTGCAAGCATTCGGCTGTACATGCCCGATCCATCTGCTTGTTGAAGAAGCCACCATCTCTATAAACGCGTACGTGCACCTGAACCTGGTGAAAGAGATCCGCATACACTGAACAGCCAACCACTCATAACCCACAATCAGGGGGATTTTAAGAGAGGAGGGGGCCCGTGTGCTGACTCTGGGTAGGCCCCTCCTCTCTACGATGCTGTAGGCTCTGGCACTGTACCTAAATCTTCTGCGCATGCGCAGGTCTCCAGACACATGGCGTCCACCATGGTCCAGAGACAAATTATTTAATGCACATGCGCAGTGGCCAGTTTGGGAGCGATTTTTTTTGCCACGGCTGGTGCGGCTGCATCGCCCGTCGTGGGACTGCAGAAAGGTGAGTATTAAAACAATATGGGTACAATACCCATGGACCCAGGGGCCTGTGTGCACTGCACACATTGCACCCATGATAGAAACAGCTATGCCCACGATTCCACATGCATGACACACCCGTACATCAACCCTGAATGACATGAATGACCTGTTGCCACCTAGTTTTCTACATTCAGCTGCAAGCAGAGATGTGACTGGGATGTATATGACTTTGAATCACCCATAGTTGCTCACATGTGTGTATTCTCAGCCACAGAGGATGCACAGTGCCAGCAATTGCATTGTTCATCTGCAAAACGGACTTGTGTATTACTGTGCATCAGTAGTGTTTCTCTCAAAAGGTAATGTGTAGTCCACTTGTAAACAAATACCATCTTGTACACCACTGCAGTAGACTGTATGGCATACAGTATGATGTATACAGTAGAGATGTGCACCGGAAATTTTTCGGGTTTTGTGTTTTGGTTTTGGGTTCGGTTCCGTGGCCGTGTTTTGGGTTCGAACGCGTTTTGGCAAAACCTCACAGAATTTTTTTTGTCGGATTCGGGTGTGTTTTGGATTCGGGTGTTTTTTTTCAAAAAACCCTAAAAAACAGCTTAAATCATAGAATTTGTGGGTCATTTTGATCCCAAAGTATTGTTAACCTCAATAACCATAATTTCCACTCATTTTCAGTCTATTCTGAACACCTCACACCTCACAATATTATTTTTAGTCCTAAAATTTGCACTGAGGTCGCTGGATGACTAAGCTCAGCAACTCAAGTGGCCGACACAAACACCTAGCCCATCTAGGAGTGGCACTGCAGTGTCACGCAGGATGGCCCTTCCAAAAAACACTCCCCAAACAGCACATGACGCAAAGAAAAATGAAAGAAAAAAGAGGTGCAAGATGGAATTGTCCTTGGGCCCTCCCACCCACCCTTATGTTGTATAAACAGGACATGCACACTTTAACCAACCCATCATTTCAGTGACAGGGTCTGCCACACGACTGTGACTGAAATGACGGGTTGGTTTGGACCCCCACCAAAAAAGAAGCAATTAATCTCTCCTTGCACAAACTGGCTCTACAGAGGCAAGATGTCCACCTCATCATCATCCTCCGATTCATCACCGTGTACATCGGATCCCCCTCCTCACAGATTATCAATTTGTCCCCACTGGAATCCACCATCACAGCTCCCTGTGTACTTTGTGGAGGCAATTGCTGCTGGTGAATGTCTCCATGGAGGAATTGATTATAATTCATTTTAATGAACATCATCTTCTCCACATTTTCTGGAAGTAACCTCGTACGCAGATTGCTGACAAGGTGAGCGGCGGCACTAAACACTCTTTCGGAGTACACACTTGTGGGAGGGCAACTTAGGTAGAATAAAGCCAGTTTGTGCAAGGGCCTCCAAATTGCCTCTTTTTCCTGCCAGTATACGTACGGACTGTCTGACGTGCCTACTTGGATGCGGTCACTCATATAATCCTCCACCATTCTTTCAATGGAGAGAGAATCATATGCAGTGCCAGTAGACGACATGTCCGTAATCGTTGTGAGGTCCTTCAGTCCGGACCAGATGTCAGCATCAGCAGTCGCTCCAGACTGCCCTACATCACCGCCAGCGGGTGGGCTCGGAATTCTGAGCCTTTTCCTCGCACCCCCAGTTGCGGGAGAATGTGAAGGAGGAGATGATGACAGGTCGCGTTCCGCTTGACTTGACAATTTTCTCACCAGCGGTTCTTTGAACCCCTGCAGACTTGTGTCTGCCGGAAAGAGAGATCCAAGGTAGGTTTTAAATCTAGGATCGAGCACGGTGGCCAAAATGTAGTGCTCTGATTTCAACAGATTGACCACCCGTGAATCCTTGTTAAGCGAATTAAGGGCTCCATCCACAAGTCCCACATGCCTAGCGGAATCGCTCAGTGTTAGCTCCTCCTTCAATGTCTCCAGCTTCTTCATGCAAAAGCCTGATGAGGGGAATGACCTGACTCAGGCTGGCAGTGTCTGAACTGACTTCACGTGTGGCAAGTTCAAAAGGTTGCAGAACCTTGCACAACGTTGAAATCATTCTCCACTGCGCTTGAGACAGGTGCATTCCACCTCCTATATCGTGGTCAGTTGTATAGGCTTGAATGGCCTTTTGCTGCTCCTCCAACCTCTGAAGCATATAGAGGGTTGAATTCCACCTCGTTACCACTTCTTGCTTCAGATGATGGCAGGGCAGGTTCAGGCGTTTTTGGTGTTGCTCCAGTCTTCTGTACGTGGTGCCTGTACGCCGAAAGTGTCCCGCAATTCTTCTGCCCACCGACAGCATCTCTTGCACGCCCCTGTCGTTTTTTAAATAATTCTGCACCACCAAATTCAAGGTATGTGCAAAACATGGGACGTGCTGGAATTTGCCCAGATTTAATGCACACACAATATTGCTGGCGTTGTCTGATGCCACAAATCCACAGGAGAGTCCAATTGGGGTAAGCTATTCTGCGATGATCTTCCTCAGTTGCCGTAAGAGGTTTTCAGCTGTGTGCGTATTCTGGAAAGCGGTGATACAAAGCGTAGCCTGCCTAGGAAAGAGTTGGCGTTTGCGAGATGCTGCTACTGGTGCCGCCGCTGCTGTTCTTGCGGCGGGAGTCAATACATCTACCCAGTGGGCTGTCACAGTCATATAGTCCTGAGTCTGCCCTGCTCCACTTGTCCACATGTCCGTGGTTAAGTGGACATTGGGTACAACTGCATTTTTTAGGACACTGGTGAGTCTTTTTCTGAGGTCTGTGTACATTTTCGGTATCGCCTGCCTAGAGAAATGGAACCTAGATTGTATTTGGTACCGGGGACACAGTACCTCAAACAAGTCTATAGTTGGCTCTGCAGTAATGATGGATACCGGAACCACGTTTCTCACCGCCCAGGATGCCAAGGCCTCAGTTATCCGCTTTGCAGCAGGATGACTGCTGTGATATTTCATCTTCCTCGCAAAGGACTGTTGGACAGTCAATTGCTTGGTGGAAGTAGTAAAAGTCGTCTTACGACTTCCCCTCTGGGATGACCATCGACTCCCAGCAGCAACAACAGCAGCGCCAGCAGCAGTAGGCGTTACACGCAAGGATGCATCGGAGGAATCCCAGGCAGGAGAGGACTCGTCAGAATTGCCAGTGACATGGCCTGCAGGACTATTGGCATTCCTGGGGAAGGAGGAAATTGACACTGAGGGAGTTGGTGGGGTGGTTTGCGTGAGCTTGGTTACAAGAGGAAGGGATTTACTGGTCAGTGGACTGCTTCCGCTGTCGCCCAAAGTTTTTGAACTTGTCACTGACTTATGATGAATGCGCTGCAGGTGACGTATAAGGGAGGATGTTCGGAGGTGGTTAACGTCCTTACCCCTACTTATTACAGCTTGACAAAGGCAACACATGGCTTGACACCTGTTGTCCGCATTTCTGTTGAAATACTTCCACACCGAAGAGCTGATTTTTTTGGTATTTTCACCAGGCATGTCAATGGCCATATTCCTCCCACGGACAACAGGTGTCTCCCCGGGTGCCTGACTTAAACAAACCACCTCACCATCAGAATCCTCCTTGTCAATTTCCTCCCCAGCGCCAGCAACACCCATATCCTCCTCATCCTGGTGTACTTCAACACTGACATCTTCAATCTGACTATCAGGAACTGGACTGCGGGTGCTCCTTCCAGCACTTGCAGGGGGCGTGCAAATGGTGGAAGGTGCATGCTCTTCACGTCCAGTGTTGGGAAGGTCAGGCATCGCAACCGACACAATTGGACTCTCCTTGTGGATTTGTGATTTCGAAGAACGCACAGTTCTTTGCTGTGCTTTTGCCAGCTTAAGTCTTTTCATTTTTCTAGCGAGAGGCTGAGTGCTTCCATCCTCATGTGAAGCTGAACCACTAGCCATGAACATAGGCCAGGGCCTCAGCTGTTCCTTGCCACTCCGTGTGGTAAATGGCATATTGGCAAGTTTACGCTTCTCCTCCAACGATTTTATTTTAGATTTTTGAGTCCTTTTTTTACTGATATTTTGTGTTTTGAATTTTACATGCTCTGTACTATGACATTGGGCATCGGCCTTGGCAGACGACGTTGATGGAATTTCATCGTCTCGGCCATGACTAGTGGCAGCAGCTTCAGCACGAGGTGGAAGTGGATCTTGATCTTTCCCTATTTTTGGAACCTCAACATTTTTGTTCTCCATATTTTAATAGGCACAACTAAAAGGCACCTCAGGTAAACAATGGAGATGGATGGATACTAGTATACTTATGGATGATGAGTGACTGACGACACAGAGGTAGCTACAGCCGTGGACTACCGTACTGCGTCTGCTAGTATAGAGATGATAATGATATAAAAAATATATATATATCACTACTGCAGGTATATATAATATAATGACGGACCTGCTGGACACTGTCAGCAGACTCCTAAACTACTAGTATGAAGAAGATAGAAAAAAAAACCCCACCACAGGTAGGTATACAATTATGGACGAGCACTGACGACACAGAGGTAGCTACAGCCGTGGACTACCGTACTGCGTCTGCTAGTATAGAGATGATAATGATATAAAAAATATATATATATCACTACTGCAGGTATATATAATATAATGACGGACCTGCTGGACACTGTCAGCAGACTCCTAAACTACTAGTATGAAGAAGATAGAAAAAAAAACCCACCACAGGTAGGTATACAATTATGGACGAGCACTGACGACACAGAGGTAGCTACAGCCGTGGACTACCATACTGCGTCTGCTAGTATAGAGATGATAATGATATAAAAAATATATATATATCACTACTGCAGGTATATATAATATAATGACGGACCTGCTGGACACTGTCAGCAGGCTCCTAAACTACTAGTATGAAGAAGATAGAAAAAAAAACCCCACCACAGGTAGGTATACAATTATGGACGAGCACTGACGACACAGAGGTAGCTACAGCCGTGGACTACCGTACTGCGTCTGCTAGTATAGAGATGATAATGATATAAAAAATATATATATATCACTACTGCAGGTATATATAATATAATGACGGACCTGCTGGACACTGTCAGCAGACTCCTAAACTACTAGTATGAAGAAGATAGAAAAAAAAAACCCACCACAGGTAGGTATACAATTATGGACGAGCACTGACGACACAGAGGTAGCTACAGCCGTGGACTACCGTACTGCGTCTGCTAGTATAGAGATGATAATGATATAAAAAATATATATATATCACTACTGCAGGTATATATAATATAATGACGGACCTGCTGGACACTGTCAGCAGACTCCTAAACTACTAGTATGAAGAAGATAGAAAAAAAAAACCACCACAGGTAGGTATACAATTATGGACGAGCACTGACGACACAGAGGTAGCTACAGCCGTGGACTACCGTACTGCGTCTGCTAGTATAGAGATGATAATGATATAAAAAATATATATATATCACTACTGCAGGTATATATAATATAATGACGGACCTGCTGGACACTGTCAGCAGACTCCTAAACTACTAGTATGAAGAAGATAGAAAAATAAACCCCACCACAGGTAGGTATACAATTATGGACGAGCACTGACGACACAGAGGTAGCCACAGCCGTGGACTACTGTACTGCGTCTGCTAATATAGAGATGATAAAGATGATAGAGATGAACAAAAAAAATATAACACTACTGCACGTAAATATTTATATAATATAATGAATGACGGACCTGCTGGACACTGTCAGCAGAATGCGTTTATAGAATAAAAAAAAAAAAACACCACAGGAGTGTTTAACTTTTTCAGGCAGACAATATACTGGTGGTCACTGGTCAGTCACACTGGCAACAAAAGTGTGCACTGTACTACTGCTATAACTGCACCCCAGTCTCCCCCACAATTCAGCTGTGTGAGCAGTGAGCACTCAGCACAGTCAGATATACATAGATGATATTATCATGCAGCACACTGAGGCTGAGCACAGATATGGTATGTGACTGTGTATCGTTTTTTTTTCAGGCAGAGAACGGATTATATTAAATAATAAATAAAACTGGTGGTGGTCACTAGTAACTATCAGCAAAACTCTGCACTCTGAGTACTCCTAATGCTCCCCAAAATTACTAAGTTAGTAGTAAATCAACTCAAGTGTCTCTATCTATTCTAACGGAGAGGATGCCAGCCACGTCCTCTCCCGATCAATCTCAATGCACGTGTGAAAATGGCGGCGACGCGCGGCTCCTTATATAGAATCCGAGTCTCGCGATAGAATACGAGCCTCGCGAGAATCCGACAGCGGGATGATGACGTTCGGGCGCGCTCGGGTTAACCGAGCAAGGCGGGAAGATCCGAGTCTGCCTCGGACCCGTGTAAAAAGGCTGAAGTTCGGGGGGGTTCGGATTCCGAGGAACCGAACCCGCTCATCTCTAGTATACAGTACATTGATTCACCGGACCAGAATCAAATGGGCTGTGGAAATATCAGTTCAGTGTTGCATTGATACATTACTCAGTATAGGAGCAGTGTAGCAATGTATGATAATGTAATAGGATAATTCCAGGAGTATGAGCAGGATGTCATTGTAAGTTGTACCACATGTTTTGTGCTTCAGTCTGGGTCAGATGATGTGTCCATATCCCAATAATAGCCTCAGGGTAATGCAAACAAACTAGATAAAATGTATCAGTTTTGTTTGTGATTCCCAAGTCAGCACAGTATTTGTTCAGCTCTTCCTGCGAGTCACAAGTGTGAAACTGTGTTTTGTGGTTTGTGTTAGCTAGAAACTTTAAATAATACAATTTCTGATAATGACTCTTGTGAGACCAGGTGTCACCTTAAATGACACATACAATTATAAGCAACATAAAAACTGTCTTTTTCACCCACAAAATGCAATTAAAGTGTGGAAAATATAATGTAATGCCCTCTGCAGCAACACAAAATGGTGTTAACCCATAGTTGCCTACCCTCCCTCATTCTGCAGGAGACTCCCTGAAATAGCAGCAATCTCCCTGCCTCCCTGAATAGACCAGCAATCTCCCTCATTGTACCTTACCCCCATTATGTAGCTGTTACATTCTTGGGGGGAACAATAAATCAGAGATATATCCATTCAAATGGGATCATCAGTGCCATTTCCCTGTATTGGTTATAAGGCACAATGATCCCTATGGCTCCATGCATTTTAAATAAGGTTTTTCATGGCCACTTGCAGTATATGTGTATACAGTATACTAACTTTAGGGCTCATTTACGTTTGGATGTAAGCAATTTTCATGACACGCCTCTCAGATGTAGCAGTACATGTCCGCGCTTATAGGTGTTACTTTCACAATCTCCCTGAAATATTTATTCAAAAGTAGGCAAGTATGTGTTAACCCTTTGTTGGTCACTGCTTTGGGTACTGAAATTAACATGTTATCTGATACTTTGGAGTGATTCACAGATGGACCCCAATAGCACTGTTGTGTCGTCTTTGGATGCGGCAGCAATGCTAAAATATTCTAATGCTGCAGGAGGCATCTGAGGGCTAAAGATGCCAACTGCTGGCATCACAAATCTGAGTGTTGCGTCTGCAGACAGAGTATCAAATCAGGATGATTGCAATGATTGCAGCATCGGCCATCTAAGTAAGCCTAAGGCTACTGAAATTGGACGCTGCTTCTACGCTGCCGGGGCTAGTAAATCTGCCTTGTCCCTCACAGAAAACAGGAGTGACACGCTCCCATTTTCAGGAACACTGGCCAGCGTCATCCCTGCCCCAAACGGCCGCAGTCCTTCAATGAGGCTACGGCTTAGGGTGCACTGCTTGAAATGGCGCAGGACCCCTTCTGCACATGTGCAGTCTACCCACCATCGGAGTTGTATGCAAACCATTGGGTTTGCTAAGTCAGCTAAACAGACTTAGCTACCGAAATCTAGTATAAGATTATTGTACAGTGTGTGACTGGGGATGGGTACGTTTGTTATATACTTGTCCGGGTCTTGATTAACAATGCACAGGAATGGGAGCATTCATACTTATTATGTGCATGTATTACAAGATCTCATCTATGAGTGCAGCAGCTGTAGACATGTTTTATGTACAGTAATTTATTAATAGTCAGAGTTTTCTATAAGTTTAAATTCATACAGAGAGGTTTCTCCTTTGTATAACCATCACAAATTAATGTGAAACTGCCTCTGTAGTATGTCAAGTGATGAGGATGACTGTTGAATTGTGATTGGCTAGTTTAATTTGCTATTACAATAACTGGTTGTTTCCACATTTTTTTCTACATGGGGTGTTTTTTTTTATTTATTCTTCAGATGTTGTCTAAGTCCTCTTTTATTGGTGGACCTAAACTTTTGAAGTATGTATGTATTTCAGAAGTGGAGGGATTGATTTGCTCAACTCTATCTACCTTTTTTATCTCTTATTCTGCTACTGATCAAACCATGTCTGTACTCTCCTCTTGCTGCGAAGAGTAACTAGAATTTGGTCTTATGTTCTAATCTTTTAACTGCCACTGCTCAGACCATGCCGGTATCTTTAGTGTTTTAACTTTTCCAAAATCAAACAAAATGTATTAGTGCTGGTGCCTTGTCGCCTCCAGGCTACATGTCATCTAGGCTTCATCAATGGGACTCTGCTGGAGAAACTGTGGCCAAATTGATTCCTTTTTTTTTTCTTTTAAACTAAGAAGATGAAGACTATAGATGACGGTTTGACATTGTTGAGCTTCGTGATGTCTGGCCCTCCCCCAGAGACCTTCCCTTTACGGTATACATTGCTTTGCTTAGTCATTTAGTCACGTTTTTTCCACACCTCTCCTCTACATAGTCCTGTCAGCCCACTCCAGTGGGCAGTATCAGTGGTCAACAGCAGGGAACTTAATCTGTCGAGGAAAAGAGAATACAACAATACATGCAATAGCTTCCTCTGCTGTGAAAATGGTTCCAACAGTAACTAGATTTCCCTTTTTTAATATTTTCCAAGGCCACTTTATATTTCAAAACCACCCCTGTTTATTACAAGATATTGTGCATACCGGATCTAGACCTGTGCGCTACTAATTTAGTGCATGAACTCAGCCCATGATGTGACTAGGGGGTTGTGGGGGGCAGACTGCACCCAGGTGTTACCCTCCCTGGGGGTGACATCATACTGCTCTTCCTCAGTGACAGGGATCCGGGTGCTGCAGTGTGATGTTATCATGCAGTGCCTGCCTCCTGTCACTGAGGAGCTAGTAGGCTGAGTCTCCTGGAGCAGCCCAGCATATATGGGAATGCTGGACATGCCCCAGAGTGATTAAATGCCACACCCTTCCTCATGATGCCACACCCCTTCCTGCTGACATGATTCCTTTTCAGCAGCATACACACTGGGTATCATTGACCCGCATGTTGCCTCTCCTTATGTTTCATTGAATTTATGTTGATTGCTGATGAAAGGGAACTTTAAAAAGTGGTAGGTGAACATAGGTAGATCCCTATGATGATTGCAAGGACCAATGCAGATTGCAGTATTTCTTCAATCTATGCTCTTTTAAGCATTAATTTGTGTGTTTTTTTGTTTGTTTTTTTGGGGGGAAGGGGGTTGTGATAGCAGTGGCGTATTTATAATGGGTGTAGGCTGTGCACCAATTTAGTTTACTTACCTCTCTGGCCTGGAGCAGCGCATGCACAGCAGACTATGGCACAGTGCAAGTGTCTACGTACTTGCAACTTAGCTGCTGAGAGAGGAGAGGGCCCATGTGCAGTCTCTCTATACATCCCAGTGTGTTGACACAACTTACGGGTCTCCAAGAATATGGCACTACAGCTAAAGCTATTCTTGGTACCCAAACTTTTCCATGCCCTGCTATCTGTCTGGCAGTTGCTGTCCCTTAAGGTATTACAATCAAATGTTCTGTGGGTACGCTGGATGGAGCATGAACGCAAGATAACAGGACACGACAGCAGTGTAACACCACAACTGTATTTTGTCTGGTGTCCTTAAGCTTTCCTGGCCAGCATTAGAACACTGCAATAACTTGCAGAGAATACTATTATTCTGTGTGACATCCCTGAAATAAATGTGCTTTTGTATTTTTGCCACACAAGGTATCATTAATGCAGCTGTTCTCCAGGCCCTGTCCCTTTAAAACACACGGAAAACATTTAATTATTAATTTGAAGATTTCTTGGCTCTTGGGCATAAGCTTGAATCAGAAATGTCATAAAACATTTGCCCTATTCAGCTTGTTTAGCAGAATAGTATAACTTTACCACAAGTTTTGCAGCTCAATAGAAATATGCCCTAAGAGATAATGAGATGCAGAAAGAGTAATATATTGCACAATACAAAACTGCAATTCATTCAGTCTTGCAAATGACACTTAAAGAAATACTCATAAAACTTTATATTGTGCATTGTAAAAGTAATGTGTGTGTTTATTTGGACATATAATGCAAGATGTAATAGCGCCCTAGTTTGCCGGAGGTGCGGGCAGGCTTGGACTGGTCCACAAGGGTACAGGGGAAACCACAGGTGGGCCCCACTGCCTGGAGGCCCACCTCCTGCTCTAAGGATCAGGTTCCAGACTGTGCACTTGAATTATACATTATACATATGTTACCTTATACTGGACTATGGCGTATTTTCTACAGTGCATTGCCGTTATTAATCTGTTATTAATCTGGCACATTATCATGCATGCAGCAGCTTAATTTACTGTATATATTTATGAAGGGGCCCAGACATTGTGGTTAGTCAAACCAATGAGTTGGCAGGCCACACTCCCTCCGCAGACTGGCCACACCCCCAACGTGAGCCCCTACCACTGCTTTCTCCCGGAGGGCCCTACATGCCCCAGTCCAACACTGGGTGCGGGATGCCGGCTGAATCGGACGTTTTTTTAAAGTGGCAGTCATTTACAAGACAAAACTATGCCTTGTAAATGTCTGCTGCTTTAAGAAAACGTCTGCCTTTAACCGGCATTCCAGACCTCCAGCAAACTTGGCCGCTATTACACCCTGCCTATTGTCTCATAGCCTCCAGCATAACCCCTTCCATCAGATACAAGATGCTCTGCTCCTGGACTTTCCTCATAATGTATGATTGCCATCACTTGTGGTGAAACACCTTTCATATCAATTAACTAGTTCAATTCAGGTGACAGAAATCAGACATTAATGAGGATGTCCAGGAGCACAGAATTCTGTACCTGATAGAAGATGTCATGTTGGAGGGTTTGTTGTCTTGTTGCTGCTGTCGGAAAACTAACTCAACCTGTGACACTCCCTGCATGTTCTTCCAGGAGGTGATGGGGAGTATAGCCCAACAACTGTCATACCACTCGCAGACATAAGACCCGGGAAATACACGGGTAATACAGAAGTACAACCAAGGACTATTTCCCGGGTCTCATCCTCATTCACACTGAACCCAGGTCTGCCGTGGAATTTGGTGTTTATTTAAAGCATTGCGGCAACCTTGTCCTGCAACCGTGACTAGGCGCAGCCATAATGAATGTGGCTACATCTGTAGTTACAGGAACATCACACACGAGAAGAGTAGATCTGACACTGAGGAATGGTGATACTGGCTGACAGCTGGGTGTGGGAGGGGGAATGTGAGTAGGCGCGCCTCAGTAATATAAAATAACAAATAATTACCTAGTAAGTAGCACAGCTTTAAAGCACAATGTATTTAATTAGGAAATAAAACCACAAATTTACAATTAACAAATATCAAAGGCTGAATAATATACATGAAAGCGTCCACTTTAAATACACACCAAATTCCAGGGCAGACCTGGGTTCAGTGTGAACGCATCTGACCCGGGAATTTCTGGGTTTTTGGTGTAGTGTGAATGGGCGACTCAGACTGAGACCTGGGAAATTCCGGGTAGCTAGGACCAAGTTGAACCCATCTATTTCCCGGGCCTAATTTCTAAAAGGGGTATTATACCCTTTTTCCACTGCTGCAATAATCTGGGTTATTGCTGGCTCTTTCCGGGTCATGGCTCAGTGTAAAGGAGTCCTTGAAAAATAACCCAGGTCGAGTGTCTTAGGAATCTGACCGTGATAGCCATCACATGACCTGGGTTTTCCAACCCAGGTTATACTTAAAAGCTGCTGATTCGCCGTGTATGCAGAGGTACTCCTCAAAGGAGTGCCAATCAGAGCAGACATGGGCTAAGCGTAAATGGGACTGACCCGGGAATAACCTGGGTCCAAGGTGCAGTGTAAATAGGTCTGACCCGGGTCTGACCTGGGTTGGATCTATGTCCAGAAACTCGGATCAGACCTGGGTTTTTGGTGGAAGAGTGGTATTAGAGAGTCACAGTTTGCCAAGCTCTGCTGTACAAAATTATATTTGGATTTAGTGTTCCTCCATGAAGTTTTACAGCCCTTATACGGAAATCCAAGTAACTTGTGACTTTATATAGTACTAGAGAACATCTAGATGTAGTGGGTAGATTCAGGTGACCACTGGAGACTGAAGGACTTGAAAATAAATAGCCTTTTACTCCAGCAAAAGGTACAGCTTGTGCAATATCTTTTTACACAGGAGTACAAACAGCACCTCAGAGACATAGCAATATACTGCAGCTTCATAGGAGACCAGCAATGTGGTAAGTCAGGGTATGCAATGTCCAGCACGGAGAAGGGGACCAAAGGTGCATACCTTCCTATATCTCTTCCTGACTGACCCACACATGCAAGTTTCTGTACCTTACGCCTCCTAATGGAAGGAAGGCTGCAATTCTTTCCTGAGTCACAGAAGGTTAACCCTTTCTTCACATGTGGGAGATTTTCACCCTGCCACACTAGACCTACAGTATGGCCCTCTCTGGGGTTCATTTCAGGATCTTTGTACACAAGCAGATTAGCACCTTGTTTGAATGCCATGTTGTTGCCTTCTGTTCATCCAAATCATTAAATCACAGTGGTGACAAGTGAAAAGCCTGGAGGTTCAATGAAAAACACCCTGCTCTCTAATCAATGTGGCCTCTTCTGTGTGTGTATTCAAAGCCCCACTGCCCACACATGCAACTCCAGTAGCTAGGCACTGAGCCTCTGACAAATTATAATATAATAGGTGTTTTTGTCATCATTGATAGGAGACAACACAATAATTACATGAAGTAAGAGAATCTCCTGCTCCTACACCTCTGGCCACTGATTCGTTTTTAAGCATTAAGATGTTTTTACAGCATGCATGTTCTGTACGTATGAGGTTTTATATGTCTAAGTAGCAATATTTACTGGTTGCTGCCAGAAATAAAGTTTTTTTTCCTGCACCCATGGTACGATAGTCGGATCTGTTGTTACCACTTAGTGGACGCAACTTTACCACCATTGCAATTAGCTTTAATTAATCACTATGAGAGAGACTGACCCATTACACACAAATCTTCAGAGAGCAAGCAGGATGGAGCATGAGGGAAAGACAATCGCATATCCTCCAACGTAACTCCTTACCCCAGGTATAAAATGCTCTGGTACTGGACTTCTGACTAAATTTATGATTGCAGTCACCTGTGTTTAAACACAATTCTCATCAATTAAATAGTTTAACACAGGTGACTGCAATCATAAATTAGGTGGGAAATCCAGGAGCAGAGAATTTTGTACCTGGTGGGAGGGGTCATGTTTGAGGGTCTGCAATCGGTTGCTCAAAACACTGGTGTGAAGGTACAGCATTTTCTACATGTGATTTGAAGGGTGAGATTCAATTGTTTTCTCGCCATCAGTCAGTAGATGGTGCCCAATGGAGCTGTTCAATTGTCGCTCTATTCAGGAGTGATCAGCTGCCGGCACCTGCATTTCAGCTCGCTACCCCTGGGGGTGATGAGCTGAAATTAATGAAAAGTGGAACCGTTTGAGTGGTCAAACTGGACTTTTTGCATTGCACTCATTACTTTGGTCTGGTATAGCTGCATTAAGTGGCTAAACCCGACCTCTCTGGGCGTGACAAGTGTGATAAAAAGGCACAATTGAATATTGCTCCCCCCCCCCAACTCCTATTACTTTAGACTTTAGTGTCTGACTGTTGATTTGTGGAGTCCAAACTCTTTAGAGATGGTTTGGTAACATTTTCCAGCCTGGTGAGCATCAACAACTCTTCTTCTGAGGTCCTCAGAAATCTCCTTTGATTGTGGTATGATACACTTCCATAAACATATGTTGTGTGAACATTAGACTTTGATAGATCCCTGTTTGTCCACTCACACATGATTGTCATCCCATAGTTTGAAAATACATGACTCTAGGCCTAAAGGTTCACATACTTTTGCCACACACAGATGTGTGATATTGGATCATTTTCCTCAATAAAAAAATGAGCACCTCTATGTTTATTTGTCTTATTTGTTTGATTTGATTCTCTTTAGCTACTTTTAGGACTTGTGTGAAAATCTGAGGTAGTTTTAGGCCAAACTTTAGCAGAAATATAGAAAATTCTGAAGGGTTTACAAACTTGATTGCTTTGCCAAAACACAGTTTTGTAACTCTATTGGGTAAATTTACTAGGAATCATATCTCACCCATGTTTGTCCGAGATGTAACACTGGTAGGATCGATCGAACACAGGATATTTACATTTTTAATTATGCATGGACAAGTTATATGTGTGTTTATATTGAACAATTTTATGGGTAACCCAAAATTTTAACAAATCAAACGTTACACCTTCACATAAAAAAAAAGGAGTTTGTTAAGTTAAAATTAAAAATTAACATGTATGGTTATTGTATCCAAAATCATTGTGAACTGTTTTCTTTTTTTTTTAATAGTTTTTTTTTTTAATAATAAGTTTATTGGTTATGCTTAATGGTTTTTTTTTGTTAAATGAGAAATTTTCTATTTAAGTAATGAAATTAGTGATTTTGTAAACACGCTGCTGGTGAGGTTGTGCATTTGAAACTTCTATTTTAGGGCGATATTGGGCAATTCACGGTTGTGTTTGCAAACACAAATCTTGGTAAATTTCCGTGTTCTGCTGTTTTCTATAAAAAGTACTTCAGAGTTTGGCCAATAGTGTATTTGATCATATTTGTGATTACATCCGTGTTTAGAATTTCTATATGAGTCAACACCTCCGTGTTTTATCTGGTTTAATTTCCATGATTGAAAAATTGACCAAACACTACCATGTTTTCTAATTCGGACACATATTGGGCATAGTAAATTTACCCCTACGAGCTCAGTTTTCTTCCATAAGCACTAAGGGCGGGATACAGTATATTAAAATACCTCGCTACCTACCACAGCGATGCTAATCGCATATGTACTAACATATGCGATTAACATCGCAATGTGGTGACGGAGGCCCCCTGCAATACCTGTGAGAAGGTGTGCGGGGGGTCTACTTCACCTCCCTGGGCTCTCGCTCTCCTCCCTGGCCGGGAAGCAGGCAGCAGGCTGTCCCGGGCGCTTCCTCCTCCTCCCTGCAGCCGGAAGGACCTCGGCTGTGTTGCTAGTGGGAAGAGGAGTTTAGCTTCCGGGACCAGGGATGCCTGGACAGAGGTTTGCCGGGGGGAGGGGGGTCGGCATCAGCTGCGCAGAGCGGCAGATTCGGCGGGATGCGGTGGCCGGCGGTAAGAAGCCCATAGGCTTCTGTAGGGTTAGTACATATGAAAATGCGGTAAAACCCCTGAAAACGGGGGTTTTACCGCATTATCCCTGTAGTACATCCCACCCTAAGACCTCTTGTGTTAGTTCTGCACCCTCCTTTTTTTTACCCAAGTCCACTCGTCTGAATGTACATATATCTAGAATTCAAAAGAATAAAGGGGGTGTGGCATAGGGCATTACCCAGTAATCTTTATTTGGCAAGCAAATAAACTGGTCAAAAAATGCATAACACAGAGGAGATCAGCAGCAGCATATATAATTACATATTACGGCAATGAGGGCACAAGCCACGCCACTATGTGTTGCAGACCTTGTCAGAGGGCTCAACAAAGTCTGGACAATAAAATGCATTTTTGACCTGTTTAATTGTAAAATAAATTTGACTGGATAATGCACTATGTGGCACCTATCTACCGTATATACTCGAGTATAAGTCGACTCGAATATAAGCCGAGGCACCTAATTTTACCACAAAAACCTGGGAAAACTTATTGACTTGAGTATAAGCCTAGAGTGGGAAATGCAGCTCTAGCCGTACACAGCCCTCATACTGCCAGATATGCCCCTACAGTGCCAGATATGCCCTCATAGTGCCAGATATGCCCCCACAGTGCCAGATATGCCCTGATACTGCCAGATATGCCCCCACAGTGCCATATATGCCCCCACAGTGCCAAATATGCCCTCACACTGCCAGATATGCCCCCACAGTGCCAGATATGCCCTCATACTGCCAGATATTCCCCTACAGTGCCAGATATGCCCTCATAGTGCCAGATATGCCCCCACAGTGCCAGATATGCCCTGATACTGCCAGATATGCCCCCACAGTGCCATATATGCCCCCACAGTGCCAAATATGCCCTCACACTGCCAGATATGCCCCCACAGTGCCAGATATGCCCTCATACTGCCAGATATTCCCCTACAGTGCCAGATATGCCCTCATAGTGCCAGATATGCCCCCACAGTGCCAGATATGCCCTCATACTGCCAGATATGCCCCCACAGTGCCAGATATGCCCTCATACTGCCAGATATTCCCACACAGTGCCAGATATGCCCTCATAGTGCCAGATATGCGTCCACAGTGCCAGATATACCCTCATACTGCCAGATATGCCCCCCCCCATGTGCCAAATATGCTCCCCCAGTGCCAGGTACGACTTACCCTCCCCGCTCCCCCACTGTTTTGTGAAGGAGGTACACGGAGGGCACAGCGCGCGCCTCTACTGTGTCCCTCCTGCGTCTCCGGCGGCGGGTCTGTTAAATGAAGTGCCAGTTCATTAGCCAATCAGAGCTCACGAACGGGTACTTCATTTAATAGACCCGCCACTGCAGCCATAGACGCAGGAGGGACACAGGAGAGGCGCGTGCTGTGCCCTCCGTGTCCCTCCTTCCCAGGCACTGACTCGAGTATAAGCCGAGGGGGCTTTTTCAGCATAAAAAAAGTGCTGAAAAAGTCGGCTTATACTTGAGTATATACGGTATCTTGATTTCTACTATCTGTATTTCTAGATTTCTCTCTCTATCTCCCTCTATATATAAATATATATCTCCATACTGTATTTAGACAGATATACTGTAGCAAATAAAATTATAGTACATAAAATTGCTAACTTTGTGCAGAATAAATAAATCACACTTAAAACGGAGATTCCTAGACAATCTATTAAAAGTCACTTATATTGTAATGGCAAAAAAGAAAACATAGAAAATAAATATATATATATATATATATATACTAGAGATGTGCACTTGAAATTTTTCGGGTTTTGTGTTTTGGTTTTGGGTTCGGTTCCGCGGCCGTGTTTTAGTTTCGACCGCGTTTTGGCAAAACCTCACCGAATTTTTTTTGTCGGATTCGGGTGTGTTTTGGATTCGGGTGTTTTTTTCAAAAAACACTAAAAAACAGCTTAAATCATAGAATTTGGGGGTCATTTTGATCCCAAAGTATTATTAACCTCAAAAACCATAATTTCCACTCATTTTCAGTCTATTCTGAACACCTCACACCTCACAATATTATTTTTAGTCCTAAAATTTGCACCGAGGTCGCTGGATGACTAAGCTAAGCGACCCTAGTGGCCGACACAAACACCTGGCCCATCGAGGAGTGGCACTGCAGTGTCACGCAGGATGGCCCTTCCAAAAAACACTCCCAAAACAGCACATGACGCAAAGAAAAAAAGAGGCGCAATGAGGTAGCTGTGTGAGTAAGCTAAGCGACCCTAGTGGCCGACACAAACACCTGGCCCATCTAGGAGTGGCACTGCAGTGTCACGCAGGATGGCCCTTCCAAAAAACACTCCCCAAACAGCACATGACGCAAAGAAAAAAAGAGGCGCAATGAGGTAGCTGTGTGAGTAAGATAAGCGACCCTAGTGGCCGACACAAACACCTGGCCCATCTAGGAGTGGCACTGCAGTGTCACGCAGGATGGCCCTTCCAAAAAACACTCCCCAAACAGCACATGACGCAAAGAAAAAAAGAGGCGCAATGAGGTAGCTGTGTGAGTAAGATAAGCGACCCTAGTGGCCGACACAAACACCTGGCCCATCTAGGAGTGGCACTGCAGTGTCACGCAGGATGGCCCTTCAAAAAAACACTCCCCAAACAGCACATGACGCAAAGAAAAATGAAAGAAAAAAGAGGTGCAAGATGGAATTGTCCTTGGGCCCTCCCACCCACCCTTATGTTGTATAAACAGGACATGCACACTTTAACCAACCCATCATTTCAGTGACAGGGTCTGCCACACGACTGTGACTGAAATGACGGGTTGGTTTGGACCCCCACCAAAAAAGAAGCAATTAATCTCTGAAGCTGAACCACTAGCCATGAACATAGGCCAGGGCCTCAGCCGTTCCTTGCCACTCCGTGTGGTAAATGGCATATTGGCAAGTTTACGCTTCTCCTCCGACAATTTTATTTTAGATTTTTGAGTCCTTTTTTTACTGATATTTGGTGTTTTGGATTTTACATGCTCTGTACTATGACATTGGGCATCGGCCTTGGCAGACGACGTTGCTGGCATTTCATCGTCTCGGCCATGACTAGTGGCAGCAGCTTCAGCACGAGGTGGAAGTCGATCTTGATCTTTCCCTATTTTTGGAACCTCAACATTTTTGTTCTCCATATTTTAATAGGCACAACTAAAAGGCACCTCAGGTAAACAATGGAGATGGATGGATACTAGTATACTTATGGATGACGAGCGACTGCGGACACAGAGGTAGCTACAGCCGTGGACTACCGTACTGTGTCTGCTGCTAATAAAGACTGGATGATAATGAGATAAAATTAAAATATATATATATATCACACTAGTACTGCAGCCGGACAGGTATATATTATGTAATGACGGACCTGCTGGACACTGTCTGTCAGCACTGCAGACTCCTAAAGTAAGCTACTAGTATCAAGAAGATAGAAAAAAAAAAAACCACGGGTAGGTGGTATATAATTATGGATGGACGAGCGACTGCCGACACAGAGGTAGCTACAGCCGTGGACTACCGTACTGTGTCTGCTGCTAATATAGACTGGATGATAATGAGATAAAATTAAAATATATATATATATATCACACTAGTACTGCAGCCGGACAGGTATATATTATGTAATGACGGACCTGCTGGACACTGTCTGTCAGACTCAGCACTGCAGACTCCTAAAGTAAGCTACTAGTATCAAGAAGATAGAAAAAAAAAAACCACGGGTAGGTGGTATACAATTATGGATGGACGAGCGACTGCCGACACAGAGGTAGCTACAGCCGTGGACTACCGTACTGTGTCTGCTGCTAATATAGACTGGATGATAATGAGATAAAATTAAAATATATATATATATCACACTAGTACTGCAGCCGGACAGGTATATATTATGTAATGACGGACCTGCTGGACACTGTCTGTCAGCACTGCAGACTCCTAAAGTAAGCTACTAGTATCAAGAAGATAAAAAAAAAAAACCACGGGTAGGTGGTATACAATTATGGATGGACGAGCGACTGCCGACACAGAGGTAGCTACAGCCGTGGACTACCGTACTGTGTCTGCTGCTAATATAGACTGGATGATAATGAGATAAAATTAAAATATATATATATATCACACTAGTACTGCAGCCGGACAGGTATATATTATGTAATGACGGACCTGCTGGACACTGTCTGTCAGCACTGCAGACTCCTAAAGTAAGCTACTAGTATCAAGAAGATAGAAAAAAAAAAAACCACGGGTAGGTGGTATACAATTATGGATGGACAAGCGACTGCCGACACAGAGGTAGCTACAGCCGTGGACTACCGTACTGTGTCTGCTGCTAATATAGACTGGATGATAATGAGATAAAATTAAAATATATATATATATCACACTAGTACTGCAGCCGGACAGGTATATATTATGTAATGACGGACCTGCTGGACACTGTCTGTCAGACTCAGCACTGCAGACTCCTAAAGTAAGCTACTAGTATCAAGAAGATAGAAAAAAAAAAAACACGGGTAGGTGGTATACAATTATGGATGGACGAGCGACTGCCGACACAGAGGTAGCTACAGCCGTGGACTACCGTACTGTGTCTGCTGCTAATATAGACTGGATGATAATGAGATAAAATTAAAATATATATATATATCACACTAGTACTGCAGCCGGACAGGTATATATTATGTAATGACGGACCTGCTGGACACTGTCTGTCAGCACTGCAGACTCCTAAAGTAAGCTACTAGTATCAAGAAGATAAAAAAAAAACCACGGGTAGGTGGTATACAATTATGGATAGACGAGCGACTGCCGACACAGAGGTAGCTACAGCCGTGGACTACCGTACTGTGTCTGCTGCTAATATAGACTGGATGATAATGAGATAAAATTAAAATATATATATATATCACACTAGTACTGCAGCCGGACAGGTATATATTATGTAATGACGGACCTGCTGGACACTGTCTGTCAGCACTGCAGACTCCTAAAGTAAGCTACTAGTATTAAGAAGATAGAAAAAAAAAAAACCACGGGTAGGTGGTATACAATTATGGATGGACGAGCGACTGCCGACACAGAGGTAGCTACAGCCGTGGACTACCGTACTGTGTCTGCTGCTAATATAGACTGGATGATAATGAGATAAAATTAAAATATATATATATATCACACTAGTACTGCAGCCGGACAGGTATATATTATGTAATGACGGACCTGCTGGATACTGTCTGTCAGACTCAGCACTGCAGACTCCTAAAGTAAGCTACTAGTATCAAGAAGATAGAAAAAAAAAAAACACGGGTAGGTGGTATACAATTATGGATGGACGAGCGACTGCCGACTCAGAGGTAGCTACAGCCGTGGACTACCATACTGTGTCTGCTGCTAATATAGACTGGATGATAATGAGATAAAATTAAAATATATATATATATCACACTAGTACTGCAGCCGGACAGGTATATATTATGTAATGACGGACCTGCTGGACACTGTCTGCAGAATGCGTTTATAAAAACACCACACGACGAGTGTTTAACTTTTTCAGGCAGACAATCACACAATATACTGGTGGTCAGCAGACAATCACAATACTGGTGGTCAGTGGTCACTGGTCAGTCACACTGGCAGTGGCACTCTGGCAGCAAAAGTGTGCACTGTACTTAAAATATGTACTCCTGCTATAACTGCTCCCCAGTCTCCCCCACAATTAAGCTGTGTGAGCAGTGAGCACTCAGCACAGTCAGATAATGATATACAGTATTACATATGATGCAGCACACTGGGCTGAGCACAGATATGGTATGTGACTGTGTCACACTGTGTATCGTTTTTTTTTCAGGCAGAGAACGGATTAATTAAACTGGTGGTCACTGGTCACACTATCAGCAGCAAGTAGTACTCCTAATAATATGCTCCCCAAAATTTGTGTCTCTCTCTAGTACTCTAGTCTAAACGGAGAGGACGCCAGCCACGTCCTCTCCCTATCAATCTCAATGCACGTGTGAAAATGGCGGCGACGCGCGGCTCCTTATATAGAATCCGAGTCTCGCGATAGAATACGAGCCTCGCGAGAATCCGACAGCGGGATGATGACGTTCGGGCGCGCTCGGGTTAACCGAGCAAGGCGGGAAGATCCGAGTCGCTCGGCCCCGTGTAAAAAAACCTGAAGTTCGGGCGGGTTCGGATTCCGAGGAACCGAACCCGCTCATCTCTAATATATACACACATATATATAGGCGTAGCTACCATAGGTGCAGGGAGTGCAGCTGCTATGGGGCCCAGAGCTGAGGTGGGCCCTCCTCCCTGTCAAAATTACATGTGTTATATAAATTTTTCGCCATTGGGTGGTACATAGGGGTCCTTTCAAACTTTTTCCTTTTTCCTTGGTGACTGCAATATATCTAGGTATGTCCTTGGACCTGCTCATTGTAATGAATTGTAGGGCATTTTAATGTTATATAATATGAACCAGGGCACAGTAATGAAGATCAATATGAACGGGGAGCACTATATAACATAATGTGAATTGGGGGTACTGTGCGGCATTATGTGTACTGGTAGCTCTGAAATGTGACATAGGGCGAACTTAAGCATAACATTAACAACTGCTGCAGAGAAGTGTCTCTCTAGAACCATTGGGATGGGGCATGCTTCAAAATGTTGCTATGGGGCCCACAAAGTCCTGGCTACGCCTATATATATACACTGCTCAAAAAAATAAAGGGAACACTTAAACAACATAATGTAACTCCAAGTCAATCACACTTCTGTGAAATCAAACTGTCCACTTAGGAAGCAATACTGATTGACATTCAATTTCACATGCTGTTGTGCAAATGGAATAGACAACAGGTGGAAATTATAGGCAATTAGCAAGACACCCCCAATAAAGGAGTTGTTCTGCAGGTGGTGACCACAGACCACTTCTCAGCTCCTATGCTTTCTGGCTGATGTTTTGGTCACTTTTGAAAGCTGGCAGTGCTTTCACTCTAGTGGTAGCAGGAGACGGAGTCTACAACCCACACAAGTGGCTCAGGTAGTGCAGCTCATCCAGGATGGCACATCAATGCGAGCTGTGGCAAGAAGGTTTGCTGTATCTGTCAGCGTAGTGTCCGTAGCATGGAGGCGCTACCAGGAGACAGGCCAGTACATCAGGAGATGTGGAGGAGGCCATAGGAGGGCAACAACCCAGCAGCAGGACCGCTACCTCCACCTTTGTGCAAGGAGGAACAGGAGGAGCACTGCCAGAGCCCTGCAAAATTACCTCCAGCAAGCCACAAATGTGCATGTGTCTACTCAAACGATCAGAAACAGACTCCATGAGGGTGGTATGAGGGCCCGATGTCCACAGGTGGGGGTTGTGCTTACAGCCCAACACCATGCAGGACGTTTGCCATTTGCCAGAGAACACCAAGATTGGCAAATTCGCCACTGGCGCCCTGTGCTCTTCACAGATGAAAGCAGGTTCTCACTGAGCACATGTGACAGACATGACAGAGTCTGGTGACGCCAAGGAGAACGTTCTGCTGCCAGCAACATCCTCCAGCATGACCGGTTTGGCAGTGGGTCAGTAATGGTGTGGGCTGGCATTTCTTTGGGGGGCCGCACAGCCCTCCATGTGCTCGCCAGAGGTAGCCTGACTGCCATTAGGTACCGAGATGAGATCCTCAGACCCCTTGTGAGACCATATGCTGGTGCGGTTGGCCCTGGGTTCCTCCTAATGCAAGACAATGTTAGACCTCATGTGGCTGGAGTGTGGCAGCAGTTCCTGCAAGACGAAGGCATTGATGCTATGGACTGGCCCGCCCGTTCCCCAGACCTGAATCCAATTGAGCACATCTGGGACATCATGTCTCGCTCCATCCACCAACGCCACGTTGCACCACAGACAGTCCAGGAATTGGTGGATGCTTTAGTCCAGGTCTGGGAGGAGATCCCTCAGGAGACCATCCACCACCTCATCAGAAGCATGCCCAGGCATTGTAGGGAGGTTATACAGGCACGTGGAGGCCACACACACTACTGAACCTCATTTTGACTTGTTTTAAGGACATTACATCAAAGTTGGATCAGCCTGTAGTGTGTTTTTCCACTTTAATTTTGAGTGTGACTCCAAATTCAGACCTCCATGGGTTAATAAATTTGATTTCCATTGATAATTTTTGTGTGATTTTGTTGTCAGCACATTCAACTATGTAAAGAACAAAGTATTTAATAAGAATATTTCATTCATTCAGATCTGGGATGTGTTATTTTAGTGTTCCCGTTATTTTTTTGAGCAGTGTGTGTGTGTGTATATATATATATATATATATATATATATATATAAAAAAACACATTCTTTTGGTTTTTTTAAATGGAAGATGTTTGTCTTTCTAGAGAGGTGTAGTCTGGAAAGTTCCAACGCATTTCGTCAGATAGACTTCATCAAGGGTGTACTGGTGTGAATGGGACAGAACCCTAATTTATACCCAGATCAGTCAGTTAGATAATTATGACATCACTTCCTGTTTGTCACATGTGTGGTTTAGCAGTACCCATCAAAATGTCAATTTGGCTAGGGGCAAAGTGTTCAAAAAAGGTCAAGGCAGTATAATATATAAGTAGACAATGTTATATTATTAAGGAATAAAATAAAAACATAAGGGATGCAGTACTTCCTGTCCTCGATACCGATTGCCACAATTCCGCCACACTTGCGGTGTCTGCGGCTTCCAACTGCGCATGCATGTCATTTCCAGTGAGGGACTTTTGGTTTTGGCTGGAACGCACGTGAACCGCATACCGCTTCCTGTGGTGCGGTTCACCCACAGTGCTGTACAGTACATGTGTCAGCAGCCATTTTGATGGAGTCCACAGCGGGAATAATTTGTTCATATTACTTCAAATCATAACCAAACGTCCTGCAGCGACCATCAGTGTTGCAAAGCCAGCTTCCAATGATATATGTAATACACAAGTGGCACATTGTTAGAATGATAACAATACCCAAAGCATTTAAAGACAAAATGCAGAGTTTATATGATAGGGATTGTCATGCAACCATATTAACATTAAAGTAAGAGATAATGAAAGGTAGTATGTATATAATTGTATTAAAGTGTATAGCAGTAGCTATCAGGAATGTGTAGTGAGGTAAATAGCTCAGGAGGCACTGGCTAGTACCAGAACCAGATTTACACACAAACACAACATATGTGCCAAAGGGTGCATATGGGCATTATACACAGGTGCAGCAGTATATACTACTGGAAATATGGTGAGTTTTGATCAGAGATCTGCAGAAAAGGCAGGCAGGAGAGGCACTGTTTCACCTGTCATAGACTTTTTATTCCAGAGTTTTGGCCCTAAAAATGACTAGTATAATACAAAGAAGATATTTCTAATATATTCTTTGTATTTTTCATATACGTTATATAGTCAAAACTCTGGTGTATATGTTAGTATGGCAGGAAAGGCTCTGCCTCACCTCACGTGACTGGTAGCTATATATATATATATATATATATATATATATATATATATTTTTTTTTTATATATATATATATATATATATATATATATATATATATATATGCCTGGATTTTGTTCACTGGGGTGTATTTAAGGTGATCCTGTATTAATTTTCTTGTAATCCCGATGAAGCAATTATCTGAAGTGTTGGATCTTCAGTGAGTGTCCTTATATCCATTTACAGTGTATACAGTCCCTTGAGTTCTACTACTTTGGACTACAGTATCTATGATATTATATTGGTGCTCACCATGGCCGCAACTGTTCTAAGTATAGTGGAGTGCCATCCCAGTGCATTTTCATAGATATACAGTATATATAATAACTTTTTGTTGAAACATTGTTGCAGTCTGGAGTTGTCCGTTGGGGGTAGACCTGCAGAGCACAGTGACTGGGTGGAAAAGAGGGAAAGAGCACAGTCTCAAATCTCAAGAGATTACCAATTCAGAGACTCTGAGCTCTGTGGCCATTAACACAGGCATGCTGACAGACAGCTGAGCACATTTGCTGCCTGTCACTGCTGTGACCCGCCCTGACGAGTGACTGCCACAGATTAATTCATCCCCTACTACCTGGTGCAGAGTAAATCCTCTATATTGGTGGTCAGGCTACCCCAAGTGGGCCGCTTGCAATGAAGCCCGTAGTTTTATGAGTTGTAAAAATGTACTGGGAAAAGTGCTGTCAATCATCCCTAGTACTTTAAAAAAGTCACCTTAAAAGATTTTTTTACAGTATATACTTCAGCCTGTCAGCCAATGATGATTTGCCCACTACATACTGAACATATATAGAAATGCATGTAAAATATCCTAAATTATGGGATTCTCTCTTAAGCAAATAGGAAGTCACAAAAATATCACGTATTCAATTTCCACGAAACTAGTGATCAGTGTTAGTACATAGGGCTTTTATATACCCTCAGATCAATAGCCTTTGTTGTATATTACACATGTAATATCAGATCATGTGCATGTAGTAACACATACTTGTTACCTCAGCTATGAGTATCTTGGACAGTAATGCTGTACATAAGATATGAAGCTCTCATATGTTTTTCTTATGACACTATTATATTCTAAAGATATACTGCTTGCAGAAACTTAAGTTACACTTTTACTTATCACCGTATACTTAATACAGTTAAAACAATGTCATTATATGTTATTTGATAGCAGCCTGTCTCTGCTGAGACCTTCATAGCTGACCTTGTCATTTGTATGTTGTCAATACTGGCTAATAGGTATTGCGCTCCAAAAAAAAACATTTTTATAGCTATGACTGACCTCTAATGGTCACATGGGGTATTTCAGACATTTAACATAAACCTGGAATGGCTTGAATGCAATTTTCATGTAATTGCTGAACTCATTGCTGTGTGTGTGTAATCATGTTTGCCCTTTCCTAAAAAAAATAATTATTTGTTACTACAGTATAATGTAATATAAGAAATCTAAAATGTTGTTGCTGCATTCTTAAATTTTAGAGAGAGAGAGAGAGAGACAGAGTCCGGCACTCCAATAACAGTAATAACTTCAGCAGGTGCCCACACATCCAAATAGGAGAACATATAGGAGCAATGGTGCAGCACTCAGCCAGAGGAAAAAACAACACAACAGCATAATGCTAAACAAGAATATAGGAATAATTGTGTGCGCAATAGAGCAGCTCGTATTGTCTCAAAGAATCCTGGAGGTCTCCTTCACCCCTCACCAATAAAGTGCACTGCACACCAAGAAAAGTATTGGAAACTGAAACTTAACTAGCGCTCTTTAGTGTCTGCTGATGCTTGTTTTTCCCACAAAGACTCCGTCACTCAGAATTGAGTACCATAAATTGGGAAGAAAAAGTTCATATAGTGAAATACCATTTAATAGTGAAACATATATAACACACATCCAAATAAAACAATAAACAGAATTGCACAGATCCCTTCAAGTTCTGAATGATCTGGTAATTAGCCTGTCCACCCATTGCTTGAATGGATCTGTGCAATTCTATTTATTGTTTTATTTGGATGTGTGTTATATATGTTTCACTATTAAAATGGTATTTCACTATATGCACTTTTTCTTCCCAATTTATGGTACTCAATTCTGAGTGACGGAGTCTTTGTGGGAAAAACAAGCATCAGCAAACACTAAAGAGCGCTAGTTAAGTTTCAGTTTCCAATACTTTTCTTGGTGAACACAACAGCATGTAGTTTATCGACGTTTCAGTGTTCTCACACTATCATCAGGTATCCTGATGATAGTGTGACAACACTGAAACGTCAATAAGCTACATGCTGTTGTGTAATTTTTCCCTCTGGCTGAGTGCTGCATCATTGCTTATATATATATATATATATATATATATATACACTATCTATATCTATATATATATAAGATAGCATGGGTCCGGCACTCCTCGATGAAACTGCACTACTGCATCGGTGCCTTCACATGTACTGCTGTACACAAATATAATTACCCCAGTGCCGCACTGGGGTAATTATATATATATATATATAAAAATAACAATTTACCCTTATCTTGCGCTATATTAGGGCAGCACTTCTTGAATAACCCTTCTGCTAGAATAGGGTTCTAGATATTGTGGAAAAAAACAAATTCAGTGGGCGCTCAGAATTAATCTAATTAAAATTCTAATTTAAACCAACAACCAAATAGACATAGTAAAATGTATTGCACAAATAAATTGATCATTCAAAGTGCATATTTAAAACAAATATCTGAATTTGTTTTTTCAACACACACACACACACACACACACACACACACACACACACACACACACACACACATATAATGTTTTATTTCTATCAAAATAGCTGCACACAAAAAAGTTCTACGTAAAAAAAATATACAAAGTGAGTTTTATTAGAACATACTGTACATGGGAAATAGTATGACATGATCCTGGCTATAGTTTAAGTATGACTTCCATCAAACCACAATTGTTCTGCACGGTTACATGTTAGTTGTTAGCACTTGTATTTCAACAACACAGTTGAATCAGATGTTACAAGCAGATAAGTTTCTAAATAAATAAAAGATCAATATTTTATACGCTCTATAATAATATAATTGATCTCTCCATAAAACAACTTTATTTATACATTGATGAATTGTGTAAATCCCTATTACACCTATCCTATTTTACAGAAAATTAAAATGAAGAAAATAGGACAAAGAGGATAGTAAGTGCCTATTAAGCGGAAAAAAGTGTGAAACAACAATTTACATGTCAGTAACCATTGTACAGATTGACTGTAAGCTCTAAGTTAAGGTGTATAAATTCTAAGTTCTCTTTAGAGTTGAGAACTAAACTTGCATAAATGTCATTATTTGTTATACTTAATAGAATTGACTAGACCGCACCCATTGGTAACGCAAATAGAGGGACTGATCATTTAACATCTGATATTTAAAGTGTAGCTATCACCTACACAGAGGACATCATGCCCAGGAAATTGAGAGGCTGTATTCTCATACATAGGGGCAGATTTATTAAGCCTGGTGAAGTGATAAATTGGCAGGTGATAAAGCACCAGCCAGTCAGCTCCTAACTGCCATTTTTCAAACCCTTCATGTAACATGTTAGTTAGGATATGATTGGCTGGTACTTTATCACCTTCCACTTTATCACTTCACCAGGCTTAATAAATCTGCCCCATAGTTTCAGCCCACAAAATTGCTTCCCCCAGTCGATGTAGTTTATGGAGGCACATTCATATTCTATTATTCTACTGTTTCTCTAAATTATGGTTTTATCAGTTACACTTTCACATGCTTGCTCTAGGACTGCATGCAGCCATCACGGTCAGGTAGCTTTAGCTGTGTGCTGTTTAACTGCCATTGAATGGAACAGAGAGAGATCATTAATCCTTATAAGGAACAAACTTGTTCAGCCACTCTGCAGGGTGAATGCTCAGTGGAGCATAGATGGAAAATGATACTGCAAGCTATGTTGAGTGTTCACCCTTCATTGGCCCAGTGGCCATGTGAACAGTCAATCATTATAGAGACCAATGATCCCTTTTCAAGGTTCTGTTTGCGCTGAATACCCTTCTATTCAATGTCTGTGTCTTCAGAATGTAATTCAACTGGAGGGTCACCACTGACGGATCATCTGTGTACAAGCACCCAATGTCAGATACCTATCCATAGGGTTGTATATCAAAATACGAACACTCAATACTCTCACAAATACAAACAAATTAAATGCCCGCTTATTACCTTAAGCCATTTATCAATTTCCCATTGTCCATTTGCAGAGCCCAAGTAAGTACTTCTTTGTATAATAGTTTACTACATTTTATTTCATGTGTTCAAAGCTAAGTGAATATGCCCAATTAAGATAGCATAAACGTGGCTTATACAGTACCTGTATAATGCAGGATTACTGAATAGCAGCAAATTTGAGTTTGTAAAATTGCAACACGATCACATTTTCGGTACTTACTGTACATGAATCCTCCATAAAAAAAATATGAAACGTATCTAAATAAAAACGCAATCTATAAATCCACCATACATTCTGCAATACAGTTTATCACAGGGGCATATGTTCATTCCAGGTGCCTGGAGTGGAAATAGAAGGTAGTCCCCTTCCCCTCCCCCAGTAGTTTTTGCATGCACATGTGCTGACATCTGTCGGCACTAGAGCAGTAGCACAGCGGAGGGGACAAAGAAGGAAGTAATGTGGTACCGGGACTGGTTCCTATTGGTGCCCCTGTCCTGGTGACTCACCAATGGTATACCTGGGAGAATAACGAATCCTTGGTGCTGCTAATTGCGGCGATAATAAATCTTTATATTTGGATGCTGGTGCAAATCATAATAAGTAGAGCCCTAAAAGTTTTAATTTAACAATTAATGCAGTTCTTTAAAACAGCTTCTGCTATCCTTTCTTTCATCATATAAGACACAGCAGTAAATAGCATTTACTGTGTGAAATTAGAGTACTGATAACTTTTTAAAGCATATCTAATAACAATTGTTTTTACATTTTGTTAAGAATTGATAGAGTGCACCCTCTTGGTAACTGATTCCCTTTTTCTTTGGTCTATTTGTATATATGCATGAATCAGTGGGTAAGCACCAACAGAATACATTTAGGTATGAATATAATAACACTCTGTTTGTTATATAGATCTGTAAGGTCCCTTATAACCAATATTTATTCACATTATTCTTGGTGTGGAATCTCCTTACATTGTCTATACAACAGTAAAGCTATCTCACGTTCCAGGACTCTTCAGCTCAATGGGGCTACAGAGGGGGCTTGTGAGCTAGGACAGCAGTCAGCCGCAACTGTAGCAAATCCCTATGAAATGAGTGGAGAGAGATCTCTCCTAGTTTCCTCTTGGTGCCCCCCTAGCAGCTGGAGCCCAGAGGCCAATGTTTCCACGGTGTCCGGGAGTTACGCCACTGGTTCATCAGTATTTTATCTACAATCCTTTGATACTTGGTGTTTGTGTTTTATAAATAAAGCACATTGTCTGCATTTTTATTATATTAAATGTCACATATTAGATCAATCTCTTGAAGTTTGCAAATCCAACTTATTTGTGGACTCAAAATATTAAACTAGTGGTGGCTTCAAGATTTCATTCTTTGAAGAAACATACACTTAATTAAAAAATACTTATGTCATGAAGGTGTAAGGTGTCAGCCCAAAATTCAGTAAATATTTTCAGAGTGCATCGCTGTAATGACTTTTCATGACAGATACATACTAGGCTGGGTTTCTGGGGATGAGTCACATAACAGATCCTAATGGTGTGTACATACGGTGAGATTTTCACTTTTCGATTCTCAGTGTGGGATATGGAATATGGTCGGTATTGCAAGCCTAGATAGACTGGGCTTGCGATATTGGCTATGTGCGATTTTGACTATACTTTTATACTAGATAGTCAAAATTGACTTGCCTGCACAGTCTATCTAGGCTTGCGATACCGACCCCACGGGAGGGCGCATCGGGATCGCATTGGGATGGCAAGGTGGCTTTCACCTTGCAATATTCACTAACTTTCCTTGCGATTTTGACTATATAGTCAAAGTCGCAAGTACATATCTCACCGTGTGTACACACCTTAAGACTAGAGAATACTGCAGAGTAACGTAAAGATTAGTCATGGGCAAAGTGATTTACTGAACTGAGTTGAGACACATGACTTGGTTCAGTGGAGTGTCTCGAGTCAGTGTCTCTGCACATGAGTCCTGACTCATTTGGATTGGAATGAGCACTGAGCTGAGAGCACTGTACCTCAGGGGCTCCACCTCCTGCAGTCTAATGCTGCATGAATCAGATCCATCCACTGAGTCACTGAGTCTACACAGTGTATAACTGTCTCGACTCACAGGCAGACTCAGGATGAATGAATCAGGCACAGCAGCGTGGCACTCACTGACTGGTGAGTCGTGACTGCTCCCTCCCCCCTCCCACAGTCAGCGTGAGACAGATGACACTCAGAGCGGAAGACAAGGTACACAGTGACTGAACGACAAACTGAGTATCCTCCCTCTGGCTGAGAGAGGCTACTGCTGCAGCTGTCTCGACTCATTAAACTGTGAGTGACTCGAATCCAGGGCCAAATTAAGGTCTGTGGGGGCCCCTGGGCAACAAATTTGTGGGACCCCCACACTAGAGATGAGCGCCTGAAATTTTTCGGGTTTTGTGTTTTGGTTTTGGGTTCTGTTCCGCGGCCGTGTTTTGGGTTCGAACGCGTTTTGGCAAAACCTCACCGAATTTTTTTTGTCGGATTCGGGTGTGTTTTGGATTCGGGTGTTTTTTTCAAAAAACACTAAAAAACAGCTTAAATCATAGAATTTGGGGGTCATTTTGATCCCAAAGTATTATTAACCTCAAAAACCATAATTTACACTCATTTTCAGTCTATTCTGAATACCTCACACCTCACAATATTATTTTTAGTCCTAAAATTTGCACCGAGGTCGCTGTGTGAGTAAGATAAGCGACCCTAGTGGCCGACACAAACACCGGGCCCATCTAGGAGTGGCACTGCAGTGTCACGCAGGATGTCCCTTCCAAAAAACCCTCCCCAAACAGCACATGACGCAAAGAAAAAAAGAGGCGCAATGAGGTAGCTGTGTGAGTAAGATTAGCGACCCTAGTGGCCGACACAAACACCGGGCCCATCTAGGAGTGGCACTGCAGTGTCACGCAGGATGGCCCTTCCAAAAAACCCTCCCCAAACAGCACATGACGCAAAGAAAAAAAGAGGCGCAATGAGGTAGCTGTGTGAGTAAGATTAGCGACCCTAGTGGCCGACACAAACACCGGGCCCATCTAGGAGTGGCACTGCAGTGTCACGCAGGATGTCCCTTCCAAAAAACCCTCCCCAAACAGCACATGACGCAAAGAAAAAAAGAGGCGCAATGAGGTAGCTGTGTGAGTAAGATTAGCGACCCTAGTGGCCGACACAAACACCGGGCCCATCTAGGAGTGGCACTGCAGTGTCACGCAGGATGTCCCTTCCAAAAAACCCTCCCCAAACAGCACATGACGCAAAGAAAAAAAGAGGCGCAATGAGGTAGCTGACTGTGTGAGTAAGATTAGCGACCCTAGTGGCCGACACAAACACCGGGCCCATTTAGGAGTGGCACTGCAGTGTCACGCAGGATGTCCCTTCCAAAAAACCCTCCCCAATCAGCACATGATGCAAAGAAAAAGAAAAGAAAAAAGAGGTGCAAGATGGAATTGTCCTTGGGCCCTCCCACCCACCCTTATGTTGTATAAACAAAACAGGACATGCACACTTTAACCAACCCATCATTTCAGTGACAGGGTCTGCCACACGACTGTGACTGATATGACGGGTTGGTTTGGACCCCCCCCAAAAAAGAAGCAATTAATCTCTCCTTGCACAAACTGGCTCTACAGAGGCAAGATGTCCACCTCATCATCACCCTCCGATATATCACCGTGTACATCCCCCTCCTCACAGATTATCAATTCGTCCCCACTGGAATCCACCATCTCAGCTCCCTGTGTACTTTGTGGAGGCAATTGCTGCTGGTCAATGTCTCCGCGGAGGAATTGATTATAATTCATTTTAATGAACATCATCTTCTCCACATTTTCTGGATGTAACCTCGTACGCCGATTGCTGACAAGGTGAGCGGCGGCACTAAACACTCTTTCGGAGTACACACTTGTGGGAGGGCAACTTAGGTAGAATAAAGCCAGTTTGTGCAAGGGCCTCCAAATTGCCTCTTTTTCCTGCCAGTATAAGTACGGACTGTGTGACGTGCCTACTTGGATGCGGTCACTCATATAATCCTCCACCATTCTATCAATGTTGAGAGAATCATATGCAGTGACAGTAGACGACATGTCCGTAATCGTTGTCAGGTCCTTCAGTCCGGACCAGATGTCAGCATCAGCAGTCGCTCCAGACTGCCCTGCATCACCGCCAGCGGGTGGGCTCGGAATTCTGAGCCTTTTCCTCGCACCCCCAGTTGCGGGAGAATGTGAAGGAGGAGATGTTGACAGGTCGCGTTCCGCTTGACTTGACAATTTTGTCACCAGCAGGTCTTTCAACCCCAGCAGACTTGTGTCTGCCGGAAAGAGAGATCCAAGGTAGGCTTTAAATCTAGGATCGAGCACGGTGGCCAAAATGTAGTGCTCTGATTTCAACAGATTGACCACCCGTGAATCCTTGTTAAGCGAATTAAGGGCTCCATCCACAAGTCCCACATGCCTAGCGGAATCGCTCCGTGTTAGCTCCTCCTTCAATGTCTCCAGCTTCTTCTGCAAAAGCCTGATGAGGGGAATGACCTGACTCAGGCTGGCAGTGTCTGAACTGACTTCACGTGTGGCAAGTTCAAAGGGCATCAGAACCTTGCACAACGTTGAAATCATTCTCCACTGCGCTTGAGACAGGTGCATTCCACCTACTATATCGTGCTCAATTGTATAGGCTTGAATGGCCTTTTGCTGCTCCTCCAACCTCTGAAGCATATAGAGGGTTGAATTCCACCTCGTTACCACTTCTTGCTTCAGATGATGGCAGGGCAGGTTCAGTAGTTTTTGGTGGTGCTCCAGTCTTCTGTACGTGGTGCCTGTACGCCGAAAGTGTCCCGCAATTCTTCTGGCCACCGACAGCATCTCTTGCACGCCCCTGTCGTTTTTTAAAAAATTCTGCACCACCAAATTCAAGGTATGTGCAAAACATGGGACGTGCTGGAATTTGCCCATATTTAATGCACACACAATATTGCTGGCGTTGTCCGATGCCACAAATCCACAGGAGAGTCCAATTGGGGTAAGCCATTCCGCGATGATCTTCCTCAGTTGCCGTAAGAGGTTTTCTGCTGTGTGCGTATTCTGGAAACCGGTGATACAAAGCGTAGCCTGCCTAGGAAAGAGTTGGCGTTTGCGAGATGCTGCTACTGGTGCCGCCGCTGCTGTTCTTGCGGCGGGAGTCCATACATCTACCCAGTGGGCTGTCACAGTCATATAGTCCTGACCCTGCCCTGCTCCACTTGTCCACATGTCCGTGGTTAAGTGGACATTGGGTACAGCTGCATTTTTTAGGACACTGGTGACTCTTTTTCTGAGATCTGTGTACATTTTCGGTATCGCCTGCCTAGAGAAATGGAACCTAGATGGTATTTGGAACCGGGGACACAGTACCTCCAACAAGTCTCTAGTTGGCTCTGCAGTAATGATGGATACCGGAACCACGTTTCTCACCACCCAGGATGCCAAGGCCTCAGTTATCCGCTTTGCAACAGGATGACTGCTGTGATATTTCATCTTCCTCGCAAAGGACTGTTGAACAGTCAATTGCTTACTGGAAGTAGTACAAGTGGGCTTACGACTTCCCCTCTGGGATGACCATCGACTCCCAGCGGCAACAACAGCAGCGCCAGCAGCAGTAGGCGTTACACGCAAGGATGCATCGGAGGAATCCCAGGCAGGAGAGGACTCGTCAGAATTGCCAGTGACATGGCCTGCAGGACTATTGGCATTCCTGGGGAAGGAGGAAATTGACACTGAGGGAGTTGGTGGGGTGGTTTGCGTGAGCTTGGTTACAAGAGGAAGGGATTTACTGGTCAGTGGACTGCTTCCGCTGTCACCCAAAGTTTTTGAACTTGTCACTGACTTATTATGAATGCGCTGCAGGTGACGTATAAGGGAGGATGTTCCGAGGTGGTTAACGTCCTTACCCCTACTTATTACAGCTTGACAAAGGGAACACACGGCTTGACACCTGTTGTCCGACTTTCTGGTGAAATACCTCCACACCGAAGAGCTGATTTTTTTGGTATTTTCACCTGGCATGTCAACGGCCATATTCCTCCCACGGACAACAGGTGTCTCCCCGGGTGCCTGACTTAAACAAACCACCTCACCATCAGAATCCTCCTGGTCAATTTCCTCCCCAGCGCCAGCAACACCCATATCCTCCTCATCCTGGTGTACTTCAACACTGACATCTTCAATCTGACTATCAGGAGCTGGACTGCGGGTGCTCCTTCCAGCACTTGCAGGGGGCGTGCAAATGGTGGAAGGCGCATGCTCTTCACGTCCAGTGTTGGGAAGGTCAGGCATCGCAACCGACACAATTGGACTCTCCTTGTGGATTTGGGATTTCGAAGAATGCACAGTTCTTTGCTGTGCTGCTTTTGCCAGCTTGAGTCTTTTCATTTTTCTAGCGAGAGGCTGAGTGCTTCCATCCTCATGTGAAGCTGAACCACTAGCCATGAACATAGGCCAGGGCCTCAGCCGTTCCTTGCCACTCCGTGTCGTAAATGGCATATTGGCAAGTTTACGCTTCTCCTCCGACAATTTCATTTTAGGTTTTGGAGTCCTTTTTTTTCTGATATTTGGTGTTTTGGATTTGACATGCTCTGTACTATGACATTGGGCATCGGCCTTGGCAGACGACGTTGCTGGCATTTCATCGTCTCGGCCATGACTAGTGGCAGCAGCTTCAGCACGAGGTGGAAGTGGATCTTGATCTTTCCCTAATTTTGGAACCTCAACATTTTTGTTCTCCATATTTTAATAGGCACAACTAAAAGGCACCTCAGGTAAACAATGGAGATGGATACTAGTATACAATTATGGACTGCCTGCCGAGTGCAGACACAGAGGTAGCCACAGCCGTGAACTACCGTACTGTACTGTGTCTGCTGCTAATATAGACTGGTTGATAAAGAGATGTCTATGTAACTATGTATGTATAAAGAAGAAAGAAAAAAAAACCACGGTTAGGTGGTATACAATTATGGACGGACTGCCTGCCGAGTGCCGACACAGAGGTAGCCACAGCCGTGAACTACCGCACTGTACTGTGTCTGCTGCTAATATATAGACTGGTTGATAAAGAGATAGTATACTCGTAACTAGTATGTATGTATAAAGAAAGAAAAAAAAACCACGGTTAGGTGGTATATACAATTATGGACGGGCTGCCGAGTGCCGACACAGAGGTAGCCACAGCCGTGAACTATCGCACTGTACTGTGTCTGCTGCTAATATATAGACTGGTTGATAAAGAGATAGTATACTCGTAACTAGTATGTATGTATAAAGAAAGAAAAAAAAACCACGGTTAGGTGGTATATACAATTATGGACGGGCTGCCGAGTGCCGACACAGAGGTAGCCACAGCCATGAACTACCGCACTGTACTGTGTCTGCTGCTAATATAGACTGGTTGATAAAGAGATAGTATACTCGTAACTAGTATGTATGTATAAAGAAAGAAAAAAAAACCACGGTTAGGTGGTATATACAATTATGGACGGGCTGCCGAGTGCCGACACAGAGGTAGCCACAGCCGTGAACTACCGCACTGTACTGTGTCTGCTGCTAATATAGACTGGTTGATAAAGAGATAGTATACTCGTAACTAGTATGACTATAAAGAAAGAAAAAAAAACCACGGTTAGGTGGTATATACAATTATGGACGGGCTGCCGAGTGCCGACACAGAGGTAGCCACAGCCGTGAACTACCGCACTGTACTGTGTCTGCTGCTAATATATAGACTGGTTGATAAAGAGATAGTATACTCGTAACTAGTATGTATGTATAAAGAAAGAAAAAAAAACCACGGTTAGGTGGTATATACAATTATGGACGGGCTGCCGAGTGCCGACACAGAGGTAGCCACAGCCGTGAACTACCGCACTGTACTGTGTCTGCTGCTAATATATAGACTGGTTGATAAAGAGATAGTATACTCGTAACTAGTATGTATGTATAAAGAAAGAAAAAAAAACCACGGTTAGGTGGTATATACAATTATGGACGGGCTGCCGAGTGCCGACACAGAGGTAGCCACAGCCGTGAACTACCGCACTGTACTGTGTCTGCTGCTAATATAGACTGGTTGATAAAGAGATAGTATACTCGTAACTAGTATGTATGTATAAAGAAAGAAAAAAAAACCACGGTTAGGTGGTATATACAATTATGGACGGGCTGCCGAGTGCCGACACAGAGGTAGCCACAGCCGTGAACTACCGCACTGTACTGTGTCTGCTGCTAATATATAGACTGGTTGATAAAGAGATAGTATACTCGTAACTAGTATGTATGTATAAAGAAAGAAAAAAAAACCACGGTTAGGTGGTATATACAATTATGGACGGGCTGCCGAGTGCCGACACAGAGGTAGCCACAGCCGTGAACTACCGCACTGTACTGTGTCTGCTGCTAATATATAGACTGGTTGATAAAGAGATAGTATACTCGTAACTAGTATGTATGTATAAAGAAAGAAAAAAAAACCACGGTTAGGTGGTATATACAATTATGGACGGGCTGCCGAGTGCCGACACAGAGGTAGCCACAGCCGTGAACTACCGCACTGTACTGTGTCTGCTGCTAATATATAGACTGGTTGATAAAGAGATAGTATACTCGTAACTAGTATGTATGTATAAAGAAAGAAAAAAAAACCACGGTTAGGTGGTATATACAATTATGGACGGGCTGCCGAGTGCCGACACAGAGGTAGCCACAGCCGTGAACTACCGCACTGTACTGTGTCTGCTGCTAATATAGACTGGTTGATAAAGAGATAGTATACTCGTAACTAGTATGTATGTATAAAGAAAGAAAAAAAAACCACGGTTAGGTGGTATATACAATTATGGACGGGCTGCCGAGTGCCGACACAGAGGTAGCCACAGCCGTGAACTACCGCACTGTACTGTGTCTGCTGCTAATATATAGACTGGTTGATAAAGAGATAGTATACTCGTAACTAGTATGTATGTATAAAGAAAGAAAAAAAAACCACGGTTAGGTGGTATATACAATTATGGACGGGCTGCCGAGTGCCGACACAGAGGTAGCCACAGCCGTGAACTACCGCACTGTACTGTGTCTGCTGCTAATATATAGACTGGTTGATAAAGAGATAGTATACTCGTAACTAGTATGTATGTATAAAGAAAGAAAAAAAAACCACGGTTAGGTGGTATATACAATTATGGACGGGCTGCCGAGTGCCGACACAGAGGTAGCCACAGCCGTGAACTACCGCACTGTACTGTGTCTGCTGCTAATATAGACTGGTTGATAAAGAGATAGTATACTACTAATATTATATATACTGGTGGTCAGGTCACTGGTCACTAGTCACACTGGCAGTGGCACTCCTGCAGCAAAAGTGTGCACTGTTTAATTGTAATATAATATTATGTACTCCTGGCTCCTGCTATAACCTATAACTGGCACTGCAGTGCTCCCCAGTCTCCCCCACAATTATAAGCTGTGTGAGCTGAGCACAGTCAGATGTATATATACATTGATGCAGCACACTGGGCTGAACAGTGCACACAGATATGGTATGTGACTGAGTCACTGTGTGTATCGTTTTTTTCAGGCAGAGAACGGATATATTAAATAAAACAAACAACTGCACTGTCTGGTGGTCACTGTGGTCGTCAGTCACTAAACTCTGCACTCTCTTCTACAGTATCACAGCCTCAGGTCAATCTCTCTCTCTCTCTCTCACCCCTAATCTAAATGGAGAGGACGCCAGCCACGTCCTCTCCCTATCAATCTCAATGCACGTGTGAAAATGGCGGCGACGCGCGGCTCCTTATATAGAATCCGAGTCTCGCGATAGAATCCGAGCCTCGCGAGAATCCGACAGCGTCATGATGACGTTCGGGCGCGCTCGGGTTAACTGAGCAAGGCGGGAAGATCCGAGTCGCTCGGACCCGTGAAAAAAAACATGAAGTTCGGGCGGGTTCGGATTCAGAGAAACCGAACCCGCTCATCTCTACCCCACACACAGTCCTCACAACTGCAAAAAGCCCCATCAGAGTAGGAGTACAGCATTTACCTGTCTCCTCTTCGTCCTCGGCTCCTGAGCTGTTCCTTTACTGCTGTGGCCGCCGAGGAGCTTCACTCACAGCAGTGTGAAGTCTCGCAAGATAATGTCAAATCTCGCGAGACTTCACACTGCAGTGAGTGAAGCTCCTCGGCGGCCGCAGCTGTAATGGAATGTCTCAGCTGCCGAGGAGGATGGAGAGGAGACAGGTAAATGCTGTACTCCTACTCCGATGACTTTTTTGCAGTTGTGAGGACAGTGTGTAGGGGCCCCACTTGTGTGGGGGCCCAGGGACAACTGTCCCTTACACCCCGCCATTAATCCGGCTCTGCTCGAATCATTCATACTTCTTGATGATTCGAATCACTGTGTTGAGAACTTGAGACCAAGAGTCAGTAGCCATCTCTAGTAAAGATATCTGTTAGCAACGCAAAGGGGAAGAAAACATGCTTTCCCCATTCATCAATCTTCAGACTGTCAAACTGATAAAGGAGTCATCTACTTATGGAAAACCCTAATGGTAACAGTAGGATTCCAGAGGGACAACTGCTGCTGAGGGATAGTAGGTACTCCTAGTAGAGGTGGGTCCACCATTTAATTGCAGAATATACAGTTATTCCACATATCTTATATCCTGCTAGAAATGAAGGCAGAAATGCAGTTTCACAAAAGATATTCTGTAGAACAAATCAATATTCAATGTGTAATTAGAACAATGCAGTTTTCTGCAGAGAGGTTAGTAATGTGATATATACATTATTAGGACTTGTTGATATATAAATGTTGATAAGGAGAATATGGATTGGTAGTTCATTTGTACACTGCATGGAATATTGGGGGTCATTCCGAGTTGTTCGCTCGTTATTTTTTTTTCGCAACGGAGCGATTAGTCGCTAATGCGCATGCGCAATGTCCGCAGTGCGACTGCGCCAAGTAAATTTGCTGTGCAGTTAGGTATTTTACTCACGGCATTACGAGGTTTTTTCTTCGTTCTGGTGATCGTAATGTGATTGACAGGAAGTGGGTGTTTCTGGGCGGAAACTGGCCGTTTTATGGGTGTGTGTGAAAAAACTCTACCGTTTCTGGGAAAAACGCGGGAGTGGCTGGAGAAACGGAGGAGTGTCTGGGCGAACGCTGGGTGTGTTTGTGACGTCAAACCAGGAACGAAACTGACTGAACTGATCGCAGATGCCGAGTAAGTCTTAAGCTACTTAGAAACTGCTAAGAAGTGTCTATTCGCAATTCTGCTAATCTTTCGTTCGCAATTTTGATTAGCTAAGATTCACTCCCAGTAGGCGGCGGCTTAGCGTGTGCAAAGCTGCTAAAAGCAGCTTGCGAGCGAACAACTCGGAATGACCCCCATTGTTCACTGTGCCGCTATAAAAAAATGTTGCCCTGTTGTGGCTCAGTTTGCCCAGATGAACACTGAACAGTCTTCCTTTTATGTCCCAGCACTAATATAACGTCATCCTATAAATAGAACTGTATAGAGGAAGCCAGGCAGGGAGGAAGCGTAAGGCTTTAGGTAAAGATGCAGAATTAAGCTATTTTGCAAGTGCTGCCCTGAGTGAACAAATCACAATGGGTCACCATGCAGTTCATTAATGATTTGTGATTCTGGAAACAAGTGGCAAGTTCACCAACAAAAATGAATACTGTTACTTGCATTACTCTCTGAATCATGGACCTGTTTGGGAATAGGGATCAATGTACTAGAATACTTCTGCAGTGTGAATAGTGAATACACTGTGCATCTGACCAGCATGGTCACATAATGATGCCTTAGCACTAGAATGCAGTGCTAGTACAGGTGTATTGTGGGTCAGTACTGTTGTCTAACACATAACCTCTACTAGCAGCCCCAACAGCTTCCTTCTTACTACAGGTTGAGTATCCCTTATCCAAAATGCTTGGGACCAGAGGTATTTTGGATATCGGATTTTTCCGTATTTTGGAATAATTGCATACCATAATGAGATCTTATGATGATGGGACCTAAATCTAAGCACAGAATGCATCTATGTTACATATACACCTTATACACACAGCCTGAAGGTCATTTTAGCCAATATTTTTTATAACTTTGTGCATTAAACAAAGTGTGTGTACATTCACACATTTCATTTATGTTTCATATACACCTTATACACACAGCCCGAAGGTCATTTAATACAATATTATTAATAACTTTGTGTATTAAACAAAGTTTGTGTACATTGAGCCATCAAAAAACAAAGGTTTCACTATCTCACTCTCACTCAAAAAAGTCCGTATTTCGGAATATTCCGTATTTCGGAATATTTGGATATGGGATACTCAACCTGTATAACATTTACAGGCAAACTCACATTATTTATTTTGCAGAAAAAAGTGACACCAGCAGCAGAATTCACAAGAGGACCCCAATATGCTACACAGACACAAAGCAACCTTCTTGTTTTCCAGTGGGTACCACCAATAAGGCCTATTTGAAAGTTGTTGGAAGTGCTCTAACTCTGGAGGGCATAAAGGCGCAGAACTTCAGAGAGAATTCAGGGCCAGAATGCCTCCTCTACCTAATAACCAAGATGTACTGGTGCCAACTTATGGCAGTATTGGCATTATGTTCATTCTGGGTCGCCCCCATCTTAGATGTTACACCTGGGCTAGAGGTCTATACTGTAGCTACTGCCTCTGTTGGCACAAAGTGTAGGGGATGTCTTTCTTTAAGGGACAAGGGACAAAAGTAGAAGACAACAAGTGTAGTGTAGATGTGAACATGGATATTATTTTGAACTGCTAAGTGATCTACAACCCTCAATGGGTCCAAACATTTTTTTCTTTCCATAGAACTGTTAACTGGGACTGTTGTCACATAATAAATAACCATTATTATTTGACAATTAGGATTATTATGATGATTATTATGATGATGAGTATTATTATTATTCCCAGATACCCACATTCAGTTGACCATGGAACATCAAAGTGTATTTTCGTGGTTTGACTTTCACGGAGAAACGCATTAAGGACATCTCACGCTGCTGACTTCCCCTGAGATCTATACAAGCACAGCACCACAGTCTGTACTCCAGCAAGCGGCTATTGCCGTGGATCTTCAGCTAGATCTTCAGTAGATCTTGAGACTACAAGAAATAAGTGGTGAGCATAAAACTGGCGGTCTGGGGAGGTAGTAGCATAGCGCCAACCAAATATACAGCTGTACACTTACCATCATGTGAATTCTATCCACTCTCCCTTCAAATTAATTGGGACTTTACATTTTGCTTTGGAGTTGACCAGCCATACTGCTTTTTGGCTGTGGACATATATGTGCAATATGTAACTGGGATACAATATATGGCAGCATGTAAATAATACCAGCAGTGAGAAAAATGAATTTATGAAATCATGCATTGCATTTTTATGTTTTTAATTTATGTGTTTGAATAAATTGTGTATATTGTAGTAATCGATATCCAGCGCTTTCTTGTGATATTGTATTGTCTCACAATTACCTATTTTCGAAAAATGCTGAAGCCCCCTCTGCTGACTGGTGATCACATATGGTAAATACAGCAAGCACAGTCAGCTCCACTTCCCTATCTGGTGGTGACAATTTATTACACAAAGTGGAGGGCAGCAGATGTGAAAATGGAGTAACTGCATCCATCACAGTTACAGAATTGTAATAAAAATACTTTATTACAAATATATATATACAAGGTGCTTCATCAGGGGTGGGTGAGGGGGGGACTGCGGATGGAGGACGGTGTCTGCAGATGCTGCTGGTGGAGGGGGGCAGGTGTGGGGGGAGACATATATGGGGGGTGGATGGTGGAGGGGGTCTGGAGGTGCTGTGGGTGGTGAAGTGGCGGAGGAGTGGGAGCCGCGGGTGGTGTAGGGGGTCTGTAGGCACAGCGTGTGGGGGAGGGGTGGAGTGCCGCATGTGGTGAAGGGGAAGGTGCGGAGGTGTGGTGCATTGGGGAGGGGTCTGGAGGCGCTGCGGGTACTGTACCTGCCAAAAAGGTAGTTGGAGGGTATGCAGTAACAGGGGTGACAGGGTCAGAACAGGGGTGACAGGGTCAGAACAGGGGTGACGGGGCCAGGACAGGGGTGACGGGGCAAGGACAGGGGTGACGGGGCCAGGACAGGGGCGACGGGGCCAGGACAGAAATGACAGGGACAGGATAGGGGTGACAGGGCCAGGGTAGGGGCAGCAAGACCAGGACAGGGGTGATAGGGCCAGAGTAGGGGCGGCAGGACCAGGAGAGGGGTGACAGGGCCAGTATAGGGTTGACAGGACAAGCACAGGGGTGACAGGGCCAGGATAGGGGTAACAGGGCCAGCATAAGGGTGACAGGGCCAGGATAAGGGTGAAAGGGCCTGGATAAGGGTGAAAGGGCAAGGATAAGGGTGACAGGGCAAGGCCAGGGGTGACAGGGACATGACAGAACACAGGGCACGGGAGAGATTGGTATTAGGGACAAAACAGTGGTGACAGACAGATGTGTCTTAACGGAGTCACTGCTGCTGGCTGCTGCTGTTCCTCTCCAACCTGTTGGGATCTGCTGCTGGTGGAGACTTGGCATGGCTGACTCTCTTAGGTTGGAGTCCTGCTTCCTCTGCCCGTCCGCATCCCTCCCCCCCCCCTCCTCAGTCACACACCGCAGACCTCGCGCAGCTGCCAGGCACTGTGGTTCGGGGAGACTGGGAGTGACTGGTTAGCCCCCAGGAGACGCTGCGGCTGGAGGGAGGAGGGGGTCATAGCATGCACGCGGCACGGACCTCGCGGCTGCTGGGCACTGTGGTAAGGGGAGACTGGGAGTGACTGGTTAGCTCCCAGGAGACGCTGCAGCTGGAGGGAGGAGGGGGTCGGAGCCTGCAAGCAGCTCGGACTTCTGCAGCGCTACCCGCCGGCTAAAGTGTGTGAAGGAGCTGGGCGCACCTCACTGCGGGTGGCAGCGCTGCAGCTAGCGGTGGGGTTGCTGGGGCTGGAGATAACAGAGGCAGTACGGAACCTGCACAGCGGCAGGTGCCCCACAAAACTGCAGCTAAGAAGCGTGGAGTGTGCCAGAAAGTGACGCTCCTCCGCGCCAGAAAGACCCTGCTGAGTATGCTGATGTGGGGGTTCAAGCACACAGTGAGCCGGTGCCCGTCTGTCTGTACGGCATACCCCCTCACACACCCCCATACCTCCCAACTGTCCCGATTTTCGCGGGACAGTCCCATTTTTGGGGGTCTGTCCCGCTGTCCCTCCCGCGGGTCGCAGTGTCCCGCGTGGGGGGGGGCAGTTGGAAAGCTCCTAGAGCAGCGGTGAATAGTGGAGACAGAGGGAGAGGGGGCATCAGGGGGTACAGATTAAGGGGGGGGGGTTCCAGCAACAGAGCCGGATTAAGGTGGGGCGGGGGCAGGGGGTACGTACCATTGGCCCCACAGTTTTAGGGGCCCCCCAGCTCGAGTAGCTCTGTCCCAGCTCAGAAGCTCCCCCGTCCTGCCAGCAACAGCGGCAGCATTGTGCTACAGTCAGCACACGCTGCTGCGTATTGGCAGGTCTGTGGTGTTGCAGGGAGGCAGCAGTCTCCCTGCTTTCTTCTGCCTGTGCGGGTGTCTAGGGGGGAGCGACCACCTCCTCTCGATTTAGCCCTAGCTGAGGGGCCAAAATTCCATAAAAAAAAAATCCCGGAATTTGCATAAGGGGGCGTGGCCTCGCGTCCCACACTTAGGCAACGCCCCCAAACCCACAGCAGGCACAGCAATGAGATAGGGCTCCCCTGTCTCAAGTGCCCTGGGCCCCCCGGACTCATAATCAGCCCCTGGGGGCATGCCAGCAGCTCACAGAGCGCTGGGCATGCCCCCTCACTGACGAAAACGGGGGCCCTCCCGTGAAGCCACGCCCACTTTTCGTTGATCATGCCCCTTTTTCACCGCGTGTGTGTCCCTTCTTCTGCCTGAAGAAAGCTCCTGAAGAAAGCTGGGAGGTATGCACCCCTGCCTGTGCCATGCCCATACTATCTGCTTCTGCTCCTAGTCTCCTATAGATTTGGCCAGATCTGTGACTCATTTGACTAACTCCGCCCAGTGTTGTGACTCCGCCCAGCGATAGCAAATGAGTCACAAAGTCACAGATCTGGGCTATTATATAGGACATATACATATACACATGCATAACAAAAGTCCCTACTTTCCGCAATCTAGGGGGTGTGACCTGATGGAAAGGGGATGGGGTCTCTTAAATTAGTGTGGTTTGATTGGAATAGGGTGTGGGCGAATTTATTCCAGCCTTCCAATGGATAATGCAGGTATATAGGCATACAGCCAGACATGATTCAGAACACTCTGTTAAGTCAGTAGTACCAAGTTGGATGAGTCGTGTTGTCAGAAGAAAATCCCTGAACCAATGTAAAAGGAGCCCTTCATCACTATAATCACAATAATAACTGCATATAGACATGCATGAGTTGGGTGAGCTGAAATAATCCAATGTTGATGTTGCAGTTGTAACTGGCTACAGGCCGTTCTTCTAACCATGCATAATTTATCTCTTGCATGTTTGTATGTACCCAGTTTTGAAGAATGTTAGCAATACTCCCATTGCATTCGTTTTCCTTTTTTTATTGATTAAGATTATAGGGAAAAGTATTGAGAACTTTATAAAGGATTATAAATAAAAGATATATTTAGCTAAGAATGAGTACACATATTTTTATATTCCATATACAAGGCGGCTTGCCTTTGGTGTCAGAGGTGATAGGGAAACAGGAGTGTACAGAAAATAATAAGTATCCCCCTAAGGTATGTATGGGGGACCAAAGCATATATCAGAAATATCTGCAGCAGTCTCCCATTTTCCATTGCAAAAGTAGCCCTCATACCAACCAAGCCCTGGTAGCTAATGCCATCAGAAGATGCCATTAGCCTGTTATAGCCTATGGGCTATGTATCACAAACAGTACCGATCCCTCCCCAGCACTCACCACTAGTGCATGCGTGGTCAGCAGACTGCAGATGAGCAGTAGTGCGCGCAGTGTACAAAGAAGTTGTGAAGGGATCACGCCTGTCCCTGCAGAGATATTTTAATACATTCTGCTTAATTTCTTATTGCCAGGAATAGCAGTTATAAGAAATTATAATTATCGGTTCTAAGACCTAATTAATAAATAAGTCCCCAATAGAGCCCAGCGCTAGGATTTATTATCCTATATGGCTTCTTTATTTATAAATGTGGGTTCAGGTTAGAACCCTGGCTAGCACCGCATAGTTTCTGTATGAGAGAGATGAAAGCACTAATACAGCCAGTGGTGACGTCCCATAGAAAGTGATCATTCCCACCTCCAGAGGTTTCCTAGCAATGGATAGGAGTTCTGGGGTATGTGCGCTTAATGCACTGACATCACAGGTTAGCAAGTGATTGTTTGCTGTGATGTATAGTAATGACCACAGTTTAGTAAGTGAACGCAATGTAATTTAGCTGGTTGATGTATAGGTAAGCTAGGCAGGCTAACAATAACATTTTTATTGTTCAAAAAATGTATTTTAAGGGCAGGAAACGGTAAGGGGACGGCACGCTAGTACAATGGAACTTGTACACAGTATCTGGGGGCTAGTGTACATTTACTTAGGAAAAATTAGTGAAACACAGACTCACAGCTACAGGGCAAATGATAAATTAGCAGGCAGCTAAAGTATTGTATGCCAGGGGGAAGAGAGTCTGCAAAGCAATCATAGTCTTTTAGTATCATGCTAAAGGGAGACATTTTTAAGTGCTGAGTAACATTAAATATAATTGCTTTTGTTTCATTACAAAAAGAAAATCATTGTTACGTTAATATTTCGCTATTATTTTGTCTTCTTAGGTAACTTTGTAATCAGATTTATTTAATCTGCACGTGATGATTCTGCGATGTAAAAGTAACCAAAGAGCTGCAAAAAAAACCCCAAAAGACAACCCACTTCACATACTGTAATTAGGGCTTCATTCAGGTCGCAATTTACCTTATTCAACAATAGTGCGCATTCGCAGGTCCCGTCCTGTGTGCGCACGGCTAATGCGATCGCATCTGCTGCTAACCCTGTGTTCGCGGTGCTGCAATGCAGCATTACGGGATTGGGACGCTAAAATTGGGCATGTTGCGCAGGCAGGGGGTCATCCACAGTTTCTGTGACCACAATTAAATTGCGGTCCCGGCCACTGGGCGGGACAGCCAACATGCGATAGAGGCAGTAGCAGAATCTGTCATTATGACTGATTTACAATCTGACTTTTATTGGCTGTGACTGTTACTTTTGTATGTTTTGAATTTCTGAACAATATTTTCTGCGGTGATGAATAGATGTAAGCAAAACATTTCTCTAGGTTTTAAGTTTCTGCAAATACAGGTGTTTTACAGATGCCAAGTATTGTACATTAGTGACAGGCTGAAACAAGTTTTTGGTAGCTTTTATTTTGTTTTTGTAACTAAATCTACTTTCTAAAACTGACCAAAAATAAAAAATAAAGCACTGTGAAAAAATCTGTTTCTTAGACAGCTTTTTTAAGTTTGCACTACCAATAAATGATTTGTGACGGCCCAGATTTATCAAGCCTTGGAGAATGATAAGTTGCACGGTGATAAAATACCAACCAACCAGCTCCTAACTGTCATGTTACAGGTTGTGTTCGAAAAATGACAGGAGCTGATTGGTTGGCTGAAATGATGGACTGTAATCTGAAAATGGTTAAACAAAAATAATTAGTATTTTTGTAGTATCACATGCATAGAAGAGGGCTGGGTCATTGCTGTAATATTTAGAGGCCCATCTAAATAAATCTGTTTCAAGTCATTGTATGTACTATAATGTACAATGACTTATCTGATGGGCCTCTAAATATTACAGAAATGATCCAGCCCTCTTGTTGCGTAGTACAGCATGTTGGCGCTTTAAAAATGAAGGCTGGTGATAATAAATCTAGAAGCTCTATAATGTCAGAGATAAACAAATTATATATATATATATTATATATTATTATATTATATATTATATATTATATATATATAATATTATATTATATATATTATATAGCACTGTAGTACAGTTCTACAATGTAACCCTCTGGCTACTATAGTTTGTGCATACCTAGCTGACATACAAAGCTATAATAAAATTATGTTTGAGGGTTTAAAGTTGTAGTGTCATCAAAGTATCACTTACTGCATTACTTATGTTTTTCCTCTGTATTATAAAGATATTTTTAACACCGTCCAGATTTTCAAGGGCTAAAGCCAGTTTATGAAAAAAGGCATTACCAATATCTTAAAAAAGGTGGAGGGCTGCCTCCCTAAATGGGCATGGTGTGTTTGGAACCTGATGTAGTCAGGAGCTCGGTGGTTGGGATCTGACACCGGAATCCCAACCCTCACAATGCCTATGGATGCCCAAGGTGAATATTAGGGTTAGTTTTAGGATTAGGGTTAAGAGCAAGGGGAAGGGTTAGGGACGGGTTATGCTGCAGGGGTGGGATGGTTTCAGTTAGGCTGCAGGAAAGGATGGTTAAGGTTAGGCTGTTTGAGAGGTGGGTTAGGGGCAGGGTTAGGGTTAAATACTCACTACGATCCATCGGCATTCTGAGCGTCAGGATTCCGCTGTCAGGATTCTGACAATTGGGATCCTGTCCGCCAGTATTTCGATCCCAACTTACTCAGGAGTAGTTCTAGGCACAGGCAAGCAGGGCGGGCGCCCGTGGCGCTGCAGCCCATGGGCACGGACGCAGGTGCCCGCCTCCCACCCGCACCCCGCTTCCCGGCTGCAGCAGGCGCCGTGGGCTGTGTGGGCGCCTCCTGCAGCCGGCTCCACCGTCATACAATAGAGGTCAATTATTGTCTGTTCGGTGCTGCTATGGGCAGAGGCGTAGCTAGGGTTTTTGGAGCCCAGGGCAAGATGTAAAATGGCGCCCCCCCCCCCCCCAAAAAAAAAAAAAAAAAACAGTAAAAGAAGCATGTGCGCGCGCCGAAGGTGCGTGCGTTGAAAAAAAATGGGCGTGGTCACGCACCAGAAGGGGTGTGGCCACGCACCAGAAGGGGTGTGGCCAGCACCAGAAGGGGTGTGGCCACTGAAAATGGCCCACAGTGCCAGTTACATTGCCCCACAGTGCCAGATACAATGCCCCACTGTGCCGGATACATGCCCCACTGTGCCAGATACATGCCCCACAGTGCCGGATACAATGCCCCACAGTGCCGGATACAATGCCCCACAGTGCCGGATACATGCCCCACCGTGCCGGATACATGCCCCACCGTGCCGGATACATGCCCCACCGTGCCGGATACATGCCCCACCGTGCCAGATACATGCCCCACAGTGCCAGATACATTGCCTCACAGTGCCAGATACATAGCCAGATACATTGCCCCACAGTGCTATATACATTGCCCACAGTGCCAGATACATTGCCCCCCAGTGCCAGTTACATTGCCCCACTGTGCCAGATACATGCCCCACTGTGCCAGATACATGCCCCACAGTGCCGGATACATTGCCCCACAGTGCCAGATACAATGCCCCACAGGGCCGGTTACATGCCCCACAGTGCCGGTTACATGCCCCACAGTGCCAGATACATGCCCCACAGTGCCAGATACATGCCCCACAGTGCCAGTTACATGCCCCACAGTGCCAGATACATTGCCCCACAGTGCCAGATACATTGCCCCACAGTGCCAGATACAATGCCCCACAGGGCCGGTTACATGCCCCACAGTGCCGGTTACATGCCCCACAGTGCCAGATACATGCCCCACAGTGCCAGATACATGCCCCACAGTGCCAGTTACATGCCCCACAGTGCCAGATACATTGCCCCACAGTGCCAGATACATTGCCAGATACAATGCCCCACAGTGTCAGATACAGTAGGGGTGTGGCCACGCTCCAGAAGGGGTGTGACCACGCACCAGAAGGGGTGTGTCCACTCATCAGAAGGGGGTGTGGCCACGCACCAGAAGGGGTGTGGCCACTGAAAATGGCCCACAGGTCTAGTTACATTGCCCCACAGTGCCAGATACAATGCCCCACTGTGCCGGATACATGCCCCACTGTGCCGGATACATGCCCCACTGTGCCAGATACATGCCCCACAGTGCCAGATACATGCCCCACAGTGCCGGATACAATGCCCCACAGTGCCGGATACATGCCCCACCGTGCCGGATACATGCCCCACCGGGCCGGATACATTCCCCACCGTGCCGGATACATGCCCCACCGTGCCAGATACATGCCCCACAGTGCCAGATACATTGCCCCACAGTGCCAGATACATTGCCCCACAGTGCCAGATACATTGCCCACAGTGCCAGATACATTGCCCCACAGTGCAAGTTACATTGCCCCACTGTGCCAGAAACATGCTTCACTGTGCCAGATACATGCCCCACAGTGCCGGATACATTGCCCCACAGTGCCAGATACAATGCCCCACAGTGCCGGTTACATGCCCCACAGTGCCAGTAACATGCCCCACAGTGCCAGTTACAAGCCCCACAGTGCCAGATACATGCCCCACAGTTACATGCCCCACAGTGCCAGATACATTGCCCCACAGTGCCAGATACATTGCCCCACAGTGCCAGATACAATGCCCCACAGTGCCAGATACATTGCCAGATACAATGCCCCACAGTGCCAGATACAGAAGGGGTGTGGCCATGCACCAAAAGGAATGTGGCCACGCACCAGAAGGGGTGTGGCCACATACCAGAAGGGGTGTGGTCACTGATAATGGCCCACAGTGCCAGTTACATTGCCCCACAGTGCCAGATACAATGCCCCACTGTGCCGGATACATGCCCCACTGTGCCAGATACATGCCCCACTGTGCCAAATACATGCCCCACAGTGTCGGATACAATGCCCCACAGTGCCGGATACATGCCCCACCGTGCCGGATACATGCCCCACCGTGCCGGATACATGCCCCACAGTGCCAGATACATTGCCCCACAGTGCCAGATACATTGCCAGATACATTGCCCCACAGTGCCAGATACATTGCCCCACAGTGCCAGATACATTGCCCCACAGTGCCAGATACATGCCTTATTGTGCCAGATACATGCCCCACTGTGCCAGATACATGCCCCACAGTGCCGGATACATTGCCCCACAGTGCCAGATACAATGCCCCACAGTGCCGGTTACATGCCCCACAGTGCCAGTTACATGCCCCACAGTGCCAGTTACATGCCCCACAGTGCCAGATACATGCCCCACAGTGCCAGTTACATGCCCCACAGTGCCAGTTACATGCCCCACAGTGCCAGATACATTGCCCCACAGTGCCAGATACATTGCCCCACAGTGCCAGATACAATGCCCCACAGTGCCAGATACATTGCCAGATACATTGCCCCACAGTGCCAGATACATTGCCCCACAGTGCCAGATACAATGCCCCACAGTGCAAGATACATTGCCCCACAGTGCCAGATACATGCCCCACTGTGCCAGATACATGCCCCACAGTGCCAGATACTTTGCCAGATACATGCCCCACTGTGCCAGATACATGCCCTACTGTGCCAGATACATGCCCCACAGTGCCAGTTACATGCCCTATTGTGCCAGATACATGCCCCACTGTACTCCCCCGAGTGCCAGATACATGCCCCACTGTGCTCCCCCGAGTGTCAGATACATGCCCCACTGTGCTCCCCCGAGTGCCAGATACATGCCCCGCTGTGCTCCCCCGAGTCCGTCCCCCCCGGTCACTCACCAGCGCCTGTTGTGTCTATGTGAGGGGAGGAGAGTGCAGCGCAGCGCCTCTCCTTCCCCTCACCGCTCCAGGTCTCCGGTGGCTGTGTGGTGCCGGTTCGCCAGCCAATCAGAGCTCGCATACCGGCAGCCAATCAGGAGCCGGTCCGCAAGCTCTGATTGGCTAACGCCGGAGACCGGACACACGCAGCGCTGCTGGCAGCGGCGGTGAGGGGAGTGAGAGACGCAGCGCTCTCCTCCCCTCACATTTCGGTGTCATGGGGGCGAGTGGGGCATGATGCCCTGGCTGCCGGTGGCGCCACCCTCTCCTGGGCCTGCCAAGGCGCACAGGGCACGTGCCCCACTCGCCCTACCCTAGATATGCCTCTGGCTATGGGAGAGACGTCAAGAGAGGAGGGGGTGAAGCAGCAGCGGCAGCAGCAGTCGGGAAGCAGGGGTGGGGCTGGTGAGTATTGTTTTTGTTTGTTTGGGGCACAACTACAGGGGGCACAGCTACTCCGGGCACAACTACAGGGGGCACAAACTAGGGGGCACAGCTACAAGGGGCACAACTACTGGGGGCACAACTGCAGGGGGCAAAGCTACTCCGGGCACAACTACAGGGGGCAATGCTACAAGGGGCAAACCTAGAGGGGGAACAAACCAGGGGACACAACTACTCTAGGCACAACTACAGAGGGCAAAGCTACAGAGGGCACAGCTACAGGGGGCACAACTACAGGGGGCAAAGCTACTCCAGGCACAACTACTGGGGGCACAGCTACAAGGGGCACAACTACAGGGGGCACAAACCAGGGGGCACAACTACTCTGGGCACAACTACAGGGGGCACAGCTACAGGGGGCACAGCTACAGGGTGCACAACTACAGGGGGCACAGCTACAGGGGGCACAACTACAGGGGGCACAAACCAGGGGGCACAACTACCGGGGGCAAAGCTACAGGGTGCACAACTACAGGGGGCACAGCTACTCTGAGCACAACTACAGGGGCACAGACCAGGGGGCACAACTACAGGGGGCACAAACTAGGGGGCACAACTACAGTGGGCAAAGCTGCAGGGGGCACAGCTACAGGGGGCACAAACCATGGGGCCTAGCTACAGGGTGCACAACTACTGGGGGCACAGCTACAGGGGGTACAACTACTGGGGGCAAATCTACAGGGGGCACAAACCAGGGGGCATAACTGTGACCACGCCCCTTTCCTATGAAGCCACGCCCCTACTTTTTTGGTGCGCTCCTTTGGCACGCCCTATGTTTATGGGGGAGGGCGCCGAATGAAAATTTCACCCTGGGTACCACAAGGTCTAGAACCGGCCCTGAACTTACTTGGAACTGAGTGTCAGATAACTGTATACTTGAGGCCTAATTTGTTATGAATTTGGAACTGGGAATGTTAGCTGCTATGTTATTTAGGACCGGTCATCTACTCACAGTAGTTACCATTTTTTGGTCTGAACCAGAATATCAGTTTACCAGGAATTACTGATATCAAAGAAACACTTCATGAGACAGTGGCGGATCCAGGGGGGGGGGGGGATTCACTCGGGCCCATGCCCCCCCTGTCATTTGTGGCCCCATCCGTTCCCCCCCCCCCCCTCCGCTTGTGTCACTGAGACACGCTGCCGCTCAGTCCAGCGGCAGCGTGTCTCAGCTGTCAGGAGGAGAGCGCGGCTATCTGGCGGCTTGTTGCGGACTTCAAACCAGCCGCCGGTTCGTGAGCCAATCAGAGCTCGCGGACCGGCGGCTCCTGATTGGCTCACGAACTGGTGGCTAGTTTGGAGTCCTACACGCCGCCAGACATAGCCGCGCTCTCCTCCTGACACCCTCAGAGCCGGCAGAGAAGCAGCAGCGGTAAACAGCTGCAGAACTGCTGTGGGGGCATTTGTATAGTATACCTGCTGTAGGGGCATTTGTATACCTGGCACTGTGAGGGCAATTGTATACCTGGCCTGTGGGGGCAATTGTTTATCTGGCACTGTGAGGGCAATTGTTTACCTGGCACTGTGGGGGCATTTGTATACCTGACACTGTGGGGGCATTTTTGGATCTGGCACTGTAGGGGCATTTTTGGATCTGGCACTGTAGGGGCATTTTTGGATCTGGCACCGTGGTGGCATTTTTGGATCTGGCACTGTGTGGGCATTTGTGGATCTGGCACTGTGGGGGCATTTTTGGATCTGGCACTGTGGGGGCATTTGTGGATCTGGCACTGTGGGGGCAATTGTGTACCGAAGCCGCACGCAAATGTACTTCCCCTTCCATGGTGCCCCCCCTATCATTTTCTTCTGGATCCGCCCCTGTCATGAGATATAGATCACCAGTGAATTGAATGGATTTTATGAAATCTTGCTTTAGTTGGCACAAAGACAGCCACCACTTCTATTTACTTCACAGTCACTGGGCTACACAATATTTTCTGTATGAGGTAGGGATTATGAGGGAGATTTATCAAATCTCGGAGAGAAATAAAGTGGAGAAGTTATCCATAGCAACCAGTCAGCTGTCATTGTATAGGCTGTGCTAAAAAAATTACAGAAGCTGATTATTATTTTTATAAACAACTTCACTTTATCTCTCTCCATGGGTTCCTAAATCTCCCCCTAAATGATAAATGTCTGAAGTAATTTTTGGGATTTATACATCTACTTTAAAGTTATAGTAATGTACGTTTTCATGCAAACATTAATTTCATTGTGTGAAAATTATGAAGGAATTTTCTCCCCCCATCTCTAAATTTATACACTGATTTGGGCACATCACTTGCTGCCACCTGGACTGCACTTTACTATGACAATGGGGGTCATTCCGACCCGTTTACACGCTGCTTTTTTTCGCAGCATGCGCGCGGGCTCCAATGAGGAGGCACGTCGTTGCCCGGGACGAGATCAATGAGGAAAGTGTTCGCAGCGGTGAACGCAAGAAGATTGACGTCAGGAAGGCGTACTGGGTGGCAACTGACCGTTTTCTGGGAGTGGTGAGGAAAACCAGGCGTGTCCAGGCATTTGCGGGGCGGGTGTCTTACGTCAATGCCGGGACCTGACAGGCTGAAGTGATCGCGGCGGCTGAGTAAGTCCAGAGCTACTCAGAAACTACACAAAACTTTTTTGCCTCGCTCCCCTGCACATGCCTTCGCACACTTGCTAAGCTAAAATACACTCCCCCCATAGGCAGCGACTATCTGATCACACGGAATGACCCCCTATAAGCAGTATAGTCCTGGGTTGTCTCTGGAAAGGTTCTGCACTGCATCTGAGCCGCCCCAGGCTCTCATTCTGAAACATTACTGTACCACTACCTATAGGTTAAGTAATTTATTCTCTTTCTTCTAATAAATCATATAAACTGTCAAAGGTAAACCTGAGAAGAAAAGTGATGTTCTCTGACACAAAAACAACCCCAAACAGACAGCAGATTCAAAATGGGTTGCTACAAAGGACTCTTCACATGTAAACACTGATTACGTAAGTCACAATTCTTCTCAGACCAACACAGATCATAGCTATAAGGTCTGGGTCATCATCTCATGCACTCCAGAAAACCTTGCCCCTATCCGTATGTTTGGTTTAATACTTGTCATCGTCGTCGTCGTCATCATCATCAATCATCATCATCATCATCATCATCATCATCATCAGTGCACACTTGTGCTAGCCCTATACTAGTTGCAAAAGATGTATCTGAAAACATGGGTATTTGTTAAGGCTTGCATCGTTCCACCGCCACCCCCCCCCCCCCCCCCCCATTCCCCATCCAGACAACTGTATCTACATGAGAAGCCCTCGTTTCAGTCCTGTTGTGTATTTTCACTGGTAATTGAAAGTGCAACTGAAATGCACATGACTTGGGTCTGCAGCATGTGCAGGGTGCAGGGCTGGTTTCAATCCTTTGAGGGGCGGGCACTTAAGACAGGGGGTCCCCCTATGGCCTAAAATTAAGATTATAATGTCATTATGTATGAGATAGGGACTTTTAAAAGTAGTTGGTAAATGAAGTGGTCCAAGACTAATTCCATTATAAAATGAATATTTATTGGCATGTACCTAAATATAATAAAAATTCAGGGAGAAGCCTGGTGACTATCCTACAATATAGAGAGCATCCTAGTGACTACCATACAATACAGAGTATGATAATACACATAGCACTATCACATAATATCTTCAATAAATCAATAAATACAAAGAAGCAGGTACATTCAGGTAGAATGGCTGGCACAGATAGGAGCAGGGGCAGAACGTCCGGTGGTGCAGCAGGTTACCCTGGGGAATAAGGGGCCTGCAGCTGAAAAGACCAGCAATGAGCATACCCCTGTGTCTAACCATTTGGACAAATGTCACAATGGCCCTGGGCAGGGAATGCAGTTGGTCCCATTGTATTGAGAGACCTGCCCTCACTTTAGGCAGGCGGGGCTGACCTTAAGTGTGTTTGTGTAGTCAAAGCATCCCAGTCTTGGTGCCCCTGCCAGCCAAGGAGATGGAGAAGAGCACACATACACCTGGCTAGATTCCCACCCTTGTAATTGCCGACTCCTGGAGTACTACTATTTGCAGACTAAGGGGTACATGTGCTAAGCAGTGATAAAAGTGGAGAAGTGAGCCAGTGGAGAAGTTGCCCATGGCAACCAATCAGCATTGCCGTAACATTTATAATTTGCATACTATAAAAGTATACAGAGCAGCTGATTGGTTGTCAAGGGCAACTTCTCCACTGGCTCACTTCTCCACTTTTAGCACTGCTTAGTACATGTCCCCCTAAGTAAGGTTCTGTCAACAGTTATAGCAGCTGCACCTCACTGAACTGTGTGCTTGTCCCCCAGTCACTCTCTGCCTCCTGCTTTCACTCTCTGCCCTCCACTGTCATGCTCTACCTCCCGATGTCCCCCACTGCCTCTGCCTGACCTCCTCTGCCTCTCCAGTCACCCACTACCTCCTCCTGCTACTCTCTGCTTTCCCAGTCAATCTCTGCCAATCTCTGCCACCTTCTGTCTTCCCAGTTACCCTCTGCCTCTCCCTACCATTCTCTACCTCTCCCTGCCACCATCTGACTATCCCTGACATTCGCTGCTTCTTCCTGTCACCCTATGCCTCCCACTCACCCACTGCCTTTCCATGTCACCCTCTGCCTCCCACATCACCCAGTTTCCTTCCTTCCTCTTGCTGCCTCTCACTGTTACCTTCTGCCTCTCCGTGCCAGCTACACCCTCTCCCTGTCACCCACTGTCTCCCTGCTTCCCCCTGTCACTCTCTGTCTCCCTCTGTCAACCATTGCCTCCTTCCACCTTCCCCTGTAATCCTCTGCCTCCCCAGTTATCCACTGTCTCCCCAGTTACCCTCTGCCCCTCTTTGTCACACTCTGCCTCTCCCTTTCAACTTCTGCCACCCATTGCCTCCTCCTGCTACCTTTTGCCTGTCCCTGTCACCCCCTACCTCTACCTGTCAACCACAGCCTCTATCCATCACACACTGCCTCTCATCATGGGGAGACCAAAGCATATTTTTACACCTGGGCCCAATACTTGCATTTTTCAACACTGGTTTACAATGTATTTTGTTGAGAGACATGGCACACCCTTATGTGTATACATGAAGCTCTACACTGCGTAGAATCATATTTTAAGTTTTGTGTACAAGTATCTGGTTGCCCTCAGCTCTCCTTTACACCTCTTTGTGATCTGAAATTCTGCTTCTGATCTTTCCTTATTGCTTTCTCTCTTTGAACTTACACCCAGGACACAGAAGTTCTCCCCACATCTACTGTATCCCTCACTCTTCAGTCTCCATACATCTCCTGGTGGCTTATGTTTTTTTAATCTTTTCTAGCAAGAGCTGTGCAAGTACATTTTTTATCCCTACTTAGGTTCGACTGACCCCCATTTTATCCAGGTCTGGCAGTGTGAAAACACAGAGTTAATTCAAGTTACATCAGGCCCAGGAGGTCAATTTACAGGAAGAAATGTAACAAATAAACACAAATCAGTTTCCATGCTGGAGTAGGTGTCTAGCAGAGTAGAAATAATCAATGAATTATGATTTAAAATAATACTTAGCCAACAGGAATAGCAGACATAAAAAATAGAGATGAGCGGGTTCGGTTTCTCTGAAACCGAACCCGCACGAACTTCATGTTTTTTTCACGGGTCCGAGCAGACTCGGATCCTCCCGCCTTGCTCGGTTAACCCGAGCGCGCCCGAACGTCATCATGACGCTGTCGGATTCTCGCGAGACTCGGATTCTATATAAGGAGCCGCGCGTCGCCGCCATTTTCACACGTGCATTGAGATTGATAGGGAGAGGACGTGGCTGGCGTCCTCTCCATTAGAAATTAGATTAGAAGAGAGAGAGAGATTGTGCAGAGTCAGACAGAGTTTACCACAGTGACCAGTGCAGTTGTTGTTAGTTAACTTTTATTTATTTTAATATATCCGTTCTCTGCTATATCCGTTCTCTGCCTGAAAAAAAACGATACACAGCAGCAGCCAGTCACACAGTGTGACTCAGTCTGTGTGCACTCAGCTCAGCCCAGTGTGCTGCACATCAATGTATAAAAGGCAAAGCTTATAATAATTGTGGGGGAGACTGGGGAGCACTGCAGGTTGTTATAGCAGGAGCCCCCAGGAGTACATAATATTATATTAATTTAAAATTAAACAGTGCACACTTTTGCTGCAGGAGTGCCACTGCCAGTGTGACTAGTGGTGACCAGTGCCTGACCACCAGTATAGTAGTATATTGTTGTATGTATTGTATACTATCTCTTTATCAACCAGTCTATATTAGCAGCAGACACAGTACAGTGCGGTAGTTCACGGCTGTGGCTACCTCTGTGTCGGCAGTCGGAACTCGGCAGGCAGTCCGTCCATCCATAATTGTATTACAATATATACCACCTAACCGTGGTATTTTTTTTTCTTTCTTTATACCGTCGTCATAGTGTCATACTAGTTGTTACGAGTATACTACTATCTCTTTATCAACCAGTGTACAGTGCGGTAGTTCACGGCTGTGGCTACCTCTGTGTCGGCAGTCGGCAGGCAGTCCGTCCATCCATAATTGTATTATTATTATAATATATACCACCTAACCGTGGTTTTTTTTTCATTCTTTATACCGTCATAGTGTCATACTAGTTGTTACGAGTATACTACTATCTCTTTATCAACCAGTGTACAGTGCGGTAGTTCACGGCTGTGGCTACCTCTGTGTCGGCAGTCGGCAGGCAGTCCGTCCATCCATAATTGTATTATTATTATAATATATACCACCTAACCGTGGTTTTTTTTTCATTCTTTATACCGTCGTCATAGTGTCATACTAGTTGTTACGAGTATACTACTATCTCTTTATCAACCAGTGTACAGTGCGGTAGTTCACGGCTGTGGCTACCTCTGTGTCGGCAGTCGGCAGGCAGTCCGTCCATCCATAATTGTATTATTATTATAATATATACCACCTAACCGTGGTTTTTTTTTCATTCTTTATACCGTCGTCATAGTGTCATACTAGTTGTTACGAGTATACTACTATCTCTTTATCAACCAGTGTACAGTGCGGTAGTTCACGGCTGTGGCTACCTCTGTGTCGGCAGTCGGCAGGCAGTCCGTCCATCCATAATTGTATTATTATTATAATATATACCACCTAACCGTGGTTTTTTTTTCATTCTTTATACCGTCGTCATAGTGTCATACTAGTTGTTACGAGTATACTACTATCTCTTTATCAACCAGTGTACAGTGCGGTAGTTCACGGCTGTGGCTACCTCTGTGTCGGCAGTCGGCAGGCAGTCCGTCCATCCATAATTGTATTATTATTATAATATATACCACCTAACCGTGGTTTTTTTTTCATTCTTTATACCGTCGTCATAGTGTCATACTAGTTGTTACGAGTATACTACTATCTCTTTATCAACCAGTGTACAGTGCGGTAGTTCACGGCTGTGGCTACCTCTGTGTCGGCAGTCGGCAGGCAGTCCGTCCATCCATAATTGTATTATTATTATAATATATACCACCTAACCGTGGTTTTTTTTTCATTCTTTATACCGTCGTCATAGTGTCATACTAGTTGTTACGAGTATACTACTATCTCTTTATCAACCAGTGTACAGTGCGGTAGTTCACGGCTGTGGCTACCTCTGTGTCGGCAGTCGGCAGGCAGTCCGTCCATCCATAATTGTATTATTATTATAATATATACCACCTAACCGTGGTTTTTTTTTCATTCTTTATACCGTCGTCATAGTGTCATACTAGTTGTTACGAGTATACTACTATCTCTTTATCAACCAGTGTACAGTGCGGTAGTTCACGGCTGTGGCTACCTCTGTGTCGGCAGTCGGCAGGCAGTCCGTCCATCCATAATTGTATTATTATTATAATATATACCACCTAACCGTGGTTTTTTTTTCATTCTTTATACCGTCGTCATAGTGTCATACTAGTTGTTACGAGTATACTACTATCTCTTTATCAACCAGTGTACAGTGCGGTAGTTCACGGCTGTGGCTACCTCTGTGTCGGCAGTCGGCAGGCAGTCCGTCCATCCATAATTGTATTATTATTATAATATATACCACCTAACCGTGGTTTTTTTTTCATTCTTTATACCGTCGTCATAGTGTCATACTAGTTGTTACGAGTATACTACTATCTCTTTATCAACCAGTGTACAGTGCGGTAGTTCACGGCTGTGGCTACCTCTGTGTCGGCAGTCGGCAGGTATCCAATACTAGTATCCAATCCATCCATCTCCATTGTTTACCTGAGGTGCCTTTTAGTTCTGCCTATAAAATATGGAGAACAAAAAAGTTGAGGTTCCAAAATTAGGGAAAGATCAAGATCCACTTCCACCTCGTGCTGAAGCTGCTGCCACTAGTCATGGCCGAGACGATGAAATGCCAGCAACGTCGTCTGCCAAGGCCGATGCCCAATGTCATAGTACAGAGCATGTCAAATCCAAAACACCAAATATCAGAAAAAAAAGGACTCCAAAACCTAAAATAAAATTGTCGGAGGAGAAGCGTAAACTTGCCAATATGCCATTTACCACACGGAGTGGCAAGGAACGGCTGAGGCCCTGGCCTATGTTCATGGCTAGTGGTTCAGCTTCACATGAGGATGGAAGCACTCAGCCTCTCGCTAGAAAACTGAAAAGACTCAAGCTGGCAAAAGCACCGCAAAGAACTGTGCGTTCTTCGAAATCCCAAATCCACAAGGAGAGTCCAATTGTGTCGGTTGCGATGCCTGACCTTCCCAACACTGGAGGTGAAGAGCATGCGCCTTCCACCATTTGCACGCCCCCTGCAAGTGCTGGAAGGAGCACCCGCAGTCCAGTTCCTGATAGTCAGATTGAAGATGTCAGTGTTGAAGTACACCAGGATGAGGAGGATATGGGTGTTGCTGGCGCTGGGGAGGAAATTGACCAGGAGGATTCTGATGGTGAGGTGGTTTGTTTAAGTCAGGCACCCGGGGAGACACCTGTTGTCCGTGGGAGGAATATGGCCGTTGACATGCCAGGTGAAAATACCAAAAAAATCAGCTCTTCGGTGTGGAGGTATTTCACCAGAAATGCGGACAACAGGTGTCAAGCCGTGTGTTCCCTTTGTCAAGCTGTAATAAGTAGGGGTAAGGACGTTAACCACCTCGGAACATCCTCCCTTATACGTCACCTGCAGCGCATTCATAATAAGTCAGTGACAAGTTCAAAAACTTTGGGTGACAGCGGAAGCAGTCCACTGACCAGTAAATCCCTTCCTCTTGTAACCAAGCTCACGCAAACCACCCCACCAACTCCCTCAGTGTCAATTTCCTCCTTCCCCAGGAATGCCAATAGTCCTGCAGGCCATGTCACTGGCAAGTCTGACGAGTCCTCTCCTGCCTGGGATTCCTCCGATGCATCCTTGCGTGTAACGCCTACTGCTGCTGGCGCTGCTGTTGTTGCCGCTGGGAGTCGATGGTCATCCCAGAGGGGAAGTCGTAAGCCCACTTGTACTACTTCCAGTAAGCAATTGACAGTTCAACAGTCCTTTGCGAGGAAGATGAAATATCACAGCAGTCATCCTACTGCAAAGCGGATAACTGAGGCCTTGGCATCCTGGGTGGTGAGAAACGTGGTTCCGGTATCCATCATTACTGCAGAGCCAACTAGAGACTTGTTGGAGGTACTGTGTCCCCGGTACCAAATACCATCTAGGTTCCATTTCTCTAGGCAGGCGATACCGAAAATGTACACAGACCTCAGAAAAAGAGTCACCAGTGTCCTAAAAAATGCAGCTGTACCCAATGTCCACTTAACCACGGACATGTGGACAAGTGGAGCAGGGCAGGGTCAGGACTATATGACTGTGACAGCCCACTGGGTAGATGTATGGACTCCCGCCGCAAGAACAGCAGCAGCGGCACCAGTAGCAGCATCTCGCAAACGCCAACTCTTTCCTAGGCAGGCTACGCTTTGTATCACCGCTTTCCAGAATACGCACACAGCTGAAAACCTCTTACGGAAACTGAGGAAGATCATCGCGGAATGGCTTACCCCAATTGGACTCTCCTGTGGATTTGTGGCATCGGACAACGCCAGCAATATTGTGTGTGCATTAAATCTGGGCCAATTCCAGCACGTCCCATGTTTTGCACATACCTTGAATTTGGTGGTGCAGAATTTTTTAAAAAACAACAGGGGCGTGCAAGAGATGCTGTCGGTGGCCAGAAGAATTGCGGGACACTTTCGGCGTACAGGCACCACGTACAGAAAACTGGAGCACCACCAAAAACTACTGAACCTGCCCTGCCATCATCTGAAGCAAGAAGTGGTAACGAGGTGGAATTCAACCCTCTATATGCTTCAGAGGTTGGAGGAGCAGCAAAAGGCCATTCAAGCCTATACAATTGAGCACGATATAGTAGGTGGAATGCACCTGTCTCAAGTGCAGTGGAGAATGATTTCAACGTTGTGCAAGGTTCTGATGCCCTTTGAACTTGCCACACGTGAAGTCAGTTCAGACACTGCCAGCCTGAGTCAGGTCATTCCCCTCATCAGGCTTTTGCAGAAGAAGCTGGAGGCATTGAAGAAGGAGCTAACACGGAGCGATTCCGCTAGGCATGTGGGACTTGTGGATGCAGCCCTTAATTCGCTTAACAAGGATTCACGGGTGGTCAATCTGTTGAAATCAGAGCACTACATTTTGGCCACCGTGCTCGATCCTAGATTTAAAGCCTACCTTGGATCTCTCTTTCCGGCAGACACAGGTCTGCTGGGGTTGAAAGACCTGCTGGTGACAAAATTGTCAAGTCAAGCGGAACGCGACCTGTCAACATCTCCTCCTTCACATTCTCCCGCAACTGGGGGTGCGAGGAAAAGGCTCAGAATTCCGAGCCCACCCGCTGGCGGTGATGCAGGGCAGTCTGGAGCGACTGCTGATGCTGACATCTGGTCCGGACTGAAGGACCTGACAACGATTACGGACATGTCGTCTACTGTCACTGCATATGATTCTCTCAACATTGATAGAATGGTGGAGGATTATATGAGTGACCGCATCCAAGTAGGCACGTCACACAGTCCGTACTTATACTGGCAGGAAAAAGAGGCAATTTGGAGGCCCTTGCACAAACTGGCTTTATTCTACCTAAGTTGCCCTCCCACAAGTGTGTACTCCGAAAGAGTGTTTAGTGCCGCCGCTCACCTTGTCAGCAATCGGCGTACGAGGTTACATCCAGAAAATGTGGAGAAGATGATGTTCATTAAAATGAATTATAATCAATTCCTCCGCGGAGACATTGACCAGCAGCAATTGCCTCCACAAAGTACACAGGGAGCTGAGATGGTGGATTCCAGTGGGGACGAATTGATAATCTGTGAGGAGGGGGATGTACACGGTGATATATCGGAGGGTGAAGATGAGGTGGACATCTTGCCTCTGTAGAGCCAGTTTGTGCAAGGAGAGATTAATTGCTTCTTTTTTGGGGGGGGTCCAAACCAACCCGTCATATCAGTCACAGTCGTGTGGCAGACCCTGTCACTGAAATGATGGGTTGGTTAAAGTGTGCATGTCCTGTTTTGTTTATACAACATAAGGGTGGGTGGGAGGGCCCAAGGATAATTCCATCTTGCACCTCTTTTTTCTTTTCTTTTTCTTTGCATCATGTGCTGATTGGGGAGGGTTTTTTGGAAGGGACATCCTGCGTGACACTGCAGTGCCACTCCTAGATGGGCCCGGTGTTTGTGTCGGCCACTAGGGTCGCTAATCTTACTCACACAGCTACCTCATTGCGCCTCTTTTTTTCTTTGCGTCATGTGCTGTTTGGGGAGGGTTTTTTGGAAGGGACATCCTGCGTGACACTGCAGTGCCACTCCTAGATGTGCCCGGTGTTTGTGTCGGCCACTAGGGTCGCTAATCTTACTCACACAGTCAGCTACCTCATTGCGCCTCTTTTTTTCTTTGCGTCATGTGCTGTTTGGGGAGGGTTTTTTGGAAGGGCCATCCTGCGTGACACTGCAGTGCCACTCCTAGATGGGCCCGGTGTTTGTGTCGGCCACTAGGGTCGCTTATCTTTCTCACACAGTCAGCTACCTCATTGCGCCTCTTTTTTTCTTTGCGTCATGTGCTGTTTGGGGAGGGTTTTTTGGAAGGGACATCCTGCGTGACACTGCAGTGCCACTCCTAGATGGGCCCGGTGTTTGTGTCGGCCACTAGGGTCGCTAATCTTACTCACACAGCTACCTCATTGCGCCTCTTTTTTTCTTTGCGTCATGTGCTGTTTGGGGAGGGTTTTTTGGAAGGGACATCCTGCGTGACACTGCAGTGCCACTCCTAGATGGGCCCGGTGTTTGTGTCGGCCACTAGGGTCGCTTATCTTACTCACACAGCGACCTCGGTGCAAATTTTAGGACTAAAAATAATATTGTGAGGTGTGATGTGTTCAGAATAGGCTGAAAATGAGTGTAAATTATGTTTTTTGAGGTTAATAATACTTTGGGATCAAAATTACCCCCAAATTCTATGATTTAAGCTGTTTTTTAGGGTTTTTTGAAAAAAACACCCGAATCCAAAACACACCCGAATCCGACAAAAATAATTCGGTGAGGTTTTGCCAAAACGCGTTCGAACCCAAAACACGGCCGCGGAACCGAACCCAAAACCAAAACACAAAACCCGAAAAATTTCAGGCGCTCATCTCTAATAAAAAATACCTAGTTCCCTTCCCTATAAGTTGAGTAGTTATAAAAGCAGTGTTAAAAATGGCAGCTGTTTACAAAAACATCTTAAAGTCACAGTCACAAATACCTAAACAGTATGTCCCCCAAACATCCTGATTTGTGGACCTTGAAAGGGGGAATGGTTTACATGGAAGTGGGAGGAGCTTCACAAAAACTGGGTGTTTCTTGGCAGATCAGGGCAGAATTTGGGTGGATTGTGAGGAATGTCTTATAACCGTGGCTTGCTGCACTTGCCACAGGTTCTATTCCCACTCCATGGATGTCGTGGACACCCACGAGTGGGAATAGACCCTGTGTGTCTGCATTCCATCGTGCAGCATTGTAATCGCTCGGGATTCCGGCATCAGCAAGGTGACCGCCAGCATCTTGAGAGCCGGTCACATGACCGCATCCCGATTTCACATTTCTATATGTTGGGAAGTAAAGTACTGTCAAACTGAAAAACATTCTGCTGAAGTTTTGGAGGTAAGAATAATATTAAGTATTATTTAAGGTTCTGAGTCCAGTCTGATCTGTCTGATGATCTATTGTCTCTAGTAGCCCAGTGACACTCTTCTTGATCCTGCTGGGAAGACCATTCTTCAACAGACAGCACACTGTCACTACTACTTGATATTTCCAGTCTCATAAACGGGAATTTTACAAAAGCAGGAATTTGATGACACCACTGCTTTTTTAATATATTTTATTTTTAAGCACTGTGGTTTCTATATAATGGTTTAAATGTTAATGCTTTTCCTACCTAGTGTTACTTTCTCTGATATAACTGTTGTTCACATATCACCGCTGAATTGAGCGGTGTAGGTGGTACTGTTTTGTCAAATCCATGCACAGTGCATTAAAACTAGAACTGAATTGATTATACTAATGCAACAAAATAGTATTTTGTTCATTTGCAAGCATTAGTATGTAAACAAGGACTCTGGCATTGGGATCAGTAATATGTAAAAAGTCTGTACTAATGTGGCCAGCATAGCATGGAGGAAGCCCCGGAGGAGAATAAAAACACTTACCTGGAGGAGATCAGAAGTCCATGCTGTAATGGAATGATGGCTGGAAATTTAGCATTAGGTTCTGATATTGATGAGCATTAATCTGTGAAGATTCAGTTTCAGCCAATTAAAGGCCAGTGAAGCTCGCTGCTGGACAATTGGATTTTGTTTATCAGTAGCTTTACCTCCTCACTCTTGCTTATATTAGCAGCATGAGCTGAGTGAGGTGAGTCCATCAGCAAAGGGGAAGTGAGGAAGAGTTCCTAAAGACCAAAGAAAGTAGACACTGTACTTAACAGTATATAAGGCTTAACTGGAAGGCAGAAAACAGCATGTTAAGAAAATAGGATACCTAAGTCCTCGAAGCAATGTAACTCTTTGCAAAATCTCAGTGTCCTCTGTTACACAATTGAAGATGTTGCAAAGCAAGGTATCAATAGGTCCAGACATCGAAGAGGCACGTGTTTAACTTATGGTACCACTGATCACCAATGTATGGGACCAATGGCCACACACATTGGCCATTAGGCCCAACATCCCACAATATGGAGGTACGCAGCAGTGGCGGCTCCAGATGTGCTTTCCAAAATTCAGATAGCGGAGTCACATCAACTGTCAGTGAGTCACGGCCAGCGATGTTTGGCAGTGTTTGGGGTTGTAGTTGGTGGGGGTCCTCTTGAGACACCACTGGTAGGCACTAGGCCTACCTTTCCTCACTTCAAGCTCTACTCGGCAGGTAGTAGACCCCTATGCTCTCCAGTGCTGCTAGAGTTGGGCATCCAGTACCTCTTTGTGTGCAAAAGGCCTATGGCCAACATAGATTGGTGACCCGTGAGGTGACTTTGCGACCTCCATCAGCAGTTAGGTAAGGAAACCACTATCCCACCTACAATGTTGTGTACAATGCTGTAGGTGCAAGGCCTGTTGCATTTAAACAGACATCTAGGCCTGGGACTCAGGGGGTTGACTCTAATGATTTGTTGCACTGGACTCTAGGTGCACCAGGGAGTGATTCTAGGCCTAAAACAAGTGCTACACTAAACACTGCGAGTGATTTAAATTTTAGGTTACAAAAGATAACCTCCTGATTTAGCGCTTTTTCAATCCAAAAGAAAGTGCCAGATCAAGAGATCAGCTTTTCTAATCTACATGTAACTTGGAAAATATGGTGTAAAGCTTCACTTTTTTCATGAAGGCTTGCAATTTGTTTCGCAATCCTTGCACTTTGTTTACCTATATTGTTTATTTATTAGTTATTTAAATTGAATATACTGTACTCAAAGACATAGCGTATTGTAAAACTGAAGTAGTATTTGCACCCTCGTATCACAATTGTGGTCATGGCACTACTATCCAGTCCACCATTAAAGGTAGGTTGTGTTGTTGTACAGAAAACCAGTTGGTTTGATGTAAGGGTCTGCTGCCTGTAATGTTGCTGTTAGCTGGGCTAGCAAGGATGGTACACTATTTATACCTCAAAACCATCACAATTTTGACAATACAGTCCCCATTTTTAGTTACTGTCCCTCCGTCTCACCGGTTGGCTGCGGTGGTAGGGAAGGTTGAGAGGTGCCCTATTACCCATTGCTTTGCTGAGCAAAGCAAAGGATGAATAGATGCAGTGCGCATGCATGTGACGTATATTCACAGGAGAGAAGGACTGGGACAGCCCAGCAGCTCCAAGAGCAATGGGCATACCCCCAGCATGAAAAAATGAGGGGAATGGGGATGGCATTCACCACAAGGCCACACCCCCTTATGTGAGGCCACACCCCTTTTTCGGTCAAAATTCCTGATCTACACTTTCCAAAACTTGGAAGGCAAGCACTACTGAATGGTTCATTTGATGGAATTTTCTACAATTCTTAGATAATTTTACTGTCATTTTTATTTCACCTTAAAGCAGTATAAGATTCCGGGCTGATGTGCATAGGTGCTATAGAAAGGGTCCATGATGAAACGGGATCCGGTCTGAAGATTGACAATATCTAGGTCGACCACTGTAGGTCGACAGTCACTAGGTCGACATGGATGGAAGGTCGACAGGGTTTCTAGGTCGACATGTGCTAGGTCGACAGGTCTAAAGGTCGACATGAGTTTTTTTTTAAAAAAATATTTTTTTATTTTTTCATACTTAACGATCCACGTGGACTACGATTGGAACGGTAATCTGTACCGAGCGAAGCGAAGGCACCATGCCCGAAGCATGGCGAGCGAAGCGAGCCATGCGAGGGGACGCGGTGCACTAATTTGGGATCCCGGTCACTCTACGAAGAAAACGACAAAAAAAAAAATCCTCATGTCGACCTTTAGACCTGTCGACCTAGCACATGTCGACCTAGAAACCCTGTCGACCTTCCATCCATGTCGACCTAGTGACTGTCGACCTACAGTGGTCGACCTAAACATTGTCGACCTAGATACTGTCGATTTGATGAACCACACCCGATGAAACTGTGAGGAGTGTGTAGTAAAGCCCCTGTTGGCCACTTCATCTTACAGCGTATGGCTAAAAATAAAGCAGAGCTAACAGTCCTCACACTTGTAATTTGAAAGCACTTTGCAATTGCGTCCTAAAGTCACGTGATGACTTGACAATAGAGAAATACTGTAGGGTTGATATATGCCTTTTGATAAATTTCATATGGAAAGTAAAAGCTCGGGGTATGTTTAGATAGAAGTGTAAAGTGATTGTTTATTACTTTAAAAATACAAGTTAAAAGTAGAATTAGGCTTGACATAAGTGAGTATATTCTTGAAAATGTAGTGCAATCTGCAAAGTGGCGAACAGGGAGATTTGATCCAAGAGAAACCACATCTACAAATGGATATATGTAATATAATATGTAAAATATATGTATAATAAACTCTTGATACAAATGGGCTCAACATATCCTGTAATTAGAAAATTTGCATTTCACATTTCAGTGCTGCTCACTGGAGCTCACAATCTAATGAGAAGCAAATAATTGCCTGTGCGGGAATAAAGCATGTTAAAGGCTCTTTTATTTGCATTCAAACAGCACAACAAAATAAATGAGCTAGAATGAAAGGATTTTTGGGTGACATTTGTGAAACCCAGCTCATTGTTTTTAACAGGTTAGAAAATTCAGAACTTTGCCAAGCAATTGAAGCATGCAATAATCCACGTGTATTATTTTATCTGAAAAGAGGTGTTTTTACGAACTGGTGCATTGGCATTTTACATACTCTTTTAATGAGTTATGCAGATTTTAAGGCTTTTAAATAGCCAGTTAAATCCCCATTATATTTAAATTCTCACATTCTAGAAATGACATACTTGACCCTTGAGTATAATCGGAGTGGTATGTTGAAAAGCAAATCATTTACTTAATGCTCCCATGAGAACACAGAACCATTGAGAATAGTGGTAGTAGATGACGCTCCTTACTGATTTGGGATGCTTTGAATGTTCATAATTCTAAGGATAGAAATGATATTGATAGTTTATTTATTTCTTTTTTGATCTCTTCTACTTTTTTTTTATTTTTTATTGCCAACTCAAGTGCTTGTGTCTAACGACTTCTTCTTTTTGTTCCAAACTGCCATAAATTGAGATGCTTTATGCTGCAAAAATACTGTAGTCTATTTTTTATTTTGTTCTGCTGAGAAGAATCATATAAAGATCCAATGATGTACTTAAGCTGGGTTTTTTTTCCATTTCATCAAAAATCCTAAGAATATTCTCTGCTTTAATGACCCAGATATCATATAGCAATTTAAGAGGCCATTAGCAATCTAATCCCATTTCTTAATTGTAACTGAGCTGTCCCCAAACAATTACAGTCAGACCCGTGTGAAAATGTGGAGAGATTAAAATGAGAGATACCAGTGGCATGTTAAAACATATTCAAATATATGTGAGTTCTTCTATATCCTTTCTTTTGTGTTCCAAAGAAATAATGATTTTCACATAACAGTCAAAGAAATGTTAAACTCCAAGTAGGATATATTGTAGCAGAATTAATTGCAAATGTCAGTTCCACACATTTTTTTGGCATCTTGTTGCATGCTGCCCCCAGCTATTCCCAGCAGTACAGAGCAAGAAGACAATATTTTTTTAAGGGCCAGTCACATCAAACATCCCAGTAGGCCAAACAAGGGCCCATTACCTGTTTGTCATCAGCTTTCTCATTTTGATTGAGCCAGCTGACGACAAGTCACAAAAATTGAAACATGTTGGCCAAATAACAATAAACAAAACTTAATGGAGCGAGTTTCTCACTGTTTCTGGTTAAACTGCAATAGATTTCATTTATAACAGTGGGGGAGATGTACCAAGCCTTGGAGAGTGATAAAGTGGATGGAGATAAAGTACCAGACAATCAGCCCCTAACTACCATGTTACAGGCTATGTTTGAAAAATGACAGGGAATAGTTGGCTGGTAGTTTATCACTCTCCACATTATCACTCTCTAAGGCTTAGTACACCTCCCCCTTAGACTGTAAAATGTGTTACAGGGAGTCACTGGCCTTGCTAAAGCCTTGGCCTCTTGGACATGCAGAATCACCAGTATGGCCTGTTCAGTGACCTCCTGTAAGAGTTAAAGTGACCATGCTGCAGGTTCCATAGTTACAGAAAGAGTACTAAGCACCTCAAAGTACATATCATTTTGGGGTGTCAAGAGGGTCCCAGGATCATTAGAGAATTCTGCATTTGCTCCTACTCCTACCTCTATTGCTATGCTACTGCAGCATGTGTACATTACTCCGCCACAGATCTACAGTATACGTAATGTTTCAAAATAAAATAATCAATGGCTGATTCCTGATCCACTAAATCACATCTTTAAGCTTCCATAGCCCTTATCTGTATGCCCACTTGACAGCACGTTTATAAAAGGAAGTTTATATATTTTGTATCCCTAATGATTATTCTATTTACTCCATGAGATCGACAAAGGCTTGATCTATGGTTGAGGGATTGATCCAACCTGAAAACACATAATCCACCCTCTATTTCCACCTCATGGACTCTTTCTCATACAATTACAGTATGTAGCACTTACTACAATGCTACAAACCACATTTAGGTTTCCAGGTCATGAGTTTGGTTATCTATGATGTTTAATAGTTTATATGTTTAAGATTCCTGCAAGCTGCATGTTCAAAGTGTGCTGCACGTACTGTAATGATCTGACTGCAATCGATCATAAAATTCAACAGGCTATAATGTTATGTAGTGACAACAGTAGGTCTCCTTCAGCTAGGCTCTTTTTGACCGTCACCTTTTGTAGGCCCCATTCTTATACAACGTATACTGGAACTTACTTGCCCCTAGATCTCTAGCTCTAATACTGTATTTGCTGACCAGTATAGCTATAAATGGCACAAGTGCAAGAACAGCTGGACAAGCCAGATCAGAGTGAAACAGCTAAACAATTAGAGCAAAACAGGTCTACTCTCACTCGTGGGTGTCCACGACACCCATAGAGTGGGAATAGATCCTGTGGCGAGCGCAGTGAGCCACCGAGCCCGCAGCGTGGCGAGCGCAGTGAGCCTGCAAGGGGACTCTTTGCACTTGCCCTGCTGTCAGCATTCTGGCAGGTGGGATGCCGCTGTTGGGATATGGACAGCCGGCACATAATGCACACAGTAGGAGTGCCCCTTATACACATAATGCAAACAGTAGTGCCCCATATACACATCTCTGCCTCTGTCACTTTAGCAGCTCACCACCTGTGTCCTTCCAGCAACTCCATGTCCTGTGTCCCTCCAGCAGCTTCTTCTGCTCTCTTTGTCCCTCCAGCCCCTCTTACCTTGCCTTTAGCATGCACAGAGCCTGCTCCTCTTCATGACAATAGCGCAGCCCACATAATCTATTGACATGAATGACGGGATGGGCTTTTCTTTTGGAATTACTGTGCAGGGCCGTGCCAGAGGTGGAACTAGTTCCACCTACCATTACAGGTAATGGAATTCAGTTTCACTCCATTCCCTCCCACTTTAACCCCTGGTCAGACCCATACTGCACAGTACGGCATCAGTCTGTCAGTGATTGACAATGTAATCCCATTTGGTGGTGGGCAGGCGGTGGCAACGGCCTCCATTTCCCACCACAGAGGTGTATTGTGTATTGAGATGTATTGTAGGGGAAGGATGAGGCCAGGATCTCTTTCGGAATCTGTGTTGTATCTGCTGCAGCTGACTCATGCGACCCAATAAGTCATGCAGGCGGGCGATGGTGTTGCAGATGATCTGATGCCACGTCCTAGGACACAATTCGTATCACCAGTGTCGGACTGGGGCATGAAGGGCCCATCGGGGGAATGCTGTGATAGGGGCCCATATTTAGGGGGTGTGGCCAGCCTACAAATGGGGTGTGGCCAGCCTCCACAGAGGATTGAACTACACATTTGTATTGTGAAGTGTAATGCAACATATCTACCATGTATAATACAAGTGCACAGTCTGAGACCTGATCCCTAGAGGAAGGAGTGGGCCCTCAGGCAGTGGGGCCCACTGGTGGTTTCCCCTGTTCCCCTGTGGGCCAGTCCGACCCTGCGTATCACTAATGCAAGAAGGAGACATGACTTTTTCTGCTGTTGTAACATATTAGTGCTATTGCTGCTGCTTCCATGTAAGAAGCAGCGATATCTTCTACAATCAAATCTAAATCAGGCCCACTTTAATTAAGAGGAGGGAGAAGCTTGGTGAGTTAGCCAATGATAGCAAGTATCTGATTGGTTGCTTTGATTTTGTCCAAATTTTGTACCTAAATGCAATGTTAGTAAATGAGCTCTAGTGTCTTTCCTGTTGGCAGAGCAGAATATTGAAAGTTTTTTTTTTTTTACTTACATTACAGTATACTGTATGTAGCATTTATTTTTGAGTAAGTTCTGTATTCATCATCTACTCTACCTATGTTTTGCTTGCTTTCTATAATTTTCAAATTGATGATATTAATTTTATAAAATAATAACTACTCATTAGGTTAGTTGTAATTGGCACAAAGTCAAGAATACGAAACTTGAGAGAGACATGGTGTCACATATTATAGTTAATGGCCATTGATTAGGATATGTAATGGCAACTTGTCCTGTGGTTTGACTCACTTCATTTTGTATCAATGATTCAAGTAAAATAAAGTAATTAAAAATAAAATGTTTAGGGTATTAAAAGATATTTACTATATAAACTAGTTGAAATTGTTGTCATTAACTACTTAGTCTTTTACAAAGCTTACCAATAAAGGAATACATTTCATTCTGAGTTTCAAAGCCCTACATGATCAGGGCCCAAGGTACCTGAAGCAGCTTCTGATTTCTACTCGATTACTGTAATCTGTAGATGAAGGAATTTTAGCAGTACCTAGAATCTCCCGTAATTCATCTGGGGGTTGAGCTTTTAGTCACGTGACTCCGACTCTATGGAACGCACTTCCCCACATAGTTCGAGAAGCCCCCACTCTAGAATCCTTCAAAAACAGACTCAAGACTTTCATGTTTACTCAATCATTTTCATAATGTCCCTTTAGTATCTCCATGCTCCCTGTATTTTATGAAAAGCTGTTCTGTACTTCATTGTTTCTGTACTGTATTATGTTCATTCTATCTGTTAAGCGCCTTGAGTCCTATTGGAGAAAGAGAGCTATATAAATACAATTATTATTATTATAATTATATATATATATTTACAAAGGTGCAAAAGCTCTGCGCAAATATTATTTTGTGACATTGAGCAGGGGTGTATCTTCCTATTGGCCAGGATGGCACTTGCCAGGGGCACCGGCCAAGGGGGAAGGGGCCGCCTGGCAGTGCCACCCGCGCCAGGGGGTAGAATGACATAGTAGTTCTCACTGAGTACATCCCTTAGCAGTGCTCATCCACTGCAGGACTCTAAGAAGCGTATTGCACTCTGACACTCTCTATGACTACAGTCACAATGATCGTGAATAAAGCCGGGGAGCGGGGCACTTCCAGGTATTGGGAGGGGCAAGGCACCTCCTCTTCCTCATCCGCTCCCCTTCTCATTGGTCCCACGCGGTCTGTCACCAAACACCAGCCACTACAATCAGCACCAGTCAGCAGTGCAGCATGAGCATACCTGTACATTTTCTGCGGTACCGTAGCTGCACTGCATAGTCTATCCTGGCCGTCTGGATCACAGGTTATAAAGAGCTCTGTATGGAGAGGTATCTAGACCAGTGACTGCCTGTGCAGCTGTGTTGAGACTATAAGTCCCAGCATACCTTGTCAACTGGATTTGCTAGGACATATAGTGCCATCACACCTAGAGAGGGTTTTTTAACTGTATGTTTGAGTGCATATATCCCCTCGGTGTCCCTGTCTGCACCATCCCTGTAATTCCCCCTCAGTGTCCCTTCCCACACCATCCCTGTAATTGCCCCCTCAGTGACCCTGCCCATACACTCCTGTAATTCCCTCTCAGTGTCCCTGCCTGCACCCTACCCATAATTCCCCCTCAGTATCTTTGCCCGCACCCTCCCCGTAATTCCCTCTCAGTGTCCCTACCCACACCCTACCCATAATTCCCCCTCAGTATCCCTGCACGCACCCTCCCCGTAATTCCATCTCAGTGTCCCTACCAGCACCCTACCCATAATTGCCCCTTAGTGTCCCTGTCCACACCCTCCTTGTAATTCCCCTTCAGTGTCCCTGCCCACACCATCCCTGTAACTGCCCCCTCAGTGACCCTGCCCATACACTCCCGTAATTCCCTGTCAATGTCCCTACATGCACCCTAACCGTAGTTCCCCCTCAGTATCCCTGCCCGCACCCTCCCTGTAATTCCCCCTCAGTGTCCCTGCCCGCACCCTAACCGTAATTCCCCCTCAGTGTCCCTACCCGCCCCCTACCCGTAACTCCCCCTCGGTGTCCCTGCCTGCACGTCCTCATAATTCCCTAAGTCTCCCTGCCCGCACCCTCCCTGTAATTCTCCCTCCGTGTCCCTGACCTCTGCCTATCTGTAGCTCCCCCTCTGTGTCCCTGGGTGGGGGAGGTGGGGGGCACCAGTTTCTTACTTTGCCAGGGGCGCTCAGGCCCCTAGATACACCCCTGGCACATTGAGCACCAGGCCAGTCCAAAATGTAAACAAGAGAGCCACACTGTTGAGCACCTTCCTTTGTGCAAATGCACCTTTTTTAGGACATTATTTTTCAAGTCAAGCTTTTTACATTTTTATTTAATGGGACGACATGAGCAGAAGGCGTTGTTCCATGTGCGGAGCACAGGTTAAGTTTTATCCGTATCCCTATTTTACACCCACATACAAAAACAATATTTCATTTTGCATGATGACATTTTTTACATGAGATGGAGAGATAGAGAAATGTTTAGTCATTTTTTTTTCTACACACATAAGGCCTTTTAGATACACTTCCATTAATGCAAAGAAAAGTTTGAAAAAAACACATCACAAGGTGGGTGCGGACTGCACCTGGGTGTCACCCTTCCAGGAGGTGATGCCAAAATGCCGGCTCCTCCACAGTAACTGGGATCCAGTTGCTGCAGTGTGACATTATCTGCAGCACCCAGCTTCTGTTACTGAAAAGGAGCTGGCAGAGCAGCCACAGTCTCTGAGTGCAGCATAGCATCTCTGGGTATGCAGGATATGCCCCCAGAGTCATGTCAATGAGGGCTTCCTGTGAGGCAACGCTCCCGTAGTGATGTACTATAAATGGGGACTTATATGAGGCCACACCCTTTCCACAAAGACACGCCCCTTTTTGGTTATGCACCTTCAGCATGTGTGGGGGTGGGGCTATTGGCTGCACCAGATGTCACCGTCCACGGTGCCGAAACTGGTCTGAAACAGTTATATCTATAACAGACTTACATTGCTTGCTCACTCTCATGATTAATTTAAGACCTAAAAGAGGATAAATCCAGCAGTGTTTTAGATGCAGAAGTTCAAAGGAGGATGTAGGGCTAGTCCTAAAGTGTATTATAATGCACTTTTTACCATCTCCACTTTGGGCTTTTTAGGTGGATCTACACACTGGGAGGAGCGGTAGGAGCAGTTCCCAGTCCCAGGAATTGGATGTGCACATTGCAATGTGCTTGTTGGACTACTAAGCGCACTCTCACATATAAGGTAGTCGGGACCCGGCGATCAGGAGACCTATGCGGGAATCCTGACCACTGACAATACCGCCAGCCAGAATGCCGGCTAACAGGGATTATTCCCACTTGTGGGTGTCAACGACACCCACAGAGTGGGAATATAACCTGTGGTGAGCGCAGCGAGCCACCAAGCCTGCTGGTCAGCGTGTGCTGCAAGCCCACAAGGAGCTCCATTGCACTCACCCCCTCCGCCGGCATTTTGGCAGCCGATGTGCTGACTTCCGGGATCCTGACTGCTGGCATATCAGCCCCACGGCTGGGACTCGGCTCCATCTCACTCTTAGTTATGCTGCGCTGTACTCTGCTGTATTGGTTGTGCTGTGTTCACTGTCCAGACTCCAGACTTACAAGTAGCTCTGCTCTGTATATAGTCAGTGTATTGGGAGCACGCTGCTGTATGCTGCAATGTACTCTGCTGTATTGGCTGTACTGTGTCAAGCTCATGACTTACAAGTGTCTGTGCTCTGTATATAGTACGAGTATAGGGGGCATGCTGCTGTATCCTGCACTGTGCTGTGTCAGACTCCAAACTCCAGACTTACAAGTGGACGTGCTCTGTATATAGGACCTAATTCAGTATCAGTATCAGCAGCAGTTTTGCTAATTTAGCAAAACTGCAACTGCTGACGATTGCATTCTGTGGGCACATGCTAATGGCCACCAGTGATGCGACTGCAATTCAATTGCAGTCACATCACTGTCCTTGCAAAATGAGTAATGCCCCCTTCCTGCACAGCCTGGCTACGTAGCCAGAAGGAGCATGGCCATTTCTCATTTGCAGCGGCCATATGTGACATCACGTGGCTGCCCCAGAAACAGCCTGGGCTTGCCCCCATTTTCAGCCCCACGCTCTACCCCCCCTCCCCCGCAATGCTGGGTATGTCCTCGCAAACGCCTCTGCCTATCAATCAGACAGAGGCATTTACATCAATGTGATGCAATCACATTGCCCGGCCAGAACACGCACAGAACAGGAAAATGTGAGAATGCGATCGCAATGCTGATGCGATCAGTATTGAATAAGGCCCATAGTCAGTGTATAGGGGGCACGCTGCTGTTTGCTGCACTGTACTTTGCTGAAAATTGGCTGTGCTGTGTCCATCTAAAGTGGTTGTTCACAAGCAGCACTACATTGTGGATTGTGTGACTCGTCTACTGTTTGGTGTGCTTTACCATAGTGCGCTTTGTTCATGTGCATATTTAAGACTTGTGACTCATGTCATTTCAACTGAGCTACAAGTTAATATATATATATATATATATATATATATATATATATATATACATACATACAAAGAATATATATACTGTTTGTACTGTTTGGTGGACTTCACCTTACTGCGCTTTGTTCACATGCATAGATAAAGCCTGTTACACCACGCAGTTTGAACCAAACTGCAAGTTAAAAAAAATAACATAAAAAATATGTAGATCTATAGTGTGTACTGTTTGGTGTGCTTTGCCCTAGTGCGCTTTGTTCACATGCATCTATAAGCCCTGTGATGCCACGCAGTGATCTGCGAATTGAAAAATGGATAATGAAATACTAGTTGCAGCTGCTGCTACCAGTCATGCACCAGTTTTCATTTCTGCCACTGCTGTATGGCAATGTTTCTTAGATGTGGTATAAACTGCCATGTGTTTGTGCAACTGCTCTATTGCTCGTTGCTGCCTAAAGCTGATGTAAACAATATTGTGAGCTGTGAGGTTGTCAAAATTGACTGGGAATGAGTGGAGATTAATGTTATAGAGGTTGATAATACCATGGGAACGAATAAAGGCCCAAATTATGTGATTTTAGCTTTTTTTTGTAAAAATATTTTGGAAAAAACAAAACCAGTAATGGCCGAAATCTAAAACAGAATTCAAAACCGAACCCAGACAACAAATTACAACAAAAAACAACAAAAATGTACCGGTGCACGTCTCTAGTTACAATAGTTTCACATTGCAAAACTATTGTTTTTTCTTTAAATTGCCTGGGCCCCATTATAAGCTGTGGGGCTGGCACTTCTGCTCTGCCCGAATCAAAACATTGGAAATCTCCACTGTTTCTGTTTTTTTTTAAATCGTAACAATAGGTTTCTCTTGCTAAAAAGCATTAGAAAAGGTCTTAACTTCTTTTATAAATAGTGCCCATCATTTTCTCTATAGTTTCTAAAAGTATACTGACATTAAGCAAGTTGGTATTAAGGCTGCCTATCACCCTATACAACAATGAGTAATAGGGGAGGACTTACTGTATACTGTAAATGATCTTCACTACCCCACTGAGAATCATGTTGGGTCTCTCATCATATCATATAATTATATCTCTCTTCTACATCTAATCAATCGGTCTAATTAGTCGTTTGCTGACAAGATCTAATAACGTGTTTTAATGTAATTAAAAAAAAGGTGGAGGGAACAATATATTTTGAATAATGAGTGACTGTTCTTATTGTACATATCCATTATTACACACCAGACTTCACGGCCCCTTCTTGGTTAAGGACCAGCATGATCACCCCATGGCTCATCAGGGGGTTGTGGTCTTGATGTCTCACTCTTAATTGCAATTCCCTGAAAGAGTGGGCTGCACCTATTGTTATGAAGAAGTAGTTAATCAGTTCTGAATACCTCCAGTGCAGCATTCAGTGGTGTCTCCTGGCTCTTCATAGCTGAAATACAGTGTGTGTGTGTGTGTGTGTGTGTGTGTGTGTGTGTGTGTGTGTGTGTGTGTGTGTGTGTGTGTGTGTGTGTGTGTGTGTGTGTGTGTTTAAAAGCATGAAAAAATGTTCAGCAAGGATCATCACAACTAGGTAATCCAGCACACCACCTTGGAAAGTGCAAAATGCATTATTTCATCCATCAAAAGCGGAGCCTCCACATTAGCAGCATCATACTCATCCATATCAAGGATATCTTATCGGTTAGCTGCGCATGGCACTATACCCGCAGCAGCATTTCCTCTGCCGGAATCCCTGCAGCAAGGCAGGGAGTCAGCCACAGGTTCTATTCCCACTCGGCTGATGGCATGGACCCACCAACCTAATGGGTAATCTGTATATTATAGACACAAGATAGATATATAGGGGGTGATTCAGACTGGTGTCCGGTGAGGCGTGCGCACGCGCAGAAGCCGCACTGCATGTTCGCTCACATGAGATGCAAAGGCATTTCACTGGTACGATCGCCTCTGCCTGACTGACAGGCAAAGGCGGTCGCGAGGCGTGTTGGCAGCGTTGGCAGGGCGTTTTGGTGGCATTGGGGGGAGTGCAGTCCGGACAACACAGGCGTGTCCCGACCGATTGTGGGCCATGGCAGCTGTGTGAAATCACACGCAGCCACTGTGGCTAAAACCATGGCGGGTAGCTGCCTGCCTTCGCAGCTAGGCTGTGTAGGCAGGGAGCTACTCACCAGGTGCGAAAGCATCGCCGCCGTGCAATGAAATGAAATTTGATCAGTTTCAAATGATTTTCATCTCTCTCTCTCTCTCTCTCTCTCTCTCTCTCTCTCCCTATACATATATATATATTATATAAATATATTAGGGATGTGCGCTGACCCCCGTTCATCATGAGTATTGGTTTTGGATCTATATTTGGTTTTGACAAAACCACCTTTGCTTGTTTTAGTTTTGATTTTGGAATTTTATTTTTTGTTTAAAAATCATAAAAACAGCTAAAATCACATAATTTGGGCATGTTTTTGTTCATACAGTTTTATTAACCTCATAATTTCCGAGTCATTTCCAGTCAGTTTTGAACACCTCACGGCTCACAATTTTGTTCACCAACATAGGCCAAAGGCTGGCTGGCTAAACTAAGCAACCGAGCAGCGGCACAAACACACGGCAGTTATTTCTACTTAAAAATGTTTTGCAAATTAGTAATGTATTAGCAATAACCTAGCCAACCAACTCACAAGTACTTTCAATAGAGAAAAAAGACAGCATAGAAATTTACTAAGAATCATGTGTGGAAGAATATCATTGCTCTAAAGTAGTAGTAGTTAACAAACAGCAAAGAAAAAACCCTAAACCATGTGTAAAATAGCAACAGCAGATATGGATGCCCCCTGCACTAGCCTTTTCTCAGTGCACAAGCTCTACCTCCCTCCTGGGTGTCCTGGGCCATGAAGACTAAGGAGTCTATTTACTAAGCCTTGGATGGAGATAAAGCAGTCAGAGATAAAGTACCAGCCAATCAGCTCCTAACTACCATGTCACAGGCTGTGTTTGAAAAATGACAGTTAGGAGCTGGTTGGTTGGGACTTTATCACCGTCCACTTTCTCTCCATTCAAGGCTTAGTAAATAGACCCCGAAATCTCCCTAACCATAAACACAGTGTTCCATACCTGCGGGTCGGATACAGTGCAGGTCACAGTGCAGGTCAGATAGAGTACGGGTTGAATACAATACAGGCCAGAAAAAGTGTGGTTCATATACAGTGCCGGTTTGATACAGTGCAGGTCAGATACAGTGTAGGTTACAGTGCAGGTCGGATACAGTGCGGGTCGGTTACAGTGCAGGTTACAGACAGTGCGATATGGATGAATACAGTGTGGGTCAGATACAGTGCGGTTCGGATACAGTGCCGGTCAGATACACTGTGGGGTTGATACTGTGCAGATCGGATACAGTGCAGGTTACAGTGCAGATCGGATACTGGTGGTCATTCCGAGTTGATCGCAGCCAGCCACGTTTTGCTGCTGCTGCGATCAACTAGTCCACGCCTATGGGGGAGTGTATTTTAGCTTAGCAGGGTTGCGATTGCTTGTGCAGCCCTGCTAAGCTAAAAAATTTTCAAGCAAAACAAGACTAGCCCTGGACATACTTACCCTGTGCGACGATCTCAGCAATGCTGGGGCCGGCTTTTTCGTCAGACATCCGCCCTCCGTTCTCCTGGACACGCCTGCATTTTCTTCTCCACTCCTCGAAAACGGCTCCAAACAGTCTGGTGACGCCCAGGAATGCCTTCTTTCTGTCAATCTTCTTGTGGTCGGCTCTGCAACCGATTTCTTCGTTGGTCGCGACGTAACCCAACGACCCCTGTCGCCGGGCAACGACATGCGTGTGCAGTGCAGCCGCTGCGCATGCGCATTCCAGACCTGTTCGCACCGCAGCAACAAACCGCTGTGTGTGAACAGTTCGGAATGACCCCCACAGTGGGGGTCAGATACAGTGCAGGTTACAAACAGTGCAGATCAGATATAGTGTAGGTCGGTTACGTTGTAAGTTGGATACAATGCAGGGCGGATACATGCAGGTCAGATACAGTGTAAGTCGAATACACTATGGGTCAGATACAGTGCAGGTTGGATACAGTGCAGGTTACAGTACAGGTTGGATACAGTGCAGGTTACAGTACAGGTTGGATACAGTGCAGGTTACAGTACAGGTTGGATACAGTGCAGATTACATTGAGGGTTTGATACGGTGCAGATCGGATACAGTGCAGGTTACAGTGTAGGTCGGATACAGTGCAGGTCAGAAACAATGCAGGTTACAAACAGTGAAGGTCGGATACAGTGTGGGTCAGTTACATTGTGAGTTGGATACAGTGTGTGACAGATACAGTACAGGTTACAGTACAGGTTGGATACAGTGCAGATAACAGTGCAGGTCGGATACAGTGCAGGTTAAATACAGTGCAGGTCAGATACAGTGTGGGTCGGATACACTGTGGGTTTGATACAGTGCAGGTCGGATACAGTGCGGGTCAGATACAGTGCAGGTGACAAACAGTACAGGTCGGATACAGTGTGGGTCGGTTACATTGTGAGTTGGATACAGTGCTGAACAGATACAGTGCAGGTTACAGACAGTGCAGGTCGAATACACTGTGGGTCAGATACAGTGCAGGTTGGATACAGTGCAGGTTACAGTACAGGTTGGATACAGTGCAGATTACAGTGCTGGTTTGATACAGTGTGGGTCAGAAAAAGTGCAGGACGGATACAGTGCAAGTTACAGACAGTGCAGTGCAGATACAGTGTGACTGTGTCCTTTGTGTGGGTGTGCCAGCAGTGTCGGCAGTGCTGGGGTGCCGGCCAGTGCCGGATTAAAGGGGTGGCCCAGGGTGTACGTACCCCCAGGCCCTTATCTCTCATGCCAGAGCAGCCGGAGCTGCTGTCCAGGAATGATACTGCCCGTCTCCGGGCTCCACAGCCAACAGCATCACTCCCAGCACTGCTGATAGTGATGGAGCCCGGGGAGAAGTAAAATCATCTCCAACGACTGCCACGCTCATTTGCCCATCATCCTGCAGCAGGCTACTGACTTGTCCCGAAGCCGGGCAGCCAGCAGCAACAGCATGGTCCTCTCCCTCCTCCCCAAGCAGCAATTGCACCTCCTCCTCACATGCTTGCAGTCATGGTGACTGGGCTCCTCTCAGGGTCGTAGGCAGAGAAGTATGGTTGCTGCCCCAGCCCGTCACACCCAGCCCCACCGGTTGCTACAAGCCAAATCACTGGGCGCTGCTATGATGTGTTCATCAGTCATGGCTGTCCCCAGCTCCCAGTCCCTCTTTCATCAGTCTGAACCCGGCGGCTCTGCCTCCTGCACCTGCAACTGAGAACTCAGCATGAGGAGTGATGCCCTTCCATGGACCTCACATCCTGGAAGAACTGCCCCCAGCCAAAATCATTCCCCCAAAAAGTGAAAAGTGAGTGGCATCATGATTTTAAAATATATAAGGGTGTGTGTGTGTGGGCGAGGGGTGATAGGTACATATCTATATACGGAGTGTGTGTGGGAGGGGGTGATGGGTATATATTTATATAATGGTTGTGTGTGGGAGGGGGTGATAGGTATATACAGTATGTATATACGGGGTGTGTGTGTGTGGGATGGTGTGAAAAGTATATATTTATATAAGCGCTGTGTGTGGGAGGTGGCTATAGGTACATATGTATATACGGGGTATGTGTGGGAGGGGGTGATAGGTATATAAGGGATGTGGGTGGTGATAGGCATAAAGTTTATAGGGGTTATTAATATTAAACATAAGGGTAGTACACAAAATTACAATATACAGGTTGAGTATCCCTTATCCAAAATGCTTGGGACAAGAGGAATTTTGGATATCGGATTATTCCGTATTTTGGAATAATTGCATACCATAATGAGATATCATGGCGATGGGACCTAAGTCTAAGCACAGAATGCATTTATGTTACATATACACCTTATACACACAGTCTGAAGGCAATTTTAGCCAATATTTTTAATAACTTTGTGCATTAAACAAAGTTTGTGTACATACACACAATTCATTTATGTTTCATATACACCTTATACACACAGCCTGCAGGTCATTTAATACAATATTTTTTATAACTTTGTGTATTAAACAAAGTTTGTGTACATTGAGCCATCAGAAAACAAAGGTTTCACTATCTCACTCTCACTCAAAAAATTCCGTAATTCGGAATATTCCGTATTTCGGAATATTTGGTTATGGGATACTCAACCTGTAGTATATAGGGAAGGGGATATAAATACAGTATATATATATATTCTTATGAAGGTCCGCCATTGAATGTGTTTCATATACCGCAGCTGCTGCAGGCTTTGAATTTGTAGGGCACCCGCCACTTAATTACTTGTAGCCACCAAGTGCCAGAGCAATGTATATTTCTATATATATATGTATGTATAGGATCTGCACGTGATTTGAGGGAGAGGGCCCCCCTGTTTTACGTGCCCTGGGCCTCCCGAAGGCTTAATCCGGCCCCGATGCCTGCTGTGTCCTTTGTGCGAGTGTGCCAGTAGTGTCGACAGTAAAGGGGTGCTGACGGTGTACTCTTTGTGGGGATGCCCGCAGTGTCAGCAGTGTGGAAGTGCCGGTGGTGTCGGCAATACGGGTGAGTAGGCAGTGCTGGGGTTCTGGGGGTTTCCTCTGTGCGGGTGTGCCAATGGTGTCGACAGTGCTGTGGTGCTGGCTGTGTCCTCTGTGTGGGTGTGCCAGCGTTTTTGGCAAGGCGGGATGCCTGCGATGGCACCTGTGCATGGGTGCCAGCTGTGTCTGCAGTGTTGGTGTGCTGGCAGTTTAGGCAGTGCAGAATTCTGGCAGTGTTGGCAGTGCTGGGGTGCCGGTGGTGTCTTCTTTGCGGGTGTGCCAACGGTGTCGGCAGTGCTGGAGTGCTGGTGGTGTGTCAGCAGTGAGGCTGTGCTAGCAGTGACCTCTATCTGGGGGTGCCAGCTGTGTCTGCAATGTTGAGGTGCCAGTGGTGTTGGCAGTGCAAGGGTGCCGGTGGTGACGGCAGTGCTGGGGTGTCGGTGGTGTCCTCTGTGTGGGTGTGCCAACGATGTTGGCAGTGTCCTCTGTGCGGGGGTTGCTCTCTGTGTTTTAGCAGTGTGAAGGTGTCGGCACCAGAGGGGCCAGCTGTGTGGGTGGTGGCGGCAGCTGGGAACTTTTATGCTATGCCCATAGAACTCAATGGGCAAGCGCTAATTGGCTGAGAGCCACGTCAGCTAGCTCTCTCTGCTAATCAGCAGTTAGTCCATTGAATTCAATGGGACTGATGGCCGAGGCAAAACCTCAAGATCCAACAGTGGGACAGCCTCTATATATATATATATATATATATATATATATATATATGTCCTTCAATTAAAGGCACTCTGCGGGCTTCTTAGTAAATAATCATTCCAAGACACAGATTTGTGTTGTCAACGTTTCGGCTTTATTAGCCGTTTTCAAGCAGCGTGGTCATAAGCAGCATATTGAACAAGATACAGTTTAAATACCCTTACCTGTTCCACAGACACCACGGGCTCCCTCCCGCCTCTGGCCGCGCTGATCTGACTTCCGGGTATGACGTCCTATCTCGTCCGCTTCCGCCGCTCGAGGGTTTCCATAGCAACCCGTGGTTGTTAACAACCGCGTCGGTTGCCATGCTCCCCTTACGGACAGCGTGTCACAGTATTCAGACCTCAATCCTATGTCATCAACAGCTAGTCTCATTGGCCGGGTACGGACGCCCTTATGGGTCTGTGGAAAAAAAAACATACATAAAGAAGTGATAAAACTGTACTTATAGCATAGAAAACTAACAATAATACACATTAAAAATTAAAAACAAATTGGAGCTCACATTGTACAGATATGGATGCAACTTTATCAGAATCAGTATTAATAACTCAAAGGCATATTTCAGAGCTTTCTTATTTAAAGATACTATTCCATATTACAAAAAGACACTTAAATTGAATTGATCATTAAGGCCCCTCGGTTTCACAGTATCCAGCATGTGGATCCATTTGGCCTCACATTAAAGCAATCTTTTGTGACGATCACCTTGTCTCCCATCATCTGGGATATGGTCAATAATTATATGCCGAAGGCTAGCCATGTTATGCCTTGCTTCTTTAAAATGCCTGGCAATCGGCTGTTCTGAACCTTTACCATTGATCGCAGCTCTTACTGCCGATCTGTGTAGCGCCATACGTTATCTACAAGAGCGTATGGTTTTGCCAATATAGCATAGCCCGCAAGGGCATTTGATGAGATAGATAATGTATGTACTTGTACAAGTTAATGCATGTCGTATCTCATATCTGCGGCCAGTATGTGGATGTCAAAAATATTTGCCCGATATCATATGGCTACAGGTTGTACACCCCGTACATTTGAAACAACCATTACTCCTACTCTTAATGCCACTTTTCAGTTTCAATTGTCTGGTAATGTCTGAGTGTACCGTCCAGTCTCGTATCTTTTTGCCCCTCTGATAACAATGTCTAATGTTGGTGTATTTTAGACTTTTGATCTCATTATGTATTACTGGCCACAGATTAGCACTTGTCTCTCTAATTTTGACATGGGCTACCGTATATTTATGTGCCCAATTGAGAGTTTTATCTGGATTTTTCTTCACCGATTTTTTTAAGGGTCTCACCCCGTGGGATGCATCTGGCCTTATTTCTTGCGGATGTCAGCACATCGTCCCTATAGCCCCTAGCTCTAAATTTCATAGTCATAGCTTCTAAGCTGTGATCTAATAAATTCTCATCACTAGTGATTCTTCTTGTTCTTAAGTATTGGGAATAGGGAAGACTGTTAATAGTCGATTGTGGATGATAACTGTCTGCCCTCAACAGGGTATTCCTATCGGTTGTTTTTGTATATACGCTAGTATGGATCATGTTATCACCATCAACTCTAATTCTGACATCCAGATAAGAAATCTCTTCCCGACTGATCGTATAAGTGAATTTTATCGGGCAGTCCAGCCCATTAATATGTCCCACTAGATCCTCAAAATCAGTACCATTCCAAAACAAGATAACATCGTCGATATAACGCTTGTAGAATACTATTCGATCTCTAATTTCTCGATTAAAGAATAGTGTTTTCTCCAATATCGACATATATGTGTTGGCATACGTGGGTGCCACATGAGATTCCGTGGCACACCCTGAGCATTGAATATAGTACTGACCATTAAAATAAAAATAATTGCGTTTCAATACTAGTTCTAATAACACCAGATAAAAATTAACATCTGGGCCTGTATACAATGCATTATCTGTGATAAGCAGTCTAACTGCCTCTAATCCCCCTTCATGGGGAATGCTGGTGTACAAGCTATTAATATCTAATGTACATAACCATGTATTAGGGGGCAATTCATCCAAATCTTGTAATTCACATAACAGATCTGTAGTATCCCTCAAGTATGTGCTCCCCGCCTGGACGCATGGCTGTAGATAATAATCCAAGAATTTGGAAATATTGCTGTAGAGCGAATCTCTAGCTGATACAATTGGCCATCCAGGTGGGTTGCACACTCTTTTGTGGATCTTTGGCAATGTATATAATACAGGTACCCTAGGACTACCTATTCTCAGAAAAGCACAAGTGTCACAATCAATGATACCATCCAATGCTGCTTTATCCAAAATTTTATCTATTTCACTCTTGTAAATATACGTAGGATCACTAGACAGCAATTGTTAAACACTCTCCACAGCTAGTTGTGAATAAATTTCATCACAGTACTTCTCAATGTCCATCAGTACTACCCCACCCCCTTGTCAGCAGCCCTTATTACAATATTATTATTATTATTACTCAAATCTTTCAATGCTACCCATTCTTCCTTAGTAAGGTTGTTCCTATGGGGTTTGGGTTTCTTCTGGTCATTAAGAACCTGGATGTCCAAGGCCTTCATGAAGCTCTGTATGGCAATGTTATTGGACATGGGGTCAAAGTTCAATTTCCTTTTAAATCCAGTGCTCACTTCAGTAGCTTTATCCTCATCCCGTTCACCAAAAAATTCCCTCAATTTCAATTGCCTATTCAATCTGAATTGATCGATCTTCCATTCGAAGGCATCAAACGGGGTGCTGGGTACAAATCCCAGTCCTTTCCCTAACACTGATCTCTCCGCTTCTGTAAGTGTATGACTGGATAATTAAAGACTACATTTATTTCTTTGTTTTGGTGGTTTTCTTTCCTTTTCCGCCTGCACTGGCCTCCACTCCTTGTATGTGACCTTTTGCCCCGTGCCCAACACGGGTTTTCACCCCTAAAGGGGGCTTATTCCCAGATGTTGAAGGGCCACTCGTATCAGCGGAATCGTCACCCGATGGGGATGGTATATCACTGGTCGGTAGTCTGCCCTTATAACCACGGGGTCGTCTATTTCTTTGCCAATTCCTCTCATGATTTTTGGTGTCTTGGCCTCCTGATAGCCATCTGTAAACTTTCATTTCTGTGTAGTCAAGATTCACTCTTTCAAATTTCTGTTTTTTAAAGGCTATTAGGTCTTTCTTGTATATACTGATCTGTTGGTTCAATTTTTCTATCCAATTTCAAGTGTGGTCTTGTGTCAAACGCTCCTTGTTATCTTTCTCATACTCCTGTATCTTGTTTCTCACCACTTGGAGTTCTCGTGCCGATTCCTCCACCACCAGGGTCATCAAGTCTAGAGAGCACTTATTGAGTACGGCTACCCAGCGGCGTACAAACTCTTTATTGTAGCGCCCTATCGTTGGCGTATTACGTACTCTAAAGCCCCTGGGTATTTTCTTCTCTCTAATATATTCAGACAAGGTGATCCCGTGTAACAAGAAATCAACCTCTTTTTTCTTGTATTTTAATAACATACCATAGATCTCATCACCAGAGGCAACATCAATCGTCTCCACAAATCTTTCTTTAAATAATAATGCTTCTGTTTCGCTCTCTGAAAACGAGAGAATTTCACCCACAGGTACATCATTCCACGAGAAGCCACTGGCTTGATCCATATTATACAGGAGCAATAAAAATAACACAGTTCACAAGCAACTAAGCTCCAATTTCTCTGACTCAAATTGATAGTAGCATGAATCAAGTAGTAAACCACTCCCTTCACATGGCTGTGTAAGGGTCACTGCATAAGACGTGGGTGCCCCAGGCTTTATGGGTTATCTATCAGATACAAGATCCGAACAAACCCTAAATATGCACGTGTAGCCGGCACTCTCTCTCCTTGTAGTAAACTCTGGCCGCGGTGCTCTTTGTAAAATGATGCATGTCCTCCAATTAAAGGCACTCTGCGGGCTTCTTAGTAAATAATCATTCCAAGACACAGACTTGTGTGCAACGTTTCGGCTTTATTAGCCGTTTTCAAGCAGCGTGGTCATAAGCAGCATATTGAACAAGATACAGTTTAAATACCCTTACCTGTTCCACAGACACCACGGGCTTCCTCTGTTATGCACACCAGTGCCTGCAGGAAAGTACTAGTGTCAGAACTGTTATGCACTCCAGTGTCTGCAGGAATGTACTGGTGTTTGAACTGTTATGCAAAACAAATGGACTCACAGACAAACTGGGGAATATGACATAACGTACACAGAAGGTGATAGGGTAACAAAATACACACACAGTGAACAGAGAAGCCCAGAGGCTAAGGAACTGGGTATCTCCCTTGTATTAGAACTGCTCAGATGTAAAAAGCAAGATGTTGTGTTTTAATACGTAGAGAACCCGAAATGCTGTTGCTAAGGGCAACAGCAAAACCCTAAAGGGTTACCAACGGGTGTGGCAGTAAACTCCTTGGTCAGAGATGGAATGATAGACACAAGGAGAGCCTCCAAAATCCTGATTCTCACTTGCAGTGCACAGGTTTAAGCTTACTGCCACTAAACTGACCCCTGACACCTAGCACAGTGAGACAGGATTAGACAGGCAAGTGTTAGAATACAGCCGCAAACTTGCTAAGTTCACAGAGTAATAACAGAACCCCAGCAAGCTAAACGACTGACTCCAGTCTTACTGCTAGGTCTGGATTGGCAGAGTGTAATACCAAATCCCCAGGCCTATTTGCAGTAAGCAACAAACAAATACAAAGCTACACAGTACTGGCTAACTTTCATGAACTGACTAACCAACAGAGATTCAGCAGCATCTGCTTACCCTGAAAAGAGGCCTTATAAAGCAGGTGCTGTCCACGCCCCACTCAGACCTCACAGACTGTGAGCACAAAAACCAGCACCGGATCCCCTGCCGTGCACAGAGCCTATAACCACTGCACAGCAAAAGACCCGAACCGGAGTATCAGCTGCGCTCAGGTTACTCCACTAGCACTTGTCTCCCGGTTGCCATGACGACGTGGCAGCACAGGGCAGGAGACCCTAACAGTACCCCCCCTCTGACGAGGTGTCAAAGAACCCCTACCACCGGGTTTATCGGGGAACTGCGAGAAGAAAGAGCGTATCAGTCTGGGGGCATGAAGATCACAACTGCGCACCCACGACCGCTCCTCCGGGCCATACCCCTTCCAGTGCACCAAAAATGACAGCCGACCCCGAACCACCTTGGAGTCAAGAATCCTTTCAACAACAAACTCCCTCTGGCCACGTATCAGAAGAGGGGAAGGTCTTCCACTGGAAGAAGGATTACTAATCGCCCGTTTTAAAAGGGAACAATGAAATGTTTTATTGATACCCAAAGAACGGGGCAGATCTAACTGAAATGCCACCGGATTGATAACCCTGGTGATCTTATAAGGGCCGATGAACCGGGGCCCTAACTTATGAGATGGCTGTCTCAACTTCAAATTCTTGGTAGACAACCAGACGAAGTCTCCTAATTTGAAGCTGCAGGGTCTTTTCCGCTTATCAAAAACCCTTTTGGTCACTAATGACACAGACACAAGGGCTTTCTTCACTTTCCGCCAAATACCTCTAAGGACCGAAACCACAGAGGAACCACCAGGCGTGGAGTCCAGGGGGTCAAAAGAATTGGCCTTAGGATGATGCCCATACACACAAAGGAAGGGAGAGATCCCTGTAGCAGAGTGAGCCGCGTTGTTATAGGCAAACTCCGCCATGGACAGATGAGCAACCCAGTTAGTCTGACACTTGGAGACATAACACCTGAGGAACTGCTCCAAGGACTGGTTCACCCTTTCAGTCTGCCCATTAGACTGCGGATGGTAGCCTGACGACAAGCTGACAGAAATCTGGAGATCGGAACAAAATGCCCTCCAGAATTTGGCCACAAACTGGGATCCGCGGTCAGAGACCACATCAAGTGGCAACCCGTGGAGACGCACAACATGCAGCATAAATAATTCAGACAGGCGTCTGGCTGATGGCAGCCCAACCAGTGGAACGAAGTGCGCCATCTTTGAAAACCTGTCAACGACAACCCAGATGGCTGTCATCCCCGAGGATTTGGGCAAGTCCACCACAAAATCCATTGAAATGTGGGTCCATGGCTTAGATGGGATAGAGAGTGGATGTAATGGGCCAACAGGAACCCCTCTAGGAGTCTTATTTCGGGCACAGATGTCACATGCCCGAACCCACTGATCCACATCCTTAGCCACCGAGGGCCACCACACCGCCCTAGATAGCAACTCCCGAGTTCTGGCAATACCCGGGTGACCTGCCGACTTCTTGGCATGAAATTCCAGGAACACTCGCTGTCTTAACCTAGGAGGCACAAACAAAAGACCTACCGGAAGGTCTGGAGGAGCCTGCTCCTGTGCTCTAAGGACTAATGATAAGAGGTCCTGGGTAATGCCCACTTTAATACATGATGGGGAAACAATGGGCAACGGCTCCTCGGTGGTCTCCTGGATTGGAGCAAAACTCCGCGAGAGCGCATCAGCCTTGATGTTTTTTTGACCCAGGGCGATATGTTATCAAAAAATTAAAGCGAGCAAAAAACAAAGCCCATCGTGCCTGCCTGGCATTGAGACGCTTCGCTGACTCTAAATATGCCAGATTCTTATGGTCAGTGAGAATTGAGACCACAAACTTAGCCCCCTCAAGCCAGTGTCTCCACTCCTCGAGTGCATCCTTAATAGCCAACAATTCCCGGTTACCCACGTCATAATTCATCTCGGCAGGCGAAAATTTACGGGAAAAGTAAGCACAGGGATGAAGGCGATTATCAGACACTCCCATCTGAGAAAGCACTGCCCCAATACCCATCTCAGAGGCATCCACCTCCACCACAAAAGGACGCTCTGGATCTGGGTGTCGCAGCACCTTGGCCGAAACAAATGCCCTTTTGAGACGGGCAAAAGCCGCTTTAGCCTCACAAGACCAGTGAGCAACATCCGCCCCTTTCTTAGTGAGTGCCACCAAGGGCGCCACTATAGACGAAAATCCAGCGATAAATCGTCTATAAAAATTTGCAAAGCCCAGGAAACGCTGAAGCGCCTTCAAACTAGTGGGCTGCACCCAATCCAGGACTGCCTGTACCTTGGAACCCTCCATTTGGAAACCTTCTGGGGAGATAATATATCCTAGAAATGCGATTTGCTGAACTTCAAATTCGCACTTCTCCAGCTTCGCCCCAAGCCGGTGGTCTCTGAGTTTCTGGAGGACTAAGCGTACATGCTTCCGATGTTCCTCCAGGGAATGGGAGAAGATTAGGATGTCATCTAAGTATACAACTAAGAATCTATCCAAATATTCCCTGAGCACATCATTCATGAAATCCTGGAAGACTGCCGGGGCATTACAGAGCCCAAAAGGCATCACCAAATATTCATAATGCCCTGAGTGGGTATTAAAGGCAGTCTTCCATTCATCCCCCTCTCTTATTCGGATTAGATTGTACGCACCGCGTAGGTCAATCTTAGAAAAAATGGTGGCAGTACGAAGCTGGTCAAACAAGACCGAAATGAGAGGCAGTGGGTATGAGTTTTTAATCGTGATACGGTTCAATTCCCTGAAGTCGATGCAGGGTCGCAACGAACCGTCCTTTTTACCCACGAAGAAGAACCCCGACCCAACTGGAGACTGTGAAGGTCTGATAAATCCCTTAGCCAAGTTCTCCTGAATGTACTCTGCCATAGCCTGAGTCTCAGGACGTGACAGGGAGTACAACCTGCTCTTGGGAAGCTTAGCATTTGGCAACAAATCAATGGCACAGTCATAGGGGCGATGGGGAGGTAGTACCTCTGCAACTTTTTTGGAGAACACGTCCGCAAAATCTGCATAACACCCTGGCAATCCTGGCAAACTTAGCTGCGAGAGCCTGACTGGAAGGCTCAAGCAACTCCTGAAACAATCAGTACCCCAACTAAGAATCTCCCCAGAGACCCAGTCAAATTGAGGATTGTGGGCCCTTAACCAGGGTAACCCCAACACCAATGGGGCAAAAGTACAGACAGTCACATAAAAGGACAATTTTTCAGAGTGTGTGGCTCCAATAAACAAAGAAATCTGGCTAGTGCAAGAGGTAATTTTACCTTGGGATAATGGTTCCCCGTTTAACCCACAAATCTCAATTTCCGATGCCAAGGGTACTAAGGGAACAGAGTGTTTTAGGGCGAATTGGCGGTCCATAAAAACCCCGTCGGCCCCACTGTCCACAAAGGCCTCAGTCTTGACAGTTTGACCGAGGATCTTCAAGGTCACCGGAATGATAAAAGTCTTTTGGGGAAATTCTGACTTCTGGCCTGACAGGATATTTCCCATCACCCTCAGGCCCTGAAGTTTTCCGGCTTTTCTGGGCATGATACTACCACATGACCTTTATTCCCACAGTACAAACACAACCCCTGCTGTCTCCTCCGCGTCTTCTCACGCGAGGAGAGGCGGGTAGCCCCAATCTGCATAGGCTCCTCAGAAAATTCCTCAGAGTCTGAGGTTCCCTTGGGAAGGAAATCTCAGTCTCCCTTTCAAGCCTACGCTCTCTCAGCCGTCTATCCACCCGGATGGATAACTGCATGAGCTGATCCAAGCTATCAGGCAAGGGATATTGTACCAGTTGGTCCTTTATCTGGTTAGAAAGACCTCTTCGGTACTGGTGTCTCAGGGCTGGGTCATTCCACTGGGTATCATGGGCCAACCTCCGAAACTCCGTACAGTAAACCTCAACTGGCCTTCGCCCTTGCTTAAGGATCGAAATCTGAGCCTCGGCTGAGGCCGTCTTGTCAGGGTCATCATACAACATGCCCAGTGCCGTAAAAAAGCATCAACACTTTTAAGCGACGGACAGTCAGGCTGCAACCCATATGCCCAGACCTGTGGGTCTCCTTGTAGCAAGGAAATCACTATGCCCACCCGCTGAATCTCCGACCCAGAAGACTGAGGCCTAAGCCGGAAGTATAGCTTGCAGCTCTCCTTGAAACAAAAGAACTGCGAGCGATCTCCAGAAAAACGATCCGGGAGATTTACTTTCGGCTCCTTAACCCCTGCAGGTGCTGCTGCTGCGGGAGCTCCGCCAGCAGCCTGGGAGGTGTGCATTTTAATGGACAAATCATTAAATTGTCGAGTCAGGACCTGCACCGGATCGACCACCTGTTGCAACGTATTTTGAGGGGTATGCTCCATATTCCCACAAAATTTCAACAGGAGTATTAGGCTGCTGAATATGTTATGCACACCAGTGCCTGCAGGAAAGTACTAGTGTCAGAACTGTTATGCACTCCAGTGTCTGCAGGAATGTACTGGTGTTTGAACTGTTATGCAAAACAAATGGACTCACAGACAAACTGGGGAATATGACATAACGTACACAGAAGGTGATAGGGTAACAAAATACACACACAGTGAACAGAGAAGCCCAGAGGCTAAGGAACTGGGTATCTCCCTTGTATTAGAACTGCTCAGATGTAAAAAGCAAGATGTTGTGTTTTAATACGTAGAGAACCCGAAATGCTGTTGCTAAGGGCAACAGCAAAACCCTAAAGGGTTACCAACGGGTGTGGCAGTAAACTCCTTGGTCAGAGATGGAATGATAGACACAAGGAGAGCCTCCACAATCCTGATTCTCACTTGCAGTGCACAGGTTTAAGCTTACTGCCACTAAACTGACCCCTGACACCTAGCACAGTGAGACAGGATTAGACAGGCAAGTGTTAGAATACAGCCGCAAACTTGCTAAGTTCACAGAGTAATAACAGAACCCCAGCAAGCTAAACGACTGACTCCAGTCTTACTGCTAGGTCTGGATTGGCAGAGTGTAATACCAAATCCCCAGGCCTATTTGCAGTAAGCAACAAACAAATACAAAGCTACACAGTACTGGCTAACTTTCATGAACTGACTAACCAACAGAGATTCAGCAGCATCTGCTTACCCTGAAAAGAGGCCTTATAAAGCAGGTGCTGTCCACGCCCCACTCAGACCTCACAGACTGTGAGCACAAAAACCAGCACCGGATCCCCTGCCGTGCACAGAGCCTATAACCACTGCACAGCAAAAGACCCGAACCGGAGTATCAGCTGCGCTCAGGTTACTCCACTAGCACTTGTCTCCCGGTTGCCATGACGACGTGGCAGCACAGGGCAGGAGACCCTAACACCCTCCCGCCTCCGGCCACGCTGATCTGACTTCCGGGTATGACGTCCTATCTCGTCCGCTTCCACAGCTCGAGGGTTTCCATAGCAACCCGTGGTTGTTAACATTCAGGAGAGGAGGTAGCCACACAGGTCCAGAACTCTGCATTTTGGATATTTTCTATCCCTCTGGACTTTTTGTTCGATGTAATTGACTTGGTTTTTAAAATATTTTCCGGTATTCCCTTAATCTTGGAAGACATTTCACAATCCGTTATTGTTATTCCTAGAATTGAGATATACTTCCACTATACCTAATCTAAAAAGATTATCTGATTTTCAACAAGAGAAGTTTCCTAAATCTAATAAATGTCTACTACACAATATCTACAGTGAGATTATCACATGGTTGTAGGGGACCGCCTTAAACTATATACATACTATGACCCGTACCCCTGATGAAGTCCATAACAGACAAAATGCGTTGGGTTTTATGAAAATATTTATGAAGTACTATGTTTCTGTATAAACGAACAATGTACTTATTAATTATTATACAATTGTATGATCTTAATTTACTGTTTTATTAAAATTATTGTTTTTTGGATCATGCTGGTTTATAATACTTTGAGTTAATAGTATTATTATGCGCCCTCTGAATATTGTATCCATAACCTATGTAGCTGGAAGATTTTTTCAGGAGGTGCTGCCAAATTTGATTACAGCGCGAGATAAGGGTATAGTTGGTTCATTATATATATATATATATATATATATATATATATTTATATATATACACTGCTCAAAAAAATTAAGGGAACACTTAAATAACACATCCTAGATCTGAATTAATGAAATATTCTTATTAAATACTTTGTTCTTTACATAGTTGAATGTGCTGACAACAAAATCACAGAAAAATTATCAATGGAAATCAAATTTATTAACCCATGGAGGTCTAGATTTGGAGTCACACTCAAAATTAAAGTGGAAAAACACACTACAGGCTGATCCAACTTTGATGTAATGTCCTTAAAACAAGTCAAAATGAGGCTCAGTAGTGTGTGTGGCCTCCACGTGCCTGTATGACCTCCCTACAATGCCTGGGCATGCTCCTGATGAGGTGGAGGATGGTCTCCTGAGGGATCTCCTCCCAGACCTGGACTAAAGCATCCGCCAACTCCTGGACAGTCTGTGGTGCAACGTGGTGTTGGTGGATGGAGTGAGACATGATGTCCCAGATGTGCTCAATTGGATTCAGGTCTGGGAAATGGGCGGGCCAGTCCATAGCATCAATGCCTTCATCTTGCAGGAACTGCTGACACACTCCAGCCACATGAGGTCTAGCATTGTCTTGCATTAGGAGGAACCCAGGGCCAACCGCACCAGCATATGGTCTCACAAGGGGTCTGAGGATCTCATCTCGGTACCTAATGTCAGTCAGGCTACATCTGGCGAGCACATGGAGGGCTGTGTGGCCCCCCAAAGAAATGCCACCCCACACCATTACTGACCCACTGACAAACCGGTCATGCTGGAGGATGTTGCAGGCAGCAGAACGTTCTCCTTGGCGTCTCCAGACTGTCACGTCTGTCACATGTGCTCAGTGAGAACCTGCTTTCATCTGTGAAGAGCACAGGGCGCCAGTGGCGAATTTGCCAATCTTGGTGTTCTCTGGCAAATGCCAAACGTCATGCACGGTGTTGGGCTGTAAGTACAACCCCCACCTGTGGACGTCGGGCCCTCATACCACCCTCATGGAGTCTGTTTCTGATTGTTTGAGTAGACACATGCACATTTGTGGCTTGCTGGAGGTCATTTTGCAGTGCTCTGGCAGTGCTCCTCCTGTTCCTCCTTGCACAAAGGCGGAGGTGGCGGTCCTGCTGCTGGGTTATTGCCCTCCTACGGCCTCCTCCACGTCTCCTGATGTACTGGCCTGTCTCCTGGTAGCGCCTCCATGCTCTGGACACTACGCTGACAGACACAGCAAACCTTCTTGCCACAGCTCGCATTGATGTGCCATCCTGGATGAGCTGCACTACCTGAGCCACTTGTGTGGGTTGTAGACTACGTCTCATGCTACCACTAGAGTGAAAGCACCGTCAGTTTTCAAAAGTGACCAAAACATCAGCCAGAAAGCATAGGAGCTGAGAAGTGGTCTGTGGTCACCACCTGCAGAACCAAATCCTTTATTGGGGGTGTCTTGCTAATTGCCTATAATTTCCTCCTGTTGTCTATTCCATTTGCACAACAGCATGTGAAATTGATTGTCAATCAGTGTTGCTTCCTAAGTGGACAGTTTGATTTCACAGAAGTGTGATTGACTTGGAGTTACATTGTGTTGTTTAAGTGTTCCCTTTATTTTTTTGAGCAGTGTGTATGTATATATAATTATATATATGTATGTCTCCAGAGCATGTCCGCACCCACATTGAGAAAATTAAAATGCTGGGGTGCCAGTCAAAATTCAATCTGAAGACCTTTCCTCGATCCAATAACATAGTGTAATCTAGGGGTGCACTCACCCGTCTTCTCCGCAAAAATCAAAGAGTTTTATTCAGACATAATGTAAAACAGCAATACAACATTTCAGTCCTACCTGGAGGTTCAAGGTTCAAATAGCAACTGTACAAAATATCCATATACAGTATACCTGCTCCCCACCCCCCTGTGTTACATAGAAATACAGAAATGAACACAAATATACCCCATGACCTGGGGTCCATACAAAGTATAACAAATCACTAGCATAGAACTCCCATATCCTAAATCCAGTACTCCTAATCTACACAACCTTACCGTCCATCACCCGCCAATGGAAGCTCGTCACTGCTCGGATCGGGAAACTTCCACTTGATGAAGTCCTGTTGCTGACGGACGAAACGCGTTGGGACTACCTGCAGACATCTCCTTTTATGGACAGATAAGCTTCATACAATTTTCAATTCTGTACGCATGCCTTACAGCCATTCTTATGGACAGATAAGCTTTATATAATTTTTTATTCTGTGCGCATGTTATTCAGCTATTTTATGTATTTTTATGTTATTATGTGTATTAAATTCTTGTATTTTTAATATATACACTGCTCAGGCTGCAAATTGATTTTGTTTGGGAATAAGCTGGTTCCCTAATTAGGCCTGTGAAACTACGCAGTGACACAATATGACATTTTAAACGGTATACACTATGCTTGCTTTCTTCTTTTTTATTAGCATGTATTAAGACACAAAAGAGTGCTGCTTGAGTCTCTTCTTACCAGATAAGTGATCTAAGCCAGTTCTTATCATCCCTTTCTTTTATACCTTCTCTCCCCTTGATATACTCACCACACTCTTGGGCGCTTGTATTCACCAATTCTTGCAACAGATTATATGTGCATGCCAAGCACATGTCTATGTATTATAAACTGCCGCTCATATAATATACTGAAAAGTGTTTTAATTTTCTATAAGGGTTACACATATTTATAGTATAGATATCACAAAATTGCACCCAAGCGCCGTAGTCTTCATTTCAATATATATATGTATATATTAGTGATGAGCGGGTTCGGTTCCTCGGAATCCGAACCCGCCCGAACTTCACCTTTTTTTTACACGGGTCCGAGCGACTCGGATCCTCCCGCCTTGCTCGGTTAACCCGAGCGCGCCCGAACGTCATCATCCCGCTGTCGGATTCTCGCGAGACTCGGATTCTATATAAGGAGCCGCGCGTCGCCGCCATTTTTCACACGTGCATTGAGATTGATAGGGAGAGGACGTGGCTGGCGTCCTCTCCGTTGTATTAGAAGAAAAAAAAACTGAGTGACTTAGTTTTAATTGTGGGGAGGATTGGGGACGGGGAGCAGCTGTTAGGGAGTACAGTGCAGGGTTTTGAGTTTAATCCGTTGTTTCTCTGCCTGAAAAAAAACACTCCACCATATCTGTGCTCACTCAGTGTGCTGCACTGCTGCATGATATATCTGTGCTGCTGAGTGCACTGCTCACACTGCCTAATTGTGGGGACTGGGGAGCAGTTATAGCAGGAGTACAGTGCACAGTTTTGCTGACAGTGACCACCAGTCCAGTATACGTTTGTCTGCCTGAAAAACACTGTGGTGTTTTTTTTTTCTTTCTTCATGCTAGTTTGTTTAGCAGTCTGCTGACAGTGTCCACCAGGTCCGTTATACAGTATATTATATATATAATTAAGCACTAAGCAGCAGTACGGTAGGCCACGGCTGTACCTACCTCTGTGTCGTCAGTGCACTCGTCGTCCATAAGTATAAGTAATTCTATACTATCCATCCATCTACATTGTATACCTGTGGTGTTTTTTTTTCTTTCTTCATAGTCATACTAGTTTGTTTAGCAGTCTGCTGACAGTGTCCACCAGGTCCGTTATACAGTATAAATATCATATATATAAGCACTAAGCAGCAGTACGGTAGGCCACGGCTGTACCTACCTCTGTGTCGTCACTCGTCGTCCATAAGTATAAGTAATACTAAACTATCCATCCATCTACATTGTATACCTGTGGTGTTTTTTTTTTCTTTCTTCATACTAGTTTAGCAGTCTGCTGCTGACACTGTCCACCAGGTCCGTTATACAGTATATTATATTTATATATAAGCACTAAGCAGCAGTACGGTAGGCCACGGCTGTACCTACCTCTGTGTCGTCACTCGTCGTCCATAAGTATAAGTGATACTATACTATCCATCCATCTACATTGTATACCTGTGGTTTTTTTTTTTCTTTCTTCATACTAGTTTAGCAGTCTGCTGACACTGTCCACCAGGTCCGTTATACAGTATAATATCATATATATAAGCACTAAGCAGCAGTACGGTAGGCCACGGCTGTACCTACCTCTGTGTCGTCACTCGTCGTCCATAAGTATAAGTAATACTATACTATCCATCCATCTACATTGTATACCTGTGGTGTTTTTTTTTTCTTTCTTCATACTAGTTTGTTTAGCAGTCTGCTGACAGTGTCTACCAGGTCCGTTATACAGTATATCATATATATAAGCACTAAGCAGCAGTACGGTAGGCCACGGCTGTACCTACCTCTGTGTCATCACTCGTCGTCCATAAGTATAAGTAATACTATACTATCCATCCATCTACATTGTATACCTGTGGTGTTTTTTTTTTTCTTTCTTCATACTAGTTTAGCAGTCTGCTGACAGTGTCCACCAGGTCAGTTATACAGTATACCATATATATAAGCACTAAGCAGCAGTACGGTAGGCCACGGCTGTACCTACCTCTCTGTCGTCAGTCGTCGCCCATAAGTATAAGTAATACTATACTATCCATCCATCTACATTGTATACCTGTGGTGTTGTTTTTTTTCTTTCTTCATACTAGTTTAGCAGTCTGCTGACACTGTCCACCAGGTCCGTTATACAGTATAATATCATATACATAAGCACTAAGCAGCAGTACGGTAGGCCACGGCTGTACCTACCTCTGTGTCGTCACTCGTCGTCCATAAGTATAAGTAATACTATACTATCCATCCATCTACATTGTATACCTGTGGTGTTTTTTTTTTCTTTCTTCATACTAGTTTGTTTAGCAGTCTGCTGACAGTGTCCACCAGGTCCGTTATACAGTATATCATATATATAAGCACTAAGCAGCAGTACGGTAGGCCACGGCTGTACCTACCTCTGTGTCGTCAGTCGTCGTCCATAAGTATAAGTAATACTATACTATCCATCCATCTACATTGTATACCTGTGGTGGCTTTTAGTTGTGCGCAAAATATGGAGAACAAAAATGTGGAGGTTAAAAAAAATAGGGAAAGATCAAGATCCACTTCCACCTCGTGCTGAAGCTGCTGCCACTAGTCATGGCCGAGACGATGAAATGCCATCAACGTCGTCTGCCAAGGCCGATGCCCAATGTCATAGTACAGAGCATGTAAAATCCAAAACACAAAAGTTCAGTAAAATGACCCAAAAATCAAAATTAAAAGCGTCTGAGGAGAAGCGTAAACTTGCCAATATGCCATTTACGACACAGAGTGGCAAGGAACGGCTGAGGCCCTGGCCTATGTTCATGGCTAGTGGTTCAGCTTCACATGAGGATGGAAGCACTCATCCTCTCGCTAGAAAAAAGAAAAGACTTGCGGCAAAAGCACAGCAAAGAACTGTGCGTTCTTCGAAATCACAAATCCCAAAGGAGAGTCCAATTGTGTCGGTTGCGATGCCTCACCTTCCCAACACTGGACGGGAAGAGCTTGCGCCTTCCACCATTTGCACGCCTCCTGCAAGTGTTGAAAGGAGCACCCGCAGTCCAGTTCCTGATAGTGAAATTGAAGATGTCAGTGTTGAAGTACACCAGGATGAGGATATGGGTGTTGCTTGGGCTGGGGAGGAAATTGACAAGGAGGATTCTGATGGTGAGGTGGTTTGTTTAAGCCAGGCACCCGGGGAGACACCTGTTGTCCGTGGGAGGAATATGGCCATTGACATGCCTGGTGAAAATACCAAAAAAATCAGCTCTTCAGTGTGGAAGTATTTCAACAGAAATGCGGACAACAGGTGTCAAGCCGTGTGTTGCCTTTGTCAAGCTGTAATAAGTAGGGGTAAGGACGTTAACCACCTCGGAACATCCTCCCTTATACGTCACCTGCAGCGCATTCATAATAAGTCAGTGACAAGTTCAAAAACTTTGGGCGACAGCGGAAGCAGTCCACTGACCAGTAGATCCCTTCCTCTTGTAACCAAGCTCGCGCAAACCACACCACCAACTCCCTCAGTGTCAATTTCCTCCTTACCCAGGAAAGCCAATAGTCCTGCAGGCCATGTCACTGGCAAGTCTGACGAGTCTTCTCCTGCCTGGGATTCCTCCGATGCATCCTTGAGTGTAATGCCTACTGCTGCTGGCGCTGCTGTTGTTGCTGCTGGGAGTCGATCGTCATCCCAGAGGGGAAGTCGGAAGACCACTTGTACTACTTCCAGTAAGCAATTGACTGTCCAACAGTCCTTTGCGAGGAAGATGAAATATCACAGCAGTCATCCTGCTGCAAAGCGGATAACTGAGGCCTTGACAACTATGTTGGTGTTAGACGTGCGTCCGGTATCCGCCGTTAGTTCACAGGGAACTAGACAATTTACTGAGGCAGTGTGCCCCCGTTACCAAATACCATCTAGGTTCCACTTCTCTAGGCAGGCGATACCGAGAATGTACACGGACGTCAGAAAAAGACTCACCAGTGTCCTAAAAAGTGCAGTTGTACCCAATGTCCACTTAACCACGGACATGTGGACAAGTGGAGCAGGGCAGACTCAGGACTACATGACTGTGACAGCCCACTGGGTAGATGTTTGCCTCCCGCTGCAAGAACAGCAGCGGCGGCACCAGTAGCAGGATCTCGCATACGCCAACTCGTTCCTAGGCAGGCTACGCTTTGTATCACCGCTTTCCAGAATACGCACACAGCTGAAAACTTCTTACGGCAACTGAGGAAGATCATCGCAGAATGGCTTACCCCAATTGGACTCTCCTGGGGATTTGTGACATCGGACAACGCCAGCAATATTGTGCGCGCATTACATCTGGGCAAATTCCAGCACGTCCCATGTTTTGCACATACCTTGAATTTGGTGGTGCAGAATTATTTAAAAAACGACAGGGGCGTGCAAGAGATGCTGTCGGTGGCCAGAAGAATTGCGGGCCACTTTCGGCGTGCAGGCACCGCGTACAGAAGACTGGAGCACCACCAAAAAAACCTGAACCTGCCCTGCCATCATCTGAAGCAAGAGGTGGTAAAGAGGTGGAATTCAACCCTCTATATGCTTCAGAGGATGGAGGAGCAGCAAAAGGCCATTCAAGCCTATACATCTGGCCACGATATAGGCAAAGGAGGTGGAATGCACCTGTCTCAAGCGCAGTGGAGAATGATTTCAACGTTGTGCAAGGTTCTGCTGCCCTTTGAACTTGCCACACGTGAAGTCAGTTCAGACACTGCCAGCCTGAGTCAGGTCATTCCCCTCATCAGGCTTTTGCAGAAGAAGCTGGAGGCATTGAAGGAGGAGCTAAAACAGAGCGATTCCGCTAGGCATGTGGGACTTGTGGATGGAGCCCTTCATTCGCTTAACCAGGATTCACGTGTGGTCAATCTGTTGAAATCAGAGCACTACATTTTGGCCACCGTGCTCGATCCTAGATTTAAAACCTACGTTGGATCTCTCTTTCCGGCAGACACAAGTCTGCAGGGGTTCAAAGAACTGCTGGTGAGAAAATTGTCAAGTCAAGCGGAACGCGACCTGTCAACATCTCCTCCTTCACATTCTCCCGCAACTGGGGGTGCGAGGAAAAGGCTACGAATTCCGAGCCCACCCGCTGGCGGTGATACAGGGCAGTCTGGAGCGACTGCTGATGCTGACATCTGTTCCGGACTGAAGGACCTGCCAACGATTACTGACATGTCGTCAACTGTCACTGCATATGATTCTCTCACCATTGAAAGAATGGTGGAGGATTATATGAGTGACCGCATCCAAGTAGGCACGTCAGACAGTCCGTACGTATACTGGCAGGGAAAAGAGGCAATTTGGAGGCCCTTGCACAAACTGGCTTTATTCTACCTAAGTTGCCCTCCCTCCAGTGTGTACTCCGAAAGAGTGTTTAGTGCCGCCGCTCACCTTGTCAGCAATCGGCGTACGAGGTTATTTCCAAAAAATGTGGAGAAGATGATGTTCATTAAAATGAATTATAATCAATTACTCCATGGAGACATTCACCAGCAGCAATTGCCTCCAGAAAGTACACGGGGATCTGAGATGGTGGATTCCAGTGGGGACGAATGAATAATCTGTGAGGAGGGGGATGTACACAGTGAAAGGGGTGATGAATCGGACGATGATGATGAGGTGGACATCTTGCCTCTGTAGAGCCAGTTTGTGCAAGGAGAGATTGATTGCTTCTTTTTTGGTGGGGGCCCAAACCAACCAGTCATTTCAGTCACAGTCGTGTGGCAGACCCTGTCGCTGAAATGATGGGTTGGTTAAAGTGTGCATGTCCTGTTTATACAACATAAGGGTGGGTGGGAGGGCCCAAGGACAATTCCATCTTGCACCTCTTTTTTCTTTCATTTTTCTTTGCGTCATGTGCTGTTTGGGGAGTATTTGTTAGAAGGGCCATCCTGCCTGACACTGCAGTGCCACTCCTAGATGGGCCAGGTGTTTGTGTCGGCCACTTGGGTTGCTTATCTTACTCACACAGCTACCTCATTGCGCCTCTTTTTTTTCTTCTTTGCGTCATGTGCTGTTTGGGGAGTATTTTTTGGAAGGGCCATCCTGCCTGACACTGCAGTGCCACTCCTAGATGGGTCAGGTGTTTGTGTCGGCCACTTGGGTCGCTTATCTTACTCACACAGCTACCTCATTGCGCCTCTTTTTTTTCTTCTTTGCGTCATGTGCTGTTTGGGGAGTAGTTTTTGGAAGGGCCATCCTGCCTGACACTGCAGTGCCACTCCTAGATGGGCCAGGTGTTTGTGTCGGCCACTTGGGTCGCTTATCTTACTCACACAGCTACCTCATTGCGCCTCTTTTTTTTCTTCTTTGCGTCATGTGCTGTTTGGGGAGTATTTTTTGGAAGGGCCATCCTGCCTGACACTGCAGTGCCACTCCTAGATGGGCCAGGTGTTTGTGTCGGCCACTAGGGTCGCTTAGCTTACTCACACAGCTACCTCATTGCGCCTCTTTTTTTCTTTGCGTCATGTGCTGTTTGGGGAGTATTTTTTGGAAGGGCCATCCTGCCTGACACTCCAGTGCCACTCCTAGATGGGCCAGGTGTTTGTGTCGGCCACTTGTGTCGCTTAGCTTAGCCATCCAGCGACCTCGGTGCAAATTTTAGGACTAAAAATAATATTGTGAGGTGTGAGGTGTTCAGAATAGACTGAAAATGAGTGGAAATTATGGTTATTGAGGTTAATAATACTATGGGATCAAAATGACCCCCAAATTCTATGATTTAAGCTGTTTTTTAGGGTTTTTTGTAAAAAACACCCGAATCCAAAACACACCCGAATCCGACAAAAAAAATTTGGTGAGGTTTTGCCAAAACGCGTTCGAACCATAAAACACGGCCACGGAACCGAACCCAAAACCAAAACACAAAACCCGAAAAATTTCAGGTGCACATCCCTAGTATATATATATATATATCTACTGTATATATACAAAAAATAGAAAAAGATAGACACGGAGTTCTGCTTAGATACATTCACAGGGAGTGCATTAGAATCAATGTAAATTCATATTGTGCAAAGAGCAACAAATTAACCAGATTATTAAAATTCTAACCACATAATGAAACACAATACATACACAATTAACATTTATCATGGATATCATATAGACCTGACCACTGATCGGAAACACACTAAAAATTGTATCTAAAAACACTTCAGGGTGACCATCCACTTACTGTATGATATCTCAATATGTACTCCTTAGAGGAACATGCTCAGACGGACAGAATCATTTAGCCCCTTAGGACAGACCCTATCTATTGTATGTTTCCATTGCGCTTCCTTGAGCAGGAGAACTTTTGCTCGCTTTCCTCCACTTAGTAGTGGTGGCACCCTATCTATTATCATATACCGTAGTGATGATAACTGATGTTGGTTTTGTAAGAGGTGTTGCACCACGGCTTTGTCTGTTTTCCCCGTTCTGAGTGCCAATCTCATGGAGGAGCGATGATTGAAGACACATTCATGAAAGGGTCTAATCGTCATACCCACATAGACAAGTGAGCACAGACAAGATAGAATATAGACCACATAGTCTGACATACAGGATAATCGGTGCTTGATTGATATCCTTTGTCCATTGTGTGGGTGTGAAAAAGTGCTTCCTGTATTCAGTCTTCTACAGGTGGTGCAATTCAAGCATCTAAAGCACCCCACTCGTGTTGTAGATAGCCAACAGTCTTACTCCTTACTTATAAATATACTGGGGCACATCAATGCACCCCTTAGATTTGGCCCCCTTCTGTATGCAATCAGTGGTTTCCTAGGGAGCGTCTTTTTTAATGTAGCATCTGTGGCTTCTATACCCCAATGCTTCTTAATTGCTGTTCTAGTAGCATAACTGCCAGTGTCAAAGGTTGTTAGGAACACAAACTGTTCTTTGTCTCCTGCCTCTGTTGGATCTTATTCTTAAAAAGATATTCAGCCCTGCATAGGCATTTTTCAACCACTTTTGGGTGATATCCTCTCTCTAAGAACCGCTGCTGCATCTAAGATAATTGGAGCTTCATAGTCACATCTTCAGAGTTATTTCTCATGACCCTAATGAATTGGGATATTGGTAAATTTTCTTTCAGTGGTTTAGGATGATAACTATTATAATGTAAAAGTGTGTTCTGTTCGGTAACAGGAGTACAAGATCTGCATCTCTCATCCACATGTATTACTTGTTCCCACTCAAAATTACAGGACTTTATCCGGGCTTCACCCACTCTGTGGTATGCCTTCCCACGCACAACAAGACACACCTCTAGTCTTCAAACCTTTCAATGTTCCCTGAAAACTCACCTCTTTAGACAAGTCTATCAAATTCCAGACCCACCCACATAACCTTCAATGCTTCCCTGTCCAATTACATCCTCTCTGTACAGTCCACATAACCTCACATATTTTGTCTTCCAACATTGCTGGGTGATCATATCATACAACCTATTAAGAACCTAGCAATCTGGTGGACCATTATGCGATAGGTAGCATCTATTCTTGTGTATCAATGCCTATTTCCCTATAGATTGTAAGCTTGCGAGCAGCACTTTCGTACATCTACGTCTGTCTGTTTTTTGCCCAGTTTTGTTCTACAACTGTTGTTCTAATTGCAACGGAATATGCTGTGCTATATAAGAAACTGCTAATTAATAAATAATAAATAAATAATACTACAGTACTGGAGTACTGGATTTAGGATATGGGAGTTTTATGCTAGTGATTTGTCATACTTTGTATTTAATATTGACCCCAGGTCACGGGGTATGTATGTGTTCATATCTGTATTTCTATGTATCACTTGGGGGGGGGGGGGGGGGGGGGGGCGGCAGGTATATAAGGATATTTTGTACAGTTGCTATTTGAACCTTCACAATGGTCCAGGTAGAAATGAAGCATCAGATTGATCATTTACATTATATCTGAATAAAACTCTTTGAATTTTATGAAGAAAACTGGTGAGTGCACCCCTACAGTACATTGTACATTACACTATATATGTATATGTATATATAGGACTCATGGGGATGAAAAGTATATATTCCCCTCACAGAGTACGGCGCAGCATACAGCAGTGTACCTGTGGCCTATATATACACTGACAATTATTATAATATACAGCTCAGCCAATACAGCAAAGTACAGTACAGCATACAGCAGTGTGCCCCTGGCCTGTATACACTGACACTTAATATAATACACAGCTCAGCCAATACAGCAGAGTACAGCGCAGCATACAGCAGTGTGCCCCTGGCCTGTATACACTGACAATTATATAATACACAGCTCAGCCAATACAGCAGAGTACAGTACAGCATACAGCAGTGTGCCCCTAACCTGTATACACTGACAATTATTATAATACACAGCTCAGCCAATACAGCAGAGTACAGCGCAGCATACAGCAGTGTGCCCCTGGCCTGTATACACTGACAATTATTATAATACACAGCTCAGCCAATATAGCAGAGTACAGCGCAGCATACAGCAGTGTGCCCCTGGCCTGTATACACTGACAATTATTATAATACACAGTTCAGCCAATACAGCAGAGTACAGTACAGCATACAGCAGTGTGCCCCTAACCTGTATACACTGACAATTATTATAATACACAGCTCAGCCAAACTGCAGAGTACAGCGCAGCATACAGCAGTGTGCCCCTAACCTGTGTACACTGACAATTATTATAATACACAGCTCAGCCAATACAGCAGAGTACAGTACAGCATACAGCAGTGTGCCCCTGGCATGTATACACTGACACTTGTTATAATACACAGTTCAGCCAAAACAGCAGAGTACAGTGCAGCATACAGCAGTGTGCCCCTGGCCTGTAAACACTAACAGGGACTATAATACATGGCTCAGACAGTAAAGCAGTGTACAGCACAGTATACAACAGCGTGACTGAACATAGTGAAATGGTACTGTCCCGGCTGCAGTGCCCTTATATAGAATTCAAAACCCGTGAGAATCCAATGCAGGAAGGATGACATTTTGCATCAATGTGGAATTCAAGCCTGGCGGGAAACCACATGACTTGGATGACTTGAATTCCAGAAGTTCGGAGCGGTTCGGATTCCAGGTAATCAGAATCACTCATCTCTAATTGAAATATGGTGTATGTTAGAGTGTGTCCCTTTATTTTGATAGTGTCTAAGTACTCACCAATCATCTCAGTTCTTGTACATGCTGAACACATGTACTCTAGGAAAGGAATTTGTTGTGGCATTTGCATAGATAGGGGACCACTAATAGACGTTGCTGCGTGCCACTCAGAAACAGGCCTTATATAACAATACTGGGTATAATTTGCGGTATTCGAACTATAGATCTACACTAAAGAGGTCCACTGTCAATAGGTCTACCACTAATGGTAAACATGCATTAGGTCGACAGGGCCAAAAAGGTTTACAGGGTCAAAAGGTAGACATGTAAAAGGTAGACAGTTCAGAAGGTCGACATGACAATGGTTGACACCCATATGGTAGACACAAGTTTTTTAATTTTTATTTCATCTTTTTCAACTTTTTCATACTTTACCATCCACGTGGACTATGATTGGGAATAGTAACCTGTGATGAGTGCAGCAGTAGCGGAGCGAGACACCATGCCCAAGGCGAGCCATGCAAGGCGTCGTGGTACACTGATAGGGCTTGTTTGTGGCAGGAAAGTGACAAAACACCTCCCAAAAAATGTGCCTAACTTTTTTTTTTGTCAAACATTTACATGTAGATCTTTTGACCCTGTCGACCTTTTGCCTCTGTCGATCTTTCCTACTGTCTAGCTATTCTATATTGACCTTTTGACCCTGTTGACCTTTTGACCCTATCGACCTAATGCATGTGTACCATTAGTGGTAGGCCTATTGACTGTAGATCTTTTTAGTGTAGATCTAATAATCCACACCCATAATTTGTAACATTTATTTTGTCCAATGCTAGTGCTATCTTAAATATGACTTGGCTACGGCAGTAATCTCTGTACCCCGGTAATGGGCAGACGAGCATAGTCCCACCTGCCTATTTAGGATATAGTCAGATTATTTTATTTCATTTTAATGCTGTCTCTTCTTTTTCCCTATTTATTTTTGAGTGAATATTCTGAAACTTTGACTTGTGTGTACAACACAGGCAAACAGCCATTCACTTTGTGTACCCTTGGTTTCCTTCCGCAGACAGCTCAATAAATACTGGACTTGATGCAGCCTTTATCTAAATATAGATTGTTCTATTCTATATGTATTTATTGTCTTGCTATGCTCTCTAGTCACTCAGACAGTCATTAATGAACCTTTCTGGCCACTTGAGAATGCCAATTTCATAAACAATTGCTAAATGTTATCAACAGTGTTAACAAAACAGGGTTCTTATACTTTTTTAGACAAATTATTAAACAAACCAACTGCTTTGAAGTAATTCAGACAATTTAATGTATTTTTACAACTCCAATAACAATAACCAATGTTTTTTTTTTTGTGTAATTAGTAATGGCTGTGTTATTCTTTCTGACCGTAGTCATGGTTGACCGAAAAGTTATTCTGATATCGAGACATCAGGGGTTATCTAATATTACATGTTTACAGTTTGTGAGATTTGTAATGCTTAACTGACCTTCATATACTGTATGCTTTACAATGACATTACTGAGGAAGATGTATTAAGCCTGGAGAAGGGATAAAGAAGTGAGAAAGCAGTGTTAAGAGCAAGATGATAACACACCAGCCAATCAGCTCATAACTGTCAATTTACATATTGGAGCTGATTGGCTGGTGCCAGGGCCGTATTTTCGTATAGGCTCAATGGGCACTTGCCCAAGGACCCCAGGAGTCTAAGGGCCCTAGGCTGATAGCTGAGGGTCCCCTCTTTCCAGGGGCACCAGATTTTTGAAAATCGGCCATGGGAAACTGGAGATATCTGACTTCAAATCAGTGGTCCCCATCCAAGACTGTTAATTGCTCTTCCCAGCCAGATATCTCGGGTTCTGTCTGACTTAGAGTTTTTCTGAGGATATTCTTCAAAACTCTCCCCTTTCAGTAGACACTGGCAGCTTGTCTCTACTGTGCCCAGAACCGGAGATATAAGCCTTCAAGCAGCTGGTCCTTGCTCCAGCTCCAGACATCTGGTTTGCATTTTTTTTTTTCTCACCGGTGTATTGCTCTGGCTCCTAAACTCTGAGCTAAAAAATCTATTTCCAGGAACTAGAGATATCTGAAGTCAAACAAGATGCCCTCCCACTGGAAAATTATGAATGTTAAGCCCACTCCACTATCGACCCCTCCCCTGGGTATTACTCACACCCTACCACCCTGGAAGTCATGTACCGAGGCCCTTTCATTCACCCCAATGCCTCTTCTACAGTTTAGTGTTCTTCCTCCCTCCAGGTCCTACATGCTGAGCGGAAGATAGAACACCCCCTACCACCCGCAGGACATCAAACCTGCTGCTGATAGCACCCCCCGACATTACCGCTGGATGATAGATAAGGGGCCCAGTGCATTGCTGTGCCCAGGGGCCTACACTGCTGTTAAGATGGCCCTGGCTGGTGCGTTATCACCTAGCACTTATCACTGCTTTATCACTTCTTTATGCCTTCGCCAGGCTTAATACATCTGCTCCAGTAATAGAAGACGGAGTAGTCAACAAGTATACGTAATTGTATTCATAAGTAGTGATGTGCACCGGACATTTTTCGGGTTTTGTGTTTTGGTTTTGGATTCAGTTCCGCGGCCCTGTTTTGGATTCGGACGCGTTTTGGCAAAGCCTCCCGAAAAATTTTTGTCGGATTCGGGTGTGTTTTGGATTCGGGTGTTTTTTTTTAAAAACCCTAAAAAAACAGCTTAAATCATAGAATTTGTGGGTCATTTTGATCCCATAGTATTATTAACCTCAATTACCATAATGTCCACTCATTTCCAGTCTATTCTGAACACCTCACAATATTATTTTTAGTCCTACAATTTGCACCGAGGTCGCTGGATGGCTAAGCTAAGCGACACAAGTGGTCGACACAAACACCTGGCCCATCTAGGAGTGGCTCTGCAGTGTCAGGCAGGATGGCACTTCAAAAAAATTGTCCCCAAACAGCACATGATGCAAAGAAAAAAAGAGGCGCACCAAGGTCGCTGTGTGACTAAGCTAAGCAACATAAGTGGCCGACACAAACACCTGGCCCATCTAGGAGTGGCACAGCAGTGTCAGGCAGGATGGCACTTCAAAAAAATTGTCCCCAAACAGCACATGATGCAAAGAAAAAAAGAGGCGCACCAAGGTCGCTGTGTGACTAAGCTAAGCGACACAAGTGGCCGACACAAATACCTGGCCCATCTAGGAGTGGCACTGCAGTGTCAGGCAGGATGGCACTTCAAAAAAATTGTCCCCAAACAGCACATGATGCAAAGAAAAAAAGAGGCGCACCAAGGTCGCTGTGTGACTAAGCTAAGCGACACAAGTGGCCGACACAAACACCTGGCCCATCTAGGAGTGGCACTGCAGTGTCAGGCAGGATGGCACTTCAAAAAAATAGTCCCCAAACAGCACATGATGCAAAGAAAAAAAGAGGCGCACCAAGGTCGCTGGATGGCTAAGCTAAGCGACACAAGTGGCCGACACAAACACCTGGCCCATCTAGGAGTGGCACTGCAGTGTCAGGCAGGATGGCACTTCAAAAAAATTGTCCCCAAACAGCACATGATGCAAAGAAAAAAAGAGGCGCACCAAGGTCGCTGTGTGACTAAGCTAAGCGACACAAGTGGCCGACACAAACACCTGGCCCATCTAGGAGTGGCACTGCAGTGTCAGGCAGGATGGCACTTCAAAAAAATTGTCCCCAAACAGCACATGATGCAAAGAAAAATGAAAGAAAAAAGAGGTGCAAGATGGAATTGTCCTTGGGCCCTCCCACCCACCCTTATGTTGTATAAACAGGACATGCACACTTTAACGAACCCATCATTTCAGTGACAGGGTCTGCCACACGACTGTGACTGAAATGACTGGTTGGTTTGGGCCCCCACCAAAAAAGAAGCAATCAATCTCTCCTTGCACAAACTGGCTCTACAGAGGCAAGATGTCCACCTCATCATCATCCTCCGATTCCTCACCCCTTTCACTGTGTACATCCCCCTCCTCACAGATTATTAATTCGTCCCCACTGGAATCCACCATCTCATGTCCCCGTGTACTTTCTGGAGGCAATTGCTGCTGGTGAATGTCTCCACGGAGGAATTGATTATAATTCATTTTGATGAACATCATCTTCTCCACATTTTCTGGAAGTAACCTCGTACGCCGATTGCTGACAAGGTGAGCGGCTGCACTAAACACTCTTTCGGAGTACACACTGGAGGGAGGGCAACTTAGGTAGAATAAAGCCAGTTTGTGCAAGGGCCTCCAAATTGCCCCTTTTTCCTGCCAGTATACGTACGGACTGTCTGACGTGCCTACTTGGATGCGGTCACTCATATAATCCTCCACCATTCTTTCAATGGTGACAGAATCATATGCAGTGACAGTAGACGACATGTCAGTAATCGTTGGCAGGTCCTTCAGTCCGGACCAGATGTCAGCACTCGCTCCAGACTGCCCTGCATCACCGCCAGCGGGTGGGCTCGGAATTCTTAGCCTTTTCCTCGCACCCCCTGTTGCGGGAGAATGTGAAGGAGGAGATGTTGACGGGTCACGTTCCGCTTGACTTGACAATTTTCTCACCAGCAGGTCTTTGAACCTCTGCAGACTTGTGTCTGCCGGAATAGAGATACAACGTAGGTTTTAAATCTAGGATCGAGCACGGTGGCCAAAATGTAGTGCTCTGATTTCAACAGATTGACCACCCGTGAATCCTGGTTAAGCGAATTAAGGGCTCCATCCACAAGTCCCACGTGCCTAGCGGAATCGCTCTGTTTTAGCTCCTCCTTCAATGTCTCCAGCTTCTTCTGCAAAAGCCTGATGAGGGGAATGACCTGACTCAGGCTGGCAGTGTCTGAACTGACTTCACGTGTGGCAAGTTCAAAGGGTTGCAGAACCTTGCACAACGTTGAAATCATTCTCCACTGCGCTTGAGTCAGGTGCATTCCCCCTCCTTTGCCTATATCGTGGGCAGATATATAGGCTTGAATGGCCTTTTGCTGCTCCTCCATCCTCTGAAGCATATAGAGGGTTGAATTCCACCTCGTTACCACCTCTTGCTTCAGATGATGGCAGGGCAGGTTCAGGAATGTTTGGTGGTGCTCCAGTCTTCTGTACGCGGTGCCTGAATGCCGAAAGTGGCCCGCAATTCTTCGGGCCACCGACAGCATCTCTTGCACGCCCCTGTCGTTTTTTAAATAATTCTGCACCACCAAATTCAATGTATGTGCAAAACATGGGACGTGCTAGAATTTGCCCAGATGTAATGCACGCACAATATTGCTGGCGTTGTCCGATGTCACAAATCCCCAGGAGAGTCCAATTGGGGTAAGCCATTCTGCGATGATCTTCCTCAGTTTCCGTAAGAGGTTGTCAGCTGTGTGCCTCTTCTGGAAAGCGGTGATACAAAGCGTAGCCTGCCTAGGAACGAGTTGGCGTTTGCGAGATGCTGCTACTGGTGCCGCCGCTGCTGTTCTTGCTGCGGGAGGCAATACATCTACCCAGTGGGCTGTCACAGTCATATAGTCCTGAGTCTGCCCTGCTCCACTTGTCCACATGTCCGTGGTTAAGTGGACATTGGGTACAACTGCATTTTTTAGGACACCGGTGACTCTTTTTCTGAGGTCTGTGTACATTTTCGTTATCGCCTGCCTAGAGAAATGGAACCTAGATGGTATTTGGTACCGGGGACACAGTACCTCAATCAAGTCTATAGTTGCCTCTGAATTAACGATGGATACCGGAACCACGTTTCTCACCGCCCAGGCTGCCAAGGCCTGAGTTATCTGCTTTGCAGCAGGATGACTGCTGTGATATTTCATCTTCCTCGCAAAGGACTGTTGGACAGTCAATTGCTTACTGGAAGTAGTACAAGTGGTCTTCCGACTTCCCCTCTGGGATGACGATCGACTCCCAGCAGCAACAACAGCAGCGCCAGCAGCAGTAGGCGTTACACTCAAGGATGCATCGGAGGAATCCCAGACAGGAGAGGACTCGTCAGACTTGACAGTGACATGGCCTGCAGGACTATTGGCTTTCCTGGGTAAGGAGGAAATTGACACTGAAGGAGTTGGTGGTGTGGTTTACATAGAAACATAGAAACATAGAATTTGTCGGCAGATAAGAACCACTTGGCCCATCTAGTCTGCCCTTTTTTTTTTTAATATTATTTTTATCTCTAACCTTATTTGATCCTTATTTCTTTGTAAGGATATCCTTATGTCTATCCCATGCATGTTTAAATTGCTCTACTGTCTTAGCCTCTACCACCTCTGATGGGAGGCTATTCCACTTGTCCACTACCCTTTCTGTGAAATAATTTTTCTGCAAATTTCCCCTGAACCTCCCCCCCTCCAGTCTCAGTGCATGTCCTCGTGTCCTATTGCTTCTCTTCATTTGGAGAATGTTTCCCTCCTGGACTTTGTTAAAACCCTTGATATATTTGAAAGTTTCTATCATGTCCCCCCTTTCCCTTCTCTGCTCCAAACTATACATATTGAGATTTCTTAGTCTTTCTGGGTATGTTTTGTGATGTAGGCCATGCACCATTTTAGTTGCCCTCCTTTGTACAGTTTCTAATGTATTAATATCCTTTTGAAGATATGGCCTCCAGAACTGAATACAGTATTCTAGATGAGGCCGTACCAATGACCTATACAGTGGCATTATTATTACTTCTTTCTTTCTGCTGCTGATTCCTCTCCCAATGCAGCCAAGCATCTGACTAACCTTCCTCATTGCCTTGTTACATTGCTTACCTGCCTTTAAGTAATCTGAAATAGTGACTCCTAGATCCCTTTCCTCCTCAGTAGTTTCCAGTATAGTGACATTAATACTGTACTTAGCTTTACGATTTTTGAGACCCAAGTGCATGATTTTGCATTTTTTGGCATTAAACTGTAATTGCCAGACTCTTGACCATTCCTCTAGTCTACCTAGATCCTCAATCATTTGTTTTACCCCACCTGGTGTGTCTACCCTGTGACATACCTTTGTGTCATCTGCAAAAAGGCATACTTTCCCTTTAATGCCATTTGCAATGTCACCAATAAAGATATTAAAAAGCACTGGTCCAAGTACAGATCCCTGGGGTACTCCACTGGTAACATTTCCCTCCTGTGAATGCACTCCATTTACCACAACTCTCTGTTTTCTATCCTTCAACCAAGATCTTATCCATTCAATAATCCTAATATCCAATCCCAAACTTTCAAGTTTATTTAGCAGTCTGCGATGTGGAACTGTGTCAAAAGCCTTACTAAAGTCTAGATAAGCTATATCCATGGCTCCACCTTTATCCATCACTTTAGTCACACAATCAAAAAAGTCAATAAGATTTGTTTGACATGATCTCCCCCCAGTGAATCCATGCTGTTTGGGATCCAGTAAATTGCCGGATTTGAGATAATCTACAACTCTTTCTTTTAAGAGTGTTTCCATCAATGTCCCTACTACTGATGTAAGACTCACTGGTCTGTAGTTGTTTGCCTCTTCCTTGCTTCCACTTTTGTGCAGTGGGTTTGCAGGAGCTTGGTTACAAGAGGAAGGGATTTAGTGGTCAGTGGACTGCTTCCGCTGTCATCCAAAGTTTTTGAACTTGTCACTGACTTATGATGAATGCGCTGCAGGTGACGTATAAGGGAGGATGTTCCGAGGTGGTTAACGTCCTTACCCCTACTTATTACAGCTTGACAAAGGCAACACACGGCTTGACACCTGTTGTCCGCATTTGTGTTGAAATAATTCCACACCGAAGAGGTGATTTTTTTTGTATTTTGACCAGGCATGTCAATGGCCATATTCGTCCCACGGACAACAGGTGTCTCCCCGGGTGCCTGACTTAAACAAACCACCTCACCATCAGAATCATCCTTGTCAATTTCCTCCCCAGCACCAGCAACACCCATATCCTCATCCTGGTGTACTTCAACACTGACATCTTCAATTTGACTATCAGGAAATGGACTGCGGGTGCTCCTTCCAGCACTTGCAGGGGGCGTGCAAATGGTGGAAGGAGCAAGCTCTTCCCGTCCAGTGTTGGGAAGGTCAGGCATCGCAACCGACACAATTGGACTCTCCTTGGGGATTTGTGATTTAGAAGAACGCACAGTTCTTTGCTGTGCTTTTGCCAGCTTAAGTCTTTTCATTTTTCTAGCGAGAGGATGAGTGCTTCCATCCTCATGTGAAGCTGAACCACTAGCCATGAACATAGGCCAGGGCCTCAGCCGTTCCTTGCCACTCCGTGTCGTAAATGGCATATTGGGAAAGTTTACTCTTCTCCTCAGACGCTTTCAATTTAGATTTTTGGGTCATTTTACTGAACTTTTGTTTTTTGGATTTTACATGCTCTCTACTATTACATTGGGCATCGGCCTTGGCAGACGACGTTGATGGCATTTCATCGTCTCGGCTATGACTAGTGGCAGCAGCTTCAGCACGAGGTGGAAGTGGATCTTGATCTTTCCCTATTATACCCTCCACATTTTTGTTCTCCATTTTTTAATGTGTGGAATTATATGCCAGTATCAATAGCAATGGCCTACTACTATATATACTGCGCACAACTAAAATGCACCACAGGTATAGAATGTAGATGGATAGTATACTTAATGACGACACAGAGGTAGGCACAGCAGTAGCCTTCCGTATCGTACTGCTATATATAGTATACTGGTGGTCACTGTGTCAGCAAACTGCAAAACTAAAATGCACCACAGGTATAGAATGTAGATGGATAGTATACTTAATGACGACACAGAGGTAGGCACAGCAGTGGCCTTCCGTATCGTACTGCTATATATAGTATACTGGTGGTCACTGTGTCAGCAAACTGCAAAACTAAAATGCACCACAGGTATAGAATGTAGATGGATAGTATACTTAATGACGACACAGAGGTAGGCACAGCAGTGGCCTTCCGTATCGTACTGCTATATATAGTATACTGGTGGTCACTGTGTCAGCAAACTGCAAAACTAAAATGCACCACAGGTATAGAATGTAGAAGGATAGTATACTTAATGACGACAAAGAGGTAGGCACAGCAGTGGCCTTCCGTATCGTACTGCTATATATAGTATACTGGTGGTCACTGTGTCAGCAAACTGCAAAACTAAAATGCACCACAGGTATAGAATGTAGATGGATAGTATACTTAATGACGACACAGAGGTAGGCACAGCAGTGGCCTTCCGTATCGTACTGCTATATATAGTATACTGGTGGTCACTGTGTCAGTAAACTGCAAAACTAAAATGCACCACAGGTATAGAATGTAGATGGATAGTATACTTAATGACGACACAGAGGTAGGCACAGCAGTGGCCTTCCGTATCGTACTGCTATATATAGTATACTGGTGGTCACTGTGTCAGCAAACTGCAAAACTAAAATGCACCACAGGTATAGAATGTAGATGGATAGTATACTTAATGACGACACAGAGGTAGGCACAGCAGTGGCCTTCCGTATCGTACTGCTATATATAGTATACTGGTGGTCACTGTGTCAGCAAACTGCAAAACTAAAATGCACCACAGGTATAGAATGTAGATGGATAGTATACTTAATGACGACACAGAGGTAGGCACAGCAGTGGCCTTCCGTATCGTACTGCTATATATAGTATACTGGTGGTCACTGTGTCAGCAAACTGCAAAACTAAAATGCACCACAGGTATAGAATGTAGATGGATAGTATACTTAATGATGACACAGAGGTAGGCACAGCAGTGGCCTTCCGTATCGTACTGCTATATATAGTATACTGGTGGTCACTGTGTCAGCAAACTGCAAAACTAAAATGCACCACAGGTATAGAATGTAGATGGATAGTATACTTAATGACGACACAGAGGTAGGCACAGCAGTGGCCTTTCGTATCGTACTGCTATATATAGTATACTGGTGGTCACTGTGTCAGCAAACTGCAAAACTAAAATGCACCACAGGTTTAGAATGTAGATGGATAGTATACTTAATGACGACACAGAGGTAGGCACAGCAGTGGCCTTCTGTATCGTACTGCTATATATAGTATACTGGTGGTCACTGTGTCAGCAAACTGCAAAACTAAAATGCACCACAGGTATAGAATGTAGATGGATAGTATACTTAATGACGACACAGAGGTAGGCACAGCAGTGGCCTTCCGTTTCGTACTGCTATATATAGTATACTGGTGGTCACTGTGTCAGCAAACTGCAAAACTAAAATGCACCACAGGTATAAAATGTAGATGGATAGTATACTTAATGACGACACAGAAGTAGGCACAGCAGTGGCCTTCCGTATCGTACTGCTATATATAGTATACTGGTGGTCACTGATCAGCAAAACTCTGCACTGTACTCCTCCTATATAATATTAATTATACTGGTGGTCCCCAGTCCCCACAATAAAGCAGCACACTGAGCACAGATATGGAGTGTTTTTCAGGCAGACAACGTATACTGGTGGTCACTGTCAGCAAAACTCTGCACTGTACTCCTGCTATATAATACAGCTGCTCCCCAGTCCCCACAATTAAGCAGTGTGAACACAGATATATTATGCAGCACACTGAGCACAGATATGGAGCGTTTTTTCAGGCAGAGAACGGATAAAACTGGTGGTCACTGATCAGCAAAACTCTGCACTGTACTCCTCCTAACAGCTGCTCCCCAGTCCTCCCCACAATTAAGCAATAAAGCAATCAAGTTCAACAATAAACGGAGAGGACGCCAGCCACGTCCTCTCCCTATCATCTCCAATGCACGAGTGAAAATGGCGGCGACGCGCGGCTGCTTATATAGAATCCGAATCTCGCGAGAATCCGACAGCGGGATGATGACGTTCGGGCGCGCTCGGGTTAGCCGAGCAAGGCGGGAAGGTTCGAACCTGCCTCGGACCCGTGTAAAATGGGTGAAGTTCGGGGGGGTTCGGTTTCCGAGAAACCGAACCCGCTCATCACTATTCATAAGCAAGACTTAATTTTTTGTTTTTCAAAAAGGACATTTAACAATTACTCTGCACAGGATTATAATGAAAAACCTTTATTTATACAAGACAACATTCAACTTTGTTGTTTTCGCACAGTGCAATGGCCCTCATTCCGAGTTGTTCGCTCACTAGCCGCTTTTCGCAGCAGTGCACACGCTAAGCCGCCGCCGCCCTCTGGGAGTGAATCTTAGCTTAGCAGAATTGCGAACGAAGTATTCGCAATATTGCAAAAAGATTTTTCTTTGCAGTTTGTGAGTAGCTCGAGACTTACTCTTCCAGTGCGATTGTAAAACCCCACTGGTACTAGGTATGCAAAAACTGCAGTCATTGGGGTATATTTACTAAGGTCCCGATTTTGTCCGAGATGCCGTTTTTTCTTCAAAGTGTCATCTCGGTAATTTACTAAGCAGAAATCACGGCAGTGATGAGGCCATTCGTATTTTTTTGCAAGTCCAACAAAAAAAATACTAATGAATACACCATCGGTCAAAACGCGGCTGTTTAAGTATGAATCTCGGTCATTTACTAAGAAGTGCAAAGCAAAAAAAAAAAAAAACACTGCCGTGAAAAAATACAACTCGTAAAAAAGTGCTAAAAAAAAACAGACCTGCTTTTTTGAGCCGTGATTGGATAGGCATGCACGGATCCATGAGATCCGTGCATGTATATCAGTGGGAAGGGGTGGGAAAGTGTTAATTTGTTGAAAAAAAATTGCGTGGGGTCCCCCCTCCTAAGCATAACCAGCCTCGGGCTCTTTGAGCCGATCCTGGTTGCAGAAATATGGGGGGAAAAATGACAGGGGTTCCCCCATATTTAAGCAACCAGCATCGGGCTCTGCGCCTGGTCCTGGTTCCAAAAATACGGGGGACAAAAAGCGTAGGGGTCCCCCGTATTTTTAAAACCAGCACCGGTCTCCACTAGCTGGACAGATAATGGCACAGCCGGGGGTCACTTTTATACAGTGCCCTGCGGCCGTGGCATCAAATATCCAACTAGTCACCCCTGGCCGGGGTACCCTGGGGGAGTGGGGACCCCTTCAATCAAGGGGTCCCCCCCAGCCACCCAAGGGCCAGGGGTGAAGCCCGAGGCTGTCCCCCCCATCCAATGGGCTGCGGATGGGGGGCTGATAGCCTTTTTGTAAAAGTGATTGATATTGTTTTTAGTAGCAGTACTACAAGGCCCAGCAAGCCTCCCCCGCATGCTGGTACTTGGAGAACCACAAGTACCAGCATGCGGCGGAAAAACGGGCCCGCTGGTACCTGTAGTACTACTACTAAAAAAATACCCAAAAAAAGACAATACACACACACCTTGAAAGTAAAGTTTTATTACATGCATCCACACAAACATACATACATACTTACCTTATGTTCACACGAGGGTCGGTCCTCTTCTCCAGTAGAATCCATGGGGTACCTGTTGAATAAATTATACTCACCAGATCCAGGGTACCAGGCTCCTCGGATAATCCTTTTGTAATCCACGTACTTGATTAAAAAAAAAAAACGGAGACCCGAGCCACGCACTGAAAGGGGACCCATGTTTTCACATGGGTCCCCTTTCCCCGAATGCCAGAAACCCACTCTGACTGATGTCTAAGTGGGTTTCTTCAGCCAATCAGGGAGCGCCACGTTGTAGCACCCTCCTGATCGGCTGTGTGCTCCTGTACTGTCTGACAGGCGGCACACGGCAGTGTTACAATGTAGCGCCTATGCGCTCCATTGTAACCAATGGTGGGAACTTTGTGGTCAGCGGTGAGGTCACTTTCGGTCAACCGCTGAGCAGAAAGTTCCCACCATTGGTTACAATGGAGCGCATAGGCGCTACATTGTAACACTGCCGTGTGCCGCCTGTCAGACAGTACAGGAGCACACAGCCGATCAGGAGGGTGCTACAACGTGGCGCTCCCTGATTGGCTGAAGAAACCCACTTAGACATCAGTCAGAGTGGGTTTCTGGCATTCGGGGAAAGGGGACCCATGTGAAAACATGGGTCCCCTTTCAGTGCGTGGCTCGGGTCTCCGTTTTATTTTTTTAATCAAGTACGTGGATTAAAAAAGGATTATCCGAGGAGCCTTGTACCCTGGATCTGGTGAGTATAATTTATTCAACAGGTACCCCATGGATTCTACTGGACAAGAGGACCGACCCTCGTGTGAACATAAGGTAAGTATGTATGTATGTTTGTGTGGATGGATGTAATAAAACTTTACTTTCAAGGTGTGTGTGTATTGTCTTTTTTTGGGTATTTTTTTAGTAGTAGTACTACAGGTACCAGCGGGCCCGTTTTTCCGCCGCATGTTGGTACTTGTGGTTCTCCAAGTACCAGCTTGCGGGGGAGGCTTGCTGGGACTTGTAGTACTGCTACTAAAAACAATATTCATAACTATCAACAAAGGCTATTGCCCCCCCATCCGCAGCCCATTGGATGGGGGGGACAGCCTCGGGCTTCACCCCTGGCCCTTGGGTGGCTGGGGGGGTGGACCCCTTGATTGAAGGGGTCCCCACTCCCCCAGGGTACCCCGGCCAGGGGTGACTAGTTGGATATTTGATGCCACGGCCGCAGGGCACGGTATAAAAGTGACCCCCGGCTGTGGCATTATCTGTCCAGCTAGTGGAGCCCGGTGCTGGTTTTAAAAATACGGGGGACCCCTACGCTTTTTGTCCCCCGTATTTTTGGAACCAGGACCAGGCGCAGAGCCCGATGCTGGTTGCTTAAATATGGGGGAACCCCTGTCCATTTTTTTCCCATATTTCTGCAACCAGGATCGGCTCAAAGAGCCCGAGGCTGGTTTGCCTTAGGAGGGGGGACCCCACGCAATTTTTTTTTAACATTTAAACTTTTTTTTTTTTTTAAACAAAGTGCACAATGAAGCCCAGCACGGATCTCTCAGATCCGGCCGAGATTCATTGTATTAAAGTCGGCAGTGTTTTACAAGTCACTCACGTAAAACACTGCCTAAAAAAACGAATGACATCGACATCGGAAAACCCGAAAATGCAGAATACGGCAGCTTAGTAAATTAGTCGTAACAAATTCAAAAAGTTGCAGTTTTACACTTTCGATGTCATTCGTGATTATTCTCCCACCAAATCGGGAGAATTACGAATGTTAGTAAATATACCCCATTGTGTATAGTGCATAACACTTACTCTGCCCCGGCTAGTCATGGGTTCAGGCACAGATACCAGAGGGTCCCCTGAATAATCAGGTGTTTAATTACAGGTGCATTGTGGGAGTGGACTACGGGTGTCGGCATAAAGAATTGGGCGCTAGGCCATCTCATAAACAGAATAAAGTTTATTTTAACATCAAAGCAGGGATATAGCAGGGATAACTTCTTAACGCACCTCCTTCAGCACAAAGCATAATGGTTACATTAGATCACATATCAGGGCACCTCCTCCAGCGCATGACTTAATTGCAGCGGCATGAACATGGCGAACAGCATTATGCACCAGGGCATTCTGTGACCAGTAGTGCTACACATACCAGGTTACCGTCTCTCTCTCTGTCATAGCGAGGACTCTTGTCCATGGGGGGGGCTTCTAATCCTGCAGCGTGGCTTCCGACCACTCCCCAGATACCTCCTCTCTTGAGACTCACACCTGTAACGCACATTCTTCTCCTGGTATCACCCTTTCACTGGATTCCGAGTACTGCTGCTCTCACACTGCGATCACTCTCTCTGTCAGGTGCCTTGCTGTGTCTGGCTGGGTCTGGCATATCTCCCCACCTAAACGTGGGGAGTCCTCACTGGGGCTACATCTTTCCAGCTAATCCACCACGCTTCTGCTAGCTAACACACGTGCTTCTGGGCTGCAAAGACACCAGGCTGCAAAGACCATGATGCTGCTGCTGCATGACAGCCTTTTATAACCTTTTATTCCCAGGGAGAAATTCTATCTGGGATTTCCCGCCTGAGCTCATCTGGGATTTCCCGCCCTGAGTTGCAACTTGGTGAGTCTTGCATTTGCTTTTTGCAGACTGATCTGTCTTACTGTGAGTTGGGCTATGTATTAACCCCTTCTGTGCTGCAAGCTGTAGGCTGCTGGCACAGTGCTATGCAGCTCCAACAACCTTTTATTTTAATTACAGTCATGCTGGCACCTGTAGTGCCACAGTTGATTTGTGCTTGCAGGCCCTTGCAGTTCCAGGGTATTACACGATCAGTTCAGTGCTTGTCGTTCCTGGTTGACGTCACAAACACACCCAGCGTTCGCCCAGACACTCCCCCGTTTCTCCAGCCACTCCCGCGTTTTTCCCAGAAACGGCAGCGTTTTTTCACACACTCCCATAAAACGGCCAGTTTCCGCCAAGAAACAACCACTTCCTGTCAATCACACTACGATCAGCAGAACGAAGAAAAAACCTCGTAATGCCGTGAGTTTAATACCAAACTTCTTAGCAAATTTACTTGGCGCAGCCGCAGTGCGAACATTGCGCATGCGCAGTTAGTGTAAAATTGCACCGATGCGAAGGAAAAGAATGAGCGAACAACTCGGAATGAGGGCCTATATCAGAATAAAACCTGTTACAATATTCAGTTATATTGCATTATTTAAAGTATAATTCCACACAAAATGGAAAAACAAGTTTTGGGTTTGATATTATTAGTTATACCACATCCCACAATATTACTTAATTAGGAACTGGCATTCACACAGGTCAGTGATGCGGCTTCTTGTATATTCCTTGCTCATTCCCACTGGCAGCTCTTTGGTAATGGACAGTCCTCTGCCTATCTGAATAGGGTCCAGGTCTGCAGAAATGAAGATGTTGGGAAAAGCTACTTGTCCTGCTGGCATGGCCTTTTCAGGCAATCGGTGTCATTATCTTTTCAGTGTTCGTTTCACATACACAGAGCGGAGGCAGCCATGCCGGGGATAAACAGTTTTCCTGAGAATAGATTTGCTAGTAATTCATCATAATACCATCTGCAGTTATAACTTAAGGATGATTTTGCTTATTATGCAATATTTTTTAAATTGGCTTCCCAATGCAAAGGCATTGAAAAGTGATCTTGTGCAGTAATCTGTTGTTATAATGGACAATGCAAAACAAGCCACATGTCTGTGACCTATGATAAATAAATAAGCATCTTATTTTCTTCTTCCAAATCAGAGGCGTCTTATGAGAGGAGGGCAGGGGCGTAGTCACCACAGGTGCAGGGAGTAAAGTGTGGACGTGGGGGCTAATTCAGATCTGAACGCTGCTGTGCGTGTTCGCACAACAGCGATCAGGTCTGAACTGCGCATGCGCCGGTGCTGCAGTTTGCCGGCCCATGCCAGACAGCCGACAACTGTCTTATCCCTGCGATTTCCTCTGCCTGATTCACAGGCAGAGGCGGTCGCTGGGCGGGAGGAGGCGGGCCGTCGGCATTTGCCCGCCATTTAGGGGGCATGGTCCGATCAATGCAGGCGTGCCCGGACCGGTGGGGGGAAGGGGAGGGGGCGGGCCGCGGTGGCTGCGTGATGTCAAACGCAGCCGCTGTGACCCGGGCAGCGGCGAGTAGCTACCTCCCAGCGCGCAGGAGCTGCGCTAGCTGGGAACTACTCCTACAGTACAAAAGCATCACCGCTGTGCGTTGCTTTTGTACTTGTATGACGGGGTAGGGCCTGACATGCGGGGCAGACTAGCCCTGTGCTGGGCGTCCCCCCGCATGTCAGGGAGCTGATCGTAGATGTGCTAAATTTAGCACATCTACGATCAGGTCTGAATCACCCCCGTGGTGTGTTGCTTAGCTTGTCCCAATATTTCAGCCAGTAATATACTGTAGCTGGGCTTAGTGACTTTTTCCCTACTGTATCTCACACTTACTGACAGCTCTTTCTTCCTCCATAATGGTGGCAGGTACTTTAGGAAGGAAATGTCTGGCACGTTTGTACAGGTTGAGTATCCCTTATCCAAAACGCTTGGGACCAGAAGTATATTGGATATCGGATTTTTCCGTATTTTGGAATAATTGCATACCATAATGGGATATCATGGTGATGGGACCTAAATCTAAGCACAGAATGTATTTATGTTTCATATACACCTTATACACACAGCCTGAAGGTAATTTTAGCCAATATTTTTTATAACTTTGTGCATTAAACAAAGTGTGTCTACATTCACACAATTCATTTATGTTTCATATACACCTTATACACACAGCCTGAAGGTCATTTAATACAATATTTTTAATAACTTTGTGTATTAAACAAAGATTGTGTACATTGAGCCATCAAAAAACAAAGGTTTCACTATCTCACTCTCACTCAAAAAAGTCCGTATTTCGGAATATTCCGTATTTCGGAATATTTGGATATGGGATACTCAACCTGTATGTTTAATTTAATCACACTATAAATCATGATTTTTGCACCACGTGTCCCAGAAAATGTTGATTTCTCTACATATTGATATACTCTTGATATTAAAAACTTTGCGTTGTAGAGCATTTCAGGATCAGCTTGTTTAGAAAATCCCAACAATGTCTATTATCTCTCCTCGTACACATCAAAACAAACTTTGGAAAGTCAACCTTTGTGTGTGGTCTGCTTATAAACACATAAACATTATTTTCCATTGCGCCAACTTCACGGATTGTTTAAGATTCGGTGCCACGCATGGGGACTGTACATCACATCTTTAACCCTTTCACCGACACTGGAAACTTTATTGTCAATTTAAAAAATGATTTAAAACCTTTAGTAATATTGTTTAACTATTCTAAAAATGTATTTTATGTCTTCTTTGTCAATCAAACAACTAGTTATTTTCAGGGCTTGCTGAGCACATACTGTACATACCATAAAATGCAACAGTGTAGGCCAAAACATGGAATGTATTCCCACCACGTTTCTTCAAACTCTCTGTGCCTTTTACAAGCATTAACAGTCATATTAAGGAAATACCCCGCAGACCTTTTTGAGAATATTCTACAACCAGATTGGAGGTTTTATCACTTTGGAGTATATTTATTAAAGAATATTTGCGGAGGACTGGCAAATCTTATGGATATCATGAATGTAATAAGGAGGGACCACACTACAGACATCTTTGCTATCTGCTGCTGTCTCTCCATTTCCGACCTCAAAGCAGCCTCTAAGCTGTCAGATGTCCCAGTCTCCGGAATGCAAAGCAGTACACTCACCAATGCCAAGCTTGGAACCTTCGCTTTGCAAATTTAGGTAAAAATAATTTATTACATCACAAAAAATGTGGAATGTGATAAATAGGGTCCTTTGATATTGTATCATGGGTTTAAGATGAGTGATAGTTGCCTCATGCAGAGAACACAGAATATGTGTTATGTTATCTCAGGATGATATTCTACTTAAAAAAATGTTTTAACTTTTTTTATTTAATTTATTTTTTTGTTAGTAGAACTGAGAACCCAGAAAGCTTACATATGTGAGGTCTGGCAAAGTGGTAAATGAATCCTTAACTGCTCCAGAAGTGGATCTCCAGGAAGACAATTTGCCAATGCCTGGCACACAGTGCATATGCACTGTGGACGCAGAACCACCGTCAACACCTGCAGTTCCGCACTGCAATGTGTGTCCATGGTAGTGGCTGCAGCACCCGGTTAGTTTTAGCTTGTTGGCAGCACGCTGTTCTCCTCCCGATGTCCAGTTCTTGCATTGTCTACTGTAAAGTATCAGGTAATTGTTACAGCCAGGCAGCGCTGTAGCTTGTCGGCCAAATGCTCTGGTCCTCCCGGCTCCCTGCTCTTGCTGTACTGTAAGGTAAAGTTGTGTGCACCAGCGAGGTGGGAAAGACAGACAGACCACACATCCAGTCATCCACCCCCCAACTCTACCTGGTATAATGTGGGCTATACCTGGCATAATTTATATCAGGGGCTCTACCTGGCATAATGTGTATCAGAGGCTCTACCTGGCATAATGTGGGCTCTACCTGACATAAGGTGTATCAGGGGCTCTACCTTGTATAATGTGGGCTCTACCTGGCATGTGTATCAGGGGCTCTAACTTGCATAATGTAGGCTCTACCTGGCATAATATGGTCTCTACCTAGAATAATATGTATTAGGGCCTCTGTCTGGCATAATGTGGGCTCTATATGGCTTATTAGATCTCTACCTGGCATGTGTATCTGGGCCTCTCCTGTGGTGTAATGTGTGTAAGGGGCTCTACTATGTGGTATAATGTGAACAACGGATATTACTGTGCCGTGTAATGTAAATTGGTACTATTCTGTGGCCATGCCCCTATATTTTTGGCACAGACTGTCCCTACTTTAAATATGGTGGGAGTAGGGGCACTAATTCTTTTTCTGGCACAGGGCACCTAAATTTCTAGATACAGCACTGGGTGGTGGTGCAATCACTAGCATTGCAGGTTATATACATATATGACATTAATATAGCATTAATTTCGTCACACAGCTGGTACCTTGCATTATATGGGTAAAGCCCAGTGCATATTATTTTCTGTTGTGTTTGAAAAGTTACCTAGTGTTTTCATGGCTGCTTTCAATCAAGGCAATATAAGGCCGAGTTAGGTGTGACTCTAAACCAGCACTTGTCTGAATGTAGCCCTCTGTACCTGAGAGGTGAGTGCATTTAATTGAATATGCTAGTGTAGGCAGGGGTGGATTTAGGGATGAGGGTGCCTCTAGACACATCAGTAATGGCCACCCACCCCCCACCCCCCCCTTCCTACCTAATTTTATTATTTTCATTGATTGGTTACAAGCTCATTTGATGATTATCGATTTAATAGAATAAAAAAAAGCCACTATGACTTTTTTAAATTTTTATTATGTATACATAAATACTAAGTAGGACAGCTTACAGAGGCAGTATGTGCATGTCTTACCCATTTACCAGGCCCGGCGCATCCTGCTCAGCAAAGGGATGCAAAGCAGGAGGCGCCTGGCTGGAGAGGTGCTCTCCCGGCTCTGCATCCATGTCTCCCCTGTTGCTGCCGACAGCTGCGCCTGTATGTCAGGCAGCGGCGCCGGCAGCTGTGCGGATAGAGGACCTGACTTCAGCAAATCCCTCTACAGAAATGAAGCAAGCTCTGCAACGGCCCATCTCGCTCTGCAGCGCACCCTATTGTTGCTGCTGTGGCGGCTGCTCGCCCTCCCGCCCCCTTCTCTCGCGCGGCTGTCAGAAGTACCCGGACACCTTACAGGGGTGAGTGTCACCCGGCCAGACTGTGGGCAGACTGTGGGCAGAGAAGCCCCGCATTATCAACAGGTGGTCGCGGCTTATCACTGGGCAGGGGGAGGGAATGTGGGGGCAGCAGCCAGGTTAACATGAAGACAGACTCTGGGATATTTCATTATTGCAGGAAGCTGGCAGTCACCACGGTCACTGCGCAGGTCTGTGCAGACACTGTTAGACAACAGTGGAGACTGCACAGTAGGACACAGGAGAAAGACCCATTGGATTCTGGGAAGTGAGGTCACAAGGGGCTCATAGGTAATCTGGGGTGTGTGGATCGCCAGCCCTCTGGGTGACTTTTTACTTTGTCACCACCACAGCCTCTGTGTTCAGTCCCCTTCATGATATCACCCCCCTCTGTATTCTGTGTCAGCCATTGTCACCCCCACCCCCTGTGTTCTGTCCCTGTCACTATGTCACCCCCCGTGCTCTCTCGCAGCCATTGTCACCTTGCTGTGTTCTGTCCCAGTCATAATGTCACCCCCTCTGTATTCTGTGTCAGCCGTCACCCCCCCGTGTTCTATTCCTGTCACTATGTCACCCCCCCTGTGTTCTCTCCCAGCCATTGTCACCTTGCTGTGTTCCGTCCCAGTCATAATGTCACCCCCTCTGTATTCTGTGTCAGCCCCCCCCCCCCCCGAGTTCTGTCCCTGTCACTATGTCAACCCCCCTGTGTTCTCTCCCAGCCATTGTCACCATGCTGTGTTCTGTACCAGTCATGATGTCACCATTCTGTATTCTGTGTCAGCTATTGTCGCCCCCCCCGTGTTCTGTCCTTGTCACTATGTCAACCCCCCTGTGTTCTCTCCCAGCCATTGTCACCCTGCTGTGTTCTGTACCAGTCATGATGTCACCATTCTGTATTCTGTGTCAGCTACTGTCACCCCCCCCCCCCCCGTGTTCTGTCCCAGTCATTGTCACCACTCCTGTGTTCGGTCCCAGTCATTTTGTCACCCCCCTGTGTTCTGTCCCTGCCATTGTCACCCCCAATATTTTGTCTCGGGAATTGCCCCCCCATGTTCTGTCCCAGCCATTGTCACCCATCTTCTATGTTCTGTCACTGTGTAACCCTCCCCTGTGTTCTTTCTCAGTCACTGTGTCACTCCCCCCGTGTTCTGTTCCAGTCATCATCGTGTCATCATCACCCCTGTGTTCTGTCTCAGTCACTGTATAACATCCCTCAATGTTCTGTCACCATGTCCACCCCCCTGTCTTCTGTCCCAGTCACTGTGTCACCCCATGTGTGTTCTGTCTCAGTCGCTGTGTCACACACACATCTTTTTTGTTTTGTCCCAGTCACTGTGTTGCCTCCCCCCAGCCATCTTGAAGCTTGCGCACTGGCAGCTAATCAGGAATGGCTGCAGTGGCTCACAACCTGCACCAGATGTGGCATAATGTGTAAAGGGCATTACTGTGTGTGGCATAATGTGTAAAGGGCATTCCATAATGTGTAAGGGGCATTACTGTGTGAGGCATAAGGTGTATGGGGTATACTGTTTGGTATAATGTGTTCAAAGGGACATTACTGTGTGGCATAATGTATATAAGGGACGTTACTGTGGCATCATCTGAATTGGTGTCACTATTGTGTGGCGACACCACTTCCTTGTGAGACCACGCTCCTATTTGCAATGCTGTTCATTTGTGAATTATGGGAGGGAGGGCGCAAATTTATTGTTTGCAGGAGGGCACTGAACACCCTAGCACCGGCCCTGCCATTTACACTCCATTGAAGATGGCATATGGTACAGAACAGTGGAGATATTTAGCAGTTACTGGAACACTTCGACTGATAGTGCACATGCATTCAAGTGCAGCTCCCCAGCAAGTGCCTCATGTGCCTAATGAGAAATTCAACACTGGGTGTAGGGACTTTCAGGGATGGGGGCGCTGATATTCTGCAAGCTATTCTCATGTTTTTATTTACTTGCTTTTGCTCGCCTATTGCCCGGTATGCGCTGGGGGGTTGGTGGGGGCAGGGGGAGGGCACCTTCAACTGCCAACAGCATGTATTTTAATTTGGTTTTATTTTATTTTTTCAGTCACATTATAGACTTCACCCAGTACTGTATGTCAGCCACTGGTCTTGCATATGTGTGCGGAGGTAATAAAGCACTGTACATCTGTTTGCATTGTGTCTGTCATGGCATGGCTACATCGCAAATGTGCACTCTCAGGGTGACTAGGCGCTCCCGTGCCGCGCAGTGTAAACAGATGCTCCCATTCATATAAATGGGGCGCATGTGCATCTATGATGTGCACGAGCCCCAGACGCTCCGGATGTCACGCCATGCCCGGCGTGACACGGTGTGGATATAGCCACGATGAATTTATAGCAGGCTATTAGCAAGATAGTTCCTCCCAGAGGGCTTAAAGGTTGGCATACCCTGGTTGCATGTGGGTCTTTGTGTGCACAATTTGGGGCACTGTGTGTTGCAGTGCTGTTAAACACTAATAGGTAAATTCACTAAGCTCTGTGTTTGTCCAAATTTGCAACACAGGAGTGTTTGGTCAATTTTCAATCACAGAAATTTACCAAAGACAAAACACGGGAGTGTTGACTCAAATAGAAGTTTCATGCAGAATGCACCACCTCACCAGCAGCGTGTCTGCAAAATCACTCATGATAATTTAATTAATTACTAACAATAGAAAATTTCTCATTTAACTTCCAAAAAATAAAGCATAATCAATATACTTATTATTAAAAAAACAACATATTTAAATATTGTAGCTAAATGGCTGGTGCATTTATCACCTTGCATTTTATCACTGGTTTATCACTTCCTTATGCCTTCTCTAGGTTAATACATCTGCCTATTCCAAACATGGGGGCAGATGTATTAACCTGGAGGAGGCATAAGGAAGTGATAAACCAATGATAAGTGCAAGGTGATAAATGCACCAGCCAATCAGCTCCAATATGTAAATTAACAGTTATGAGCTGATTTCCTGGTGCGTTTATCACCTTGCACTTATCATTGGCTTATCACTTCCTTATGATGTCTCCAGGCTTAATACATCTGTCCCAGTTTTCATTAGTACTTCTGTAAAGTACTTTGTTGGGAAGCCTTTTGCTGCAATTACAAACCTCCCAAAATTGGTGGCCAGTGGGTTTAGGTCCTTTGGCGTGCCAAAAGCGTTCTCAAGTCAGAAAAAGGGTGGGGACCTCCTAGATGCTGGGCTGCCCCGAGGATCTATCTGCACTGAGTATAGATGCTGTGCGCATGTGCACATCATTTATTCACCCATTGCTTACCCACTGCCCTACATAGTGCTGCCCCCATCTGCCCCGCCCTCCTCACTGCGGCACACTGATGTATTTGCTGCTATTTACAGTGCCATTGTGTCAATGACCTAGGTTGGGGCTGTTGTGAACTCGGGGGTTCTCCCGATGGTAGGGGAGAGGAACCACAGTTGGGTCGGAACAGGGATGGCTTGATATAGGTCTTCCTCATACAGGACTCTGACAGAAAAGCTTGGTGAAAATGTTAAAGGACTTTATTGCAGGAAGAGAGCAACACAATGTCACATAACAGAGAAGGAGCGTATGGAGAAATGTCCAGGAAGTACTTGTGAGTGATGGTAAAAGATACTGGTGACTGAAGAACTTGAGAGCGGTGGTTAAAAGACACTGATGATTTGAAGAACTTGAGAGCGGTGGTTAAGACTCTGATAATTTGAAGAACTTGAGAGCGGTGGTTAAAGGCACTGATGATTTGAAGAACTTGAGAGCGGTGGTTAAAGACACTGATAATTTGAAGAACTTGAGAGCGGTGGTTAAAGACACTGATGATTTGAAGAACTTGAGAGCGGTGGTTAAAGACACTGATAATTTGAAGAACTTGAGAGCGGTGGTTAAAGACACTGATGATTTGAAGAACTTGAGAGCGGTGGTTAAAGTCACTGATGATTTGAAGAACTTGAGAGCGGTGGTTAAAGACACTGAGGATTTGTATAACTGGAGAGCGAGGGTTAAAGACACCGAGAACTTGTATAACTTGAGAGCGAGGGTTAAAGACACTGAGGGCTTGTATAACTTGAGAGCGAGGGTTAAAGACACTGAGGACTTGTATAGCTTGAGAGCGACGTTTAACCTGCTGCCCACGCTGACTCCAAGAAGCACTGGTGACTAGAGCGCAGTGGAACCCAGCAGCGGTTGGGAACGCTGGAAGCTGTGCAACAACTGACACCTGGAAATGCCGGAGACACTGGGGTATGCTGCAGAGAGGTCCGCCGAGGACAGAAGCACTGGCATCAACTTCAGGGGAAAAGACGATACTCAGGCGCCGAGGCGCTGCCCGGCGTCTGCCTTTGAATCTCCCGCCTCCGCTGGATTGGCGGAACAGTCTGATGACGTCACCTGCTCCCCGCCCACGTGATGCCGGGTGTCATGGCGGCGCCCCTGCCCTGGAGAACCGCCGGGAGCCGCGCCAGCCAGGCGCCAGAGCCTGTGGACCAACGAAGGTGGAGGCCGCAACACAGACCAGCAGGCACGCAGGGGTAAGTGCGGTGAATGCCGCCTATGGCGTGTGACAGTACCCCCTCCTCCAGGAGTGGCCCCCGGACACTTTCCAGGTTTTGTTGGATGTCTGGAATGGAAAACCCGCACCAGCCGGGGAGCCATAACTTTAGTAGCCTTGACCCAGCTCCTCTCCTCGGGGCCGAAACCTTTCCACTCCACCAAATACTGTAGATTCTTGTGAAGATAACGAGAGTCAAGAATAGCTTTGATTTCAAAGTCCGTTCCAGCTTCAGACTCTGCAGAGGTTGGGCTTGGGCACTTTGAATGGAACCGGTTTAAAATAAGGGGGCAAAGGAGAGAAACATGAAAGGAGTTTGGTATCCGTAGGTGGGAAGGCAATCCCAATTTGCAGACAACCGGGTTCAGGACCTGTAACACGGGGTAAGACCAATAAACTTTGGGGCGAACTTCATAGTGGGCACCCTTAACTGGAGGTTGCGGGTGGAAAGCCATACCCTGTCACCAACCTTGTATTGGGGAGCTGCTCGTCGCTTTTTATCCGCAAAAAACTTATAGCGGACGGAAACTCTCTTGAGATTAGCATGAACTCGACTCCAAATTTGGCAGAAGTGCTGAAGAGTAGAGGCTGCAGCAGGAACCTCCTCCGGAGGACAAATGGGTAATTCAGGAACTTGAGGATGGAACCTATAATTAATGAAAAATGGGGACTCACCAGTCGAAGAGTGGTACAGATGATTATGGACAAACTCGGCCCATGGCAATAGATCCACCCAATCATCTTGCGAAGGAGAAAGATAAACACGGAGAAAAGTTTCTAAATCTTGATTGACGCGTTCAGTTTGCCCATTGGTTTGTGGATGGTAAGCGGATGAAAACTTGAGTTTTATTTGTAAGGCCGTACAGAGAGCTCTCCAGAATCTTGCAGTGAATTGTACCCCCCAGTCAGAGACGATTTCCTGAGGTAAGCCGTGCAGGCGGAAATGTTCTCGGATAAATAACAAAGCCAACTTAGGAGCTGATGGTAACCCAGTCAAATGTACAAAATGGGCCATCTCAGAGAAACGGTCGATAATTACCCAGACAGTATTGTGACCCTTGGAGAGGGGCAATTTGGTGACAAAGTCCATAGAGATATGGGTCCAAGGCCTCTGAGGAATGGACAGTGGATGCAATAACCCCGCAGGAGGCAAACGAGGAATTTTGTGCTGAGCACACTGAGGACATGAGTTGACATAATCTTGAATATCCTTCTTCATAGTGTCCCACCAGTAAGACCTTCGTAGAAACTCCCACATCTTTTGAACTCCAGGAAGACCGGAAAACTTGGAAACATGAGCCCACTGCAACAACCTTGATCGAAATTTAGCTGGCACAGACATTCTCCCAGGAGGAGGACACAAAGCGGTGGGAGCCGCTGACATAGAAACTGGACTGAGAATCAAAGCCTTCTCAACGGAATTCTCCTCATCCGAAACTGTTAAGGAACGGGATAAAGCATCAGCCTTGGTGTTAAAAGTCCCAGCCCGGTACTTAATAACAAATGAAAACCGGGTAAAGAAGAGCGCCCATCTAGCTTGACAGGGATTCAAGCACTGGGCCGTCTTGAGGTACAGCAAATTCTTATGATCAGTGAAAATTGTAATAAGGTGTTTAGCACCTTCCAAAAGATATCTCCATTCCTCCAAGGCAGATTTTATTGCCAAAAGCTCTTTGTCTCCAATGGTGTAATTCTGTTCCGCAGGAGAGATTTGCGAGAATGGAAACCACATGGATGTAACTTCCCATCTGGAGCGTACTGCAAAAGCACGGCACCTATGCCTACCGAGGAAGCATCAACCTCCAAGAAGAATGGTTTTGAAAAATTTGTTTGTTGAAGGACTGGAGCGGACATAAAGGCTGCCTTTAACTGAGCGAACGCTGCTACAGCTTCGGAGGACCAATGACTTGGGTCAGAACCCTTCTTGGTTAGGGCAGTAATGGGTGCCACGATGGTAGAGAATCCCTTTATGAATTTCCGGTAGTAATTTGCAAAGCCCAGAAATCGTTGTACCGCTTTCAAGGAAAGAGGCTGAGTCCAGTCCCGGATGGCAGTGAGTTTCTCTGGATCCATACGAAGTTCCGTGCCCGAAATGATGTAACCAAGAAATGGAATAGAAGGAACCTCAAAAGTACATTTGGAAATCTTGCCATAAAGATGATTCTCTCGCAATTGAAGAAGTACCTCTTTGACCTGTATTCTGTGCTCTGTGAGATCTTTAGAAAATATCAGAATGTCATCCAAATATACCACTACACTTAGGTATAGCATATCCTAAAAGACTTTGTTAATGAATCCCTGGAAGACGGCAGGGGCGTTGCTGAGGCCAAACGGCATTACCAGATACTCGTAATGCCCGTCCCTGGTATTGAAGGCCGTCTTCCATTCGTCCCCCTGTCGGATACGTATCAAATTATAAGCTCCCCTTAAATCAAGCTTGGTGAAAACTCGGGCTCCGCGAACTCTATCAAAAAGCTCCGTAATGAGCGGCAAAGGATACTTATTCTTAATGGTGACATCATTTAGACCACGATAGTCAATACATGGTCTCAGCCCTCCGTCCTTCTTCTTCACAAAAAAGAAACCCACCCCCGCCGGAGAAGTAGAGGGGCGGATGAATCATTTCTGTAGATTAGACTTGATATAGTCCGACATAGCTTGGGTCTCGGGCAATGATAAGGGATAAGTGCGACCCCGAGGTGGCATTTTCTCTGGAATGAGCTCAATGGGGCAGTCCCAGGGTCTATGCGGTGGTAGCTGATCGGCCGCTTGCTCCGAGAACACGTCAGAAAACTCCCGATAGGCCTCCGGAATGAGCCCTTCATCTGACTTGGAAGATACACGGAGCAGATAGACTGGGGTGAGACAATTTGAATGACAAAAAGAACTCCAAGATTTTATTTGTGTCGAACTCCAGTCGACGTGAGGGTTGTGAAGTTTAAGCCAAGGAAGGCCAAGAACCAGACCGTGGGGCATCTCCCGAATCACTAGGAACTCTAGGTGTTCTTGATGCAGAGCTCCCACTTGCAGTTTGATTGGTACTGTACAACTTGAAATCAGACCATTAGAAATTTGGGTACCATTGATAGCAGTCAACGTAATAGGTCGTTCGACCGACCGTAGCTGACAACCCAGATCCTGGGCACAGGAAAGGGAAATAAAATTCCCTGAAGCCCCTGAGTCCAGCAGAGCCTTAACGGGTTTGGCTATTGACTCGGAGAACAGAGACACGGAGAGTAAACAGTCCACTGGCGTAGAAGGTTTAGAAGAAACTCCTAGCTCGACTTGAGAAAGTGATCCGCGGCTCCACAGTAGAGGCAGAGTCTACCCTCACGACGACGCTGACGTTCTTCTGGGGACAGCCGGGATCGATTAATCTGCATGGGTTTATCAGGACTTGGAATAATCGTTTGCTTAGACCAGGGGTGGGGAACCTCCGGCCCGCGGGCCGTATAAGGCCCGCGAAGCCGTTTGCTCTGGCCCACCCGCTTCTCCCAGTGAGACACGCCGCCGCTCAGTCCGGCGGCAGCGTGTCTCAGCTGTCAGTGTCAGGACAGGGAGGAGAGCGCGGCGGCGTGTAGAACTTGAAATCAGCCGCCGGTTCGTGAGCCAATCAGAGCTCGCGGACCGGCAGCCAATCAGGAGCCGCGGCTGCCGGTCCGCGAGCTCTGATTGGCTCTCTAACCGGCGGCTGGTTTCAAGTCCTTCACGCCGCCGCCCAACATAGCCGCGCTCTCCTCCGTGTCCCGCCGAAAAGGAGCGGTAAGTAGCACGGAAGAGGGGGGCACTGTGGGGGCATCTTTATACCTGGCAGTGGCACTGTGGGGGGCATTTGTATACCTGGCACTGTGGGGGGCATCTGTATACCTGGCACTGTGGGGGCATTTGTATACCTGGCACTGTGGGGGCATCTGTATACCTGGCACTGTGGGGGGCATTTGTATACCTGGCACTGTGGGGGGCATCTGTATACCTGGCACTGTGGGGGCATCTGTATAACTGGCACTGTGGGGGCATCTGTATACCTGGCACTGTGAGGGGCATTTGTATACCTGGCACTGTGGGGGCATCTGTATACCTGGCACTGTGGGGTCATCTGTATACCTGGCACTGTGGGGGCATCTGTATACCTGGCACTGTGGGGACATCTGTATACCTGGCACTGTGGGGGCATTTGTATACCTGGCACTGTGGGGGCATCTGTATACCTGGCACTGTGGGGACATCTGTATACCTGGCACTGTGAGGGGCATTTGTATACCTGGCACTGTGAGGGGCATCTGTATACCTGGCACTGTGGGGGCATTTGTATACCTGGCACTGTGGGGGCATCTGTATACCTGGCACTGTGGGGACATCTGTATACCTGGCACTGTGAGGGGCATTTGTATACCTGGCACTGTGAGGGGCATCTGTATACCTGGCACTGTGGGGGGCATCTGTATACCTGGCACTGTGGGGGGGGGCATCTGTATACCTGGCACTGTGGGGGCATCTGTATACCTGGCACTGTGGGGACATCTGTATACCTGGCACCGTGAGGGACATTTGTACACCTGGCACTGTGAGGGGCATTTGTATACTTGGCACTGTGGGGGCATTTGTATACCTGGCACTGTGAGGGGCATCTGTATACCTGGCACTGTGAGGGGCATTTGTACACCTGGCACTGTGAGGGGCATTTGTATACTTGGTACTGTGGGGGCATTTGTATACCTGGCACTGTGAGGGGCATCTGTATACCTGGCACTGTGAGGGGCATCTGTATACCTGGCACTGTGAGGGGCATCTGTATACCTGGCACTGTGGGGGCATCTGTATACCTGGCACTGTGGGGACATCTGTATACCTGTCACTGTGAGGGGCATTTGTACACCTGGCACTGTGAGGGGCATTTGTATACTTGGCGCTGTGGGTGCATTTGTATACCTGGCACTGTGAGGGGCATTTGTATACCTGGCACTGTGGGCGCAATTGTGGATCTGGCACTGCACTATTGGGGGCATATGTGTATCACGTCCCATTTTCTCTGACGTCCTAAGTGGATGCTGGGACTCCGTAAGGACCATGGGGAATAGCGGCTCCGCAGGAGACTGGGCACAACTATAAAGAAAGCTTTAGACTACTGGTGTGCACTGGCTCCTCCCACTATGACCCTCCTCCAGACTTCAGTTAAAATCTTGTGCCCGGCTGAGCTGGATGCACACTAGGGGCTCTTCTGAGCTCCTAGAAAGAAAGTATATTTAGGTTTTTTATTTTACAGTGAGATCTGCTGGCAACAGACTCACTGCAGCGAGGGACTAAGGGGAGAAGAAGCGAACCTACCTAACAGGTGGTAGTTTGGGCTTCTTAGGCTACTGGACACCATTAGCTCCAGAGGGATCGACCGCAGGACCCGACCTTGATGTTCGTTCCCGGAGCCGCGCCGCCGTCCCCCTTACAGAGCCAGAAGCACGAAGAGGTCCGGAAAATCGGTCTTCACCAAGGTAGCGCACAGCACTGCAGCTGTGTGCCATTGCTCCTCATGTACACCTCACACTCCGGTCACTGATGGGTGCAGGGTGCTGGGGGGGGGGGCACCCTGAGGGCAATATTACACACCTTGGCTGGCAAATATACACCATATATAGTCCCAGAAGCTATATAGGTGTAAATTAATACCCCTGCCAGAGTTTCAAAAACGCGGGAGAAGTCCGCCGAAAAAGGGGTGGGGCTAACTCCCTCAGCACACTGGCGCCAAGGGTAAAAAAGAGAGGGGGGGCACTAAATTTAGGCGCAGTAGCTTTTCCTCCATCTGAGGAGTTAAATGACGTTTGTGAAGAAGCGTGGGCTTCTCCTGATAAGAAACTGGTAATTTCTAAGAGGTTACTAATGGCGTACCCTTTCCCGCCAGAGGATAGGTCACGCTGGGAAACATCCCCTAGGGTGGATAAAGCGCTCACACGCTTGTCAAAGAAGGTGGCACTACCGTCTCCGGATACGGCCGCCCTGAAGGAATCTGCTGATAGAAAGCAGGAGGCTATCCTGAAGTCTATATATACACACACAGGTGTTATACTGAGACCAGCTATTGCGTCAGCATGGATGTGCAGTGCTGCAGCTGCGTGGTCAGATTCCCTGTCGGAAAATATTGATACCCTAGACAGGGACACTATATTGCTAACCGTAGAGCATATTAAATATGCACTTTTATACATGAGGGATGCACAGAGGGATATTTGCCGGCTGGCATCCAAAATTAGTGCAATGTCCATTTCTGCCAGGAGAGGTTTATGGACTCGGCAGTGGACAGGAGATGCAGATTCCAAAAGGCACATGGAAGTTCTGCCTTATAAGGGTGAGGAGTTGTTCGGGGATGGTCTCTCGGACCTCGTTTCCACAGCAACAGCTGGGAAGTCTACATTTTTACCCCATGTTCCCTCACAGCCAAAGAAAGCACCGTATTATCAGGTACAGTCCTTTCGGCCCAATAGGGGCAAGCGGGTGTCAAAGTCAGAAAAATATCACGCTACACACTGCCATATTTGCACCTCATGCGTGTCCCCGCTGCGTGTGCATGAGCTCTCCCGTGCGTGCGCATACTCGCTGTTGCGTGCACCCGCAGGCGCACGGTATGCGCATTTACGGTAGAGTTTGTATGCGTCTAGCGTGCGACTCAATCGTAACATATTTTAACCATATAATGTATTTTGTAGATTATGGTCCCTTTGATAGAATCTGAAAGTTTAGTTAATGTAGCATGTTCATAGACAAAGAGATCCCTCTTTGTTTGATACGAAGGGTCAGACAGGGGTTATACAGTGGTGTTTAGTATCCATCGGAAGAGTATTTAATTAGCATTATTCCGGTGTTGGTTTGAAGCGGATAACTCGCTCGTGCGAATAGTTATGGACATAAGAAGTTTATGAACATTTACTGTATTTGCACTTTATTATCCATGCGGCGGGAAACCTAGTTTCCCACCCACCTGAGCAGTTGGAAATAGTCACAGCCCACCTGTATGAATCAACCTATGACCTTTTGTTATAATGCGAAGACGAATTCCTGTGTCCAATGAACAATAAGAATATAGGGACCATTGTACTGTATTGTGTGTAGTGTATAAAAGGACAAGCCGATCTGGGCCAGCTCTCTATTCTCTTCAACGGTTCTCATTGCTGATAATCGGGAGCTGGATATCCAGAAGGCGCATGCGATTGTTTCCCTTTGTGCGTAAGTTTCTCTGCAATCATATTGTCTTTATTGTTATAAGCCATTCTCTCTCGTTCTCTCTCACTTTTACTCTCTCTCTCCCCTTTCCCCCTTTAAAAGTAATTGTATCTTTATTGTATTTTATGTGTAGTTACTTGGTTAGATATTCTATGTTATTTTGGTAGTGTATAACTTGTATTGTATTATTCTTTTGCAATTGAACGTTCATTCATTTCCTTAAAAGGCGTTAGACCCTTAGACCGGTATTGTGTGTTCATTATATTGCAGGGGGTAATAGGAGCGTCTCTATCGCTCAAACAGCTTTAGTGTAAACAAGGTTAAGCAGCGTTATATAGCTACAGTGTTTCAATACAAGGTCTACAGTGTAAGAATATCCTTTCTGTGTGTTACATTCAAGGTCCACTGATTGTTATCTTGTGAGCGTCTGCGCCGCTCGTGATCTCCTCGTGGTCTCGAGCGTCCGCTACGCTGATAGCGTAGCATTACGGTAGTCGCTCACCTATAGTGTGCCCTATACCAACAGCGTATTCTCGCGAGCGTTTGTGTCGCTCGAGCGGCTCGCTCCCGATACAGCGTCCGCTACGCTAAGAGCGTACCCTTACGGTACCTTGTGCGCCAATTGCGTACTGTGTTCTTTAACCTTTTAGAGTGTTTTAAATAAGATAAATATTAGGCTTTATCAATTGGCGGCTCGTCCGTCCTTCACATATCTGCACTAGGTAATTTCAGCAGACATTATCGATCAGCAAAGGGCGGGAGGTAATATTCCTCGTAGTGCTGACCCGATAAGCGCCTGCTTCGCTTAGTAAAGGGTGCTGAAGGAATCCGGAACCGGAGGTAAGAACAATACGCTAGTATCTTTTAAAACTGTTTTTTTTCTGTTCTGTCTTGCGTACGCACGCATATATCTGCATTTCTTTTCATTCGTGTATTTTCACATATCACTCTCCTGTTTGCCATTTCACAATTGATAACGTGCTAAGAAAGATTTGTTGCTATTAGTAGTTAAAGAGTAAAAATAATACATTAAGGGGTAATTTGTAAAGCACGCACACAGCTTTGAGAGACCTGTGTGGTGCTCGGTAGATGAATACAATTAAAGATCATCTACATTGATAAACGTGTTAATTGTATTTCTGTGGACATATCTGTCTGGCATACACGTGTCTCTAACAAAAGGGTGAGACTAGTGTACGCAACACAAAGGCCGACGCACGTAGCGTATATTACGCAACGGAGCGTCCGGGTACGCCCACATAATTCAAAACACACGGTAGTATTATTTTTAACAGGCGAAAAGGAGGCAACGCGATAAATAGCGCAAGTCAATTTTAGTGTCCGAAATTTTAAGCTAATAGATCCTTCTCCAATTTGCGACTCATCTGGTCTAGACTGTTTACTGAATGAAAGGAATTTCTGCGCAGAAATAAAAATTAAAGTGTACATGTGGTGAGTGTTTGCATATATAAGTTTTTACAATTTTTGGGTTGAACCACAAGAAGTCGAGTTCTCGTGAGGTACATACATGTAAGTGACGTGCATGGTGGCTGGGGAGGCATCCCTTGTTAAACATAAATTTGAGCATTAGAGTATAGCAGACCAGGAGGTCTACTGTAGCACAAGACCAGGACAGACCAGGAGGTCTAGGTACAGCAGACTAAGAAGTCCGCTATAGAGAAGTAGCACAACACCAGGAAGGGTTGGTGCGGAACCCATATAGGCCATTGAAGCTCTGGCTGAAGGAATTCGCAGCCGAAATTTTCGATTCCACTGGTCGCTCCGCACATAAGATTAGTTGCTTATGTGCAGAACGGTTGTACCGCACGTGATTGTGTGCATTAGTTAGTAACCTGACCAGTACCATTTGCATACGAAAGGGGTCATAAACGCTATTTGTACACTCTAACGTGATTTGTGTAATTTTTTTTATTTTAAGGGAGGTTCGCTGGTCACTCGGGAACTATCCAACAACCGATACTTGCTGGGGACTGGTAGGTCCAACACGCCCCAGTAAGTAAAGGTTCATAGGGGCCCTAAGTTGGGTACAGCAGCTCTGAATCAGTGATTGCAGTACTGGCCAACGTGGGCGAGGAGTGAGTGGAGTACTCGGTAAACTTCGCCGCCGGCCTGCCCCGGACATCTTGGTTTTTGTAAGGGTTCGCTGAAGAAAGCAACACCTGCAAGTATGGGGGCCAGTTGTTCAGGTAGGGGGCGATCAACCTTGGTTCGGGTTGATTTAGTGAACCAACCAATCGGGTCGGCAAGGTATGTAATGTGTGAAAAATACGGTTCACACACAGAGGTTTTATGTGATGAATGGGAAAGAATGACTGTGCATGACGAGGAGAAGTTTCCCCGGGTAGGTAGCTTTAGCCCAGATGTGTTACAAAATCTTAGGAGAAGGATATGTCTCATTAAATCAGCAAAGAGACGGATCAAACATTATGATTGTTTAAAGTTATGGCAAAAGGAAAGTGAAATACAACGAAACTTAACTTACATATCTGACTCTCATCTTGGGAAGAGAGACATGGCAATGGAGAGGATTATGGTTGCAGAGAATGGCGCAATAGGGTACGATAAAAATGCACTTAGTAACTGTATTAAGAATGAAAGTAACAAATGTAATAATGTTTATGAAAATGAAAGTGTAAAAATTACAAATGTTAACCTGTGCAAGTTGCACCCCATGTTAAACTTCCCCCAGGACTACAAGCAAGAACGTGAGCCCAGCACGATGTCGGCACCTTTTCCAGCAGCCATCACACAAGACATCCAGGTGGACGTGACCAAATCGGTAAAGGCAGTAATCAAACCCCCTAACGGAGGGTCAGGTGAGGTCGTGTCCACAGGTACGTACGGTGTTATATATCACGCACAAACAAATGTACCTCATATTGTAAGACCAACACAAGGTGATGTAATTGAATTTAGTCCTGTCAGGGTGATCACAGTCCCCAATGGGAAGACTGACGATCAGGGAAGCATTCCCGTCAAGGACAGTGCAATGCGCCGTCCCTGGTCCCGGATGGAATTGAGAGCAATTATGTCTGAATTTCCTGATCCTAGGAAAAATCTAGTCGCATGTCAAAGGTTCATTAAAGAACTAGGAAACTCAACAGAACCCACCAACAAAGATTGGCGGACAGTGCTGAGGGCATGTTTGCCCTCCAGTGTTGACCCTGCGAAATTTATTGCTGATTGTCAATTAGACACGGAGGTACCTTGTACGGAGGAACACAATCAGGAGTGTATTAAGCGGATCAACCGACAGTTGGGAGTATATTTCCCTGCCATTGTCAAGTGGAATGAAATTTTCTCCATAAGACAAAACGAAGGGGAAAGTATTTCCAATTATTTTAATCGAGCACTGCAAGTAATGGCTAGAAACACTGGGATCACGGACATCAAGACAAATGTAAATCATAGAGAAGTAGCAGTATCTGTGTTAATGAATGGTTTAAAGGAGGTATTGAGAACAAGGGTACAGACCACCAACCCAAACTGGAGAAATATCTCGGTGGCCGCATTAAGAGAGGCCGCTATTGATCATGATCGGAATATCACCAGACACCGGGAGTCACAAAGTGATAAGTTAATGGCCGTAAGTATACAGGCCCTAACCACAAGACCACTCCAGCATAAGCCCCAAACCCCTGCGAGAAATTCAAATGTGGAAGTCTGTTACAATTGCCATAAGGAAGGTCATTTTGCAAGAGATTGTAGATCAAGAAGTAGACCAAATTCATATCAACCCCCTAGACAACAACATAACCATGATATCCAAGGAAGCAGGGAAGTACAGGGAAAACGGTTGATGGTGATGAGCATCCGAGCGTTTGAGGAGGCATCAAATCAACCAAGACCTCAGGTCACTGACACTTGGAGGAAGCCCAGGGTTTGTTATCTTTGTAAAAGAGAAGGGCATTATGCCAGTAACTTTAACAGCTCACATAAAGTCAGACCCCCTAGACAAAGAAATTAGCAAAGTTATGACACACCAAATTGTAACCAGGGATCAGATAGGAAGAATTTTGGCCCACACCCATGATATGTAGTCAGGAAAGGTGATCACTAGGACTGATGGTAAGCCTGAGGTTATTGTTAACAAATTGGGAGGTCATTCCCTGAAGACACAGGAATGACCAGGTAAAATTTGTAATGTATCTGTGAAATGTTTTCTTTTTCCCCATCTCTGACGGTTATCGGCAGGACTCAAACATTGCATAGCTACTTGGTCCTTGCAGAAGTCTACCAAACCCCAGCATGACTTACCCACATCAATGTATCCTGGCCAGATACAAAGGGTGGAGTATGGAGGTGCTGGTGGGAGGGACTGAGCAAGGATACCATTGGACATGTAGATATGACAGCCTGATGATGAACGGCAGATCTGACAATGTTTTAAAATGTTTGAAAAATGTTTTTTTTTCCTGTTGTTGTTTATTGTTGGTTTATGTAATATATATGTATATGAATTGTTCTCTCTCTTTTTTTTTTTTTTTTTGTTTTCTCTCTTCTCATTCATGTTTTCATGTTTTAAAGATGGTATGTCACACATCAGTTAGACAAATGGTAATGCAAGATTTTTGCTCCTTACAGAAAGATCGCTGGTTTGGAAGAAATATTGTATCACCGGAGTGTTCGGTTGGAAGACTGAGAGACAGCACCTTTGAGATGACAGAAGAACAAAAAGAACAACAAGACTAGAGAACTAATTATCGTAACAAGTTTCTCTCCCCCTCAAACTGTTTTTCTGTACCCCCATTACAAATTTCTCCTTTTCTCCTCCTGTAAGATGGACATACCCCAAGAGACTGTGATATGGATTTTCCTGTTGACCATGATGTTGACCAGAGCAGTCTGTTTCGGTGAGAGTACCAGTGAGGTCGAGAAAGGATCCAGAAGGGTTTCTGATGACTAAGACGGAGGTGTAAATTTCCAATAGCAACATAATCACCGAGTAAAGGCGAGTATCAGAAAACGATCTGGTAGCATTGACAATAGAAGAAATTGTGAAGGATTGTTAGCTGAAGAGAACTGTATCTGTAGACTCTGTGACAGTGTAGTTGAGGATGGGTGTATCAAGAAATGCCAATCCAGTTTTAATATCCACATGGACCGGCATCCATTGAGTGACTATCACTTCTTAGTGGGTAAAGTGTTAAATCAGACAGATTGTTGGGTATGCTCTCAAGTACCTCAAGGCCATAGCAAATCAGGCTTAGTACCATTCCCTTTAACGGTAGGGGAGGTACTTGAGTTAAGTGGTGGGAGACCGGTGGACAGGAGGTTTAATATCTCCAGTCCTCCTAGTTTGAAGCTCCACCAATATCATGTGGATAGATCCCTAGTATGTTTTAACATTTCCAATCCCCGAAAACCGGGAAATTGGGAAGTGTCATGGAATAACCAAACCATGACCTTTTCATATAGAGCAGATAGAATGCCAACAGATACAGAGCTTATACGCCACATAGCCGGTAGTGGAAAATATTTCCGATATAGGTATACCCTAGGAAGTAGGACCATGAGAGTTGGAGAGGTATCACCAGGATACTGTGCACATATCGTACAAATTGATACGTGTACTAAACAGATGGGAGAATTAGGGTTAGGAGATTTCATATGGAAAATGTGTAATATGGTAATGTCCTACTCCGTCCCATATGTTCTCCCCGATGATGCATACTTCATATGCGGGAGGAAGGCGTATAAGTGGCTTGCCCCAAACTCAGAAGGGTTATGTTATATTGGAAAAGTACTGCCTGAAGTAATGACTGTATCACATACTAAAATGAAAGATATTCACCTCAGTGCCCAAGCTCCTTATACTCACACTCATTACGAGCACATCGTTAAACGGCACCTGATAGAGAGAACAGAGCATCCGGCCTCTGACCTGATCAGTGAATCCACCGGGATTCAATTCCTAATCGCGTTACATATCACTCGTACCGCCAGAGGAGTGATAAATTATTAATATATATCTGCGCTTGCAAATTTATTAGACAACATCACTGAAATGTATGATGACACATTCAGGTATACTGGAAGGGAGCTCCAAGCTTATAAAACAGAACTGGTTCAGCATAGGATGATTCTCAATTATCTCACAGCTGTGACGGGTGGGTATTGTGTTACCCTAGCAACTCAGTATGGAATAAAGTGCTGCACGTATATCACAAACAGCACCGAGGACCCGGTTGAGGTCATAGACCAAAAGATGGATGACATTTTGCAATTAAAATGGGAGTTCCGAAGGAAACACAATCTCACCCTTGCCGCTGTGGGTAATGAGCTGACCAGTTGGGTGTCATGGTTGAACCCGCGAAATTGGTTCTCTGGTTTAGGAGAATGGACTCAAGGAATTATCATGGATGTAGGGAAATTCCTTTTGTGTGTTCTGGGTGTCATCATATTAGTCGGTCTAATATTTAGATGCGTTCGGGTTTTAACAAAGTGTAAACGTAGCGCCCGAGTGATGAGTTTAAGGAGTGATAACAACGACTGATTTGATTTATGACCCAACGATAGAGACAATGATGTGATGAACATGTGATTCTACGGTCCGTTTCTTTCACCCGTTTCTCCTTTGTTTTTCTCCAAGGTAAAAAGACCCGCTTGGAAGAGGATTTTGACAGCCTTGTATACAGACAACAGATGGACTAAAGAAGAAGTCTGACAACCTTGTACACAGACAACTGATGGACTATGCCATAGACCCCCATATCCCTAGTACTTTTAATTTTACGCTAGCCCAACACTTTTTGTAAGTCTATGGACATTGATACAGCTTTGCTTGCGTTTATTGGCAAAAGCACAAAGAGACTACAGTCAACATGTACATCAGACAAGACTTCAGACAAGACTTCAATCAACAAATGTATATTAACCTCACATAGAATATCACTGCATTTACCATAATTGTTTCTTATCTTCATCTCTGCAACCTTCAGGTAATGACACACATAGTCGATAGGGAATACAGGCACAGATATCAGCACTCACATATTCCCCCATTCATGTATCATCAACTAAAATGTGCTCCCCCATTTTGTTGCAACCAAAAGCCGAAAAGAGCTCGGTAAAGTTTGACAGCCCATCCACAGACCCTTAATACGGGATAAGAAGGAATTCAAATGTATACTTCGCAATACCTCGAAGCTTGATTTAAAACACGTACGGCACGATGATACATGACCCCCCAAACATGGATTCATACACACATGCTTCTGCTATCTCACTAGGTCATACCCTTTTCCTACCTTCTCCTCTCCTCCCCTACCCAATCATAGAAATGTATTATACATGACATATATTTTTCTCTTTTTGAAATGTTTTAGAAGGTGGCAGTTATTGGTGACTGCCAAAGGGTGGACTGTCAAAGTCAGAAAAATATCACGCTACACACTGCCATATTTGCACCTCATGCGTGTCCCCGCTGCGTGTGCATGAGCTCTCCCGTGCGTGCGCATACTCGCTGTTGCGTGCACCCGCAGGCGCACGGTATGCGCATTTACGGTAGAGTTTGTATGCGTCTAGCGTGCGACTCAATCGTAACATATTTTAACCATATAATGTATTTTGTAGATTATGGTCCCTTTGATAGAATCTGAAAGTTTAGTTAATGTAGCATGTTCATAGACAAAGAGATCCCTCTTTGTTTGATACGAAGGGTCAGACAGGGGTTATACAGTGGTGTTTAGTATCCATCGGAAGAGTATTTAATTAGCAATATTCCGGTGTTGGTTTGAAGCGGATAACTCGCTCGTGCGAATAGTTATGGACATAAGAAGTTTATGAACATTTACTGTATTTGCACTTTATTATCCATGCGGCGGGAAACCTAGTTTCCCACCCACCTGAGCAGTTGGAAATAGTCACAGCCCACCTGTATGAATCAACCTATGACCTTTTGTTATAATGCGAAGACGAATTCCTGTGTCCAATGAACAGTAAGAATATAGGGACCATTGTACTGTATTGTGTGTAGTGTATAAAAGGACAAGCCGATCTGGGCCAGCTCTCTATTCTCTTCAACGGTTCTCATTGCTGATAATCGGGAGCTGGATATCCAGAAGGCGCATGCGATTGTTTCCCTTTGTGCGTAAGTTTCTCTGCATTCATATTGTCTTTATTGTTATAAGCCATTCTCTCTCGTTCTCTCTCACTTTCTCTCTCTCTCTCCCCTTTCCCCCTTTAAAAGTAATTGTATCTTTATTGTATTTTATGTGTAGTTACTTGGTTAGATATTCTATGTTATTTTGGTAGTGTATAACTTGTATTGTATTATTCTTTTGCAATTGAACGTTCATTCATTTCCTTAAAAGGCGTTAGACCCTTAGACCGGTATTGTGTGTTCATTATATTGCAGGGGGTAATAGAAGCGTCTCTATCGCTCAAACAGCTTTAGTGTAAACAAGGTTAAGCAGCGTTATATAGCTACAGTGTTTCAATACAAGGTCTACAGTGTAAGAATATCCTTTCTGTGTGTTACATTCAAGGTCCACTGATTGTTATCTTGTGAGCGTCTGCGCCGCTCGTGATCTCCTCGTGGTCTCGAGCGTCCGCTACGCTGATAGCGTAGCATTACGGTAGTCGCTCACCTATAGTGTGCCCGATACCAACAGCGTATTCTCGCGAGCGTTTGTGTCGCTCGAGCGGCTCGCTCCCGATACAGCGCCCGCTACGCTAAGAGCGTACCCTTACGGTACCTCGTGCGCCAATTGCGTACTGTGTTCTTTAACCTTTTAGAGTGTTTTAAATAAGATAAATATTAGGCTTTATCACGGGTTAAGGGCGCGTCCTTTCTGCCCAGAGGCAGAGGTAGGGGGAAAAAGCTGCAGCATACAGCCAGTTCCCAGGAGCAAAAGTCCTCCCCCGCTTCCTCTAAGTCCACAGCATGACGCTGGGGCTCCACAGGCGGAGCCAGGTACGGTGGGGGCCCGTCTCAAATATTTCAGCAATCAGTGGGCTCGCTCACGGGTGGATCCCTGGATCTTTCAAATAGTATCTCAGGGGTACAAGCTGGAATTCGAGACGTCTCCCCCCCGCCGTTTCCTCAAATCTGCCTTACCAACCACTCCCTCAGGCAGGGAGGCAGTGTTACAAGCAATTCACAAGCTGTATTCACAACAGGTGATAGTAAAGGTGCCCCTACTTCAACAAGGACGGGGTTACTATTCCACAATGTTTGTGGTACCGAAACCGGACAGTTCGGTGAGATCCATTTTAAATTTGAAATCCTTGAACACATATATAAAAAAATTCAAGTTCAAGATGGAATCGCTCAGGGCGATTATTGCAAGCCTGGACGAGAGGGATTACATGGTATCACTGGACATCAAGGATGCTTACCTGCATGTCCCCATTTACCATCCTCACCAGGAGTACCTCAGATTTGTGGTACAGGATTGTCATTACCAATTCCAGACGTTGCCGTTCGGTCTATCCACGGCTCCGAGGGTCTTTACCAAGGTAATGGCCGAAATGATGATACTCCTTCGAAAGAAGGGAGTTTTAATTATCCCGTACTTGGATGATCTCCTGATAAAGGCGAGGTCCAGGGAGCAGTTGTTGGTCAGGGTAGCACTATCTCGGGAGGTGCTACAACAGCACGGCTGGGTTCTAAATATTCCAAAGTCACAGCTGATCCCTACGACAGGTCTACTGTTCCTGGGGTTGGTTCTGGACACAGAACAGAAAAAAGTGTTTCTCCCGGAGGAGAAGGCCAAGGAGCTGTCATCTCTAGTCAGAGGCCTCCTAAAACCAAAACAGGTGTCGGTGCATCACTGCACGCGGATCCTGGGAAAGATGGTAGCTTCCTACGAAGCAATTCCATTCGGCAGGTTCCATGCAAGAACCTTTCAGTGGGACCTATTGGACAAGTGGTCCGGATCGCATCTTCAGATGCATCGGCTGATAACCCTGTCTCCAAGGACCAGGGTGTCTCTGCTGTGGTGACTGCAGAGTGCTCATCTTCAAGAGGGCCGCAGATTCGGCATACAGGACTGGGTCCTGGTGACCACGGATGCCAGCCTTCGAGGCTGGGGGGCAGTCACACAGGGAAGAAACTTCCAAGGACTATGGTCAAGTCAGGAGACTTCCCTGCACATAAATATTCTGGAACTGAGGGCCATTTACAATGCCCTAAGTCAGGCAAAACCCCTGCTTCAAAACCAGCCGGTACTGATCCAGTCAGACAACATCACGGCGGTCGCCCATGTAAACCGACAGGGCGGCACGAGAAGCAGGACGGCGATGGCAGAAGCCACAAGGATTCTCCGATGGGCGGAAAATCACGTGTTAGCACTGTCAGCAGTGTTCATTCCGGGAGTGGACAACTGGGAAGCAGACTTCCTCAGCAGGCACGACCTCCACCCGGGAGAGTGGGGACTTCATCCAGAAGTCTTCCAAATGATTGTAAACCGTTGGGAAAGGCCACAGGTGGACATGATGGCGTCCCGCCTAAACAAAAAGCTAGAAAGATATTGCGCCAGGTCGAGAGACCCTCAGGCGATAGCTGTGGACGCTCTAGTGACACCGTGGGTGTACCGGTCGGTTTATGTGTTCCCTCCTCTTCCTCTCATACCAAAGGTACTGAGGATAATAAGGAGAAGAGGAGTAAGAACTACACTCATTGTTCCGGATTGGCCAAGAAGAGCTTGGTACCCGGAACTTCAAGAAATGATCTCAGAGGACCCATGGCCTCTGCCGCTCAGACAGGACCTGCTACAGCAGGGGCCCTGTCTGTTCCAAGACTTACCGCGGCTGCATTTGACGGCATGGCGGTTGAACACCGGATCCTGAAGGAAAAGGGCATTCCGGAGGAAGTCATTCCTACGCTGATTAAAGCTAGGAAAGAAGTTACCGCAAACCATTATCACCGCATTTGGCGAACATATGTTGCGTGGTGTGAGGCCAGGAAGGCCCCAACGGAGGAATTTCAGCTAGGTCGATTTCTGCACTTCCTGCAGTCAGGGGTGACTATGGGCCTAAAATTTGGTTCCATTAAGGTCCAGATTTCGGCCCTATCGATTTTCTTCCAGAGAGAACTGGCTTCAGTACCTGAAGTTCAGACTTTTGTTAAGGGAGTGCTGCATATTCCGCCCCCTTTTGTGCCTCCAGTGGCACCTTGGGATCTCAACGTGGTGTTGGATTTCCTAAAGTCACATTGGTTTGAGCCACTAAAAACCGTGGATTTGAAATATCTCACGTGGAAAGTGGTCATGTTGTTGGCCTTGGCTTCGGCCAGACGTGTATCAGAATTGGCGGCTTTGTCATATAAAAGCCCTTATCTGATTTTCCATATGGATAGGGCAGAATTGAGGACTCATCCCCAGTTTCTCCCTAAAGTGGTATCAGCTTTTCATCTGAACCAACCTATCGTGGTGCCTGCGGCTACTAAAGACTTGGAGGCTTCCAAGTTGTTGGACGTAGTCAGGGCCCTGAAAGTCTATGTTTCCAGGACAGCTGGAGTCAGAAAGACTGACTCGCTATTTATCCTGTATGCGCCCAACAAGTTGGGTGCACCTGCTTCAAAGCAGACTATTGCTCGCTGGATCTGTAGTACAATTCAGCTTGCACATTCGGCGGCTGGACTGCCGCATCCTAAATCAGTGAAAGCCCATTCCACGAGGAAGGTGGGCTCTTCTTGGGCAGCTGCCCGAGGGGTCTCGGCTCTACAACTTTGCCGAGCAGCTACTTGGTCGGGGTCAAACACATTTGCAAAATTCTACAAGTTTGACACCCTGGCTGAGGAGGACCTAGAGTTTGCCCATTCGGTGCTGCAGAGTCATCCGCACTCTCCCGCCCGTTTGGGAGCTTTGGTATAATCCCCATGGTCCTTACGGAGTCCCAGCATCCACTTAGGACGTCATAGAAAATAAGAATTTACTCACCGGTAATTCTATTTCTCGTAGTCTGTAGTGGATGCTGGGCGCCCATCCCAAGTGCGGATTGTCTGCAATACTTGTATATAGTTATTGTTTAACTAAAGGGTTATTGTTGAGCCATCTGTTGAGAGGCTCAGTTGTAATCATACTGTTAACTGGGTATTGTATCACGAGTTATACGGTGTGATTGGTGTGGCTGGTATGAGTCTTACCCGGGATTCAAAATCCTTCCTTATTGTGTCAGCTCTTCCGGGCACAGTATCCTAACTGAAGTCTGGAGGAGGGTCATAGTGGGAGGAGCCAGTGCACACCAGTAGTCTAAAGCTTTCTTTATAGTTGTGCCCAGTCTCCTGTGGAGCCGCTGTTCCCCATGGTCCTTTCGGAGTCCCAGCATCCACTACGGACTACGAGAAATAGAATTACCGGTGAGTAAATTCTTATTTTAACTGGCCACACCCATTTTTTTGGTGCGCGCGCCTCCAGCGCGCACACACAGTACCTCTATGGGGTAGACCTGCTGGGGGGCAGGGTAATTTTTTAAGTTGAGAATTTTTGTATGGCCCCCGAAGGATTTTATAAATATCCAAATGGCCCTCGGTAGAAAAAAGGTTCCCCACCCCTGGCTTAGACGGAAGAGATCGGACCCTTGATCGATCTGACAGACTACGTTCGCCACCTCGTTCCTGCATGCGAAGATCCACCTTTACACAGAGCCAGATCAACTGTTCTAAAGAATCCGGCAAATCTCTAGTGACCAACTCGTCCTTTAGACGATCGGAGAGCCCGTTCCAAAAGGCAGCCCGAAGGGCATCATTATTCCAGCGCAGTTCTGAGGCTATGGTCTGAAAATGATTCACATACTGTCCCACTGAACGAGAGCCTTGTCGGACACGAAGCAAGTCTGCAGAGGCAGCGGTCGTCCTGCCGGGCTCATCAAAGATCCTCCGGAATGACGTAATGAAATTGGTGTAACTAGAAACCAATGGATCAGATCGCTCCCATAACGGAGACACCCAATCCAACGCTGAACCCTCGAGCAAAGAAATAATGTATGCCACCTTGGACCAATCAGTAGGGAAGTTATGTGAAAGCCGTTCAAAATGTACCTCGCACTGATTGAGAAAACCACGGCAATTCTTTGGATTCCCATTATAGCGAGAAGGAGTAGGGAGCTGAAGGCGTGACCTGGTTCCAGAGATGGATGGAATATTACTAGAGACAACCACTGGAGCGGGTACTGGAGCTGGGGCCGGTACTACTGAAGCCGGAGAAGTCTGAATTTGATCCAGCCGGCCAGATAAGTCCTGGAGATAATGCATCACATGGCCCTGCGCTGCTTCCTGACTTTGTACTCGAGAAATCAAGTCCTGGATGGTACTTGCCTCTGGGCTCCGATCCCCCGGGTCCATGAGGCCTGAGTATACTGTCACTGACCTAGGTTGGGGGTGTTGTGAACTCGGGGGTTCTCCCGATGGTAGGGGAGAGGAACCACAGTTGGGTCGGAACAGGGATGGCTTGATATAGGTCTTCCTCATACAGGACTCTGACAGAAAAGCTTGGTGAAAATGTTAAAGGACTTTATTGCAGGAAGAGAGCAACACAATGTCACATAACAGAGAAGGAGCGTATGGAGAAATATCCAGGAAGTACTTGTGAGTGATGGTAAAAGATACTGGTGACTGAAGAACTTGAGAGCGGTGGTTAAAAGACACTGATGATTTGAAGAACTTGAGAGCGGTGGTTAAGACTCTGATAATTTGAAGAACTTGAGAGCGGTGGTTAAAGGCACTGATGATTTGAAGAACTTGAGAGCGGTGGTTAAGACACTGATGATTTGAAGAACTTGAGAGCGGTGGTTAAAGACACTGATGATTTGAAGAACTTGAGAGCGGTGGTTAAAGACACTGATGATTTGAAGAACTTGAGAGCGGTGGTTAAAGACACTGATGATTTGAAGAACTTGAGAGCGGTGGTTAAAGACACTGATGATTTGAAGAACTTGAGAGCGGTGGTTAAAGACACTGATGATTTGAAGAACTTGAGAGCGGTGGTTAAAGACACTGAGGATTTGTATAACTGGAGAGCGAGGGTTAAAGACACCGAGAACTTGTATAACTTGAGAGCGAGGGTTAAAGACACTGAGGACTTGTATAACTTGAGAGCGAGGGTTAAAGACACTGAGGACTTGTATAGCTTGAGAGCGACGTTTAACCTGCAGCCCACGCTGACTCCAAGAAGCACTGGTGACTAGAGCGCAGTGGAACCCAGCAGCGGCTGGGAACGCTGGAAGCTGTGCAACAACTGACACCTGGAAATGCCGGAGACACTGGGGTATGCTGCAGAGAGGTCCGCCGAGGACAGAAGCACTGGCATCCACTTCAGGGGAAAAGACGATACTCAAGCGCCGAGGCGCTGCCCGGCGTCTGCCTTTGAATCTCCCGCCTCCGCTGGATTGGCGGAACAGTCTGATGACGTCACCTGCTCCCCGCCCACGTGATGCCGGGTGTCATGGCGGCGCCCCTGCCCTGTAGAACCGCCGGGAGCCGCGCCAGCCAGGCGCCGGAGCCCGTGGACCAACGAAGGCGGAGGCCGCAACACAGACCAGCAGGCACGCAGGGGTAAGCGCGGTGAACGCCGCCTATGGCGTGTGACAACATTGATCACATAAACTCGTCCCACACCTTTTGCTGTCATACATCCCCACAGCATAACACTAACTGGATGCTTCACAGTAGGTGTTGTGCACTCAGGTAGCAAATCTTCTCCAATTCTTCTGCAGACATATTATATTCCATTGCTATCAAATATAGACATTCTGGTTTCGTCACTCCAGATGACGTTATTCCATTGTTCTTCTGACTAATCAATATGCTTTTTAGCCTATTCTAATCTTTTCTGTATTTGTGTGAGAGATAAAAGTGACTTTTTCCTTGGAATTCTGGCGTTTAAAATAAAATATTGAAGTCTGCGTCTAACAGTCCTGGCACTGGTGTTTACTCTGCATTCACATAAATCATTTTGAATTGCCTCAGACAATTTTTTTCTGTCTTTCAAGCACAGTTTTTTTTATTCTTCTATCACAGCATGGTATTGTGGATTTTTTCTTACCTTTACCAGTTTGGTTGTGAATAGACTGAGGGGGTGATTCAGACATGATCAATGGGCTGCTTAAAATTGTTGTGCTGCGTTCAGATAGTCGCCGCCCAAGGGAAGTGTATATTCTCCGTGCATGTATGCGATCGCACGTGTACGCTGAGCTGCTAAATATCCTTCAGTCAGCAGACAGCTGCAAATCCATTCGCACCTCACTCACCATTTAATAATTTTTCTACTGTGTGCAGTGTGTGGGCAGCCCAGGACTTACTCCTCCAGTGTTATGAGAACAGGCTGATCGGGTCCGGAGCTGATGTCACATACCCTCCCTGAAAACATTTGGAAACGCCTGCGTTTTCCCTGACACTCCCAGAAAACGGTCTGTTACCACCCACAAATGGCCTCTTCCTGTCAATCAGCATGCAAATGGCTGTGTGATTGCATTTTTTGCACCAGCCTGTCGCTGACCGGCAATGGCTGTTGTTGTTTGCCGATTCGTATGCAAATTGATTATAGACCATAAAGACCTAACGCAGTACCAAAGTGGCGTAAGAAGAGGGGCATTGATTATGGTGATTGTCGAAAGACAATTGATCACCATCAAACACCATATAGAAGGTGGGTAAATCCAACAAATTATGGTAATAGGAGTAGATACCAATATAGAAGTCAAAACTGGGATGATCAGCAATATACTTTTGAATTTAATCAAGTCCAGACCCGTAATAGATTCTATCCACTTCAGGAGGAGGAAAGAATGGTATCCATATCCCCTTTTTTTAGACAGGGACAGAAGACTAATAAGGAGGTTTTAATATGTAAAAAAACTAAAAAGGAAAAGAGGGAAAAGAGGGGGTATGAACAGATGGAAAAAAAAAATTAAAACCCTGGATTGTGAGAATAATAAACAACTTAAGGAAATAATATCCCACACTGACAATGAGTGTAAGATTTTTAATTTAAGCAAAAGAGTTCTAACATGCGAGGAGGAACGAGTATTAAAAAAGGGCTTAAAATTTGCCCCCACAAGTAGGGTAGATCCTTTTGACCTGTATATTGATATAAAGAAATATATACGAAAACTGACTGTTGAAAAATAAGATTTTAAACCTACCGGTAAATCTTTTTCTCGTAGTCCGTAGAGGATGCTGGGGACTCCGTAAGGACCATGGGGATAGACTGGCTCCGCAGGAGACATGGGCACTTTAAGAAAGACTTTAGGTATGGGTGTGCACTGGCTCCTCCCTCTATGCCCCTCCTCCAGACCTCAGTTAGAGAAACTGTGCCCAGAGGAGACGGACAGTACGAGGAAAGGATTTTTGTTAATCCAAGGGCAAGATTCATACCAGCCACACCAATCACACCGTATAACTTGTGATAAACTAACCAGTTAACAGTATGAAAACAACATAGCATCAGTCCAAGACCGATGAAAACTATAACATAACCCTTATGTAAGCAAAACTATATACAAGTCTTGCAGAAGTAGTCTGCACTTGGGACGGGCGCCCAGCATCCTCTATGGACTACGAGAAAAAGATTTACCGGTAGGTTTAAAATCTTATTTTCTCTTACTTCCTAGAGGATGCTGGGAACTCCGTAAGGACCATGGGGATTATACCAAAGCTCCCAAACGGGCGGGAGAGTGCGGATGACTCTGCAGCACCGATTGAGCAAACATGAGGTCCTCATCAGCCAGGGCATCAAACTCATAGAACTTTGCAAAGGTGTTTGAACCCGACCAAGTAGCAGCTCGCCATAGTTGTAGTGCCGAGACCCCTCGGGCAGCCGCCCAAGACGAGCCCACCTTCCTAGTGGAATGGGCCTTACCCGATTTTGGTAACGGCAATCCAGCCGTAGAATGCGCCTGCTGAATCGTGTTACAGATCCAGTGAGCAATAGTCTGCTTTGAAGCAGGGGCGCCAACCTTGTTGGCTGCATATAGGACAAACAGTGCTTCTGTTTTCCTGACTCTAGCCGTTCTGGCCACGTAAATTTTTAAAGCCCTGACTACATCAAGGGACTCGGAATCCTCCAAGTCTCGCTTAGCCACAGGCACCACAATCGGTTGGTTCATATGAAAAGATGACAGCACCTTAGGTAAGAATTGAGGACGGGTCCGCAATTCCGCTCTGTCCATATGGAAAACCAGATAGGGGCTTTTATGAGACAAAGCCAATTCCGACACTCGCCTAACCGAAGCCAAGGCTAATAACATGACCACCTTCCAAGTGAGGTATTTTAACTCCACCGTTTGAAGTGGTTCAAACCAGTGCGACTTAAGGAAACTCAACACCACATTAAGGTCCCAAGGTGCCACCGGAGGTATAAAAGGAGGCTGAATATGCAGCACTCCCTTCACAAAAGTCTGTACTTCTGGGAGAGAAGCCAATTCTTTTTGAAAGAAAATGGATAAGGCCGAAATCTGAACGTTAATAGAGCCTAATTTTAGGCCCAAATTCACTCCAGTCTGTAGGAAGTGAAGGAAACGGTACAGATGGAATTCTTCCATAGGAGCATTCCTGGCCTCACACCAAGAAACATATTTTCGCCATATACGGTAATAATGTTTAGCTGTCACGTCTTTCCTAGCCTTTATCAGCGTAGGAATGACCTCATCCCGAATGCCTTTTTCCTCTAGGATCCGGCGTTCAACCGCCATGCCGTCAAACGCAGCCGCGGTAAGTCTTGGAACAGACAGGGCCCCTGTTGCAAGAGGTCCTGTCGTAGAGGAAGAGGCCACGGATCTTCTGTGAGCATTTCCAGCAGATCCAGATACCAGGTCCTTCGTGGCCAATCTGGAACAATGAGAATTGTTCTCACTCCTCTTTTTCTTATTATCCTCAACACCTTGGGTATGAGAGGAATAGGAGGAAACACATAGACCGACTGGAACAACCACGGTGTCACTAGGGCGTCTACTGCTACCGCCTGAGGGTCTTTTGATCTGGCGCAATACCTCTGTAGCTTTTTGTTGAGGCGGGACGCCATCATGTCTATCTGGGGCGGTCCCCACTGACTTGCAATCTGTGCGAAGACTTCCTGATGAAGTCCCCACTCTCCTGGATGCAGGTCGTGTCCGCTGAGAAAGTCTGCTTCCCAGTTGTCCACTCCCGGAATGAACACTGCTGACAGAGCGCTTACATGATTATCCGCCCAGCGAAGAATCCTGGCGGCTCCCGCCATTGCCACTCTGCTCCTTGTGCCACCTTGGCGGTTTACATGAGCCACTGCGGTGATGTTGTCTGACTGGATCAGAACTGGTCGGTCACGCAGTGAGGTCTCCGCTTGACGTAGGGCATTGTATATGGCCCTCAGTTCCAGGATGTTGATGTGAAGACAAGTCTCTTGACTTGACCAAAGACCTTGGAAGTTTCTTCCCTGCGTGACTGCTCCCCAACCTCGGAGGCTCGCGTCAGTGGTCACCAGGATCCAGTCCTGAATGCCAAACCTGCGGCCTTCTAGAAGGTGAGCACTCTGCAGCCACCAAAGGAGAGATACCCTGGCTCCAGGGGACAGGGTGATCAACCGATGCATTTGTAGATGCGACCCGGACCATTTGTCCAATAGGTCCCATTGGAAAGTCCTCGCATGGAACCTGCCGAAGGGAATGGCTTCCTATGATGCCACCATCATTTCCAGGACTCGAGTGCAGTGATGCACTGACACCTGTTTTAGCTTCAATAAGTTCCTGACTAAAGTCATGAGTTCCTGAGCTTTTTCTTTCGGAAGATAAACCTTTTTCTGGTCTGTATCCAGAATCATGCCCAAGAAAGTCAGACGAGTCGTAGGAACTAACTGCGACTTCGGAATGTTGAGAATCCAGCCGTGTTGCTGTAACACCTTCAGTGAAAGTGACATGCTCTTCCCTTGATCTCGCTTTTATGAGGAGATCGTCCAAGTACGGGATAATTGTGACACCTTGCTTGCGCAGGAGCACCATCATTTCCACCATTACCTTGGTGAAAATCCTCGGGGCCGTGGAAAGCCCAAACGGCAACGTCTGAAATTGGTAATGACAATCCTGTACCGCAAATCTCAGGTACGCCTGATGAGGTGGATAAATGGGAACATGAAGGTAAGCATCCTTTATGTCCAGAGATACCATAAAATCCCCTCCCTTCCAGGCTGGCGATGACCGCTCTGAGCGATTCCATCTTGAACTTGAACCTCTCCAAGTATAGGTTCAGGGATTTTAAATTTAAAACGGGTCTGACCGAACCGTCCGGTTTCGGGACCACAAATAGGGTTGAGTGAACCCAGATGTGGCTGAAAATTTGAAGACGTGCCCCCACTGGGGCGGACTCCCCTAGCGGAGCCCCAGTGTCATGCGGTGGATTTTGTAGAGGCCGGGGAGGACTTCTGTTACTGGGAACTAGCTGTGTTGTGCAGCTTTTTCCCTCTGCCCTTACCGCTGGCAAGAAAGGACGCACCTCATACTTTCTTGTTTCTTTGTGATCGAAAGGACTGCATTTGATAATGTGGTGCTTTCTTAGGCTGTGAGGGAATATAAGGTAGAAAATTTGATTTACCCGCTGTAGCTGTGGAGACCAGGTCCGAGAGACCTTCCCCAAACAATTCCTCAGCCTTGTAAGGTAAAACCTCCATATGCCTTTTTGAGTCGGCATCACCTGTCCATTGCCGGGTCCATAGGACTCGTCTAGCAGAAATGGACATCGCGTTGATTCTAGAACCCAGTAGACTAATGTCTCTTTGAGCATCTCTCATATATAAGACCGCATCTTTTATATGCCCTAGGGTCAATAAAATGGTATCCTTATCTAGGGTCTCAATATCCGCTGATAAGGTATCTGTCCATGCTGCTACCGCGCTACAAACCCAGGCCGACGCAATCGCCGGTCTGAGGAAGGTACCAGAATGTGTGTAAATGGACTTCAGGATAACCTCCTGCTTGTGGTCAGCAGGGTCCCTGAGGGTAGCCGTATCATGGGATGGCAGCGCTACCTTTTTGGATAAGCGTGTTAATGCCTTGTCCACCCTAGGGGAAGATTCCCACCGTATCCTATCCGTTGGCGGGAAAGGATACGCCATAAGAATCCTTTTGGGAATCTGCAGTTTTTTGTCTGGAGATTCCCAAGCTTTTTCACATAATTCGTTCAACTCATGTAAGGGGGGAAAGGTTACCTCAGGTTTCTTTCCTTTATACATGTGTACCCTCGTGTCAGGGACAGGGGGTTCCTCTGTGATATGCAAAACATCTTTTATTGCAATGATCATATATCGAATACATTTAGCCACTTTTGGCTGTAATTTTGCATCATCATAGTCGACACTGGAGTCAGAGTCCGTGTCGGTATCTGTGTCTACAATATGGGATAGTGGGCGCTTTTGAGACCCCGAAAGTCCCTGCGACATAGGGACAGACATGGGTTGACTCCCTGGCTATTCCCTAGCTTCAGCTTTGTCTAATCTTTTGTGCAATAAATGTACATTAGCACTTAAAACCTTCCACATATCCATCCAGTCAGGTGTCGGCGTTGTTGATGGAGACACCACACTCATTCTCTCCTCCTCCTCCTCCTCCCCCTGAAAGCCTTCTACCTCAGACATGTCGACACACGCGTACCGACACACCACACACTCAGGGAATCCTCTTATCTGAAGACAGTTCCCCCACAAGGCCCTTTGGAGAGACAGAGAGAGAGTATGCCAGCACACACCCAGCGCTATAAGACCCAGGAAAAAACACTATATAAATATATGTTTACCCAGTAGCGCTGTTTGTACATATATAAATGCGCCAAATGATGTGCCTCCCCCTCTTCTTCAAAACCCTCTTTCACCATTGGTTAAGCAGGGGAGAGTCCAGGGAGCTTCCTCTCAGCGCTGTGCTGTGGAGAAAATGGCGCTGGTGAGTGCTGAGGGAGAAGCCCCGCCCCTTCGGCGGCAGGCTTCTGTCCCGCTCAAATATACTGAAAACTGGCGGGGGCTCATTATATATACAGTGCCCAACTGTATATATACATATTTTTGCCAGAAAGAGGTTTATATGCTGCCCAGGGCGCCCCCCCCCCCGCGCCCTGCACCCTTATAGTGACTGCCGTGTGTGAGGTGTATGGGAGCAATGGCGCACAGCTTCACCGCTGTGCGTTACCTCAGTGAAGATCATGAAGTCTTCTGCCGCCTTTGAAGTCTTCTTTTCTTCTCATACTGACCCGGCTTCTATCTTCCGGCTCTGTGAGGAGGACGGCGGCGCGGCTCTGGGACGAACTCCAGGGTGAGACCTGTGTTCCGACTCCCTCTGGAGCTAATGGTGTCCAGTAGCCTAAGAAGCAGAGCCTTGAAACTCACAGAAATAGGTCTGCTTCTCTCCCCTCAGTCCTTCGATGCAGGGAGTCTGTTGCCAGCACGCTCCCTGAAAATAAAAAACCTAACAAAATACTTTCTGACAGGAAACTCAGGAGAGCTCCCTGTCATGCACCCAGTCTCCTCTGGGCACAGTAGTAAACTGAGGTCCGGAGGAGGGGCATAGAGGGAGGAGCCAGTGCACACCCATACCTAAAGTCTTTCTTAAAGTGCTCATGTCTCCTGCGGAGCCCGTCTATCCCCATGGTCCTTACGGAGTCCCCAGCATCCTCTAGGACGTAAGAGAAAGTTTTTTGCCACCAGAGATGAGGGTGTCGCCCCAGAGGATGGGACCAGAGATTCCTCTGGGTCCTCCTCCATGGTGAAATCAACCTTTTACCCTACAGGGTAGGGTAAAGGGGAAGCTTCATTGACTGTTTCAATAAAATTGTTAGTGACGAGAGTGAAAAAGCCCTGGAAAAATCACATAATTATAGAAAATGAAACCTTACGAGGAAAGAGCATGAGGCAATTAAATCATTAAAAGAGGATAAAGATCTCACAGTAAATCCTGCTGATAAGGGCGGGAGGGGGGAGGGTTTTGTTAAATAAAACTATATTCAAGAAATAAACCAACAGCTTAATAATGGGGATACATATAAGAAACTTAAAAGTGACCCTACATTAAGAATTGCCAAATCCCTTTTAGAGTTAACGAAAGATGCTTTACAAAAAAGTGTAATAACTAAATCCGAGCATGATTTTATAAATATTCAACATCCGTCAGTCCCAACTATATATGTATTGCCCAAAATACATAAGGATCCAGTCCACCCCCCCCCTCAAATCCTCCCCCCCCCTCCCCCCTTCACGGTCGACCGATTATTTTGGGTACCAATAGTCTGACTACAAACTTATCTGCTCTAATTGCTTTTAACTTGCAGCCGCTGGTGAAGAAAACGAGGGCTTATCTAAAAGATACAGGTGATGTACTTTTAAAATTAAGAGAGATAGAACGGAATGAGACATGTTTTTAGCCAGTGCAGATGTAAGCACGCTTTATACAATCATTGAGACAAGAAAAGGTCTATGTGCAGTGTCGTATTTTTTAGATCTGACTGATTTTAATATTGATTTAAAGGATTTTATCTTGAAGGGTATTTCTGTTATTTTAGAAAATAAATATTTATTTTTTTAATGGACCTTACTACCTCCAACAAATTGCTACAGCAATGGGTACCAGGTTCGCCCCCAGCTACGCTAACCTCCTCATGGCCTATTGGGAGGAGCAGGAGATATGGAATGGAGATAGGCTGGGGGCAAACCTGGTATCCTGGCTACGCTTTATATAAGATGTATTTTTTATCTGGGAGGGTACGGAGGAAAGTTTAACATCTTTTTGTAATACATTAAATATGAATGATCGGAATATTAAATTATCATTCTCTGTCAGTAAGATAGAAATATCTGTTTTGGATTTGTCATCTATATAAAAGGTGGTAGAATTGAGACAAAAACCTTCCGCAAACCAACTGACTCAAATTCATATATTGGGCGGAACAGCCAGCATCACAGAAACTGGCTGGAAGGTATACCTTTTGGGCAATACACTAGGGTCAAGAGAAATTGCTCAGAAAAGGGAGTTTGTGCATCCCAAATTAAGGAATTATCAAGCCGTTTCAATGCGAAAGGTTATGATAAATTAATCCTCAAAAAAGCAGAAGATCGAATTAACTTGGTTCAGAGAGAGGAGCTTTTTAAGGAAGATTCTAGAGTAAAATCTACAGATACCAAACACGAATGGGCATTTATAAGTCAGTATAGTTCACATTTTAAAATAATAGAATCAATTTTTAAGAAGAACTGGCCTATTTTAAAAAGAGACCCTGTTCTATGTAACATGATCCCTGAAAACCCTGTTTTTATATCTAAAAAGGCACTTTCTTTAAAAGATAGTCTGATTCGGAATCATGTGGAAAATAATAAGAGAACGAGTACCCGTAGTCAAGGGTTCCACCATTGTGGAATATGCCTTATGTGTAGATCAGTTAAGGAGAGAGAAAGATTAAAGCATTTTTGGTAAAGGGCAAAACCCATAAGATAAATAATTTTATTACCTGTGACTCCAAAAATATAATTTATGCAATAGAGTGTGAATGTGGACTACTTTATATCGGAAAGACCTGTAGAAATTTAAAAGTCTGATTAGCTGAACACATATACAATATACGGAAGGGACTGGAATCACATATGGTTTCATTGCACTTTAAGAAAATGCATAATTGCAGTGAATCAGGTATAAGGGCTTTTTGGGGGATACAACAAGTTCAAAACTCATGGAGGACACGTGATCCAGAGGTCCGACTATCAAAAAATGAGATGAGGTGGATTCATGAATTAAAAACCCTGAACCTGGGAGGATTAAACGGGGATTTTAAGCTTAAATGTTTTTTAAAATAAACCTTTTAAAATATTAATTTAATCTTATATTCTGATGGGTTTTTTTTTCTTCTATCGATTATATGTGCTGTTGATTGTTTGGAACGCAGTGGAATGCTAAAATGGATGACGCCCACCCGATGCTAATTGGTCCATTGTGGGATATAACAATATGGAGCAGAGATTGGGTTACTACCTATGTATTTGGAAAAGTATGGAAGGCGGAAGTTTGCGTTGATTTAACAATGAGACGCATGTGGAACGCATGGGTATATAGTGTGACCGTGGGAACTTCCGGTTTCAGGATGGACGTCATCCAAATGCGCAGGAGTGTGCGGCGGGAAACTGCGTCTCCCATCAACATGTTTCCCCGTGATTGGGAAAGGTATTTATAGGGACTTTGAAGCTCTAGCCAGCATGCTTCTGACGAAGAACCCATGAGGTTCGAAATGCATAAAGCAGCTGGCGTTTGTGACTTGAGACCGCGGGCATTTGGAGGACTGTCTCTTCGGCAAAAGTATATGGTTTCCGGGACCCTTCCTGTATTTGCATGACTTTATTTCCATCCGGTCAAGGAGAGAGCCAATTGCACCCCAATTGCAGCATGGCTTTTCCCAACTGCGTGTGGTAGATATGCTTGTTTTGTGTTTTTTAAATGTGAGTGCATTTGTGAAATAAAAACCTATTCTTTTATAGAAGGTTTTGCACTTGATATTTTTTCCCCTTCTTTTCTCCTTACTTGGCTTAATATTGCCAAGAAAAATAGGAAGAAAAGGGAAGTGGAAGAGACACATTAACTCCTATGGCTTATATTGTGAAAAACCGGAGGCTGAACCAGATCCATCTATAATCCAAATAAGGGAGAGTAAGATCCTGCCTTTAATTGGCACTGATGGTGGACATTATTATGTAAAAACTTACAAAAATAATTTTACATGTTATTGAGAATAGCGCTCATTGGTAAACTATTGATTACGAGATCCTAACTGTCATTTTTCAAACACAGCCCGTTACATGGCAGTTAGGAGATGATTGGTTGGTACCAGTGGCGGCTCCAGTGGTGGGGTTTCAGTGCAGTTCAAAATTCAAGTAGTGGACCCACATCAACTGCCAGCGAGTCCTGGCCGGTGATGTTTTGCAGCATTTGGAGTGGCAGTTGGTGTGGCTCCCCTATTTGTGTTTTGAACTGCACTGAAGTCCGACCTCTGGAGCCGCCACTGATTGGTACTTAGGGGCTAATTCAGACCTGATTGCTAGGCTGCGTTTTCGTACAGCCTGCGATCAGGTCTGAACTGCGCATGCGTATGCACCGCAATGAGCAGGCGCGTCAGTCCACAGTGATGGGGATCGCCGGGCAGCGACGAGATGTGCGAGAAAAGCGATCGCAGGCCGATCGCAAGGTGACTGACAGGAAGAGTCCGTTTGTGGGTGGAAACTGACCGTTTTCAAGGAGTGTCCAGAGAAACACAGGAGGGACCAGGCATTTGGAGGGAAGGTTTCTGACGTCAGCTCCGGCCCCGATCATTGCACTGGAAGAGTAAGTCCTGGGCTGTGCAGAGACTGCACAAACTTCTGTTTGTGCAGCTCTCCTGCATATGTGATCGCACCCCTGCATAGCGATTTCCCCCTCCCCCTGTAGGCGGCAACTACCTGATCGCAGGGATGCAAAAAATGCACCCTAGCGATCAGGTCTGAATTAGGCCCTTAATCTCCATCCACTTTATCTCTCTCTTAGGCTTAATACATAGATCACTAAGGGGGACATTTACTAAGCAGTGATAAGAGCACAGAAGTGATCCAGTGGAGAAGTTGCCCAAGGCAACCAATCAGCACTGAAGATATCTCTATAATTTGCATATTATAAAATGATACAGAGCTGCTGATTGGTTGATGGGACCACTTCTCCACTGGCTCACTTCTCCGCTCTTATCACTGCTTAGTAAATGTCCCCCTAAGCCTTGGAGAGTGATAAACTGGAGAGAACTAAAATACCAACCAATCAACTTCTGTCATATGTCAAACACAGCCTGTAACATGGCAATTAGGAGCTGATTGGCTGGTACTTAATCAGTCTCCACTTTATCACTTTCCACGGCTTAGTACTTCTCTCGCATAGGCTTATGCACATAGGCTTATGCAGATAAACTCTGTCTCTCTCTGGCAAGATGAAACATCCCTTGGCTGTCTTTTAGCTTCACCGAATGGAGGTACATACCCCACATCCATCCCATATCCTCTGCAGCCTCTCACTCCTGTCGGCACTAGACCTCCATCTGCTCCCCATCCAAGCTCTACATGTCTCCTGCTCCTTCTCTCCACCTACAGGCTGCAGCTATCTCCCTCTGCTGCCCTTCTTTTCAACACACCCAGTACCCCAGCTCAGCACCTCTTGAGTTGCAGTTTTTCTTGTCTGCAGAGGTGCTGAGAAAGGGGTGGTGCCCAGGTCTGATGGAGGGGCCCAGTGGGGGCCCCTCTCCCCCTCCCCCAGCAGTAATAGCTGCAGCTTTTCTCCTCAGCCCAGCAATGTGATTAGTCCATGCTCCCTGAAAAGTACCTGGGCCCAGCCAGGCTTTCTACTGCTCTGCTTGTCTGCACTACGCATGTGTCCAGCCTCTGCACTGTCCCATTGTAGTCTGGTGCATATAATTCTCACTATAGCCATGGCTGCCAGCTACAGTATCATTAGCCATTGCTACATTGGTAGCGGTCACAATAATATCAGTATAATTCCGGGGTATTACACACTTTGAGCTGGTATAGCTTCTGTCATCTACTGTATGTGCCTAAGGGGAACATTTACTAAGCAGTGATAAGAGTGGAGAAGTGAGCCAATGGAGAAGTTGCCCCATCAACCAATCAGGAGCTCTGTATAATTTTATAATATGCAAATTATAGATGTTACTTCAGTGCTGATTGGTTGCCATGGGCAACTTCTCCACTGGCTCCCTTCTCCGCTCTTACCACTGCTTAGTAAATGTCCCCCTTACAGAGCTATTCCAGTCATCTCCAGCATTGAAGAATTGTGTAAGAAGAACAACCCTGATTTTTATTTTGCTGGTTGTGTAAGAGAATGTTGTGATTCCTGTTATATCCCTATTATCTCTTTAAAAGCAGCCGTTGAACAGCTAATGGTCTGGTTACCATAATCCTATTATTATTATTATTATTATTATTTATATAGTGCACACTTATTACACAGCGCTTTACAGAGAATATTCAGTCATTCATACCAGATCCCATGCCTTAAGTCTTAACTAGTGATGTGCACCGGAAATTTTTCGGGTTTTGTGTTTTGGTTTTGGATTCGGTTCCGCGGCCGTGTTTTGGATTCGGACGCGTTTTGGCAAAACTTCACCGAAAATTTTTTGTCGGATTCGGGTGTGTTTTGGATTTGGGTGTTTTTTTCAAAAAAAACCTAAAAAACATCTTAAATCATAGAATTTGGGGGTTATTTTGATCCCATAGTATTGTTAACCTCAATTACCATAATTTCCACTAATTTCCAGTCTATTCTGAACACCTCACACCTCACAATATTATTTTTAGTCCTACAATTTGCACCAAGGTCGCTGGATGACTAAGCTAAGCGACCCAAGTGGCCGACACAAACACCTGGCCCATCTAGGAGTGGCACTGCAGTGTCAGACAGGATGGCCGATTTAAAAAATAATCCCCAAACAGCACATGATGCAAAGAAAAAAAGAGGCGCACCAAGAGGGCTGTTTGACTAAGCTAAGCGACACAAGTGGCCGACACAAACACCTGGCCCATCTAGGAGTGGCACTGCAGTGTCAATCAAGACAGGATGGCACTTCCAAAAAATTGTCCCCAAACAGCACATGATGCAAAGAAAAAAAGAGGCGCACCAAGGTGGCTGTGTGACTAAGCTAAGCGACACAAGTGTCCGACACAAACACCTGGCCCATCTAGGAGTGGCACTGCAGTGTCAGGCAGGATGGCACTTCAAAAAAATAGTCCCCAAACAGCACATGATGCAAAGAAAAAAAGAGGCGCACCAAGGTGGCTGTTTGACTAAGCTAAGCGACACAAGTGGCCGACACAAACACCTGGCCCATCTAGGAGTGGCACTGCAGTGTCAATCAAGACAGGATGGCACTTCCAAAAAATTGTCCCCAAACAGCACATGATGCAAAGAAAAAAAGAGGCGCACCAAGGTGGCTGTGTGACTAAGCTAAGCGACACAAGTGGCCGACACAAACACCTGGCCCATCTAGGAGTGGCACTGCAGTGTCAATCAAGACAGGATGGCACTTCCAAAAAATTGTCCCCAAACAGCACATGATGCAAAGAAAAAAAGAGGCGCACCAAGGTCGCTGTGTGACTAAGCTAAGCGACACAAGTGGCCGACACAAACACCTGGCCCATCTAGGAGTGGCACTGCAGTGTCAATCAAGACAGGATGGCACTTCCAAAAAATTGTCCCCAAACAGCACATGATGCAAAGAATAAAAGAGGTGCACCAAGGTGGCTGTGTGACTAAGCTAAGCGACACAAGTGGCCGACACAAACACCTGGCCCATCTAGGAGTGGCACTGCAGTGTCAATCAAGACAGGATGTCACTTCCAAAAAATTGTCCCCAAACAGCACATGATGCAAAGAAAAATGAAAGAAAAAAGAGGTGCAAGATGGAATTGTCCTTGGGCCCTCCCACCCACCCTTATGTTGTATAAACAGGACATGCACACTTTAACGAACCCATCATTTCAGCGACAGGGTCTGCCACACGACTGTGACTGAAATGACTGGTTGGTTTGTGCCCCCACCAAAAAAGAAGCAATCAATCTCTCCTTGCACAAACTGGCTCTACAGAGGCAAGATGTCCACCTCATCATCATCCTCCGATTCCTCACCCCTTTCACTGTGTACATCCCCCTCCTCACAGATTATTAATTCGTCCCCACTGGAATCCACCATCTCAGGTCCCCGTGTACTTTCTGGAGGCAATTGCTGCTGGTGAATGTCTCCACGGAGGAATTGATTATAATTCATTTTGATGAACATCATCTTCTCCACATTTTCTGATGGTGAGGTGGTTTATTTAAGTCAGGCTCCAAAGTGATAAAACCTCCAATCTGGTTGTAGAATATTCTCAAAAAGGTCTGCGGGGTATTTCCTTAATATGACTGTTAATGCTTGTAAAAGGCACAGAGAGTTTGAAGAAACGTGGTGGGAATACATTCCATGTTTTGGCCTACACTGTTGCATTTTATGGTATGTACAGTATGTGCTCAGCAAGCCCTGAAAATAACTAGTTGTTTGATTGACAAAGAAGACATAAAATAATTTTTTAGAATAGTTAAACAATATTACTAAAGGTTTTAAATCATTTTTTAAATTGACAATAAAGTTTCCAGTGTCGGTGAAAGGGTTAAAGATGTGATGTACAGTCCCCATGCGTGGCACCGAATCTTAAACAATCCGTGAAGTTGGCGCAATGGAAAATAATGTTTTATTTATTTTTTTCAGTCACATTATAGACTTCACCCAGTACTGTATGTCAGCCACTGGTCTTGCATATGTGTGCGGAGGTAATAAAGCACTGTACATCTGTTTGCATTGTGTCTGTCATGGCATGGCTACATCGCAAATGTGCACTCTCAGGGTGACTAGGCGCTCCCGTGCCGCGCAGTGTAAACAGATGCTCCCATTCATATAAATGGGGCGCATGTGCATCTATGATGTGCACGAGCCCCAGACGCTCCGGATGTCACGCCATACCCGGCGTGACACGGTGTGGATATAGCCACGATGAATTTATAGCAGGCTATTAGCAAGATAGTTCCTCCCAGAGGGCTTAAAGGTTGGCATACCCTGGTTGCATGTGGGTCTTTGTGTGCACAATTTGGGGCACTGTGTGTTGCAGTGCTGTTAAACACTAATAGGTAAATTCACTAAGCTCTGTGTTTGTCCAAATTTGCAACACAGGAGTGTTTGGTCAATTTTCAATCACAGAAATTTACCAAAGACAAAACACGGGAGTGTTGACTCAAATAGAAGTTTCATGCAGAATGCACCACCTCACCAGCAGCGTGTCTGCAAAATCACTCATGATAATTTAATTAATTACTAACAATAGAAAATTTCTCATTTAACTTCCAAAAAATAAAGCATAATCAATATACTTATTATTAAAAAAACAACATATTTAAATATTGTAGCTAAATGGCTGGTGCATTTATCACCTTGCATTTTATCACTGGTTTATCACTTCCTTATGCCTTCTCTAGGGTAATACATCTGCCTATTCCAAACATGGGGGCAGATGTATTAACCTGGAGGAGGCATAAGGAAGTGATAAACCAATGATAAGTGCAAGGTGATAAATGCACCAGCCAATCAGCTCCAATATGTAAATTAACAGTTATGAGCTGATTTCCTGGTGCGTTTATCACCTTGCACTTATCATTGGCTTATCACTTCCTTATGATGTCTCCAGGCTTAATACATCTGTCCCAGTTTTCATTAGTACTTCTGTAAAGTACTTTGTTGGGAAGCCTTTTGCTGCAATTACAAACCTCCCAAAATTGGTGGCCAGTGGGTTTAGGTCCTTTGGCATGCCAAAAGCGTTCTCAAGTCAGAAAAAGGGTGGGGACCTCCTAGATGCTGGGCTGCCCCGAGGATCTATCTGCACTGAGTATAGATGCTGTGCGCATGTGCACATCATTTATTCACCCATTGCTTACCCACTGCCCTACATAGTGCTGCCCCCATCTGCCCCGCCCTCCTCACTGCGGCACACTGATGTATTTGCTGCTATTTACAGTGCCATTGTGTCACTGACCTAGGTTGGGGCTGTTGTGAACTCGGGGGTTCTCCCGATGGTAGGGGAGAGGAACCACAGTTGGGTCGGAACAGGGATGGCTTGATATAGGTCTTCCTCATACAGGACTCTGACAGAAAAGCTTGGTGAAAATGTTAAAGGACTTTATTGCAGGAAGAGAGCAACACAATGTCACATAACAGAGAAGGAGCGTATGGAGAAATGTCCAGGAAGTACTTGTGAGTGATGGTAAAAGATACTGGTGACTGAAGAACTTGAGAGCGGTGGTTAAAAGACACTGATGATTTGAAGAACTTGAGAGCGGTGGTTAAGACTCTGATAATTTGAAGAACTTGAGAGCGGTGGTTAAAGGCACTGATGATTTGAAGAACTTGAGAGCGGTGGTCAAGACACTGATGATTTGAAGAACTTGAGAGCGGTGGTTAAAGACACTGATGATTTGAAGAACTTGAGAGCGGTGGTTAAAGACACTGATGATTTGAAGAACTTGAGAGCGGTGGTTAAAGACACTGATGATTTGAAGAACTTGAGAGCGGTGGTTAAAGTCACTGATGATTTGAAGAACTTGAGAGCGGTGGTAAAAGACACTGAGGATTTGTATAACTGGAGAGCGAGGGTTAAAGACACCGAGAACTTGTATAACTTGAGAGTGAGGGTTAAAGACACTGAGGGCTTGTATAACTTGAGAGCGAGGGTTAAAGACACTGAGGACTTGTATAGCTTGAGAGCGACGTTTAACCTGCAGCCCACGCTGACTCCAAGAAGCACTGGTGACTAGAGCGCAGTGGAACCCAGCAGCGGTTGGGAACGCTGGAAGCTGTGCAACAACTGACACCTGGAAATGTCGGAGACACTGGGGTATGCTGCAGAGAGGTCCGCCAAGGACAGAAGCACTGGCATCAACTTCAGGGGAAAAGACGATACTCAGGCGCCGAGGCGCTGCCCGGCGTCTGCCTTTGAATCTCCCGCCTCCGCTGGATTGGCGGAACAGTCTGATGACGTCACCTGCTCCCCGCCCACGTGATGCCGGGTGTCATGGCGGCGCCCCTGCCCTGGAGAACCGCCGGGAGCCGCGCCAGCCAGGCGCCAGAGCCCGTGGACCAACGAAGGTGGAGGCCGCAACACAGACCAGCAGGCACGCAGGGGTAAGCGCAGTGAACGCCGCCTATGGCGTGTGACAGTACCCCCTCCTCCAGGAGTGGCCCCCGGACACTTTCCAGGTTTTGTTGGATGTCTGGAATGGAAAACCCGCACCAGCCGGGGAGCCATAACTTTAGTAGCCTTGACCAAGCTCCTCTCCTCGTGGCCGAAACCTTTCCACTCCACCAAATACTGTAGATTCTTGTGAAGATAACGAGAGTCAAGAATAGCTTTGATTTCAAAGTCCGTTCCAGCTTCAGACTCTGCAGAGGTTGGGCTTGGGGACTTTGAATGGAACCGGTTTAAAATAAGGGGGCGAAGGAGAGAAACATGAAAGGAGTTTGGTATCCGTAGGTGGGAAGGCGATCCCAATTTGCAGACAACCGGGTTCAGGACCTGTAACACGGGGTAAGACCAATAAACTTTGGGGCGAACTTCATAGTGGACACCCTTAACTGGAGGTTGCGGGTGGAAAGCCATACCCTGTCACCAACCTTGTATTGGGGAGCTGCTCGTCGCTTTTTACTAGCAAAAAACTTATAGCGGACGGAAACTCTCTTGAGAATAGCATGAACTCGACTCCAAATTTGGCTGAAGTGCCGAAGAGTAGAGGCTGCAGCAGGAACCTCCTCCGGAGGACAAATGGGTAATTCAGGAACTTGAGGATGGAACCTATAATTAATGAAAAATGGGGACTCACCAGTCGAAGAGTGGTACAGATGATTATGGGCAAACTCGGCCCATGGCAATAGATCCACCCAATCATCTTGCGAAGGAGAAAGATAAACACGGAGAAAAGTTTCTAAATCTTGATTGACGCGTTCAGTTTGCCCATTGGTTTGTGGATGGTAAGCGGATGAAAACTTGAGTTTTATTTGTAAGGCCGTACAGAGAGCTCTCCAGAATCTTGCAGTGAATTGTACCCCCCAGTCAGAGACGATTTCCTGAGGTAAGCCGTGCAGGCGGAAATGTTCTCGGATAAATAACAAAGCCTACTTAGGAGCTGATGGTAACCCAGTCAAAGGTACAAAATGGGCCATCTCAGAGAAACGGTCGATAATTACCCAGACAGTATTGTGACCCTTGGAGAGGGGCAATTTGGTGACAAAGTCCATAGAGATATGGGTCCAAGGCCTCTGAGGAATGGACAGTGGATGCAATAACCCCGCAGGAGGCAAACGAGGAATTTTGTGCTGAGCACACTGAGGACATGAGTTGACATAATCTTGAATATCCTTATTCATAGTGCCCCACCAGTAAGACCTTCGTAGAAACTCCCACATCTTTTGAACTCCAGGATGACCGGAAAACTTGGAAACATGAGCCCACTGCAACAACCTTGATCGAAATTTAGCTGGCACAGACATTCTCCCAGGAGGAGGACACAAAGCGGTGGGAGCCGCTGACATAGAAACTGGACTGAGAATCAAAGCCTTCTCAACGGAATTCTCCTCATCCGAAACTGTTAAGGAACGGGATAAAGCATCAGCCTTGGTGTTAAAAGTCCCAGCCCGGTACTTAATAACAAATGAAAACCAGGTAAAGAAGAGCGCCCATCTAGCTTGACGGGGATTCAAGCACTGGGCCGTCTTGAGGTACAGCAAATTCTTATGATCAGTGAAAATTGTAATAAGATGTTTAGCACCTTCCAAAAGATATCTCCATTCCTCTAAGGCAGATTTTATTGCCAAAAGCTCTTTGTCTCCAATGGTGTAATTCTGTTCCGCAGGAGAGATTTGCGAGAATGGAAACCACATGGATGTAACTTCCCATCTGGAGCGTACTGCGAAAGCACGGCACCTATGCCTACCGAGGAAGCATCAACCTCCAAGAAGAATGGTTTTGAAAAATTTGGTTGTTGAAGGACTGGAGCGGACATAAAGGCTGCCTTTAACTGAGCGAACGCTGCTACAGCTTCAGAGGACCAATGACTTGGGTCAGAACCCTTCTTGGTTAGGGCAGTAATGGGTGCCACGATGGTAGAGAATCCCTTTATGAATTTCCGGTAGTAATTTGCAAAGCCCAGAAATCGTTGTACCGCTTTCAAGGAAAGAGGCTGAGTCCAGTCCCGGATGGCAGTGAGTTTCTCTGGATCCATGCGAAGCTCCGTGCCCGAAATGATGTAACCAAGAAATGGAATAGAAGGAACCTCAAAAGTACATTTGGAAATCTTGCCATAAAGATGATTCTCTCGCAATTGAAGAAGTACCTCTTTGACCTGTATTCTGTGCTCTGTGAGATCTTTAGAAAATATCAGAATGTCATCCAAATATACCACTACACTTAGGTATAGCATATCCTAAAAGACTTTGTTAATGAATCCCTGGAAGACGGCAGGGGCATTGCTAAGGCCAAACGGCATTACCAGATACTCGTAATGCCCATCCCTGGTATTAAAGGCCGTCTTCCATTCGTCCCCCTGTCGGATACGTATCAAATTATAAGCTCCCCTTAAATCAAGCTTGGTGAAAACTCGGGCTCCGCGAACTCTATCAAAAAGCTCCGTAATGAGCGGCAAAGGATACTTATTCTTAATGGTGACATCATTTAGACCACGATAGTCAATACATGGTCTCAGCCCTCCGTCCTTCTTCTTCACAAAAAAGAAACCCACCCCCGCCGGAGAAGTAGAGGGGCGGATGAATCATTTCTGTAGATTAGACTTGATATAGTCCGACATAGCTTGGGTCTCGGGCAATGATAAGGGATAAGTGCGACCCCGAGGTGGCATTTTCTCCGGAATGAGCTCAATGGGGCAGTCCCAGGGTCTATGCGGTGGTAGCTGATCGGCCGCTTGCTCCGAGAACACGTCAGAAAACTCCCGATAGGCCTCCGGAATGAGCCCTTCATCTGACTTGGAAGATACACGGAGCAGATAGACTGGGGTGAGACAATTTGAATGACAAAAAGAACTCCAAGATGTTATTTGTGTCGAACTCCAGTCGACGTGAGGGTTGTGAAGTTTAAGCCAAGGAAGGCCAAGAACCAGACCGTGGGGCATCTCCCGAATCACTAGGAACTCTAGGTGTTCTTGATGCAGAGCTCCCACTTGCAGTTTGATTGGTACTGTACAACTTGAAATCAGACCATTAGAAATTTGGGTACCATTGATAGCAGTCAACGTAATAGGTCGTTCGACCGACCGTAGCTGACAACCCAGATCCTGGGCACAGCAAAGGGAAATAAAATTCCCTGAAGCCCCTGAGTCCAGCAGAGCCTTAACGGGTTTGGCTATTGACTCGGAGAACAGAGACACGGAGAGTAAACAGTCCACTGGCGTAGAAGGTTTAGAAGAAACTCCTAGCTCGACTCCTCCGGAACAAGCTAGGACTGCCCGTTTCCCGAGCGAGACTTGCAAAACTTGAGAAAGTGATCCACGGCTCCACAGTAGAGGCAGAGTCTACCCTCACGACGACGCTGACGTTCTTCTGGGGACAGCCGGGATCGATTAATCTGCATGGGTTCATCAGGACTTGGAATAATCGTTTGCTTAGACGGAAGAGATCGGACCCTTGATCGATCTGACCGACTACGTTCGCCACCTCGTTCCTGCATGCGAAGATCCACCTTTACACAGAGCGAGATCAACTGTTCTAAAGAATCCGGCAAATCTCTAGTGACCAACTCGTCCTTTAGACGATCGGAGAGCCCGTTCCAAAAGGCAGCCCGAAGGGCATCATTATTCCAGCGCAGTTCTGAGGCTATGGTCTGAAAATTATTCACATACTGTCCCACTGAACGAGAGCCTTGTCGGACACGAAGCAAGTCTGCAGAGGCAGCGGTCGTCCTGCCGGGCTCATCAAAGATCCTCCGGAATGACGTCATGAAATTGGTGTAACTAGAAACCAATGGATCAGATCGCTCCCATAACGGAGACACCCAATCCAACGCTGAACCCTCGAGCAAAGAAATAATGTATGCCACCTTGGACCAATCAGTAGGGAAGTTATGTGAAAGCCGTTCAAAATGTACCTCGCACTGATTGAGAAAACCACGGCAATTCTTTGGATTCCCATTATAGCGAGAAGGAGTAGAGAGCTGAAGGCGTGACCTGGTTCCAGAGATGGATGGAATATTACTAGAGACAACCACTGGAGCGGGTACTGGAGCTGGGGCCGGTACTACTGAAGCCAGAGAAGTCTGAAGTTGATCCAGCCGGCCAGATAAGTCCTGGAGATAATGCATCACATGGCCCTGCGCTACTTCCTGACTTTGTACTCGAGAAATCAAGTCCTGGATGGTACTTGCCTCTGGGCTCCAATCCCCCGGGTCCATGAGGCCTGAGTATACTGTCACTGACCTAGGTTGGGGGTGTTGTGAACTCGGGGGTTCTCCCGATGGTAGGGGAGAGGAACCACAGTTGGGTCGGAACAGGGATGGCTTGATATAGGTCTTCCTCATACAGGACTCTGACAGAAAAGCTTGGTGAAAATGTTAAAGGACTTTATTACAGGAAGAGAGCAACACAATGTCACATAACAGAGAAGGAGCGTATGGAGAAATGTCCAGGAAGTACTTGTGAGTGATGGTAAAAGATACTGGTGACTGAAGAACTTGAGAGCGGTGGTTAAAAGACACTGATGATTTGAAGAACTTGAGAGCGGTGGTTAAGACTCTGATAATTTGAAGAACTTGAGAGCGGTGGTTAAAGGCACTGATGATTTGAAGAACTTGAGAGCGGTGGTTAAAGACACTGATGATTTGAAGAACTTGAGAGCGGTGGTTAAAGACACTGATGATTTGAAGAACTTGAGAGCGGTGGTTAAAGACACTGATGATTTGAAGAACTTGAGAGCGGTGGTTAAAAACACTGATGATTTGAAGAACTTGAGAGCGGTGGTTAAATACACTGATGATTTGAAGAACTTGAGAGCGGTGGTTAAAGACACTGATGATTTGAAGAACTTGAGAGCGGTGGTTAAAGTCACTGATGATTTGAAGAACTTGAGAGTGGTGGTTAAAGACACTGAGGATTTGTATAACTGGAGAGCGAGGGTTAAAGACACCGAGAACTTGTATAACTTGAGAGCGAAGGTTAAAGACACTGAGGACTTGTATAACTTGAGAGCGAGGGTTAAAGACACTGAAGACTTGTATAGCTTGAGAGCGACGTTTAACCTGCAGCCCACGCTGACTCCAAGAAGCACTGGTGACTAGAGCGCAGTGGAACCCAGCAGCGGCTGGGAACGCTGGAAGCTGTGCAACAACTGACACCTGGAAATGCCGGAGACACTGGGGTATGCTGCAGAGAGGTCCGCCGAGGACAGAAGCACTGGCATCCACTTCAGGGGAAAAGACGATACTCAAGCGCCGAGGAGCTGCCCGGTGTCTGCCTTTGAATCTCCCGCCTCCGCTGGATTGGCGGAACAGTCTGATGACGTCACCTGCTCCCCGCCCACGTGATGCCGGGTGTCATGGCGGCGCCCCTGCCCTGGAGAACCGCCGGGAGCCGCGCCAGCCAGGCGCCGGAGCCCGTGGACCAACGAAGGCGGAGGCCGCAACACAGACCAGCAGGCACGCAGGGGTAAGCGCGGTGAACGCCGCCTATGGCGTGTGACACATTGATCACATAAACTCGTCCCACACCTTTTGCTGTCATACATCCCCACAGCATAACACTAACTGGATGCTTCACAGTAGGTGTTGTGCACTCAGGTAGCAAATCTTCTCCAATTCTTCTGCAGACATATTATATTCCATTGCTATCAAATATGGACATTCTGGTTTCATCACTCCAGATGACGTTATTCCATTGTTCTTCTGACTAATCAATATGCTTTTTAGCCTATTCTAATCTTTTCTGTATTTGTGTGAGAGATAAAAGTTACTTTTTCCTTGGAATTCTGGCGTTTAAAATAAAATATTGAAGTCTGCGTCTAACAGTCCTGGCACTGGTGTTTACTCTGCATTCACATAAATCATTTTGAATTGCCTCAGACAATTTTTTTCTGTCTTTCAAGCACAGTTTTTTTTATTCTTCTATCACAGCATGGTATTGTGGATTTTTTCTTACCTTTACCAGTTTGGTTGTGAATAGACTGAGGGGGTGATTCAGACATGATCAATGGGCTGCTTAAAATTGTTGTGCTGCGTTCAGATAGTCGCCGCCCAAGGGAAGTGTATATTCTCCGTGCATGTATGCGATCGCACGTGTACGCTGAGCTGCTAAATATCCTTCAGTCAGCAGACAGCTGCAAATCCATTCGCACCTCACTCACCATTTAATAATTTTTCTACTGTGTGCAGTGTGTGGGCAGCCCAGGACTTACTCCTCCAGTGTTATGAGAACAGGCTGATCGGGTCCGGAGCTGATGTCACATACCCTCCCTGAAAACATTTGGAAACGCCTGCGTTTTCCCTGACACTCCCAGAAAACGGTCTGTTACCACCCACAAATGGCCTCTTCCTGTCAATCAGCATGCAAATGGCTGTGTGATTGCATTTTTTGCACCAGCCTGTCGCTGACCGGCAATGGCTGTTGTTGTTTGCCGATTCGTATGCAAATTGATTATAGACCATAAAGACCTAACGCAGTACCAAAGTGGCGTAAGAAGAGGGGCATTGATTATGGTGATTGTCGAAAGACAATTGATCACCATCAAACACCATATAGAAGGTGGGTAAATCCAACAAATTATGGTAATAGGAGTAGATACCAATATAGAAGTCAAAACTGGGATGATCAGCAATATACTTTTGAATTTAATCAAGTCCAGACCCGTAATAGATTCTATCCACTTCAGGAGGAGGAAAGAATGGTATCCATATCCCCTTTTTTTAGACAGGGACAGAAGACTAGTAAGGAGGTTTTAATATGTAAAAAAACTAAAAAGGAAAAGAGGGAAAAGAGGGGGTATAAACAGATGGAAAAAAAAAATTAAAACCCTGGATTGTGAGAATAATAAACAACTTAAGGAAATAATATCCCACACTGACAATGAGTGTAAGATTTTTAATTTAAGCAAAAGAGTTCTAACATGCGAGGAGGAACGAGTATTAAAAAAGGGCTTAAAATTTGCCCCCACAAGTAGGGTAGATCCTTTTGACCTGTATATTGATATAAAGAAATATATACGAAAACTGACTGTTGAAAAATAAGATTTTAAACCTACCGGTAAATCTTTTTCTCGTAGTCCGTAGAGGATGCTGGGGACTCCGTAAGGACCATGGGGATAGACGGGCTCCGCAGGAGACATGGGCACTTTAAGAAAGACTTTAGGTATGGGTGTGCACTGGCTCCTCCCTCTATGCCCCTCCTCCAGACCTCAGTTAGAGAAACTGTGCCCAGAGGAGACGGACAGTACGAGGAAAGGATTTTTGTTAATCCAAGGGCAAGATTCATACCAGCCACACCAATCACACCGTATAACTTGTGATAAACTAACCAGTTAACAGTATGAAAACAACATAGCATCAGTCCAAGACCGATGAAAACTATAACATAACCCTTATGTAAGCAAAACTATATACAAGTCTTGCAGAAGTAGTCTGCACTTGGGACGGGCGCCCAGCATCCTCTATGGACTACGAGAAAAAGATTTACCGGTAGGTTTAAAATCTTATTTTCTCTTACTTCCTAGAGGATGCTGGGAACTCCGTAAGGACCATGGGGATTATACCAAAGCTCCCAAACGGGCGGGAGAGTGCGGATGACTCTGCAGCACCGATTGAGCAAACATGAGGTCCTCATCAGCCAGGGCATCAAACTCATAGAACTTTGCAAAGGTGTTTGAACCCGACCAAGTAGCAGCTCGGCATAGTTGTAGTGCCGAGACCCCTCGGGCAGCCGCCCAAGACGAGCCCACCTTCCTAGTGGAATGGGCCTTAACCGATTTTGGTAACGGCAATCCAGCCGTAGAATGCGCCTGCTGAATCGTGTTACAGATACAGCGAGCAATAGTCTGCTTTGAAGCAGGGGCGCCAACCTTGTTGGCTGCATATAGGACAAACAGTGCTTCTGTTTTCCTGACTCTAGCCATTCTGGCCACGTAAATTTTTAAAGCCCTGACTACATCAAGGGACTCGGAATCCTCCAAGTCTCGCTTAGCCACAGGCACCACAATCGGTTGGTTCATATGAAAAGATGACAGCACCTTAGGTAAGAATTGAGGACGGGTCCGCAATTCCGCTCTGTCCATATGGAAAACCAGATAGGGGCTTTTATGAGACAAAGCCAATTCCGACACTCGCCTAACCGAAGCCAAGGCTAATAACATGACCACCTTCCAAGTGAGGTATTTTAACTCCAACGTTTGAAGTGGTTCAAACCAGTGCGACTTAAGGAAACTCAACACCACATTAAGGTCCCAAGGTGCCACCGGAGGTATAAAAGGAGGCTGAATATGCAGCACTCCCTTCACAAAAGTCTGTACTTCTGGGAGAGAAGCCAATTCTTTTTGAAAGAAAATGGATAAGGCCGAAATCTGAACGTTAATAGAGCCTAATTTTAGGCCCAAATTCACTCCAGTCTGTAGGAAGTGAAGGAAACGGTACAGATGGAATTCTTCCATAGGAGCATTCCTGGCCTCACACCAAGAAACATATTTTCGCCATATACGGTAATAATGTTTAGCTGTCACGTCTATCCTAGCCTTTATCAGCGTAGGAATGACCTCATCCGGAATGCCTTTTTCCTCTAGGATCCGGCGTTCAACCGCCATGCCGTCAAACGCAGCCGCGGTAAGTCTTGGAACAGACAGGGCCCCTGTTGCAACAGGTCCTGTCGTAGAGGAAGAGGCCACGGATCTTCTGTGAGCATTTCCAGCAGATCCAGATACCAGGTCCTTCGTGGCCAATCTGGAACAATGAGAATTGTTCTCACTCCTCTTTTTCTTATTATCCTCAACACCTTGGGTATGAGAGGAATAGGAGGAAACACATAGACCGACTGGAACAACCACGGTGTCACTAGGGCGTCTACTGCTACCGCCTGAGGGTCTTTTGATCTGGCGCAATACCTCTGTAGCTTTTTGTTGAGGCGGGACGCCATCATGTCTATCTGGGGCGGTCCCCACTGACTTGCAATCTGTGCGAAGACTTCCTGATGAAGTCCCCACTCTCCTGGATGCAGGTCGTGTCCTCTGAGAAAGTCTGCTTCCCAGTTGTCCACTCCCGGAATGAACACTGCTGACAGAGCGCTTACATGATTATCCGCCCAGCGAAGAATCCTGGCGGCTCCCGCCATTGCCACTCTGCTCCTTGTGCCACCTTGGCGGTTTACATGAGCCACTGCGGTGATGTTGTCTGACTGGATCAGAACTGGTCGGTCACGCAGTGAGGTCTCCGCTTGACGTAGGGCATTGTATATGGCCCTCAGTTCCAGGATGTTGATGTGAAGACAAGTCTTGACTTGACCAAAGACCTTGGAAGTTTCTTCCCTGCGTGACTGCTCCCCAACCTCGGAGGCTCGCGTCAGTGGTCACCAGGATCCAGTCCTGAATGCCAAACCTGCGGCCTTCTAGAAGGTGAGCACTCTGCAGCCACCACAGGAGAGATACCCTGGCTCCAGGGGACAGGGTGATCAACCGATGCATTTGTAGATGCGACCCGGACCATTTGTCCAATAGGTCCCATTGGAAAGTCCTCGCATGGAACCTGCCGAAGGGAATGGCTTCCTATGATGCCACCATCTTTCCCAGGACTCGAGTGCAGTGATGCACTGACACCTGTTTTGGCTTCAATAAGTTCCTGACTAAAGTCATGAGTTCCTGAGCTTTTTCTTTCGGAAGATAAACCTTTTTCTGGTCTGTATCCAGAATCATGCCCAAGAAAGTCAGACGAGTCGTAGGAACTAACTGCGACTTCGGAATGTTGAGAATCCAGCCGTGTTGCTGTAACACCTTCAGTGAAAGTGACATGCTGTTCCCTTGATCTCGCTTTTATGAGGAGATCGTCCTAGTACGGGATAATTGTGACACCTTGCTTGCGCAGGAGCACCATCATTTCCACCATTACCTTGGTGAAAATCCTCGGGGCCGTGGAAAGCCCAAACGGCAACGTCTGAAATTGGTAATGACAATCCTGTACCGCAAATCTCAGGTACGCCTGATGAGGTGGATAAATGGGAACATGAAGGTATGCATCCTTTATGTCCAGAGATACCATAAAATCCCCTCCCTTCCAGGCTGGCGATGACCGCTCTGAGCGATTCCATCTTGAACTTGAACCTCTCCAAGTATAGGTTCAGGGATTTTAAATTTAAAACGGGTCTGACCGAACCGTCCGGTTTCGGGACCACAAATAGGGTTGAGTAATATCCCTTCCCTTGTTGAAACAGGGAAACTTGACCACCACCTGTTGAAGATACAATTTGTGAATTGCATTTAACACTATCTCCCTTTCTGGGGGAGAAGCTGGCAGGGCCGATTTGAAAAACCGGCGAGGAGGCACCTCTTCGAATTCCAGCTTGTAACCCTGGGAAACAATTTCTATTGCCCAGGGATCCACCTGTGAGTGAACCCAGATGTGGCTGAAAATTCGAAGACGTGCCCCCACTGGGGCGGACTCCCCTAGCGGAGCCCCAGTGTCATGCGGTGGATTTTGTAGAGGCCGGGGAGGACTTCTGTTACTGGGAACTAGCTGTGTTGTGCAGCTTTTTCCCTCTGCCCTTACCACTGGCAAGAAAGGACGCACCTCATACTTTCTTGTTTCTTTGTGATCGAAAGGACTGCATTTGATAATGTGGTGCTTTCTTAGGCTGTGAGGGAATATAAGGTAGAAAATTTGATTTACCCGCTGTAGCTGTGGAGACCAGGTCCGAGAGACCTTCCCCAAACAATTCCTCAGCCTTGTAAGGTAAAACCTCCATATGCCTTTTTGAGTCGGCATCACCTGTCCATTGCCGGGTCCATAGGACTCGTCTAGCAGAAATGGACATCGCGTTGATTCTAGAACCCAGTAGACTAATGTCTCTTTGAGCATCTCTCATATATAAGACCGCATCTTTTATATGCCCTAGGGTCAATAAAATGGTATCCTTATCTAGGGTCTCAATATCCGCTGATAAGGTATCTGTCCATGCTGCTACCGCGCTACAAACCCAGGCCGACGCAATCGCCGGTCTGAGTAAGGTACCAGAATGTGTGTAAATGGACTTCAGGATAACCTCCTGCTTGCGGTCAGCAGGGTCCCTGAGGGTAGCCGTATCATGGGATGGCAGCGCTACCTTTTTGGATAAGCGTGTTAATGCCTTGTCCACCCTAGGGGAAGATTCCCACCGTATCCTATCCGTTGGCGGGAAAGGATACGCCATAAGAATCCTTTTGGGAATCTGCAGTTTTTTGTCTGGAGATTCCCAAGCTTTTTCACATAATTCGTTCAACTCATGTAAGGGGGGAAAGGTTACCTCAGGTTTCTTTCCTTTATACATGTGTACCCTCGTGTCAGGGACAGGGGGTTCCTCTGTGATATGCAAAACATCTTTTATTGCAATGATCATATATCGAATACATTTAGCCACTTTTGGCTGTAATTTTGCATCATCATAGTCGACACTTGAGTCAGAGTCCGTGTCGGTATCTGTGTCTACAATATGGGATAGTTTGCGCTTTTGAGACCCCGAAAGTCCCTGCGACATAGGGACAGACATGGGTTGACTCCCTGGCTATTCCCTAGCTTCAGCTTTGTCTAATCTTTGTGCAATAAATTTACATTAGCACTTAAAACCTTCCACATATCCATCCAGTCAGGTGTCGGCGTTGTTGATGGAGACACCACACTCATTCTCTCCTCCTCCTCCTCCTCCCCCTGAAAGCCTTCTACCTCAGACATGTCGACACACGCGTACCGACACACCACACACTCAGGGAATCCTCCAGAATATGCCAGCACACACCCAGCGCTATAAGACCCAGGAAAAAACACTATATAAATATATGTTTACCCAGTAGCGCTGTTTGTACATATATAAATGCGCCAAATGATGTGCCTCCCCCTCTTCTTCAAAACCCTCTTTCACCATTGGTTAAGCAGGGGAGAGTCCAGGGAGCTTCCTCTCAGCGCTGTGCTGTGGAGAAAATGGCGCTGGTGAGTGCTGAGGGAGAAGCCCCGCCCCTTCGGCGGCAGGCTTCTGTCCCGCTCAAATATACTGAAAACTGGCGGGGGCTCATTATATATACAGTGCCCAACTGTATATATACATATTTTTGCCAGAAAGAGGTTTATATGCTGCCCAGGGCGCCCCCCCCCCCCCGCGCCCTGCACCCTTACAGTGACTGCCGTGTGTGAGGTGTATGGGAGCAATGGCGCACAGCTTCACCGCTGTGCGTTACCTCAGTGAAGATCATGAAGTCTTCTGCCGCCTTTGAAGTCTTCTTTTCTTCTCATACTGACCCGGCTTCCATCTTCCGGCTCTGTGAGGAGGACGGCGGCGCGGCTCTGGGACGAACTCCAGGGTGAGACCTGTGTTCCGACTCCCTCTGGAGCTAATGGTGTCCAGTAGCCTAAGAAGCAGAGCCTTGAAACTCACAGAAATAGGTCTGCTTCTCTCCCCTCAGTCCTTCGATGCAGGGAGTCTGTTGCCAGCAGGCTCCCTGAAAATAAAAAACCTAACAAAATACTTTCTGACAGGAAACTCAGGAGAGCTCCCTGTCATGCACCCAGTCTCCTCTGGGCACAGTAGTAAACTGAGGTCCGGAGGAGGGGCATAGAGGGAGGAGCCATTGCACACCCATACCTAAAGTCTTTCTTAAAGTGCTCATGTCTCCTGCGGAGCCCGTCTATCCCCATGGTCCTTACGGAGTCCCCAGCATCCTCTAGGACGTAAGAGAAAGTTTTTTGCCACCAGAGATGAGGGTGTCGCCCCAGAGGATGGGACCAGAGATTCCTCTGGGTCCTCCTCTATGGTTAAATCAACCTTTTACCCTACAGGGTAGGGTAAAGGGGAAGCTTCATTGACTGTTTCAATAAAATTGTTAGTGACGAGAGTGAAAAAGCCCTGGAAAAATCACATAATTATAGAAAATGAAACCTTACGAGGAAAGAGCATGAGGCAATTAAATCATTAAAAGAGGATAAAGATCTCACAGTAAATCCTGCTGATAAGGGCGGGAGGGGGGAGGGTTTTGTTAAATAAAAAGGACTATATTCAAGAAATAAACCAACAGCTTAATAATGGGGATACATATAAGAAACTTAAAAGTGATCCTACATTAAGAATTGCCAAATCCCTTTTAGAGTTAACGAATGATGCTTTACAAAAAAGTGTAATAACTAAATCCGAGCATGATTTTATAAATATTCAACATCCGTCAGTCCCAACTATATATGTATTGCCCAAAATACATAAGGATCCAGTCCACCCCCCCCCTCAAATCCCCCCCCCCCCTTCACGGTCGACCGATTATTTTGGGTACCAATAGTCTGACTACAAACTTATCTGCTCTAATTGCTTTTAACTTGCAGCCGCTGGTGAAGAAAACGAGGGCTTATCTAGAAGATACAGGTGATGTACTTTTAAAATTAAGAGAGATAGAACGGAATGAGACATGTTTTTAGCCAGTGCAGACGTAAGCACGCTTTATACAATCATTGAGACAAGAAAAGGTCTATGTGCAGTGTCGTATTTTTTAGATCTGACTGATTTTAATATTGATTTAAAGGATTTTATCTTGAAGGGTATTTCTGTTATTTTAGAAAATAAATATTTATTTTTTTAATGGACCTTACTACCTCCAACAAATTGCTACAGCAATGGGTACCAGGTTCGCCCCCAGCTACGCTAACCTCCTCATGGCCTATTGGGAGGAGCAGGAGATATGGAATGGAGATAGGCTGGGGGCAAACCTGGTATCCTGGCTACGCTTTATATAAGATGTATTTTTTATCTGGGAGGGTACGGAGGAAAGTTTAACATCTTTTTGTAATACATTAAATATGAATGATCGGAATATTAAATTATCATTCTCTGTCAGTAAGATAGAAATATCTGTTTTGGATTTGTCATCTATATAAAAGGTGGTAGAATTGAGACAAAAACCTTCCGTAAACCAACTGACTCAAATTCATATATTGGGCGGAACAGCCAGCATCACAGAAACTGGCTGGAAGGTATACCTTTTGGGCAATACACTAGGGTCAAGAGAAATTGCTCAGAAAAGGGAGTTTGTGCATCCCAAATTAAGGAATTATCAAGCCGTTTCAATGCGAAAGGTTATGATAAATTAATCCTCAAAAAAGCAGAAGATCGAATTAACTTGGTTCAGAGAGAGGAGCTTTTTAAGGAAGATTCTAGAGTAAAATCTGCAGATACCAAACACGAATGGGCATTTATAAGTCAGTATAGTTCACATTTTAAAATAATAGAATCAATTTTTAAGAAGAACTGGCCTATTTTAAAAAGAGACCCTGTTCTATGTAACATGATCCCTGAAAACCCTGTTTTTATATCTAAAAAGGCACTTTCTTTAAAAGATAGTCTGATTCGGAATCATGTGGAAAATAATAAGAGAACGAGTACCCGTAGTCAAGGGTTCCACCATTGTGGAATATGCCTTATGTGTAGATCAGTTAAGGAGAGAGAAAGATTAAAGCATTTTTGGTAAAGGGCAAAACCCATAAGATAAATAATTTTATTACCTGTGACTCCAAAAATATAATTTGTGCAATAGAGTGTGAATGTGGACTACTTTATATCGGAAAGACCTGTAGAAATTTAAAAGTCTGATTAGCTGAACACATATACAATATACGGAAGGGACTGGAATCACATATGGTTTCATTGCACTTTAAGAAAATGCATAATTGCAGTGAATCAGGTATAAGGGCTTTTTGGGGGATACAACAAGTTCAAAACTCATGGAGGACACGTGATCCAGAGGTCCGACTATCAAAAAATGAGATGAGGTGGATTCATGAATTAAAAACCCTGAACCTGGGAGGATTAAACGGGGATTTTAAGCTTAAATGTTTTTTAAAATAAACCTTTTAAAATATTAATTTAATCTTATATTCTGATGGGTTTTTTTTTCTTCTATCGATTATATGTGCTGTTGATTGTTTGGAACGCAGTGGAATGCTAAAATGGATGACGCCCACCCGATGCTAATTGGTCCATTGTGGGATATAACAATATGGAGCAGAGATTGGGTTACTACCTATGTATTTGGAAAAGTATGGAAGGCGGAAGTTTGCGTTGATTTAACAATGAGACGCATGTGGAACGCATGGGTATATAGTGTGACCGTGGGAACTTCCGGTTTCAGGATGGACGTCATCCAAATGCGCAGGAGTGTGCGGCGGGAAACTGCGTCTCCCATCAACATGTTTCCCCGTGATTGGGAAAGGTATTTATAGGGACTTTGAAGCTCTAGCCAGCATGCTTCTGACGAAGAACCCATGAGGTTCGAAATGCATAAAGCAGCTGGCGTTTGTGACTTGAGACCGCGGGCATTTGGAGGACTGTCTCTTCGGCAAAAGTATATGGTTTCCGGGACCCTTCCTGTATTTGCATGACTTTATTTCCATCCGGTCAAGGAGAGAGCCAATTGCACCCCAATTGCAGCATGGCTTTTCCCAACTGCGTGTGGTAGATATGCTTGTTTTGTGTTTTTTAAATGTGAGTGCATTTGTGAAATAAAAACCTATTCTTTTATAGAAGGTTTTGCACTTGATCTTTTTTCTAGAGATGAGCGCCTGAAATTTTTCGGGTTTTGTATTTTGGTTTTGGGTTCGGTTCCGCGGCCGTGTTTTGGGTTCGAACGCATTTTGGCAAAACCTCACCGAATTATTTTTGTCGGATTCGGGTGTGTTTTGGATTCGGGTGTTTTTTTCCAAAAACACTAAAAAACAGCTTAAATCATAGAATTTGGGGGTCATTTTGATCCCAAAGTATTATTAACCTCAAAAACCATAATTTACACTCATTTTCAGTCTATTCTGAATACCTCACACCTCACAATATTATTTTTAGTCCTAAAATTTGCACCGAGGTCGCTGTGTGAGTAAGATAAGCGACCCTAGTGGCCGACACAAACACCGGGCCCATCTAGGAGTGGCACTGCAGTGTCACGCAGGATGTCCCTTCCAAAAAACCCTCCCCAAACAGCACATGACGCAAAGAAAAAAAGAGGCGCAATGAGGTAGCTGTGTGAGTAAGATTAGCGACCCTAGTGGCCGACACAAACACCGGGCCCATCTAGGAGTGGCACTGCAGTGTCACGCAGGATGGCCCTTCCAAAAAACCCTCCCCAAACAGCACATGACGCAAAGAAAAAAAGAGGCGCAATGAGGTAGCTGACTGTGTGAGTAAGATTAGCGACCCTAGTGGCCGACACAAACACCGGGCACATCTAGGAGTGGCACTGCAGTGTCACGCAGGATGTCCCTTCCAAAAAACCCTCCCCAAACAGCACATGACGCAAAGAAAAAAAGAGGCGCAATGAGGTAGCTGTGTGAGTAAGATTAGCGACCCTAGTGGCCGACACAAACACCGGGCACATCTAGGAGTGGCACTGCAGTGTCACGCAGGATGTCCCTTCCAAAAAACCCTCCCCAAACAGCACATGACGCAAAGAAAAAAAGAGGCGCAATGAGGTAGCTGTGTGAGTAAGATTAGCGACCCTAGTGGCCGACACAAACACCGGGCCCATCTAGGAGTGGCACTGCAGTGTCACGCAGGATGTCCCTTCCAAAAAACCCTCCCCAATCAGCACATGATGCAAAGAAAAAGAAAAGAAAAAAGAGGTGCAAGATGGAATTATCCTTGGGCCCTCCCACCCACCCTTATGTTGTATAAACAAAACAGGACATGCACACTTTAACCAACCCATCATTTCAGTGACAGGGTCTGCCACACGACTGTGACTGATATGACGGGTTGGTTTGGACCCCCCCCAAAAAAGAAGCAATTAATCTCTCCTTGCACAAACTGGCTCTACAGAGGCAAGATGTCCACCTCATCTTCACCCTCCGATATATCACCGTGTACATCCCCCTCCTCACAGATTATCAATTCGTCCCCACTGGAATCCACCATCTCAGCTCCCTGTGTACTTTGTGGAGGCAATTGCTGCTGGTCAATGTCTCCGCGGAGGAATTGATTATAATTCATTTTAATGAACATCATCTTCTCCACATTTTCTGGATGTAACCTCGTACGCCGATTGCTGACAAGGTGAGCGGCGGCACTAAACACTCTTTCGGAGTACACACTTGTGGGAGGGCAACTTAGGTAGAATAAAGCCAGTTTGTGCAAGGGCCTCCAAATTGCCTCTTTTTCCTGCCAGTATAAGTACGGACTGTGTGACGTGCCTACTTGGATGCGGTCACTCATATAATCCTCCACCATTCTATCAATGTTGAGAGAATCATATGCAGTGACAGTAGACGACATGTCCGTAATCGTTGTCAGGTCCTTCAGTCCGGACCAGATGTCAGCATCAGCAGTCGCTCCAGACTGCCCTGCATCACCGCCAGCGGGTGGGCTCGGAATTCTGAGCCTTTTCCTCGCACCCCCAGTTGCGGGAGAATGTGAAGGAGGAGATGTTGACAGGTCGCGTTCCGCTTGACTTGACAATTTTGTCACCAGCAGGTCTTTCAACCCCAGCAGACCTGTGTCTGCCGGAAAGAGAGATCCAAGGTAGGCTTTAAATCTAGGATCGAGCACGGTGGCCAAAATGTAGTGCTCTGATTTCAACAGATTGACCACCCGTGAATCCTTGTTAAGCGAATTAAGGGCTGCATCCACAAGTCCCACATGCCTAGCGGAATCGCTCCGTGTTAGCTCCTTCTTCAATGCCTCCAGCTTCTTCTGCAAAAGCCTGATGAGGGGAATGACCTGACTCAGGCTGGCAGTGTCTGAACTGACTTCACGTGTGGCAAGTTCAAAGGGCATCAGAACCTTGCACAACGTTGAAATCATTCTCCACTGCACTTGAGACAGGTGCATTCCATCTCCTATATCGTGCTCAATTGTATAGGCTTGAATGGCCTTTTGCTGCTCCTCCAACCTCTGAAGCATATAGAGGGTTGAATTCCACCTCGTTACCACTTCTTGCTTCAGATGATGGCAGGGCAGGTTCAGTAGTTTTTGGTGGTGCTCCAGTCTTCTGTACGTGGTGCCTGTACGCCGAAAGTGTCCCGCAATTTTTCTGGCCACCGACAGCATCTCTTGCACGCCCCTGTCGTTTTTTAAAAAATTCTGCACCACCAAATTCAAGGTATGTGCAAAACATGGGACGTGCTGGAATTTGCCCATATTTAATGCACACACAATATTGCTGGCGTTGTCCGATGCCACAAATCCACAGGAGAGTCCAATTGGGGTAAGCCATTCCGCGATGATCTTCCTCAGTTGCCGTAAGAGGTTTTCAGCTGTGTGCGTATTCTGGAAAGCGGTGATACAAAGCGTAGCCTGCCTAGGAAAGAGTTGGCGTTTGCGAGATGCTGCTACTGGTGCCGCCGCTGCTGTTCTTGCGGCGGGAGTCCATACATCTACCCAGTGGGCTGTCACAGTCATATAGTCCTGACCCTGCCCTGCTCCACTTGTCCACATGTCCGTGGTTAAGTGGACATTGGGTACAACTGCATTTTTTAGGACACTGGTGAGTCTTTTTCTGACGTCCGTGTACATTCTCGGTATCGCCTGCCTAGAGAAGTGGAACCTAGATGGTATTTGGTAACGGGGGCACACTGCCTCAATAAATTGTCTAGTTCCCTGTGAACTAACGGCGGATACCGGACGCACGTCTAACACCAACATAGTTGTCAAGGACTCAGTTATCCGCTTTGCAGTAGGATGACTGCTGTGATATTTCATCTTCCTCGCAAAGGACTGTTGAACAGTCAATTGCTTACTGGAAGTAGTACAAGTGGGCTTACGACTTCCCCTCTGGGATGACCATCGACTCCCAGCGGCAACAACAGCAGCGCCAGCAGCAGTAGGCGTTACACGCAAGGATGCATCGGAGGAATCCCAGGCAGGAGAGGACTCGTCAGACTTGCCAGTGACATGGCCTGCAGGACTATTGGCATTCCTGGGGAAGGAGGAAATTGACACTGAGGGAGTTGGTGGGGTGGTTTGCGTGAGCTTGGTTACAAGAGGAAGGGATTTACTGGTCAGTGGACTGCTTCCGCTGTCACCCAAAGTTTTTGAACTTGTCACTGACTTATTATGAATGCGCTGCAGGTGACGTATAAGGGAGGATGTTCCGAGGTGGTTAACGTCCTTACCCCTACTTATTAAAGCTTGACAAAGGGAACACACGGCTTGACACCTGTTGTCCGCATTTCTGGTGAAATACCTCCACACCGAAGAGCTGATTTTTTTGGTATTTTCACCTGGCATGTCAACGGCCATATTCCTCCCACGGACAACAGGTGTCTCCCCGGGTGCCTGACTTAAACAAACCACCTCACCATCAGAATCCTCCTGGTCAATTTCCTCCCCAGCGCCAGCAACACCCATATCCTCCTCATCCTGGTGTACTTCAACACTGACATCTTCAATCTGACTATCAGGAACTGGACTGCGGGTGCTCCTTCCAGCACTTGCAGGGGGCATGCAAATAGTGGAAGGCGCATGCTCTTCACGTCCAGAGTTGGGAAGGTCAGGCATCGCAAACGACACAATTGGACTCTCCTTGTGGATTTGGGATTTCAAAGAACGCACAGTTCTTTGCGGTGCTTTTGCCAGCTTGAGTCTTTTCAGTTTTCTAGCGAGAGGCTGAGTGCTTCCATCCTCATGTGAAGCTGAACCACTAGCCATGAACATAGGCCAGGGCCTCAGCCGTTCCTTGCCACTCCGTGTGGTAAATGGCATATTGGCAAGTTTACGCTTCTCCTCCGACAATTTTATTTTAGGTTTTGGAGTCCTTTTTTTTCTGATATTTGGTGTTTTGGATTTGACATGCTCTGTACTATGACATTGGGCATCGGCCTTGGCAGACGACGTTGCTGGCATTTCATCGTCTCGGCCATGACTAGTGGCAGCAGCTTCAGCACGAGGTGGAAGTGGATCTTGATCTTTCCCTAATTTTGGAACCTCAACTTTTTTGTTCTCCATATTTTATAGGCAGAACTAAAAGGCACCTCAGGTAAACAATGGAGATGGATGGATTGGATACTAGTATACAATTATGGACGGACTGCCACGGTTAGGTGGTATAAAAAAACCACGGTTAGGTGGTATATAATACAATTATGGATGGACGGACTGCCTGCCGAGTGCCGACACAGAGGTAGCCACAGCCGTGAACTACCGCACTGTACACTGGTTGATAAAGAGATAGTAGTATACTCGTAACAACTAGTATGACGACGGTATAAAGAATGAAAAAAAAACCACGGTTAGGTGGTATATATTATAATACAATTATGGTTGGACGGACTGCCTGCCGAGTGCCGACACAGAGGTAGCCACAGCCGTGAACTACCGCACTGTACACTGGTTGATAAAGAGATAGTAGTATACTCGTAACAACTAGTATGACGACGGTATAAAGAATGAAAAAAAAACCACGGTTAGGTGGTATATATTATAATACAATTATGGTTGGACGGACTGCCTGCCGAGTGCCGACACAGAGGTAGCCACAGCCGTGAACTACCGCACTGTACACTGGTTGATAAAGAGATAGTAGTATACTCGTAACAACTAGTATGACGACGGTATAAAGAATGAAAAAAAAACCACGGTTAGGTGGTATATATTATAATACAATTATGGTTGGACGGACTGCCTGCCGAGTGCCGACACAGAGGTAGCCACAGCCGTGAACTACCGCACTGTACACTGGTTGATAAAGAGATAGTAGTATACTCGTAACAACTAGTATGACGACGGTATAAAGAATGAAAAAAAAACCACGGTTAGGTGGTATATATTATAATACAATTATGGTTGGACGGACTGCCTGCCGAGTGCCGACACAGAGGTAGCCACAGCCGTGAACTACCGCACTGTACACTGGTTGATAAAGAGATAGTAGTATACTCGTAACAACTAGTATGACGACGGTATAAAGAATGAAAAAAAAACCACGGTTAGGTGGTATATATTATAATACAATTATGGATGGACGGACTGCCTGCCGAGTGCCGACACAGAGGTAGCCACAGCCGTGAACTACCGCACTGTACACTGGTTGATAAAGAGATAGTAGTATACTCGTAACAACTAGTATGACGACGGTATAAAGAATGAAAAAAAAACCACGGTTAGGTGGTATATATTATAATACAATTATGGTTGGACGGACTGCCTGCCGAGTGCCGACACAGAGGTAGCCACAGCCGTGAACTACCGCACTGTACACTGGTTGATAAAGAGATAGTAGTATACTCGTAACAACTAGTATGACGACGGTATAAAGAATGAAAAAAAAACCACGGTTAGGTGGTATATAATACAATTATGGTTGGACGGACTGCCTGCCGAGTGCCGACACAGAGGTAGCCACAGCCGTGAACTACCGCACTGTACACTGGTTGATAAAGAGATAGTAGTATACTCGTAACAACTAGTATGACGACGGTATAAAGAATGGAAAAAAAACCACGGTTAGGTGGTATATATTATAATACAATTATGGTTGGACGGACTGCCTGCCGAGTGCCGACACAGAGGTAGCCACAGCCGTGAACTACCGCACTGTACACTGGTTGATAAAGAGATAGTAGTATACTCGTAACAACTAGTATGACGACGGTATAAAGAATGAAAAAAAAACCACGGTTAGGTGGTATATATTATAATACAATTATGGATGGACGGACTGCCTGCCGAGTGCCGACACAGAGGTAGCCACAGCCGTGAACTACCGCACTGTACACTGGTTGATAAAGAGATAGTAGTATACTCGTAACAACTAGTATGACGACGGTATAAAGAATGAAAAAAAAACCACGGTTAGGTGGTATTTAATACAATTATGGTTGGACGGACTGCCTGCCGAGTGCCGACACAGAGGTAGCCACAGCCGTGAACTACCGCACTGTACACTGGTTGATAAAGAGATAGTAGTATACTCGTAACAACTAGTATGACGACGGTATAAAGAATGAAAAAAAAACCACGGTTAGGTGGTATATATTATAATACAATTATGGATGGACGGACTGCCTGCCGAGTGCCGACACAGAGGTAGCCACAGCCGTGAACTACCGCACTGTACTGTGTCTGCTGCTAATATAGACTGGTTGATAAAGAGATAGTATACAATACTACTAATATACTGGTGGTCAGGCACTGGTCACCACTAGTCACACTGGCAGTGGCACTCCTGCAGCAAAAGTGTGCACTGTTTAATTTTAATATAATATTATTTATCATGTACTCCTGGCTCCTGCTATAACAACCTGCAGTGCTCCCCAGTCTCCCCCACAATTATAAGCTTTATATACAATACATTGATGTGCAGCACACTGGGCTGAGCAGTGCACACAGACTGAGTCACTGTGTGACTGTGTATCGTTTTTTTCAGGCAGAGAACGGATATATTAAATAAAACAAACAACTGCACTGTCTCTGGTGGTCACTGGTCACTGTGGTCGTCAGTCACTAAACTCTGTCTGCACTCTCTTCTAATCTACAGTATCACAGCAATCTCTCTCTCTCTCTCTCTTCTAAATCTAATCTAAATGGAGAGGACACCAGCCACGTCCTCTCCCTATCAATCTCAATGCACGTGTGAAAATGGCGGCGACGCGCGGCTCCTTATATAGAATCCGAGTCTCGCGAGAATCCGACAGCGTCATGATGACGTTCGGGCGCGCTCGGGTTAACCGAGCAAGGCGGGAAGATCCGAGTCGCTCGGACCCGTGAAAAAAAAAGTGAAGTTCGTGCGGGTTCGGATTCAAAGAAACCGAACCCGCTCATCTCTACTTTTTTCCCCTTCTTTTCTCCTTACTTGGCTTAATATTGCCAAGAAAAATAGGAAGAAAAGGGAAGTGGAAGAGACACATTAACTCCTATGGCTTATATTGTGAAAAACCGGAGGCTGAACCAGATCCATCTATAATCCAAATAAGGGAGAGTAAGATCCTGCCTTTAATTGGCACTGATGGTGGACATTATTATGTAAAAACTTACAAAAATAATTTTACATGTTATTGAGAATAGCGCTCACTGGTAAACTATTGATTACGAGATCCTAACTGTCATTTTTCAAACACAGCCCGTTACATGGCAATTAGGAGATGATTGGTTGGTACCAGTGGCGGCTCCAGTGGTGGGGTTTCAGTGCAGTTCAAAATTCAAGTAGTGGACCCACATCAACTGCCAGCGAGTCCTGGCCGGTGATGTTTTGCAGCATTTGGAGTGGCAGTTGGTGTGGCTCCCCTATTTGTGTTTTGAACTGCACTGAAGTCCGACCTCTGGAGCCGCCACTGATTGGTACTTAGGGGCTAATTCAGACCTGATTGCTAGGCTGCGTTTTCGTACAGCCTGCGATCAGGTCTGAACTGCGCATGCGTATGCACCGCAATGAGCAGGCGCGTCAGTCCACAGTGATGGGGATCGCCGGGCAGCGACGAGATGTGCGAGAAAAGCGATCGCATGGCCGATCGCAAGGTGACTGACAGGAAGAGTCCGTTTGTGGGTGGAAACTGACCGTTTTCAAGGAGTGTCCAGAGAAACACAGGAGGGACCAGGCATTTGGAGGGAGGGTTTCTGACGTCAGCTCCGGCCCCGATCATTGCACTGGAAGAGTAAGTCCTGGGCTGTGCAGAGACTGCACAAACTTCTGTTTGTGCAGTCTCTCCTGCATATGTGATCGCACCCCTGCATAGCGATTTCCCCCTCCCCCTGTAGGCGGGAACTACCTGATCGCAGGGATGCAAAAAATGTACCCTAGCGATCAGGTCTGAATTAGGCCCTTAATCTCCATCCACTTTATCTCTCTCTTAGGCTTAATACATAGATCACTAAGCCTTGGAGAGTGATAAACTGGAGAGAACTAAAATACCAACCAATCAACTTCTGTCATATGTCAAACACAGCCTGTAACATGGCAATTAGGAGCTGATTGGCTGGTACTTAATCAGTCTCCACTTTATCACTTTCCACGGCTTAGTACTTCTCTCGCATAGGCTTATGCACATAGGCTTATGCAGATAAACTCTGTCTCTCTCTGGCAAGATGAAACATCCCTTGGCTGTCTTTTAGCTTCACCGAATGGAGGTACATACCCCACATCCATCCCATATCCTCTGCAGCCTCTCACTCCTGTCGGCACTAGACCTCCATCTGCTCCCCATCCAAGCTCTACATGTCTCCTGCTCCTTCTCTCCACCTACAGGCTGCAGCTATCTCCCTCTGCTGCCCTTCTTTTCAACACACCCAGTACCCCAGCTCAGCACCTCTTGAGTTGCAGTTTTTCTTGTCTGCAGAGGTGCCGAGAAAGGGGTGGTGCCCAGGTCTGATGGAGGGGCCCAGTGGGGGACCCTCTCCCCCTCCCCCAGCAGTAATAGCTGCAGCTTTTCTCCTCAGCCCAGCAGTGTGTATAGACCATGCTCCCTGAAAAGTACCTGGGCCCAGCCAGGCTTTCTACTGCTCTGCTTGTCTGCACTATGCATGTGTCCAGCCTCTGCACTGTCCCATTGTAGTCTGGTGCATATAATTCTCACTATAGCCATGGCTGCCAGCTACAGTATCATTAGTCATTGCTACAGTGGTAGCGGTCACAATAATATCAGTATAATTCCGGGGTATTACACACTGTGAGCTGGTATAGCTTCTGTCATCTACTGTATGTGCCTAAGGGGAACATTTACTAAGCAGTGATAAGAGTGGAGAAGTGAGCCAATGGAGAAGTTGCCCCATCAACCAATCAGGAGCTCTGTATAATTTTATAATATGCAAATTATAGATGTTACTTCAGTGCTGATTGGTTGCCATGGGCAACTTCTCCACTGGCTCACTTCTCCGCTCTTACCACTGCTTAGTAAATGTCCCCCTTATAGAGCTATTCCAGTCATCTCCAGCATTGAAGAATTGTGTAAGAAGAACAACCCTGATTTTTATTTTGCTGGTTGTGTAAGAGAATGTTGTGATTTCTGTTATATCCCTATTTTCTCTTTAAAAGCAGCCGTTGAACAGCTAATGGGGTAAGAATATATACAGCGCTTGAAAACTGGATATGGAAAAACAATCACAATTTATTATAAAAATTGTTGCAACAGATAAATTCATATAAAATTATTTTCAGATAAAAAGCGTGTCAAATAGGGCAGGCACAGCAGGTTTGTTTGGTAAATTACCACACGAGGAAAACGGACATGATGCACTGATAGGAATCCCTGGAATTGATGCCACAGTCCTGGGTGCAGTTTTCAATGCAAGCAGATCGAGTCCAAATGCAGAGGCAGATCTTTCTGTGTTTATAGGTAACTGGATCTATTACGCCTTAGTGGACTTCTGCTGTTCTCCCAATTTGCTGGTGGACTTCTAGGCTTGTTCCGGGTATAAATAGTGCTTCCAGTGGTTGTACGGATCCTCAGAACCAACGCGTTTCGCTGTATCCACAGCTTTCTCAAGGTACCTTGAGAAAGCTGTGGATACAGCGAAACGCGTTGGTTCTGAGGATCCGTACAACCACTGGAAGCACTATTTATACCCGGAACAAGCCTAGAAGTCCACCAGCAAATTGGGAGAACAGCAGAAGTCCACTAAGGCGTAATAGATCCAGTTACCTATAAACACAGAAAGATCTGCCTCTGCATTTGGACTCGATCTGCTTGCATTGAAAACTGCACCCAGGACTGTGGCATCAATTCCAGGGATTCCTATCAGTGCATCATGTCCGGTTTCCTCGTGTGGTAATTTACCAAACAAACCTGCTGTGCCTGCCCTATTTGACACACTTTTTATCTGAAAATTATTTTATATGAATTTATCTGTTGCAACAATTTTTATAATAAATTGTGATTGTTTTTCCATATCCAGTTTTCAAGCGCTGTATATATTCTTACCCTATTGTCTATTCAGGGACTAACTATCCCTATAAACAGCAGCTTAAAGGACAAGCATATCCTCTTGACAGCGCCGGATAAATTACCTTGGTAATTTTGTTCTCTTGCACGTTGAACAGCTAATGGTCTGGTTACCATAATCCTATTATTATTATTATTATTATTATTATTATTATTTATATAGTGCACACTTATTACACAGCGCTTTACAGAGAATATTCAGTCATTCATACCAGATCCCATGCCTTAAGTCTTAACAAAACCATGCTAGTCACACAAGTCTGTTTAGTTTTGTTTTTGTTGCGATAACTGCTGGGGGTGGTGAGGGTCAAGTATTTATGTGCCTCTATTTGTTTTATAGATATAAATAATGTCATGTTTACCACACCTCTAAATGAATCCAAGTTTATTCATCCTACTGATTTACAGTATGTTCTGTATGTAAATCTGTAGTCTTTCATCTGAAACTGAAAAGAACACATTAATAGTTATAAAACAACACAATTATTAGAGATGAGCGCCTGAAATTTTTCGGGTTTTGTGTTTTGGTTTTGGGTTCGGTTCCGCGGCCGTGTTTTGGGTTCGAACGCGTTTTGGCAAAACCTCACCGAATTATTTTTGTCGGATTCGGGTGTGTTTTGGATTCGGGTGTTTTTTTCCAAAAACACTAAAAAACAGCTTAAATCATAGAATTTGGGGGTCATTTTGATCCCAAAGTATTATTAACCTCAAAAACCATAATTTACACTCATTTTCAGTCTATTCTGAATACCTCACACCTCACAATATTATTTTTAGTCCTAAAATTTGCACCGAGGTCGCTGTGTGAGTAAGATAAGCGACCCTAGTGGCCGACACAAACACCGGGCCCATCTAGGAGTGGCACTGCAGTGTCACGCAGGATGTCCCTTCCAAAAAACCCTCCCCAAACAGCACATGACGCAAAGAAAAAAAGAGGCGCAATGAGGTAGCTGTGTGAGTAAGATTAGCGACCCTAGTGGCCGACACAAACACCGGGCCCATCTAGGAGTGGCACTGCAGTGTCACGCAGGATGGCCCTTCCAAAAAACCCTCCCCAAACAGCACATGACGCAAAGAAAAAAAGAGGCGCAATGAGGTAGCTGACTGTGTGAGTAAGATTAGCGACCCTAGTGGCCGACACAAACACCGGGCCCATCTAGGAGTGGCACTGCAGTGTCACGCAGGATGGCCCTTCCAAAAAACCCTCCCCAAACAGCACATGACGCAAAGAAAAAAAGAGGCGCAATGAGGTAGCTGACTGTGTGAGTAAGATTAGCGACCCTAGTGGCCGACACAAACACCGGGCCCATCTAGGAGTGGCACTGCAGTGTCACGCAGGATGTCCCTTCCAAAAAACCCTCCCCAAACAGCACATGACGCAAAGAAAAAAAGAGGCTTTTTACTGATATTTGGTGTTTTGGTTTTGACATGCTCTGTACTATGCCATTGGGCATCGGCCTTGGCAGACGACGTTGCTGGCATTTCATCGTCTCGGCCATGACTAGTGGCAGCAGCTTCAGCACGAGGTGGAAGTGGATCTTGATCTTTCCCTAATTTTGGAACCTCAACATTTTTGTTCTCCATATTTTAATAGGCACAACTAAAAGGCACCTCAGGTAAACAATGCAGATGGATGGATTGGATACTAGTATACAATTATGGACGGGCTGCCGAGTGCCGACACAGAGGTAGCCACAGCCGTGAACTACCGCACTGTACTGTGTCTGCTGCTAATATATAGACTGGTTGATAAAGAGATAGTATACTCGTAACTAGTATGTATGTATAAAGAAAGAAAAAAAAACCACGGTTAGGTCACTGGTATATACAATTATGGACGGGCTGCCGAGTGCCGACACAGAGGTAGCCACAGCCGTGAACTACCGCACTGTACTGTGTCTGCTGCTAATATATAGACTGGTTGATAAAGAGATAGTATACTCGTAACTAGTATGTATGTATAAAGAAAGAAAAAAAAAACACGGTTAGGTCACTGGTATATACAATTATGGACGGGCTGCCGAGTGCCGACACAGAGGTAGCCACAGCCGTGAACTACCGCACTGTACACTGGTTGATAAAGAGATAGTAGTATACTCGTAACAACTAGTATGACGACGGTATAAAGAATGAAAAAAAAACCACGGTTAGGTGGTATATAATACAATTATGGTTGGACGGACTGCCTGCCGAGTGCCGACACAGAGGTAGCCACAGCCGTGAACTACCGCACTGTACACTGGTTGATAAAGAGATAGTAGTATACTCGTAACAACTAGTATGACGACGGTATAAAGAATGAAAAAAAAACCACGGTTAGGTGGTATATAATACAATTATGGTTGGACGGACTGCCTGCCGAGTGCCGACACAGAGGTAGCCACAGCCGTGAACTACCGCACTGTACACTGGTTGATAAAGAGATAGTAGTATACTCGTAACAACTAGTATGACGACGGTATAAAGAACGAAAAAAAAACCACGGTTAGGTGGTATATATTATAATACAATTATGGATGGACGGACTGCCTGCCGAGTTCCGACACAGAGGTAGCCACAGCCGTGAACTACCGCACTGTACACTGGTTGATAAAGAGATAGTAGTATACTCGTAACAACTAGTATGACGACGGTATAAAGAACGAAAAAAAAAACCACGGTTAGGTGGTATATATTATAATACAATTATGGATGGACGGACTGCCTGCCGAGTTCCGACACAGAGGTAGCCACAGCCGTGAACTACCGCACTGTACACTGGTTGATAAAGAGATAGTAGTATACTCGTAACAACTAGTATGACTATGACGACGGTATAAAGAAAGAAAAAAAAAACCACGGTTAGGTGGTATATAATACAATTATGGATGGACGGACTGCCTGCCGAGTGCCGACACAGAGGTAGCCACAGCCGTGAACTACCGCACTGTACTGTGTCTGCTGCTAATATAGACTGGTTGATAAAGAGATAGTATACAATACTACTAATATACTGGTGGTCAGGCACTGGTCACCACTAGTCACACTGGCAGTGGCACTCCTGCAGCAAAAGTGTGCACTGTTTAATTTTAATATAATATTATTTATCATGTACTCCTGGCTCCTGCTATAACAACCTGCAGTGCTCCCCAGTCTCCCCCACAATTATAAGCTTTATATACAATACATTGATGTGCAGCACACTGGGCTGAGCAGTGCACACAGACTGAGTCACTGTGTGACCGTGTATCGTTTTTTTCAGGCAGAGAACGGATATATTAAATAAAACAAACAACTGCACTGTCTCTGGTGGTCACTGGTCACTGTGGTCGTCAGTCACTAAACTCTGTCTGCACTCTGCACTCTCTTCTAATCTACAGTATCACAGCAATCTCTCTCTCTCTCTCTCTTCTAAATCTAATCTAAATGGAGAGGACGCCAGCCACGTCCTCTCCCTATCAATCTCAATGCACGTGTGAAAATGGCGGCGACGCGCGGCTCCTTATATAGAATCCGAGTCTCGCGAGAATCCGACAGCGTCATGATGACGTTCGGGCGCGCTCGGGTTAACCGAGCAAGGCGGGAAGATCCGAGTCGCTCGGACCCGTGAAAAAAAAAGTGAAGTTCGTGCGGGTTCGGATTCAAAGAAACCGAACCCGCTCATCTCTAACAATTATATCAGTAACTGACTATGAGGAGCACTGTTTTGTTTATTTGTTTGTTTATCTATGTATGATATTTTATTTTACATCCTTTTAAATTTCTATGCTGAGACATAAAGAAGTGTCTCAGCATAGAAACGGAGTGAGAATGGACGGAGACGGATTGAGCACCGCTGCTGCTGACTTGGAAGCAGCAGTGATGCTCAGTTATGTTTATGCAGCAGGAGGTTTCTGATATAAGGAGACAGCTCCTTTATACATGTGTGATCTGGTGTATCCGACCGAGGATGTAGCATTGGATCACCTGAGACACCACGGTCAGCTTGGCCCATAGGGTTACTGGGGAAATCTCAGGTGGGCCCCAGTGCATGTGGGCCCTAATCCCTTTTATAATGCCAGGTTCCAGACTGTGCACAAGCATTATACATTGTTACTCCATTAGAGGGTCTGTGACCTGGTGGAGTAGGAACATAGATGAACATGGCTTCTTGGTTTGTTTCTACAGAAACTAAACCAGTGGTTGTGTTAACATATACATTTGGGTCCAGGCACTGTAATGTCTTTGTTATCTGCAGGTTATGTTCTCTCTAATGGTTGGCCAAGTCTCTTAAGCATGGGCCCCTGCATTCCTCCGGTGGGACCTTCATGCTCCAGTCCGAAACTGCTAGACACCATTGGCCGGATCAGTGACCCATGAGGTTACGCAGGCCGGCTACCGCAGCTTCATCCAAGAGGTCAGGAAAACTCAATCGGAAGATGGAGAACCTGGCACTGGTACTCCCACTAAACAGAGGCAACACTCCTCAATTTTGTGAAATGGCTGCCATTGCCGCCTCCTCCCTGCACCCAAAAAGGATGCAGAAAGACCCAACGCATGCGCAAAGTACCGGCTATTGGTATATTGTGTACTTTTGCCTGTTGCGTTGGGACCTGAATCAGATTCTGAAAGTATTCAACTCTGACCTTAACTGAAGACAACCCTCATTATTAATCCCTGGATTAATTACTTTACCTTCAACTTCACAACTAATTTATCATACAGCATCCTACTGTGTATCCTCTTTGTCTGGCTTAGTTGGCTGACCTGTACCATGGATAGCTTGCAGGTCAGTTATCACCTACATTTGGCTCCCTGGCAATGCCTCCTGGCATTCTAGGTACGTACTTTCTTTAAAATAGTTGGCTACACACAAATTATTAAAATAATCCATTAGGGAGGGATGTACAGTAGTTATATGACCGGTGGTCAGGAGACCGCCGGTCACAATACCGGGACCTGCATCCCAGACCCTCACTATCCCAATGGTCGGCATGCCGGCCAACAGGGACAATTCCCACTCATTGCTGTCCACTACACCCATAGAGTGGGAATAGATCCTGAGGCGAGCACAGCTTGGCAAGTACAGCATAACGAGCGCAGCTAGCTCGCACGGGGCTTCAATTCGCTTACCCCCCCTCTCCCCGCCGGGCATCTAAATGCCGGTATCCCGCCGTCAGTACTGTGACCGGTAGTCTCCTGACCGCCGGTCACACATACCCAACCCATTTGGGATACAGCTATAGCTTAATGTACACAGCCTTAATAAACCCTCAGTTTTATACTACTGCAAAATCCCCAGGTTACCTAGGTAAAAGCCATGCAGACATTCTATGTATTAATGGACCATCTCTCTTTCTTTCATGTTTTTCAATGAACACTCATTAGCCAGAGGGGTAAAAAGCGGCCGGTCTCAGTCACCAAGTGTAAAACAGTTTTTCTTCCATAAGGTGGATTAGTGTCATGTTTTCTATAGGGAAGTGTCAGATTAAACTACTGAGAGCCAACGCTCCTTTCACAAAAATCACTGGCTATCATCACATGGGAACAAAGGATGGGAGATCATTGTAGCCAGGAGGCGTGTGAGAGGGCACGATATGGCCGCATAGACTCTCTGTATCTCAAATCATGACATCAACTTGCTCCAAGGTGAAAATGGAGACCCTGGAATTTGTTGTAATGGGTGAAAACAATTCTCGCTGCTTGGCCTAAGATGGAACATTGCTTTCAGATACTACTGAATGAATAGCAGACATTTACCAAACAAATGTAGAATGTATCTTTGCTCTTTGTTGGTAAAGAGACCATGTAAAGTGAAATTATGGCATCATTTGTAAGGCTTGCAACAAAAGCAATCGCAACGCTGGTTCAAGAGTCTGTCAGATTAAAAAATAATAGCTGGTTTGCTCTGCTTTGAATCATTAATGGAGAGGAGACTTCTTTAAAATGTAGACACTATAGAGAGATATCAACAGTAAGACAAACAAAATACAACTTCCAACATACTGTAGAACAATATAAAACAGAGTAAATAAATACTGTCATTTCTAAGTGCTACCATTGGGGGTAATTCTGAGTTGATCGCAGCAGCAAGTTTGTTAGGAATTGGGCAAAACCATATGCACTGCAGGGGGGGGGGGGCAGATATAACATTTGCAGAGAGAGTTAGATTTGGGTGGGTTATTTCGTTTCTGTGCAGGGTAAATACTGGCTGCATTATTTTTACACTGCAATTTAGATTTCAGTTTGAATACACCCCACCCAAATCTAACTCTCTCTGCACATGTTATATCTGTCCCCCCTGCAGTGCACATGGTTTTGCCCAACTGCTAACAAATTTGCTGCTGCGATCAACTCAGAATTAGGCCCATTGAAAGATAACACAGAAACATTAGTTTTCGTAAATGGTTTCTACACCTGAAATTGAAAGATATTTTCTATTACATAGTTTGTGTGGATGGGGCATTTGTAAAAATAACAGATCTCAAACTTCTCATTAGCTTTTACCCGAGATGCGCTGTTCGGTTCTCCAGAAATCTTAATCCACCTGAACTCTGTGGATCTGAAACAAACTAGAAATGTGTCCTTTAACACTGTGGCTGTGATGCGTATGCATCACGGTTCACAGGTCTTGGAAGGTCCCGACACAGCATATGCATACACTTTAATGGGACCTGGAGTGCACATACACCTGTTTCCTATTAACTTCTATGGAAGCCGGCAGCAATGCGCCCACATGCGGCAGGTCGCAGTGCATACACATTGCGATACCGCCACAGTACACAAAGCTGTAGCGGGAGACATCTGTAAAACCCGATCCAGAACTCTTGAGGAAAATTTATTCGAGCCAAGTCCTAGTTTGGATCTTCCCATGGTTTGTAATACGGAGTGGAAGTCTGACTTTTTTGTTTTGCAAAAAATTAAGATTTTAGCTGTTTTTATACATTTTTACAGATATTTATCAATGATTATCGATATTTTAATGAATTTGTTTACCGAACCAAAAACTAAATCGGAACCAAAACACTTGAGGGTGATTTTGCCAAAACTAAAACCAAAACACTATGATCAATGAGAACCAAATCCAAAACATGGGGTCTGCGCACATCTCTAGCTTTTACACTACAGCCTTCACTCACAGTGGATTATGATTATGTCCAGATTATGTCCAGAATCGACAACATAACGGGATCCAGTTAGCATGCCGGAGGTCGAAAATACCAATACTGGAATACCAACACTGGTCAGAAGACCAGCACCAGGATCCTGATATTGCTCACAGTGGTGGCATCGAAATCCCAACTGCCGGCATCCTGATCGTAAGTATGCAGGGGAGGGTGAGGATAAATCTGCAGGTAAGAGGATGGGGGGTAGGTTTAGGCACCAAAGGGAGGGTTAGGGTTATGCTGTGGGGGGGGGGGAGTTAGGGTTAGGCTGCAGGGGGGGAGGGTTAGGGGTGTTGGGGGGAGGCTTAGCATACGCACCTAAATGGTGTTGGGATACTGACCCTTGGGATACCGCTGTCGGTCATCTGACTGTCACCATTCCAAACGCAGGGATCCCGATACCATCCCAACATAACAATCCAATAAAAATAACAGGTCAACTATATGATGCCACAGCACTATGGCAATACATTTTTGAAACCCCTGCAGACAGAACGTTAAAATATTGTTGCGATGCAAGTGCTCTAGAGTTACCGCTGGCTTCTTATCTTTGTTGCTCCAAGTGCTCTACAGTTTCTTCTACACAATACAGCAGACATAACCTGAAAGACTGCTGAAGACACGTGTCTGTAAGGAAAGGGTTGTTTTATTTTCTGAAGAGAGGCTCTTTACATAAACGTAAAGGAGAAAAGACTATAGGTCTCTTCTGGGGCACACATTCATTTTATATAAAAAATAACTTTTAGTAAATCATGTTAAAAGATATATGGTGTGACATATAGAACAGTTAAATACAACTCAATGTGGAAAATAGAGCAAAAAATTATTTTTGCTAATCTTTCTATTGTGTATGTATATATATATATATATACACACAAAATGTCCTTGTTTTACATCAGATCCAACATATGCAGCAAAGGAGGTTGCACTAACCTGCTGTATGCTGTCATTTATACTGAGTGCCGCCTCCATTGCTGTATATATATATATATATATATATAAATATAAAATAGCTCTGCTGACCGTAAGTCAGGCCCACCCCGGACAGAACTGGACGTTTCGCTACTAGAGCTTGAGGCGACCAAGTGATTAAAGCTCCACACGTGAAGGGGTCATTATATGCTTAAATATTACAAATTATTTTCTCTTGGGCAAATAAACTTAGAAGGATTTTTATTGTAATGTAGATAACCAACCTGCATATATCTAATACAATACTTGTTATTAATAAATAAAAGAGAGTACATACAAACTCCACTTCAGCTGGATTCAAGCTAAATTTGATAATTGACATATTGGGTGGGATTCAAATCTTGCAGCTCCCCTCCCACCCCCATCACGCCCGCCGGCAGTATTCAAATGTTACTGGCGATGGGCGCGATATCAGCATTTCAGCTCGTCACCCCCTGGGGTGGTGAGCTGTAATGCACGAAAAGTGACCCGTTTGGCTGCCCAAATGGGACTTTTCGCGATCGCGCCCATGACTTTAGTCGGGTTTAGCTGCTTTATGTGGCTAAACCCGTCTCTTATGGGAGCGATCAGCGCGATAACAGGGGGCCATAGAATATCGCCCTGCAGTCTCCCGTCACTTTACACGGGAGATCGGGGGGCAATAAAATATTTGAATCCCACCCAATGAGTGTGAATTCATTACAAATATTTGATTCTCATTAAAAAAAACAGAAAACATAGATTTACAGTATGGATTTACAGTACATTTCGAGATAAAGTATATAGATGAATGCAAGTCTACAGTAATGTATATAAATCTCTCTCCAACACAAGATATATTTGTGAGTATCTTACAGCCTATGTTAATGTATTCACAAGATAGCTGAACGTTTCTGGCTTATAATTTCTTTCCAGCTCATATGGATCTGTCGTTTTCGCAAAGGATAGATTTACTAAAGCTTCTAAAAAAACTGCTCATAGCAGCCAATCAGATGCTATCATTTTCTAGGATACAATAGAGAAATATTAGTCAGAATCTCATTGGCTGATATGGACCACACCACTATTTCTCATTTTTAGTAGCTTTAGTAAATCCATCCCCTGACGCAGTCTTCACTCCAGGTAATTCAATCAGAATGTTATATCTCTCATACTGTCCAATATGTTTTCTTATATTGTGGCAACTGCTCTTACCGGATTTGTTGTGACTACTAGTGAATAAAGTTACATTTCTTAGTCCCAGGATGCTCCCATAGTTGCCAGAGTTTCCACGGCTCAGAGCATTAGAGGATTGTTGCCACACACATAGACTTTATCTAGGCATCTTCGTTATCATTTTAGTATAGTGGTACATAATATGTGAGTAATTTGGGTTTTAATGACCTATTCTAAATTTCCAATTCTATTACATTTAAATCATTATACTGAAAAAAAAGATATATGGGGCCTGATGTAACGAACTCCGAGTTGGCCGGAGGTGCGGGTTCTCGGCCCAACGCGGATGTTTTTTTAAAGCGGAAATCATTTACAAGGCATGGTTTTGCCTTGTACACAATTGCTGCTTTTAAAAAAATGTCAGTTGGGCAGGGAACCCGCACCTCCTAGCAACTCGGAATTCGTTACATCTGGCCCGTAAACTTAAAAATACACAAAAAGCCTAGTATATATAAAATAACCTTTTACAACATACTTTTTATTTTTTTTATTTCTTTGTAGTCATTACAATGCAAGAGATCGTAGGGTTGTTCCATCTTTTTATTAAAATACATAATCACTTACCTACAGTATGTGTGTTGATTGATTTGTCTAACAAACTATTGTTAAAATTGTGTAACACAAAAAGCATATTAAAGCATATGTTATTCTTTCTTTGTTTTATTCTAATTAAAATATTTAATTTAGATGAAATTAAAGATCCCTAAATATATAGCACTGCATAACGTCAGATCATTAAAAAGAAAGAACTAATAATAATAATAATAATAATAATAAAAATACAATATGATACTTGTTAACTATATGGGCATTTCTTAAAAACATGGACACCACCTACCTGTCATTCTAGAGATTTGCCTATCTTAAGGCTATGATAAAGCTAAATATTTATCTTATAACATTCACTATATGTGGGTAAGAGACTCAGTACGCAATTGGCGTATGGGGTACCGTAAGGGTACACACTTAGTGTAGCAGACGCTTAGCCGTGGTCGAGACGCACATGCGGCACGCTCGCTCATAGCTTAACGTTTGGTGTCGAGCACGCTATTGGCAGCCGACTACCGTAATGCTACGCAAACAGCGTAGCATACGCTCGTGACCACGAGGGGAACACGAGCGACGCAGACGCTCACGGGATGACACTCAGTAAACCTTGTATGCAACACAATGAAAGATTGAATTTGTACTGTAAACCTTGCTACTGAAATACTGTAGCGATATAACGCTGCTTAACCTTGATACAAAAAGCTGCTTGAGCGATTGAGACGCTCCGAATACCCTCAGTAATGTAATAAACACACAATACCTTGCTAAGGTTCCAACACCTTTACTAACAATATCTAGCTATGTAAAAAGGGTTAAACAGTTAACAGTTCATACACTACAGGCTAACATCAATATCTAAGCAGAATAACAACACATAAATATACAATAGCGTCTTAATCGTATACAATAAAAGAGAGAGAGAATATGGCAAATACAAACTGGGAACAAGTTGGTTACAGAGAATTACTTACACACACTGGGGAATGATTCGCTGCGCAGTCCTGGTACTAGCTCCGAGTTAGTCAAGATGAAAACCGTTTGTGGAGTGAGAGACTGGGCTGGCCAGGCTGGCTGTTCTTTTATACACTGCGTACAGTACACTACAAAGGGACCTATAATCTCATTGTTCATTGGACACAGGAATGTCTCCCCGCATCATAACAAAAGGTCATAGGTTAGTTTGAACAGGTGGGCTGTGACTATATCAAACTGCTCAGGTGGGAGGGAATCTCAGAATTCCCGCCGCATGGATAATGAACCGCAAATATAGTAAATGTCCAGAAACTACTAATAGACATAACTATACGCAGGAGCGATTAATCTCTACCTAACCAGCACCGGATTGTTTCTATTAAAATGTTCTTTAGTTAGGTACCAAACACAACTGCTCAAACCCTGTCTGACCCTTCGTATCATGCAAAGAGGAATTCCTCTGTCCAGCGACCAGTCACAATAAATAAACTTACATTTATTATTAAGGGGAACATTACCTATAAAACATACTATTTGGATTTACTATGTAACATTTGAGTCACCCGCTAGACGCACACAAACTCTACCGTAAATGCACATACCACGCGTCAATGCGCACGGCCGTAGAAACTACATTACGCAACTGCGAATATGCGCACGCACGGGAGAGAATGTGCACGTGCAGCGGGCAAGCGCATGGGGTGAATATATGGCAGTGTGTAGCATAATATTTTTCGACTTTGACAGTCCACCCTTTGGCAGTCATCAATAACTGCCACTTCCTAAAACAGTTCAAAAAAGAAAAATATATGTCATCATGTAAATACCTTTTTATGATTGGGTAAAGGGAGGAGAGGAGAAGGTGGGAAAAAGATATGACCTAGTGAGATAGTAGAAGCATGTGTGTATGAATCCATGTTTGAGGGGTCATGTATCATCGTGCCGTACGTGTTTTAAATCAAGCTTCGAGGTATTGCGAAGTATACATTTGAATCCTTCTTATCCCTTATCAGGGATCTGTGGATGGGCTGTCAAACTCTACCGAGCTCTTTTCGGCTTTTGGTTGCAACAAATGGGGAGCACATTTAGTTGATGATACATGAAGGGGGGGGAACATGTGAATGCTGATATTATGTGTCTATATTCCCTATCGACTATGTGTGTCATTACCTGGAGGTTGTAGAGATGAAGATAAGAAACAATCGTTATAAATGCAGTTGTAAACTATGTGAGTTTAAATAAACAGTCGCTGATTGAGGTCTTGTCTGATGTCTTGTCTTGATGTACGTTGTCTGATGTCTCTCGGTGCTTTTGCTATAGATAACGAGCAAGAAGCTTTTCCATTGTCCATAAAGTTACAGTCTCTAAAGTATTGGGCTATCGTAAAAGTTAAAGTCACTAGGGATATTGGGGCTTGTAGCATAGTTCATCAATGGTCTGTATAAAAGAGGTTGTCAAATTCTTCTTCCAAGCGGATGTCTTTGTACCTTGGAGGAAAACAAAGGAGAAACGGGTGAAAGAAACGGACCGTGGAATCACATTTTCATCACAACATTGTCTCTATCGTTGGGTCATAAATCAAATTTGTTGTTGTTATTACAGTGTCTTCGCTCCTTAAACTCATCACCCTGGTATTACTTTTACACTTCGTTAAAACCCGAACGCATCTAAATATCAGACCAACAAATATGACGACTCCCAATATACACAAGAGAAATTTCCCTACATCCATAATAATACCTTGGGTCCATTCTCCTAAACCAGAGAACCAATTTCGTGGGTTCAACCATGACACCCAACTGGTCAGCTCATTACCCACAGCAGCGAGTGTGAGATTGTGTTTCCTTCGAAACTCCCACTTTAATTGTAAAATGTCATCCATCTTTTGGTCTATGACCTCGGCTGGGTCCTCCGTGCTGTTTGTAATGTATGTGCAGCACTTTATTCCATATTGAGTTGCTAGGGTAACACAATACCCGCCTGTCACTGCTGTGAGATAATTGAGAATCATCCTATGCTGAACCAGTTCTGTTTTGTAGGCTTGTAACTCTCTCCCAGTATACCTGAATGTGTCGTCATACATTTCGATGATATTGTCTAACAAATTTGCAAGCGCAGATATATACTTATAATTTATCACTCCTCTGGCGGTACGAGTGATATCTAACGCGAGTAGGAATTGAATCCCGGTGGATTCATGGATCAGATCAGAGGCCGGATGCTCTGTCCTCTCTATCAGGTGCCTTTTAACGATGTGCTCGTAATGAGTGTGAGTATAAGGAGTTTGGGCACCGAAGTGAATGTCTTTCATTTTGTTATGGGATACAGTCATTACTTCAGGCAGTACTTTTCCAATATAACACAATCCCTCTGAGTTTGGGGCAAGCCACTTATACGCCTTTCTCCCAGTGATATCTAACGCGAGTAGGAATTGAATCCCGGTGGATTCATGGATCAGATCAGAGGCCGGATGCTCTGTCCTCTCTATCAGGTGCCTTTTAACGATGTGCTCGTAATGAGTGTGAGTATAAGGAGTTTGGGCACCGAAGTGAATGTCTTTCATTTTGTTATGGGATACAGTCATTACTTCAGGCAGTACTTTTCCAATATAACACAATCCCTCTGAGTTTGGGGCAAGCCACTTATACGCCTTTCTCCCACATATGAAATATGCATCATCGGGGAGAACATAGGGGACAGAGTATGACATTACCATGTTACAAATTTTCCATGTGAAATCTCCTAACCCTAACTCTCCCATCTGTCTAGTACACGTATCAGGTTGTACGATATGTGCACAGTATCCTGGTGATACTTCTCCAACTCGCATGGTCCTACTTCCTAGAGTATACCTATACCGGAAATATTTTCCATGGTCGGCTATCTGGCGTATAAGTTCTGTGTCTATGGGCATTCTATCGGCTCTATATGAAAATGTCATGGTTTGATTACTCCATGACACATCCCAATTTCCCGGCTTTCGGGGATTGGAAATGTTAAAGCATACTAAAGACCTATCCACATGATACTGGTGGAGCTTCAAACTAGGAGGACTAGAGATATTAAACCTCTTGTCCACCGGCCTCCCACCACTTATCTCAAGTACCTCTCCTACAGTTAAAGGGAATGGTACTAGTCCTGATTTGCTATGACCTTGAGGTACTTGAGAGCATACCCAACAGTCTGTCTGATTTAACACTTTACCCACTAAGGAGTGATAGTCACTCAATGGATGCCGGTCCATGTGGACATTAAAACTGGACTGACATTTCTTGATGCACCCATCCTCAACTATATTGTCACAATGCCTACAGATGCAGTTCTCTTCAGCTATCAATCCTTCACAATTCCTTCTATTGTCAATGCTACCAGATCGTTTTCTGATACTCGCCTTTACTCGGTGATTGTGTTGCTCTTGGAAATCTACGCCTCCGTCATGGTCATCGGAACCCATTCCCGATCCTTTCTCGACCTCCATGGTACTCTCACCGAAACAGACTGCTCTGGTCAACATCATGGTCAACAGGAAAATCCGGATCACAGTCTCTTGGGGCAAGTCCATCTTAGAGGAGTAAAAGGAGAAAAATAAGAAGGGGGAAGGGAAATAGGAGGGAGATGGGAACTGGAGAAAATAACAAATGGGAAAAAGAAATCTGGCTCGACAAACACCTCCGATCTTATTATTCTCAGCGCTCAGGTGTCGTCTCAATCTTCCCGGAACAGACACTCTAGTGATACAACCTCTACCGTCTGTTCTATATCACGGGACCTCTCTGGGTCAGCAACCTTTTTACAATGGGACGAATGGACCCAAGTCTCTCTCTCGGCAATCTTCAATGCTGTTGTGCTGGTCAATAAGACTTGATATGGTCCTTCCCATCTGTCAATAGGGCAACCTGAGCGTAGAAAATTCTGTATCATTACATAATCCCCAGGTTCAATGTCATGACAATTACTGTCTGGCAAATCAGGAATCACCAACTTTAGATTATCATTCTGATTCCTCAATTGCTTAGTCATCTTAACCAAGTACTTTACGGTTACTTCATTGTTACACTTCAAATCATCCTGGGGGTTTATCATAACATGGGGTTGTCGACCAAACAGAATTTCAAAAGGAGACAGATTAAGAGGGGACCTGGGAGTGGTTCTGATGCTGTATAATACGATTGGCAAAGCTTCGGGCCACAACAATCCTGTTTCAGTCATTACCTTGCTCAATTTATTTTTAATAGTGCTGTTTACTCTTTCCACCTTCGTACTCGCCTGGGGGCGGTACGGAGTGTGCAGCTTACTATTAATTCCCATCAACTTACACATTGCTTGAAAAACTTCACCTGTAAAATGGGTACCCCTATCACTCTCAATGATTCTAGGGATACCATACCTACACACAAATTCCTGCACAATTTTCTTTGCAGTAAACACAGCGGTATTTGTGGCCGCGGGAAATGCTTCAACCCAATTTGAGAATACATCAATACAAACCAATACATATTTTACATTTCTACAAGGTGGCAATTGTATGAAATCAATTTGAATTACCTGAAAAGGGCCATCTGTCGGGGGGATATGGGATGGCTCTGTCGGTATTGCCTTTCCGATATTCTTCCTCAAGCAGGTGAGACATGTCATCGCTCTTTTACCCGCATGGGAAGAAAATCCAGGGGCGCACCAATAAGCTCTTACCAACTTACACATTCCTTCTTTGCCTAGATGAGTCAGCCCATGTGCCGCTTCCGCTAGACTTGGAAGGTATGCTCTGGGTGCCACTGGCTTACCCTGTCCATCTGTCCAGAGTCCTGAGGACCCCTGGCCATATCCTTTTGACCTCCAAACTGTCTTTTCCTGTAGGGAACACAAGTTTTGCATTTCACACAATTTCTGTGTGTTTACAGTATCAAATACCATCAGTTGTGTGGTGTCTGTCTGTATGGGGGTACTTGCTGCTGATTTAGCAGCTTCATCTGCTCGGCTGTTACCAAGTGATACCGGGTCTTGGCTATACGTGTGAGCTTTACACTTGATAACAGCCACTCTGTCGGGTTCCTGTATCGCTGTTAGAAGTCTTTTGATGTGGGCTGCATGCGCTACGGGTGTGCCGGCTGCCGTCATGAAATTTCTGAGGCGCCATAGGGCCCCGAAATCATGGACTACTCCGAAGGCGTACCTAGAATCTGTGTAAATATTGGCTGACTTGCCTTTAGCCAATTCGCATGCTCTGGTTAGGGCAACCAGTTCAGCAACTTGTGCTGAGTGTGGTGGGCCTAACGGTTCCGCTTCTATGGTACCTTGGTCATCTACGACTGCGTATCCAGTACACAAGTCTCCCGAGTCCGTCTGTCTGTGACAACTACCGTCAGTGTAGAAAGTAAAATCTACATCTTCCAGTGGGTTGTCACTGATGTCAGGCCTTGCCGTAAAATTTTGGGCCAAATATTCCATACAATCATGCGTGTCATCCCCTGTATTAAATCCTCCTTCACCATCACTCTCATCCTCCACCCTTTGTGCCTGTCCAGGCACACCTGGGAGATACGTTGCAGGATTTAATGCCCTGCATCTCCTTATGGTGATGTTTACGGGGGCCATCAATGCCAATTCCCATCTTGTAAACCGCGCTGATGAGACGTGTCTGGTTTGGGCCGAATTCAGTAAGGCTGACACTGCATGTGGTGTATGAATTGTGAGGTTGTGTCCTAGCACTACATCTTCGCTTTTACTTACTAGCAATACTATCGCTGCAACACTTCGCAAGCATGTGGGGAGGGATCGCGCTACCGTATCTAGCTGAGCGCTATAGTAGGCTACCGGCCTGCTGGCATCACCATGCTTCTGGGTTAAGACACCTTCTGCGCACCCAGCACTCTCTGTTCCGTACAGTTCAAAGGGTTTTCCATAATCTGGCATACCTAATGCTGGTGCCTGCGTTAGGCACTGTTTAAGTCTCTCAAATGCCATCTCAAAATCTCAAACTCGTCTGTGTGCGAAATCCGATCAGGTTTGCTTGATGAGACCATCTCCTGTAAAGGTAGGGCCAGTATGGAAAAACCTGGGATCCAGTTACGGCAATACCCACACATTCCTAAAAACGTTCTAATTTGTTGCTGGGTTTGTGGCAGGGTCATGTCACGAATTGCTTGAATTCTATCAGCGGTAAGGTGTCTCAGTCCTTGTGTTAGACAGTGTCCCAAATACTTCACACGGGTCTGGCATAATTGTAACTTGTCCTTGGAAACCTTGTGTCCTGTGTCTGAAAGATGAAACAGGAGTTGTTTCGTATCTCTCAGGGACGCTTCCAGTGAATCTGAACACAGCAGTAAATCATCTACATACTGTATCAATATTGATCCACTCTCTGGTTGGAAAGACTGTAAACAATGATGCAGGGCCTGTGAGAAAATACTTGGACTATCTATGAAACCTTGTGGTAAGCGAGTCCAAGTGTACTGAACTCCTCTGTATGTGAATGCGAATAAGCATTGACTGTCAGGGTGCAGAGGTACCGAGAAGAAGGCGGAGCAGAGGTCAATCACAGTGAAAAATTTGGCAGTGGGAGGGATTTGCATAAGGATGACAGCTGGATTTGGCACTACGGGGAATTGACTCTCAACTATTTTGTTGATCTCCCTTAGATCCTGCACTAATCTGTAACCCCTCCCCCCACTCTTTTTAACAGGGAAGATGGGACTATTGGCAGTGCTGGACGTTCTTACCAGAATGCCCTGTTGTAGCAAGCGCTCTATTACAGGGTAAACTCCTAACTCCACCTCTGGCTTCAGAGGGTATTGTGGGATTTTTGGAGCTATCCTACCATCTTTTACTTGTACAACTACTGGGGCTACGTTTGCCATTAATCCAGTGTCTTGTCCATCCTTGGTCCAAAGTGATTCCGGTATCTGGGAAATCATTTCCTCTACCTTGAACGGACACCTATTTACAACAACAGTGTGGGACATTAATCTTGTTGGGGAGTCTAGCATATCCTGTACTTCCTGAGCGTGGTTTTCGGGTATGTCCAAGAACACACCTTCAGGAGTACAATATATGACACATCCCATTTTGCACAGTAAATCTCTCCCTAGGAGATTAGTCGGAGCCGATGCAGCCAGCAGAAAAGAATGCTTGGTATGCAAAGGCCCTATCGTAATCTCTGCAGGTTTGCTTAAAGGGTAGTGCTGTACTACTCCTGTTACTCCCATGGCTGGAATTGTTTTACCAGTGGTTCTCATGCCCACGGTCGAATTTATCACTGACTTGGCCGCCCCCGTATCTACAAGGAAATTTAGAGATTTACCAGCTACATCAATTGTGACTTCGGGTTCACTTCCAAGGCTCGCAATTAATTTCACTGGCTGCAGACTACAGGTGTGGCCCCACCCCTATTGTGTGTGGTGGCCTCCCTGCATTGCGCTGGCAGCTATTACCTGTAAAGGGGGTAAATGGGAACTATCAGAGACTTGCCAGTCTCTTCTTGGGGGATACCTTTTTGTTTCCCCTGCGTGTGGCTCATAACTCCGTCTCTGCGGTCCTTGATCCCAATTTCGTGTGTCATGTCGTTGTCTAGGGGGTTGATATGATTTTTGTGCATTTTTCGATCTACAGTCTCGTGCAAAATGTCCCTCTTTATGACAGTAATAACAAGTTACCACATTTGACTTACCAACAGGGGTCGGGACTTATACTGAGGTGGCCTTGTGGTCAGGGCCTGTATACTTACGGCCATTAACTTATCACTCTGCGACTCCCTGTGTCTGGTGATGTTTCGATCATGATCAATAGCGGCCTCTCTCAAAGTAGCCACCGACAAACCTCGCCAACATGGTTGGGTGGTCTGTACCCTCGTCCTCAATACTTCCTTTAAACCATCCATTAACACAGATACTGCTACTTCTCTATGATTCACATTTGTCTTAATGTCTTCTATTCCTGTATACTTAGCCATTTCCTGTAGTGCCCGATGAAAATACTCAGCAGCTGTTTCTCCCTCTTTTTGTTTGATGGAGAAAATCTTGTTCCATTTAGCAACAGCTGGGAAATACTCTCTTAACTGTAAATTTATTCTCTTTACATTATCTTGGTTGTACACATCCGTAAGGGGTACCACTTCGTCTAATTTACAGTCAGCTATAAATCTCGCTGAGTCTATATTGGAGGGTAAACATGCCCTCAGCAATATCTGCCAGTCTTTGCTATTAGGCTCCACAGTATTTCCTAGATCTCTAATGTACTTCTGGCTTGCAACTAGATCTTTCCTAGGATCAGGGAATTCAGACACCATTGATCTTAATTCCATTCGGGAAAAGGGGCAGTGCATGGCGATGTGTCTGACAGGAGTGACTCCTGAAGTGTCAGTTTTCCCATTTGGTACTGCAATTACCCTAACGGGATTAAGTTCAATAACATCATTCTGAGTAGATTCTACAGCATGTGGTGCAATGGTTTCAGCATATTGTACAGTGCCGTACTTACCAGTTGATACGACCTCACCTGTCCCTCCACTAGGGGCCTTTGATACTGCTCTTACTGGTTGGGACGTGCCCACTGTTGTTTCTGCTATGGTGGCTGCTAGAGAGAGTGCCGATATTGTTGTGGGTTCATCCTCTTGGTCACAATCCTGGGGAAAGTTTAAAACAGGGTACAGCTTGCACGAGTTAGTATTAGCATCAACAATCTTAGTTACATTATTCTTAACATTTATACAGTTACTAAGTGCATGTTTATCATACACCAGTGTGCCATTCTCTGTAACCACCTTCTCTCCGTTATGTATGGTGGTGGTGGAGCGGTGGCTATCAGTTTTCTGATAGGGTTAGATCCAGCCGCTTGAGCCAATCCTCTCTGTATTTCACCTTCCTGTTGCCATAACTGTAAATAATCATAATGTTTGATCCGTCTCTTTGCAGATTTAATGAGACATATCCTTCTCCTTAGATTTTGTAACACCTCGGGACTAAAACTGCCTACCCGTGGGAACTTTTCCCCATCATGCACAGTCATTCTTTCCCATTCATCGCACAAAACCTCTGTGTGTGAACCGTATTTCTCACACATGATATACCTTGCCGACCCGATTGGTCGGTTTACTAAGTCAACCTGAACCGAGGTTGATCGCCCCCTACCTGAACAACTGGCCCCCATCTTTGCAGGTGTTGCTTTCACTACCTCTGACCTTCAAATCAGGGTCTTCAGCGAACCCTTACAAAAACCAAGATGTCCGGGGTAGGCCGGCGGCGGAAGTTTACCGAGTACCTCCACTCGACCAATACGCCCACACACTGCCTTAGTGCTGGCGTACTCAACCTAGGGCCCCTGCGACCTGAACCTCTATTTACTGGAACATGTGGGTGTGATCCGCAGAGCACTTAACCCTTTCCAGTAACTATTGGTTGTTAGAGAATTCCCGAGTGACCAGCGAACCTCCCTTAAAATAAAAAAAAATTACACAAATCACGTTAGAATGTACAAATAGCGTTTATGACCCCTCTAGCGTACGCAAATGGTACTGGGTCAAGTTACTAACTAATGCACACAATTACATGCGGTACAATCGTTCTGCACATAAGCAACTAATCTTATGTGCGAAGCGACCAGTGGAATCGAAAATTGTGGCTGCGAATTCCTTCAGCATGAGCTTAATGGCCTATATGGGTTCCGCACCAACCCTTCCTGGTGTTGTGCTTCTTGACTTTTATATAGCGGACTTCCTAGTCTGCTGTACCTGGACCTCCTGGTCCGTGACCTCCTGGTCTGTACTACAGTAGACCTCTTGGTCTGCTATACTCTAATGCTCTTCTTTTAATATGTTTAACAAGGGATGCCTCCCAAGCCACCGTGCCGTCACTTACACGTATGTACCTCACGAGAACTCGATGATTTCCTGTGGTTCTACCCAAAAATTAGAAACTTATATATATGTATACACACTCTTTCACCTCATATACTCTTTACTTTCGTTTCTGCGCAGAAATCCCTTTCATTCAGTATTGCAGGCTAATCCCGAGGAGTTGCAACTAGAGAAGGATATATTAGCTTAAAATTTAGGACACTGAGATTGATTTGCGCTAATATCGCGTTGCCTCCGTATCGCCTACTAAAACAATACTATCGTGTGATTTGTATTATGTGGGCATACCCAGACGCTCCGTTGCGTAATATACGCTCCGTGCGTCGGCCCTTGCGTCACGTACGCTAGTCCCGCCCTTTGTTAGAGACACATGTACGCAAGCCAGGTATATCCACAGAAATACAACTAACACGTTTATATCAATGTAAATGATCTTTAACTGTAATCATCTACCGAGCACCACACAGAACTTACTTGTATCTTAGGCAAGCCATGCGCGTGTTTTACAAATTACTCCTTAACGTATTAATATTACTTTTAACTACCAATAGCAACAAATCTTTCTCAGCACGTTATCAATGATAAATGGCAAGCAGGAAGGTGAGACGTGAAAATACACAAATAAAAAGAAATGCAGGTGTGTGCGTGTGTTGCGTACGCAAAATAGAGATAAACAGTTTTAAAAGACAATAGCGTTTTGTTCTTACCTTCCGGTTCCGGATTCCACCATCACTCCTACAGCGTAGCGATGCAGACGCTTATCTAGTCAGCACTACTGTATCCCTCACCACCAATACGGATACGAAGGGATACTGCCTTCCCGCCCTTGCTGACAGATAAAGTCTGCGTTCGCTAGTTCGGATATGTGGAGGACGGACGAGCCGCCAATTGATAAAGCTAAATATTTATCTTATAACATTCACTATATGTGGGTAAGAGACTCAGTACGCAATTGGCGTATGGGGTACCGTAAGGGTACGCACTTAGTGTAGCAGACGCTTAGCCGTGGTCGAGACGCACATGCGGCACGCTCGCTCACAGCTTAACGTTTGGTGTCGAGCACGCTATAGGCAGCCGACTACCGTAATGCTACGCAAACAGCGTAGCATACACTCGTGACCACGAGGGGAACACGAGCGACGCAGACGCTCACGGGATGACACTCAGTAAACCTTGTATGCAACACAATGAAAGATTGAATTTGTACTGTAAACCTTGCTACTGAAATACTGTAGCATATAACGCTGCTTAACCTTGATACAAAAAGCTGCTTGAGCGATTGAGACGCTCCGAATACCCTCAGTAATGTAATAAACACACAATACCTTGCTAAGGTTCCAACACCTTTACTAACAATATCTAGCTATGTAAAAAGGGTTAAACAGTTAACAGTTCATACACTACAGGCTAACATCTAAGCAGAATAACAACACATAAATATACAATAGCATCTTAATCCTATACAATAACAGAGAGAGAGAATATGGCAAATACAAACTGGGAACAAGTTGATACAGAGAATTACTTACACACACTGGGGAATGATTCGCTGCGCAGTCCTGGTACCAGCTCCGAGTTAGTCAAGATGAAAACCGTTTGTGAAGTGAGAGACTGAGCTGGCCAGGCTGGCTGTTCTTTTATACACTGCGTACAGTACACTACAAAGGGACCTATAATCTCATTGTTCATTGGACACAGGAATGTCTCCCCGCATCATAACAAAAGGTCATAGGTTAGTTTGAACAGGTGGGCTGTGACTATATCAAACTGCTCAGGTGGGAGGGAATCTCAGAATTCCCGCCGCATGGATAATGAACCGCAAATATAGTAAATGTCCAGAAACTACTAATAGACATAACTATACGCAGGAGCGATTAATCTCTACCTAACCAGCACCGGATTGTTTCTAATAAAATGTTCTTTAGTTAGGTACCAAACACAACTGCTCAAACCCTGTCTGACCCTTCGTATCATGCAAAGAGGAATTCCTCTGTCCAGCGACCAGTCACAATAAACAAACTTACAGTTATTATTAAGGGGAACATTACCTATAAAACATACTATTTGGATTTACTATGTAACATTTGAGTCGCCCGCTAGACGCACACAAACTCTACCGTAAATGCACATACCACGCGTCAATGCGCACGGCCGTAGAAACTACATTACGCAACTGCGAATATGCGCACGCACGGGAGAGAATGTGCACGTGCAGCGGGCAAGCGCATGGGGTGAATATATGGCAGTGTGTAGCATAATATGTTTCGACTTTGACAGCTATCTTAAGTCTGCCAAAATGTAATCTATTACTGCCATGTGTATAAATCTTCATGATATTATATACCTGATATTGTTCCTGGAGTTTAAGACCTTTTCATAATGTTACAGTGGGATTATCTCTCAGCAGGGAACTAATAACAATGAAACGAAACACAAATGTTAGAGAACGACATACAGGAGCTACAGAGAAAGTATCATCTTTTTTTTCTTTTAAGCTTATTTATTGGTTTAATCATCACAGTATGTGACTGAATGAGCACCTAAGCATGTACTAAATACTAATACTATTTGTATGTATAAAAACAAGGAAACAAGTATAAATTGTAGACTTACAACCACAAGTGGCGATAATCTAGGCCCTTGCATAATCATCAGATCTGTGATCAATTTAGCTGCAAATATGTAAAGCAAGTTCACAGAGAGTCCTACGATATATAACCCAAAACTGTTTTGTTTTGTGTTAGACAGTCTCTAGAGGAAGAAAGGGGATCCATGCAAGGAAAATTGGGGAGTGTTCAAATATCTCTACTAATTTTCTTTAAAAAAAATTCTTTATAGAAGCACGTCACAAAGGGTATGTACAGTACTGTACATCATCGTAACAAGACAATGCAAATCCGGTAAACCAGGGGTGGGGAACCTCCGGCCCGCGGGCCGTATAAGGCCCGCGAAGCCGTTTGCTCCGGCCCACCCGCTTCTCCCAGTGAGACACGCCGCCGCTCAGTCCGGCGGCAGCGTGTCTCAGCTATCAGTGTCAGGACAGGGAGGAGAGCGCGGCGGCGGCGGCGTGTAGAACTTGAAACCAGCCGCCGGTTCGTGAGCCAATCAGAGCTTGCGGACCGGCAGCCAATCAGGAGCCGCGGCTGCCAGTCTGCGAGCTCTGATTAGCTCTCGAACCGGCGGCTGGTTTCAAGTCCTTCACGCCGCCGCCCAACATAGCCGCGCTCTCCTCCGTGTCCCGCCGAAAGGAGCGGTAAGTAGCACGGAAGGGGGGGGGCACTGTGGGGGCATCTGTTTACCTGGCACTGTGGGGGGCATTTGTATACCTAGCACTGTGGGGGCATCTGTATACCTTGCACTGTGGGGGGCATTTGTATACCTGGCACTGTGGGGGGCATCTGTATACCTGGCACTGTGGGGGCATCTGTATAACTGGCACTGTGGGGGCATCTGTATACCTGGCACTGTGAGGGGCATTTGTATACCTGGCACTGTGGGGGCATCTGTATACCTGGCACTGTGGGGTCATCTGTATACCTGGCACTGTGGGGGCATCTGTATACCTGGCACTGTGAGGGGCATCTGTATACCTGGCACTGTGGGGGCATCTGTATACCTGGCACTGTGGGGGGCATCTGTATACCTGGCACTGTGGGGGCATCTGTATACCTGGCACTGTGGGGACATCTGTATACCTGGCACTGTGAGGGGCATTTGTACACCTGGCACTGTGAGGGGCATTTGTATACTTGGCACTGTTGGGGCATTTGTATACCTGGCACTGTGAGGGGCATCTGTATACCTGGCACTGTGAGGGGCATCTGTATACCTGGCACTGTGGGGGGCATCTGTATACCTGGCACTGTGGGGGGCATTTGTATACCTGGCACTGTGGGGGCATCTGTATACCTTGCACTGTGGGGGGCATTTGTATACCTGGCACTGTGGGGGGCATCTGTATACCTGGCACTGTGGGGGCATCTGTATAACTGGCACTGTGGGGGCATCTGTATACCTGGCACTGTGAGGGGCATTTGTATACCTGGCACTGTGGGGGCATCTGTATACCTGGCACTGTGGGGTCATCTGTATACCTGGCACTGTGGGGGCATCTGTATACCTGGCACTGTGAGGGGCATCTGTATACCTGGCACTGTGGGGGCATCTGTATACCTGGCACTGTGGGGGGCATCTGTATACCTGGCACTGTGGGGGCATCTGTATACCTGGCACTGTGGGGACATCTGTATACCTGGCACTATGAGGGGCATTTGTACACCTGGCACTGTGAGGGGCATTTGTATACTTGGCACTGTTGGGGCATTTGTATACCTGGCACTGTGAGGGGCATCTGTATACCTGGCACTGTGAGGGGCATCTGTATACCTGGCACTGTGAGGGGCATCTGTATACCTGGCACTGTGGGGGCATCTGTATAGCTGGCACTGTGGGGACATCTGTATACCTGTCACTGTGAGGGGCATTTGTACACCTGGCACTGTGAGGGGCATTTGTATACTTGGCACTGTGGAGGCATTTGTATACCTGGCACTGTGAGGGGCATTTGTATACCTGGCACTGTGGGGGCAATTGTGGATCTGGCACTGCACTATTGGGGGCATGTGTGTCTCACGTCCCATTTTAACTGGCCACACCCATTTTTTGGGCGCGCGCGCCTCCGGCGCGCACACACAGTACCTCTATGGGGTAGACCTGCTGGGGGGCAGGGTAATTTTTTAAGTTGACAATTTTTGTATGGCCCCCAAAGGATTTTATAAATATCCAAATGGCCCTCGGTAGAAAAAAGGTTCCCCACCCCTGCGGTAAACATATGGCAAGTTAGATAGAGTGGATGGCATAACACATAGAAACAACCCTAAAAGATGTATGTATAAGACAAACTGTAAAAACATCATACAGGTTGAGTATCCCTTATCCAAAATGCCTGGGACCAGAGGTATTTTGGATATGGGATTTTTCCGTATTTTGGAATAATTGCATACCATAATGAGATATCATGGTGATGGGACCTAAATCTAAGCACAGAATGCATTTATGTTACATATACACCTTATACACACAGCCTGAAGTCAATTTTAGCCAATATTTTTCATAACTTTGTGCATTAAACAAAGTGTGTGTACATTCACACAATTCATTTATGTTTCATATACACCTTATACACACAGCCTGAAGGTCATTTAATACAATATTTTTAATAACTTTGTGTATTAAACAAAGTTTGTGTACATTGAGCCATCAAAAAACAAAGGTTTCACTATTTCACTCTCACTCAAAAAAGTCCGTATTTCGGAATATTCCGTATTTCGGAATATTTGGATATGGGATACTCAACCTGTATATACATGCTGCAATACCTGTGGTCATGCACAATTTTAGGTTCTTAGGTGTCTTTTGAAAATGTGAAAAAATCCACCGATCTAACTGGCAGGGACAGCAGTTATCACTATCGCTATCCATAGTAATATAGTAACATAGGGCCTAATTCAGACTGGATCGCTGCAGCAGCAGCAATCGCAGTCTGAATCCCTATGTGGAGTGCGTTCGCGCATCGGGTGCACTGCGCGTACGCACCCCGGGAGCCCAGTGAGATGCTAAAATCATCTCAGGGCTGCGATCGCCTCTGCCTTATTGACAGACAGAGGTGGTCGCGGGGTGGGATGGGGCATGCCAACAGAGTTAGAACACCGTTGGCGAGCGCGGTCAGTACAACGCAGGCGTGTCCGGACCATTGGGGAGCGGGCCACGGCGGCTGCGTGAAATCACATGCAGCTGCTGCGACACGGGACGCTGTGGGTAGCAGCCTGCCAGCGCACAGGAGCTGCGCTGGAAGGGAGCTACTTGCCAGGTGCAAAAGTATCGCCGCCGTGTGATGCTTTTGCACCTGTGTAGGGGGGGTATGGCCAGACATGCGGGGCGGACTAGCCCTGTGCTGGGCATCCCCCCACATGTCAGAGTAAATGATCTCAGAGCACATCTATGATCAGATCTGAATTACCCCCATTGTTTCTGAGGTTGCAAAAAGACAATTTGTCCATTGAGTTTAACCTGTTAGTGGTCTCCTACACTGAAATATTATTGTCACAACTGAGGGCCTGAGCTGACGGAAGGCAGCCTCAGTTGTAGGGGCTGAGATGTACCGGAACCTGGGAGGTTGTATCAGACCCCTGGACATGTAAGTAACATGAAGAGAAACCGCCCGAAGGCGTGACCACGACAACTTGAGTAAAAGTCAATGATATTTATTTATGACAAACTCCATGCATCACAGTAGCAGTAAAAAGTAACATAAAAATCAGCAGAGAAATAATAATACAGTTCCTGGGTACTACAGGGTGGCAGGGGCCACAGAGCTCTGGTGGTATGAGACAGTTCTTATTATCTGCAAGTTGGAAAGTCCTTACCAGGCTCAACTGTAGCAATGAGGAAAGCCCAGGGTCGTACCAGCTGGTGTTCCAGGGAAAGCTGGACTGCTGTAGATAAAATGCTGCTGTGGGTACTGGTTAGAACCAGACAGGTGTTGGCACGGAGTGGATACTGGCTGGAACCAGTTAAATAATAAATAAAGCTTGAGAGCGATGCAATGTAGATGAAATGTAGAATTTGAGAGCGGAGAAATAATAATACCGGTGGAGAGTGGTAAACTGCAGAAAGGACACCGGCCCTTTAAGAGAAGCTGTACACTGCTGGAAGCTGAGCTGGAAGCAGGTGATGTTGTAGCTGGAAACAGGTGAGTCCAGAATGGATCGGAGAGTCAGGCTACACCGCAGATGGAATGCTGGTGCGGGTCTCTATAGCAGAAGTCTGGAGACAGGAGCTGGAACCTGGAAGACATTCACAGAAGAGAGACAAACTGGAACTAGGTTTGACAACCAAAGCACTGACGCCTTCCTTGCTCAGGCACAACCTATTTATACCTGCAGCAAGGAAGGCATTGGCTAGGCAATTATGCAAATTAATAATACTGACAACGGATTGGTAGGAAAGATCAGCTGACAGAATCCAAGATGGCTGCGCCCATGCAGACACTTGGAGGGAAGTTTGGATTGTAATCCTTGTGGTCTGGAAAACAGTAATGGCGGCGCCGGCCACCGGAGACAGGAGACGTCAGGCTGACAGATGCACATCCGACCACGCGGACACAGCGGAGGCCGCGGCTGACGTAATCGCCACTCTGAATGCAGAAGCTCAGGGACGGCGGCGGAGGCCGCGGGAGACGCCATGCCAGATGTATAAGGCGTTACTGTGACTGCGTCCAGAGAGACAGGAGAGGATGCGGGAATGTGCACATCAGGATAACAGATGGGATCCGGTCCTGGAGCGCTGAGCCAGCCTTAGGAGGCATCTGATAGGTAAGAAATGGCGTCCAGATACCCGGATCGTGACAGCACCCCCCCCTTTAGGAGTGGCCCCAGGACACTTCTTTGGCTTTTGAGGAAACTTGGAATGGAATCTCCGGACCAAGGCAGGAGCATGGACATCAGAAGCATTGGTCCAAGAACGTTCCTCAGGGCCATAACCCTTCCAGTCAATAAGATACTGAAGTTGACCGTAACGGTGACGTGAGTCCAGGATCTTGGCTACTTCATACTCAACGCCTCGTTGAGTTTGGACTTTCGGAGTTGGAGGAAGTGAGGAATGAAACCGATTCAAGATTAGCGGTTTCAACAGGGAAACATGGAATGTCCTGGGTATTTTTAAGAAGGGAGGCAACTGGAGTCTGTAAGCAACAGGATTGATGACTTGATCAATTTTAAAAGGACCGATGTAGCGAGGTGCAAACTTCATACTGGGAACTCTTAACCTCAGATTCTTCGTGGATAACCATACCCGATCACCCACCTTGAGAGCAGGAACTGCCCGACGCTTCTTATCCGCAAACTTCTTGTACCTGAACGATGCCTTGAGCAGAGCAGATCGTACGCTCTTCCAGATATTGGCAAACTGATGCAAGGTGATATCCACTGCGGGAACAGAAGTTGCTGGAAGCGGTTGGAACTCAGGGACTTTAGGGTGGAATCCAAAGTTGGTGAAGAATGGTGTTGAAGAAGATGAAGAATGATACTGGTTGTTATGACAGAACTCGGCCCAGGGAAGTAATTGAACCCAGTCATCTTGAGAGGAGGACACATAGATGCGGAGGAAGGACTCCAAGTCCTGATTCACCCTCTCAGTTTGACCATTGGTCTGAGGATGGTAAGCCGTGGAAAACTTTAGCTTGACTTGGAGGACTTGACATAAACTTCGCCAGAATTTGGCTGTGAATTGAACTCCTCGATCTGAGATAATTTCTTCTGGAAGACCGTGGAGTCGAAAGATCTCTTGTATGAATACTTGAGCCAACTTGGAAGCTGACGGAAGACCGGTGAGAGGAATGAAGTGTGCCATCTTGGTGAACCGGTCAACTACCACCCAGATGGTATTAAACTTGTTGCACATGGGCAAATCTGTAATAAAATCCATCGACAAATGGGTCCATGGTCGACGGGGAACAGATAGTGGAACCAGTTGCCCCGCAGGCGACTGGCAGGATACTTTATGTTGAGCACACTTTGGGCAAGATGCAATAAACTCCAAAACGTCCTTTTTCAGAGTTGGCCACCAATAGGACCTAGAGATAAACTCCAGGGTTTTTTGGATACCTGTATGTCCGGCAAAGCGGGAAGCATGGGCCCAATGCAAGAGCTTCTTCCTTAGTGTCGGCTTCACAAAACTTTTCCCTGATGGGGGCGTAGAGTCCATCCCTACCGTGGAGAATGCCAACGGATTTATAATAGGATGCTTGTCTGAAGACTCTGACTCATTTTCTTGCTCCCATGAGCGGGAAAGGGCATCGGCCTTGCGATTCTGAGAGCCCGGACAGAACTGGAGTTTAAAGTCGAACCTGGAAAAGAAAAGTGCCCATCTGGCCTGACGAGGGTTGAGACATTGTGCGCCTTTCAGATATAGAAGGTTCTTGTGGTCTGTAAGGATGGTGATAGAATGAGAAGCTCCCTCCAACAGATATCTCCACTCCTCTAGAGCGAGCTTGATGGCTAGCAACTCCTGGTCGCCAATGGCATAGTTGCGCTCCGCTGGGGAGAACTTCCGTGAGAAGAAACTGCAAGGATGTAAATGGCCATATTTAGCCCTCTGAGATAACACCGCTCCTACTCCAACGGAGGAGGCATCCACCTCTAAGATGAAAGGAGAGTCGATGTCAGGCTGTTTCAGGACAGGCGCAGAGATGAACCTCTGTTTTAAAAGATGAAAAGCTTGCATGGCTTCTTCAGACCACTTGGACGGGTTAGCACCCTTCTTGGTGAAAGCAGTAATAGGCGCCACAATGGTGGAAAAGTCTCGTATAAACTTTCGGTAATAATTGGCGAACCCTAAGAACCTCTGGACCCCTTTGAGGGTTAAGGGTACCGGCCAATTCTGGATTGCTTGTAGTTTCTCAGGATCCATCTCTAGTCCGGAACCGGACACAATGTACCCTAGAAACGGAATGGAGTTGACTTCAAAGACGCATTTCTCTAATTTGCAATAGAGATGATTGACACGGAGACGGGACAGAACCTCCTTTACCCAAAAACGATGTTCCTCTAAATTGTTGGCAAAAATGAGGATATCATCTAGATAGACCACGACATGACGGTATAGAATGTCTCTGAAGATCTCATTGACGAAATGCTGGAAGACAGCTGGAGCATTGCTCAATCCGAAGGGCATGACGAGGTACTCATAATGTCCGTCACGGGTGTTAAATGCGGTCTTCCACTCGTCACCCTCACGGATCCGGATGAGATTGTATGCACCTCTCAAGTCCAGCTTTGTAAAGATGGTAGCTCCGCTAACTCTGTCAAAGAGCTCAGTAATCAGGGGTAAAGGATAACGGTTCTTGATGGTAATGTCGTTCAAACCTCTGTAGTCGATGCACGGCCGCAGACCACCATCTTTCTTTTTTACAAAAAAGAAGCCTGCGCCGGCTGGAGAAGAAGAAGGTCGAATGAACCCCTTTGCTAGGTTCTCTTTAATGTATTCCTCCATAGAATGCGTCTCAGGCAGAGACAACGGATAAGTTCGGCCTCGAGGTGGAACCTTCCCTGGAACGAGATCAATCGGGCAGTCCCATTCTCTATGAGGAGGAAGGATATCAGCAGAAGCTTTACTGAACACATCCGTGAAATCTTGATATGGAGGAGGTGGAACATCAGACGACCTGGGGGAGGAAGAACAGACAGGCAACACTTTAAACAAACATGTCTCAGCACAGGAGGGACCCCATGCCAGAATTTGCGTAGTCGTCCAATCAATTGTAGGATTGTGAAGACGGAGCCATGGAAGGCCCAGGACCACAGGATGTGTGGCTCTTGGAATCACTAAAAGTGAAATAAGTTCGGAATGAAGAACTCCCACTCTCAGACGAACTGGTAGAGTCCTTAGAGCAATAACAGTATCAAAAATTTTACTGCCATCCACGGCAGTTAAGGAAAAGGAGGAAGGAAGTCTCTCGGTGGGTAGGGACCACCGTTTAACATAGGCTTCAGTAATAAAGTTCCCAGCTGCTCCGGAATCAAGGAGGGCAATGACGTTCCGATAACGTTGAGCAACTTGAAGCGAGACTGGGAGATTACAATCATGAGGAGATGGAGAGGAGATCATTACTCCTAGCCGGCCCTCTCCTGGGCGAGCTAGGGTTTGGAGTTTTCCCGGACGTTCGGGACAGGCATTGATGGTGTGAGACGGAGCTGCACAGTAAAGACAAAGAGACTCAGAGAGACGTCTTCGGCGCTCAGCAGGAGTTAAACGGGAATGGCCAATTTGCATGGGTTCATCTTTAGTTGGTGACAGTTGGCGAGGAGGAGGAGCAGAAGATTTTGGAGCAGATGATCTTCCACGCTCAATTGCTCTCTCTCTGAAACGTAAGTCAACTTTCGTACAAAGTGAGATTAGCTCATCTAACTTGGAGGGTAAGTCTCTGGTAGCTAACTCATCTTTAATACGCTCGGATAAACCATGCCAGAATGCAGCATACAGGGCCTCGTCGTTCCATGCCAGTTCAGATGCCAGGATCTGGAACTGTATAAGATATTGTCCTACAGTACGTGATCCCTGGCGTAAACGGAGAATCTCAGACGAAGCTGAAGTTACCCGGCCTGGCTCGTCGAAGATGCGCCTGAATGTTGACACGAATGCAGTGTAAGAAGATAGCAGGGTGTCGGACCTCTCCCATAACGGTGATGCCCAGTCAAGGGCGGAGCCACTGAGAAGAGAGATGATGTAGGCAATTTTTGTACGGTCACTGGGAAAATTGCCAGGTTGTAGCTCAAACTGAATCTCACACTGGTTGAGAAATCCCCTGCAGAATCTTGGAGATCCGTCAAATTTTGCTGGCGTTGGAAGATGAAGACGTGGAGCAGAAACGGGTAAGGTGGGTGGGGTTATAGTTGAAGTCACTGTGGTTGACGCCCCAGATGCGTCTGATCCACGGAGAGTTGTCTGAATCCCATCCAGCCGAGTAGAGAGATCCTGGAGACAGCGGATGATGTGGCCCTGTGCAGCCTCCTGATGTTCAAGTCGGGCTGCCAGTTCTTGCATCGGCCTGGCCGCTTGATCCTGGTCTCCGGCTGGATTCATTAGGTCAGTGCTTACTGTCACAACTGAGGGCCTGAGCTGACGGAAGGCAGCCTCAGTTGTAGGGGCTGAGATGTACCGGAACCTGGGAGGTTGTATCAGACCCCTGGACATGTAAGTAACATGAAGAGAAACCGCCCGAAGGCGTGACCACGACAACTTGAGTAAAAGTCAATGATATTTAATTATGACAAACTCCATGCATCACAGTAGCAGTAAAAAGTAACATAAAAATCAGCAGAGAAATAATAATACAGTTCCTGGGTAATACAGGGTGGCAGGGGCCATAGAGCTCTGGTGGTATGAGACAGTTCTTATTATCTGCAAGTTGGAAAGTCCTTACCAGGCTCAACTGTAGCAATGAGGAAAGCCCAGGGTCGTACCAGCTGGTGTTCCAGGGAAAGCTGGACTGCTGTAGATAAAATGCTGCTGTGGGTACTGGTTAGAACCAGACAGGTGTTGGCACGGAGTGGATACTGGCTGGAACCAGTTAAATAATAAATAAAGCTTGAGAGCGATGCAATGTAGATGAAATGTAGAATTTGAGAGCGGAGAAATAATAATACCGGTGGAGAGTGGTAAACTGCAGAAAGGACACCGGCCCTTTAAGAGAAGCTGTACACTGCTGGAAGCTGAGCTGGAAGCAGGTGATGTTGTAGCTGGAAACAGGTGAGTCCAGAATGGATCGGAGAGTCAGGCTACACCGCAGATGGAATGCTGGTGCGGGTCTCTATAGCAGAAGTCTGGAGACAGGAGCTGGAACCTGGAAGACATTCACAGAAGAGAGACAAACTGGAACTAGGTTTGACAACCAAAGCACTGACGCCTTCCTTGCTCAGGCACAACCTATTTATACCTGCAGCAAGGAAGGCATTGGCTAGGCAATTATGCAAATTAATAATACTGACAACGGATTGGTAGGAAAGATCAGCTGACAGAATCCAAGATGGCTGCGCCCATGCAGACACTTGGAGGGAAGTTTGGATTGTAATCCTTGTGGTCTGGAAAACAGTAATGGCGGCGCCGGCCACCGGAGACAGGAGACGTCAGGCTGACAGATGCACATCCGACCACGCGGACACAGCGGAGGCCGCGGCTGACGTAATCGCCACTCTGAATGCAGAAGCTCAGGGACGGCGGCGGAGGCCGCGGGAGACGCCATGCCAGATGTATAAGGCGTTACTGTGACTGCGTCCAGAGAGACAGGAGAGGATGCGGGAATGTGCACATCAGGATAACAGATGGGATCCGGTCCTGGAGCGCTGAGCCAGCCTTAGGAGGCATCTGATAGGTAAGAAATGGCGTCCAGATACCCGGATCGTGACAATTATTAAGACTGATTTTAACTGGTGAATGTTTAGCTGTAAACTAAAATACTCAGTTTTTTATTACTATAGTACATGATTTACCTACCTTAACCCTATATATCCTTATCCATTAGGAGTTTATCAAGCCTATTCTTAAAAGTACTGACCGAGTCCACCATCACTGCTCTCTTAGGGAGGGAATTCCATATTCATATTATCCTTACTGTGAAGAAACCTTTCCGTCTCTGTTTGCAAAATCTCCTCTCCTTTAATCTAAGCGGGTGTCTACGTGTCCTTTTTGATGATCTTACCAAACACAGAACACCCGCTAGCTGCAAATTATCCCTACAAGTTAATTTTAATACATGTAGGGGATAGCAGTGCTGATGAGCGGCACCTCCTGGGGGCTGCACACCAGGTCGTTGGTCGTTGTCCGTACCTCGTTCCAGAAGCGGACTTCCCACCAAGCAGCACAAGCAGGTGCTTACGGCCCAATGGGTCCCCGGGGACCCGCAGAAAGGCTGCCGCTGATATAGAGTCTCTGCGCACCAAATATTGTTGCGCTGCCAGTCATTTCAGTACCTGATTTATGGGGACAGCAGTGGCTCTCCTCTCCAGCCTGCGCGTGCCGCTCTGTCTCATGAGTGCTGAGTGCTGTGTGTGACTTGCTATGTCAAACGCAGAGAGAGGAGCTGAGGAGAAAGGGGGATACCGATGTGCACACAGCGCTGCCATTGAAGGTAAGCGGTGCTGATTACAGTGAAGGGCAGGGGGAGCGGGGCATGTGCAGGGGGGGGGGGGATCCAAAGTAGAGGCAGAGTTCTGCCATGGCAGTGGGTGACTGGGTGGAGGACACTGGAAGGGAGTGATCATCACATCCATGTCATGTGACCTCTGTACAGCACAGGGGGATCACAAGGCCCATGCAATCAGGAAAGTAGGAGAAGTAAGAGGAATGTGTTGCAAAGGTCCACAGATGCACAGATGGTGCGTGTAGGTGTGTGAGAGTGGGGGGGGGGGGGGGGGGGGGGTTGGGGGCGGCCCCTAAATCCACCACTGGGGGATAGTTTTGTTAAAAATTAAAGTCTGTCAAGATACAGACTAATGATAATACTTACACCCTTTGCCACACTTTTCTTTGATAATAACTGATGATTTAAATAAGATACAGCGGAATACATTTGATGTGTATTGGGGTTTTTTTTCATCAAAGTTTTGTTTCAGTCCCAAAATTCAAACAGACAGGTATAATGTAAAACAATTTGTTTAATGTGTAAATGTTTTTCAGTTAATTATTTTTCCAAGAGTAACGCTTAAACATAAATATACAGTAGTTAAGCATGTCAGCGTAGCCGTAAAGTGTCATACATAAGTTGGGGCATTGGAACAAAGATTCCAAAAAACATTATCACAGCGATAGCTACCGCTGTCACTTTGCTTCCACGTACAGACTCAATGGGTGGAATTCAATTGTTATGCACACCCGATCTCCTGTCTAAAGTGACAGGAGATCACGAGGCGCAAATCAAATGTGTTTTTTTTTGCTCTGATCGCGCCCATTAGTGTCAGGTTTAGCCGCATAAAGTAGCTAAACCCAAACAAAGTGCTGGGCGCGATCATAAAAAGTGCCATTTAGGTGCCCAAACACTTTTGCACTTCAGCTTGCCACCCCCACAGGTGCTTTTCAGAGCTGAAATGCAGACGCCGGAACCATCATTCCTGAGCGGAGTACAATTGAATTGCTTCGTTTGAGTGCCATCTAGTGGCTGCTAGTGGGATAAGAACTTGCCCAATGAGTGAACTGTGCATGTGTGGTCATCTCATATAGGCTACTATGGGCTTACACCTACTTTGAATTCCGGAGCTTGGTAAATCAGTTTAGCAACCACCATGCAAACCTCTCAGGGCTGATTTTGAAGACAGAAATTGAAGGACTGCGGCAGATATCAGATATATCTGTTATGGTCCATCCTTGTTACATCCAGGGAAAGTTTTTTCCGGGGTCCCCCGAAAACAGCCTCATCTTGCTAATTAGTTTTCAGAAATATGCCCCTTAGGAATGAAATACAGATGAACTCAGAAAATACCATCAACATCGCAGACTTAGATTACTTACTATACTAGGCAGCATCACAGATGTAATAAACTGAGAAGACACTGGGCAGCTACTATGTAATAAAAAACTTTGAAATCTCATCCAAGACAGGCATATAAATCAGCAAGTGAAACTCTATAGTGATTGTATCTAGTGTATGACTCTGAAAACCCTGCTACAGGCTACATCTATCACAGACGATTATTACCTAAATACCCACAGCTTAAAGCTAAAACCTTTTAAGAGCTGCTCTAGTCTTTGAAGGAGAGAACGTAAGAGGCTTCCACAGAGGGAGCTAGTACTTGTATGTCTGTCTGGATGAAGACCTATGGAAGTGTCTACAGACTATTTAAATTAAAAAAAAAAAAACATTTCTGGAGTACATGGAGTTAAATGACATCACAGAAACAATATTTAAACATCAACTAGGCAAAAAATACAACTGGAAGCCCCAAAATTAAACGGTGTCTGTAACTCAGCAAAGGTCTATTATATCAGGAAATGCAGGTTGTGCACAAGAGCACCAATTACATTTTGAAGCATCTCTGTGCAGGAGCGTAACCATGCCATGATGGAAGTGCATCTCGGTAAGAGCATACCTTCACAACCCAAACTACTATTACAAGTATTTTCCTTCTTTACAAATAAATGCACTTTCCTATATAAAGTGCTCCTAAATGGAGCATAAAATACGCTCAATTGAAAATAGTGGGCAGCACCCAATCACTTTTACCTGTAAAAAGTCATTTTGCGGATTTGAAAATGTTTTCTGAATACCTACTTATCCAGGACATACAGTACAGGGTGTGAGTCACAGGTGGGCGCAGATGTGGCTGTCTCTCTTTATACCTCCCAACATTGAAAATCCAATCTTGGGACTCATGAGTGACAGTGAAGGTGTGCGCGAAAAGAGGCATGGCCTTGTGTCCATGAGGGCATGCCCCCTGGTGGATGATACTTTAGGGGTGTGATTTTGTGTCACACACCCAATTCTTGTCATGATGGGGGCTTGACCAGTGGCCTGGGAGCCTCTCATTGCACAGTGTGGATTACATGCTCATGCATGCCTCATCCATTCACCACTGCTCTACTACCCAGAGCAGCATGTGACAGTGGGCACCCCAACCCCCCACACCTGCAGGACAATGTGGCTTGCTGGTGGGACATCGAGATAGTGCCTGAGAAGTGGGACTGTCCTGTTGAAATCATGATGTTTGGCAGGTACTTTTTCTGGTGATCGTCCATCTGTGACTTTGGGGCTAATTCAGACTGGATCGCTGCAGTGGCAGTGATTGCATTCTAAATCCTTTTGTGGAGTGTGCATGCGCAGTGGCCACGTGCATACCCCGGGAACCCAGTGAGATGCTAACAGCATCTCATGGCTGCGATCGCCTCTACCTGATTGACAGGCAGAGGAGGTCGCAGGGAGGGAGCGGGCATGCCAACGGCATTAGAATGCCATTGGCGGGGCGTGGTCTGGACAACAGAGGCGTGTCTGGACATTTGGGGGTGGGCTGGGCTGCGGCAGCTATGTGACATCACACGCAGCCGCTGCGACCCAGGACGCGGCGGGTAGCGGCCTGCCAGTGCACCAGTGCGATGCTTTTGCACCTGTGCGGGTGTGGGGGGGTAGGGCCTGACATGCGGAGCGGACTAGCCCTGTGCTGGGCGTCCCCCCGCATGTCAGAGTAACTGATCGTAGATGTGCTAAATTTAGCACATCTACGATCAGATCTGAATTACCCCCTCTATACAATGTTTCTACTAAGAAGTATGCTGCTGTATGCTGCACTGCACTCTGGTGTATTTACTGTGCTGTGTCAGACTCCAGACTTACAAGTGGCTGTGCTCTGTATATAGTCAGTGTATAGGAGGCACGCTGCTGTATGATGTGCTGTACTCTGCTGTAAATTGGCTGTGCTCTGTCCATCTAAAGTGTCTGTTCACAAGCAGCACTACATTGTGCATTGTGTGACTCACTGTCAGATATTCTTCTATTGTTTGGTGCACTTTACCCTAGTGCACTTTGTTCATGTGCATATATACGCCCGGTGACTCCACGTAGTTTGAATCAAGCTGCAAGTTAATATATATATATATATATATATATATGCGCCCAAGAGTGTAAATTTATAAAACAAGGTGAGTATAATGAAGGTATCTACGGTGGGTATGTTAAAACCAGTTAGAAAACTTATCTGAAAAACCAGAGAAGCTAGATTCAGGCGATGCTCCTTTTGATGCTTAATACATGTTAAAAAAGAAGAAGAACGGACATAGTGTGTACTGTTTTTTTGAAAAATATCAAGATATAACACTTGCTCTGTAATTTTAGGCTTAATTAGGGAAATAGCATATTCCCAAGTATGCAGTCAATATATAGCCTAGGCAGTGTATATATAAAAGATAAAGTATTAATACTTTATCTTTTATATATACACTGCCTAGGCTATATATTGACTGCATACTTGGGAATATGCTATTTCCCTAATTAAGCCTAAAATTACAGAGCCAGTGTTATATCTTGATATTTTTCAAAAAAACAGTACACACTATGTCCGTTCTTCTTCTTTTTTAACATGTATTAAGCATCAAAAGGAGCATCGCCTGAATCTAGCTTCTCTGGTTTTTCAGATAAGTTTTCTAACTGGTTTTAACATACCCACCGTAGATACCTTCATTATACTCACCTTGTTTTATAAATTTACACTCTTGGGCGCTTATTTTCACCAATTCCTCCAAATCCATATGTGTGCATGCCAAGCACATTTTTCTGTATTATAAGCTGCCACTCATAGTTTGAGAAGTGTTTTTATTGTGTATTTTATATTGATATTTTATCTATACAAAAGGTTATTCTAATTTTAAGGTATAGAAAGCACATAGCTACACCTAAGCGCCGTAGACTCTACTTCTATATATATATATATATATATATATATATATACACTGTATATATATATATATATATATATATATATATACATACACTGTATATATATATATTGTTGTACTGTTGCACTTTACCATAGTGATCTGCAATTGAAAAAAATGTATGTTTAGAGAAGAGCAACAAAATAATAGTACAGCATCTGATGCCACCAGTCCTGATGATGACACTAGTCCAGCACCATCATTTACTAAAGCCGATGCTCAAGGCCATAGATGGTCTAAGTCAGGGCATCTACAATAAAAAAAACAATATACAATGGTAAAGAAAAAAACACATCTAATAAAGGGAAAGTCTGGTGCAGAAAAACATAAAATTGGCAACATGCTATTCACCACATGCAGTGGCAAGTAAAGGCTCAGGCCTTGGCCTTTATGAGTGGTGGTTCTAAAACTGTCAGTGAGGCATTTTCTTATGCCTCTCATGATAATGAAAGACCTTTTCACTTAGAGTTTAGAGATGGTGTAAAATGAAAACCACTAAGGCTATAGAACAAACTATGTATTCAGAACCATCACATATCAATGAGAAGAGTCTAGGGGTGTCCATGTTAGCTATGTGTGAGTCTAACACATTTCTCACACTGTCCTCATACAGAATCATCTATTGCCTCCTTCCACCATTTCTGCACCATCTGCACATGTGGGGAAGAGTGTAAGTAAAGATAGTGATGATAGAAATTGAGGATGCTTGTGTGGAAGTGAAACAGAATGAAGAGGTTATGTGTGTACTACTACTACTACCTGACACTGAGGATGAGGCTGTTGAAGATGTTGTTTGTATAAGTCAGCCACCAGTGGCTGAAGTTCTTGCCCATTATCAAAAGAAAACCATTGTCATCCCTGGGCATCAGACCGAATAAGCCACCTCTTGGGTGTGGAATTATTTTTACCCAAATCGTGACATCTGCTCCATTTATGAGGCCAAAGTTAGTAGAGGTAAGAACCTTAGCCAACTAGGCACCTCCTCCATGTTACGTCATGTGCAGTGAGTTCATGAAATTTATATTACAAGATTTTAATGTAATTAATACGCTCATTCTCAACCTCTTCCTTAGTGATCAGAGGTAGTCCTTCCAAAAAATTGTTTTCTGGGAGCTGAAACAAACCAAGCACTTCATCCACAAAATTGGCAATCCCTATCGTTGAAGTGCTTGGTCTGTTAAACTGTGCATGTCCTTTTTACTATCCAACATACTATCCAATGACAATTCTACCTTGCACCACTTTTCATTTCTGCCACTATGTGGCAATGTTTTAGCTGTGCTATAAACTGCCGTGTGTTTGTGCCGCTGCTATGTCACTTAGTAATTAGCCAGTGTGCTGTAACCTTTGGCCTAAAGCAAATGAAAACAATATTGTGAGCTATGAGGTGGTCAGAATTGGTATTGAATTTAATAATACCGTATGGATAAACAAAAGGCCATAATAATGTGATTTTAGTTTATTTTGTAAATTTTTTGAAAAAAACAAAACCAGTCACTGCTGAATTCAAAACCGGATAATGAATTAGAACCAAAACCAGCAAATATTGTCCCATGCACATCTCTACTTTGAACGTCTGTCGACGCCATCCCATTGGTCTTGTCCCTTGAGCTGTGGCACCTGTTGCACACTCCTACTTACAGAACCTGGAAAGAAGCTTCAGTTTTAGTCACATTGCAGCAGATTTTCTTTACTTTGGGCCAAATTCAAGGTTGATTGCAAAACAACATTTTCCTCTAATGGGCAAAACCATGTGCACTGCAGGTGGGGCAGATATATATATATGAGTTAGATTTGGGTGGGATGTGTTCAAACTGAAATCTAAATTGCAATATAAAAATAAAGCAGCCAGTATCTACCCTGCACAGAAACAATATAACCCACCCAAATCTAATAGTCTCTGTACATGTTATATCTGCCTCACCTGCAGTGTACATGGTTTTGCAATCAACCTTGAATTAGGCTCTTTGGTGGTCATTCCGAGTTGATCGCTCGCTAGCAGTTTTTAGCAGCCGTGCAAACGCTATGCCGACTCCCACTGGGAGTGTATTTTAGCTTAGCAGAAGTGCGAACGAAAGGATCACAGAGCGGCTACAAAGTTTTTTTGTGTAGTTTTAGAGTAGCTCAAAACCTACTCAGCGCTTGCAATCACTTCAGACTATTCAGTTCCTGTTTTGACATCACAAACCCGCCCAGCGTTCGCCCAGCCACGCCTGCGTTTTTCCTGGCACGCCTGCGTTTTTTCGAACACTCCCTGAAAACGGTCAGTTGCCACCCAGAAACGCCCACTTCATGTCAATCACTCTGCGGCAACCAGTGCGACTGAAAAGCTTCACTAGAGACCCTGTGTGAAACTACATCGTTCGTTGTAATAGTACGTTGCGCGTGCGCATTGCGCCGCATACGCATGCGCAGTAGTGCCGTTTTTTTGCCTCATCACTGCACAGCGAACGAATGCAGCTAGCGATCAACTCGGAATGACCACCTTTGTTTCTAAATCAAGCATTCAGAAATTCCTGAAGAAATACTTAATTTGCCCTTGCAAGCAATTCTCATTAAACATAATGCTCAGCAAGTAGCTGAAAGTAACCTGTTTTGCTTTGCACCCTACAGCCCTAGAAGAGATGGAGTCACACTTTCTCATAAATAACCCCATAAAACACCACCTCCTGTGTGAGAGAGGCACTAGGTCAATGTACCCACGCAATAGACGCTTTGGTAATTGGTAACTTCATGTAACTACAGTGAGTCCGATACAAATCTCAGAAGTGAAGTAATTATGTCTAATATAGATGGCTCTAAACCTGTCACTTTTTTTTTTTTCCTACAGCTTTATGTAATATCATAAGTGTTTAAATATGACATATTGATGAACTCCAGTTCATTTCAGCTGTATTAAGCAATGACTTTTGTTGTTTTGTTTTAGCAATTACTACTGTCATTGTCTTTATTTAAGTTACTGAATTAATGTGTTACATCAAAGAAACTCATAATAACTGCTACAGGCAATTCTGCATATGTTTTTTTTTTAAAGGTTACTGCATGAGTCATTTTAAAGAGTTATCTTGTAAAGGTAAGATTAACCTGCCGTCAGATTAAGCTGAGAGGCGTAGTACTGTACATTGTATCCAGGGTGACCAGAGTAAGATGCATGGCAAGGTATAAGCTAAACTTTCCTTTTTCTGCGGAGAGTGGGTATTTGGAAAAATGGGGTGTACTACTATATACCGGCGCTTGGGATCCCGGCGCCCAAAATACCGGAACCGGGATCCCGACCGCCAGAATGCCGGCAGCGGGGCGAGCACAAAAGAGCCCCTTGCGGGCACGGTGGTGTGCTACATGGCCATGCTACTTATTCTCCCTCCAGGGGTGTCGTGGATACCCCAAGAGGGAGAATTGTTGTCTGTATCCCGGTGGTCGGGATCCTGGCGCCAGGATCCTGACAGTCGGGATATCGAGTGCCTCCTGTAAAAATGATCTGCGTACACAGTCAGAAAGTCAAAATTGACACTTAAGGTGCATACACACAGTGAGATATTTTGACTTTGCTATTTCCCCTGAACTCCCCGGAGCCCTGAACCACTGATATTGACTATCTTTACTTGAGATTTTGACTACAGTATGTGAGATTTTGTCTAAGTGCCAATTGACTATACAATGTACTAGATTGTACACAATATAGTCAAAATTGACTTGCATGCACAGTCTATTTTTTCTTGCGATACCGACCCCACGGGAGCGCGCATTGGTATCACAAGCTGTGTACACATGGTGTGGTTTGCACTAATTTTCTTTACGATTTTGACTATATAGGGGTTCATTCCGAGTTGATCGCAGCCAGCAACGTTTTGCTGCTGGTGCGATCAACTAATCCACGCCTATGGGGGAGTGTATTTTAGCTTAGCAGGGCTGCGAACGCTTGTGTAGCCCTGCTATGCTAAAAAAGTTTTGTGTAAAAGAAGACCAGCCCTGGACATACTTACCCCGTGCGATGATCTCAGCGATGATGGGGCCGGCTTTGACGTCAGACATCCGCCCTCCATTCTCCTGGACACGCCTGCGTTTTCCTCTCCCCGAAAACGGCCGCCAATGGACAGGTGACGCCCCGGAACCGCTTTCATCGTAACCAGTGTCGTAGCCCGGTGACCCCTGTCGCGCATGCACATTCCAGACCTGTTCGCACCGCAGTGAAGAACCACTGCGTGCGAACGGGTCAGAATTACCGCCATAGTCAAAATCGTAAGGTTACATCGCACCGTGTGTATGCACCTTTAGTCAAAATCTCACATAGTCAAATAAATCATAATAAATCATGAGGCTGATTTATCAAGCTCTTCAGCCTTGAAAACAACAGTTTCTGCTTGGTTTTTCAAATAAACTACTAGCCATCCACCAATCAGCATACTGATAGCCATTCACTGTATGGCTGCAGGCTGGGAGAGAATGCTGCCTGGGTGGTCGTTCTGATTCTGTGTAATTCCCAATCAGAGCGGCCAGACAGCATTCTCTACCTGTCTCCAAAGAAGCTCAGGAGACACAGGCCAACCAGGAGCGGCTCTTGCCCCGGGCAAGCAGGACTTTTGCCCGGGGCGCCGCATCTACGAGGGCGTTGCCGCATGTACTAACGGGCGCCATGTTACTGTAGGAGTCCTGACTGAGCACACCCTGCAAATGCTTGGACACGCCTATGTTTTTCCAACCACTCCCAGAAAATGGTCAATTGCCACCCACAAACGCCTTCTTCCTGTCAATCTCCTTGCGATCGGCTGTGCGAATGGATTCTTCGTAAAACCCATCGCACAGCAACGATCCGCTTTGTACCAGTGCAACGCACCTGTGCATTGCAGTGCATATGCATGCGCAGTTCTGACCTGATAGTAACGCTGCAAAAAACGCTAGCGAGCGATCACGTCTGAATGATCCCCTATGTTGTAAAATTTCCAAATTACTATGATGATTTCTGGGCAAAAAAATATTTTCACACGGAATGGGGTTGACCTTTCTGGATACATGGAACTCATAAGAGTGATTGTAGAATTGTGCTCATTTTCTACATTCAGACATAATGGGGTATATTTACTAAGGTCCCGATTTTGACCGAGATGCCGTTTTTTCTTCAAAGTGTCTTCTCGGTAATTTACTAAGCAAAAATCACGGCAGTGATGAGGGCATTCGTAATATTTTGGAAGTCCTAGGAAAAAATCACGAATCAATACACCATCGGTCAAATACGCCTGCAATTTGGTAGAAATCGTGAATTTACTAAAAAGTGCAAATCACAAATACTGCCGACAATAGCCAAACACTGCCGTGCAGAAATACAAATCGTAAAAAAGTGCTAAAAAAAAACAGACCTGCTTTTTTATCCCGTGTTTGGATAGGCATGCAGGGATCCATGAGATCCGTACATGTTTATCAGTGGGAAGGGGATGGGAAAGTGTTATTTTTTTTTTAAAAAATTGCGTGGGGTCCCCCCTCCTAAGCCAAACCAGCCTCGGGCTCTTTGAGCTGGTTCTGGTTGCAAAAATATGGGAAAAAAATTGACAGGGGTTCCCCCATATTTAAACAACCAGCACCGGGCTCTGCGCCTGGTCCTGGTTCCAAAAATACGGGGGACAAAAAGCGTAGGGGTCCCCCATATTTTTGAAACCAGCACCGGGCTCCACTAGCTGGACAGATAATGCCACAGCCGGGGGTCACTTTTATACAGCGCCCTGCGGCCGTGGCATTAAATACCCAACTAGTCACCCCTGCCTGGGGTACCCTGGAGGAGTGGGAACCCTTCAATCAAGGGGTCCCCCCCCTCCAGCCACCCAAGGGCCAGGGGTGAAGACCGAGGCTGTCCCCCCCATCCAATGGGCTGCGGATGGGAGGCTGATAGCCTTTGTTGTAAGTTATGAATATTGTTTTTAGTAGCAGTACTACAAGTCCCAGCAAGCCTCCCCCGCAAGCTGGTACTTGGAGAACCACAAGTACCAGCATGCGGCGGTAAACCGGGCCCGCTGGTACCTGTAGTACTACTACTAAAAAAAATACCCCAATAAAGACATTACACACACACCTTGAAAGTATAACTTTAATGCATACATACACACCACCATATACACATACTTACCTTATGTTCACACGAGGGTCGGTCCTCTTCTCCATGTAGAATCCATGGTGTACCTGTTGAAAAAATTCTACTCACCAAATCCAGTGTAGAGGGCTCCTCGGATAATCCATTTGTAATCCACGTACTTGTAAAAATAAAAAAACGGGACACCCGACCACGAACTGAAAGGGGCCCCATGTTTTCACATGGGACCCCTTTCCCCGAATGCCAGAAACCCCCTCTGACTGATGTCTAAGTGGGTTTCTTCAGCCAATCAGGGAGCGCCACGTTGTGGCACCCTCCTGATCGGCTGTGTGCTCTTGTACTGTCTGACAGGCGGCACACGGCAGTGTTACAATGTAGCGCCTATGCGCTCCATTGTAACCAATGGTGGGAACTTTGTGGTCAGCGGTGAGGTCACTTTCGGTCAACCGCTGACCACAAAGTTCCCACCATTGGTTACAAATGAGAGGAACAGTAATAAACTGATGCATGGATTTAATGTTTAAGATTTTCCTATTTGGAGTTTTCAAACTAAAAAACCAACGCCAGCTCTTCTGTCCGCTCCCTGCCAGCTCTTTTGTCCCACTCTCTGCCGCACTGTCACCGCGGCCACCGGCGCCTACAGCAGATTCAAAGCAGGCTGTAGGAGAGAGCAGGAAATACAATTGTCAATCCCCTATTGGAGATATACTAAAGAAAAGGCTATACCAGCGCTTGCTGAATAATAATTTCTAAAGATGGACAGTTCAAATTGATTTAGCAATTAAAAACAAGACATTAATGCCCAGATTTATCAAGCCTTGGGAGAGTGATAAATAGCACGGTGATAAAGTACCAACCAATCTGCTCCTAACTATCATTTTCAAACTGAAGGCCAGATTTATAAAGCCTGGTGAAGTGATAAAGCGGAAGGTGATAACGCACCAGCCAATCAGCTCCTAACTGTCATTTTACAGGCTGGGTTTGAAAAATTACAGTGAGGAGCTGCCTGGCTGGTGCGATATCACCTTCCACTTTATCACCTCACCATGCATAATAACGCTACCCCACAGTTTGTAACATGGCAGTTAGGAGCTGGTTGGCTGGTACTTTATCACCGTGCAATTTATCACTCTCCCAAGGCTTGATAAATCTGGGCATTAAACAGCAAATTATTTCAGAATGCCACAGATTTGATAAATAAGTGGTGTTTAAAGGGGATGCGGATGAAAGGGAGAAACTAGGGGAAGAAAGCATAAGGGATCACTGAACGCCACTCATGGTTATTAGCTGATTATTGGCCCTCATTCCGAGTTGATCGCTCGCAAGGCGATTTTAGCAGAGTTACACACGCTAAGCCGCCGCCTACTGGGAGTGAATCTTAGCTTCTTAAAATTGCGACCGATGTATTCGCAATATTGCGATTACAAACTACTTAGCAGTTTCAGAGTAGCTTCAGACTTACTCGGCATCTGCGATCAGTTCAGTGCTTGTCGTTCCTGGTTTGACGTCATAAACACACCCAGCGTTCGCCCAGACACTCCTCCGTTTCTCCGGCCACTCCTGCGTTTTTTCCGGAAACGGTAGCGTTTTTAACCACACGCCCCTGAAACGCCGTGTTTCCGCCCAGTAACACCCATTTCCTGTCAATCACATTACGATCGCCGGAGCGAAGAAAAAGCCGTGAGTAAAAATACTATCTTCATTGTTAAATTACTTGGCGCAGTCGCAGTGCGAATATTGCGCATGCATACTAAGCGGAATTTCACTGCGATGCGATGAAATATACCGAGCGAACGACTCGGAATGAGGGCCATTATACTGTCTCCCACTGAAATATCTTTATCCAAAGGTAGGGAAACATTTTGAGGTTAGAGTCCCTTTAATATATCAGACTGTCAGATGAGTGTAATTTCAGTTCATGTGTATGATTCAGGCAAATATCAGCTGCAAACCTTTTCATCATTGTGCACAATTAGCAAGATTGCATTAACAGCATTCCTTAGAGAAGACATAACACCTTTCCTCCACTAGGGAGGTTAAGCGAGAATAGGGGACAAATGCTGGTAATATTGCACAACGCTGTACTTGCAGATGTGACCATTAGATGTGTAGCTGGCAGGCATGTTTCACATCAAGAAGCTCATGACTGAGAACCGTGTAATCATTGATTTCTAATGTCTTGTGTTGATGGAGGCAGTGCAGGTGGTGGTAAGGAGATCCTCCGGCCAATCTGATGCTGACATGGCAGCTTTCTGAAATACTTGTGTTTAGGGACCCAGGCATAATGGGGATCAGAGCTTCTTAGGATCTAGTTATTAGGGGATGGCTATTAGAGAGAACATGTTCTAAAGAAAACGCTGTTCCACAGTGATGTGACTGGCTCAATATTAGGCCAGCCCACAAAACTGCGGCTGCCTCCTGTGACTGGTGCACTTTATTAATGCACATAGCTTCATGTTTGTTTTTAATTGCTGCAACTTTATATGATCCCAAACCCCCCCTCCCTGCAGCCTAACCCTAACCCTCTCTTCCCCGCAACATAACGTTCCCTCTCCCACAGTCTAGAGCAGCGTAGACTTAACATCCTCCCCCTGCGGCCTAAAGCTAGGATTCCCCAGAATAAATATGTTTGGGATGTCGGTGGTCGGGATTCCGACGCTGGCATTTCATCCCTTATTCCGGCGCTGGCATTTTGGCCGCATGTCGGGATTTCGGCATCAGAATTTCCAGAGCTGGCATCCCAACCACCGGCAATCTTACCACATCCCCCCCAGATAGAGCCATGAGAAATGTGGATGGGTTAGGAAGAGAATGAAAGCAGACAAAAACTATACCTGCACACACCTATTTCAGATACACAAAAAGACTGCTTGTAAGAGAAAAAGTGAAAAGCTTTTTTAAATGAGGGGAGCAGTACCATTACCATGATAATAATATATATATATATATATATATATATATATATATATATGCAGTCCAGCAGCACTCCTTCCCAGCGCGTAAAGCAACATGTAATAGCCAGTGCCCTCCGTAAGAAGCAGCAGCTCCTCCACATAGACCAAGTATTTGGCGGCACTCACGGCTTAAAAGAATGACAATACACAGCGCTTGTGGCCCACGTTTCAATGATATTGAGTCAGGGCGCCCTGATGAAAATGTTGACTCAGTAACATTGACACGTTGGCCACAAGCGCTGTTTATTGTCATTCTTTTAAGCCATGAGTGCCGCCGAATACTTGGTCTATATATATATATTAGTGATGAGCGGGTACGGATCCTCGGGATCCGAACCCGCCCGAACTTCACCTTTTTTTGCACGGGTCCGAGCAACTCGGATCCTCCCGCCTTGCTCGGTTAACTCGAGCACGCCCGAACGTCATCATCCCGCGGTCGAATTCTCGCGAGATTCGTATTCTATATAAGGAGCTGCGCGTCGCCGCCATTTTTCACTCGTGCATTGGAGATGATCGTGAGAGGACGTGGCTGGCATCCTCTCAGTTTCTATGTTCAGTGGGCTGCAAATATCTGTGCTCAGTGTGCTGCAAATATCTGTGCTCAGTGTACTGCAAGTGCAAATATCTACGTTCTCTGCCTGAAAAACGCTCCATATCTGTGCTCAGTGTGCTGCAAATATCTGTGCTCAGTGTGCTAATTGCTTTATTGTGGGGACTGGGGACCAGCAGTATTATATAGTAGCAGAGCCGTCTTAACAGCGGTGTAGGCCCCTGGGCACAGCAATTCACTGGGCCCCCTACCCATGCTCCAGTGGTAGGGGTGGGGGAGCTATCAGCGGCAGCTTTGATGTCCGGCAGGCGGTATCGGGTGTTCTATCTTCTGCTCAGCATGTAGGACCTGAAGCAGTAATTTCTGCTAATTACTCCTTTACTGCACAGATGGGGCTAAACTGTAGAAGGGGGCATTGGGCTGAATGAAGAAGCCCTGGTACATGACTTCCAGGGTGGTCGGGGGTGTTTAATACATAGGGGAGGGGTGGCTAGTGAAGTGGGCTTAATATTTATCATTTTACGGTGGGAGGGCAGCTTGCTTGACTGCAGATATCTCAAGTTCATGAAAATATATTTCTTAGCTTTGAATGGGATAAAAAACTAGAGAGTCCTACCTTTCAGAAGGTTCTGGGGACTTGGGGATCAGAGTTCAGGAACCAGAGCAATTCACCAACGAAAATCTAAAACTGCATATTGGGCATATGGAGCTGGAGCAGGGATCAGCTGCTTGAAGGCTGATATCTCTGGTTCTGGGCATAGTTGAAACAAGCTGCCAATGTCCACTAAAAGGGGAGAGTCCCAGCTTTTGGCTTATAACCTTAGAAATACTCTAAGTCAGAAAGAACCCGAAATATCTGGTTGGGAAGAGCAATTAACAAGCTTGGATGGGGACCACTGCTTTCAAGTCGGATATCTCTGGTTCCCCAGGGCCAATTTTCAAAAATCTGGTACCCCTGGAAAGAGGGGACCCTCAGCTATCAGCCTAGGGCCCTTATTCTCTTGGGGCCCTTGGGCAAGAGCCCATTGAGCCCATACGAAAAGACGGCCCTGTATAGTAGGAGGACAGTGCAGAGTTTTGCTGACCAGTGACCACCAGTATTATACGTTCTCTGCCTGAAAAACGCTCCATATCTGTGCTGCATTGTAGTATATAGTAGGAGGACAGTGCAGAATTTTGCTGACCACCAGTATAACTATATATATAGCAGTACGGTACAGTAGTCCACTGCTCTACCTCTGTGTCGTCAAGTATACTATCCCATCCATACCTGTGGTGCATTTCAGTTTTGCACAGTTTGCTGACCACCAGTATATAATATATAGCAGTACAGTACAGTAGGCCACTGCTCTACCTACCTCTGTGTCGTCAAGTATACTGTCCATCCATACCTGTGGTGCATTTCAGTTTTGCACAGTTTGCTGACCACCAGTATATAATATATAGCAGTACGGTACAGAAGGCCACTGCTCTACCTACCTCTGTGTCGTCAAGTATACTATCCATCCATACCTGTGGTGCATTTCAGTTTTGCACAGTTTGCTGACCACCAGTATATAATATATAGCAGTACGGTACAGTAGGCCACTGCTCTACCTACCTCTGTGTTGTCAAGTATACTATTCATCCATACCTGTGGTGCATTTCAGTTGTGCGCAGTATATATAGTAGTAGGCCATTGCTATTGATATATTACTGGCATATAATTCCACACATTAAAAAATGGAGAACAAAAATGTGGAGGGTAAAATAGGGAAAGATCAAGATCCACTTCCACCTCGTGCTGTAGCTACTGCCACTAGTCATGGCCGAGACGATGAAATGCCATCAACGTCGTCTGCAAAGGCCGATGCCCAATTTCATAGTAGAGAGCATGTAAAATCCCCAAAAAATAAAGCTCAGTAAAATGACCCAAAAATCTAAATCAAAATCGTCTGAGGAGAAGCGTAAACTTGCCAATGTGCCATTTACGACACGGAGTTTCAAGGAACGGCTGAGGGCCTGACCTATGTTCATGGCTAGTGTTTCAGCTTCACATGAGGATGGAAGCACTCATCCTCCTGCTAGAAAACTTAAAAGAGTTAAGATGGCAAAAGCACAGCAAAGAACTGTGCGTTCTTCTAAATCACAAATCCCCAAGGAGAGTTCAATTGTGTCGGTTGCGATGCCTGACCTTCCCATCACTGGACGGGTAGAGGTGGCACCTTCCACCATTTGCACCCCCCTGCAAGTGCTGGAAAGGAGCACCCGCAGTCCAGTTCCTGATAGTCAAATTGAAGATGTCACTGTTGAAGTACACCAGGATGAGGATATGGGTGTTGCTGGCGCTGGGGAGGAAATTGACAAGGAGGATTCTGATGGTGAGGTGGTTTGTTTAATTCAGGCACCCGGGGAGACACCTGTTGTCCGTGGGACTAGATGGGCCAGGTGTTTGTGTCGGCCACTTGGGTCGCTTAGCTTAGTCACACAGCTACCTCATTGCGCCTCTTTTTTTCTTTGCATCATGTGCTGTTTGGGGACTATTTTTTTGAAGTGCCATCCTGTCTGATACTGCAGTGCCACTCCTAGATGGGCCAGATGTTTGTGTCGGCCACTTGGGTCGCTTAGCTTAGTCACACAGCTACCTCATTGCGCCTCTTTTTTTCTTTGCATCATGTGCTGTTTGGGGCCAAAACGCGTCCGAATCCAAAACACGGCCGCGGAACCAAAACCAAAACACAAAACCCGAAAAATTTCCGGTGCACATCACTAATATATATAAATATATATATATATATATATATATATATATCATATATGTATAACTTTATTTGTATTCTGGTGTACAGGGCATTAGCTCTGTTCATTTACTGTTCATTTAGAAGAGCTGCACTAAAAGAAGAACAGAACATAGTTTTCTTTGGGTATTCTTTTCCTGAGATCCCATCTATACCACAAGGTAGTGTTAACTGAGGAGTCAATAAAATGTATAAAACATTTGTAACAGGGCCAAGCTGTTTGAACTTGAAGATATATATATATATATATATATATATATATATATATATATATTGTTTTAAATGTATCATAACCACAAACTGAGGTGAGAAAAAGCAGTAATATTAGTGTGCGAACTGAATAGGTCTTTTTGTCCCTGCTCTTTATTTTCAAATAGAGATATAATATAGGCATGAAAATAGCAAATTTTATTACTCTTTCTGCGATATTATAAGAAATTCAAGAATGAAATGGTGCAAATCTCAAAACTGATAGCAATTTCTTAAAACTGAACATACTGGATTCAAAGAAATTTCCTAACTTTCTATGCAAATGCTGAAACATTTAAAAAAAATACCTTTCTGCCTCAGGATATAAGAGATATTTCTGAAGATAATAATCAAGCTTTTCATTTTATTCCCTCTCCAGCATTCTGCATCTCACGATGAAACGTCTAATTAAATATTTTCCACTTTGCTAAAACACTTCTCCATTTATTATCTTCTGGTTAAAGTCTCAAAAAAAACCCAGTTGCAGTGACACGAATCAACGGCACGAAAAAAAAAAAAAAGAAGAACAAGTTGAAAATAGTAACTGTTTCTCATAGCCATAGGTAATATAAGGTATTCTCAGTTCCCACCGGTGTTTATCTGAACTGTTCCTTATTATATATCACCCCTCTAGTGAAATATGCCAAAACACCCACTCCCAGAAATCACAGGATATTCATATTATCTAAATATATGTCAAACTTTATCAAATAACCTGTAAAAGGTGTGTAATTTTCTTCTCATCTTCACTTACACAAGATCTTTCTTGTGTGAGAGTGGAAAAAAATGACAATATTTAACGCTAATGTGTTGGGCTCTTGTTTACGTAATTAGTGGACAGGATGGAAGCACTTGCAGAAATTAATTGAATATTGCATTCTGTAGTGGTAGTACAAGAAGAGTGTCAGGGCATGCTATATTAATAATGATAACAAAGCTAATTACGGCATCATTATTACATGACAGCTTTCACGTGGAGTATTTCTTCAGTACTTGCAGGAGTATAAACAATTTGTTTCACATGTGGAAATGTAATTAATTTTTCTTACCTAGTTTCAGAAATACGATAGGAAAGCTGTAACACAAATTCTGCATAAAACATGTTTTTGGAGTTGGTGCATTTTATTGGTTTGCAGCAACCCCTAGAAATTCAGAGATATAAAGTGTGATTTTTTTTTAAAGTATTTGATATAATTTTATGAAGAAGAATTATTGCAGTTTGACTTTTTAAATACAGAAAGAGACATTGCACATTGTGACTGGAGCTGCTGTGCTTAGGGTTTCCTATGCTTCTTGCAAGGCAACTGCTTTCCGCAGCATGTACCTACTACTGGGTAATTAATTATCAGGCCATATAAGCTGGGATGTAATGAAGTCCGAGTTCAACGGCCGTGCGGGATGCCGGCTGAACTCCGACATTTCTTAAAAGGGGCAGTCATTTACAAGGCAAGGTTTAGCCTTGTAAATGATTGGCCCTTTAAAAAACGAGTTTGGCCAGCATCCTGCACAGCTCTAAACTCGGAATTCATTACATCCCGGCCCTAGTCTATGCCAACATTAGTCATACTTAACATTATTAACAGTATAGACGGTGTAATGTTAGCATTACTGCCTCACAGCACTGAGGTCATGAGTTCCACCCCCCACCATGGCCCTAATTGTGTGGAGTTTGTATATTCTCCCCGTACTTGCGTGTGTTTCCTCCGAGTACTCCGGTTTCCTCCCACAATCTAAAAATATACTGGTCCCAACAAAAATTAACCCTAGCATGAATGTATGTGCCTGTACATGTGGTAGGGAACATGGACTGTAAGCTCCACTGGGGTAGGGACTGATGTGAATGGGCAATTGTTGTCTGTAAAGCACTGTGGAATATGTGTGCGCTATATAAATAACTGGTAATAAATAAATAATAAATAATACAGTATAGAAGATGGATGGGTTCAGAAAATATAGCAGTTCCTTTTCTGTAGAATGTGAACTCCCCTAGTTTCCACAGTTATTTGGAAACAGCAGTGGAAAGTGAAGAGGACGCAAACATTGGATCAAGGTCCTGCAGCCCTAAAGCTACATCCCAAATATTCAAATACTATAAGAGAGAGATTTTAAAAAGAAGTTACATAAATGTATAGATATTTGAGCCAGCCTTACTTTAGACAGGCTGGGATGGTTCTCATTACTAACAAAAATAAATACAAAGTAGTGGTTCTCAGTACTAAAATGGACACCAGCAGTTTGCATTGGAACTAGTTCCTGAACTGTCTGTGCAGGAATGTGATTTACTGACCATGAAGATCACACACAAATAGGGACTAACTGATTCTCGACATGTGGAAAAACAAATTAACAATGCTGGTCTTTACGTGTAGCTTACAGCCCCATTGAAATGAATATATGGGAAAAATCTATAACTACAATGCTGAAAGTGCCCTTGATGGCAGGGGTGACAAAATGCATTGCCAGGCCTTATAACACAAATTGGATTTAGGTCTAGCCTTCAGGCCTACACACTTCTTATGAGCAAGGCCATCTTAACGTACAGGCACACTGGGCAGCTGCTCAAGGCCCCACGAATTTAGGGCTTCAGTACAGGGGCGGGTGGTATTCACACAATCATAGCAAGCAGGCAGCATACTCTACCTGCCTCCCAGCCTGCAGCCAGACAGTGAATGGCTGTCAGCATGCTGATTGGTGGATGGGAGGAGCTATCCACCAGTCAGAGTGCTGACAGCCATTCACTGGATGGAAGCATATGGGGAGAGGGCACAGGACTGCAGAAGGGGCGTGTTAAATATTTTTTTATTGATACCTGTGAATGGGTGGGTAGGGGCACCAGTGCATTGCTTTGCCCAGGGCCTACAATGCTGTTAAGACAGTTCTGCTTATGAGCATGTCAATCAGACAAGCAGAAGAGGCCTTCTCAGAAGAACAGAGCAAGAGAGACTTTGGGGAAGAATGAGGGTGGGGCTTAGATGTTTAGGGACAATCTGATATTTCTGAGACCTCCTCACCTCTGTCCCATAGCTTAAGGGACATGCATTGGATTAATTGAAATGGAGGAAGCAGTTTCCAAAAATGGTGATGCAATGTAATTGCGATAATAAATACTAATGTGTATGGACTCGAATTAAACAATGGTGTTTTTTTCCATACAGTTGCATAGTTTGTACTTGGATTTTTTTTTTTTTTTATGTAAAGCATAGCATTTAAATACAAGTCGGTTAGGGTCCTAAAGCCTAAAACTACTGTTGTGGTTAAAACTATGTATAATTTACAATTAGTGGGATTTAAAGATTTAATTTGCCTTAATTTAATTTGACCATTTTTTTAAATTAAGTGTTAGTAAATTTACTTATGGTTGGCAACTATGTCAGTGTATTGATTTGTAAAAAATAAATAAAAAAAGGATGTAGATGGTTATGATGGTTTAAACCTGGATTGCCTAGGTATGGTGCTTATTGACTGCTATGCATGCAGTACTAAAGCCCAACCTAAATTATGCTGGATTAATTTACTGCCAATACTCAACACTTAAAAATGGACCATAACTTATTTTTTATTAGTCTACTCCCTCCCAAAATGAGCACTATCTCTGCCCATATAATAGTGTATCTGTATCAGCGACTGCCACTCCCCTTCTCGTCCTCACATAGTTACACACACAGCTTCAGTAACAACAAGAGCAGTGAATGCAGGTTAGGATGGGTAAGATGTAATTGGTCAGCAAAATTACCTCCACCAACACTCTGTCTCAGATGGTGCCAGGATCACAGCCTAGTACTGTAATGTACATTGCAGGGCCTAGGTACAATATAAAACAGTAACATAAAATAAATTGTATAGAATTTTGCGAACTATATTGGGAAGTCTGTGCCTCCACCCACATCACACCCATACATTTAATACAATTACAATGACAGTATGATATATTTAAATCTGGCAATAGGATTGAAACTACATTGTAAATTACTGTATATACCTATAGAGTCTGCATTTATGGAAATATCTTCTACTGGTCATAAGTCATAGTGGTTTTCATTTCTAGGACAACATTCATTGATTTAGAGAATTAGAGGATGTTGGGAATCTATTTTAAATACTCTGCTTAAGTGAAATCTCATCCATTTAATGAGCTACTGCTGGCCTGAATTGGTGTATATTGCCCTGTTCATGCCAGGCTCTGTACTGTAATACCATACACAAGGTTATAGGGTGCCAGTAACTTCCCAACACATTATACATAAGACAGATAGCAATACACCAACATGGCTTGCTGGAAGAAGGCTGTCTGTTTTCAGTCATCCCAAAGTCACGTTTAAGCAGAAACCCTTCAGCTTGTATAACAGTTGATAGGTTATACAATGTGAAGGGGTCTGGAAGGTCGTCTTTTATAGTTATCTGCCCCAACCATCCTAGCACAACTCTCCAAGGAGACTCTGCTCTGTCACACAAACTGCCCTCCTTGGCTTTTGCTCTCCATCTGATCTGACAGGGGAAGGTCTCCCAGTTCTCATACAAGTTCAAATAAAACCACATGTTGCAGGCTGGAGCAGGCTGGATGTAGAGGTATGATAATTCTGTCTTGGCCTGAGAATGTTTAGTTGGCTGGAGCTGGCCATTTGTCTGGTCTGTGTCAGAGGCTTTACTTCATTCCCAGTGGAGGGGAATGTCAATGCCTTAAGAAAACAGTGTCATTGCAAGGGCAGCCAAGATTAGCTAAACAGTGGGGATATTCCATTATCAAAGAGCAAATGTGTGGTAACCCTTAGGAACCATTCACCCATTTGTTTTATTGCCTACCTGGAGTTGAACTAGATCAAGCAAAGGTACAAAGTGTCCCCGCAAGTGCAGATGTGATGTCACTAAATTGTGTTTGCAGACTGTGCACCTACCTGTACAGAACCTTTCACACAGCATGATGGGTGCACTGAACTGACCCTCACTGCTGCATAATAAGTATTCATCACATACTGCACAGGTTCTGCAGAACAACCAATTTATTTTATGGGACAGAGACAAATTGAAATGAACAAGAAGGAGTAGGAACTGAAAGCTCTGCAAAGTTTGAAGAAACACAAAATGACTTGGCTGTAGCAGCGAGTAGTAAGTGTCACGGGTGTGTCATTAAATGAGGCTGTATTACTGAACAGGGATCCGCAGCCACAGAAGGAAACATTGCACCTGCCATAGGCAGTGTTTATTTGAGGATGTACCTTTGCAAGGGCTTCTTACCTCTATTTCTCCAGCACCCTAAAAATCTTATTTTGCTGATTTTAACATCCTATGTTTTATAATATAATAATAAAAGTTAGTTATTAAATATTCATAGGTTAACTCAGAGATACATGCAAGCCTGTTTTGCAGACAGATCTTGTTTTTTGTTTTTGTTTTACACTGCACATGCTCTGTAGACGGGCAACGCTAGTTTGAGCAATTACGGGCATTTCTGCACTGCAGCTGATGGATCTCTTGCACCAGGTAGGGGGCTGAGGCAAATGTGCGCTGAAGAAGACTACTTCACAAGTGAATGGATAGGGGGAATTGCTTTTGCATAGATGCACGGAGACTGAACACAGGCGAAGATTAGCATGTGGCCGAATCTGCAGCATGTGGCCGAATCTGCAGCCTACTTACATGCAACTCTAAATCAGTCCATCAATTAGGTTACAGTGTTTCCTGCAGACAGACGCACTTTTTCTCTTGTGTATCTGTAAATGTGATAGTGAGGCATGCTTAGGGGTATAATATCTAGAGATGTGCACATCCCTCCGCCCCCCACCAGCACCCCCTATGCCCCTCCCCTTTCCCCTCAAGTGCTTTGGTTCAAATTTGGGTTTTGTTTCAGGTAAAAATCAATTTAAAAAAAATTGATAATCATTCATAAAAATCGATTAAAGCAGCTAAAATCTTGTCATTTTTAAAATCCCAAACATTTGAAATCGGAATTCCAAACCGCGGGAAGATCCACACCAGGACTCCTAGGGTGATCCTGACTTGGTTTTGGTTCAGATCCACAAAATTCAAGTGGATTCATATTTCTGAAGACACAAACCATACATCTCTGCTAATATCACAAGGATAAAAATTGTTTTTACATATCTACTTAGCTGGGACAGTGCTTCTTATAGCCACCTGTTATAGCGAAGAGACAATGTGACAGAGATCGCTATGACTGTACTGCTGGGTTTGTAACTTGCACATTTTCGGTAATTAGGCATAATAAAATCTCTATGCAAGGGGAGGAACATGGTAGACCCTATTCTAGCGATACGCTGTAGGGTTAAAATGGCTAACACCATCTTTAGATGGCAAAACATATTGGATTCTAGATTGCCTGGTAAGTTTTCCCAGGTATCAGGTCTATAGATCTACACTAAAAAGGTCTACAGTCAATTGGTCGACAACTAATGGTCAACATGCATTAGGTTGATGGGGTCAAAAGGTCAACAGGGTCAAAAAGTCGACATGGTCAAAAGGTCAACTTGACAACCTATTCTTTGTTGATATTTTGACCCTGCTGGCCTAATGCATGTCAACTATTAGTGGTTGACCTATTAACTGTAGACCTTTCTAGTATAGATCTAATAATCCACACCCATTTTCCCAGCATCCAGTCTATAGCTTTACTCTAAAAAGGTCTACAGTCAATAGGTCGACTGCTAATGGTCGAAATGCACTAGGTTGACAAGGTTAAAATGTCAACATGTAAAAGGTAGACTTTTCAAAAGGTCAAAAGCGTCAAAAGGTCGACATTACAATGGTCAACACACATATATCAACACATTTTTTTAAAATAATTTTTTTCAACTTTTTCATACTTCACAATCCACGTGGACTATGTTTGGGTATAATAACCTTTCCTGAAGCATGGAGAGCAAAGCCCATGACCGTACCCACTAACGGGGCTTGTTTGTGGCAGAAAAGTGACAAAATACCCCCAAAAATTGGGTCTACCTATTTTGTGTTGACCTTTTAACCATGTCGACCTTTTATACTGTCTGCCTATTCCGTGTCGACCATTTTACCCTGTCGACCTAATACATGTAGACTATTTGTAGTCGATCTATTGATTGTATACCTTTTTAGTGTAGATCTAATAATCCACACTCAGTTTTGCAAAAATATCTTCCCTATTGAGAACAATGAGGATCAGTGGCAGATTTTGCCTATGGACTGCAGCCTCCCCAATAAAATCCGACACTTCAGTGAGCTCAACTGAGCCAGCTGCAGTCTGTGTGACTGCACTGGCTCAGTGTCTTCACTGTGACTGTCAGTGACTTCCTATTGGAAGTCCTACCTGCCAGTCAACCACAGGACAGGTAGTCAAATGCAGGGCCAGATTACCAATGGGGCAGATGAAGCTACAGCTCCAGACCTCCACATAAAAATAGGCCCGTCATCATGGCAGCATGATGATGACCAGCCATCAGCTGGCCACATAGTTGTCCATAAATAACTATTTAGATTACATTTCTATTTTTCTCACAAAATGATGCAATTTTTATATTTGTACATAATTAGGGAGACATTGGAGCTTATATTGTAGGGGGTGTACCCACCCATTTGGCTCTGGCCACACCACACAGCACTTGTCACACCTCCTCGATTCTCACAATAGGCCCTTGAATATTTTCAGACCTGGGCCTATGTGGCCTTTAATCTGACCCTGGAAGGTGTTCCCCCCTCCAGGACTGCCATACCGGGCTTCCTGTAGGAAGTCACTCCCTGTCTGATCGTCAGCCCAACGCAGCTCCTATGGGCTGCAACCGTTACAGTCCCGAGAAGCCGGGGGTTTGCACATGCACATTCAAGCCGCAGCTTGTGCGCTAGTCTCAGCACTTGCCAGAACCATTGCACAAGCGTGGGACCGGCTCTCTCCTCTGTCTCTCAGGCATGGGAGGCGGAAGCCCCCCTGGTCACAAAAGGTAGGAGCTGCAGCTGATGAGGACTGTTATCAGGAATTTCTTAATTTGACCTGAAATGACAGATAACTAGTCTTAATAAACTGACCAGTTAGTAATGTATGTTTTGTTGCAAGATACAGTATATGCTAGAGATTCTCACATCAACTGTGATGTGCAGATGGAGCATGCATTTACAAATGGTGCTGCCTATGTTATATAGAATAAATTATATTTATTTATTTATGTAATTATTTGTTTTCAGTTACATTGATTTCTATATATATACTTGCTTTATCCACTGTTGACACATTCAAAACACTTTCCACTATACTCTTATCCTTTGCCAGCTCCTTTTGGTTTCTTATGCATAGAATGCAGTCTTATTTTCAGATGGTTGCAAAGATTGTGACTACTATATCATAAACTCTATCCCCACTATATACCCATCATCACCCAAACAAAGTGAGTTTTGTTGTTTAAAAACAGCACCAAACACCTTTATTTGCAACAATGTCACCCTTTTTGCAACATTTTACCTGACATGTGACTGGATGTGAGTGCTTCTGATATTACAAATTTCCCCACTGTGTTCAAACAAGAGCTTCAGTAAATTGATGGTCTTATCATGTCCATGAATGGGACAGTGCCTCTAGTGGTGAAATGAAATAAAGAATAAGTTACATTAACTTTAAAATATTGCTCTCATATGGGAGAACTTTATTGTTTAATATTCAGAGAGGTGAGTTAACCAAAATTGTACTGTACTTACTTCCCACACTCCTCCTGTCTCCTGTAGCACCTTACTCATCTTCATGAGAGTGGCCATGACTTGGCTGACAGACATGATGATGGTAACCCGTCTGCAGGATATCTCAGCATTCCATTGTTTGCTATACCTGCTGTGAATGGAATGCCTGGACATGCCACAGAGGTGAATTTATTATATTGCTATGTAGATGCACTCATATAATAACCATGGTATCTGCCCAAAATAAGCACACCCACCCAGGATGACCCCCAACCATACTAAATACTAATATATACATTATGAATGGAGATTAAGCAATAATATTTTGGTTACTTTAATAAAGCAGTAGGCCATAGGATCCTTGAGAGCACTCATAACTAAGTATATTTCAACAAAAAATTTATGGGTACATACCACACAAATAAGACTCATATAAGATAACTAAAGTACAGTTAGCAACAAGTAGAAAAGAGCGGACTCCCCCACCCCACCCCCCACCCTTCATTTTTAAAACATGCAGTGATTGACTGCAATGTTATTTTGTTTATATTTTGTCATCTGCTGACATTCCAGAGAGAGGATCTGGATAGCCTTTAATTGAATTTCTCTTGTCATGGTTCTATTTTGCTTCATTGGGAATAATATGGAATACTGTAAGTGTTAGCACTGTGAAGAATGTTGAGTATTAATATACAGCAGCTGCCAGTAGAACACAGGGAGAAATGGTGAGAGTTGGTTTTAAACTAACCTTGATGTACTCATATGTAACCGATTACACTACTGAGGAGTGACTAATTCGGCATGGCTCGCTATTCAGAGAAACAGCAAACTGAGCGATTATCAATCGACTGCGCGTGCGTAGCATTCACATTGCGCACATGCAAGGGCTAATAGCGACAGAAATAGCATACAGATCATAATCGCAATGTAGCCGCTGTTTGACTCACTGGAAGCCGGTGTTTCTAGGCGGAAAACTGCCGTTTTCTGGGTGTGTCAGAAAAAAAACGCAGGTGTGCCCAGGTGTTTTTGGGGGGTGGTCTTCTGTTTGCCGGCGGTCGGGCTCCCGGCGCTCAGTATACCGGCGCCTGGAGCCCGACAGCCGGCATACCGACAATTATTTTCCTTCGTGGGGGTCCACGACCCCCATAGAGGGAGAATAAAATAGTGTGGCGCGCTTAGCGCGCCACCGTGCCCGTAGCGTGGCGAGCGCAGCGAGCCCGCAAGGGGCTCATTTGCGCTCGCCAAGCTGTCGGTAAGCCAGCGGTCGGGCTCCCGGCGCCGGGATGCTGGTCGCCGGGAGCCCGACCGCCGGCCAGCCGTAGTGAACCCTTTTTGGGGAGGGTCTCTGACATCAGCGCAGACCACTTCCAGACCGTCTCTGTCGCTGATTAGTGGCAGTCTCAGACCTACTCACATTTGCTCAGACAGCAAAGATTCTTCGATGTTCCGGGAATTGTGTATGCATCTGCGAGTGGATAGCGAGCTGTGATGCATTCGCAATTTTGCACAGGAGTTTTGTTCTTTCTACTCACAGACAACTGCAATTTCTCTGAATAGCGATCCATGCTAAATTAGGCCATGAGTTCTCCAGATACGGTTGCACTTGTTGTCCTTACAGAATGAAAGCTGCGCCAACTTTCTCCGGTGCATTTGATGACTTTCTTGTGACTCATGCATCTAAAACAATGAAAAATTCCTTTGTCATATTTGTTGCTCTGGGCACTTTTTGAGGTCATTTCTGATTTTGAGTTCCCTTTTGATTTACAGAATTTTGACACATTTAGCAACTCAATCTGTCTCTATCAACAACTGCCACTGACAGGAACTATTTTCTTCTGAACATCTTTGATGTCACATTATCGTCACTCGATATGTCTGGCATGATGGGATTGCCGCAGTGCTTTACTGAAATATTTAAAAGTCTCAGATTCTGTCAACATGTTTGTGTTTTATTTATTATTCTACACACAGTATATGAAAACCCTGCAAACTACAGAATTAAACATTCTAAGTAATAAACATCACTAGTCTCTTCTAAGGCAGCAAATAAGTATTAGTACTGTGAAACGAATACCCATTGGTGTAAGATACATTTTCCAGAAGTCTGTTCTGTACTGCATATTGGCCCATATTCCGAGTTGTTCGCTCGCTAGCTGCTTTTAGCAGCAGTGCAAATGGTAAGCCGCCGCCCTCTGGGAGTGTATCTTAGCGTAGCAGAAGTGCAAACGAAAGGATCGCAGCGCTGCTACAAAAAAAAATTGTACAGTTTCTGAGTAGCTCGAGACCTACTCCATCCTTGCGATCACTTCAGACTATTTAGTTCCTGTTTTGACGTCACAAACACGCCCTGCGTTAGGCCAGCCACTCCCCTGTTTCCCCAGCCACTCCTGCATTTTTATCTGGCACGCCTGCGTTTTTTCACACACTCCCCGAAAACGGTCAGTTACCACCCAGAAACACCCACTTCCAGTCAATCATTCTGCGGCCAGCAGTGCGACTGAAAAGCGTCGCTAGAGCTTGTGTAAAACTGCATCGGCTTTTGTGAAAATACGTCGCGCGCACAGAATTGCCGATTTTCAGCCTGAATGCTGCGCTTCGAACAACGGCAGCTAGCGATCAACTCGGAATGACCCCCATTTTTCATACTATCAGATTCATGCCATTGCAGGAATGCGGTACGTTAATGTTGTATAATAAAGTAATAAAAAACAGTTAAAGCAAAAAGACCATTTACTATTAAAAGTGTGTAGAAAAAAAAATCCTGAAAATTCATTTTGGCCCAATAGTCCTCATTTATAAATAAAAGGAGTGCATACCTCCCAACTTTCTTATGATACGAAGAGGGACACACACGCGGCTTTGGCGCACGCTCCCTCAAAGGGGTGTGACCTATGGAAAAGGGGCGTGACTTCATGGGAGGGCCCTCGATCGCAAGCCACGCACCCATTTTCATCACTGAGGGGGCATGCCCAGTGCTCTGTGAGCTGCTAGCATGCCCCCTCTCCTTCAGTCTCCACTGAATAGACACTGTGCGCATACACACAGAGTCTATTCCCCGCTGCTCTGCTAAGCAGAGCAGCGAGTGCAGGAGCCTCCCAACTTACAGTATGCTGTAGCAGAACCTTCTGCGCACCCACTAAGGCTTAGAAAAAATTGTGATGTGCACCCATCCGGGAAAGCAGGGGGGAGGGGGGATATTTGTCAGCTTCTGCTGCAGAGGCATATTACCGACAAGGTGGTACAGGCAGGTGCGTAGGGTCTGGTGGTCATTGGGGGCCCAGCAGTGGCGTAAGTTCGTCCCAGATGCCCGGAGGCAAAATAAATATTGGTGCCCCCCTCCCCAATATATATCTTGCCGACTCCCGTCATTCTTCACAATCATAACACCGTTTGCTTGAAGAAAATTCCAAAGGACATTTCTTGTGGTGAGAGCTGTTCTTTGCAATAATAGGACTTCTGGGTTTATGACCCGGAAGCCTATCTGCGCATGCGTGGGCTGACGTGCGCTGTTTGAGGGTGCAGGGATGGATCCAATTGGATCCCTTTCAGTAAGGAAATGCAATAGAAGCCCATAAACTTCTATAGGGCAGCACTATCTAAAGATGATGTTTCCCACTGCATCCTAACCCTGGAATCTAGGCTTGGTGCATATGTGGTAAACGGTCAACCCGCATTTTTGGAGGTTTGCCCGCATTTTTAACCTTGAGCTGATGATGCAATGGAGGCGCAGCAGACCAGTGCCATCTTAAGGCTGAAAGTGATGTAGGGCCTATTATGTGACCAGTACTGCCACAGAACAAGCAATTATGGGAGCTGAGGGGGGATGGGACGGACACTGAAGGACTTGGTAAAGGGGGGCAGATAGAGAAACGGTAGTTAGAACAGCAGGGGGGAGCGGGGGGGGGGGGGGGCAGACCAGAGTGGAGGATGGGATAAGGCAGAATGGGGGTGATTGGTGACTACTATAAATATATATATATATATTTTATATAGAGGTTGATTCTGGCAGCACTCCCAACACATGTATTACAGTCCCGATGCCTTCCTAGACCCGTATAGCCACGGATCAACCTGCTGGTGTTTGCATTTATTACCAGAGTGCCACCGGCATTGTGGTGTATATATATATATATATATATAAAATATCCACACACATATTTTATATATATATATATATATATATAGGTTGATTAGAAGAAGGCGGCACTCAGTCAGACTCTTATTGAAGAATTTGGGTCATTTATTTAGACCATGTAGGCCGACATGTTTCGGGGTGAACCCCCGTCCTCAGGGCCAAAAACAGCTCATTTGCTGTTTTTGGCCCTGAGGACGGGGGTTCACCCCGAAACATGTCGGCCTACATGGTCTAAATAAATGACCCAAATTCTTCAATAAGAGTCTGACTGAGTGCCGCCTTCTTCTAATCAACCCATATAGTGGCTATGGTCACCAGGAGGGCACCGCAGCAATTATTTTATCCACAGTGGACACTTACTAGCAGCACATTCAAATGCTTCACAGCTCCATATATGCCCTTAAATTTTATGTATATATGTGAATTTTATTATTCATTTTATTTGATGTTTAGTAAATAAATTCAAGTATGCTTTTACAATCATCCACAGTTTTTTAATTATTTACTATTGGAGAAACAACCAGCGCCGGCTTTAGTACATCACGTATAAGGGGTGTTTAATATTACACATCTGGGTGGGATCACTCACGATATTAGTATTATCATGATTAGTGTGCACATGCTACACGCAACAATTATGATGTTTATTTATGGCCAGTAACACTTCGGCACATGCTATTTGATTATCACTTTTTTGCACTGCTTTTCCGTCAGCTCCAAATGTTACCAGGGGCGGCCGGGACGCTCGAGATGATGTCATTTCCTGGCAACCGCAATCAGGAACTTACCGGAAGCCCGGTCCCACGCCAGCTCCTGCTGTCCGATGCTGCGGTCGTAATGGTGGTTGTACACATAGAGGTAAGGTGTGTTGCACTGTGTGGGTTTGTTCTTCTTTTTCACAGCATACAGCCTTGACAAAAGCGCCCTGCGCGGCGCTGAAACGTTGGCAAAGCTATGCCTTTTTGATATGCGATTTCTCACTAAACTCTGTTATTTTTTGCATCAAGTCCCCAGAGTGCCGCCTGGTTCTTCCATTACTTGGGAGTGTGCTAACTAACCCTCCCTAGGGACCACAGTGACTGTGTATATATATATATATATATATATATATATATATATATATATACACGTGTGTGTGTGTGTGTGTGTGTGTGTGTGTGTGTGTGTATATATATATATATATATATATATATATATGCTTGTATGTATATACATATATACAAACATACCTTTTTTATAGGCACTGTACTGTAGTGTTCTGAACAAAGTCAAATTGTTCCTAGTCAGCAGCAGCAGGAGCCAGTCCCAGATCAGTATCAGCTGGATGGCTCACTCATGGTCTGAGCAGACACATTGGGCACAGGGGAGAGCCTCAGCTCCGGGTGCGTCTTCTAGTCGCGGTACGAACGCAACACTGGCTCGCACGTGTGTCCAACAATACCCCGCCCGCCCGCCTGCAGCAGCAGCGGCAGCGGCAGTGCCTCTACAAATTCAGACAGCCACTGTGACTGCAGCCGCGCATATCATGTGCCGTGCTTTCCCGGGAGTGAGCTCTGGAGGGTCATCGTTACAGCCCGCGGCTGGCTGGTTTACAGGAAGGAGTCAGTTTGACTCATTGAAGCCGGCACAGAAATGGAGGCGAACTGCCCCCTTCAAGGCAGGAGCCCGGCGGCAGCAGACTCCGCTGCCTCCCGGAGTTCCGCCTCTGGGGCCCAGTGCCCTCCTGCTGCCAACATTCAGTGCTGCAGCTTGACCAGGGTGCCAATGTAGGGACTGTGCATTGGGGCATACCGAGTGCACAAGTGCAGTGCAGTGCATTGCTGGGAGCTGAATAAGTCTGCTGAGCTCTAATTGGTGGAGCTCATCACATGCTTTTCTGACTTGTGGAGGAGATCAACAGCAGTCTCATGGGAGGGATTCATCAGAGTAAGGCAGAGCTTGCTGGGCTTGTGTAATGTTTGCTGAATGCTGAGGGCTATATTTAATATATAGAAACATACATAGAAACATAGAATTTGACGGCAGATAAGAACCACTTGGCCCATTTAGTCTGCCCCGCTTTTTTTTATCCTTTAGGCAATCTCAATCCTTTTTGAACATTAATTCTTTGTAAGGATATTCATATGCTTATACCAAGCATGTTTAAATTGCTCTACAGTCTTAGCCTCTACCACCTCTGATGGGAGGCTATTCCACTTATCCACTACCCTGTCTGTGAATTAATTTTTCCTTACATTTCCCCTGAACTTCCCTCCCTCCAGTGTATGTCCTCGAGTTCTAATACTTCTCTTCCTTTGAAGAATGTTTCCCTCTTGAACTTTAAGACCCTTGATATATTTGAAAGTTTCTATCATGTCCCCCCTTTCCCTTCGCTCCTCCAAACTATACATGTTAAGATCTTTTTGCCTTTCCGGGTAAGTTTCTTGATGCAGGCCATGCACCATTTTAGTTGCCCTTCTTTGTACACTCTCTAATGTATTTATATCCTTCTGGAGATATGGTCTCCAGATATATATATATATATATATATATATATATACGCGACGGTGTGAAGAGCGCTCGTAGGGCGCGATGAAGCACCTAGCATATATATATATATATATATATATATAATGTAGTGATGGGTGCACTCAGAAATAAATAGACGACACCAACGCTGGTAGGGTCGACGTTTCAGGGACTACTCCCTTTTATCAAGAAGTGTTGTCTATTTATTTCTGAGTGCCTCCATTACTACATTACATATGCTCAGCAGAGAGGTTGTGCAATGGATCAAGTTGTATATTACATCTAAGCGTGAGAGCCGGACATTTGTATGTATATATATATACAGGGCCGGTTCTATGATTTGTGGCGCCCCGGGCAAAATATGGGGGGCGTGGCTTCGATTGGGGGCGTGGTCAGCGCGCTGAAAGAAAAAATAAAAATAAATAAAAAGTATACTTACCATCCCCGTTCCTGATCCAGACCCCCTCCGCCGGCGGCGCCGCTCTTCTCCTCTCCTCCTCTCTTCTGTTCTCTTCGATCTATGGGAGAGACGTTATTACGTCTCTCCCATAGAACAGCATAGACACTAGAGGTCAATTATGACCCCTAGTGTCTGTGCCACTATGCTGTGCGGTGCGCGATGACGTCATCGCGCATCGCACAGCAAAGGTCCTCTAGACGAAGGGAAACTAGACCGTAGCGTCTAGTTTCCCTTCATGGAGAGGACCTTTGCTGTGCGGTGCGCGATGACGTCATCGCGCACCGCACAACTAAGGTCCTCTCCATGAAGGGAAACTAGACGCTACGCGTCTGGTTCCCTTCAAAGCGGGGGGGCACAGCAGGGCACTACGGGGGGCACAGTGGCGGATCTTGCCCTGCAGCATACATTCACATTCACTAATATTAGGGACCTAGTGTACCTGATGAGGTTACCTTGAAGAATGGTGGTAGGCTCATAATATTAGCCAATTTTATGCCAAAAAATTTGCATATGATGTATAATTATTACATTTATTATAATTCTAATGGTTGTATAGTTCACCTGTTCTCTTTTTTCTATGTTGTAGTACTAAGTCTCCGCTCGGTAGCACATTCCATTATAAGTCCAGGCCACCTCCCCCTAATATAAGCAGCATACATTCACTGGTGGGGAGATGTATAGAAACCCACTTCGCTCTAAGCTTCGATCCATCAGCAGTATGTATACAACAGTTAGTGATGCTGTACCTGTTATAATTCAATAAACCATACTACGGGTTAAGTAATATGGCTGTTCATAGAATCATCCACTAGTGCAGGCCTGGCAAACCTGTGGCTCTTCAGCTATTGTGAAACTACAAGTCTCAGCATACCTTGTCACATTTTTTCTAAAAGGGAATGCTAAAACAGTGGCAGTGCATGCTGGGATTTCACAACAGCCACAGGTTGGCGAGGCCTGTGCTAGTGTGTGCATTTATTTTTTACTATATTTGCCAACTCACACAATACATACTATTGACACCTCCTATAGTATTATGACCAATGTTGGCCTGGGACATGAAGGGCACACCAAGGAAATGCAGTGGTAGGGGCCCATGCCTACAGATGCAGATAGCCCCCAGAAGTTGTGTGGTCAGAGGCTTTGATAACTTAGTTTACTGGGCCCCTTGTCACTATATAAGAGGATTTTAATTACCTAACGGTAAATCATTTTCTCGTAGTTTGTAGAGGATACTGGGAATCCATTTAGTACCATGGGTTATAGACGGGTCCACTAGGAGCCTTGGGCACTTTAAGAATTGATAGTCTGGACTGGCTCCTCCCTCTATGCCCCTCCCACCAGACTCAGTCTAGGAAACTGTGCCCGAAGAGACGGACATACTTTGAGAGAAGGATAGATAATAAAAGTAGTAAGATTACACACAGAACAATAGGAAAGCCATGCTAACCAGATATGAAACATGAACAGCAATGGCTGAACAAACCAGAATACCAAGTAACAGTGCAGGAAAAACGAAGCATCGGGCGGGCGCCCAGTGTCCTCTACGGACTACGAGAAAAGGATTTACCGGTAGGTAATTAAAAACCTATTTTCTCTGACGTCCTAGTGGATGCTGGGTACTCCGTAAGGACCATGGGGAATAGACGGGCTCCGCAGGAGACTGGGCACTCTAAAGAAAGATTTAGGTCTACCTGGTGTGCACTGGCTCCCCCCCCTATGACCCTCCTCCAAGCCTCAGTTAGATTTCGGTGCCCGGCTGAGCTGGATGCACACTAGGGGCTCTCCTGAGCTCCTAGGAAGAAAGTATATGTTAGGTTTTTTATTTTCAGTGAGACCTGCTGGCAACAGGCTCACTGCACCGAGGGACTAAGGGGAGAAGAAGCGAACCCACCTAAGTGGTGGCAGCTTGGGCTTCTTAGGCTACTGGATAGAGATGAGCGCCTGAAATTTTTCGGGTTTTGTGTTTTGGTTTTGGGTTCGGTTCCGCGGCCGTGTTTTGGGTTCGACCGCGTTTTGGCAAAACCTCACCGAATTTTTTTTGTCGGATTCGGGTGTGTTTTGGATTCGGGTGTTTTTTTCAAAAAACACTAAAAAACAGCTTAAATCATAGAATTTGGGGGTCATTTTGATCCCAAAGTATTATTAACCTCAAAAACCATAATTTACACTCATTTTCAGTCTATTCTGAATACCTCACACCTCACAATATTATTTTTAGTCCTAAAATTTGCACCAAGGTCGCTGGATGACTAAGCTAAGCGACACTAGTGGCCGACACAAACACCTGGCCCATCTAGGAGTGGCACTGCAGTGTCACGCAGGATGTCCCTTCCAAAAAACCCTCCCCAATCAGCACATGACGCAAAGAAAAAAAGAGGCGCAATGAGGTAGCTGACTGTGTGAGTAAGATAAGCGACCCTAGTGGCCGACACAAACACCGGGCCCATTTAGGAGTGGCACTGCAGTGTCACGCAGGATGTCCCTTCCAAAAAACCCTCCCCAATCAGCACATGACGCAAAGAAAAAAAGAGGCGCAATGAGGTAGCTGACTGTGTGAGTAAGATTAGCGACCCTAGTGGCCGACACAAACACCGGGCCCATTTAGGAGTGGCACTGCAGTGTCACGCAGGATGTCCCTTCCAAAAAACCCTCCCCAATCAGCACATGACGCAAAGAAAAAAAGAGGCGCAATGAGGTAGCTGACTGTGTGAGTAAGATTAGCGACCCTAGTGGCCGACACAAACACCGGGCCCATTTAGGAGTGGCACTGCAGTGTCACGCAGGATGTCCCTTCCAAAAAACCCTCCCCAATCAGCACATGACGCAAAGAAAAAAAGAGGCGCAATGAGGTAGCTGACTGTGTGAGTAAGATTAGCGACCCTAGTGGCCGACACAAACACCGGGCCCATTTAGGAGTGGCACTGCAGTGTCACGCAGGATGTCCCTTCCAAAAAACCCTCCCCAATCAGCACATGACGCAAAGAAAAAAAGAGGCGCAATGAGGTAGCTGACTGTGTGAGTAAGATTAGCGACCCTAGTGGCCGACACAAACACCGGGCCCATTTAGGAGTGGCACTGCAGTGTCACGCAGGATGTCCCTTCCAAAAAACCCTCCCCAATCAGCACATGACGCAAAGAAAAAAAGAGGCGCAATGAGGTAGCTGACTGTGTGAGTAAGATTAGCGACCCTAGTGGCCGACACAAACACCGGGCCCATTTAGGAGTGGCACTGCAGTGTCACGCAGGATGTCCCTTCCAAAAAACCCTCCCCAATCAGCACATGACGCAAAGAAAAAAAGAGGCGCAATGAGGTAGCTGACTGTGTGAGTAAGATTAGCGACCCTAGTGGCCGACACAAACACCGGGCCCATTTAGGAGTGGCACTGCAGTGTCACGCAGGATGTCCCTTCCAAAAAACCCTCCCCAAACAGCACATGACGCAAAGAAAAATAAAAGAAAAAAGAGGTGCAAGATGGAATTGTCCTTGGGCCCTCCCACCCACCCTTATGTTGTATAAACAAAACAGGACATGCACACTTTAACCAACCCATCATTTCAGTGACAGGGTCTGCCACACGACTGTGACTGATATGACGGGTTGGTTTGGACCCCCCCCAAAAAAGAAGCAATTAATCTCTCCTTGCACAAACTGGCTCTACAGAGGCAAGATGTCCACCTCATCATCACCCTCCGATATATCACCGTGTACATCCCCCTCCTCACAGATTATCAATTCGTCCCCACTGGAATCCACCATCTCAGCTCCCTGTGTACTTTGTGGAGGCAATTGCTGCTGGTCAATGTCTCCACGGAGGAATTGATTATAATTCATTTTAATGAACATCATCTTCTCCACATTTTCTGGATGTAACCTCGTACGCCGATTGCTGACAAGGTGAGCGGCGGCACTAAACACTCTTTCGGAGTACACACTTGTGGGAGGGCAACTTAGGTAGAATAAAGCCAGTTTGTGCAATGGCCTCCAAATTGCCTCTTTTTCCTGCCAGTATAAGTACGGACTGTGTGACGTGCCTACTTGGATGCGGTCACTCATATAATCCTCCACCATTCTTTCAATGGTGAGAGAATCATATGCAGTGACAGTAGACGACATGTCCGTAATCGTTGTCAGGTCCTTCAGTCCGGACCAGATGTCAGCATCAGCAGTCGCTCCAGACTGCCCTGCATCACCGCCAGCGGGTGGGCTCGGAATTCTGAGCCTTTTCCTCGCACCCCCAGTTGCGGGAGAATGTGAAGGAGGAGATGTTGACAGGTCGCGTTCCGCTTGACTTGACAATTTTCTCACCAGCAGGTCTTTTAACCCCAGCAGACTTGTGTCTGCCGGAAAGAAAGATCCAAGGTAGGCTTTAAATCTAGGATCGAGCACGGTGGCCAAAATGTAGTGCTCTGATTTCAACAGATTGACCACCCGTGAATCCTTGTTAAGCGAATTAAGGGCTCCATCCACAAGTCCCACATGCCTAGCGGAATCGCTCCGTGTTAGCTCCTCCTTCAATGTCTCCAGCTTCTTCTGCAAAAGCCTGATGAGGGGAATGACCTGACTCAGGCTGGCAGTGTCTGAACTGACTTCACGTGTGGCAAGTTCAAAGGGCATCAGAACCTTGCACAACGTTGAAATCATTCTCCACTGCGCTTGAGACAGGTGCATTCCACCTCCTATATCGTGCTCAATTGTATAGGCTTGAATGGCCTTTTGCTGCTCCTCCAACCTCTGAAGCATATAGAGGGTTGAATTCCACCTCGTTACCACTCCTTGCTTCAGATGATGGCAGGGCAGGTTCAGTAGTTTTTGGTGGTGCTCCAGTCTTCTGTACGTGGTGCCTGTACGCCGAAAGTGTCCCGCAATTTTTCTGGCCACCGACAGCATCTCTGCACGCCCCTGTCGTTTTTTAAATAATTCTGCACCACCAAATTCAAGGTATGTGCAAAACATGGGACGTGCTGGAATTTGCCCATATTTAATGCACACACAATATTGCTGGCGTTGTCCGATGCCAGAAATCCACAGGAGAGTCCAATTGGGGTAAGCCATTCCGCGATGATCTTCCTCAGTTGCCGTAAGAGGTTTTCAGCTGTGTGCGTATTCTGGAAACCGGTGATACAAAGCGTAGCCTGCCTAGGAAAGAGTTGGCGTTTGCGAGATGCTGCTACTGGTGCCGCCGCTGCAGTTCTTGCGGCGGGAGTCCATACATCTACCCAGTGGGCTGTCACAGTCATATAGTCCTGACCCTGCCCTGCTCCACTTGTCCACATGTCCGTGGTTAAGTGGACATTGGGTACAACTGCATTTTTTAGGACACTGGTGAGTCTTTTTCTGACGTCCGTGTACATTCTCGGTATCGCCTGCCTAGAGAAGTGGAACCTAGATGGTATTTGGTAACGGGGGCACACTGCCTCAATAAATTGTCTAGTTCCCTGTGAACTAACGGCGGATACCGGACGCACGTCTAACACCAACATAGTTGTCAAGGCCTCAGTTATCCGCTTTGCAGCAGGATGACTGCTGTGATATTTCATCTTCCTCGCAAAGGACTGTTGAACAGTCAATTGCTTACTGGAAGTAGTACAAGTGGGCTTACGACTTCCCCTCTGGGATGACCATCGACTCCCAGCAGCAACAACAGCAGCGCCAGCAGCAGTAGGCGTTACACGCAAGGATGCATCGGAGGAATCCCAGGCAGGAGAGGACTCGTCAGAATTGCCAGTGACATTGCCTGCAGGACTATTGGCATTCCTGGGGTAGGAGGAAATTGACACTGAGGGAGTTGGTGGGGTGGTTTGCGTGAGCTTGGTTACAAGAGGAAGGGATTTACTGGTCAGTGGACTGCTTCCGCTGTCACCCAAAGTTTTTGAACTTGTCACTGACTTATTATGAATGCGCTGCAGGTGACGTATAAGGGAGGATGTTCCGAGGTGGTTAACGTCCTTACCCCTACTTATTACAGCTTGACAAAGGGAACACACGGCTTGACACCTGTTGTCCGCATTTCTGTTGAAATAGTTCCACACCGAAGAGCTGATTTTTTTGGTATTTTCACCAGGCATGTCAACGGCCATATTCCTCCCACGGACAACAGGTGTCTCCCCGGGTGCCTGACTTAAACAAACCACCTCACCATCAGAATCCTCCTGGTCAATTTCCTCCCCAGCGCCAGCAACACCCATATCCTCCTCATCCTGGTGTACTTCAACACTGACATCTTCAATCTGACTATCAGGAACTGGACTGCGGGTGCTCCTTCCAGCACTTGCAGGGGGCGTGCAAATGGTGGAAGGCGCATGCTCTTCACGTCCAGTGTTGGGAAGGTCAGGCATCGCAACCGACACAATTGGACTCTCCTTGTGGATTTGGGATTTCGAAGAACGCACAGTTCTTTGCGGTGCTACTGCTTTTGCCAGCTTGAGTCTTTTCATTTTTCTAGCGAGAGGCTGAGTGCCTCCATCCTCATGTGAAGCTGAACCACTAGCCATGAACATAGGCCAGGGCCTCAGCCGTTCCTTGCCACTCCGTGTGGTAAATGGCATATTGGCAAGTTTACGCTTCTCCTCCGACAATTTTATTTTAGGTTTTGGAGTCCTTTTTTTACTGATATTTGGTGTTTTGGATTTGACATGCTCTGTACTATGACATTGGGCATCGGCCTTGGCAGACGACGTTGCTGGCATTTCATCGTCTCGGCCATGACTAGTGGCAGCAGCTTCAGCACGAGGTGGAAGTGGATCTTGATCTTTCCCTAATTTTGGAACCTCAACATTTTTGTTCTCCATATTTTAATAGGCACAACTAAAAGGCACCTCAGGTAAACAATGGAGATGGATGGATACTAGTATACAATTATGGACGGACTGCCGAGTGCCGACACAGAGGTAGCTACAGCCGTGAACTACCGTACTGTGTCTGCTGCTAATATAGACTGGTTGATAAAGAGATGTCGTAGTATGTATGTATGAAGAAGAAAGAAAAAAAAACCACGGTTAGGTGGTATACAATTATGGACGGACTGCCGAGTGCCGACACAGAGGTAGCCACAGCCGTGAACTACCGTACTGTACTGTGTCTGCTGCTAATATAGACTGGTTGATAAAGAGATGTCGTAGTATGTATGTATGAAGAAGAAAGAAAAAAAAAACACGGGTAGGTGGTATACAATTATGGACGGACTGCCGAGTGCCGACACAGAGGTAGCCACAGCCGTGAACTACCGTACTGTACTGTGTCTGCTGCTAATATAGACTGGTTGATAAAGAGATGTAGTAGTATGTATGTATAAAGAAAAAAGAAAAAAAAACCACGGGTAGGTGGTATACAATTATGGACGGACTGCCGAGTGCCGACACAGAGGTAGCCACAGCCGTGAACTACCGTACTGTACTGTGTCTGCTGCTAATATGGGCCCTCATTCCGAGTTGATCGGTCGCAAGGCGAATTTAGCAGAGTTACACACGCTAAGCCGCCGCCTACTGGGAGTGAATCTTAGCTTCTTAAAATTGCGACCGATGTATTCGCAATATTGCGATTACTAACTACTTAGCAGTTTCAGAGTAGCTTCAGACTTACTCTGCCTGTGCGATCAGTTCAGTGCTTGTCGTTCCTGGTTGACGTCACAAACACACCCAGCGTTCGCCCAGGCACTCCCACCGTTTCTCCGGCCACTCCTGCGTTTTTTCCGGAAACGGTAGCGTTTTCAGCCACACGCCCCTGAAACGCCATGTTTCCGCCCAGTAACACCCATTTCCTGTCAATCACATTACGTTCGCCGGAGCGATGAAAAAGCCGTGAGTAAAATTACTTTCTACATAGCAAAGTTACTTGGCGCAGTCGCAGTGCGAACATTGCGCATGCGTACTAAGCGGATTTTCATTGCGATGCGATGAAAAATACCGAGCGAACAACTCGGAATGAGGGCCATAGACTGGTTGATAAAGAGATGTCGTAGTATGTATGTATGAAGAAGAAAGAAAAAAAAACCACGGTTAGGTGGTATACAATTATGGACGGACTGCCGAGTGCCGACACAGAGGTAGCCACAGCCGTGAACTACCGTACTGTACTGTGTCTGCTGCTAATATAGACTGGTTGATAAAGAGATGTCGTAGTATGTATGTATAAAGAAGAAAGAAAAAAAAACCACGGTTAGGTGGTATACAATTATGGACGGACTGCCGAGTGCCGACACAGAGGTAGCCACAGCCGTGAACTACCGTACTGTACTGTGTCTGCTGCTAATATAGACTGGTTGATAAAGAGATGTCGTAGTATGTATGTATGAAGAAGAAAGAAAAAAAAACCACGGTTAGGTGGTATACAATTATGGACGGACTGCCGAGTGCCGACACAGAGGTAGCCACAGCCGTGAACTACCGTACTGTACTGTGTCTGCTGCTAATATAGACTGGTTGATAAAGAGATGTCGTAGTATGTATGTATAAAGAAGAAAGAAAAAAAAACCACGGTTAGGTGGTATACAATTATGGACGGACTGCCGAGTGCCGACACAGAGGTAGCCACAGCCGTGAACTACCGTACTGTACTGTGTCTGCTGCTAATATAGACTGGTTGATAAAGAGATGTAGTAGTATGTATGTATAAAGAAGAAAGAAAAAAAAACCACGGGTAGGTGGTATACAATTATGGATGGACTGCCGAGTGCCGACACAGAGGTAGCTACAGCCGTGAACTACCGTACTGTGTCTGCTGCGACTGGATGATAAATAATGATATAAAAAATATATATATATCACTACTGCAGCCGGACAGGTATATATATTATATAATGACGGACCTGCTGGACACTGTCTGTCAGCAGAATGAGTTTTTTATAGAATAAAAAAAAAAACACCACACAAGTGAAGTCACACGACGAGTGTTTAACTTTTTCAGGCAATCACAATATAGTATACTACTAACTATACTGGTGGTCAGTGTGGTCAGGTCACTGGTCAGTCACACTGGCAGTGGCACTCCTGCAGCAAAAGTGTGCACTGTTTAATTTTAATATAATATGTACTCCTGGCTCCTGCTATAACCTATAACTGGCACTGCAGTGCTCCCCAGTCTCCCCCACAATTATAAGCTGTGTGAGCTGAGCACAGTCAGATATATAATATATACATAGATGATGCAGCACACTGGGCTGAGCAGTGCACACAGATATGGTATGTGACTGTCTTGTACTCCTGGCTCCTGCTATAACCTATAACTGGCACTGCAGTGCTCCCCAGTCTCCCCCACAATTATAAGCTGTGTGAGCTGAGCACAGTCAGATATATAATATATACATAGATGATGCAGGCATGCAGCACACTGGGCTGAGCAGTGCACACAGATATGGTATGTGACTGAGTCACTGTGTGTACCGTTTTTTTCAGGCAGAGAACGGATATATTAAATAAAACAACTGCACTGCTGGTGGTCACTGTGGTCAGTCACTAAACTCTGCACTCTCTTCTACAGTATCAGCCTCAGGTCAATCTCTCTCTCTCTCTCCTAATCTAAATGGAGAGGACGCCAGCCACGTCCTCTCCCTATCAATCTCAATGCACGTGTGAAAATGGCGGCGACGCGCGGATCCTTATATAGAATCCGAGTCTCGCGAGAATCCGACAGCGTCATGATGACGTTCGGGCGCGCTCGGGTTAACCGAGCAAGGCGGGAAGATCCGAGTCGCTCGGACCCGTGAAAAAAAACATGAAGTTCGTGCGGGTTCGGATTCAGAGAAACCGAACCCGCTCATCTCTACTACTGGACACCATTAGCTCCAGAGGGATCGAACACAGGACCCGACCTCGTCGTCCGTTCCCGGAGCCGCGCCGCCGTCCCCCTTACAGAGCCAGAAGCAAGAAGGTGATCCGGAAAATCGGCGGCTGAAGACTTCTGTCTTCTCCAAGGTAGCGCACAGCACTGCAGCTGTGCGCCATTGCTCCTCATGCACACCACACACTGCGGTCACTGATGGGTGCAGGGCGCTGGGGGGGGGGGCGCCCTGAGCAGCAATATTAACACCTTGGCTGGCGAACTGACACCATATAAAGCCCCAGGGGCTATATAGGTGTTTATTAACCCCTGCCAGAACTTTTACAATAGCGGGAGAAAGCCCGCCGAAAAAGGGGCGGAGCCATCTCCCTCAGCACACTGGCGCCATTTTCCCTCACAGCTCTGCTGGAGGGATCGCTCCCTGACTCTCCCCTGCAGTCCTGCACTACAGAAAAGGGTTAAAAAGAGAGGGGGGCACAAATTAGGCGCAGTATATATATATTATGCAGCTATAAGGGAAAACACTCTCTATAGGTGATATCCCTGTGATATATAGCGCTCTGGTCTGTGCTGGCATACTCTCCCTCTGTCTCCCCAAAGGGCTTTGTGGGGTCCTGTCCTCTGTCAGAGCATTCCCTGTGTGTTTGCTGTGTGTCGGTACTGCTGTGTCGACATGTATGATGAGGATAATGATGTGGAGGCGGAGCAAATGCCTGTGAATGGGATGTCACCCCCTGCGGGGTCGACACCGGTGTGGATGGACTTATGGAAGGAATTACGTGACAGTGTCAACTCCTTACATAAAAGGTTTGACAACATAGGACAGCCGGCTGCTCAGCTTGTGCCTGTCCAAGCGTCTCACATGTCATCAGGGGCTCTAAAACGCCCGCTACCTCAGATGGCAGACACAGATGTTGACACGGATACCGACTCCAGTGTCGACGACGATGAGACTAGTGTACCTTCCAATAGGGCCACCCGTTACATGATTGAGGCAATGAAAAATGTATTACACATTTCTGATAATACCCCAGATACCACAAAAAAGGGTATTATGTTTGGTGACAGAAAACTACCAGTAGTTTTCCTGCATCTGAGGAATTGATATTAGGTGTGTGAGGAAGCGTGGACTTCCCCCGATAAGAAATTGATAATTTCTAAGCAGCGTACCCTTTTCCGCCAGAGGATAGGTCACGTTGGGAAATAACCCCTAGGGTAGATAAAGCGGTTACACGCTTATTAAAAAAGGTGGCACTACCGTCACGGATACGGCTGCCCTGAAGGACCTGCTGATAGAAAGCAGAAAACTACCCTTAAAGCTATATACACACACATGGGCATTATATTGAGACCTGCTATTGCCTCGGCATGGATGTGCAGTGCGGCAGCTGCGTGGTCAGATTCCCTGTCGGATAATATTTATACTATAGATAGGGACAATATTTTGCTGAAAATAGAGCATATAAAAGACGCTGTCTTATACATGCGTGATGCACAGAGGGATATTTGCCGACTGGCATCACTAATAAGCGCTATGTAAAACCATTGCCGCCAGACGGGGGTTATGGACTCAGCAATGGTCGGGCGATGCCGATTCAAAACGGCACATGGAAGTTTGCCCTAGAAGGGGGTGGAACTGTTTGGGGATGGTTTTTCAGACCTCGTTTCCACAGCTACGGCTGGGAAATCAAAACTTTTGCCACAAGCTACCCCACAGCAAAAGTAAGCACTGTATTATCAGGTACAGTCCCTTCGGCCCCAGAAAAGTAGAGGGCTAGAGGCTCATCTTTTCTGCCAAGAGGAAAAGGTAGAGGGAAAAAGCTGCAGCACACAGCTAGTTCCCGGGAGCAGAAGTCCTCCCCTGCGTCCGGTAAGTCCACAGCATGACGCTGGGGCTGCTCAGGCGGACCCGGGTACGGTGGGGGCCCGTCTCAGAAATTTTCAGCGCACAGTGGGCTCTCTCACAGGTGGATCCCTGGGTTCTTCAAACAGTATCTCAGAGGTACAGGCTGGAATTTGAGACGTCTCCCCCCCGCCGTTTCCTAAAATCTGCCTTACCGGCAACTCCCTCTGCCAGGGAGGCAGTGTTGGTGGCTATCCAAAAAACTGTATTCACAGCAAGTGATTATCAAGGTACCCCTCCTTCAACAGGAAAAGGGTTACTTTTCCACAATGTTTGTGGTACCGAAACCGGACGTTTCGGTGAGACCCATCTTAAATTTAAAATCCTTGAACACATATAACAAAAGATTCAAGTTCAAGATGGAATCGCTCAGGGCGATTATTGCGATCCTGGACGAGGGGGATTACAGGGTCTCTCTGGACATCAAGGATACTTACCTGCATGTCCCCATTTACCCTCCTCACCAGGAGTACCTCAAGATTGTGGTACCGGACTGTCACTATCAGTTCCAGATGCTGCCGTTTGCATTATCCACGGCACCGAGGGTCTTTACCATGGGTAATGACCGAAATGATGATACTCCTTCGCAAGAAGGGAGTTTTAATTATCCCGTACTTGGACGATCTCCTGATACAGGCGAGGTCCAAGGAACAGTTGGTAAGGGGGTAGCACTTTCTCGGGAAGTGCTGCAACAGCAAGACTGGATTCTCAATTCCAAAGTCACAGCTGGTCCCGACGACACGTCTTCTGTTCCTGGGAATGATTCTGGAAACAGACCAGAAAAAAGTGTTTCTTCCAATGGAAAAAGCCGAGGAGTTGTCATCTCTAGTCAGAGACATCCTAAAACCGGGACAGGTGTCGGTACATCAATGCACACGAGTCCTGGGAAAAATGGTAGCTTCGTACGAGGCGATTCCATTTGGAAGGTTCCATGCAAGGACTTTCCAGTGGGACCTGTTGGACAAATGGTCCGGGTCCCATCTCCAGATGCAACAGCGAAAAACCCTGTCGGCAAGGACCAGGGTGTCGCTGCTGTGGTGGCTGCAGAGGGCTCAACTACTAGAGGGCCGCAGATTCGGAATACAGGACTGGGTCCTGGTGACCACGGATGCCAGCCTTCGGGGCTGGGGTGCAGTCACACAGGGAGGAAATTTCCAAGGACTGTGGTCAAATCAGGAGATTTCGCTTCACATAAATATTCTGGAGCTAAGGGCCATTTACAATGCCCTAAGCCAAGCAAGACCCCTGCTTCAGAACCGGCCGGTACTGATCCAGTCAGACAACATCACGGCGGTCGCCCATGTAAACAGACAGGGCGGCACAAGAAGCAGGAGGGCAATGGCAGAAGTCACAAGGATTCTCCGATGGGCAGAGAATCATGTGTTAGCACTGACAGCAGTGTTCATTCCGGGAGTGGACAACTGGGAAGCAGACTTCCTCAGCAGGCACGACCTCCACCCGGGAGAATGGGGACTTCATCCAGAAGTCTTCCAGATGCTGGTAAACCGTTGGGAAAAACCACAGGTGGACATGATGGCGTCCCGCCTCAACAAAAAGCTAAAAAGATATTGAGCCAGGTCAAGGGACCCTCAGGCGATCGCTGTGGACGCTCTAGTGACACCGTGGGTGTACCAGTCGGTTTATGTGTTTCCTCCTCTACCTCTCATACCCAAAGTACTGAGAATAATAAGAAAGTGAGGAGTGAGAACTATTCTCGTGGCTCCGGATTGGCCAAGAAGGGCTTGGTACCCGGAGCTTCAAGAGATGCTTGCAGAGGACCCTTGGCCTCTGCCGCTCGGACAAGACCTGCTGCAGCAGGGACCCTGTCTGTTCCAAGGCTTACCGCTGCTGCGTTTGACGGCATGGCGGTTGAACGCCGGATCCTAAAGGAAAAAGGCATTCCGGAGGAAGTCATCCCTACCCTGATCAAGGCCAGGAAGGATGTCACCGCAAAACATTATCACCGCATTTGGCGAAAATATGTTGCTTGGTGTGAGGCCAAGAAGGCCCCAACGGAGGAATTTCAACTGGGTCGATTCCTGCATTTCCTGCAAGCAGGTGTGACGTTGGGCCTCAAATTGGGGTCCATTAAGGTCCAGATCTCGGCCCTGTCGATTTTCTTCAAGAAAGAACTGGCTTCACTGCCTGAAGTTCAGACTTTTGTCAAGGGAGTTCTGCATATTCAGCCTCCTTTTGTGCCCCCAGTTGCACCTTGGGATCTCAATGTGGTTTTGGGAGTTTCTGAAATCACATTGGTTTGAGCCACTTAAGACTGTGGATTTAAAATATCTCACGTGGAAAGTGGTTATGTTGTTGGCTCTGGCTTCGGCCAGACGTGTGTCAGAATTGGCGGCTTTGTCCTGTAAAAGCCCCTATCTGATTTTCCATATGGATAGGGCAGAGTTGAGGACTCGTCCTCAGTTTCTCCTGAAGGTGGTATCAGCTTTTCACTTGAACCAACCTATTGTGGTGCCTGCGGCTACTAGGGACTTGGAGGATTCCAAGTTTCTGGGCGTAGTCAGGGCCCTGAAAATTTATATTTCCAGGACGGCTGGAGTCAGGAAAACTGACTCGCTGTTTATTTTATATGCACCCAACAAGCTGGGTGCACCTGCTTCTAAGCAGACTATCGCGCGCTGGATTTGTAGCACTATTCAGCTGGCGTATTCTGCGGTGGGACTACCGCAGCCTAAATCTGTAAAAGCCCATTCCACAAGGAAGGTGGGCTCATCTTGGGCGGCTGCCCGAGGGGTCTCGGCTTTACAACTTTGCCGAGCTGCTACTTGGTCAGGGGCAAACACGTTTGCAAAATTTTATAAATTTGATACCCTGGCTGAGGAGGACCTGGAGTTCTCTCATTCGGTGCTGCAGAGTCATCCGCACTCTCCCGCCCGTTTGGGAGCTTTGGTATAATCCCCATGGTCCTTACGGAGTACCCAGCATCCACTAGGACGTCAGAGAAAATAAGATTTTACTCACCGGTAAATCTATTTCTCGTAGTCCGTAGTGGATGCTGGGCGCCCATCCCAAGTGCGGATTGTCTGCAATACTTGTAAATAGTTATTGTTACAAAAATCGGGTTGTTATTGCGAGCCATCTGTTCAGAGGCTCCATTGTTATCATACTGTTAACCGGGGTTCCTATCACGAGTTATATGGTGTGATTGGTGTGGCTGGTATGAGTCTTACCCGGGATTCAAAATCCTTCCTTATTGTGTCAGCTCTTCCGGGCACAGTGTCCTAACTGAGGCTTGGAGGAGGGTCATAGGGGGAGGAGCCAGTGCACACCAGGTAGACCTAAATCTTTCTTTAGAGTGCCCAGTCTCCTGCGGAGCCCGTCTATTCCCCATGGTCCTTACGGAGTACCCAGCATCCACTACGGACTACGAGAAATAGATTTACCGGTGAGTAAAATCTTATTTTCTCTTATGTCCTAGAGCAGTGATTTTCAACCTTTTTTTACTCGCGGCACACCGAACAATATTTTAAAATTGCCAAGGCACACCATCAATTACCCACAGAAAAAAACAAAAAACACACATTGGCCCTCATAGTAAAAAAAAAATCCACACATACATTGGCCTACACAGAAAAAACAATCACATTGCTCCCTACATAAATCCTATTGCCCCCCACATGAATTATTCACATTGTTCCCCCCATAAATCCTTATTCTCCCCAGATAAATCCTATTGTTCCCCACAGGAGAAAAAAAAAGAACAAATATTAGCCCTCCTCCACATCCCTCAGTGGCAGGGATTGTTCATAGTAGAGTGCTGCGAATACTTAGCAGTGGGCGGTCGGGCAGGTGTGGATGTGGGTGGGCAAGGAAAGCTGTGTATGCAGGCAGGAACTGGAAAGATGTGTATGCAGGTGGGTGGGCTGGCTGGGTGGTGAGAAACGGTGGCCGTGACCTATGATATCACACCGCCGCGTCTTCAAGGCATACGTCATGGCCGGAGCATGACTGATCCTCTAAGAAGAACCCGGGCCAACAGTTCACTCTGAAGGTGCAGGAAGCTGCTCTGGCTCCGGGGCACACCTTGCAACTGGTAGTGGCACACTAGTGTGCCACGGCACACTGGTTGAAAAAGCCTGTCCTAGAGGATACTGGGAATCCATTTAGTACCATGGGGAAGTACCAAAGCTCCCAAACCGGGTGGGAGAGTGCTAAGGTTCCTGCAGAACTGATTGACCAAACTGAAGGTCCTCAGAGGCCAAAGTATTGAACTTGTAGAACTTTGCAAACGTGTTCGAACCTGACCAAGAGCTGTAAAGCCGAGAAACCCTGGGAAGCCCCCCAATACGAACCCACCAACCTAGTGGAGTGATCCTGTACAGATTTTGGAACCGGAAATCCTGCCGTGGAATAAGCATGCTGGGTCGTGATCTTGATCCAGCGTGCAATAGACTGCTTTGAAGCAGGACACCCAATTTTATTGGGATCATAGAGAACGAACAGCGAGTCGGATTTCTGTGATGAGCTGTTCTCTTTACATACACCTTCAAAGCCCTCACAACATCCAAAGACTTTGAAGTAGCAGAGGTGTCCATCACAGCCGGAAACCACAATAGGTTGGTTGATGTTAAAAGCGGACACCACCTTAGGAAGAAATTGCTGACGAGTTCTGAGTTCAGCTCTGTCGTCATGGAAAATTAAGTAGGGACTCTTGTGAGGCAATACCCTTAGTTCTGACACACGTCTCGCTGAGGCCAAGGCCAATAGTGTGACGGTCTTCCACGTAAGGTACTTTACATCAACGTCCTGTAACGGCTCAAACCATTCTGATTGGAGGAACTGCAGCACCAAATTGAGATCCAAAGGTGCCATGGGAGGCACAAAGGGAGGTTGGATGTACAGAACACCTTTCAAGAATGTCTGCACCTAAGGGAGAGAAGCCAATTGTTTCTGAAAGAAAATAGACAAAGTCAAAATCTGGAATTTAATGGAACCTAGTCATAGGCTCACATCCACTCGCGACTGCAGGAAAAGTAGGAAACATCCCAGATGAAATTCCACCGCAGAATATTGACATACTTCTTCCATATACTGTGGTAATGTTTAGACGTTACCCCTTTCCTGGCTTGGATCATAGTTGGGATGACCTTGTCAGGAATCCCTCTCCTGGCTAGGATCAGCCGTTCAACTTCCATGCCATTAAACGTAGCTGCAGTAAGTCCTGATAGACAAATGGGCCCTGTTGCAGAAGATCCTTGCGAAGAGGCAGAGGCCATGGATCTTCGAGGAGCATCTCCAGAAGGTCCGCATACCAGGCCCTTCTTGGATAGTCCAGAGCAATGAGTGTTGCTTGAACCTTTTCCCTTCTTATTCTTTTTGGAATTCTTGGGATCAGAGTAAGTGGAGGAAACACGTACACCATCTGGTAGACCCCTGGAGTTGTCAGAGCGTCTACAGCCACTGCTTGTGGGTTTCTCGACCTGGAACAATACTGCCTGAGCTTCTTGTTGAGATGAGAGGCCATCATGTCGATTTGTGGCTATCCCCACTGATGTGTCAAGCACCTGAACACTTCTGGATGAAGGCTCCACTGCCCCGGGTGCAGGTTGTGTCTGCTGAGGAAGTCTGCTTCCCAGTTGTCTACTCCCAGAACGAAGACCGCCAACAATGCCACAGCATGTTTTTCCGCCCAGAGGAGAATATTTGACACCTCTGACATTGCTGCTCTGCTTTTCGTCCCGCCCTATCGGTTTATGTACGTTACCGCCGTTACATTGTCCGACTGGACTTGAATGGCCTGATTCCGAAGTAGGGATGAGGCCTGCAGAAGGGCGTTGTAGATTGCCCTGAGTTTCAGGATGTTTATTGGAAGGACGATTTCCTGACTTGACCATTTTCCTTGAAACTGCACTCCCTGGGTGATTGCTCCCCAACCTCTGAGGCTTGCGTCCGTGGTTAGCAGAATCCAATTCTGAATCCCGAACCTCCGACTCTCGACAAGGTGAGAAGTCTGTAGCCACCACAGAAGGAAGATCCTGGCTTTTGGTGACAGACGATCCTCTTGTGCATGTGAAGATGTGATCCGGACCTTTTGTCCAACAGATCTAGCTGGAAGGGCCTCGCATGAAACATTCCATACTGAAGTGCCTCATACCAGGCCACCATTTTCCCCATAAGGCGAATGCACAGATGCACTGAGATCTGGGTTGGCTTCAGGACAGCCCAAACCATCGACTGGATTTCTATAGCCTTCTACACAGGAAGGAACACTCTCTGAGATTCCGTGTCCAGTATCATTCCCAGAAAGGAAAGTCTCTGCGTCGTTTCCAGGTGAGATTTTGGTAAAGTTCAGAATCCACCCGTGATCGAGGAGTAGTGTGGTTGATAGGCGAATACTGTCCACTCCCTGGATGGTGCCTTTATCAGAAGATCGTCTAGGTATAGAATTATGTTCACTCCTTGTTTGCAGAGTAGAAACATAATCTCTGCCATCACCTTGGTGAACGCTCTCGGTGCCGTGGAGAGACCAAATGGCAGGGCCTGGAAATGGTAGTGGCAGTCCCACAGTGCAAACTGTAGATAAGCCTGATGAGGCAGCCAGATCAGAATGTGAAGGTACGCATCCTTGATATCCAGAGACACTAGAAATTGCCCCTCCTCCAAACCTGAGATCACCGCTCTCAGAAACTCCATCTTGAATTTGAACACACGTAAGTACGGGTTCAAGGACTTGAGGTTCAAAATCGGCCTTACCGAACCGTCCGGTTTCGGTACTACAAACAGGTTGGAATAGTACCCCTTGTTTTGCAGATGAGGTGGAACTGGAACAATGACCTGAGTCTCTACCAGTTTTTGAATGGCATTCTGTAAGGTTATACTTGCTTCCTGTGAAACTGGTAAGCCTGATTTGAAGAATCTGTGAGGTGGGAGCTCCTGAAACTCCAGTCTGTAGCCCTGGGAAGTAAGATCTATGACCCAGGGAGCCTGGCATGATGTAATCAAGATGTGACTGAAAAATGTTAGACGGGCTCCCACCTGCCAGTCATTCAGGCATTGCGGTCCACCGTCATGCTGAAGGCTTTGAGGAAGCAGAACTTGAGCTCTGTTGCTGTAAACCTGCAGTTGCTGGTTTTCGTGGTTTACCTCTAGTGCCTTTGGTGGCTGTAGAAGAACCTATGGTTTTGCCCTTGAACTTGGCAGTCCAAAAGGACTGTAGATTAGGTCCTGAGTAAGCCTTTCTGACTGGGGGAGCTGCAAAAGGAATATATGTGGACTTACCCACAGTAGCTTTGGTGATCCATTTGTCTAGTTCATCTCCAAATAAGGCCTCTCCTGTGAAGAGTAGGCCTTCCACACCTTTCCTGGAGTCCAAGTCGGCAGTCCACTGGCATAGCCATAAGCCTCTGCGTGCTGACACTGCCATAGCAGTGGTGCGTGCATTAAGCAAGCCTATTTCTTTTATGGCTTTCACCATAAAATTTGCAGAGTCCTGTATATGTTGCAGGAGTAAAATAATCTCCCCTTTAGGCAATTAGGTTACCAGACCATTTTTTGATGGCCTTACTAATCCACCCACATGCTATAGTGGGTCTCTGTGCCACCCCAGCAGCTGTATACAAAGATTTGAGTGTATTCTCAATTCTACGATCAGCCGTGTCTTTTAGGAAGGCTGCACCAGGGACAGGCAATACAATTTTCTGTGACAGACTGGATACTGATGCATCCACTATCGGTGGATTTTCCCATTTTTTTTCTATCCTCACGAGGAAAGGGAAAATATGATATAAACCTTTTAGGGATTTGAAATTTCCTATCAGGATTAACCCACGGTTTTTCAAACAGGGTATTTAGTTCCCTTGACAGAGGTAAAGTGGCTGAGGATTCTTTTTTACATTAAAATAAGATTCCTCAGTCTACTCTGTTACCTTATCAGGGATATGCAGAACCTCTCTAATAGCTTCTATGAGAGCCTCTATTCCCTATGACAGGTTAGCCTCCCCCACCTCTGCATCCACCTCCCCCTCCTCCATGTCTGACCCCTCATCATCAGAGTCAGACTGCAGGATATGGGCCATGTATTGCAGCCACAACAACCTTGAGCTCAACCACTTCAAAACTGTCGAGATGATAGTGGACTTCAGGAAGAAGTCAGCATGTGCACCTCTGCTAACGACTGCTAACAGTATGGTATCGCTAGTGGACTCCTTCAAGTTCCTAGGTACTGCCTCTGTCGGAAAAGCGCAGCAGACGTTTTTCTTCCTCAGGCAACTAAGGAAGTTCAACATCCCACAGAAGCTTCTGCTCCTATTCTACTCCACAATTGTGGAGTCGGTACTGAGCTTCTCGATACTGATATGGTATGGCTGCTCCAGCGTGAGGGACAGATGCAGGCTCAAAAGGTGGTCAGAACCACAGAGAAGATCATCGGGGCCGACCTTCCCTCAGTCCAGGAACCTTACCTGTCCAGAGCTAAAAAGCGGGCAACGAAGATAGTAAAGGACCAGCTACACCCCAGCCACAGCATGTTTAACTTGCTTCCTTCAGGCAGGTGTTACAGGGCCATCCCTGCCGTGTCCACCAGATGCCTCAAAAGTTTCTTTCCCCAAGCAGTCCGACCTCTGAACTCCTGAATATTGACTGACCAGACGTACATGTAACTCACTTGTGTCCCTACGGTATACCTATCTGTATGACTTTACTTGCCCCCCCACCTGCTTATATGTTACATAATTGGCTGTTGTATAGCAAACAAAAAGACAAATTCCTAGTATACATAAGTATACCTGGCCAATAAAGCTGATTCTGATACGGTATGCAGCCAAACCTCCGGAAACTGCATTTTCAAAGGTTTACCAACAGTTTCACACTTGCTGCATCTTGCTCCATGACATCATGCTTTCTAGGGACAGGACCAGCATGGGACCATCCTATTGAAGCTCTGTGGTTGTTGTTGTATCCCATCAGCATATATGTCATTTTCAGTCTAAGGATTAGGTGATTATTGGTGCTTAGTCTTTCATTATGCTTTTAATTTGTGAATCCACTAGATCTCTGGGGTGGAGAGCTTTTTGTATTATTGAGCACTGAGCACCATGGGTATAAAAAAGGATTAGAACCCAATGAGCTAATTACCTAACTCCTCAGTCTTATTAATATATATTTATAAATTCACTGAAAATTGCTGTATAACATTTTCTATTTATTGCATTATAGAGAGATATAATTGCTATGTAACTATAAGCAAGTCCACAACTGTCAAGAGCAGCTGCAGGCTCAGGTGCTGAGGGAAGGGGTGCACCAGTGGGCACACAGGTGTCACTATGTAAGTTGGTCCTGTTCTACAAAAAATTAAATATACATAAATATTTAGAATGCCAGTGTTAATATATGCTGCGGACGCATGGCGCATCTTATTACCATATACAATAAAAGTGCGCTGTACGTCGCAAAACTACATCCCTTAAGAGAAAGCAAGTACACGCATACATTGTAGACTGAGGTCCAACGCTCAGAGATGTACATATTTGATATTAAAAGGGTATGCATACAATATAACATATATACAGTATATATATATATATATATATATATATATACAGCAAATAAATACAGCGTCACTCCAGGTCTTGTTTAGTGCAAAAATATCAAAGTGTATTGTGTATCAAAGTGTATTGTGTATTGAATCCTAAGGACCAGGAGTGCCGGGCACTACACCACGATATATATATATATATATATATATATATATATATAGTTACAGAGTTACAATTACACAAAAAGCAGTTGTAGTTACAAAAGAATCAGATACAGCCAAACATACATACGCTTAGTTTCACTGGTCCCAGGCAGTCAGTCATAAGGCAGGAGACTTCTGATAATGGTGTGTGTGTGTGTGTGTGTGTGTGTGTGTGTGTGTGTATGTGTGTGTGTGTGTGTGTGTGTGTGTGTGTGTGTGTGTGTGTGTGAATGTATCAGAGAGCTGCCTGGCATCTGAGTCTTTTTATACAGTAAAACAATGAGTGTATACAACAGTGGGTTTCATCTTCTTCCATTGGTCCAGGAGCCAGACCTCTCAAGAACTCGATGGTTCATAGGTCAGTGTGAGGGCTTTTGTCCCAGGTTACAAACACATGTGTCTTCCCCCAGGGTCATGCTGTGAGGCCAGTTTCAAGTCTCAGAAAGTCCTTTGTATTCATACATTTAGTCATAACTAATCGTTGCAATGTGATACAATCTACCCATAGCTATCAAATTAACACACTCATTCCCCTGATTATTTTGACACTAAGCATGATATGTTTATCTTGTTCCGTTCCAATAATACATATATATATATGATGTTCTAACTCTCTTATATAAATACATTATAATGTCTGGTGCTTGATATGTTTAATTTATGTGTTGTATGAAATATGTGTTGAATATATCTTTGTGGTTTGTCTGTGTGAATGCGTATGCTACCATATATCGCTGTGCACCCTGCGTGTATGCGCATGCACAGAGACCCATCTGTTTGGAGTTTGTATGTTGTGTGTATGTAATATTTTTGACTTCGACAGTCCACACTTTGACAGTAGACAATAACTGTCATAACTGTCACACTAAACATAATTACAATTTTTTTTTTCAAACACGTAACCGGTGACCTAGACATACGTATGTATTCATTTCACAAATCAGACATTGACTATATGACAGGGAGGAGGACGATACACCCTTTATATGCACTCAGCGGTCACGGGACCACTGGTTGGGTGTGGGACGACATTCAACCTATAGAGTATGCTGGGACAGTGCTATGACCTATGATGTCTGATTTGAATGAACATACATGTACCTACGTCTTTGCACACTGATGTTCAGATTCAATAGAGGTTTTGCTGGGTAGAGGGAGAAAACACAAACAAATCGTGAAAGAGACATATAAAATTTTCATGGTATATATTTCTATCACCCCCTGAACATTGTTTCCATTCCTGGATCGTATGCTAGGTATGGTACATCATTGAACATGGGTTATTATTTCAGGTAGTGTCCTTTCTAGATAACATAAACCTTCGGAGTTTGGGGAGAGCCAGTTGTAAACTTTTCTTCCACATATATTAATGAGCTTTTTATCTGCTATGTGTGTGAATAAGCCATTGTCTGATTGTCCCCGATGACCTCCCAATTTCCTGGTTTCCTGAAATTAGTGAGATTAAACATACCAGGGATTTATCAATGGTACTGGTTGATCTTAAGACTAGAGGGTCTAGTTATATTATATTCCTTGTCCATCGGTCCCCCTGATTCGTGTCATTCAAATACCTCAGCTAACTCTAAAGAATATGGCACTAGTCCTGCATTATTTTGTCTTAGAGGTACCTGTGAGCACATCCAACATTCCATTTGGTTTAAGACCTTACCCACTAGTGAGTGGTAATCACTCAACGGTTGTCTGTCAAATGCTGCCTTATTGCTAGACTGACATCTCTGGATGCACTCATCTTCAATTATATAGGGTCCCAATAACTACAAAATACAGTATTCCTCAGACAATAGCCTATCACGTTACCTCTGAACTCTATAACTACTAGACCTTTGATTTTCTCTGGCTTTAACAAAGTGATAGGCTGATCCTGGGATCCTATAAAGACATCACTCCTTTCTCCAGAACCAGTTCCAGTCCCACACTCGACTCCTCATGAAAACCTCACAAAAATAGAATGTCCTGAAAAATAAATGTTTGTCAACGGGAAAAAAGAAAGATATAACATAACAAATCTTGCTTATAGCAAATCCATTACAATGACTGGTCTTTCTGTAATCCTTTAGTACACTCAGGTAGTGTTCAACAGTGCCGCCTCTCAGTCTTCACGGAACAGACTCTCGGGTGATACTTCTGCGAATGCACTCTATTTACAAGTTCCTTCCAGACTACCGACTTTCCTGCGATGGGAATCGTAGACCCAAGTCTCTCTCTCTGCTACTTTCACTGGGATCGTGCGGTCAACACAACTTGGTACGGTCCTTCCCACCTGTCTATTAGGCAACCTGAGCATAAGAACAATCACACAGTCTCTTGGTTCACAATCAAGACAGTTAGTATTTGGCATACCAGGAATCAACAGTTTCAAGTTCTTTTGTAAAGTTTTCAAATGCTGGCTCATCTCGATAAGGTACTGTACTGTTACCTCATTGGTGTATTTCTGATCATTGTGCGGCTCAATCATGACATGAGGTTGTCTTTCAAAAAACAAAAACCCTCCCCTACAGAAATGGCATCCCCTAATTGGGTGTTGCACCACAATGCCAGCTGCTTCATACCTTTATCTCATACAGTTAATGTGGTGCTTGAATGGGACATGATTGCAGCATGTCACATCCATCCCATCACAGACATGAAGCTTTCTCCATGTTTGCGGCTTAGGGCATTTAGAATACTGGATAAGTGACATTATTCAGTGTTTTAGGTGGTCCCTTATTCAGTGTTTTAAGTGTCCCCCGTAACCATTGGCTCCCTCAGCCCTGCTTTTATTGCCTCCTTTTTCCTTAGATGTCAAAACATTTCTGCTAATTATTATTATAATTACATATAATTGTACATATGTACATATTCCTTTTACCTTTTTACTATATTTATACCATGCAAGCAAACAGAGGTCATTCACAAAGTTGCGATAATGTGTGCCTGCTACATAAATGATGTTTGAGATATAAAACATCTATTTTTGATGGCATGAACCTGTTTTATCGGAAACATGGATAAGCATATAATGATGGCAACATCTGCGGAGGGTGCTAAAGGTTCCTCTTCTGAGGGAAATTCTGTCTGAATCGGAGTGACCCCGGGAGTGCCCTACTGACAATGGCTACAGTGTGTCCGAATGCACAATATTAAAGTGTGAAATATTATGTATTTAGGAAGGGGTTGGGGTAACAATGGGCACAAAGTTATTTCCCGGAAAAGGGGAATGGGTCACCTTCCATACCTGGCTGATGTGCCTGCACAAACAGTATTTAAATTAATTTAAAATGCAATTAAATTAAAAAGCACACGCAAAGATAGAATTTCAGTGGCCATTCTGACCCAATCGCACGCTGCAGTTTATCGCAGTGATTTATCGCATTTTTATCCTACGGTATTATTAACCTCAATAACATTCATTTCCACTCTTTTCCAGTCTATTCTGAATACCTCAGACCTCACAATATTGTTTTAGGCCAAAAGGTTGCACCGAGGTAGCTGGATGACTAAGCTAAGCGACACAAGTGTGCGGCACAAACACCTGGCCCATCTAGGAGTGGCACTGCAGTGTCAGACAGAATGGCACTTTTAAAAACTAGGCCCCAAACAGCACATAATGCAAAGAAAAAAAAGAGATGCAAGATGGAATTGTCCTTGGGCCCTCCCACCCACCCTTATGTTGTACTGTGGCTGAAATGATTGGTTTGTTTGGGCCCCCACAAAAAAAGAAGCAATTAATACCCCCACCAAAAAGAAGCAATTCATCTCTCCTTGCACAAACTGGCTCTACAGAGGGAAGATGTCATCCTCATCCTCACCCGTTTCAGTGTGTACATCCTCATCCTCATAGAGTATTAATTCGTCCCCCCTGGAATCCACCATCACAGGCAGTGGTACAAGTAGAAATATTTTCTTAGTGGTACTGAGTGCCGAAAATGGGCATGGTCAGGCGTTGTGAGGGGGCGTGGTCACATGCTGCTAGTGGGAGTGGCTACATGACACTAGCGGCGTGGCCTCCACCGATCTTTGACAAGGTTACCAGCTGCACTAAACACTTTCGGAGTACACAATGGAGGGGGGGCAAGTTAGATAAAATAAAGCCAGTTTGTGCAAGGGCCTCCAAATTGCCTCTTTTTCCTGCCAGTATACAAATGGACTGTCTGACATAACTACTTGAATGCTGTCACCCATATAATCCTCCACCATTCTTTCAATGGTGACAGCATCATATGCAGTGACAGTCAGTAATTGTTGCCAGCTCCTTCAGTCCGGGCCAGATGTAAACACTTGCTCCTGACTGCCCTGCATCACCGCCAGCAGGTGGGCTAGGAAATTTTATCCTTTTCCTCGCTGCCCTAGTTGCAGGAGAAAATGAAGGAGGATCTGTTGACGGGTCACGTTACGCTTTTTCTCACTAGCAGGTCTTTGAACCTCTGCAGACTGGTGTCTGCTGGAAAGAGAGATACAATGTAGGCTTTAAAACAAGGATCGAGCACGGTGGCCAAAATGTAGCGCTCTGATTTCAACAGATTGAATCTTGGCAAAGCGAATGAAGGGCTCCATCCACAAGTCCCACATACTGTACTTAGCAGAATCGTTCCATCTTAGCTCCTCCAATTTCTCCAGCTGCTTCTGCAAAATCCTGATGATGGGAATGACCGGACTCAAGCTGGCAGTGTCTGAACTGACTTCACGTGTGGCAATTTCGACGGGTTGGAGAACCTTGCACAAGACAGAAATCATTCTCCACTGTGCTTGAGTCAGGTGCATTATCCCTCCTTTGCCTATATCATAGATGGATGTATAGGCTTGAATGGCCTTTTGCTGCTCCTCCATCCTCTGAAGCATATAGAGTGTTGAATTCCGCCTCATTACCACCTCTTGCTGCAGGTGATGGCAGGGCAGGTTCAGGAGTGTTTGCTGGTGCTCCAGTTTTCAGTACACAGTCGCAGAATGTCGAAAGTGGCCCACAATTGTTCGGGCCACCGACAGCATCTCCTGCACGTCCCAGTAATTTAAAAAAAAATTCTGCACCATTAAATTAATTGTATGTGCAAAACATGGGAAGTGCTGGAATTTGCCCAGATGTAATGCACACACAATATTGGTGGCGTGGTCAGTTATCACAAATCCCCAGGAGAGTCTAAGTGGGGTAAGCCATTGTGCAATGATGTCCCTCGGTTTACGTAAGCGGTTGTCAGCGGTGGGCCTCTTATGGAAACCGGTGATACACAGCATAGCCTGCCTAGGAACGAGTTGGCATTTGTGAGATTCTACTACTGGTGCCGCTGCTGTTGTTGCAGCGGGAGGCAATACATCTACCCAGTGGGCGTTCACAGTCATGTAGTCCTTAGTTTGCCCTGCTCCACTTGTCCACATGTCCGTGGTTAAGTGGACAGTTGGTACAACCTCATTTTTTAGGACACTGGGGACACTTTTCTTAATGTCCCTGTACAGTCCGGGAATTGCTTGCTTAGTGAAGTGGAATCTAGATGGGATTTGGTACCGGGGACACTGTACGTCCATCAACTGTCTAAGTCCCACTGCACTAATGGCAGATACCAGATGCACGTCTAACACCAGCATAGTTGTTATGGCCTCAGTAATCCGCTTTGCAACAGGATGACTGCTGTCATATTTCATCTTCCTCGCAAAGGACTGTTGGACAGTCAATTGCTTACTGGACATAGTACAAGTGGTTCTTCTGATTTCCTCTTTGGGATGACGATCAACTCCCACAGCAACAACAGCAGCGGCAGCAGCAGTAGGCGTACCACTCAAGGATCCTCCGGAGGAATCCGGTTAGGAGAGGACTCGTCAGTCATGCCATTGACATGGCTTGCAGGACTACTTACGTTCCTAACTGAGGAGGAAATTGACGTTGAGGGAGTTGGTGGTGTGGCTTGCAGGAGCTTGGGTACAACAGGAAGAAGGGATTTAGGTGTCAGTGGACTGCTTAGGCTCTTACCCAAAGTTTCTGAACTTGACAATGGCTTCTGATGAATGCGCTGCAGGTAATGTATAAGGGAGGATGTTCCTAGGTGGTTAATGTCCTAACCCCTACTTATTATGGATTGACAAAGGCAACACACGGCTTGACACCTGTTGTCTGGATTTGTGGAGAAATAATTCCACACCGAAGAGGTGGCTTTTTTGGTATTTTGACCAGGCATGACAATGGGCTTCTTCATCCCATGGACAGCAACTCTCTCCACTGGTGCCTTATTCAAACAAACCACATCACCATCACAATCCTCATTTTCAACTTCCTCCTCAGCGCCAGCTACACCAATATCCTCTTCATCCTGGTGTACTTCTACAGTGACATCCTCAATTTCAATATCAGCAACTGGACTGGCTGTGCTCCTCCCAGCAGTTGCAAGGGGTGTGCAAATGGTGGTAGGAGCCTCCTCTTTCCGTACAGTGGTGGGAAGGTCAGGCCTAGACATCGCAACTGCGGACACACTTGGACTCTCCTTGGGGATTTGTCACCCCCAGTAGTTGTGACCCCCCCGTAGCTGTGCCCCCTAGCTGTGCCCCTTGTAGCTGTGACAGTGCCCCCAGTGCTTGTGACCCCTGTAGCTGTGCCAGTGCCCCCAGTAGTTGTGCCCCCTGTAGCTGTGCCAGTGCTCCCATTAGTTGTGCCCCAGTAGCGCCACACACCCATACACATAAAAAAAACACACACACACAATACTTACCGCTCCTGCTGCGCTGCCCTCCGTCTCCGGCCGCCGGCTCCTCTCTACTATGGGACAGATGTCATGACGTCTCTCCCATAGTAGCGCCGCACAGGCACTAGGGGTCAATTAAGACCTCTAGTGTTTGTCACTGGAGCTAGCTGCAGTGGGGGAGCGGTGGGGTCGCCCGGATCAGGAGTAGCGGCTCTTGCCACGGTGGCGGTGGCGCCCTTGGGACAGCGGCTCCCCGGGCAAAAAGTCTGCTTGCCCGTGGCAAGAGCCGCTACTGGATTTAACCCAGGCTTGACTTTCCCTCATATATTCGCATCTGCTGCCACCAGTCAAAAATGCTCACTGGCAGGCTGCTGAAAGACATTCTTCCAGCAGCTGGCACTCTCAGAGGGATCTCTCGGCCTTTCTGATTCCTTGTTTCCTACCCCATTGCCAGCCATGCAGTCAATCGCTGCTGATTGTACAGCCCACCAGCATTCCCCACCCCACGGCTGCGGAGATAAGCAGCCTCTGAGGAAATATAAGAAGCATGCCTTACCTTGCCTGTGTACACCTGGGGGGCTGCAGAGAGAAAAAGTCGCTGGGAAAATGTACAGTACATCTGCGATGTCACAATGGTCCGATCATCAATGGCCCAGTATATTATGAGGGAAGTTTCTAAAAACAGAATCAGGCTGTGCACCAATAGGCTGATTTGTGCAGAATTAAGCATGCTGTTTGTAATGGATCACCACTGCCAATAAAGTGCCCTATTAGCGTGTATCACTGGTAATATGTATATATAATCTGTTTTGTTTATATTCTTATTGTAGCATTTTTAAAGGCAGAAATCAATGATTTAATGTGGACAAATAACTATGTCTTTATAAATGTTACATTCCATCATTAATATATAAGTCACAACTGCATAGCTTGGTCTCACAAGTGAGAGAAAAAGGTTTCAGACTTTTACACAATAATATCAATATGATAAAGGGGACAATAAGGAGAGTTGTCAGACCATGAAAACTGAAGCCTGGTAATTTTTGCTGAGGTCAGACAGGTCTTGGAGGAAAGTGTCCAGCTCAACAAGATAAAGCAGTTAGACAAGTCTCTGCAAACACTCTCTCTCTACACCGACATGGCCTGGGATTCTTCACATTTCTCTGCCTCATCTTCACTTGTAGCGTTCAGTGGAAATCATGCACCTGGATTTCATCTTGTAAGGCAGCACAGTGTCATTTCGTCAGGTCAGCTTAGACAGTGCGGTATAATTATTTCATCAAATAAGCGGAATTATAGTTTACTATGTGATACAGTATGGCGTTTAGGCTCTTCTAGTGATAAAGATAGAAATCATTGGGTGTAATTGTAAAATACTAGGGTTTTATTTACTAGGCATCAGGATCTGAAACCGGGAGTTTCCGATCATATTTATGCACAAAATTAAAAGCGCAAAAAATAAATAAAAATGTATTACTGCAATAAATTAGCATTGTTCAACCTGAAACAGTTTAAAATTAATAAACCTAGTGACTAATATTAATATTGCATTTGTGGTGTACAAAAAAACGGTGCAATGTAACTTTTAAATAATACCTGTTTATTTTTACAGATAAGATATTTATTTCATTAAAAAAAAATGTTTATCTGGTGTAATTGCTGACACCAAGCTTCCAATTCTGTGAATGCTTCAGTCACTTGTGCAGGCTCAATACAACTGCTCCATGTCCTCCGCAGCAATAAATAATCATTTTTACTCCAAATAAGTAATAATGGAAAAGCCTGGATTTGTTTTTTATTATCATACTATAAAAAAAAATCCCAATTTTCGTTGTGATAACCATTATGATAAAAAATGTAGTCTTCAATCCTCGGAAAAATTGTGAATATTTATTATTTATACATTATAACAATAATAATAATAATAATAATAATAATAGTTATTTATTTAGTACTTTTCTCCCAATAGGACTCAAAAGTGGATATCCTCTTAGCAGCGGTACTTTACCACTGCTAATAGGTTCGCCGGGGGTTATCCTATTAGCTCCGATGCCATTGTCCTTATCCCCTGATACCGGCACTTATCGGGTATTATACTACGCGAGCTGCCGGAGCTGCAATAAAACATGGGATCAGGATCCTATGTGTTTTCGTGCGTCCAAGGGTCCATTTTTTTCCCCTTTAAAAATAGCATCTAATTGGATACTGCAATAATGACCATCAGTCATACATCACGATATCAAGCCATTTTAATCAGACAAAAATGAATCAGGAATACCCCACAAAGTGCTTTACATTTGTATTTAAAAAACAGGAACTAAAAGGACATTAGTGAAATGCTGAGTAAACAGGTGAGTCTTGAGTCAGTTTTTGAAGGTTTCTAGAATGGAGGCCTCCAGAACTGCAGGAAAGTGAGTTCCATAGAGTCTGGGCCACAAAGCTATAAACACAACCCACAAATGAATTAAGGGAGATTCTATGTACTATTAATAGTCCTTCATTTACAGATCGAAGTAACTGAGTGGGGCAGTAATGAATCAGAAGTTGCTTCAGGTACCTTGGACACTAGTTATGTGGGGCTATGTAAGTAATTCAATCTTGAAATAGATTTTTCATCCTACAGGCAGTCACAAAGGGAATAGAGAATATGTGTTATGTTTCAGGAATTGGGCTGGATAGTTAAAAAAAACTGTCACCTACATTTTCAACCAGCTGAAAGTGGTGCAATTCTTTTGCTGGAAGACCCAGGTAGAGGGCATTGCAATTGTCTATTTGTGATTATACAAATGCATGTATGACTTCCAGAAGATCGTTAAGCACATATACAGTACAAAGGCTGTTTCAGTGCTATGTCTTCTCCTGAATCCTGACTGGAATGGCTCATAAATGCCATGAGTTGAAAGGCAGGTTACCGGTTGAGTGGCGACCAGTGGTAGATTTTACCTAAGCACTGCAGGCCTGAAGCACCCCTCCCCCCAAGGAAAACCCAAAACCCAGTGACAGTCTGCAAGTGGCAGTGGCTTCCCATTGGAAGAATTCCCTGCTAATTACAGCTGGACTGGCTGTCTCAGGGGATAGGTCTTCTTCACCTGGGCCTGCCAATCCAGACTGTAATGAGCAGATTGAGCACTTCTGATGGGAAATTACTCCCCTACTATAATGAACAGTCCTGTCTGGCTTCTATGGCTGCAGCTGATGCAGTCCCTTGAAGTCTGTAGTCCCTTGAAGCCTGCCTGAAGCCTGCTTGCTAATTTGTGCACTTGTGTGGGATTACTATCTGCACATTCCAGACCAGCATAGCAAATCCTTGGGAATTACAGGTAGGAACCTCCACTGGTTGCAACTACTTGCTCAACAACCTTCCAACAAAAGGAAGGTTTTATACTGTACTTTAGTTGGTTATGAAGCCAGAATCTATATTAGGTTTTTAAAAAAGAGGTCTAACAATTGTTTCCTTTTGTGGTTCAGAAAAAATGCCTGTCTGCAAAGGGTATTGTGCTATTTTTGCAAATACAGGGCCCATTATGTCCAAACACCCTATTAGAAGCCTGGTTGAGGTATGGTTAAGGTCACATGTGGTGGAATGTAACTATCAGGTATTATCTGCAATGTCTTCTACATCCATTTTGTCAAAGTTGGTCCATGAAGACAAGTGGCTTACACTGGCAGGCTTGGAAACACCCATTTGATGGCATGATGGGGATTCCAGCCCAGGTGGAGGATAATTTATCTGCAAAGAAGTTTGCAAACTCATTGCATCTTGACTAGGAGCTGGTTTCATTAGTCTGCAGGCATGCTGGTTTGTAAAGTATCTCCGCTGTACAGAAAAGCTGAGCTGGCCTATTGTTTGCTGCTGTGATCTCACTTGACAGGAACTCTGTTGTGGTTTTGCATTCTTCAATATGCTTGTTTAGTTTAGCTTTACCCCCATCAGGTTAGTCATTCTATATTATCTTTCACGTCTGCAACTAATTTTGTTGTACATAAAATATACAAAAATATGAATGGTGGACATACATATGTGTCCTCATAGACCTATCCTTTTTATACTATGTGGTGCGAGACGCACGGTGCCACTTATATGCTCTACCACAAGCAGTGATTCCTGGGGCTGTCATACTTTTTTCCTATATTTAGCATCTTATTTGCATTGTAGCTACATACAATTAGGCATATCAATACTTTTGTCGCAAAGGAATTGGCATAAAGTTACAGATTATACACAATGATAGGTAGCGGGAGGTATGGCGCAGGTCACTCCTATATCAGACCTCCGTCTCTTGCCTTTCTACACAGGTTCCCATATGGGTCATACACAGCAGCTGCATGCACTTCCAGCGCCAGTGTCCAGGCTACCCGTGCACTGCAATTTCTTTGAATCTACAGTGAAAATAAGACACATATATTGTAAAAAAAAGTCTATAGTGTGATGCTAGGTGCTTAGTTGTAAAGTCCGTGGAGCTCCAATTGGAGCTATTCGGTGTGATTTAAGGATAGGTGTATGCGAACACATCTGTACTCTATTTACAGATAGAATGTATTCTCTCTCTCATAGGCACTACATTTATATAATCTCATTGAATCACACCCATGATCTCACCCTAGTTATTTAATGTTGTTGTGTGATGTGATGATGATTGGCTGGATGAATCTATGTATATATTTAGAAGCAAGCTATTACACAACCTTGTGTAATGTTCATGTCACATGCAGCGTTGGACTCATTATATTGCACAGAAATAAATAGACCATAATATAATTTAATATACCACGATACAGGCCATATATACTGTTTCCTCTTGCCCCGTGCATATGTTACCTGGGGGTGTGAGATATGACAGTTTTTAAACACATATTTACTGAAATAGAAATACTATCTTGTTGTATCAGGGCAGGTTATCTTCTCTGCTGTCATCGCACACGTTTCATTTTCATAAGTTGCCAAGCATGGGTGCCCCCAACACTCCTTAGTGTCTTAAAGCATTTCACCTGCAACACAGCCTTCTTGAAATACTATCTACTTGTATCAGGGTAGGTTATCTCCACTGCTGTCATCACACGCTCTTCATTTTCAAAGACCTGAACGCTTTCAACACACACAAATCATTGCCCTTGGGAGAGAAAGAAGTATCAATCTGCCAAGTGTTTCTGCAAGGGCTTCTGCTGTGATCTCCAAACTTACTCTTCACACTCACTCATGCTTGCCAAATATACCTAGAATTAGAGCTGGGGTGGACATAGTTCAGTGCAAAGAGAGCGAGTCACAAATGCACATGTTGATTAAACTGTCACTTGTAGTGTGTAAACCATTCATACAATATCATAACAAAACACAATGGAGCTTGTGCTAATTTTTGCTTAGATCAAATACTGTAACTTCAAGAGAAAGATTATGGAAAAGAGAAAAGAAACAATGGCAACTTTACTGTTCTCCAAGCAGACACACTAGAACCATAACATAAACTAGATAAAACATGAACAGTTTTATCCATTTGTCCCTTAATATCAAATATACACCAGTGTAAAAGAAAAATAGTAGTTTGAAGTCTATTTAAAGTGCAGGAAACAGGCCTCATAAACAGTGGCGAGGGGGGGGGGGGAGCATGTACTGATTACCCAAGCTGGTTTGTCGGAGGGGCCCAGTGGCGGCCCCCCCTTCTCACCTGCAGTACAGCCACATGTCTTTCCAGCCCAGCACCTGCTGGAGTGTGCTTAGCACAGTGGGTCTAGTAAGGCTGCTGCCACCATTCACCCCTCTCAGTTCTGCTCTTGGCTGAGGGGCACACAGCGCCCCCCTGTGCAGGTTGCGGCCCTGTAAACATGCTGGTTTCATTTTTTTGTACGGGATATGGCAAAATCTCTGTGATTAGGCCACATCCCCTATACTGCCCAAGCCCCACCATGCTCATAAATTTTGGTCAGGCAGTGTCTCACAAATAGTTAAGTCAAATTAATGGCTCCTTTATCATGTGTAGGGGACAAACCCACTTTACCAGTTGGGCTAATATACCTAAAGAATTCACAGATCGGTTCAGTGGCTTTTCTAATCTCCGACAATTCTCACGATTGCAGAAAGTAGCCCACCACTCTGACAGCTGAGGGGAAAAGAAGGGCGTCTGCAAATAAGTGCGTCTTCACATTGATTGAGAGTCTTCTGAACAACTGACAATTTTATCCTGCATAATGACTCCATGATCCCACAGATGGAGACGGATTTCTCATGTAATGAAACTGCTTTCACAATATGAATGATATCTCACTACACAGAAATCACGAGACACAATTAAGACCCTTTAGACAAGTCTAAACAATAATTAACAGATTAGAGCAAAATGAAAGGCAGTTTAATGTGGTCATATAGGTATGTGAACTTTGACCAAATGCAGAATGGATTGCTTCAATGCTGAAAAAATAAAATGGACTTGTTACTTAGAAACTGTGACGGCAGCCATATTGTCACATGGAACCAATGGTCAAAAAAGTTTTAGTGTAGTAAAGAATCAACATCTGGATCATTACTATACTATACTATACACAGTACTAACATTTTAAAATGATTTCAAGAAGACTTAGCTGCTGAGTTGGTATATTAAAGACCATCTTTTGTAATATTGTCTAATTGACCTTTTGTGATTCAAGCTGGGTACATACTGTACAATATATTGACCGATCTTCCAATCTCTGAAGGATTGCAATGACCATCATATAGTGCTTAGACCCAACTCCACCCAATTCACCGTTTGATGAATTGTGTAGTCGCATCTATCAATCAGATGTACTGAACATGGGACGATGTGACATATAATGTGATTGGCTAAGAATGATACTGAAACAATACATTGTGCAATCATCCGATAGATCGTGCAGTGTGTACGCAGATATGATATATCTTTACATTGTATCAGCCCATCGCAAAATCACTGGATCGTTCCAAGTACACATTTCGGCTACATTGTGTGTCTCTAAACAAATGTAAATATGTATTCAAGTTTGGCCAGATCTATTTGACTGCACCACCCCATCCATCTGCTTGTAAAATTAGACATCTTCACTAAGAATGCATTTGCACTAGCCCTATCCTAGGTGCAACAGGTCCATCTGAAATCTGATCTATGTATACTCTCAACTTTGAATATCCATCATTCTGCCTACTTCCCCAGGGCACATCCACAGAGCACTTAGCCTATGTGCAAATTCCCAATTGCCACCCAGTTACAGCCATGAAGCTGCAAGTGGAGATGTGGCTGAGATGAGTTTGACTTTGTATTGCCCATAGTTGCTCAAAGTCGTTTAGGCTCTAAAACCTACGATGTTACTTAGGGGTCTATTTACTAAGCTTTGGAGATTGATAAAGTGGAGAAAGATACAGTACCAGCCAACCAGCTCCTAACTGCCATGTTACAGGCTGTGTTTAAAAAAATGACATGTAGAGCTGATTGGCTGGTAGTTTATTTCTCTTCAAGGCTTAAGGTGGGTACACACTAGGTGATGTGCTCCATGAGCGACATCGCCTTGTGTGTGTCCCCTCTCGGCCCGGGCCGCATGACGTGGGCATACACACTGTGCTATATCATTAGCAGTGTTGCACAGTGACATCATGCCATGGCCGGGCCATGCATACAGCTTTGGACGATGAGTCCAAGTTGAGTGGCATGCCACACCATGGGTCATAACATCCAGCGGGGCCATGCATTGTTCGTCGTTTACAGCATACACACAGGACAATATAGTAAATTATATAGCTTGGGAAAGGTCAAAATGAGTGACGTTGTTTACTATTATCGCCTAGTGTGTACGGGTCTTAAATCAATAGACCCCTAAAATGACAAGAGCCGTCTGCAGAGCAGACTTGCGAACATTTCAAGCACTAAATTTCCAACATGTCAAGTTTAATAAACAAATTATAATGTCATTTTTATTTTTTTAAAAGCAATTATTAATAGATATTAACCTACTTTACAAAGCCTAAGGTAGAAAAAACAAACAGCAGGACTGGCATACAAAATACTGTATCAAGAAAATATCACCTAGTGGTACTGGCCATAAGGATTAACTTACTACTTTGTTAGGCCAGTCTCTTGCACACGTGCATCAGCAGCACCTGTCTCCAGCTTGTGAGGTGACTAGAGGGGCACTTTGCTGCCTGGAGATGCACGCAACCAGCTTCCTGTTCCCGGACTGCTTTCTGTGACATCATGAAGTCACATGCACTGGGGGCAACTTAGGGCTCAATGTTCCCTGATCCAGCACTAATTTCTGCTACTACTTTCCTTTTTTCAATTCCATAGTATACTAAAATTACAGTTGTTACGCAGTTTAGTAAGTCATTCTCAAGAGAACCTGGTCCATATGGTTCTGTTCTGAACATGATGGTTCTGTGTCCTATTAATATAATGAGAACCAGGCACTGTAAGACCAAACTACACTATAAAACAGCATATAAAGCACAGCTTGGTTCACGATAAAACACTTTATTTAATCTGTTACAGCAGCTTAATCATTCCTAAGTGGATGCAAGACAGCGCGTACAGTACAAGTCGACTACCTGGAGTTTGTTTAAAGACATGTCATGCCATTATATGTGTGCTTAATTAGGGGGTTTGGGAAGATTAAGGGGTTAAGGACAGAGTGGTGTGCTGTAGGAGGAGAGCAATGCGCTAACAACCACCTGACACTTCTCCTTCTTTCAAGTAGATATTGTGAAATGTTTTCCTCTGACTGACATCTTGACATGCATTAAGTAGCTGGACTCTTTTATGTTCAAAGCTATAATCTTCTTTGGGAAGGTTAATGTTCAGGACTAGCTGTCAGTCTAAGAACCCCCCCCATTCTTCCACCAACTTAAAGGTTAGAGCAATTGTGTGTTTATGTATTCCAGAGTCATAGCTACTAAACTAACTCATATTGTAGACATACTGTATCTATACCTTTTTTTGTAAATAGCTTGTGACTGTTTTTGTTCTAATTGCAGTTCTCAGTATTTCTACATATTTGTACAGTACTTACTGTTCTCCATCCGTATGGAAATAACACAGTACTGATTCCCCTGAACTGTACACTGGATATCATTTTCCATATTCATGCTAATTCTGTGTGTACGGGAAGGTGCACAGCCCTGCTACTGAGTGGGATGTACCAACCTGTTGCGGTACATCCCGCCACACATCGCGCCAACACTAATCGCATATGTACTAACATGCGATTAGTGTTGCAAAGGATAGCTCTTACAATCAGGGCTGTCTTTCGTGATGCGCTGCGACTGCTGGACTTCCGGGTCTATGACCTGGTACTCCATCTGCACATGTGCAGACCAGCGGCAGTCATGGGGGATACTGGGTGTGTTACGTGGTGACGGAACCCTCTCTCTGCATCGCATTGCGGAAGAAGCTCCATAGGCTTTTACAGGGTAATGCCAGCAAAAGCTGGCGTTACCCTGTATGACGGAGACCGGTGGATGGAGGTAAGTACATCCAAAAAAATTGTTTTTACAGCATTTTCACTTTATTACATCCCTCCCTCTGTCCCTACTCTATTGAATAACTGTATAAAAAAAAAGAGAAAAGAAAGAAGTCTATGTGGCAGTGCACTAGGCACTCTGAGCCTCATTCAATATGGATCGCATTTGCAAAGCTTCTTGCATACTGTGCTGAAGATCGCAGAAGTGATCCATACTGAATAACCCCCTCTGTTAACTGCTAAAATAAATGTTTTATTTGTTAACTGAGACTAGATTAAAATGTAAAGTTAAATATTGAAAAAATGCGAGAAAAGTTTGTGCGGAATCAGTGAGTTTTCACATGTTAACCCCTGATTTATGGCATGGGAAAAAAGTTATTTAATTGAATAGCTTTTCCTCGGGTGGCTTGATAATTATCGCAGCTAATTGAATATGCCCATATGTATCACACAGGGTCAGTGACAGCCTGTGCATTCAAAAGGGGGCGTGGCCTTATGAAAAGGCAACGTATCCCAACAGGAGTCCCAGTTCTACATCACTCAGGGGGCATGGCCTCACTGAAGCCTCTGTTCTAAGTCACTCTGCGGGCATGCCTAGAATTCCTGGAGATGCTGGTCTGCCCCCAGAGACTCTTACTGCACTGCTCAGTGACAGGTGACAGGCGCTGCAGTATAATGGCATACTGTTATACGGCAGCACCTAGCTCCTTTCACTGTGGAGTAGCTGACATTTTGATGTCACCCCTTCCAAAGCTTGCACCCTGCACCACCATTGTGATGCCACTGCACGAGGTTTAAGTGTTATTTAATCAATAATATGCTGCACTTCATAGACTGTTGTAGTCTATTTATTAGTTCCTCTGTATTTGGCTTAGTTACCTTTGTAACAATGATGAATGAATGTAATGTGGCAGAAACCAGCAAGTGTTACATTTATTAAACTGTCATGTTGCCATTTATTTGAAAATGATTTAGCATAGCATCAGTAGTAGCTTGTGCATTTATGAAGGCTACATTTAGATTATAATAGGGAGAATACTAACTGTAGGGGTAATTGTAGATAATTACTTAGCAGTTTTTGGCTCAGTTGATGGGATGTTATTTAATATCTATATGTAGCAGTGGCGGCTGCTGTCCACGGGCTGCAGTACAGACCACACATTGCATGGGGTTAGAGGCAGTTAGCACAAATACGATTACATGTGTCACACGCCATAGGCGGCGTTCACCGCGCTTACCCCTGCGTGCCTGCTGGTCTGTGTTGCGGCCTCCACCGTCGATGGTCCACGGGCGCCTGGCTGGCGCGGCTCCGGCGGTTCCCCGGGGCAGGGGCGCCGCCATGACACCCGGCATCACGTGGGCGGGGAGGAGTTGACATCATCAGACTGTTCCGCCAATCCAGCGGAGGCGGGAGATTCAAAGGCAGACGCTGGGCAGAGCCTCGGCGCCTGAGTATCGTCTTTTCCCCTGAAGTGTATGCCAGTGCTCTTGTTCCCGGCGAATCTCTCTGCAGTCATACCCCAGTGTCTCCGGCACTTCCAGATGCCAGTTGCAGCACAGTTCCAGCGTATACAGCGGCTGGTGTGTTCCTCTGCAATCCAGTCACCAGTGCTTCTTGGAGTCAGCGTGGGCTGCGGGCTAAACGCCGCTCTCAAGTACTACAAGTCATCAGTGTCTTTAAACACGGCTCTCAAGTTCTACAAGTCATCTATGTTTTTAAACACCGCTCTCAAGTTCTACAAGTCATCTGTGTCTTTAAACACTGCTCTCAAGTTCTACAAGTCATCTGTGTCTTTAAACACCGCTCTCAAGTTCTACAAGTCATCTGTGTCTTTAAACACCGTTCTCAAATTCTACAAGTCATCAGTGTCTTTTAACCACCGCTCCCAAGTTTTGCAAGTTACCAGTGTCTTTAACCATCGCTCCCAAGTTTTGCAAGTTACCAGCGTCTTTAACCATCGCTCCCAAGTTCTACAGTGTCTTTAATCATCGCTCTCAACTCATACAAATAATCAGTGTCTTTAACCACCGTTCTCAAGTTCTACAGTGTCTTTTATCACCGCTCTCAAGTCATACAAATCATCAGTGTCTTTAACCACCGCTCACAAGTGTTTCAAATCATCAGAGTCTTTAACCACCGTTCACCAGTTCTTCAAATCATCAGTATCTTTAAAAACATCACTCACAAGTTCTTCAGTCACTATTATCTTGTACCAACACTCACAAGTACTTCTTTTCCTGGAATCTTTAACATTGCTTACAAGTTCCCCTATAGGCCTGGACATTTCCCCCATACGCTCCTTCTCTGCTATGTGACATTGTGTTGCTCCCTTCCTGCAATAAAGTTCTTTAATATTTTCACCAAGCTTTACTGTCAGAGTCCTGTATGAGGAAGACCTATATCAAGCCATCCCTGTTCCGACCCAACTGTGGTTCCTCTCCCCTACCATCGGGAGAACCCCCCGAGTTCACAACACCCCCAACCTAGGTCAGTGACAGTATACTCAGGCCTCATGGACCAGGGGGATCGGAGCCCAGAGGCAAGTACCATCCAGGACTTGATTTCTCGAGTACAAAGTCAGGAAGCAGCACAGGGCCAGGTGATGCATTATCTCCAGGAATTAGCTTGCCGGCTGGATCAAATTCAGACCTCTCTGGCTTCAGTAGTACCGGCCCCAGCTCCAGTACCCGCTCCAGTGGTTGTCTCTAGTAATGTTCCATCCTCCTCTGGAACCAGGTCACGCCTTCAGCTTCCTACTCCTTCTCGCTATAATGGGAACCCAAAGAATTGCCGTGGTTTTCTCAATCAGTGCGAGGTACATTTTGAACTTCTTTCACATAACTTCCCTACTGATCGGTCCAAGGTGGCATACATTATTTCTTTGCTCGAGGGTTCAGCGTTGGATTGGGTGTCTCCGTTATGGGATCGATCTGATCCATTGGTTTCTAGTTACACCAATTTCATTACGTCATTCCGGAGGATCTTTGATGAGCCCGGCAGGACGACCGCTGCCTCTGCAGACTTGCTTCGTGTCCGACAAGGCTCTCGTTCAGTGGGACAGTATGTGATTAATTTTCAGACCATAGCCTCAGAACTGCGCTGGAATAATGATGCCCTTCGGGCTGCCTTTTGGAACGGGCTCTCCGATCGTCTAAAGGACGAGTTGGTCACTAGAGATTTGCCGGATTCTTTAGAACAGTTGATCTCGCTCTGTGTAAAGGTGGATCTTCGCATGCAGGAACGAGGTGGTGAACGTAGTCGGTCAGATCGATCAAGGGTCCGATCTCTTCCGTCTAAGCAAACGGTTATTCCAAGTCCTGATGAACCCATGCAGATTAATCGATCTCGGCTGTCCCCAGAAGAACGTCAGCGTCGTCGTGAGGGTAGACTCTGCCTCTACTGTGGAGCCGCGGATCACTTTCTCAAGTTTTGCAAGTCTCGCCCGGGAAACGGGCAGTCCTAGCTTGTTCCGGAGGAGTCGAGCTAGGGGTTTCTTCTAAACCTTCTCCGCCAGTGGACTGTTTACTCTCCGTGTCTCTGTTCTCCGAGTCAACAGCCAAACCCGTTAAGGCTCTGCTGGACTCAGGGGTTGCAGGGAATTTTATTTCCCTTTCCTGTGCCCAGGATCTGGGTTTTCAGCTACGGTTGGTCGAACGTCCTATTACGTTGTCTGCTATCAATGGTACCCAGATTTCTAACGGTCTGATTTCAAGTTGTACAGTACCAATCAAACTGCAAGTGGGAGCTCTGCATCAAGAACACCTGGAATTCCTAGTGATTCGGGAGATGCCCCACGATCTGGTTCTTGGCCTTCCATGGCTTAAACTTCACAACCCTCACGTTGACTGGAGTTCGACACAAATAACATCTTGGAGTTCTTTTTGTCATTCAAATTGTCTCACCCCTGTCTATCCGCTCCGTTTATCTTCCAAGTCAGATGAAGGGCTCATTCCGGAGGCCTATCGGGAGTTTTCTGACGTGTTCTCGGAGCAAGCGGCCGATCAGCTACCACCGCATAGACACTGGGACTGCCCCATTGAGCTCATTCCAGGGAAAATGCCACCTCGGGGTCGCACTTATCCTTTATCATTGCCCGAGACCCAAGCTATGTCAGACTATATCAAGTCTTATCTGCAGAAAGGATTCATCCGCCCCTCTACCTCCCCGGCGGGGGCGGGTTTCTTTTTTGTGAAGAAGAAGGACGGAGGGCTGAGACCATGTATTGACTATCGTGGTCTAAATGATGTCACCATTAAGAATAAGTATCCTTTGCCGCTCATTACGGAGCTTTTTGATAGAGTTCGCGGAGCCCGAGTTTTCACCAAGCTTGATTTAAGGGGAGCTTATAATTTGATACGTATCCGACAGGGGGACGAATGAAAGACGGCCTTCAATACCAGGGACGGGCATTACGAGTATCTGGTAATGCCGTTTGGCCTCAGCAATGCCCCTGCCGTCTTCCAGGGATTCATTAACGAAGTCTTTCAGGATATGCTATACCTAAGTGTAGTGGTATATTTGGATGACATTCTGATATTTTCTAAAAATCTCACAGAGCACAGAATACAGGTCAAAGAGGTACTTCTTCGATTGCGAGAAAATCATCTTTATGGCAAGATTTCCAAATGTACTTTTGAGGTTCCTTCTATTCCATTTCTTGGTTACATCATTTCGGGCACGGAGCTTCGTATGGATCCAGAGAAACTCACTGCCATCCGGGACTGGTCTCAGCCTCTTTCCTTGAAAGCGGTACAACAATTTCTGGGTTTTGCAAATTACTACCGGAAATTCATAAAGGGATTCTCTACCATCGTGGCACCTATTACTGCCCTAACCAAGAAGGGTTCTGACCCAAGTCATTGGTCCTCCGAAGCTGTAGCTGTGTTCACTCAGTTAAAGGCAGCCTTTATGTCCGCTCCAGTACTTCAACAACCAAATTTTTCGAAACCATTCTTTTTGGAGGTTGACGCTTCCACGGTAGGCATAGATGCTGTGCTTTCGCAGTACGCTCCAGATGGGAAATTACATCCATGTGGTTTCCATTCTCGCAAATTCTCTCCTGCGGAACAGAATTACACCATTGGACACAAAGAGCTTTTGGCAATAAAATCTGCCTTGGAGGAATGGAGATATCTTTTGGAAGGTGCTAAACACCTAATTACAATTTTCACTGACCATAAGAATTTGCTGTACCTCAAGACGGCCCAGTGCTTGAATCCCCGTCAAGCTAGATGGGCGCTCTTCTTTACTCGGTTTTAGTTTGTTATTAAGTACCGGGCTGGGACTTTTAACACCAAGGCTGATGCTTTATCCCGTTCCTTAACAGCTTCAGATGAGGAGAATTCCGTTGAGAAGGCTTTGATTCTCAGTCCAGTTTCTATGTCAGCGGCTCCCACCGCTCTAGGTCCTCCTCCTGGGAGAATGTCTGTGCCAGCTAAATTTCGACCAAGGTTGTTGCAGTGGGCTCATATTTCCAAGTTTTCCGGTCATCCTGGAGTTCAAAAGATGTGGGAGTTTCTACGAAGGTCTTACTGGTGGGACACTATGAAAAAGGATACTCAAGATTATGTTAACTCATGTCCTCAGTGTGCTCAGCACAAAATTCTTCGTTTGCCTCCTGCGGGGTTGTTGCATCCACTGTCCATTCCTCAGAGGCCTTGGACTCATATCTCTATGGACTTTGTCACCGAATTGCCCCTTTCCAAGGGTCACAATACTGTCTGGGTAATTATCGACCGTTTCTCTAAGATAGCACATTTTGTACCTTTGACCGGGTTACCATCAGCTCCCAAGTTGGCTTTGTTATTTATCCGAGAACATTTCCGCCTGCACGGCTTACCTCAGGAAATCGTCTCTGACCGGGGGGTACAATTCACTGCAAGATGGTGGAGAGCTCTCTGTACGGCCTTACAAATAAAACTCAAGTTTTCATCCGCTTACCATCCACAAACCAATGGGCAAACTGAACGCGTCAATCAAGATTTAGAGACTTTTCTCCGTGTTTATCTTTCTCCCTCGCAAGATGATTGGGTGGAACTGTTGCCATGGGCCGAGTTTGCCCATAATCATCTGTACCACTCTTCGACTGGTGAGTCCCCATTTTTCATTAATTATGGGTTCCATCCTCAAGTTCCTGAATTACCCATTTGTCCTCCGGAGGATGTTCCAGCTGCAGCCTCTACTCTTCGGCACTTCAGTCAAATTTGGAGTCGAGTTCATGCTAATCTCAAGAGAGTCTCCGGCCGCTATAAGTTCTTTGCGGATAGGAAGCGACGAGCAGCTCCCCAATACAAGGTTGGTGACAGGGTATGGCTTTCCACCCACAACCTCCGGTTAAGGGTGCCCACTATGAAGTTTGCCCCAAAGTTTATTGGTCCTTACCCTGTGTTACAAGTCCTGAACCCGGTTGTCTGCAAATTGGGATTGCCTTCCCACCTCCGGATACCAAACTCCTTTCATGTCTCTCTCCTTCGCCCCCTTATTTTAAACCAGTTCCATTCAAAGTCCCCGAGGCCAACCTCTGCAGAGTCTGAAGCTGGAACGGACTTTGAAATCAAAGCTATTCTTGACTCTCGTTATCTTCACAAGAATCTACAGTATTTGGTGGAGTGAAATGGTTTTGGCCCCGAGGAGAGGAGCTGGGTCAAGGCTACTGAAGTTATGGCTCCCCGACTGGTGCGGATTTTCCATTCCATACATCCAACAAAACCTGGAAAGTGTCCCGGGGCCACTCCTGGAGGAGGGGGTACTGTCACACGCCATAGGCGGCGTTCACCGCGCTTACCCCTGCGTGCCTGCTGGTCTGTGTTGCGGCCTTCGCCTTCGATGGTCCACGGGCTCCGGCGCCTGGCTGGCGCGGCTCACGGCGGTTCCCCGTGGCAGGGGCACCGCCATGACACCCGGCATCACGTGGGCGGGGAGCAGGTGACGTCATCAGACTGTTCCGCCAATCCAGCGGAGGCGGGAGATTCAAAGGCAGACGCCGGGCAGAGCCTCGGTGCCTGAGTATCGTCTTTTCCCCTGAAGTGGATGCCAGTGCTCCTGTTCCCGGCGAATCTCTCTGCAGTCGTACCCCAGTGTCTTCTGCACTTCCAGATGCCAGTTGCTACACAGTTCCAGCATATACAGCGGCTGGTGTGTTCCTCTGCAATCCAGTCACCAGTGCTTCTTGGAGTCAGCGTGGGCTGCGGGCTAAACGCCGCTCTCAAGTTCTACAAGTCATCAGTGTCTTTAAACACCGCTCTCAAGTTCTACAAGTCATCTGTGTCTTTAAACACCGCTCTCAAGTTCTACAAGTCATCTGTGTCTTTAAACACCGCTCTCAAGTTCTACAAGTCAGCTGTGTCTTTAAACACAACTCTCAAGTTCTACAAGTCATCTGTGTCTTTAAACACCGTTCTCAAATTCTACAAGTCATCAGTGTCTTTTAACCACCGCTCCCAAGTTTTCCAAGTTACAAGTGTCTTTAACCATCGCTCCCAAGTTTTGCAAATTACCAGCGTCTTTAACAATCGCTCCCAAGTTCTACAGTGTCTTTAATCATCGCTCTCAACTCATACAAATAATCAGTGTCTTTAACCACCGTTCTCAAGTTCTACAGTGTCTTTTATCACCGCTCTCAAGTCATACAAATCATCAGTGTCTTTAACCACCGCTCACAAGTGTTACAAATCATCAGAGTCTTTAACCACCGTTCACCAGTTCTTCAAATCATCAGTATCTTTAAAAACATCACTCACAAGTTCTTCAGTCACTATTATCTTGTACCAACACTCACAAGTACTTCTTTTCCTGGAATCTTTAACATTGCTTACAAGTTCCCCTATAGGCCTGGACATTTCCCCCATACGTTCCTTCTCTGCTATGTGACATTGTGTTGCTCCCTTCCTGCAATAAAGTTCTTTAATATTTTCACCAAGCTTTACTGTCAGAGTCCTGTACGAGGAAGACCTATGTCAAGCCATCCCTGTTCCGACCCAACTGTGGTTCCTCTCCCCTACCATCGGGAGAACCTCCGAGTTCACAACACCCCCAACCTAGGTCAGTTACAACATGTAATGTTGAGTGTAATATATGTGCTGGCCGCCTTACCTGGGGATCAGCAGCACTGCTGTATTTCACTAAGCTGTTGCTTCACGGGACACAGCACTCAGCTTGTCTTTCCTCTGTAATTCCGCCCCCAGACTCGCATTGGCTAGTTTCACAGGAGTCTGGGGTCATGTGTCCCATGCAGGGACGTCTGGTGAGGTAAATGGCTGAGGAGGTGCTGGCTTGTACCAGAGCCAGATTTATACACAATATATGAGCCCGGGGGTTCATGTGGGCATTATACACAGGTGCAGCAGTTTATACATGTGTGCATTATACACAGGTCCAGCAGCATTGAAGGGGTCAATCGAGCAGTCTATGAATTGAAAAGTAATTCAATTGAGGAAGATATCTATTAAAGAAAGCTTCATTTATGATAATAAATATGCAATACTTACCATCTGAGCCGGAATCCGAGATCCTAGAAAAAGATAATGAAATATGTGTAATTAACTTTAAGGGGATATATAAATAATATTAACATCAATGAGATTCCATCCAATTATTAAGGGACAGTGTAAATTGATTTCACTGGTAACATTGATAACAGATCCCCTTTTCTTTTGGGACATGTGGGAACCGGTGGGTGATATAGAAATACCAACAATGTGAACTGATTTTTCGAAGGCATGGAATTATGGGAGAGCACAATAGTAAAATATGATGAACACTATAACATTTGATATCAGGGCAATGTTTGCACTCTCAATTTACCTTTCACACATTAAATATTTAGACACTTAAATTATTAGTGTTTTAACACTAGTTACACTATATATACACGCACACTCACTTTTAAGAGGGAATTGAATGTACTTTCAATTTCTCTTAGTATTAACCTCACCAATATAGCACAAGTATTTATGTTCATAATTATTTAAAACGTATTTTAAATGTTTTTATTATTCATTTCACTATTGTATCACAATTATTTATTTATTTATTTGTTCATTGATGTAATATAACTGTACAACTTATTAAATTCACCTCTTCACATTCACTTTTGTTTTCACATTCATACACCATTTGGATTTGATTGTTTTGTTTTTCACGATTTTGTTTCACATTTAAACTCATTTGCAGACACTTTCAATTATTATTATTATAGTATTTGATATATTATTTACATTTATTTATAGACACTTCTAATTGTTGTTAGTGTATCTCCCATAATATATTTTTATTGGCTTATGTATTATAATACGAATATATATAAAACATCATTTAGGTATTAGTGTGAATAGAGTAATAAAAGTCACTTTTATCAGAAGTAACAATAGATTAATATATGGACCTTGCTGGCCAGAGTAGGCCATATAGTGAGAAAACGAAACCCACAGTCACATTATCTAACATGGATTATCATGAACTCCAATTGACTGATGTAGGGATTACATTGGCCAAAATAGACCACATGATCGGTAAATGGAGCCCACATTAATAGACATTAATAGACATTCTCTCTCCAGTGTGTATATATTACACGGACTGCGATTGGCACAAACAAATCACGTGACCGGCCTAGTCCAGACACTAGATTCTGGATATGTGAGCCACGCCGCAATTGGGCGCATTAATCACATGACTGGGAATCTGTCCCTTGATTGGTGCAGCTATACCGGTATATTCCGGTTACGGAAGCATTCGGGTTTAGCCCTGAGGAAACTATCTGTGAGACGTGCATTGGCATTCCACACTACACCTAAGTGTTAAACAAAATGTGCATGATAATTCATGTGTTATGATCAGAATGTATTATATGCAAAACAGACTCTAGATAATTAGGGATACTGATAGGGCCTATACCATCAGCGCAGGGTGTGATTATTAGCGGCTCAGACGTGAATAACGAGATTTATGGAAAGAACTTGCCATTGTTAAATCTCTTTCTGCGGGCTCCACTGGGCTCCACAAGGATAGACATTGGGGTGTAGAGTAGGATCTTGATCCGAGGCACCAACAGGCTCAAAGCTTTGACTGTTCCCAGAATGCACAGCGTCGCTTCCTCTATAACCCCGCCTCCCTGCACAGGAGCTCAGTTTTTAGTTAACCAGCCCAATGCAGTAGCAGGAAAAGAGACGACAACGGTTAGTAGCCACATACACCACACTCTCACGACAGGAGAAGTGTCAGCGGCTAATGCCATACCAACCCAAAGAAGCTAAGTGCGTCAGGGTGGGCGCCTTGTGGAGCCCAGTGTACCCCGCAGAAAGAGATTTAACAAAGGTAAGTTCTTACCATAAATCTCGTTTTCTGCTGCGGAGTACACTGGGCTCCACAAGGATAGACATTGGGGATATCCTAAAGCAGTTCCTTATGGGAGGGGACGCACTGTAGCGGGCACAAGAACCCGGCGTCCAAAGGAAGCATCCTGGGAAGCGGCAGTATCGAAGGCATAGAACCTTATGAACGTATTCACAGAGGACCACGTAGCCGCCTTGCACAATTGTTCAAGGGTCGTACCACGGCAGGCCGCCCAAGAAGGTCCAACAGACCGAGTAGAATGGGCCGTAATGTGAGCAGGAGCCGACCTGTCAGCCCTCACATAAGCATGTGCAATCACCATTCTAATCCATCTGGCCAAAGTCTGCTTGTGAGCAGGCCAGCCCCGTTTGGGAAATCCAAACAGTACAAAGAGAGAATCAGATTTCCTAATAGAAGCAGTTCTCTTCACATAGATGGTGGAACGAGGAAACCACCTTAGGTAAATATCCGGGACGAGTCCTAAGAACCGCCCGGTCACGGTGAAATATCAGATATGGGGAACTACAGGACAAGGCACCCAAATCCGACACTCTTCTAGTTGAAGCAATAGCCAGCAGAAACACCACCTTAAGGGAAAGCAACTTAAGATCAGCTGAACCAAGAGGTTCAAACGGAGACTCTTGTAACGCTTCCAAAACCACCGACAAGTCCCAAGGAGCCACATGCGGGACATACAGAGGTTGGATACGCAACACACCCTGAGTAAAGGTATGCACATCAGGTAAGGTCGCAATTTATCTCTGAAACCACACTGACAAGGCAGAAATATGAACCTTGAGGGAGGCCAGACGCAGGCCTAAGTCCAGGCCCTGCTGAAGAAAAGCCAACAACTTGGCTATACTAAACTTGGAAGCGTCATAATCGTTAGATGCGCACCAAACAAAGTAAGAATGCCAGACCCTATAGTAAATCCGAGCAGAAGCCGGTTTCCGGACCCGCAACATAGTTTGAATGACCGCCTCAGAAAAACCTTTAGCCCTTAAGACGGAAGCTTCAAGAGCCACGCCGTCAAAGACAGCCGGGCTAGTTCCTGGTAGACACGGGCCCTGAACGAGGAGGTCTGGGCATTGTGGAAATAGAATTGGACGCTCTGACGATAGGCCTTGCAGGTCTGAGAACCAGTGCCGTCTGGGCCACGCTGGAGCTCTGAGAAGCAGAATTCCTTTTTCTTGCTTGAACTTCCGAATTACCCTGGGCAGGAGTGACACCAGAGGGAACACGTACGGCAGCCGAAACTTCCGCGGCACCGCCAGCGCATCCACGAATGCTGCTTGAGGATCCCTTGTCCTTGCTCCGAAGACCGGTACCTTGTGATTGTGTCGAGACGCCATCAGATCTACATCTGGAAGACCCCACTTTTCCACTAGGAGTTGAAACACTTCTGGATGGAGGCCCCACTCGCCGGCATGTACGTCCTGACGACTGAGAAAGTCCGCTTCCCAATTCAGGACTCCCGGAATGAAGATTGCCGATATGGCCGGTAGATGGCGTTCCGCCAAATGTAGAATCCGTGAGACTTCCTTCATTGCCAGACGGCTTCGAGTGCCGCCTTGATGATTTATGTAAGCCACTGTGGTGGCGTTGTCCGACTGCACTTGAACAGGACGGTTCTGAATTAAATGCTGGGCTAGGTTCAATGCATTGAAGACCGCCCGCAATCACAGAATGTTGATCGATAGGAGGGACTCCTCCTTGGTCCACCGACCCTGAAGGGAGTGTTGCTCCAGCACCGCGCCCCAACCAGTTAGACTGGCATCTGTCATCAACAGGACCCAGTTGGATATCCAGAAGGCATGGCCCCTGCACAATTGTTGGTCCTAGAGCCACCAGAGCAGCGACAGACGGACCTCCGGAGTCAATGAGATCATTTGAGACCTGATCCGGTGAGGCAGGCCGTCCCACTTGGCTAGAATAAGCCTCTGGAGGGGGCGAGAATGGAATTGAGCATACTCCACCATGTCGAATGCTGATACCATGAGGCCCAGCACCTACATCGCCAAATGTATTGACACTTGTGGACAAGAAAGGAAGCAACGAATCCTGTCCTGAAGCTTCAGGACTTTCTCCTGACACAAGAACAACCTCTGGTTGTGAGTGTCCAATAGTGCTCCCAGATGCACCATGCTCTGAGCAGGGATCAGGGAGGATTTCTTCCAGTTGATGAGCCACCCGTGGGCTTGTAGAAACCGGACCGTCATATCTAGATGACGTAGGAGAAGTTCTGGGGAATTTGCCAGGATTAACAAGTCATCCTGAGACGGCAGTATCCTGACCCCTTGACGGTGGAGTACCACCGTCATCACCGCCATTACTTTGGTGAAGACTCGCGGAGCCATTGTTAAACCAAAAGGTAACGCCCAAAACTGGTAATGGAGGTTGCCAATAGCAAACCTCAGGTATTGCTGATGTGACGCTGCTATAGGAATATGCAGGTAAGCATCCTGTATGTCCAGGGAGACCATGTAGTCCCCAGGTTCCAAGGCCAGAACTATAGAGCGAAGGGTTTCCATATGGAATTTGGAAACCTTCACAAACTTGTTCAATGCCTTGAGGTTAAGAATGGGCCGGGAGGACCCATGGTTTCGGGACTAGAAACAGCGGAAAATAGTACCCCCGGCCCCTCTGCGCAAGAGGCACCTGTACTACGACTCCTGTATCCAGGAGGGTCTGTACCACCGAATGCAGAGTGTTTGCCTTTGTCTGGTCCAAAGGGACATCTGTCTGGCAAAATCGATGAGGGTGGCGGTTTTTGAAGGCTATGGCATAACCTCGAGTGACGACTTCCTGTACCCAGGCATCTGAAGTGGTCTTCAACCATTCCTGGGTATACCCTAGAAGCCAGCCCCCCACCCTGGGATCCCCCAGGGGGAGGCCCTCCCCATCATGTGGCAGGCTTCTCAGCCTTGGAAGCTGGCTGACAGGCCGCCCAGGCTCTTTTGGGCTTTAGCTTACCAGGATTGGAAGTGCGGGCCTGCTTGTTTACGCCTGATCTTTTGCTTTACCTGAAGGACGAAAGGGGCAAAAGGAAGTACCTTTAGCCTTCGACACAGAAGGAGCGGTACTTGGCAGACAGGCAGTTTTGGCATTAGCCAAGTCAGCCACTATCTTATTTAAGTCCTCCCCAAACAGAATATCTCCCTTGAAAGGGAGTACCTCCAGGGTTTTTCTAGAGTCCAGATCCACAGACCAGGATCTCAGCCATAATATCCGGCAAGCCAGGACTGACATAGTAGAGGCCTTGGCTGCTAGGATACCGGCATCAGAAGCAGCCTCTTTAATATATCGAGAAGCTGTGACAATATATGACAAGCATTGTCTAGCATGGTCAGAAGAGATTTCAGCTTCTAACTCCAAGGCCCATGCTTCAAAAGCCTCTGCAGACCATGTTGCTGCAATAGTGGGCCTTTGTGCAGCACCCGTGACGGTGTAAATCGCTTTCAGACAACCCTCCACACGGTTATCCGTAGGCTCCTTTAGAGACGTGATGGTAGTGACAGGTAGAGCTGAGGAAACCACCATCCTAGCCACATGTGAGTCTACTGGAGGAGGCTTTTCCCAATTCTTAGACAGCTCTGGTGCGAGGGGATAGCGAGCCAGCATCTTCCGTTAAGACACAAACTTCGTACCCGGGTTTTCCCAGGGTTCCTGTCGTATATCCAGTAGGTGGTCAGAGTGAGGTAAAAATTGTTTAACCACCTTCTGATGCTTGAACCTATCTGGTTTCTTAGGAGGGACAGATGGCTCGGGATCATCTGTAATCTGTAGAATTAACTTAATAGCCTCTAAAAGATCAGGAACATCCACATGTGAACTACCCTCCCTATCAGCCGTATCTGAGTCAGAACCTGTCGGGTCAGTGTAAGTGTCGTCTTCATCAAACAAGGTGTCAGTGACAGCAGTGGATTGTGAGGAGACAAGCGCTCGCTTAGAGGACCCCTTGGACTTAGGCGAGCGATAGTCAGACTTTTTAATAGCCAGGGACTGGTTCAACTTCTTCAATTGGGCAGATAAATCGTCCGCCCACGGCGGGTTAGCTGCAGGGACCACATACGGTTGTACCGGCATAGGGGGTCCCATAGGGGGTGTTAGTTTATTAACTAGCATATGTAGAAGTGTGGAAAAAGCGGCCCACGGTGGGTCATTATGTACCTCCGATCACCTGTACTGCCACAGTGTCCACCACCAGCGCGTGCGGCCCGCCTCCCACTGACCGCGCCGGATCGCAATAAAGACCGTGTCCCGCAAGCGGGACCCACTTACCACCTGCCGAAGCGTGGCCACGCGATCCCGGAGAGCCCCCGTCGTGTGTGCCTGACGTGAAGAAAACCGGAGCCTCCTGCTGTAGGTACCCGGCAACCAGGGCTCGAGAGTGCACAGCGCCGCTGGGGAGAGCTGGACCAGCAGCAGTGAATGTCTTCTGACATTTACCACCGTTGCTGCCCTTGAAGTCTTCACTTTTTTCTTCAAAAAAAGCTCTTCTTAGGGCTGCCTCGAGCAGCCCCTCTGTTATGTGCCTGCTTACTGCAGCACCAACTACAAAACTGAGCTCCTGTGCAGGGAGGCGGGGTTATAGAGGAGGCGGCACTGTGCATTCTGGAAACAGTCAAAGCTTTGAGCCTGTTGGTGCCTCGGATCAAGATCCTACTCTACACCCCAATGTCTATCCTTGTGGAGCCCAGTGTACCCCGCAGCAGAAATCATGACATTCACATAGTACAGGCATTTGTGGCCATATAAAACTGAGTACAGTTTGTATATTTATGGTACAATACACACAATACATAGTGGGCTACAGTTTAATTATCCAAGGATTGGAACACTGTTTAATGATACTATTGGATACTCAGTGTAGATGTTAGTTTGAATATCTGACACTGTGGCTATATACATACAGTCAGACTTGACACATTGGGGGTTATTCCGAGTTGTTCGCTCGCAAGCTGCTTTTAGCAGCTTTGCACATGCTAAGCCGCCGCCTACTGGGAGTGAATCTTAGCTTCTTAAAATTGCGAACGAAAGATTCGCAATATTGCGATAAGACATCTCTGTGCAGTTTCTGAGTAACTCGAAACTTACTCTGCCAGTGCGATCAGTTCAGTGCTTGTCGTTCCTGGTTTGACGTCACAAACACACCCAGCGTTCGCCCAGACACTCCTCTGTTTCTCCAGCCACTCCCGCGTTTTTCCCAGAAACGGTAGCGTTTTTTCACACACTCCCATAAAACGGCCAGTTTCCGCCCAGAAACACCCACTTCCTGTCAATCACATTACGATCACCAGAACGAAGAAAAAACCGTGAGTAAAATTCCTAACTGCATAGCAAATTTACTTGGCGCAGTCGCAGTGCGGACATTGCGCATGCGCACTAAGCGGAAATCGCTGCGATGCGAAGAAATTTACAGAGCGAACAACTCAAAATGACCCCCCTTGTGGATTGCAGCTTAATTATTTAAGTAGTGCAACATTGTTTATTGATACCATCAGACACTCGGCTTATGTATCAATCTGAGTGCCTTGTACCGCGGATCTGTGTATGTAGTCACATTTAATACATGGTAAATTCAATCATTTAAGGATTGCAATATTGTTACAAGACACTGCCAGATACTTAGTTCATGTATAAGTCTGAGTACTTTACACAGTGGATACAGTATATGCCTGCCAGGCTCTAGGAACTATTGTGAGTCACGATTAGAATCACATGAGGACTTTGTAATGTGTATAATCTTTAATATTAGATCACTTTGGACCATTATAAACATTTAAATCACATGTGTAGAGAATATTCCAGTTAGTTTTAGAAGCTGCTCCACGCTGCAGTGATAGTGCGGTATTTCCCCTACACTGTCAACCCACCAGATTCACATAGACTATAGCTACTTACTTAACATTATATTTTGTAAGGAATTAAGAACTTCTCTAACAGTGTGTTATATTCCAAACAATGCTGTATGATTAGGCCGAGATTGCTAACAGCTATATATAAAATGGTATAAAATTGTACACACGGAGCTCACAAGAGAATAGTGAATTTGAGTAGGCAACATTGACAGCAGAGACTGAGAACATTGGCCAATAATATCTTTTACATACAGGAAACAACTTTGAAGATATTATTTCCATCTTAATTATATATCTGAACTGAGATCACTATTGGAGGTAATATATGGAAGTACCTAATTTGCCTTATCATTTATGAAACAATCATTACTGCTGATAGTCGTTCAGTGAATTGGTGGAGATCTGTGAGAGGGACACACTAGCCAGCAGTGTTATAATATCTTTATTTAAAAGAGCTTACCAATGTACAAAGAACCCATTAAGCCCAACATCAAACTAATCTACTTACTGGAGTTATCACATGGAGCAGTGCATTTATTGAACCCAGATTAATGTGTATCGATAAGAATATGATACGACACAATTGATATTAAAAATTGTTTATTTGGGACAATACACATTCTGACAGCACAAATAATATCAATTAAAGTCATAGTACTTCCAATATGAAATATTGATCTTATATATTCACAACACAGTTGGTGTAGTGTGTGTTTTTAACATTATATGTCACACCTTGTCTTGCACCCATTGTTGTTAATTTTAGTATTTCACAGACTTTTTAACTTAATGTCATTAAAAGTTATATTTTAAGTGTACAATTATTATTATTATTATTATTATTATTATTAGTGCGCCATTACAAGACCAATTATTTCCCTTTCTTTGAAACTAATCCTTATATATTGGCAACAATATATTTTGTGGCAGCAACCCCAAGTCTGATTTAATACAATGTTACAGAACACAAAATGTTTTTTTTTTTTATCTCACCGTTCTAAATAATAACTAGTGCAGTAGATTTCCCATTCCCCTTTTCCCTGTAAATGCAGCAGGATATACTGCTGGAAATTTGGTGAGATTTGATAAGAGATGTGCGGAAAAGCTAGGGGAGGCACTGCCGCACCTGCCGTCGACTTTTTACTCCAGAGTTTTGACTATAAAAATGAGTAGAATAATACAATGAAGATATTTCTAATATAGTCTTTGTTTTTTTCATATACTTTATATAGTCAAAACACTGGCGCATATGTTAGTATGACAGGAAAGGCTCTGCCTCACCGCACCACACATCGCTGGTCCTCTACGCTGTTGATTCCCGGGAAAGGCAGCCAGCACATGTATTGCATACAATATTACTAGAGATGAGCGCCTGAAATTTTTCGGGTTTTGTGTTTTGGTTTTGGGTTCGGTTCCGCGGCCGTGTTTTGGGTTCGAACGCGTTTTGGCAAAACCTCACCGAATTATTTTTGTCGGATTCGGGTGTGTTTTGGATTCGGGTGTTTTTTTCCAAAAACACTAAAAAACAGCTTAAATCATAGAATTTGGGGGTCATTTTGATCCCAAAGTATTATTAACCTCAAAAACCATAATTTACACTCATTTTCAGTCTATTCTGAATACCTCACACCTCACAATATTATTTTTAGTCCTAAAATTTGCACCGAGGTCGCTGTGTGAGTAAGATAAGCGACCCTAGTGGCCGACACAAACACCGGGCCCATCTAGGAGTGGCACTGCAGTGTCACGCAGGATGTCCCTTCCAAAAAACCCTCCCCAAACAGCACATGACGCAAAGAAAAAAAGAGGCGCAATGAGGTAGCTGTGTGAGTAAGATTAGCGACCCTAGTGGCCGACACAAACACCGGGCCCATCTAGGAGTGGCACTGCAGTGTCACGCAGGATGGCCCTTCCAAAAAACCCTCCCCAAACAGCACATGATGCAAAGAAAAAAAGAGGCGCAATGAGGTAGCTGACTGTGTGAGTAAGATTAGCGACCCTAGTGGCCGACACAAACACCGGGCACATCTAGGAGTGGCACTGCAGTGTCACGCAGGATGTCCCTTCCAAAAAACCCTCCCCAAACAGCACATGACGCAAAGAAAAAAAGAGGCGCAATGAGGTAGCTGTGTGAGTAAGATTAGCGACCCTAGTGGCCGACACAAACACCGGGCCCATCTAGGAGTGGCACTGCAGTGTCACGCAGGATGTCCCTTCCAAAAAACCCTCCCCAATCAGCACATGATGCAAAGAAAAAGAAAAGAAAAAAGAGGTGCAAGATGGAATTATCCTTGGGCCCTCCCACCCACCCTTATGTTGTATAAACAAAACAGGACATGCACACTTTAACCAACCCATCATTTCAGTGACAGGGTCTGCCACACGACTGTGACTGATATGACGGGTTGGTTTGGACCCCCCCCAAAAAAGAAGCAATTAATCTCTCCTTGCACAAACTGGCTCTACAGAGGCAAGATGTCCACCTCATCTTCACCCTCCGATATATCACCGTGTACATCCCCCTCCTCACAGATTATCAATTCGTCCCCACTGGAATCCACCATCTCAGCTCCCTGTGTACTTTGTGGAGGCAATTGCTGCTGGTCAATGTCTCCGCGGAGGAATTGATTATAATTCATTTTAATGAACATCATCTTCTCCACATTTTCTGGATGTAACCTCGTACGCCGATTGCTGACAAGGTGAGCGGCGGCACTAAACACTCTTTCGGAGTACACACTTGTGGGAGGGCAACTTAGGTAGAATAAAGCCAGTTTGTGCAAGGGCCTCCAAATTGCCTCTTTTTCCTGCCAGTATAAGTACGGACTGTGTGACGTGCCTACTTGGATGCGGTCACTCATATAATCCTCCACCATTCTATCAATGTTGAGAGAATCATATGCAGTGACAGTAGACGACATGTCCGTAATCGTTGTCAGGTCCTTCAGTCCGGACCAGATGTCAGCATCAGCAGTCGCTCCAGACTGCCCTGCATCACCGCCAGCGGGTGGGCTCGGAATTCTGAGCCTTTTCCTCGCACCCCCAGTTGCGGGAGAATGTGAAGGAGGAGATGTTGACAGGTCGCGTTCCGCTTGACTTGACAATTTTGTCACCAGCAGGTCTTTCAACCCCAGCAGACCTGTGTCTGCCGGAAAGAGAGATCCAAGGTAGGCTTTAAATCTAGGATCGAGCACGGTGGCCAAAATGTAGTGCTCTGATTTCAACAGATTGACCACCCGTGAATCCTTGTTAAGCGAATTAAGGGCTGCATCCACAAGTCCCACATGCCTAGCGGAATCGCTCCGTGTTAGCTCCTTCTTCAATGCCTCCAGCTTCTTCTGCAAAAGCCTGATGAGGGGAATGACCTGACTCAGGCTGGCAGTGTCTGAACTGACTTCACGTGTGGCAAGTTCAAAGGGCATCAGAACCTTGCACAACGTTGAAATCATTCTCCACTGCACTTGAGACAGGTGCATTCCATCTCCTATATCGTGCTCAATTGTATAGGCTTGAATGGCCTTTTGCTGCTCCTCCAACCTCTGAAGCATATAGAGGGTTGAATTCCACCTCGTTACCACTTCTTGCTTCAGATGATGGCAGGGCAGGTTCAGTAATTTTTGGTGGTGCTCCAGTCTTCTGTACGTGGTGCCTGTACGCCGAAAGTGTCCCGCAATTTTTCTGGCCACCGACAGCATCTCTTGCACGCCCCTGTCGTTTTTTATAAAATTCTGCACCACCAAATTCAAGGTATGTGCAAAACATGGGACGTGCTGGAATTTGCCCATATTTAATGCACACACAATATTGCTGGCGTTGTCCGATGCCACAAATCCACAGGAGAGTCCAATTGGGGTAAGCCATTCCGCGATGATCTTCCTCAGTTGCCGTAAGAGGTTTTCAGCTGTGTGCGTATTCTGGAAAGCGGTGATACAAAGCGTAGCCTGCCTAGGAAAGAGTTGGCGTTTGCGAGATGCTGCTACTGGTGCCGCCGCTGCTGTTCTTGCGGCGGGAGCCCATACATCTACCCAGTGGGCTGTCACAGTCATATAGTCCTGACCCTGCCCTGCTCCACTTGTCCACATGTCCGTGGTTAAGTGGACATTGGGTACAACTGCATTTTTTAGGACACTGGTGAGTCTTTTTCTGACGTCCGTGTACATTCTCGGTATCGCCTGCCTAGAGAAGTGGAACCTAGATGGTATTTGGTAACGGGGGCACACTGCCTCAATAAATTGTCTAGTTCCCTGTGAACTAACGGCGGATACCGGACGCACGTCTAACACCAACATAGTTGTCAAGGACTCAGTTATCCGCTTTGCAGTAGGATGACTGCTGTGATATTTCATCTTCCTCGCAAAGGACTGTTGAACAGTCAATTGCTTACTGGAAGTAGTACAAGTGGGCTTACGACTTCCCCTCTGGGATGACCATCGACTCCCAGCGGCAACAACAGCAGCGCCAGCAGCAGTAGGCGTTACACGCAAGGATGCATCGGAGGAATCCCAGGCAGGAGAGGACTCGTCAGACTTGCCAGTGACATGGCCTGCAGGACTATTGGCATTCCTGGGGAAGGAGGAAATTGACACTGAGGGAGTTGGTGGGGTGGTTTGCGTGAGCTTGGTTACAAGAGGAAGGGATTTACTGGTCAGTGGACTGCTTCCGCTGTCACCCAAAGTTTTTGAACTTGTCACTGACTTATTATGAATGCGCTGCAGGTGACGTATAAGGGAGGATGTTCCGAGGTGGTTAACGTCCTTACCCCTACTTATTACAGCTTGACAAAGGGAACACACGGCTTGACACCTGTTGTCCGCATTTCTGGTGAAATACCTCCACACCGAAGAGCTGATTTTTTTGGTATTTTCACCTGGCATGTCAACGGCCATATTCCTCCCACGGACAACAGGTGTCTCCCCGGGTGCCTGACTTAAACAAACCACCTCACCATCAGAATCCTCCTGGTCAATTTCCTCCCCAGCGCCAGCAACACCCATATCCTCCTCATCCTGGTGTACTTCAACACTGACATCTTCAATCTGACTATCAGGAACTGGACTGCGGGTGCTCCTTCCAGCACTTGCAGGGGGCATGCAAATAGTGGAAGGCGCATGCTCTTCACGTCCAGTGTTGGGAAGGTCAGGCATCGCAAACGACACAATTGGACTCTCCTTGTGGATTTGGGATTTCAAAGAACGCACAGTTCTTTGCGGTGCTTTTGCCAGCTTGAGTCTTTTCAGTTTTCTAGCGAGAGGCTGAGTGCTTCCATCCTCATGTGAAGCTGAACCACTAGCCATGAACATAGGCCAGGGCCTCAGCCGTTCCTTGCCACTCCGTGTGGTAAATGGCATATTGGCAAGTTTACGCTTCTCCTCCGACAATTTTATTTTAGGTTTTGGAGTCCTTTTTTTTCTGATATTTGGTGTTTTGGATTTGACATGCTCTGTACTATGACATTGGGCATCGGCCTTGGCAGACGACGTTGCTGGCATTTCATCGTCTCGGCCATGACTAGTGGCAGCAGCTTCAGCACGAGGTGGAAGTGGATCTTGATCTTTCCCTAATTTTGGAACCTCAACTTTTTTGTTCTCCATATTTTATAGGCAGAACTAAAAGGCACCTCAGGTAAACAATGGAGATGGATGGATTGGATACTAGTATACAATTATGGACGGACTGCCACGGTTAGGTGGTATAAAAAAACCACGGTTAGGTGGTATATAATACAATTATGGATGGACGGACTGCCTGCCGAGTGCCGACACAGAGGTAGCCACAGCCGTGAACTACCGCACTGTACACTGGTTGATAAAGAGATAGTAGTATACTCGTAACAACTAGTATGACGACGGTATAAAGAATGGAAAAAAAACCACGGTTAGGTGGTATATATTATAATACAATTATGGTTGGACGGACTGCCTGCCGAGTGCCGACACAGAGGTAGCCACAGCCGTGAACTACCGCACTGTACACTGGTTGATAAAGAGATAGTAGTATACTCGTAACAACTAGTATGACACTATGACGGTATAAAGAATGAAAAAAAAACCACGGTTAGGTGGTATATATTATAATAATACAATTATGGATGGACGGACTGCCTGCCGAGTTCCGACACAGAGGTAGCCACAGCCGTGAACTACCGCACTGTACACTGGTTGATAAAGAGATAGTAGTATACTCGTAACAACTAGTATGACACTATGACGGTATAAAGAATGAAAAAAAAACCACGGTTAGGTGGTATATATTATAATACAATTATGGATGGACGGACTGCCTGCCGACTGCCGACACAGAGGTAACCACAGCCGTGAACTACCGCACTGTACACTGGTTGATAAAGAGATAGTAGTATACTCGTAACAACTAGTATGACACTATGACGGTATAAAGAATGAAAAAAAAACCAGGGTTAGGTGGTATATATTATAATAATACAATTATGGATGGACGGACTGCCTGCCGAGTTCCGACACAGAGGTAGCCACAGCCGTGAACTACCGCACTGTACACTGGTTGATAAAGAGATAGTAGTATACTCGTAACAACTAGTATGACACTATGACGGTATAAAGAATGAAAAAAAAACCACGGTTAGGTGGTATATATTATAATACAATTATGGATGGACGGACTGCCTGCCGACTGCCGACACAGAGGTAGCCACAGCCGTGAACTACCGCACTGTACACTGGTTGATAAAGAGATAGTAGTATACTCGTAACAACTAGTATGACACTATGACGGTATAAAGAATGAAAAAAAAACCAGGGTTAGGTGGTATATATTATAATAATACAATTATGGATGGACGGACTGCCTGCCGAGTTCCGACACAGAGGTAGCCACAGCCGTGAACTACCGCACTGTACACTGGTTGATAAAGAGATAGTAGTATACTCGTAACAACTAGTATGACACTATGACGGTATAAAGAATGAAAAAAAAACCACGGTTAGGTGGTATATATTATAATACAATTATGGATGGACGGACTGCCTGCCGACTGCCGACACAGAGGTAGCCACAGCCGTGAACTACCGCACTGTACACTGGTTGATAAAGAGATAGTAGTATACTCGTAACAACTAGTATGACACTATGACGGTATAAAGAATGAAAAAAAAACCACGGTTAGGTGGTATATATTATAATAATACAATTATGGATGGACGGACTGCCTGCCGAGTTCCGACACAGAGGTAGCCACAGCCGTGAACTACCGCACTGTACACTGGTTGATAAAGAGATAGTAGTATACTCGTAACAACTAGTATGACACTATGACGGTATAAAGAATGAAAAAAAAACCACGGTTAGGTGGTATATATTATAATACAATTATGGATGGACGGACTGCCTGCCGACTGCCGACACAGAGGTAGCCACAGCCGTGAACTACCGCACTGTACACTGGTTGATAAAGAGATAGTAGTATACTCGTAACAACTAGTATGACACTATGACGGTATAAAGAATGAAAAAAAAACCACGGTTAGGTGGTATATATTATAATAATACAATTATGGATGGACGGACTGCCTGCCGAGTGCCGACACAGAGGTAGCCACAGCCGTGAACTACCGCACTGTACACTGGTTGATAAAGAGATAGTAGTATACTCGTAACAACTAGTATGACTGACTATGACGGTATAAAGAATGAAAAAAAAACCACGGTTAGGTGGTATATATTATAATACAATTATGGATGGACGGACTGCCTGCCGACTGCCGACACAGAGGTAGCCACAGCCGTGAACTACCGCACTGTACACTGGTTGATAAAGAGATAGTAGTATACTCGTAACAACTAGTATGACACTATGACGGTATAAAGAATGAAAAAAAAAACCACGGTTAGGTGGTATATATTATAATACAATTATGGATGGACGGACTGCCTGCCGACTGCCGACACAGAGGTAGCCACAGCCGTGAACTACCGCACTGTACACTGGTTGATAAAGAGATAGTAGTATACTCGTAACAACTAGTATGACTATGACGACGGTATAAAGAAAGAAAAAAAAATACCACGGTTAGGTGGTATATAATTATACAATTATGGATGGACGGACTGCCTGCCGAGTGCCGACTGCCGACACAGAGGTAGCCACAGCCGTGAACTACCGCACTGTACTGTGTCTGCTGCTAATATAGACTGGTTGATAAAGAGATAGTATACAACAATATACTACTATACTGGTGGTCAGGCACTGGTCACCACTAGTCACACTGGCAGTGGCACTTCTGCAGCAAAAGTGTGCACTGTTTAATTTTAAATTAATATAATATTATGTACTCCTGGCTCCTGCTATAACAACCTGCAGTGCTCCCCAGTCTCCCCCACAATTATTATAAGCTTTTATACATTGATGTGCAGCACACTGGGCTGAGCTGAGTGCACACAGACTGAGTCACACTGTGTGACTGCTGTGTATCGTTTTTTTCAGGCAGAGAACGGATATAGCAGAGAACGGATATATTAAATAAAAGTTAACTTAACAACAACTGCACTGGTCACTGTGGTAAACTCTGTCTGCACAATCTCTCTCTCTCTCTCTCTCTTCTAATCTATTCTAATGGAGAGGACGCCAGCCACGTCCTCTCCCTATCAATCTCAATGCACGTGTGAAAATGGCGGCGACGCGCGGCTCCTTATATAGAATCCGAGTCTCGCGAGAATCCGACAGCGTCATGATGACGTTCGGGCGCGCTCGGGTTAACCGAGCAAGGCGGGAAGATCCGAGTCGCTCGGACCCGTGAAAAAAAAAGTGAAGTTCGTGCGGGTTCGGATTCAAAGAAACCGAACCCGCTCATCTCTAAATATTACATGTATGTTTATATGTGATAATCACCTCCCCCCCCTCCCCCCCCCCCCCACCCACACACATACTTCCCATGCTGCCCACGGGCAACAGCCACCACTGATATGATGTAAAAGAACCTGGAGTCATTTCTAATTGATTTTTTTCTCTTGTTTTGTAGTAGAAACAGTTAATTCAATTAGCATGTACATAGGTTAAACAATATGTTAGTGTTGCTTATTATGTTATATATGTGGCCAATACTATAAGATCTTATAATTAGTTTGAGTAGATGGAAATGTATTTTGATATAACTTATCAGATGCGGTAGGTACAGTATAGAAGTCTAATGTTTCTCTCACACAGTTAATAGTCCTGTCTGATATATATTAATGTGATGAGGCACATGTCTCACTTGTTAAAAACTGTCTGTTTCTCTATCTGTCTATCTATATATATATATATATATATATAGTATCTATGCACTCTAGTGTGCAAAAAGTCTTTGGACAAGGAAAATAATCATTGATAAAAGACAAAATGTAGCGAAATAATGAAAATATTTATTCATAATGTTTCACATGATAGTGTAACTAAACATTATCAGAATAATTTATAATTTTAAAGTATAACAGAAATTTCAGATTACTGTAAATTTGGCTTTCATCAATGTGTCCTCCTTTGGCGCATATGACTGCTTCCCATAATTTGGTCACGCAAGACTTTCCAGACCTCACTCAGACGTTCCCATAAGTTTTTAGTATTTGTTGGTGCCATTACACAAACTTCTCTGTCTAATTCATCCCAGAGTTTCTCAATGGGTTTAAGATCAGGTAACTGAGGAGGCCATGTCATAATTTGTAGAACTTTCTGCTTTTCTTTAGTTTTCAAATAATTGGTACACAGTTTGTATGAGTGCTTAGGGTCATTGTCTTGTTGCTCATGAACCTCTTTCCAATGTTTTGAGTTGTACTTCATACAGCGGATGTACTAAAATACTATAGTATCATTTGATGATACTATAGTATTTTAGTACATCCGCTGATGTAGTTGATGTTATCTGAACTACATAGTTGATGTTATCTGAACTAAATCTCCAATCTATCCTCCACCAAAACCACCCCAAGTCATGACATGACCACCACCATGTTTAACTGTATGACTTATACAATTGTCTAAAACATGTTCTATGACCATTCGTCGAACATACTGATGTCTTCTGGTTCTGCAAAGTTCAAATTTGGACTTGTCTGATACAGTGTCCAATACCGGTGTTCTTTGGCCCATCGAAGGAATTTTACTTTATTTATAGACCTCAGCAATGGTTTTCTGCAAGATATGCATCCATTTAGACCTACAATATGCATACGTCTTTTAACTGTATCAACTGATACTGGACTTTGTCTAATTTAATTGAGTTCTTCTTTGATTGCAGTTGTTGGGAGTCTTCAGTTTCACTTACTCATTGCGATAAGTATCTTCCCTTTTTGATGTACATCTGGATTGTCCAGAACATTTTATAGTCACGTTTGTACCTGTTTCTTTGTATCAGGCTAATGTATACGTTACATTAGACCGTGGAATTTTTAATATACAGCAATTTGTCGATGAGTACAGTCTTCTTCAGAAAAAGCTTGAATGTTGCCATGTAATTCAAGTGAATATTCAAGTATTTTCTTCATTTTTAAAAGTTATGGTTATTATTGATTTTAAGACTGTAAAAAGAAAATTAAAATATAAAAAGTAAGATATAAAATATTCAATTAATAAAAATATATTTTATATAAAATATATTATTGAAGAAAATTAATCAACATACATACCATATTTATTAATGATCAGCTCAAAATTACATAATTTAGCTAATCAATAAACTCTTGAGACTGCGATGAAAATTATATGCTTGTGTTTACAAATAATATGGTAAATTAAGTATAGTATATTTGAAGTAAAGTTCTAAAGTCTCGTTTCTAATCATTATAATGATTTTAGGGAACAAATAAAGTTTATATTCATTAAGATAGAGCAATATAAGCAAGCATATATGCTCCGGCCAAAGACATTGTGTGTGTGTGTGTGTGTGTGTGTGTGTGTGTGTGTGTGTGTGTGTGTGTGTGTGTGTGTGTGTAAATATATATATATATATATATATATATATATATCCAAACGAATATATATATATATATATATATATATATATATATAAAATATACACCACAGCACTCACCACCCCAGAAGCGGGGTGCAGTATCTGTACTCACCACTCATAGGGTGGGGTGCATGCAGCCCATGGCCACCAACCCAAATACATACAAGCAGAAAGTTCAGAACTCACCATAGCAAGCTCACTTATCCTCACAACATCAATAAATAAATGATGGGGGTTTAGTTAGTGAATTGGCCAATGCACGGAAGCCTGCAAACCGCTCGCCAAGGTACCCCACCTTCATGCAGGTCCTAATCTCATTTGTTCTAGACCTGTGTCAGCTGCTCCTTAGTAATTTATCAGCCAGTGTCAGGTGACTAGTGTACATTTAAAAGCCATATGATTCATGGCAGATACACATTAAACCTAGTGGGCATGTTTACAGTTATATTATGTGTGATACAGTTGCCAGGTTTTAGTTTCTGAGACTCTGTGATAGTGTAGGACTCGCAAGAAGATGGGGTACCTTGGCGAGCGGTTTGCAGGCTTCCGTGCATTGGCCAATTCACTAACTAAACCCCCATCATTTATTTATTGATGTTGTGAGGATAAGTGAGCTTGCTATGGTGAGTGCTGAACTTTCTGCTTGTATGTATATATATATATATATATATATATATATATATCTGCACTTGCCATTCACAGGCGTAGGATGCAAAGTAGTATGTGACCACATTACTTAAATAACAAACACCGAGCCTTGCACTCACCATAATAAAGTCGCTCACCATAATAAATAATTAAGTAATGGGGTTTGGTTCATGATTTGATCAATGCATTTAAGCAGTTCGGGAGGCATTCATGTTAATAAAATCCAACACTCCCTGGTGCCCTATTTAGGAACTCTAGCATCAGGGCCTAAACATAGTAGACATTAAGACGGCACTCAGGTAAATAAAACGCTCAGTACAGCAAGTTGATTGCAACATTTCAGTATTAGCACATCATTACAACAGGGGCCATTTTATAAGATAGATATACCACTCCAAGGTGTGGTTACGCTTTAATATGCGCATGCTTTGGGTGGTTGTACACACTCAGTCTTCAGTCTCATGCATATATCAGGGTGTGACTGTACATCCAAGAGTGGTATAGCTAATATGTGTGTATATATACATTCTGATTAGTGGCGGGATTTTGCTGTCAGCCTTTTGTCAGCCGGGTTCCCAACAGCCGGGATCCTGGCCAGATCCCCATTGGAAGGTCGAGATCTGCAATCTGAGGGAAGGAGGAGAGCTGCAATAAAATTACTGGGACAGTCAAGGGAGCAGTACAGCGTAATATGAATTGGTATTATTTTTGTGGCCATGCCACTTCCCCATGAAGCCACGCCCCTATATTTTTGGCATGCACTGGCCCTATTTTATATATGGGGGGGTGCTGATGCTGTTTCTTGCACACAGCGCTAAAATGTCTAGTTACTGCACTGTTCATCAGACATGGTTAATGCAATGCAGTGAGCAATTACCATCCACTTTTCGTGACCTCATCTCTGTGTGCCCAAAACAGTCCATTTCTTATGACACACATAGGGATATTTACTAAGCTCCCGTTCCATTCGACATTGTATTTTCAGCAGAAAATGCATATCGGTAATTTACTAAACGCTAAACACAGCAATGTTGGGCCAATTCGTATTCAGTTTCAGGGCCGACCACACAAATACGAATCAATTCACCATCTGTCAAACATGGTTGATTTTTCACATACACCACATAGAACATGGGAAGTTACCAAGAATCGTATTCTCAATCACTGCCTAGATTACACAAACACTGCAGCAAAAGGATGGAATTCGTACAGAAATAGAACTTTCAAACAGACCTGCTGTTGGCTGGTGTATTTGGGCAATCATGCACGGATCAGTGAGATCCATGCATGTTTCTCTGGGTAAAAGTGTCTGAAACAGTTAAAAAAACAGAAAAAAAAACTGCGTGGGGTTCCCCCTACTAAGCATAACTGCCCCAGTGCTCTTTGAGACAGTCCTGGTGCTTAAAATACCGAGGAAAATTGTGTAGGGGTCCCCAGTATTTTAAGGACTAGCACAGGGCTCTTGAACTGGTTCCAAAAATATGGGGAAAAAAGGACATAGGGGTCCCTCGTATATTTGAAACTAGCACCGGGCTCCACTAATCAAGAAGACAATGCCACAGCTGGACGACACATTTATACAGGTCCCTGTGGCCGTGGCATTACCCCCCCACCCCCAACTAGTCAGCCCTGGCCAGGGTTCCCTGGGGAGTGGAGACCCCCCAATGAAGGGATCCCCTCTACAGGCACACAAGGGCCAGGTCTGAAGCCTGAGTCTGTCACCAGCACCCGTGGGTGGTGGGTGCCGGGCCGATAGCCATTAAGTTAAATTCAGATAACATATTGTCTTTTACAGTGGAACTATAGGTCCGAAGCGTCCCCCACATGCTGGTACTTGGCAAACCACACGTACCAGCATGTAGGGCATTAAAGGGCCAGCTGGTACCTGTAGTTCTACTGTAAAATAAATATTACAATAAAGACAAGACACACACACCTTACACAGTAAAACTTTAATAAAACATACTTATACACTCACACTTACATATACTGTACTTACCTACATCCCACGTAGACATTCATGTCCACTTGTCCATGTAGAAATCCATAGGTCACCTGTAAAAGAAAATTATACTCACCTATTTCCAGTGTAGATCGGTCCTATCCGTTCCATGTAGGCATCCACAGAGTTAAAAAAATAACAAATCGCAAAAATCCCAGACCATAACGGACAAGTACAAATTAATTGGGAATGACCCTTGTGGTTTTTCCAATTAAACGGTTCTGACCATAGTTCCCTCCAAAAAGAGCATTGCTGCCCATCTGAAGTTTGCTAAAGATCCCCTGGACTAGCCAGAAGACTATTGGAACAATGTTTTGTGGACAGATGAGTCCAAAATAGGGCTTTTTTGTTTAAATGAGCATTGTGTTTGAAGAAAGGAGAACACTGCATTCCAGCATAAAATCCTCATACCATCTGGGAAACACGGTGGTGATGGTATCATGGTTTGGGCCTGTTTTGCTGTATCTGACCCAGGATGACTTGCCATCATTGATGAGACAATGAATTCTGAATTATACCAGAATATTCTAAAGGAAAATATTAGGACATCTCTCCATGAGCTACATCTCAAGAGAATGTGGGTCATGCAGCAAGACGACGACCCAAAGCACACAAGTCATTCAACCAAAGAATGGTTAAAGAAGAATAAATGTAAAGTTTTGGAATGGGCAAGTCAAAGCCCTGACCTTAATCCAATCAAAATGTTGTGGAAGGAATTGATGCGAGCAGTTCATGGGAGGAAACCCACCAACATAACAGAGATGAAGCTGTTTTGTACAGAGAAATGGAGTAAAATTACTCCAAGTTGATGTTCAGGACTAATCAACAATTACCTGAAAAGTTTACATGCAGTTATTGCTGGACAAGGGGTGGGTCATACCAGATACTAAAAGCAAAGGTTCACATGTTTTTACCTCTCACAGATATGTGATATTGGATCAGTTCCCTCAATAAAAAAAGTTAGCACGTCTACATTTTTTGTTTAATTTGTTTGATGTGGTTCTCTATCTATTTTAGGACTTATGTGAAAATCTGAGGTAGTTTTAGGCCAAATATCGCAGAAATATAGAAAATTCTGAAGGGTTCACACACTTTCAAGCACCACTGTATGTTACAATATATGGATTGATGATATACAGATGCATTTTGGATTGTAACAATTCCATGTACATATTTTACTTACTCATTCAAGATAGTTGATCCCTCAAAAATGTTTTGAATGTATTTAATTAATAATATATTAAACTTTAGTCATTTAAAAAAAAAATCCGCCCTTGATATATACTGTACAATATGTTACAATATATGGATTGATCATATACAGATACTAGTAATATTAAAATTCATAAATTATTGAGATCACAAAGACTAGAGGTGATTATTATTCACTTCACTCCACTAGCATTTCATTCATAAGTTTTGATACAGTACTATTAATTTGTTAATCAACAGGTTACTTTAAATTAATTATTGCTCATATGTCCTTTTACACTAATCTACGGAGTTAAATTTTCGTGGTTAAATCACATATTTCACTCATTTTATTACAATAGATTAATTTAAAATTGTAGCATCGCTAACTGTACTTCCTTCTATTATTAATAATTATTTCAATACTATTCAGATATAAAATCTATAAATAACTTTATTTGTATTTAAACTACAGTATATGTAATTGATTTTAATTATATCAGGGATGGGTCAATTATGTATACCACAGACATCTGGTAAATTTTATATTATATATCATTTTAGATATTTTAAATATCTATGGAAATTGTTGATGTTAAAATAAAAATTATACATGACATGGAAATAAATTATTTGGAAGTTTCTAAATATATTAAAACTTATTGAACTGTAATATTTTTGATAGTGTATAATATACATAAAATCTGGATATTATAAAATAAAATAGTACGATATTACACAAAGGATGGTGTATTGATTAACATTACTGCCTCACAGCACTGAGATCATGGGTTCGATTCCCACCATGGCCAAAATAGTGTGGAGTTTGTATATTCTCCCTATACTTGCGTGGGTCTCCTCTGAGTTCTCCAGTTTCCTCCCACAATCTAGAAATATACTGGTAGGTTAATTTGCTCCTAACAAAATTAACCCTCGCGTGAATGTGTCTGTGTGTACATGCAGGGCCGGTGCTAGGTTTCTAGGCGCCCTAGGCAAAGTTTCACTCTATTGCCCCTGCTTACCCAAGTCCGTGTTCTGTAGTTACACGTCCCAAGATCCCCAAAACACACCAACAGTAAACAGTATTTCCCACACTCCTTCTGCACAACTATGGATGGCGACACACTTTGCCCAAAGAGATGGACTACAAGCAGTATTACAAACAATGGTACCAGCACACCGTCAATGATTAATCACAAAGAACAATAGTAGTACTGCACAGGTGCTATCTCTATGTTGAACCTTTGGAGTCAAATATATGGTCTTATAGTTTAACCACTGATGGCGTAATCCACGGTGAGAGTAAAGGTGGGTACACACTTTGCGATAAATTAAACTATATCGCTCATTTTGACCCATCCTGAGCAACGTTGGTTACTTTATCGCCCAATGTGTAAGCTGCCGCCAACGAGCGATGCTCGGCACCGTGGGTCGTCAATGACCCTCGGTGTCGGCCGTGCATGCTGCTCAATTTGGACTCACTGTCCAAAACTGCATGCTCCGGCCGAAGGCAGCATGACATCACTGTATGATATCATTAGTGATATCTTCAGTGGGGGAGATTCAATTGTTTGAAAAGTCAGTTGGGAGTCTGTTTTTTCCTATCTAATAGGCAGGGAAAAAACAAACACGCAACTGACTTTTCAAACATTTGAATTCCCCCAGTGTGTATGCCCACAGTCGAGCGGCCCGGCCCGGGAGGGGAAAAACTAGGCGATGTCGCTCACTGAGCACATCACCTAGTGTGTACCCACCTTTATGTATAAGCTATTAAATAATCAGCACTGCCTAAATAAGCTGTAAATTGGATTTACTATAGTAAGCCCATCAATGGAATATACACTTCAAGTTATATACTGTAGTTAGAGATAACTGGCCTGATTTTGAGTCACATGCATCTCTTTCCATTGATGCACACAGGGCTGTCATCAGAAATTGTGGGGCCTGGGACTGACAAAATAGGCAGGACACCTGCCTAAATAGCAACATTTATCTGTAAAATCCCAGTGTCATAATGAAGCAATATATTTATCTTTATCCACTATTAAACTTAAATAATGTTTAGCCTGAAACCACCCAGAACAACATTACTCTCGATAAGCTACACTTTATGGTGCATCATGCAAAGAGGAGATTGCTCATCGCCATGTTCAGCAGGCAGAAGGGGAGGGGTGCGCATGGAAGATGTGCAAATATGAACAGTCCCTGGGAGATGCTGCAGCTACTCAGGGTAGCCGATTCAGAGGGCCGATGCACAGGGACAGTTGTTTTAAAAAATTCCTTCCCAAGCATCTGCCACTATTGTTGTGTAGCCTGGTGCAGCAGGTATAGGTGCTAGGAGCCACAGGTGGACCCCCTTCTCTGTCCGGGCCTGGGACTGCAGTCCTGGAAGACCCCCCTTGGTGGCAACCTTGGATTCACATAGTGCATAGCACGTTTTACCATACAGAGCATGCACAGAAGAGAAGTTCAATCATATGCGGATCCGCCAGTAAGCACTTCAAAGTAATTGAGTAGCTAACCACCAGTGTGGTCAACCTTTCACGTGTTTTGCCCATTACAGAGGGCTTTATCAAAGAGAAAGTGATCCAAGGGTGCTCCTATCTCCTTTTATAAGGGCAAAGATATTCAATTACCATCAATTCATTAATTATTTAACGTGTGTAAATGGTATGTGTTCAGGATCCCGGCTGTTGGGATACCGGCAGCTGTAATACCGACACCGGAATCCAAAAGCCGACAGTCAAGATCCCGAAGGTAAGTATGAACTGCCGGGTTAGCTTTAGGCTGTGGGACGGGGGGTTAGGTATAGGATGGGTTAGGGTTAGGATGCGGGGTGGGGGAGGTTAGGGTTAGGCTGCAGAGAGGGGGGGGGTTAAGGTTAGGCACTAAGGGGGGAGTGTTAGGGTTAGGCTGCGGGACGGGGGGTTAGGTATAGGCACACTCCGGCTGGGTTAGGATGCGGGGTGGGGGAGGTTAGGGTTAGGCTGCAGAGAGGGGGGGGTTAGGGTTAGGCACTAAGGGGGGAGTGTTAGGGTTAGGCTGTGGGAAGGGCGGTATGGTTTAGGCACCACCGCGAGGAGGTTAAGCACCAATAGGGGAGGTTTGGGTTAGGCTGCGGACAGGGAGGGGTAGGGTTAGGCTGCAGACAGGGGTGGTTAGGGTACCCTGTGGACCCTTGTCGGCATTTCCGCAATCGGGATGCCGGCGTCGATATACTGACCACCGGCATCCCGACCGCCAGCTTTTCATACTAATCCCATGTAAACACGTATAGCCAGTATTAAGTGTACTCAATGTTAGTAAATTATATCAAATAGTATAATATATGAAAAAAATAGTAAATATTTGGGACATTCTAAAAAAATATAAATACATTATCCCTTCACGCACTACAACGGTCAGACGCATCCCTCATGCACTACAACACTCAAAACTCCCCCCATACAACGCCCAGGTGCACTAAAACACTCAAACCCCCCCTACAACGCCCAGACGCATCCCCTCATGCACTACAATGCCCAGGCGCATCCCCTCATGCACTACAACACCCAGACGCATCCCCTCATGCACAACGCCCAGACGCATCCCCACATGCACTACAACATCCAGACGCATCCCCTCATGCACAACGCCCAGACGCATCATCTCATGCACTACAACACCCAGACGCATCCCCTCATGCACTGCAACACCCAGGCGCATCCCCTCATGCACTACAACGCCCAGGCGCATCCATTCATGCACTACAACGCCCAGACGCATCCCCTCATGCACTACAACGCCCAGACACATCCCCTCATGCACTACAACACCCAGGCGCATACCTTCATGCACTACAACACCCAGGCGCATACCCTCATGCACTACAACATCCAGGAGCATACCCTCATGCACTACAACACACAGGTGCATCCCCTCATGCACTACAACACAGAGACACATCTCCCCTACCATATGCTATAACACCCAGGCACATCCCCTCCCGCACTACAATATTCAGACCCCCCCTCCCCCCCTTCACCATACACTACAACACCCAGACACATCCCCTCATGCACTAGAACACCCAGGGACATCCCCTCATGCATTACAATATTCAGACCCTCCCCCCACCCCCCCTCCATATACTACAACACCCAGGGACATCCCCTCATGCACTAAAATATTCAGACCCCCCCCCCCTCCACCCATATACTACAACACCCAGGGACATCCCCTCATGCACTACAACACCCAGACACCCTCCTGATGCACTACAACCCCTCCCCTTCATGCACTACAACACACACACAGCCCTCATACACTACAACGCCCCCTACATACACTTCAGCACACACACACACACACACACACACCCCTAATACACTACAACACCCAGGCCAACCCCTTCACAACAACTCACCAGTTGCCGCTGCACATGGACCAGGCAGTCTCTTGCTGCACTGCAGTCTGGAGCTCTATGCAATATGTGCACACATTACTCCCACCTCCTCCAGAGCAGAGAGCAGGTCCCGCCTTGTGCGTGAGAGATCTGAGGCTGAGAGGAGGAAGAGCAGATAGAGGAGCTAGGACGGGGCATGCACTTCATCATGTGCACACGCCCCTTAGCTGCCTGCTGTCTGTGGCTGATTACGCTGTAGCTGATATCTCAGTAGATCCAAGCGCCTGACCACCAGTGTGGGGTGATGGATTACAGTGGGGTCGGACATAGGGGCGGCTGTGGCTGATAGGACCCACAGCTGCCGATGTCATGTAAAAGTAGGACAACTTTACTTTTTTGTGGAAATTATTATGTGCCGCCCTCTGGTGGCCGGCGCTCTAGGCAGCTGCCTAAAGCTGCCTAATGGTAGCGCCGGCCCTGTGTACATGTGATAGGGAATATAGATTGTAAGCTCCACTGGGGAAGGGACTGATGTGAATGGCCAAATATTCTCTGTAAAGCGCTGCGGAATATGTGTGTGCTATATAAATAATTGGTAATAAATAATTAAAACAGTTTTCATCATGTGTGTATTAAATGTGATGGATAAAAGAGCACCATATAAACATCTAACAATAATGTGTTTTGAAGTTCATGACCATTCTTTAATTTGCATATTCAAACATCAGTTAGAATTCCTAATCCACTTTAAAAGGAAAATAAATTACATAAGATACATTTAAATGTAAATAACTTTCTACTGTAAAATAAGATTATTCTATTATTAATGACTCTAGTTTACTACATATAGATATTGTATTCAACACCATTCACTGAGGCCACATCTGCTAAATTAAATTATAATAATTTCTTATTATCTACATTTATTGCTACAATTTGTACTCTCCCTATTATAAAACTAGTTTAGTCTTCAGAAAGGCTTATTCCACTTCCACACTGCCAAAAATAACTCAGGTTATTGCTTGTGAACACGCAGCAGCCCGGGTTTTTGTTGCAGTGTGAAAGGGACCAAGAGAAATTAACTGGGTTGAGCGACTCTGTATTTCATCCGGCTAGTGACCAGGGTTGAACACGGGTTCAACCCAGGCCGCTGTGCAATGTGAACGGGTAACCCAGGTCAATGCGACTCGGGACCCATTCACATTATAGGGAAGCCGGTGCTTGAAGCGCCAGCCTGGGCCATGTGTACGTTGGCGCGGCTGACAAGGCAATAAGCAAGAAGCAGCTGCGCAGTGTGAAAGTCAGGTTGAACCTGTGTACAAGGTCTTGGGTGTGACCTGGCTTTGGCAGTGTGAAAGGGGTATTACAGTACAATGCACAAGCCATTAATGATACTATGCTAATCATTTTAAAATAACTGGAAACATGATAGCTTAATAATTGCAACACTAGTTGGATTTTGATACATTTCATTGGTACAGAAGTAATAAACCAAAATACAGAGGAACTAATAAATAGACTGCAACATAGTATATAAAGTTCAGCATATTATTCCTAAAAGAATACCTGAGCCCTATGTGATACTCGGAATTTACCCAAATTCAGGAGATAAATACAATCTTTATATTCTATAAATATTACTTGATTGGATGGAACATAGCATCAACTGTTTGTCACAATTTGATCACTTTTCTCACATTTTCTAATTTGTACTAAAAATTTCACTTAAATATTAATTTCTTCTGAGATATACGGAATGTTTCCAAAATAACAAAAAGAAAATGTTATTTTCAACAGTTCACAGAGTCCCTAGTGTACTGTGGCTGCCACATAGACTTCTATATTTGCTCTTTTTTATTAATTTGTTATTTTCGACAGTTAACAGAGTCCATAGTGTACTGCGGCTGCCACATACACTTCTTTATTTGCTCTTTTTTATTAATTTTGTATTATCTAATAGCGCATCCAATAAGTACTGTGTAAATTATTTAACTTAGATTATAAATAAGGGATCAAAGGGCGATAGCCAACATCTCATACTAGTAAAGGTATAGGTGACTAAGGGGTCTATTTACTAAGCCTTGGATGGAGATAAAGTCAGTGGAGATAAAGTACCAGCCAATCAGTTCCTAACTACTATGCCACAGGCTGCGTTTGAAAAATGACGGTTAGGAGCTGATTGGCTGGGACTCTATCTCCAGCGACTTTATCTCCATCCAAGGCTTAGTAAATAGACCTCCAAATCTAGTGTGGGAAATACTTCTATAAGTTCCTGTTAAACAATATCTCAGAAGCAATTTCACCTTAGGTTGAAATCAGTTTTAGTGCTACAGTATCTTTTGTTTTCTGTTATGGAATTAGTGTTGTGTCACAACTACCAACATACTGTAAGCAGTGTCGGACTGGGGCATAAAGGGCCCACCAGGGAAATGCAATCACAGGGGCCCACTAAGGGGCGTTGCCATATGCTGGAAGGGGTGTGGCCACCTGGTCAGAGAGGAGTGGCCAGCCATTATGGGCGCCACCTAGCATAGTATATAATAAAAAAAATAAAAAAAATGACCTTTCAAATATGGCCAGTTTCACCGATACAATGGTGTTAAAATAATTACAGAGATGGAATGTGCATTAATCAATATAAAAACTTTATTTATTCTGATAAACATATGCATGAATGACTACAAAAATATTATAAATCACAGAAAATGAACCAGCAGCATTTGAATTCCGGCACACATTAACCATCATAGCTGTTGTATTTCACAGTTATGGACATACAGTATCTTTACTTCAACACAGAACATTTGATACAAACACAAAACATATAAATCCAGTTCCTTGATATTGAAACATAACTCTACATAGCAATAACTTTATAAATATGTAAACCTTTATACTGACAAGCATGTGCATGAATAAATAAATAAAAAAATATAATTATAAATAACAAAAAATTAAACCTCAGTGCTTGAGCGATACCACAAATTATAACTGTTGTAATTCACAGTTACAGTATGAACATTTTTTTTTTAGGTTTAAGACAGAACGTTTGATGCAAACACAAAATAAAACTCAAGTTCTTGGATATTCGAACTTCACACTACACAACAAATCAGTAAACAACCTTTATCCTGACAAACATGAATAAATGCAAAATATAATTATAAATAACAGAAAATTAAATATCACTGTTTAAATGTCAGCACATACATTAGCCATCATAACTGTTGTAACTCACAGATATAAAGGCATTTTTAAGTAGTTTAAGACCAAGAATGTTTAATGCAAACAACAGAAGAAAATGTGAATCAACTTCCCTGATATTCAAACTTCAGTTCGGAGTTTAAAATAATGGTAAACAAACATGTACTTCACTATACAGACTAGCTAAATACTGGCATATACTGGCATATAGTGGCATATACTTCAACAATACCACTTAAGTGGTATTGTTGAAGTATTATAGGTATTAAATTAAAAATTAAAGAAGCAGCCTTTCAAGGAGGGAAGATGAATGTGCAAATGTGTCAATGATCTCGTCAAATACGAAGCTGCCTGCAATGTCCCTTTCAGTATTGAGAATCAGAAATGATTCTAGCAGTTCCTGGCCTATCATTGATCTCAGTCGAGTTTTTACAATTTTAAGTTTGGAAAAAACTCTTTCACAAGATACCTGTGTACAAGCTAATGTGAGGAGAGTTTTGTAAACTACAAACAGATTCGTATATGCTGCAGAGTGTAAATTGTGATTATATAAGAGCCGGTAGCAGCAGGTCAGGCAGTTTTCACATGCCTTATTTTTCATATCCAAGGACATTGTGTCCTCATCATCAAGTTCTTCTTCAGTAACACTTGTTATCTGAGGAGAATCTGGATTTTTAAGCACAGAATAATTCTGCACAAAATTAACTAGTTCTACTTTAAGTTGAACAATGTCTACCTCGGCCAAATCGGCAACTGTTCTCAAAGCTTCTATTGGGATCTCACTCTGGCCCTGCTTCATATGGGCAAACTGCCTTGGGTCAAAGTAGGTTAAATCCCGAATGAGGCTTTCATTTTTTGAAAAGCTTCTATCAATACTCTGTACTGCTTGATCAAGTACAACATAGAATGTCTGAATTTCAAAACCTTTAAGGGGGTCTTCTATAGGCTCATCTTGAGATAACTCACCAGGCATCATTTTTTTCCTAGTTATCCTTTTTCCTGGCAGACTTTTTTGTACTTCTGCACTAACAGAAAGCCCGTCAAGAGAACTATCCACTTTTTCTGTAAATGCATTCACTAATACAATCAGTTTGGAAAATGAAGTTCTAAGCTTTTGAAGCAGACTCTTGGCAGTGGCAACCATTCGCCAAGCCTGTAATATATCCAGGCCACCAGTCTGCAGATAATCTGAAACAGGAGTCACAATTTCAAAGATCTGCATGAACAGAAATGAGACAAGTAATGTTTCGTGTCTTGTCCAACCATGGAGCAAGTACTCTGCCTCACTAATGATTTTACTTTCAAACTCTGGAGACAGTGAAATGTACTCCAGGCAATTAAGTAGAGTGCTGTACAATTCATTAGATTGGTCAGAAGCTGACCCAAAAATTGTACTTAATGCCCTAGGCTTGCTCCACCAGCGTGTGTCACCAATTTTCTTTAGTCTGGAAAGTTTTTCCTGCCCATGTCTTTGTTTTGAGACCTGTTCTTTCCACACAGACAATCTTTTGTAAGACTCGGAAAAAAAACATGCTGTTTTCTCTAAGAGCCCAAATAACGACTTCACTGGAGTTACACATTGAGTGATATCTACAATTACCAAATTGAGAATATGAGCATAACACCAAGTATAGACAGCCTTACAGGATTCACTTTTTATGTGTGCCTGTAATCCATTGTAGCACCCACTCATGTTAGCAGCACCATCAAAAGAGCAGCCAATAATGTTACTTATGGGCAGGGAAAACATTTCTAGTCGCTCCTTCAGAATTGAAAATAACGCTTCCGCAGTTGTGCTTTTTACATCAACAAGACCAAAGAGTCTTTCAGAAACCATGCCATCTTTGATGTACCTTAATATAATGCTGCATTGTTCCACAACACCAATATCCTGTGTACTGTCCATTTCCACACTGAATTTCACAGCATCTTTTACATACTGGCTAATTTTCTGCTTTATCATATTTCCCATTATTATTATCAACTTGTTAACTGTTGTTTTACTTAAAAAGGTTACTAGTCCACCCCTTCCTTTACTTTCTTGTTGGCGTCTTTTCCTGGCCTTGCTTTTTGCAACTGCTTGCTCTATCTGTTTTTCAAGAACAGCATCAAATTTGCCCAAAAGGAGAACTAACTCGAGAAAGTTACCGTGGTTGACTTGACTATTCAGTAATGTATGAGCAGCCTCATCCTTCCCTCTGTAAGCAAGGCATTGCTTAGCAATGTATAGTATGATAGCAATCAATCGACTGATTACCATGCGATTGTGCTGTACTATTTCTCTTTTTTTTGTTAGCCAAATTTACATTAATTAAAGTTTCTATGTCACTTTTTCTTTCTGCAGATAAATATGCATTCACAGCTGCTTGATGCTGGTTCGATTCCTCATGTTCCCTAACTCTGCTATTCACATGGTCTTTATTAACCTTTCAGACAAAAATAAAATTACTTTTGCAAATACTACAAAATGCCATACATGTGGAACAAAAGATTTTTTGGCTGTCAACACAATAAGACAGCCATTTCCTCTGAATGGCACTTCCACCAGGTACATGTCGATAGTAGACATTATGTGCGTGGAATGGCAGTGTATGAGTAGCATCTGAGGATGGCTGCACAGGATGAGCTTTCATAAAATGTAACTTAACAGAAACACTGCATAATGCTTCAGGTGCATGAAAAACATGACATTTTTCAGCTGAAGATGGAAGAGGTGAAAAGGAAATTTCACTTTCTGTAGAACTGCCTGTATCTTCACCATGGGTTTCAGTGACGCTGGCACCACCAATATTTTCTGCTGAGTATTCTGGTTCACTTATTACAGTAGACAGGCATTCATCTGCACTAGATACTGATGCTGCAGCTTCCTGTTGTAGTGTTCCTTCAGGAACATCTTGAACTGTTAAGTCCACTGACTCCACAGGGATATCCTTTGGCTGCCATAGCTTCTTTTGGCCTGGCGCATTCCCTGCTTCTCTCAGACTCTTTTGTAAAGCCTGCGATCTTTTTACAGAGCCACTTTTATATGTTTTCTTTTTAGTCACCTCCTCTCCTTTGTCTTCTGAAGAAGAACTTCTCTTGGAAGACATTTTATAGTGCCTAGCAATAATACAAACAGTATTTTTGTTATATGGAATGCACATTGGAGGTTGAATTATGCTTTCTAAACAGATAGTACCAATGCGGTTCCCCACAAAAATGCATATTAATTCTTTATATCTTATAATTGCAATGGGTACAGATGACCAGCGGTCGGGATGCCAGTGGTCAAAAGACCGAAAGCAGCATCTCAATGGTGATAATACCGACAGGGGTCTGGTAAGTATACTTCCCCTCCCCCTCTACCCCCCTTCCTGCTGCCTAAATCTAACCATCCCCCCCACAGTCTAACCATAACTTTCCCTGGTGGTGCCTAAACCTAACCTCCTCACTGCCTAACCCTAAACTCCCTCTCCCCCACGGCCTAAGCCTAACCCCTCTATCCGCAGCCTAACCTTAATCCCTCCCCCCAATGCAGCCTAGCCTTCCCCTAATACATAAACCTCCCCCCATGGTCTAGCCCTAACTGTCACCACATACTTACCATCGGGATGCCGGAAGTCAAGATGCCGGAAGTCGGGATTCCGACCAATGGCATCCTGAACATATCCCTTCTAATCATCCAAATCATGCTATTTTATTATTTAATTAGTAACAATCTTAATGTAAACAATGCCAACATGCTAGAATCCCAAGAATACTAAAATATCTATACTGTACCTCCATATGATAAAGCAATCCCATGTGATAACCACAGAAAAATTATCACTATGCCACCTACCATAATAATACACACCTACCATAATAATACACATACCCGTGCCAACAAGCCATTCCTTCAAAATATAATTCAAATTTAACATTCTATGAGGTGACAATATTATTATGAATAAGCAGTTATCATATCTCATAATAATACCATCCTATGATCATGACATTAATTGTTTTAAAAGCCAATACAAAAATGCATTTTTACAAACACTGAATATCTACACATAGAGGAATATATTCCCTACCTGTCACTAATGAGTACTACTGATTCTGGATTCTCAGTCTGTCTGCTTCTGGTCTTCAGCCAGATAAGGTCCAGTGCGTTTTCTATATTGTAATATATAAGAATATTTCTCAGAAATGTTTTCACCAAGATTGTCTACAACCACAAATATAAATAAATGGAGCTTTTTTATCAGTACAAAATTCTACCACACTGAGGGGATTATTCAGCATGGATTGCAGGGTCTGCTGAAAAGAAGAATTTGCAATCCTTTCTTTTGCATGCTGGGGGCCGACCATTGCAGGGCAAGGCCGCCCAGCATGCTAATTGGCAGCCCAGCAATGTGATGGCAAAACAATTGCGATTAAATCGTATGCGCAAAAATGAATGATGACCCCTGGCATCTTCAGCTGGACTGCGTATGCAGGAGGTCCGCTGCCATTTTCATGATCAGTCGGCTGCGTGTGACAACATACAGCCACCCCAAAAACGCAGCTGATCTTCCCTCATTTTCCCCACGCTGTCAATCAGGCAGAGGCGTTCGCAGCCAATGCAAAACAATCACATTGGCTGTGCACGCACACACAGGACGGGACCTGCGCGTGTGCAGTAGCACCACAAACTGAGTTTTTGTGGTCACCTGAATAACCTCCTTAGTCTTTGCATTACAATTCTACAATTCCTTCATTTCTGTTGATCAGTCTGGAAAATTTGAACTTGGGACAGGAGTACACAGTATGGGCTCATAGTGCTGCCTGCAATAATAAAGCTGGGTACACACCTAAAGATATAGCTGCAGATCAGCCAATTAGCAGATATATCGCAGATAGTTGTTCAGATATATCTGTTGTTGAGGACATTGGCCAATTAATCTTTCCTCTGTACACACTGGCAGATCATTGTCAGGAAATGTGCCAAATCTTCCTGCAAATTACACAATGAGCTGGCCTTCTACAGAGCACACAGGTAAAGAAAATAGGCCCTCTAGTCTCCTGTTATACTTTGCTGCTGTAACAGCATCTGTGTCCTACAAGTGTGCGTGCAATTTTCTGAGCTTATGTTCCTACACGCACACCATTAAATTCTATGGTGCAAATGTCCGCTGCGACCACTCGTACTGTGGTGCATTTGCGCTATGTTGCGATGCATATGCCCATGCGTACGCATCGCGGCATAGATGAGTGTGGTTACATCTGCAGTACCTCATATTTTGCTAAATAAAAATAAAAGCTATATACTTTTAAATATATATTAAACAATGATTATATGGGTCAGGGGTATGGCTTTGGTGCCCTGAGATGACAGACACATTAGTTCAGCTCTACCTCGATGCCCACTTCAGGCTGTTGTGTATGTGCCTGGGTTACACCAGGAGAGAGCAGTAGTATACAGTATGTGCCCGGGTTACACCGGGAGAGAGCAGTAGTATACAGTATGTGCCCGGGTTACACTGGGAGAGAGCAGTAGTATATGTACCTGGGTTACACCGGGAGAGAGCAGTAGTATATGTGCCTGGGTTACACCGGGAGAGAGCAGTAGTATATGTGCCTGGGTTACACTGGGAGAGAGCAGTAGTATATGTGCCTGGGTTACACTAGGAGAGAACAGTAGTATATGTGCCTGGGTTACACCAGGAGAGAGCAGTAGTATATGTGCCTGGGTTACACCGGGAGAGAACAGTAGTATATGTGCCTGGGTTACACCGGGAGAGAGCAGTAGTATATGTGCCTGGGTTACACTAGGACAGAACAGTAGTATATGTGCCTGGGTTACACCGGGAGAGAGCAGTAGTATATGTGCCTGGGTTACACCGGGAGAGAACAGTAGTATATGTGCCTGGGTTACACCGGGAGAGAGCAGTAGTACATGTGCCTGGGTTACACCAGGAGAGAGCAGTAGTATATGTGCCTGGGTTACACCGGGAGAGAGCAGTAGTATATGTGCCTGGGTTACACCGGGAGAGAGCAGTAGTACATGTGCCTGGGTTACATAATAATAACAATACACACAAAATGCACAATGGTTGGGAAGGGGCAGTGTACAGTGTCCATATATATTTTACATTCACTTCTATTCAGACCTTTCAACCATGCAGTATATCTTCCTCAACACATACTCTCCCAGGGGTATATTTACTAATATTCGTGTTTCTGCCGATTTGGTGGGAGTTTGATCTCGATTTTTATCAGACGTATTTTTTTGCAACTTTTTGAATGCATTATCGGTAATTTACTAAGGTGCCGAGTTTTTGTTTTTCTAATTTTCCAATGTCGATGACAATCGTATTGTCGGGCAGTGTTTTACGGGAGTGATTAGTAAAACACTGCCGGACGGAACACAATGAAGCCCGGCCGGATCAGTGAGATCCGTGCAGAGCTTCATTGCACGGATAAAAAAAGAGTTAAAACTGTAAAAAAAAAATTGCATGGGGGGCCCCCCATCTAAGCATAACCAGCCCCGGGCTCTTTGAGCCGGTCCTGGTTGTTTAAATACCGGGCAAAAATTGGCTGGGGTTCCCCAGTATTTAGACAACCAGCACCGGGCTCTTAGGCCGGCCCTGGTTCCAAAAATATGGGGGACAAAACACGTAGGGGTCCCCCATATTTTTAAAACCAGCACCAGGCTCCACTAGCCGAGAAGATAATGCCACAGTCGGGGGACACTTTTATACTGGTCCCTGCGGCCGTGGCATTACCCCCCCAACTAGTCACCCCTGGCCGGGGTTCCCCGGGGGAGTGGGGACCCCTTAAATCAAGGGGTCCCCCCTCCAGGCACCCAAGGGCCAGGGGTAAAGCCCGAGGCTGTCCCCCCATCCCTGGGCGGTGGATGGGGGGCTGATAGACTTTTACAGTGTAAAAAAAGAATATTGGCCCTCATTCCGAGTTGATCGGTCGCAAGGCGAATTTAGCAGAGTTACACACGCTAAGCCGCCGCCTACTGGGAGTGAATCTTAGCTTCTTAAAATTGCGACCGATGTATTCGCAATATTGCGATTACTAACTACTTAGCAGTTTCAGAGTAGCTCCAGACTTACTCTGCCTGTGCGATCAGTTCAGTGCTTGTCGTTCCTGGTTGACGTCACAAACACACCCAGCGTTCGCCCAGGCACTCCCACCGTTTCTCCGGCCACTCCTGCGTTTTTTCCGGAAACGGTAGCGTTTTCAGCCACACGCCCCTGAAACGCCGTGTTTCCGCCCAGTAACACCCATTTCCTGTCAATCACATTACGATCGCCGGAGCGAAGAAAAAGCCGTGAGTAAAAATACTTTCTTCATAGTAAAGTTACTTGGCGCAGTCGCAGTGCGAACATTGCGCATGCGTACTAAGCGGATTTTCACTGCGATGCGATGAAAAATACCGAGCGAACAACTCGGAATGAGGGCCATTGTCTTTTGTTTTAGCACTACAAGCCCCAGTAAGCCTCCCCCACTTGCTGGTACTTGGAGAACCGCAAGTAACAGCATGCGGGGAAATAACGGGCCCGCTGGTACCTGTAGTTCTACAACAAAAGAAATACCCAAATAAAAACAAGAGACACACACACCGTGACAGTATAAATTTATTTAAACACACTTACACACTCACACATACTAACCTACATCCCACGCCACCAATCGCGTCCCCTTGTCCAGTAGCATCCAATCGTGTACCTATAAAACCAAAATTCCAATATATACTCACCTATTATCCAGTGATGATCTGTTCTCTTCTTTCCTGAAGTAATCCATGGCCTTGTAAAAAAAATAAAAGAATTAAATCCCAGTCCACACCACTAAAGGGGTTCTATGTGTACACATGGAACCCCCCATGACTCCTGTCACTGGAGATCCCAGCAGCCAATCAGGGAGCACCACATCATGCTGATTGAAAGGCTAGTAGCGCACAGCCAATCGGGAGTAGCGCAGGCTAGAATGGAGGATCGCGCTCCTCCATTCTAGCCTATGATGGGAACTTTGCGGTCTGCGGTTAACCGCAGGGTTAATTGGGGTCACGGGTGCTTCTGTCGGAAACAGGGCCAAATCTGACAGGTTTTGGACACATTTCCGACCATCTCAATATGACTTTAAAAAAATGTTGGATTGAGATGAATGTGCTGAGAGTAGCGGGGAGATGGGGGAGAGCAGCGGCTACAGCAGCGTAGCTGGAGGATGGGGCACTGCTGCCAGACCTCACAGAAGCGTCCACCCAGCTCCAGCAAGCGGGTATAGCATGGGGTTATAGCGCCCAGAGAAAGTGTATGCTACAGCACCCCCTTCTATTTTGGAGCAGGTGTTAATAGCGATTCTCAGCTTTTTAGCATACCCCCCTGCACATGAAGATGCTCCCTATACACAGCATGAGCGTGACCAACCCCTGCACACAAACATGACCCCCCACCTCACTGCTGTATTGGGCGCACTATACAGAGAACCAGGGCCCCCATGCTGCCGTTCACTGTATATTGGCCACACTTTACAGGGAGCCGGGCCCTCCCTGCTGCTGTTCACTGTATATTGGCTTCACTGCACAGGGAGCCAGGGCCCCCCTGCCGTTAACTGTAGAGCCAGGGCTTGCCTGCTGCCGTTCAGTGGATATTGGCTGCACTATACTGGGACCCAGGGCCCCCCTGCTGCCATTCACTGTAGAGCCAGGGCCCCCATGCTGCCGTTCACTGTATACTGGCCACACTATACAGGGAGCCGGGCCCCCCCTGCTGCTGTTCACTGTATATTGGTTGCACTACACAGGGAGCCAGGGCCCCCCTGCCATTCACTGTAGAGCCAGGGCCCCCCTGCTGCCGTTCAGTGGATATTGGCCGCACTATACTGGGAGCCAGGGCCCCCCTGCTGCCGTTCACTGTAGAGCCAGGACCCCATGCTGCCGTTCAGTGGATATTGGCCGCACTATACTGGGAGCCAGGGCCCCCCTGCTGCCGTTCACTGTAGAGCCAGGGCCCCCATGTTGCCGTTCACTGTATATTGGCCGCACTATACAGGGAGCCAGGGCACCCCTGCTGCTGTTCACTATATAATGGCCGCACTATACTGGGAGCCGGGACCCCAAACGCAGGATTTTCATGGGGGGGGGTCCACACACGTAGCAGACATAACATGTAACACACATACCCATGACATACTTACAAATGTGCACACAGCTCATACACAGATGACACACACACATACTTAAATACACACACATAACACACAGCATGTATACAATAATAGTGACACACAGTAGCATCTAAACACACTGTGTACACACACACACAATATACATATGATCCCACATGATGCACAACAGCCACAATAAATGTAATCATGTGAGAGAGTGCTCACCCGGCCAGCATAATTCAATAACAGATGCCCACATGCATCCCTGACCCCCAGGTCCCATCCGGCCACCACCCCCCTCACAAGCTGTACGGTGCGTGGTGTACCTGCAGTCACTCAGACTGCATCAGACACAGCCAGCCACCCAGGAAGAGAAATAAATTTGTCTGCGCCTCTGCTGATTGGGAGCCGCCGCGACCCGCCCGCTGCCCGCCACTGCAAACTGTAGTCTGTACGCGCTCACTCACCAACTTGTCTCCAGCGCGTGATGGTGTGTGCCTCCTCTGCGTGCCTTCTCCTCCAGCTCCAGACTGTGGCGGGATCCTCCAGGCAGCGTAAGCGCGTGGTGCGGCGCAGCGTGACGCCATCCGCAGACGTTCCTCAACATCACTGCTGACTGCTAAGCCACGCCCACCTGCAGAAGTGGGCGTGGCTAAAACTATTGTGACCCACCGGTGTAACCCCCGGAACCCCAGCAGGCCAGTCCGAGCCTGACTGTAAGGGTAATTAAAACAACAAAAAATGAAAACAACAAAAAATACTTTAATGGTATCAAAAATTAGTGAGGTGCACCGGAAATTTTTTGGGTTTTGTGTTTTGGTTTTGGGTTCGGTTACGCGGCCGTGTTTTGGGTTCGAACGCGTTTTGGCAAAACCTCACCGAAATTTTTTTGTCGGATTCGGGTGTGTTTTGGATTCGGTTGTTTTTTTCAAAAAACCCTAAAAAACAGCTTAAATCATAGAATTTGGGGGTCATTTTGATCCCATAGTATTATTAACCTCAATAACCATAATTTCCACTCATTTTCAGTCTATTCTAAACACCTCACACCTCACAATATTATTTTTAGTCCTAAAATTTGCACCGAGGTAGCTGTGTGACTAAGCTAAGCGTCCCAAGTGGCCGACACAAACACCTGGCCCATCTAGGAGTGGCACTGCAGTATCACGCAGGATGGCCCTTCAAAAAAATACTCCCCAAACAGCACATGACGCAAAGAAAAATGAAAGAAAAAAGAGGTGCAAGATGGAATTGTCCTTGGGCCCTCCCACCCACCCTTATGTTGTATAAACAGGACATGCACACTTTAACGAACCCATCATTTCAGCGACAGGGTCTGCCACACGACTGTGACTGAAATGACTGGTTGGTTTGGGCCCCCACCAAAAAAGAAGCAATCAATCTCTCCTTGCACAAACTGGCTCTACAGAGGCAAGATGTCCACCTCATCATCATCGTCCGATTCATCACCCCTTTCACTGTGTACATCCCCCTCCTCACAGATTATTAATTCGTCCCCACTGGAATCCACCATCTCAGGTCCCCGTGTACTTTCTGGAGGCAATTGCTGCTGGTGAATGTCTCCACGGAGGAATTGATTATAATTCATTTTAATGAACATCATCTTCTCCACATTTTCTGGAAGTAATCTTGTACGCCGATTGCTGACAAGGTGAGCGGCGGCACTAAACACTCTTTCGGAGTACACACTGGAGGGAGGGCAACTTAGGTAGAATAAAGCCAGTTTGTGCAAGGGCCTCCAAATTGCCTCTTTTTCCTGCCAGTATACGTACGGACTGTCTGACGTGCCTACTTGGATGCGGTCACTCATATAATCCTCCACCATTCTTTCAATGGTGAGAGAATCATATGCAGTGACAGTAGACGACATGTCAGTAATCGTTGGCAGGTCCTTCAGTCCGGACCAGATGTCAGCACTCACTCCAGACTGCCCTGCATCACCGCCAGCGGGTGGGCTCGGAATTCGGAGCCTTTTCCTCGCACCCCCAGTTGCGGGAGAATGTGAAGGAGGAGATGTTGACGGGTCACGTTCCGCTTGACTTGACAATTTTCTCACCAGCAGGTCTTTGAACCTCTGCAGACTTGTGTCTGCCGGAAAGAGAGATACAACGTAGGTTTTAAATCTAGGATCGAGCACGGTGGCCAAAATGTAGTGCTCTGATTTCAACAGATTGACCACCCGTGAATCCTGGTTAAGCGAATGAAGGGCTCCATCCACAAGTCCCACATGCCTAGCGGAATCGCTCTGTTTTAGCTCCTCCTTCAATGTCTCCAGCTTCTTCTGCAAAAGCCTGATGAGGGGAATGACCTGACTCAGGCTGGCAGTGTCTGAACTGACTTCACGTGTGGCAAGTTCAAAGGGTTGCAGAACCTTGCACAACGTTGAAATCATTCTCCACTGCGCTTGAGTCAGGTGCATTCCACCTCCTTTGCCTATATCGTGGCCATATGTATAGGCTTGAATGGCCTTTTGCTGCTCCTCCATCCTCTGAAGCATATAGAGGGTTGAATTCTACCTCGTTACCACCTCTTGCTTCAGATGATGGCAGGGCAGGTTTAGGTGTTTTTGGTGGTGCTACAGTCTTCTGTACGCGGTGCCTGTACGCCGAAAGTAGCCCGCAATTCTTCTGCCCACCGACAGCATCTCTTGCACGCCCCTGTCATTTTTTAAATAATTCTGCACCACCAAATTCAAGGTATGTGCAAAACATGGGACGTGCTGGAATTTGCCCAGATGTAATGCACGCACAATATTGCTGGCGTTGTCCGATGCCACAAATCCCCAGGAGAGTCCAATTGGGGTAAGCCATTCTGCGATGATCTTCCTCAGTTGCCGTAAGAGGTTTTCAGCGGTGTGCGTATTCTGGAAAGCGGTGATACAAAGCGTAGCCTGCCTAGGAATGAGTTGGCGTTTGCGAGATGCTGCTACTGGTGCCGCCGCTGCTGTTCTTGCAGCGGGAGGCAATACATCTACCCAGTGGGCTGTCACGGTCATGTAGTCCTGAGTCTGCCCTGCTCCACTTGTCCACATGTCCGTGGTTAAGTGGACATTGGGTACAACTGCATTTTTTAGGACACTGGTGACTCTTTTTCTGAGGTCTGTGTACATTTTCGGTATCGCCTGCCTAGAGAAATGGAACCTAGATGGTATTTGGTACCGGGGACACAGTACCTCAATCAAGTCTCTAGTTGGCTCTGAATTAACGATGGATACCGGAACCACGTTTCTCAACGCCCAGGCTGCCAAGGCCTCAGTTATCCGCTTTGCAGCAGGATGACTGCTGTGATATTTCATCTTACTCGCAAAGGACTGTTGGACAGTCAATTGCTTACTGGAAGTAGTACAAGTGGTCTTCCGACTTCCCCTCTGGGATGACGATCGACTCCCAGCAGCAACAACAGCAGCGCCAGCAGCAGTAGGCGTTACACTCAAGGATGCATCGGAGGAATCCCAGGCAGGAGAGGACTCGTCAGACTTGCCAGTGACATGGCCTGCAGGACTATTGGCTTTCCTGGGTAAGGAGGAAATTGACACTGAGGGAGTTGGTGGTGTGGTTTGCAGGAGCTTGGTTACAAGAGGAAGGGATTTAGTGGTCAGTGGACTGCTTCCGCTGTCACCCAAAGTTTTTGAACTTGTCACTGACTTATGATGAATGCGCTGCAGGTGACGTATAAGGGAGGATGTTCCGAGGTGGTTAACGTCCTTACCCCTACTTATTACAGTTTGACAAAGGCAACACACGGCTTGACACCTGTTGTCCGCATTTGTGTTGAAATAATTTCACACCGAAGAGCTGATTTTTTTTGTATTTTGACCAGGCATGTCAATGGCCATGTTCGTCCCACGGACAACAGGTGTCTCCCCGGGTGCCTGACTTAAACAAACCACCTCACCATCAGAATCCTCCTTGTCAATTTCCTCCCCAGCGCCAGCAACACCCATATCCTCATCCTGGTGTACTTCAACAGTGACATCTTCAATTTGACTATCAGGAACTGGACTGCGGGTGCTCCTTCCAGCACTTGCAGGGGGCGTGCAAATGGTGGAAGGTGCAAGCTCTTCCCGTCCAGTGTTGGGAAGGTCAGGCATCGCAACTGACACAATTGGACTCTCCTTGGGGATTTGTGATTTCGAAGAACGCACAGTTCTTTGCTGTGCTTTTGCCAGCTTAAGTCTTTTCTTTTTTCTAGCGAGAGGATGAGTGCTTCCATCCTCATGTGAAGCTGAACCACTAGCCATGAACATAGGCCAGGGCCTCAGCCGTTCCTTGCCACTCCGTGTCGTAAATGGCATATTGGCAAGTTTACGCTTCTCCTCAGACGCTTTTAATTTTGATTTTTGGGTCATTTTTTTACTGATCTTTTGTGTTTTGGATTTTACATGCTCTGTACTATGACATTGGGCATCGGCCTTGGCAGACGACGTTGATGGCATTTCATCGTCTCGGCCATGACTAGTGGCAGCAGCTTCAGCACGAGGTGGAAGTGGATCTTGATCTTTCCCTATTTTTTTAACCTCCACATTTTTGTTCTCCATATTTTAATGCGCACAACTAAAAGGCACCACAGGTATACAATGTAGATGGATGGATAGTATACTTTATGTATGACGACGAGTGACTGAAGACACAGAGGTAGGTACAGCAGTGGCCTACCGTACTGCTATATACAGTATAATGGACCTGGTGGACACTGTCAGCAGACTGCGTTTATAGTATAAAGAAAAAAAGACACCACAGGTATACAATGTAGATGGATGGATAGTATACTTTATGTATGACGACGAGTGACTGAAGACACAGAGGTAGGTACAGCAGTGGCCTACCGTACTGCTATATACAGTATAATGGACCTGGTGGACACTGTCAGCAGACTGCGTTTATAGTATAAAGAAAAAAAGACCACAGGTATACAATGTAGATGGATGGATAGTATACTTTATGTATGACGACGAGTGACTGAAGACACAGAGGTAGGTACAGCAGTGGCCTACCGTACTGCTATATACAGTATAATGGACCTGGTGGACACTGTCAGCAGACTGCGTTTATAGTATAAAGAAAAAAAGACACCACAGGTATACAATGTAGATGGATGGATAGTATACTTTATGTATGACGACGAGTGACTGAAGACACAGAGGTAGGTACAGCAGTGGCCTACCGTACTGCTATATACAGTATAATGGACCTGGTGGACACTGTCAGCAGACTGCGTTTATAGTTTTATACTTATAGTATAAAGAAAATAAGACACCACAGGAGTGTTTTTCAGGCAGACAAACGTATACTGGTGGTCACTGTCAGCAAAACTGTGCACTGTACTCCTGCTGTAGCTGCTCCCCAGTCTCCCCCACAATTAAGCAGTGTGAGCACTCAGCACAGTCAGATATATCATGCAGCACACTGAGGCTGAGCACAGATATGGTATGGAGCGTTTTTTTCAGGCAGAGAAAGGATAAAAAAAAACTAGCAAAACTCTGCACTGTACTCCTCCTGAGTCCTAACAGCTGCTCCCCAATCCTCCCCACAATAAGCTAAGCAGTAGCAATCAGATCAACTAACTACTATAACTATATAAACGGAGAGGACACCAGCCACGTCCTCTCCCTATCAATCTCAATGCACGTGTGAAAATGGTGGCGACGCGCGGCTGCTTATATAGAATCCGAATCTCGCGAGAATCCGACAGCGGGATGATGACGTTCGGGCCCGCTCGGTTTACCCGAGCCACACGGGAGAATCCGAGTACGGCTCGGACCCGTGTAAAAAGGCTGAAGTTCGGGGGGGTTCAGTTTCCGAGAAACCGAACCCGCTCATCACTATAAAAAATATAAAGTTAGTTTAACTAAGATACATAAATACATTACCTTAATATTGATCATGTGATGTCAAAACAGTAAAGACATATGAAAGGCAAAAAAAATCAAACTTGTAACATCAGTAATGACACTGTAAAGGTGCATACACAGTAGGCGATATTGTTTTCAATATGTTTACAATATCGCCTAGTGTGTATGCACCTTTACAGTTTCATTATTGATGTTACAAAAGTTTGATTTTATTGCCTGTTTTGACATCACATGATCAGTGAAGGGGTAATGTATTTATGTATCTTAATTAAACTTACTTGATATTTTTATACCATTACAGTATTTTTGGGTTGTTTTGTTATTACCCTTATGTTGGTAGTAAACAATATCGCTCATTTTTACCCTCTTGAGCGATATATGCAATATATGCTATGAGCAATGCCCGATGCGTGCTCCTGGGGGTCGTTAATGACCCCTGCTGTTGGCTGTACATGCAGCTCAATCTTACAATATCGTCAGAAGCTGTATGTTCAGGCTGGCTGCGGCATGATGTCACTATGCGATATAGCACAGTGTGTATGCACTATGTCAGGTGCCCAAGAGGGTAGGGAAGACACTATGCGATATTGCTCATAGAGCGTATTGCATAGTTTGTACCCACCTTAACACCCTTTGCCATAAGGAGATGTCTAGAATCCTTGGTTACATAATGTCCATACACATTAGACAACGTCGTCTAGTGTTTCCCCCTCACGGGCCGGCCGGTCGGCGACCGCCTGTACACACTGAGCGATATGACCGCTCATATCGCTTAGTGACGTAACGCCTCCGCCGGCCTTGCATGCAGCTCCTGGACGACCGTCCAGATAGAGCATGCATGCACTGCTGACAGCGATGATCATTGCCGACCTGTGGGGCCGCGCATCAGTGGTCGCTGGCGGCATACGCACTTGCCGATAAAATGAGCGACGGCGCTCAGGGAGGGGGAAAATGAGCGACGTCGCTCAGGGAGGGGGAAAATGAGCAACGTCACTCATTTTATCGGCAATGGGTATGGGCCTTAAGGCTACAGCATGCAGCACAATCCTTTCTGAACTTGTCTCCTCTAGGTAACACAGTCTGATGATGGCGTTAATTGTCTTCGGTATGGATAAAAGAGGACGGTAATAAAAATTAAATGTTCAAAAAGTAAAGCAGCTGTATACCTCTTTTACCACTTTCTGGAGATAGCATGTGATAATAGGCTTCCTTATGACTGAAAATTCTGTCGCCACCCACCCCTTACACCAATCAGTCCTTAGTAGACTTTTGCAGTATTGGCATATCTTTAATGGCTGCAGGGTGTGCAGTGGCACATTAGTCCCTGAGTTTAGGGGGGACCACACACCGCACACCATGCAACCACTTAATTATTTTTACAGTACCTCTCTGGAGTTCCACGTCGGCCAGTGGCCCAGCACTGCAGGGCAGCAGAAATCACTGGGAAAATGACGTGGTGGCTATATTCCCGGTGATTTGTGCATGCGCACATTAGGGGCCCCCACACACTGCTTTTTCAACTGGAGCAGTCTCTCTCCACCAGCTCAACCAGCTCACCTGTTCATTAACAGTGGTCACTCTGGAGCTACTCTGTGTACAGTCAGTGTTGCAGGATAGTGATGTGAGAGTCCACAAGACACTGACTCTGAGCCGCCCATGTCTGCTGCTCTGGCGCGCTGTCCCTGCCCAGGCTACTGCTCGTAGGTTTTGTGTGTGTGTGTGTGTGTGTGTGTGTGTGTGTGTTTAATAGCTGTGCACATGGGAGAAGAGATGCTCAGTGGTGTTTGGCAGCATTTCTAGTAGTGAGGGTGTAACAGTCCGGGTGAAGGCCGGTCTACTCTTGTTTTTGTCTGAAGATATTCCAGAAGTAAACGTCACAATAGGTGTTGACGAAAGATCGGTTTTATTAATTCTTATGATATGTCACACTGAAAATACCTTCAATAGTGAAATTGTGAAATATAGGTAAACGAATACAAACAGAATACCTTAAGGCATTACAAATGGGAAGATTTAGACAAATGGACACCAGAGATTTTTATTATACCGCAACTGCAGAATAGTGGTAATCTCTCCATCCGCGTCGTTTTTCTGAGAAGAAAATTACTTACGGTATTTCACACAAATATATGAAACATTAACACTCTATACACTCTAAGGACCAATATCAATCGAGTATATCTATAGGATTATGAACAATTCTGGATTAAGATACGCCTCACATATATTCTGTTACTTTAAACTATAAAGGCTTAACTGAATAACGTATTAAACTGGAATAAATCTTAATATAACTCTTATAAACAAACCCACTTAAATCAGTAAAGTAAGTTTTTCCCAGTCAAATCACTATTCCCTTAAAGCACGTGCTTGGCCAACAAATTTAATGAGAGCTCTCAATGTGTTCGTTGCCCGGGTTAATTTCAATCAGACTATTCTTGTTATCTGATCTGCAGTCTATCCTATGGATTATTGGGTCTCCTGGAGTACAACTAATCTGTTCCGGTATGTTGTTAATTTATCCGGATCTCTATGCTTGAATCTTTTGTTCTAGTTAACGCAGACTATACAATTGACACTTTGTGTTAACTTGTCTTGTTACAACAAAATAATTATCTTGTCGCATTTGTAGTATTATAATATCTATACAAAGAAGTATACTTGTGTTTTCTCCAGTGACTGGCTATAATCTGGTACGGTGATGCAACTCCGTTACTTCCCGGCTTCTAACACTAAGGATATAGCAATCATAGCCTCTCGTATAGATATTGAGATTGCAGTTCAATTGATTCGCAGATTAGAGAGTCTATATATCAGCCTGGACTATATCTGCTGGTTGATACTAGTACTGTACATAGTAATGCGGAGTAAGCGTCATTTTGATAGTCTATACTGGATGCGCTTTGCACTACTCCATTTCTATAAACCTGTGTGCGTCCCAAGTTACGCTGATTTCAGTTTTCATAAAACGGGGGGACACTGGCATAAAAAGAGAGAGCCTGTCTAGGACCCACCTCCGTGATGTTTGTACTCCTCACCGAGATCCCTGCCTCTGGCTCCGAACCTCCCTGTAAAGTGTTCTAGCCGAGGGTCTCTGTACTGATCTCTGAGAGCGCTTACCAGAGCTTTGACGCCGCCTCTGACGGATATGAACTTATATTGCGCACCTCCTCCAGGATATGACTAGCCGCTACAGGTACCGCCTCCCCATCTCCGTCACTGACGAACTCGGCTTCCTTGTCACTTGTTACAGAGCCGCGTTATTCATCAAGTCGGGTGATCAGCAGAGTGTCCGGGGAGATGAAGAATGAAGTCCCGATGCTCCGCTCACCGAAAAACCTGAAAACCCGAAGCGGTATCCTCTCCGCAGCGTCCCGTCCTCACTCTCTCTCCTCTCACTGCCCTCTACTCCACTGCCGGTCCCCGCTCCAACGGCTCTCCCTCTCCCTCGAGCCGCTGCGCAAGACCACTCTAGCACTTTCCATCCTCGTGCTTGACCTCCACACTGTCACCAATGTATGGGTTGGCTGCAGGGTAGCTGGTGCCATATTTCTTAATATAAAAGTTATTCAGCACATTTTGCAAGCACTCAGTGTCCATATAAACAATTAATTATGCAGGGCATATCTATCACCTCCCTCAATGATATATAAGCATATATGGCACCATATTTATCCCTTGATTAAACCAAACATCCCTTTAGAACGATATATATATACATATTTCATTCTTTAACGGTATCCTAACTACGAAATACTCAATATACAGGTATTTTTGACAGGGTATTACATTCTTCCCTACTGGAAATATGCGTGTCCTCACGCATCCCGTCACTCTTCCCATAAGATATTCTACCTTCTCCTCGTCAGTTAATAATGTGAACCTATTTTTATCCTAGTTACATAACATGTGGCATAACTCCAATAACAATTTATTTTCCAAAACATTCAACACCACTTTGGATCATAGTAACCAAGGAGGGTATCATCCTTCCCTTTAAGGTTCTACCCAGCGAGTTAACTAGCAGAATATGGTACTACTTTAGTCTCGATACCTCAATGGTAAGATACCTTTATTAGTACGTTCTGACCTCCTAACTTGTAAGGCTGGCGTATTATCTTTGGTTCCATCACCAGTACTGTCAGGAGCTTGATCATCATTAATTAATCCCCTTACATCTGACTCCGATAATACATATTTGACAGAATCATGTGTCGTTGGGTTACTCATAAAAAGCAAGAGTTCAACTGGATCATGTAAGGGTATGGACTCGGGAGTTTCCGACTCCACTGTTTCAGTCACTTCCGGTCTATCCCCAGAGGCTTTTGCAGTACACAGTTTGATTTGATTGCGGGCTACTACCCTGACTGTCTCTTCCGGATCGCGACGAATCTCATACGTATATCGCTCACTGTCTGAAATTCTGACTATCACATAAGGACGATCCTCTCACAACTGCTCTACAGATCATATTACATCATTTTGGGCCATAGAACTAACTAAAGATCAATGGCGAAATAATAATAAAGAGATCAGATTAGCCAAAAGTGAAATGAGGTGGATTTATAACTTAGAATCACTCATACCTACTGGTTTGAATCATGAATTCGAGTTAAGATGGTTTTTATGATGTTTCTGTATTTTTATTCCAGTTGTGATGCACAATTACAGTCCCAGGGTGTAGTAAAATAAAGGTGGTATATGAGGGTCCTTAATCCTTTTTGTGTCTATGATTATACAAAGGGAATTCTATATATGGAATGGAGTTATATTTATGTACGTATTTATGTGCAATACCTTCCCACTATTAAATAGGATATGGGACCTACCAAAAATGATAATATTCCCATCCCCGCTAATATTCATTTATACATAAGACATCAGGCTTATCCCTTATTGCCAATATGTAAATGGAAGCCTACTCCGTGGCAGTGTGTGTTGTCACGCACTTCCATGGTAACCACTATAGGAAGTGACGTCTCTACTGGGGGAAATAGGAGATTCGCACATGCGATTTCTCCTTGTCCGTTCATACCCAGAGTTGAGGCCGCTTGTTACACTCATTCGTCCTGCCGGCACTATAGCAACAAGGCCAAACAGTCTTATTTCTGGTCTCTGTGGCGACTCGTAGCGTTACGGGTTGCCATGGTAATGGTGACAGGAAGTGACGCTACGCTACGACGGGCGGAAGTAAGTTTCCCGTCCGTGGGCGGCGATGCCCATACAGGATGTAACTCATTTCAATTAACTCCTAGTGCATTGTGGTTCCACGTGGATAGTAGTTGTTATAGCAACACAGCTGATTTAATTAAATTTTAAGTGAATCAACTTCCGGATATTTTATTTAAATAGCAGACAGTTAGTGGCACTCTTGTTCCTTGAAAAAGCCCCACTACCGGGGAGAAACGCGTTGGAAAGGGTGCAGACAGGTAGTATCACATATAGTCATCACTTGGGATTGTAGTTGTGCATTTAATCTGGCTGGGTTTGCCGTTTTCGGCCGGCGGCTCAATACTGGCTTTGTCACTTACTACCCCTGAGTTGATATGTGTGGTCTCCTGTAAATTTTATTCTCTATTATTTTTTATTTTAATAAATCAGTTTTATCATTACTCCATTTGTCTATGATTGGAGCAGAACATTAAAGAAACCGTTATGGGAGGATCCAAAGTACATTCTGAGTGAGTAATGGTACGCTTTCAATATCTTCACTATCCAGTTATAAAAGATACCTTGATGTGTGGAGTTTTACTCTTTTCATTGTGAGTGGGGTACGCTACCCTTGAATATTTGGCTTAATTGTCTGAAAGAACACTGAAGTGGTATTGGACATACTACACTATGATTTTTCATTTGTTTTTCCATTACATATCACCGTAAGTTATCTGTGGATTAGAAGATTCAACAACATCTCTACAGGAGGTTCTTATTGAAGTTGGACCGTTCATACCATTATCGTATATATGGACTTTAAGTATTGACTTTCATTGACCGTATGAAACCACACTCAGCGCCTAACTTGAGTATTTGTTTTTTTGTCTCCCACATAGGATCCAACTTACTGCTGCGATGATGCTGTCTCTTCCAGACCATATCTCCCACTTTTAGAGGCACAGACCGGATCTGTGCGTTATAATTTCTTTCCTGACGTCTGTGTACCGTTTCTGTTCTCTTTTCCACAATGGTATGGGCTATTTTGATTCTCCGTTGGTGTTCGCGGACCCAGTCTGTTTTGGGACTATCGGTCTGTATCCTTGGGTGCAACAATTCTAGATCTTGGGGTAGTTTACCCGGACGGCCGAACAGGAGATAATAAGGGGTAAACCCAGTGGAACAGTGTTCCGTATTGTTATATAAGTAGGTGAGCTCAGGTAATAATATTGGCCACCTGCTCCGATCCTCCCTCGATAGACTTCTTAGCATCCCAATGATGGTCTGATTCGCCCGTTCATATAGTCCGTTTCCCTGTGGGTGATAAATCGTAGTCCTCGCCTTCTGGCATCCATAATATGAACATAGCTCATGAAAAAGTTGTGATTCAAAGGCAGGGCCTTGGTCTGTCAGAATGCAGTCGGGGTATCCATATGGTCTGGCGAAGTGTTTTAGGAACAGCTCGGCAGTAGTCTTGGCTGTGAGATCTTTGGCTGGTACTACCACCAGGAATTTACTATAGTGATCAATCATGGTCAGGGCATATTGATACCCGCCGTGGCTGGATTCTAGTTTTACATGATCCAGGGCAACGATCTGTAGTGGATAAGAACTCTTGATGGGGTGGAGACTGTCCCGCTGTTTACTATCGGGATTTCTCTTGAGATTGCACGGCACACAGTCTCGACACCACTCTTCTATATCCGGTCTCATGCCGATCCAGAAGTATCGTCTTCTCAAGATAGCCTCAGTCTTTTGCGTGCCGAAATGTCCGGATCTATCATGATAAGCTCTCAGTAAAATGGTGGCCTGATCCCTCGGGATGACAACTTGAGTTATTGTTTGATTGGTGCCAGGGTCAAGGCTAGTGCGTACTAGTAGGCCCTGTCTGTATTGCATACGATCACGGTGTCTCAATAATTTTACCAGCTCCGGATCAGCTTGAACCCGCTGACATTTATCCAACCACCGCTGTTGTTGTATTATTCTTGTGAGTTCCCTCAGTACGGGACTTTGTCGTTGGATGGCGGCCCAGTCAATGCTGGGGGTGTCACCCGGAGGCTCCCCAAACTGGAGAAGGGTCGAGGTAACTAACGGATTCGAAGTGACCGCTTTCTGGGTTCTTCGGGATGTAAATACGGGAGTTTCGACATCTTCATTCACATCTTTAATTTCTTCGGCTAACTCTGTAGTGGGTAGACGAGATAGGGCATCAGCATTGCCGTTGGATTTTCCACTTCGGTATGTTACAGTGTAGTTGAAATTGGCGAGGCGCGATACCCATCTCTGTTCCAGGGCTCCAAGTCGTGCATTGGATAGATGGGCCAGTGGATTATTATCCGTCATGATAATAAACGGTGCGGCGGTCAAGTAGTCTTTGAACTTTTCTGTGATCGCCCAGACAAGCGCAAGCAGTTCTAATTTAAAAGTACTATAATTTTCGCAATTACGCTCTGTTTTGCGGAGACCTCTACTGGCGTAGGCAATGACTCTCTCCCGACCGTCTTGTTTCTGGGATAACACTGCTCCCAACCCACGGTGACTGGCATCAGTGTATACCTCGAAAGGTTTGTTATAATCGGGATAGGCGAGCAAGGGGGCCTCCGTTAATGCGACCTTCAGTTGATCAAAGGCCTGTTGATGTTCCTGCCCCCAAACAATGGAGGCTGGGCCTCTTCTTTCTATGCCCGATTTGCCCCTTAAAAGTTCGTGTAATGGGGCTGCCACCTTGGCAAAATTTATGATGAAACGTCGGTAGTAACCAACAAATCCCAGAAAACTTCGGACGTCCTTCACTGTTTTGGGAATGGGCCAACTCTGCACCGCGTTGATTTTTTCTGGATCCGGTCTTACCCCTTCAGCACTAACAATGTGACCAAGGTAACGCACTTTAGGTTTGAGTAAGTGGCACTTTGCAGGTTTGAGTTTTAGTCCGGCCCCAGCCAGTAACTTGAATACCTCTTCCAGATGCTGTAAGTGCTCTTCGTAACTTTTTGAGAAAATTATAACATCGTCAAGATATAATAATATGGTCTCAAAATTGTGTTGACCAAGGCAATGTTCCATTACCCGTTGAAATGTGGCCGGGGCATTACAGAGTCCAAATGGCATCCTGTCGAATTCAAACAGACCCATTGGGGTCGTGAAAGCAGTTTTCTCTCTATCTTCCGGAGACATTTGAATTTGCCAGTATCCACTGGTGAGATCAAGTGTAGAGAAATAGGCTGCCGTTTTTAAGGCCGTTAAAGACTCTTCAATTCGCGGAAGTGGATATGCATCTTTGTGAGTTATGGCGTTAAGTTTACGATAATCTACACAAAAACAAAGACTTCCATCTTTTTTTTTTACAATCACCACCGGGGCCGCCCATGGACTATGACTTTCCCGGATAACACCGGCTTCCTTCATTTCCGCGATCATATTCCGTACAGGTTGGTACATGGCGGGAGGTAAAGGTCGGTGTCGCTCTTTAATCGGAGGGGCTGTTCCAGTAGGGATATGATGAAACACCTTTTCTGCTCTACCAAAATCAGCAGGATATTGGCTGAAAACCCCAGCATGTTGTCGTACTACGCAAAGGACCCCTTCTCTCTGGTCATCTGCTGTGTTCTCATCGCCAATCTGTATATCGGCCCACCATGATGTACCATCATTATTTTTCAGTGATTCTTCTGTAGTCATTCCCTGTGAAACTGTAGTCATATTCTGCACCACCACATCCTGGAAATCTACTTGAAGGACCCTCGCCACTGGATAGTGTTTGTATAGTCGTATAGGGTAGTTGTGTGGATTCAGCATACGCACGGGTACTCTACCATGTTCCACTGTGGCCAACGTCCTTGCCACCATAAACGGCTGCTGTCCACTATGGTCACAGGATTCAATCAAGGCCTCGTAGTCTCGACCCAGGGGGCCAATCTTGGCTTTACACCACACTACGTGTTCGGACCTGGGTTTTAACAAGACTGGCTGTTGGTCGGTAATCCGTGCTTTTCCAACCTCCCCCTGTACATTGGCAAAGCATTTCTGTTTTTCCAGCAACCGTACTGTCTGCTGCATGGCCCTATTTTCTATAGGAGCTGCAATTCTCATCTTACACCGAAGAGCCTCTACCAACTCATCTGGACAATTTTTTAATATATTCATACCTAATATCACTGGTGGTAAGTGTGCATTAGACGTGGTGGTAACCAGGCACCCTTGTCTGTATAGCTTGGCTTTACCTATCCTCATGTCTGGTTCCCAATAGCCCTGATAAGTGATTGGTTGTCCGTTGCTGGCCAGTAAGTGTAGCCAGGTAGTGGGAGGGGTTACTATGTCGGTCTCATCCCAATGTTGAAGAAATTCGGTGAGCCGAATAGTTGACACCTGAGAACCTGTGTCTAAGAGTGCAATTACTTCAACCCCATTAATCCAGATTTTCAAATGTGGGCATTCACTGACATACCTGGGCCACCACTCCTGGGACGACGGACCGGTTAATGAGCTTCTTCCCGAGGGTCAGTCCCTTGCCTCGGGATCTCTTGGTTTAAATCAGCGTTAGGACAGTTTCACTCAATATGTCCACCTTGTTGACAACCCCTACAAATTGGCCTTCCTTGTGAATCAAATTTATCCGTAGGTCGTCGGCCTGATTCACCGGGAATGTCCCAGCGTGGCCGGTTTCTACCGCTGCGCCCTTGGCGCCACTCTCTTCGCCTATTATCGTTTTGGTTGCGGCTCAGTTCGTCTAATCTCTGGTCCATACGAGCCAGATTTAATGTAAGTTCTGTAAGTTTACTTCCCAGTGTACTTAAGGGATCAGTCCCAGAAGGGGCTTGAGCCTGCTGGGAAACAGTTCCCTTTTGTACCAAGGTTTCCAGTTTAGTACACAGTTTAACTTCCGGGGAACTTTCCTCGTCAAGTTTTTCTGACAGTGTATCGCTCTCCGTACTGTCGCTTTGGTTTAATCCGAGGATCTGAAAAATGGCCTCCTTAAATTCCGAGAAGGAACAATTTGGTTGCTGCCGCCTCCACATCCGCAATTGAGATCGAACAGCGTCTCCTTGTGCCCCTTCTATAAAGAGGTTAATCAATGTCTCATCGGCTTGTTCGATCTCCCGGGCATCGAGGTTTTTAACCGCCTTCATTGCCTCCTGAAGACCGAGAGCGAACTCTCGCAGGGATTCATTTGGGCGTTGTTTTCTTGCATAAAGACGACTTTTCCACTCTGCCACCGTTTTAGAATCGAAACTATTAGTCAATTTTTTAACAATGTCTTCTACTGTTTCTTTTTCATTATCCTCCCAAGCCTTCACCTCACGCAATGCAGGGTCTTTCAGTTGTCCCATTATTATCTCTATCCGCTGTTTCTCGCTAAGAGGATACAGACGAAACATTGAATACATCTTGTCCTTAAAATCCTTAAGTGTACTTGAACCAGCCAAACGTACATTTCCCGCATAAGTCGGTAGCCACGGGGCCCCGAAATAATATGGCATGGTTATGGGTGATGTTGCTACCGTAGTCAGACTTTCCCTTCTTGGAGATGCTGGCAGACGTCTCCGGTTTGATGTTGATGCAGGTGTTTGTGGAGCTGACATTTTAAGGCTTATCCTGTTCGTGGACGCCAAAAACTTTTTATGTAACAGTCCGGGTGAAGGCCGGTCTACTCTTGTTTTTGTCTGAAGATATTCCAGAAGTAAACGTCACAATAGGTGTTGACGAAAGATCGGTTTTATTAATTCTTATGATATGTCACACTGAAAATACCTTCAATAGTGAAATTGTGAAATATAGGTAAACGAATACAAACAGAATACCTTAAGGCATTACAAATGGGAAGATTTAGACAAATGGACACCAGAGATTCAGGTATTTCACACAAATATATGAAACATTAACACTCTATACACTCTAAGGACCAATATCAATCGAGTATATCTATAGGATTATGAACAATTCTGGATTAAGATACGCCTCACATATATTCTGTTACTTTAAACTATAAAGGCTTAACTGAATAACGTATTAAACTGGAATAAATCTTAATATAACTCTTATAAACAAACCCACTTAAATCAGTAAAGTAAGTTTTTCCCAGTCAAATCACTATTCCCTTAAAGCACGTGCTTGGCCAACAAATTTAATGAGAGCTCTCAATGTGTTCGTTGCCCGGGTTAATTTCAATCAGACTATTCTTGTTATCTGATCTGCAGTCTATCCTATGGATTATTGGGTCTCCTGGAGTACAACTAATCTGTTCCGGTATGTTGTTAATTTATCCGGATCTCTATGCTTGAATCTTTTGTTCTAGTTAACGCAGACTATACAATTGACACTTTGTGTTAACTTGTCTTGTTACAACAAAGTAATTATCTTGTCGCATTTGTAGTATTATAATATCTATACAAAGAAGTATACTTGTGTTTTCTCCAGTGACTGGCTATAATCTGGTACGGTGATGCAACTCCGTTACTTCCCGGCTTCTAACACTAAGGATATAGCAATCATAGCCTCTCGTATAGATATTGAGATTGCAGTTCAATTGATTCGCAGATTAGAGAGTCTATATATCAGCCTGGACTATATCTGCTGGTTAATACTAGTACTGTACATAGTAATGCGGAGTAAGCGTCATTTTGATAGTCTATACTGGATGCGCTTTGCACTACTCCATTTCTATAAACCTGTGTGCGTCCCAAGTTACGCTGATTTCAGTTTTCATAAAACGGGGGGACACTGGCATAAAGAGAGAGAGCCTGTCTAGGACCCACCTCCGTGATGTTTGTACTCCTCACCGAGATCCCTGCCTCTGGCTCCGAACCTCCCTGTAAAGTGTTCTAGCCGAGGGTCTCTGTACTGATCTCTGAGAGCGCTTACCAGAGCTTTGACGCCGCCTCTGACGGATATGAACTTATATTGCGCACCTCCTCCAGGATATGACTAGCCGCTACAGGTACCGCCTCCCCATCTCCGTCACTGACGAACTCGGCTTCCTTGTCACTTGTTACAGAGCCGCGTTATTCATCAAGTCGGGTGATCAGCAGAGTGTCCGGGGAGATGAAGAATGAAGTCCCGATGCTCCGCTCACCGAAAAACCTGAAAACCCGAAGCAGTATCCTCTCCGCAGCGTCCCGTCCTCACTCTCTCTCCTCTCACTGCCCTCTACTCCACTGCCGGTCCCCGCTCCAACGGCTCTCCCTCTCCCTCGAGCCGCTGCGCAAGACCACTCTAGCACTTTCCATCCTCGTGCTTGACCTCCACACTGTCACCAATGTATGGGTTGGCTGCAGGGTAGCTGGTGCCATATTTCTTAATATAAAAGTTATTCAGCACATTTTGCAAGCACTCAGTGTCCATATAAACAATTAATTATGCAGGGCATATCTATCACCTCCCTCAATGATATATAAGCATATATGGCACCATATTTATCCCTTGATTAAACCAAACATCCCTTTAGAACGATATATATATACATATTTCATTCTTTAACGGTATCCTAACTACGAAATACTCAATATACAGGTATTTTTGACAGGGTATTACAAGGGCCCCCATAACTTCATTTCCCATTGGACCCCACCAGCCTTAGGGGCCTATTTATTACCATCCGCATCCAGGATGTGGATGACAGGTGATAAAATCGCCCAAACTCACACTGCAATAATTGATTACATCGCAGGGATGTATCAATTATCGCATGCAGGGACAGAGCTTGCAGTCAAGCTCTATCCCTGCGATGATACTCCGCAGCATCATCGGGGTATTTTTCTGAAAAAATACCCTGATGTCCTGCTGCGCATGCGCCGCCCCCGCCAACATAACCACTACTGCCACCGTCCGTTCGACCCCCCCTTCGCGACTACCCCCACACGCCACGGACCACCCCCCAAGAAGATCAATATACTTACCTGTCCAGTTAGCTGGTCAGCGCTGCTTCTGCTCGGCTGCCCGACGCCGGATCCTGTGCACTGCAGTGACCTCCCCGGTGCTGTAAAGTGCGCTTCCACTTTGCAGCGTCACTTTACTGCACCGGGGTCACACTGCAGCATATGGTGGGGGACCCGGCGCCCGGCAGCGCTCAGCAGAGCAGCGGACACCTGCTCCCTGGACAGGTGAGTATGGTTTTGGGGTTTTTTCCTTTTTTTTCTTCTTCACTTTTTACACTGTGATCAGCTTGTGTGTCCATCGGACACACATAGCTGATCACTCTGCCGGGTCCCCACTCAGCTTTCTCTGCCAGGGGCAGAGAAAGCTGGGCAAATGCCACATTATCGCATCGCTGCCCTGTGAACTCGTCAGCCTGAGCTGGCGAGATTATCACAGGGCACACTGCGGTATTTTTTCACATTATTTTTTTTTTTTCGAATTTGGCATCATATTTCCCATTATAATTATGGGGAATGCGATGTGGGTTACTAAAAAAAAATGAATTAAAGGGTGTGGAGCAGTTTTTCATGAAAACTGCTCCAAATGCCCTTTAATACATTCAGGTGACACTAAAATAATGTTAATAAATAGACCCCTTAATCTGGCCCTCTTTTTCTCTATATAATTGCCATAAACAGTAGCGGATCTTGCCACGGGCAAGCAGAACTTTTGCCCGGGGTGCTGCCTTCCGGATGGCGCCATACCATGGCAAGATCCGCTACTGTTTGGCAGTGCCCCCCGCTGTGAAGGGAACTAGACGCTACCCCTCTAGTTTCCCTTCGTGGAGAGGACCTTTGCTGTGCAGTGCGCGATGACGTCATTACGCACCGCACAGCATTGTGGGACTGGCACAGACGCTAGGGGTCATAATTGACCTCTAGTGTCTATCTATGGATCCGAGGAGAGGAGCGGCGCCGGCGAAGGTCTGCAGCGGTCGGGAATCAGGAGCGGGGATAGTAAGTATTCCTTTTTTATTTTTTATTTTAGTAAGCACAAATGGGGGCATAACTGACCATGCCACTGTATGAAGCCACGCCCCTATTTTCCGCCCGGGGCGCCACAAGGGCCAGAACCGGCCCTGGCCATGACCCCTTGGATAACTAAGCAAACCATATGAGGAGTCCTGTCAGTACATAACCCAATCTCTTATTCTTACCACAATCTCCCCCCCCCCCCCACACACCACCACCACCTTAATTTTCTCTCTTTATTCTTTATTCCCATTGCTTCCCTTAAACTTACTACAATAATTTGGTCTGCTGTAAACGATTCTTCAAAATTATTTCTTACACATTATTATCATCATCATCATCATCATCATCAGACTTAGTAGTACACTATAAGACCAACATGCCTGTATGCTGTTGGAAGAGAGCCACCGCCATCCACTTCTGAAACTTTTATAACTGTCGCTTAGTGACCAGGAGACTGATTTATTCACTGCAGTCAGGGACATTTTTAGACAATATGGCTCCCAGTGCAAACAGTACAAATTTGTCATCCCCCCCGTCCCCCCCTCAGCTATTTTAATAATGTAGTATATCAAGAAATATATGCGCGCACCAAATAAGGGTGCATGGCCTCAATGCAAAGGGAGTGTCCTCACAGGAAATTACTACATTACACCCAAGTTTTGCACCCTGCATCCCCAGACATTGGCCGCCACAGGAAAAAAAAATGAATACCTCTTACATTATTTATAATTTTTCCTTCTTACAGTAATGCCTCTTACACATTGTGCACCACACTATAATGCCCCTTACCCAATATGCCACACACCGTAATGCCTCTTATAACATTATGCTTTACGATAATGCCCCTTACACACAGCATACTTACGCGGCTGGGTGGATGCTTCCTATCTGGGTGCTCTTGGTTGCAGCTGCCCTGCCCTTGTACTTCTTGTTGTCAGCGGTTCTATGTGCCCTGCCATACTCTTCTTTTCCTGACAAATGGTCCCAGCACTTCTGTGTACTACTATACGTATGTGTCTGAGACAGACTGAGGCACCACAGCGCTGACCAGACTTCATCTCCCAGAATCCCTGGGCGCTGCATGCTGGTCACAGGTATTCTGGGAGATGTACACACTGCAGTACTGCGTGGTCAGGAGAGTAGATGGTGACTGAGAGTTCCACGTTCGACCCAGCTCAGCCCTCAGCAATCAGTGGAGACAAAGGCCACAGGCAATCCGTGCCCTAGAAACAGTTGTGGCTGTGCAATCAGTGATACAGTGGTCACATGACTGCATCACTGATTGCTTGGCTGTATGTGTTCATTGGGTTCTGGAGGTTTATGGGGCATATTCAATTAGTGTGACATTTACCGCTCAGGGAAAGCTCCGTGTTTAACACCAAAAACTATTAAATTATTTAGCCGTTTCCCTGCACTGTAAACCCAATGATTTCACATAAAATGCAGACTCTAATGGGTTACCCAGTGCATTAAATGGAGAGGATGTGTTCGGCATCCCGGCGGTCGGTACACCAATGCTGGAATCCCGACACCAATCAGGAGACCGACGCCATAACATTGACAGCTGACATACTGAAGGTATTGGGGTATAGGTTAGGGCTCAACCGGGAGGGTCAGGCATTAGGGGGTTAGGCACTAGGGGGGTGGGTAGTCATAGCCGCCACCCCAGGAGAGTTAGGGTAGAGGATGCGGGAGGGGTAGAATACTTACCCTATCCTGTGTCGGGATCGCCAGTGTCGGGATGCCACTATCAGTCATGTGACCGCCGGCATCCCGACCACCGGGAGAACGTAAGTAACCCAAATGCAGAGGAGTGCATTTAACACTCAGATGAAAATTCCTGACTTTGGGCATTTGCGCACAGTGTTACCACAGCTGTTGCATCGGGCAGGGTCAACAATTAGCCGCTAGGTTAACACCATGGCTACTTGGATATGTCCCTAAAAGTTGAGGAGGGATTAGTGTTTTTGTTGGTGCTAGTCTAGATTCTTCTAATATATTGTCTCTACCTGATTATATTCACTTTACTGGTTTTTACTTTGATGTTGGCTGTGATTATAGACTACACTTGTATGCTGCCTGCACTGACCTTTGGAATTATTTGTTTACTCTATTTGTCTTCATACCGTACTTTCATTGTGGTTTCTCAACAACCATTTCTGTCATTACCTACCAATACTGGACGATATATTTAGTTGTGTTCTGATGTTATGTACAATGACTTGCTGTTTGGTTTATATATTTAATACTACTATACAATTTGCCTGGGGGTCTATATGAAACAGTTTGTAGACTGTGAATACTAAGTTGAATATTGTACTGATTTTTGCATTGTTTGGGAAATACTCTGCTGGTCAACTCAGAAAACTATGTCACATTGGGGGTGATTCAGACCTGATCGTAGATGTGCTAAATTTAGTACATCTACGATCAGCTTTCCTGACATGCGGGGGGACACCCAGGACAGGGCTAGTCTACCCCTTATGTCAGGGATGACCCCCCCCTCCTACATCCCCCCGCATAAGTACAAAAGCAACGCACAGCGACGATGCTTTTGTACTGTACGAGTAGCTCCCAGCAAGCGCAGCTCCCAGCCAGCGCAGCTCCAGCGCGCTGGCAGGGAGCTACCCGTCACAGACCGTGTCGCAGCCCGGGTCGCAGCGGCTGCATGTGACATCACGCAGCCGCCGCGGACCGCCCCCTCAACGGTCCGGGCATGCCTGTGTTACCCGGACTGTGCCCCCTAAACGGTGGCTAACGCTGCCGGCCCATCCAGCGACTGCCTCTGCCTGTCATTCAGGCAGAGGCAATCGCTGGGCTACAACAGCCATCGGCTGTCTGCCATGCTCCGGCGCCCTGCGGCGCCGGCGCATGCACAGTTCAGGCCTGATCGCTGATGTGCGAGCATGCACAGCACCGATCAGGTCTGAATTAGCCCCATTGTACATACATTTTGTATTATTGCCTAAGACATTTTGTTTCTTCTTTTCTTCTTGTTCTTCTTCTTCTCCTTCATTATATCAATCCATAATAAATCCTGACTATCCACATTGAAGTCTTGGCGGTAAGCATCAGTAAGCAGTTAGGTCTAGAATCAAGTTGAAGAAAGGACCTCTGACATCACCAGGTGGAGGAGCCACATCACCAGGGGGAGGAGCCATGCCCGAACAGGGTACCCGAAATGTACACTCGCCACCGGGTTTCTAAAAGAAGTAGTTGGTGGCGTGGATAGTGAAAGAACTATACCGCTGTCCTAGCTCCTCCCTCTGGCATCAGAGGTCCTTTAGCCCACTTGATTCTAACATCTACCATCAGTAAGCAGAAATACTGTAGCTTTAATGGAAAGGAGGCTGTTACAGGTGAAGATCTGGGTCCTGTTTTAAGGATTTATCACACGTTTATGATGATATTCATAAAATATGTATAGTACATCAGTGCATGATTCCAGTCATTTTCCCCCCAAAAGAATCTAGAGTCGTTTTAATAGCAATTATTGTCCACTCTGATGTTGGTGTATGTCACCACTACAACACAGCAGAATTTGTTGGCACTGAAAGGTTTGAGTGTTCCACAGCCAGAGTTGACATGTGGGAGAGCCCCATAACGGCTGGAGGCTGCCTATGCACAACACACTTTTACAGCTGTTTATGTAAGAATTAGTATTGTGTGAGCCAGCTTCAGATGGCCCAAAGCAGTATTACCTGTCCAATTATCTTAATGTGGAACTGCAATTTTTAATCCTTTAATAACCAAAATCACCAATAACGGTTATAAGCACCTTTAAATACAACAGACCAGGAGTTATTTTGTGTTGCCAATGATGAGGTGTTTTAACACTGCAATTATGAATGAAAATGACTGTTACTAAGTTGGTTCTAAAGACTCAAAAAGTTGAATTGCTGTGAACAGCTGACAAGAAGACAGAGGAACTTCAAAGTTATAGCTGTTAATGTTCTGTGAACACATTGGGGTAAATTTACTAAGATTCGTATTTTCCCGTTTCAGGTCAAAGTTCAATCACGAATGACATCGAAAGTGTAAAACTGCAACTTTTTGAATTTGTTACGATGGATTTACTAAGCTGTCGTATTCGGGTTTTTCTTTTCTTCCGATGTCGATGTCATTCGTGTTTTTTTTGTGTTTTTTACGGCAGTGATTAGCAAAACACTGCCGACTTTTTTACAATTAATCTCGGCCGGATCTGTGTGATCCGTGCTGGGGTTCTATTTTTTTTTTTTTTTTAATTAAACACTGTAAAATTTTAAAAAAAAATTGCGTGGGGTCCCCCCTCCTAAGCATAACCAGCCTCGGGCTCTTTGAGCCGATCCTGGTTGCCGAAATATGGGAAAAAAATTGACAGGGGTTCCCCCATATTTAAGCAACCAGCATCGGGCTCTGCGCCTGGTCCTGGTTCCAAAAATACGGGGGACAAAAAGAGTAGGGGTCCCCCGTATTTTTAAAACCAGCACCGGGCTCCACTAGCTGGACAGATAATGCCACAGCCGGGGGTCACTTTTATATAGTGCCCTGCGGCCGTGGCATCAAAAATCCAACTAGTCACCCCTGGCCGGGGTACCCTGGGGGAGTGGGGACCCCTTCAATCAAGGGGTCCCCCCCCCAGCCACCCAAGGGCCAGGGGTGAAGCCCGAGGCTGTCCCCCCCATCCAATGGGCTGCGGATGGGGGGGCTGATAGCCTTTGTTGTAAAAGAAAAGATATTGTTTTTAGTAGCAGTACTACAAGTCCCAGCAAGCCTCCCCCGCATGCTGGTACTTGGAGAACCACAAGTACCAGCATGCGGCGGAAAAACGGGCCCGCTGGTACCTGTAGTACTACTACTAAAAAAATACCCAAAAAAACACAAGACACACACACCGTGAAAGTATAATTTTATTACATACATACACACATACATACATACTTACCTTATGTTCCCACGCAGGTCGGTCCTCTTCTCCAGTAGAATCCAAGGGGTACCTGTTGAAGAAATTATACTCACGAGATCCAGGGGTCCAGGGTCCTCGGGGAATCCAGGTGTAATCCACGTACTTGAAAAAAATAACAAAACGGACACTCGAGCCACGCACTAAAAGGGGACCCATGTTTGCACATGGATCCCCTTTTCCCGACTGCCAGAAACCCACTCTGACTGATGTCTAAGTGGGTTTCTTCAGCCAATCAGGGAGTGCCACGTTGTAGCACTCTCCTGATCGGCTGTGTGCTCCTGTCCTAACTGACAGGCAGCACACGGCAGTGTTACAATGTAGCGCCTATGCGCTCCATTGTAACCAATGCTGGGAACTTTCTTGCGCAGCGGTGACGTCACTTTAGGTCAACCGCAGGGCAGAAAGTTCCCAGCATTGGTTACAATGTAGCGCATAGGCGCTACATTGTAACACTGCCGTGTGCTGCCTGTCAGTGAGGACAGGAGCACACAGCTGATCAGGAGAGTGCTACAACGTGGCGCTCCCTGATTGGCTGAAGAAACCCACTTAGGCAGAAGTCAGAGTGGGTTTCTGGCATTCGTGGAAAGGTGACCCATGTGCAAACATGGGTCCCCTTTCAGTTCGTGGTCGGGACACCGTTTTGTTATTTTTTTCAAGTACGTGGATTACCCCTGGATTTCCCGAGGAGCCTGGACCCCTGGATCTCGTGAGTATAATTTCTTCAACAGGTACCCCTTGGATTCTACTGGAGAAGAGGACCGACCTGCGTGGGAACTTAAGGTAAGTATGTATGTATGTATGTGTGTATGTATGTAATAAAATTATACTTTCACGGTGTGTGTGTCTTGTCTTTTTTTGGGTATTTTTTTAGTAGTAGTACTACAGGTACCAGCGGGCCCGTTTTTCCGCCGCATGCTGGTACTTGTGGTTCTCCAAGTACCAGCATGCAGGGGAGGCTTGCTGGGACTTGTAGTACTGCTACTAAAAACAATATCTTTTCTTTTACAACAAAGGCTATCAGCCCCCCCATCCGCAGCCCATTGGATGGGGGGGGACAGCCTCGGGCTTCACCCCTGGCCCTTGGGTGGCTGGGGGAGGGACCCCTTGATTGAAGGGGTCTCCACTCCCCCAGGGTACCCCGGCCAGGAGTGACTAGTTGGATTTTTGATGCCACGGCCGCAGGGCACTATATAAAGGTGACCCCCGGCTGTGGCATTATCTGTCCAGCTAGTGGAGCCCGGTGCTGGTTTTAAAAATACGGGGGACCCCTACTCTTTTTGTCCCCCGTATTTTTGGGACCAGGACCAGGCGCAGAGCCCGATGCTGGTTGCTTAAATATGGGGGAACCCCTGTCATTTTTTCCCCCATATTTTTGCAACCAGGATCGGCTCAAAGAGCCCGAGGCTGGTTATGCTTAGGAGGGGGGACCCCACGCAATTTTTTTTGACAAAATAAGCACTTTCCCACCCCTTCCCACTGATATACATGCACGGATCTCATGGATCCGTGCATGCCTATCTAATCACGGGAAAAAAAATAAGGTCTGGTTTTTTTTAGCACTTTTTTACGAGTTGTAATTTTTCACGGCAGTGTTTGTTTGTTTTTTGCTTTGCACTTCTTAGTAAATGACCGAGATTCATACTTAAACAGCCGCGTTTTGACCGATGGTGTATTCATTCGTAATTTTTTACTTGGACTTGCAAAAAATTACGAATGCCCTCATCTCTGCCGTGATTAGTGTTTAGTAAATTACCGAGATGACACTTTGATGAAAAAACGGCATCTCGGTCAAAATCGGGAGCTTAGTAAATTTCCCCCATTGACTGGTATTGAGCTTAGACTAAACTTTTTTTTAGAACATTGATGTAAAGTTCATAGTCTGACTCAGTGGCAGAATTTAGATAGAGGGTGCTGGGCCCCTAGTGTGCCCCCAGTGAGTATGTGGAGGGAACTGTCAGTGGCATTACATTGAAAGCACTTTCTGCTATCTGCATGCCAGACAGGCATTCCCAAGGGAAGTTGTTTTCTCAGTGACAGTTGGGGAGTGTGACTGGGGTGGTACACCTATCAAATGGTTCACAGGTGTCCCAAGGCAAGCTCAGGGAGTACAGAATCCTCATGTGGAGCAGAAGGGCACAAGCAGTCCCACAGGGAGGTGTTTTCTCCCCCTGGGACTGCCAGTCCTTATTGCGATTAGCAGAAAGCAATTCTAATGCAAAGCCAATCACCTTCTACTTCATCAGTCTTATCTTGCTTAGCTCGTACACTTACAGTCCCCCTCTTCTGGAAAGGTAGGAACCAGCAATTATCTATTGCAATCACGTGTTACCCTCAACATTTTAATGCTCTGGATACTGGTTTGCCTGGCGCAAAACAAGACTTGAGATAAGGAAGTCATCTGCCCTCTCTCCCACAATTTCTCTGTGAGGATCCACCACAATATCAGCTAATGACAGCAGGAGGCAGCGCACCATCAACACTCACAACTGCACATTCATGTTAATGTTCAGCACTTTTCTAAAGGTAAAGTCAGTTAGGAGTTAAGAGACTACGGGGGTCATTCTGACCCGTTCGCTCGTTGCTTTTTGTCGCAGCCGAGCGAACGGGTCCCTACAGCGCATGTGCCGGTGCATGCCAGACGGCCAAGGGCCATAGCAGGGATGCGATCGCCTCTGCCAGATTGTCAGGCAGAGGCGGTCGCTGGGCGGGAGGGGGTGGAACGGCGGCGTTTGGCCGCTGTTTCGTGGGTTTGGTCCGGCCAACACAGTCGTGGCAGGACCAAACGGGGGGCGGGCCGCAACAGCTGTGTGACGTCTCACGCAACCGCTGCGGGCCGGGGTGCGAAGAGTAGCTCCCGGCCAGCACGCTAAAGCTGCACTGGCCGGGAGCTACTCTTGAAGTGCAAAGGCATCTCCGCTGTGCGATTCCTTTGCACCTCTGCGGGGGGGGGGGCGCAAAGACATGCGGGGCAGACTAGCCCTGAGCTGGGCGTCCCCACGCATGTCAGTGTCAATGATCGTAGCTGTGCTAAATTTAGCACAGCTACGATCAACTCGGAATAACCCCCTCCAGCTTTTATAATGCTCTCATTCTTGCCAAATGTTGCACGAGTGAAGATGGGCTTTCAGTTATCTGCTAATTCCTGTTTTGTTTTCCTGTGGGATAACTTTGGCTTCGTCACACATTATTTTTACATTCTTTAACTAATCAACTTTGGATTTGTCCCTCACAGTGCTACATGCTCCAACCAATTAACAATCATTTTGTCCTTCATGACCTGTAACAGGACTAAGGGCCTAATTTAGAGTTGATCGCAGCAGCAAATTTGTTAGCAGTTGGGCAAAACCATGGGGGTAATTCCAAGTTGATCGCAGCAGGATTTTTGTTAGCAATTGGGCAAAACCATGTGCACTGCAGGGGAGGCAGATATAACATGTGCAGAGAGAGTTAGATTTGGGTGGGGTGTGTTCAATCTGCAATCTAATTTGCAGTGTAAAAATAAAGCAGCCAGTATTTTCCCTGCACAGAAACAAAATAACCCACCCAAATCTAACTCTCTCTGCACATGTTATATCTGCCTCCCCTGCAGTGCACATGGTTTTGCCCAATTGCTAAAAAAAAAATCCTGCTGCGATCAACTTGGAATTACCCCCGATGTGCACTGCAGGGGGGCAGATATAACATGTGCAGAGAGAGTTAGATTTGGGTGGAGTGTGTTCAAACTTAAATCTAAAGTGCAGTGTAAAAATAAAGCAGCCAGTATTTACCCTGCACAGAAACAAAATAACCCACCCAAATCTAACTCTCTCTGCAAATGTTATATCTGTCACACCTGCATTAGGCCCTAAGTGGCTTCTCTGATCATAGTGTCTCTCATAGCTTCCCCAGCCGAGTAATTATCTCCTGAGAGCAGCCTGCACTGTGACAATTCCATTACAATATCACATAATAATAAATTACGCAGACACAGCCTCTTTATTTATTTTCCATCATAACCTTAAGGGGAGGGTTCTTAAATGGATGCCCAATTAACAAGTACTCTTTCTACTGACCTGGCCCAATATTCTTGCTCTCATATGCTTAACCTGTGTGAAATCATCCTGTGGACCCTGGTCCTAATTCATATTTGTATGCAAACCCGATGGTTTGCGTACAAATACGATGTTTGAAGACCCATTCTATGCATGTGCAGAATGGGTCTTCCAATGTCAGCGGCAGCATGACTGACATGCTGCAGCATTTGGGGGGCCCAAACCAGCATTGTTCTACAAAACTAGGGCATGTTGTTCCTTGCAGCTTTGCAATTCCTTACAATCATGAATTAGTCCCCCAGTACGTGAAGCGCCCAGTACTTACAGTAAGTAGACCAAGGTGTTTTACAGCAAGGAGGCCTGAATCAATTTCCACTATCCTGTGGTTGCTAGCCTGCAAAGATGAGTAGGCCATCGGTGAGGGGTCACATCTGCTTGTGGATGCTACATTTTGAATTGTTACATCCTCTAGACAGTGCATCGTTTAGATCAGTATTATCTCTGGAGTGTGCCTTGCTTTTATCCACATATTTTACTTCAAACATCTCAGTTCTAGAGCTCAGAATAAAGTCACCACTGGAAGACAGCATGTTCAGAGTGTCCACCACTACCTCTGTATCAGACTGGGACGTTATCTATCTGTGCAGTAGCTGCTTTTTTCTTATCTTGTCTGCCACTTATACTGTGAAAAGCTTCTAACGAGCAATGTCAAGTAAAGCATTATAGACAGTGGAGCAAATACAGGGTGGCCAGACTGGCAAATATCCAGGGTCCCACAAGGTGAAGGGGGACCACCCCAAAATTAGTCACTAAATACTCTACACTAAATACATGCTTTGTTTCACAGCAGCATCACTCAGCCTCTCCTTCCTGTATAAGGCTGCCCCCCAGACTCCTGTGTAACTAGCCAATAGGAGTCTGGGAACGGGCTTGTACAGGAAGGAGAACTGAAGCTGAGTACTGTGTCCTGGGTGCAGCCACAGCTGTGAAATACAGCGCAGTCGATCCCAGTGGTCAGGCAGCCGTCACACATATTACATGTAATATTAAAGGTATTTTTATTTTTTATTAGATTCCCCCTTTACCCCCATGCTAGACCTGAGGGTTTATAGAAATCAAATAGGATGCTCATCTTGAGAATTTGCCTGGGGCCTCCAAGCCTCTAGGCTTATCACACTATCCATCCAGTCCAGAGCACATCTAACCCAGCAGGTACACTATGAGCAAAACCTATTAGAGGACGTTTTACTTGAACATCAGTAGTCTGGGCTACATTTGAATACAATAAGTGAACTGTTGTGGCCCTTTTAATATAGCATTAATATAGGAGTCTATTTTCTAAGCTTTGGATGGAGATAAAGTGGACAGAGATAAAGTACCAGCCAATCGGCTCCTAACTGTCATGTCACAGGCTGTGTTTAAAAAAATGACAGTTAGGACCTGATTAGCTGGTACTTTATCTCTGTCCACTTTATCTCCATCCAAGGCTTAGTAAATAGACCCCATAGTCTCTAGATTGTAGCACTGTTACCCTGGCACACGTATCAATTGTAGTGATGCAATCCGCACAATGGGGGTAATTCAGATCTGATCGTAGATATGCTAAATTTAGCTCATCTCCGATCATTTACTCTGAAATGCGAGGGGATGCCCAGCACAGGGCTAGTCCGCCCGGCATATCAGGCCCTCCCCCCCCCCCCCCCCCGCACTGGTGCAAAAGCATTGCACGGTGGCAATGCTTTTGCACCTGGTGAGTAACTCCCTGGGTTGCAGCATCTGTGTGTGACTTCGCGCAACTGCAGCGACCCGCCCTGCAACGGTCCAGACACACCTGGGTTGTCCAGACCATGCCCCACCAATGGCGTTCTAACGCTGTTGGCACGCCCCCTCCCACCCTGCCTCTGCCTGTCAATCAGGGAGAGGCGATCAAACCCCTGAGATGCTTTTATCATCTCACTGGGCTTACGGGGTGCGAATGCGCAGTGCGGCCGCTGCGCATGTACACTCCACAAAAGGATTCAGACTGCAATCGCTGCCACTGCAGCGATGCAGTCTGAATTCGCCCCAATATTGTCTTTATCTCACCCAATCTGCCAACCGCTCGATAGGATATACCGCTCACTCAGATGCAATTCAGTGTACACTTTTCAGATCAACCTGTGGATAGATTTTTATTTATTTATTGCTGCAATAAGAAAAAAAAATTCCTATGACCTTCCTTTTAATTATACTGTTAAGGAGCTTATTCATCAAAGGGCAAAGAACACTTTTGCCAGTTATCGTAGAAAGATGAATAAAATAATTTAAGTTAATGTCTAATATTTTTAAATATCTAATTTATTTATCTATTTTGAAACTTTAAAAAAAAAGTAGAAATTTGGGTTCCACTTAGCATGCAGCAAACAACTGATGCATGCGCACATCTAAAACAAAAATGGCTCCGTTTAGCAGTACGTTAACCTTTCTTGCTCTGTACCTGTATCAAACAGACAACTCAGTATCACACAGCTGCCTTGGCAAGATGTTGGGTGGGAAGTAATGCCGCCCAAGTTTGGCAGCCGTGCGGGATGCCAGCCTAACTCGGACATTTTTTTAAAGGTACATTCGCTTACAAGGCAAAACCATGCCTTGTTAGTGATTGCCCCTTTAAAAAACCGTCCAAGTTCAGCCGGCATCCTGCACGGCCTCCGAACTCGGGTGGCATTACATCCAGTCCGTTTTGAGTCAGATATCTTTTATTTCTGCAATAATTGTCATCAAAAGGCTGCCTTAGCGCCCGATATAAAAAGGACTGTAAGGGGGTCATTCCGACCTGATCGCACACTGCCATTTTTCACAGCGCAGCGATCAGGTCACTGTTGCGCATGCGTAAGCACCGCAATGCGCAGGCGCTTCGTACGGGTAGAAAGCGGATCGTTGCTAAGCGATGGATTTAACGAAGAATCCATTCGCACAGCCGATCGCAAGGAGATTGACAGGAAGAGGGCGTTTATGGGTGTCAACTGTCAGTTTTCTGGGAGTGTTTGGAAAAATGCAGGCATGTCAAAGCGTTTGCAGGGCGGGTGTCTGACGTCAATTCCAGTCCCGGACAGGCTGAAGTGATCGCAAGGGCTGAGTAAGTTCAGAGCTACTCAGAAACTGCACAAAATGATTTTGCAGAGCTCGGCTGCACAGGCGTTCGCACACTTGCAAAGCTAAAATACACTCCCCAATAGGGGGCGACTATCTGATCACAACGCTGCAAAAAGTAGTTAGCGAGCGATCAACTCGGAATGACCCCCAAGTCTCCTATACAGACATTGCAGAGAAAAGACGCAAATGACAAAAAATGTTCAAAGTCCAATATACACTATGCAAAATTAAGTTTAAAAAGTGTCAAATTAACTCCCCCAAAAAATTTTAATTACATTTTTTTTTTTAACACTACAAGCAGATAGAATACATTTTCTTCTAAAATATTATTTTCTAAATGATTTCAATCCTGACAGCTGATGCTACTGGGGAATGTGGAAAGTCACTTCAGTAGGACTCAGAACTTGACACGATAATCTGTTCATTTTCACCACCCAGCTATGTTAAAACTGCAGCCACTTCAAAGCAGTTATGTGATCGCCTGGGGCTCATTTTTAATTAAAAATTAAAAAACACGTATGAAGAAGCATCAATTTGTAGCAGCATTTTGCAGAAGTAATTTTCGCCCCCAGGTACACAGGCCATTACCTTGTGACGATTTCTGCAGAATCAGAGCACCTTCATTTGTTAATCAGCTGAGCATCAGAACTGCCTGCTGCAGATATAAATACAACAAAATATGAAAAACCACATCCATGTTGCTCTGTGTGATCCAAAGGGATGTTACACTGAAAATTACTTTGGGGTTCATTTACTAGGTGTCAGGTTGTAAAACCCGGTGCTTCTTAGCGTGTTTATGCTAGAGATGAGCGGGTTCGGTTTCTCTGAATCCGAACCCGCCAGAACTTCATGTTTTTTTTCACGGGTCCGAGTGACTCGGATCTTCCCGCCTTGCTCGGTTAACCCGAGCGCGCCCGAACGTCATCATGACGCTGTCGGATTCTCGCGAGGCTCGGATTCTATCGCGAGACTCGGATTCTATATAAGGAGCCGCGCGTCGCCGCCATTTTCACACGTGCATTGAGATTGATAGGGAGAGGACGTGGCTGGCGTCCTCTCCATTTAGATTATAAGAGCCTGAGAGAGGTTTACTGGAGCTGACTAGGAGGAGTACTGTTACTGTAGAAGTGTAGAGACTGAGTGGAGAGAGTTTACTAGTGAGGACAGTGCAGTTTACTTTATAATCCGTTCTCTGCCTGAAAAAAGCGATACACAGCACACAGTGACTCAGTCACATACCATATCTGTGTGCACTGCTCAGGCTCAGGCCAGTGTGCTGCATCATCTATATATATTATATATCTGTCTGACTGCTCAGCTCACACAGCTTATAATTGTGGGGGAGACTGGGGAGCACTACTGCAGTGCCAGTTATAGGTTATAGCAGGAGCCAGGAGTACATAATATTATATTAAAATTAAACAGTGCACACTTTTGCTGCAGGAGTGCCACTGCCAGTGTGACTAGTGACCAGTGACCTGACCACCAGTATATATAATATTAGTAGTATACTATCTCTTTATCAACCAGTCTATATTAGCAGCAGACACAGTACAGTGCGGTAGTTCACGGCTGTGGCTACCTCTGTGTCGGCACTCGGCAGCCCGTCCATAATTGTATATACCACCTAACCGTGGTTTTTTTTTCTTTCTTTATACATACATACTAGTTACGAGTATACTATCTCTTTATCAACCAGTCTATATATTAGCAGCAGACACAGTACAGTGCGGTAGTTCACGGCTGTGGCTACCTCTGTGTCGGCACTCGGCAGCCCGTCCATAATTGTATATACCACCTAACCGTGGTTTTTTTTTCTTTCTTTATACATACATACTAGTTACGAGTATACTATCTCTTTATCAACCAGTCTATATTAGCAGCAGACACAGTACAGTGCGGTAGTTCACGGCTGTGGCTACCTCTGTGTCGGCACTCGGCAGCCCGTCCATAATTGTATATACCACCTAACCGTGGTTTTTTTTTCTTTCTTTATACATACATACTAGTTACGAGTATACTATCTCTTTATCAACCAGTCTATATATTAGCAGCAGACACAGTACAGTGCGGTAGTTCACGGCTGTGGCTACCTCTGTGTCGGCACTCGGCAGCCCGTCCATAATTGTATATACCACCTAACCGTGGTTTTTTTTTCTTTCTTTATACATACATACTAGTTACGAGTATACTATCTCTTTATCAACCAGTCTATATTAGCAGCAGACACAGTACAGTGCGGTAGTTCACGGCTGTGGCTACCTCTGTGTCGGCACTCGGCAGCCCGTCCATAATTGTATATACCACCTAACCGTGATTTTTTTTTCTTTCTTTATACATACATACTAGTTACGAGTATACTATCTCTTTATCAACCAGTCTATATATTAGCAGCAGACACAGTACAGTGCGGTAGTTCACGGCTGTGGCTACCTCTGTGTCGGCACTCGGCAGCCCGTCCATAATTGTATATACCACCTAACCGTGTTTTTTTTTTCTTTCTTTATACATACATACTAGTTATGAGTATACTATCTCTTTATCAACCAGTCTATATTAGCAGCAGACACAGTACAGTGCGGTAGTTCACGGCTGTGGCTACCTCTGTGTCGGCACTCGGCAGCCCGTCCATAATTGTATATACCACCTAACCGTGGTTTTTTTTTCTTTCTTTATACATACATACTAGTTACGAGTATACTATCTCTTTATCAACCAGTCTATATATTAGCAGCAGACACAGTACAGTGCGGTAGTTCACGGCTGTGGCTACCTCTGTGTCGGCACTCGGCAGCCCGTCCTTAATTGTATATACCACCTAACCGTGGTTTTTTTTTCTTTCTTTATACATACATACTAGTTACGAGTATACTATCTCTTTATCAACCAGTCTATATATTAGCAGCAGACACAGTACAGTGCGGTAGTTCACGGCTGTGGCTACCTCTGTGTCGGCACTCGGCAGCCCGTCCATAATTGTATATACCACCTAACCGTGTTTTTTTTTTCTTTCTTTATACATACATACTAGTTACGAGTATACTATCTCTTTATCAACCAGTCTATATATTAGCAGCAGACACAGTACAGTGCGGTAGTTCACGGCTGTGGCTACCTCTGTGTCGGCACTCGGCAGCCCGTCCATAATTGTATACTAGTATCCAATCCATCCATCTCCATTGTTTACCTGAGGTGCCTTTTAGTTGTGCCTATTAAAACATGGAGAACAAAAATGTTGAGGTTCCAAAATTAGGGAAAGATCAAGATCCACTTCCACCTCGTGCTGAAGCTGCTGCCACTAGTCATGGCCGAGACGATGAAATGCCAGCAACGTCGTCTGCCAAGGCCGATGCCCAATGTCATAGTACAGAGCATGTCAAATCCAAAACACCAAATATCAGAAAAAAAAGGACTCCAAAACCTAAAATAAAATTGTCGGAGGAGAAGCGTAAACTTGCCAATATGCCATTTACCACACGGAGTGGCAAGGAACGGCTGAGGCCCTGGCCTATGTTCATGGCTAGTGGTTCAGCTTCACATGAGGATGGAAGCACTCAGCCTCTCGCTAGAAAAATGAAAAGACTCAAGCTGGCAAAAGCAGCACAGCAAAGAACTGTGCATTCTTCGAAATCCCAAATCCACAAGGAGAGTCCAATTGTGTCGGTTGCGATGCCTGACCTTCCCAACACTGGACGTGAAGAGCATGCGCCTTCCACCATTTGCACGCCCCCTGCAAGTGCTGGAAGGAGCACCCGCAGTCCAGTTCCTGATAGTCAGATTGAAGATGTCAGTGTTGAAGTACACCAGGATGAGGAGGATATGGGTGTTGCTGGCGCTGGGGAGGAAATTGACCAGGAGGATTCTGATGGTGAGGTGGTTTGTTTAAGTCAGGCACCCGGGGAGACACCTGTTGTCCGTGGGAGGAATATGGCCATTGACATGCCAGGTGAAAATACCAAAAAAATCAGCTCTTCGGTGTGGAGGTATTTCACCAGAAATGCGGACAACAGGTGTCAAGCCGTGTGTTCCCTTTGTCAAGCTGTAATAAGTAGGGGTAAGGACGTTAACCACCTCGGAACATCCTCCCTTATACGTCACCTGCAGCGCATTCATAATAAGTCAGTGACAAGTTCAAAAACTTTGGGTGACAGCGGAAGCAGTCCACTGACCAGTAAATCCCTTCCTCTTGTAACCAAGCTCACGCAAACCACCCCACCAACTCCCTCAGTGTCAATTTCCTCCTTCCCCAGGAATGCCAATAGTCCTGCAGGCCATGTCACTGGCAATTCTGACGAGTCCTCTCCTGCCTGGGATTCCTCCGATGCATCCTTGCGTGTAACGCCTACTGCTGCTGGCGCTGCTGTTGTTGCCGCTGGGAGTCGATGGTCATCCCAGAGGGGAAGTCGTAAGCCCACTTGTACTACTTCCAGTAAGCAATTGACTGTTCAACAGTCCTTTGCGAGGAAGATGAAATATCACAGCAGTCATCCTACTGCAAAGCGGATAACTGAGGCCTTGACAACTATGTTGGTGTTAGACGTGCGTCCGGTATCCGCCGTTAGTTCACAGGGAACTAGACAATTTATTGAGGCAGTGTGCCCCCGTTACCAAATACCATCTAGGTTCCACTTCTCTAGGCAGGCGATACCGAGAAAGTACACGGACATCAGAAAAAGACTCACCAGTGTCCTAAAAAATGCAGTTGTACCCAATGTCCACTTAACCACGGACATGTGGACAAGTGGAGCAGGGCAGGGTCAGGACTATATGACTGTGACAGCCCACTGGGTAGATGTATGGACTCCCGCCGCAAGAACAGCAGCGGCGGCACCAGTAGCAGCATCTCGCAAACGCCAACTCTTTCCTAGGCAGGCTACGCTTTGTATCACCGCTTTCCAGAATACGCACACAGCTGAAAACCTCTTACGGCAACTGAGGAAGATCATCGCGGAATGGCTTACCCCAATTGGACTCTCCTGTGGATTTGTGGCATCGGACAACGCCAGCAATATTGTGTGTGCATTAAATATGGGCAAATTCCAGCACGTCCCATGTTTTGCACATACCTTGAATTTGGTGGTGCAGAATTTTTTAAAAAACGACAGGGGCGTGCAAGAGATGCTGTCGGTGGCCAGAAAAATTGCGGGACACTTTCGGCGTACAGGCACCACGTACAGAAGACTGGAGCACCACCAAAAACTACTGAACCTGCCCTGCCATCATCTGAAGCAAGAAGTGGTAACGAGGTGGAATTCAACCCTCTATATGCTTCAGAGGTTGGAGGAGCAGCAAAAGGCCATTCAAGCCTATACAATTGAGCACGATATAGGAGGTGGAATGCACCTGTCTCAAGTGCAGTGGAGAATGATTTCAACGTTGTGCAAGGTTCTGATGCCCTTTGAACTTGCCACACGTGAAGTCAGTTCAGACACTGCCAGCCTGAGTCAGGTCATTCCCCTCATCAGGCTTTTGCAGAAGAAGCTGGAGGCATTGAAGAAGGAGCTAAAAGGGAGCGATTCCGCTAGGCATGTGGGACTTGTGGATGCAGCCATTAATTCGCTTAACAAGGATTCACGGGTGGTCAATCTGTTGAAATCAGAGCACTACATTTTGGCCACCGTGCTCGATCCTAGATTTAAAGCCTACCTTGGATCTCTCTTTCCGGCAGACACAAGTCTGCTGGGGTTGAAAGACCTGCTGGTGACAAAATTGTCAAGTCAAGCGGAACGCGACCTGTCAACATCTCCTCCTTCACATTCTCCCGCAACTGGGGGTGCGAGGAAAAGGCTCAGAATTCCGAGCCCACCCGCTGGCGGTGATGCAGGGCAGTCTGGAGCGACTGCTGATGCTGACATCTGGTCCGGACTGAAGGACCTGACAACGATTACGGACATGTCGTCTACTGTCACTGCATATGATTCTCTCAACATTGATAGAATGGTGGAGGATTATATGAGTGACCGCATCCAAGTAGGCACGTCACACAGTCCGTACTTATACTGGCAGGAAAAAGAGGCAATTTGGAGGCCCTTGCACAAACTGGCTTTATTCTACCTAAGTTGCCCTCCCACAAGTGTGTACTCCGAAAGAGTGTTTAGTGCCGCCGCTCACCTTGTCAGCAATCGGCGTACGAGGTTACATCCAGAAAATGTGGAGAAGATGATGTTCATTAAAATGAATTATAATCAATTCCTCCGCGGAGACATTGACCAGCAGCAATTGCCTCCACAAAGTACACAGGGAGCTGAGATGGTGGATTCCAGTGGGGACGAATTGATAATCTGTGAGGAGGGGGATGTACACGGTGATATATCGGAGGGTGAAGATGAGGTTGACATCTTGCCTCTGTACAGCCAGTTTGTGCAAGGAGAGATTAATTGCTTCTTTTTGGGGGGGGGTCCAAACCAACCCGTCATATCAGTCACAGTCGTGTGGCAGACCCTGTCACTGAAATGATGGGTTGGTTAAAGTGTGCATGTCCTGTTTTGTTTATACAACATAAGGGTGGGTGGGAGGGCCCAAGGACAATTCAAACTTGCACCTCTTTTTTCTTTTCTTTTTCTTTGCATCATGTGCTGATTGGGGAGGGTTTTTTGGAAGGGACATCCTGCGTGACACTGCAGTGCCACTCCTAGATGGGCCCGGTGTTTGTGTCGGCCACTAGGGTCGCTAATCTTACTCACACAGTCAGCTACCTCATTGCGCCTCTTTTTTTCTTTGCGTCATGTGCTGTTTGGGGAGGGTTTTTTGGAAGGGACATCCTGCGTGACACTGCAGTGCCACTCCTAGATGGGCCCGGTGTTTGTGTCGGCCACTAGGGTCGCTAATCTTACTCACACAGCTACCTCATTGCGCCTCTTTTTTTCTTTGCGTCATGTGCTGTTTGGGGAGGGTTTTTTGGAAGGGACATCCTGCGTGACACTGCAGTGCCACTCCTAGATGGGCCCGGTGTTTGTGTCGGCCACTAGGGTCGCTAATCTTACTCACACAGCTACCTCATTGCGCCTCTTTTTTTCTTTGCGTCATGTGCTGTTTGGGGAGGGTTTTTTGGAAGGGCCATCCTGCGTGACACTGCAGTGCCACTCCTAGATGGGCCCGGTGTTTGTGTCGGCCACTAGGGTCGCTAATCTTGCTCACACAGCTACCTCATTGCGCCTCTTTTTTTCTTTGCGTCATGTGCTGTTTGGGGAGGGTTTTTTGGAAGGGACATCCTGCGTGACACTGCAGTGCCACTCCTAGATGGGCCCGGTGTTTGTGTCGGCCACTAGGGTCGCTAATCTTGCTCACACAGCTACCTCATTGCGCCTCTTTTTTTCTTTGCGTCATGTGCTGTTTGGGGAGGGTTTTTTGGAAGGGACATCCTGCGTGACACTGCAGTGCCACTCCTAGATGGGCCCGGTGTTTGTGTCGGCCACTAGGGTCGCTTATCTTACTCACACAGCGACCTCGGTGCAAATTTTAGGACTAAAAATAATATTGTGAGGTGTGAGGTATTCAGAATAGACTGAAAATGAGTGGAAATTATGGTTTTTGAGGTTAATAATACTTTGGGATCAAAATGACCCCCAAATTCTATGATTTAAGCTGTTTTTTAGGGTTTTTTGAAAAAAACACCCGAATCCAAAACACACCCGAATCCGACAAAAAAAATTCGGTGAGGTTTTGCCAAAACGCGGTCGAACCCAAAACACGGCCGCGGAACCGAACCCAAAACCAAAACACAAAACCCGAAAAATTTCAGGCGCTCATCTCTAGTTTATGCCCGATGTTTAAAAGGGCAATTATTTTACTAGCAAGACACACCTAATAAATACATTGCCCTTTTGATTATCGGGCATAAACACGCTCAGAAGTGCCATGTTTTACAACAAAACTTTTTATAAATAAACCCCTTTGTTTCAAAATGTCTCAGTGAGGAATTGTAAAACAAAGGTATTTCCATGACTGAGGATTGCTCTTTCAGAGTTTGCTTGATTTACATAATGATTGTAGACCTTTTGTTCAAAGATATGGAACCATATATTAGCAATCATTTTGGCTAATTCTGTGTTTTGCGGATGATTTTGTAAAATTAAAATCAGCAATGTTTGAGGTTCACCGATCAGATTCCAACTAAAACATGATCGGAATCAGTGAATCAGGCGGTCCAAAATGTTAGATTTTGCAGAACCGTCAGGGCTATAAAATGCAAGTGTATAGTAATGCTCAGCCGTTTTGCAGACTGTTTCAACAACAGAACAATTCGAAGACAGTAAAATGATGACCCTATTAGATTCACAGATCCAGTATTGGTGTATTGGAGAATCATTACATCTGTCAGTGAATCGTTTTTTTTTCTGATTGATGATGTATGGACGCCTTAAAGTACATTTTTCCCCTTACCTCCTCCTCATAACTTTAAACTTGGGGATCCATCCTTGTTATAGGTGGCCACCACCATTTATCACTTAATTTGCTAATATTTAAAGAAAAAAGTACCAAAAATTGTTGAATTTCTATTCATTGTTAATTAAGTAAATAATTTGTATGTAAACCTGGATCAGTAAAATTTTATTAACAAATATGAAGATTTGTTAATAAAATTATACTTAACTGGGGTTAAATAGTATAATTTATATTATTTAATGATTTAAAAAAATCCACAATTTTGTGGACATTTTTAGAAAAAATAGTTTTATACAGTTAAAATCAATTTAAACTTTCTATCTATGTCTATCTCTCTGAACATATATCAATTTTGTTTCTCATGCTGCCACAACCATGCTTCACTGTAGGGATGGTATTGGCCTGGTGATGAGCGGTGCCTGGTTTCCTCCAAACATGATGCCTGGCATTCACGCCAAAGAGTTAAATTTTTTGTCTCATCAGACCAGAGAATTTTGTTTCTCATGGTCTGAGAGTCCTTCAGGTGCATTTTGGCAAACTCAAGGCGGGCTGCCATGTGCTTTTTACTAAGGAGTGGCTTCCGTCTGGCCACTCTACCATACAGGCCTGATTTGTGGATTGCTGCAGAGATGGTTGTCCTTCTGGAAGGTTCTCCCCACTCCACAGAGGAATGCTGTAGCCCTGATAGAGTGACCATTGGTTTCTTGGTCACCTCCCTGACTAGGGCTCTTCTCCGATCGCTCAGTTTAGACATCTGGCCAGCTCTAGGAAGAATCCTGGTGGTCCGGACTTCTTCCATTTACAGATGATGGAGGCCACTGTGCTCATTGGGACCTTCAAAGCAGCAGATATTTTTCTGTACCCTTCCCCAGATTTGTGCCATGAGACAATCCTATCTCGGAGGTCTACAGAAAATTCCTTTGACTTCATGCTTGGTTTGTGCTCAGATATGCACTGTCAAGTGTGGGACCTTATATAGATAGGTGTGTGCCTTTCCAAATCATGTCCAATCAACTGAATTTACCACAGGTGGACTCCAATTAAGCTGTAGGAACATCTCAAGGATGATCAGTGGAAAGAGGATGCACCATAACTCAATTTTGAGCTTCATGGCTTCAATACTTATGTACATGTGATTTCTTAGCTTTTTTATGTTTAATACATTTGCAAAAAAAAAATAAAAATCCACGTTGTCATTATGGGGTATTGTGTGTAGAATTTTGAGGGGGAAAATGAATTTATCCCATTTTGGAATTAGGCTGTAACATAACAAAATGTGCAAAAAGTGAAGCGCTGTGAATACTTTCCAGATGCACTGTATATATATCACCTTGACAAAACATTGGAAAATGTGATGGATTAAAACACAGTTGTTTGCATTTTTAATATATTGTCTAAGAGTGCGCCTGCTTGTTGGATTTTCTCATAGTATATACATATATCTATACATATAAGAATATATATCACAGATCCGGCCGAGATTCATTGTGTTAATGTCGGCAGTGTTTTACTATTCACTCCCGTAAAACACTGCCAAAAAATACGAATGACATCGACATCGGAAAACACGAAAATGCAGAATACGACAGCATAGTAAATTAGTCGTAATAAATTCAAAAAGTTGCAATTTCACACATTCCATGTCATTCGTGTTTGAACTTTAACCTCATTCTGAAAATTACGAATTTTAGTAAATATACCCCTCTGTGTCTTATTTCCTGGACTCCGGGATATACCTGAAGTTAACTGGTTAGTTTATCACAGAAGATCAGCAATTAGACTTACAACAGGACATGCTCCACCCACCGCTGCCAATCTTTATTAGGCCGCACCTCTGGGCGGGCCTTCCCTGGAATCAAAACGTTGGTGCTGAGAATAATCCCCCTCCTTCTCTGCCCCATCCTGCCTCTGATGCAGCCCTGCTCAGTGCTGTAAATGCTGGGGCGACAGTCCAAGCTCCACCCGCTGTATGTTAAATTTGTAAGGTTTGCAGGGATAGGCTGACTTTATCCCAAAGGGCCCTAGGTCTCCTTGCTTAGCTTCTCGCTCTCCTTAGGGCTCCTACTTTGAGGAAAAAAAGTTAATATTATTGCACAACACTTAAGGTCACTGGGAGAGCTGTCGGTACCCTTTACACAGCAGATAAGCAGTTGCTGACTATCAAGCTTTCCTTTAATACATTTAAGAGTCAAAATATCTATCTCTCCTTTCCTCCTATTGCTCTCTGAGAGGTTCAGCAATGTTACGTTCAAATGACATGTTAACCTCTGAAAATTGAGACACTATCCTCTCCTGACTGTAAATAAGTTGGTCAAGTACTTATATCTGAAATATATATATATATATATATATATAAAGAATATATATAAGACCTGTCTCGCGCTGATACTATATGGAGCTGCACCTTAGGGAAAATACCCCCTGTTAGATGGGGTATAATGGTTATGAACAGAAAAAGAGTGTTTCCCCAGGGAGCTAGTGATTTTAATCGGTATGTCAACAAATTAAACACATATAATAAAATAGTCATAAAACATAGACTTATTTATTTTTAAATAAAACACAGTATGATATGAACTGTATCACATTAAATCAAAAAATGACAATACATGTTCCATACATAATGATGTTGGTAACAATTCAATTCACTCATATATGAGTATACAATTGATCTTCCTTGAAGAAATGACAAATTCGCTGTCTTAACCCAACGCGTTTCGTCTTACAGACTTCATCAGGGGTATTTAATTTACAATCTCTTTAGCAGAATATTCAATATGGCACATTCTATGTTTGTTTATTGATTCCCACTTGGTAAGTTGATTTCTAATGGCAATAGTGGTGAGACCTCTACACTGTTAGCAATACTTCTGGCTGCTGCATGCAGAATGTGCCATATTGAATATTCTGCTAAAGAGATTGTAAATTAAATACCCCTGATGAAGACAGCGAATTTGTCATTTCTTCAAGGAAGATCAATTGTATACTCATATATGAGTGAATTGAATTGTTACCAACATCATTATGTATGGAACATGTATTGTCATTTTTTTATTTAATGTGATACAGTTCATATCATACTGTGTTTTATTTAAAAATAAATAAGTCTATGTTTTATGACTATTTTATTATATGTGTTTAATTTGTTGACATACCGATTAAAATCACTAGCTCCCTGGGGAAACATATATATATATATATATGTTGAACCTTTCAACATAATTGTGTTGGTGATCCATTACCATTATTAGTGGAGTAATATATATATATTTTTTTCAAAATGGAAGTTGCTGGCAATGACAGAGTAGAAGGTAGCATATCTACTAATATATCATCTCAAACAGGTGATATATTGAGCTTTAGTAAAGCACAAGCAGACCACATTTTATTTGCTGAAGATTGTGTACCTGAAGCATTGGACGATACGGTTGATGACGTATTTAAACAGCTGTTACGTTTAAAAAAACGCGAAGCTGACTATTTATTACACGGCTCTACGCTATCAGATTATTTCAGACAAAAACTGATCCCGCAGGGCTTCCGTGTCCGCAATACCCCGACAATAGGGAGGACCAATTCCGAGTTTTGCCAATGATGGATTTCTGTACTTAATAAGTGCAGTTTCGACTTGATGCTTCTTGTCATAGAAGAATCAGGACGAGAACTTCAAGTCGCTAAGTCTAAAATTGAGGTTCTGAACACCACACATGCAGGGATCATGTCTGACCCAGGACATGCAGCGACCTGATCTAAATTGACACAACAAATAGAAAATTATAGAAAAGAATTGCTTAAATTCAAGAAATCAAAATTACAAGTTGTCCAAAATGATTATGAGGACTTCCAGGTCTATAGATGGCTGACGGGTACAGATTCCGCTAAATCAAACTACAGAGCCCAGACACGTACTTCATATCGGCAACGCAGAGGTCATCCGGATAGAGGACATCATTCATCTAATAGTGACAGCGATTTTATGGTCGCTGATTCAGAGGATGCTATTTCTGCGAATCGTCCCCCTTTAGGGGCTACCACAAGAGCCAGGGCAGAGGCTGGTCCAAACCCACGAGGCGCGGCGGACAAAACCAAAGGATCATCAAAAGGGAACAAGTCCAAGAAAACCTAATTTTCAATTTGTCCTCGAGACAACTGATAGAAACTGTACTCAATAAAGGAATTTCTTTTGTTCCAACTAATTACCATGACCCTTTTGAGTGGCAGGCCGATATGCACCAAATGAATAGAAAATTGCGACTAAGAGAATTCTTCCAAAATACAAACAGTCAACCTCAAATTGATCCAGCCAATCACATCGTTTGAAAATATCATATTTCAACATTTGACCCCGTTTCTAATAATGCATCGTTGAAAACGTTTGGACGGTTGATGGACGATTCAGTTAGTAGGTTTATAGCTACTCCTAAACCGATATACAACAATTTATCGCGTGACCAGCAAAAAGCTCTGAAAGATCTGAGTACTGATACATCCATCATTATTCGTCCGGCGGATAAGGGCGGGGGCATAGTGCTGTACTTACTAAGAATTATTTTTTGTTTAACAGTATGTTTTATTTACAGAGAGCAGGCTGTGCCATGGGCAGTAGTGTGGCACCAGCATATGCGAATGTATTTATGTTCGATCAAGAACAAAAATTATTCTTTGACAACGCTATATACAGGGATAACATCAGATGGTTTATTCGGTATATAGATGATTTATTTATGTTATGGAAGGGGAGTTTTACATCTTTTCAAGACATGATGCATAGCGTCAGTGGCGTAAGTTCGCCCCAGTCGCCCGGAGGCATGATAAGTGTTGGTGCCCCCCCCCCCCCCTCCTACACACACGCCCTTCATATGTAGCTATCCGGCACTCATGTTGAACAGTAGTAGCGTGCTCAGGTGCCTTTCCCAATAGTAATATATATACACATACAAAGTGGACGGCACTCCAAGTCAGTCATCACAATAAAATAGACACCAGCATACCATTATAGCAAATCTACAGTACTCCCTCACCCACTAGCGTGTCACAATGTAGATGCTTTGGCGCAGTGGTGTGCCGATATACAGTATATATATAAACAACACACAAACGCCACTTTCAAGAACAATACAGCAGGGGATTAAGTCCGACTGCCCTGGCGCAGTTAATAACAATCCCCATAATTATAGGGATTGATGAGAAGGGCTCCATGTGTAGGCTACACAACAGCTCTTCTTCCTATTTTAACACCATAAGTACCTGTGTAGCAGCCTATAAAGTGGGTGACCCCCGCATCAGCAGTGTGTGGATGGGCTCCGCAGCAGAATGACGGAAGACGCAGAAATAACTCTGATATCCCGCTCAGTATAGGGGGCACAACGTCCAGTGACTGCTCTCTACACTCTCACATACAGCAGGCAGGGTGGCGGACGTGGAGAATTAAGCAGATGTTCATCACAAGGCTTTCTCTCCTAGCATTAGTCCTGATCACAGTTCAGGGACAAATCATAGGGAAGTGTGGAGGTGGCAGGTCACACTGGAGAAGGAGGAGGTGGATAGCAGCTCCCAGGACTCTAGTCTGCACTCCTTCTCCCCGGCCAGAGGCGAGAACCAGACAGCTGTACTATTGCGAGACCTGTCACATAGAATTTGATGGCAGATAAGAAATACTTGGCCAATGTAGTCTGCCCCTGTACACTCATGTACTAGGGTTAATATTTGTTGGGAGCCAAATAACCTACCTATCCAGAGTACCTGGTGGTAACCACGCCAGCAATGGGAGACTATACAAACTCTACACAGTCAGGGCCATGGCGGGAACAGAACCCATGACCTCAGTGCTGTGATGCATAATGATAACCATTACACCGTCCACACAAAAGGGAGTATGCAAGTCACTGTATTCCATGGACACTAACATACTGCGCACTGATACAGTAAATGATAATACTATATATATATATATATATATTCATCTTGTGGTTCAGTACTCACTATTGTATATGCAGTTGCCTGGGTGCCCTTGCTGATAATGATGTATATAAGTGTGGCGTCCTTTCCTTAGATGCTCCCAACACCAGGTGAGAGATACTGCATGGCACTCCAGGACTTATTTAAATCAATAAACTTTTACCGCAATATATCAACGATTCTGGGTTATATATTGCAGTAAAATGTAATTGATTCAAAGACGTCCTGGAGTGCCATGCAGTATCTCTTACCTGGTGTTGGGAGCATCTAGGGATGTCACACTTTGCCTATATCTATATCTATCTATCATCTATCTCTATCTATCTATTTATCTATATATTTTATTTTTTTATAGGACTGTGAGCCTGACACTCCTTTGAGGGTACAATGAATTCTTGCTGTGGTGCCCTCCTTAGGTCAAAGCAACGGTCTCATATAGATGTAGAATTCAGTGGCACTCCACAGACTTCTATACAGTTAATACTCCATACTTTATTTAATTCATGGATTAATTATTTATTATTAATATATTCAAGTCTGTGGAGTGCCACTGAATTCCACATCTCTCTCTCTCTCTCTATACATTTACTTATTCTGGTGCCCCCACAAGAAGTTTTAATATATTGCTGGGAGGTGCTGCACTTAGGATCCCTTCAGTAATGACACACACAGCAGCACCTTTATATAATCAATATTTCAATCTGGTACTATAGATTGTCATCAGGTATGGTATCCTGGTGACAATCTATAGTACCAGATTGAAATATTGATTATATAATGGTGCTGCTGTGTGTGTCATTATTGAAGGGATCCGAAGTGCAGCACCTCCCAGCAATGTATACAATAAGACCCCCCCCCCCCACCCCGCGCGCGCGCCCCCCAATCACCGGCTTTCGGCACGCACGATTATGTGACCATCACAAGGAAGGGTAAGTGAGGCTGCCCTGGACCTCCACTTACCCGCAGAGCCGGAGCACACAGCGGCTGGCCGGTGGGATTTTCCCTCAGAACGCTGAGGGTGCTCATGCTGCTACGAGCTCCTCCTCTTCCGGTGACAGGTTCCAGGCTGCGAGTAGCTCCTCCAGTCCTCCTGATCTGCGGGCTCCCCCTGACACTGACACGAAAGCTCCTCTTCAGGAGTCAGGCAGCGGGAGACAGTGTGGAGGAGATGCGCCCCCTTGAGGCCAGGAGCCCGGCGGCAGCCGACTCCACTGCCTCCCAGAGTTCCGCCCCTGCATAGCGTCAATCAAACACCGGGTCCAATCAAGTTTACATTTGTTTGTAGACCTGATCAGATCGACTACTTAGATGTCACGGTTCATATGAAGGGGGATAAATTGATGTCCACAGTGTTTTACAAAGACACTGATCGTAATTCACTGTTAGATGCTAGCAGCCACCATCCAGTAGCGTTGAAGAAGGGTCTCCCCTATTCTCAAATGCTATGGGTGGCCCGCATAACTAGCGACCCTGAACAGTTAGAAGACGCATTAAAAACTGTACTCAGAAAATTTAGAAACAGGGGTTACAATGTTAGAGTTCTGGAGTTAGCCAAACACAGAGTGATGAGCCAAGATCGGGCAAATATGCTCTTAGAAACATCCGATAAGAAGTGTGACCAAAATATGTTTATTTGGTCCACTAGATACTCCACTGCTAGTCCTATTATACCCCGTGCTAGTAAAGCACTATGGCCTATAATTAAGACCAACAAAACCTTACCGTGTTTTCAAAATTCTCAAGTTTTGACTAGCTATAAACATGGTCGTAATTTGCGTGATTTTTTAGTCAAAACTGACATCACTGAATATACCCCCAAACCTGGCATCTTTGGATCAGTCAAAAAAGCTGGCTGCTATAGATTATTATTATTATTATCCTTTATTTATATGGCGCCACAAGGGTTCCGCAGCACCCAATTACAGAGTACATAAATAATCAAACAGGAAAACAGCAACTTACAGTTGATGACAGTATAGGACAAGTACAGGGTAAATATACATAGTTACATCAGCAGATGACACTGGAATAAGTATCAGGTGGCAGAAGACTGCTGGATTTGGTGCAGTTAAAGATTATTAAAGTAAGAAAGGATAAGCACATGAGGGAAGAGGGCCCTGCTCATGAGAGCTTAGATGCCCCTCTTGCATAACATGTTCATTTTTGATCACTGGATCATCCTTCATACACCCAGTAACCCAGAGCCGGCCCTAACCAATATCATCTTGCCCTAGGCAAGATTTTGGCTGGTGCCCCCTAGCACCACCGCTGGTTCCGCCTCTGATCTTGCACCTCTTTCCCAGAACCATCACCCCTCACCCATAGCAGTCCTTATTTTGGTGTTTGTACCGCCTATATTTTAAAAAGGAACAGTTTGCACATTTGGCGCACAGCCCAAAAAGGGGTGTGTTTTTGCTGGCAAGGGGCATGGCCACACAATAGTAACCCCAATTCCAATTACGCCACACAGTACTGCAACTTCATTCACATTTGATCATGCGATAGTGTCCCTAATTCATGTTACTTCCCACAGTAGTACCACTTTACCTTATAAACGTTACTACTCACAGTAGAGCCCCTTATTCACATTACACCACACTCTATTGCTCTTTATTCACATTAGACGACACAGTAGTGCCCTTTCTATATGCAATGCCACATAGTAGAGTACCTTATACACATAATGCCACACATTAGTAATGCATTTATACACATAATTCCACACAGTAATGCCCCTTACACATATGAGACACATTAATGTCTTTATAAACATAATGCATCTTAAACATTATGACAACCTTTATTAATGCCCTTTTACATGTCCCTTACACATAATCCGCACATTATTAATGCCCTTATACACATAATGACATACATAGTGCCCCCTACACATTTTCTGCACATTATTAGTGCCCCTATACACATAATGACACACATACAGTAGTAACCTTATATACATATGCTGCACATTATTAATGCCCTTATATACATAATGACACGCATAATGCCCTTTACACATATGTTGCACATTATTAATGCATTTTTACATGACACACATAATGCTCCTTACACATATTCCGAACACTACTGCACAACCAATTCACCCGCACACAGCACTCACACTGCCACTAACACTGTGACCTCTGCCCCTGCTTGGATACAGATGTATCCTCATAAATATTGCCTCAATGCTAACATCTGGCACCTTTTTTTAATGAAAATGCATCTTATTTGCATTGTTATGTGGCTAGGATGCACAAGCAGCTTCTACTGATTAAAATGATATGTTGCATGCCTATATACTGTGTGAGACTGTGGCTGTTTCTGCATATGAAAAACTACACACAGAATATAGGCATGCCACATATCATTTTAATCAGCAGAAGCTGCTGATGCCCCTAGGCATATCAAATGCCCTAGGCAATTGCCTAGTTTGCCTATGCCTGTGGCCGGCTCTGCAGTAACCAAACAAAAATTCAATATCAGGCATGTTTTGAATTGTACGACCAGATACATCATATATTACATTATTTGTACATGTAAACTATTGTACGTGGGTCTCACAACTCGCACTTTACGTGAACGTATACCCTTACATCGTTCTAACATCAGCAGGCTTTAGCGGGTAACTCTAATGAACAACCTGTGTCCAGACATTGCTGTGCTGAAGCACACACATTGTCTGAACTCCGCTATCAAATAATAGATCACATTCCAGAGTTATCGAGAGGAGGAGACAGGGTTCTGGCATTACATAGATTACAGGCTAAGTGGATCATGAAGTTGAAGACGATGCAACCTTTAGGATTGAATGAAAAAATAAATTGGAATTATTTACAATATAAATGAGATGTTATAGTAAAGTTGCAATTTTCCTAAGCTGTGGATTAATGAGGGTTCTTTTCTGATATTGTAGCAGTATCCTCCAGGATCTACATAGGGACTGCGATTATCTTATATGTTTTTATTTTGTTTATATGAAAGTGCGATATGTTATATTTCTCTCTTTCTATGCTGGCTCATATACATTATTGATATTTGTATTAATATGTTGGGCAGTGTTGTGCGGTACACAGTATACAGGTTGAGGGTTGCATTTTTTTGCGGCACACCCTGGTTACCAGTACGGCATACACCTTTTAAATGTATTACTTTATTTCACTATTTTGGTATTTCATTTATCACATTATGTGTTTGTTTAGATATGTAGCCTCCCCTGCCAGGCACAACGGCCGGGGACAGCGTCAGTAACTCCGGGCATCGGGTTGCCGTGGTTACCGCCGCCTCCCGATGACGTCATTCTTCAGGCGCCCCGTCCTGACCGGAAGTTCCATGCTGCTCCTGGATCGAGAATGCGGGCATGGGGACGCTATATAGGTAAGATGTATGTTTCATGTATGTTTGTTTCATTTGTCCTTTTGCAAGCACAAGCACTACCTGAGGAAGGGTCCTGTTGTGGCCCGAAATGCTGCATCGTTAAGCATGCTTGTGCTTTGATTTTCCATACTGCATCATTGGTATCCGTGGGTGTATGTACCCAGGATGTGTATGTATGCAGGCTGTTGATTCATCTTGGACATTAAAAATTCAGTAACATTCAGTCCTGGAGTGCCGTGTCCGTTCTGAACATTTATTTGTTCCGAATTTTCCATTTATATATATATATATATTAGTGATGTGCTTTGGACATTTTTCGGGTTTTGTGTTTTGGTTTTGGATTCGGTTCCGCGTCCGTGTTTTGGATTCGGACGCGTTTTGGCAAAACCTCACCGAAATTTTTTTGTCGGATTCGGGTGTGTTTTGGATTCAGGTGTTTTTTACAAAAAACCCTAAAAAACAGCTTAAATCATAGAATTTGGGGGTCATTTTGATCCCATAGTTTTATTAACCTCAATAACCATAATTTACACTCATTTTCAGTCTATTCTGAACACCTCACAAAATTATTTTTAGTCCTAAAATTTGCACGAGGTCGCTGGATGGCTAAGCTAAGCGACACAAGTGGCCGACACAAACACCTGGCCCATCTAGGAGTGGCACTGCAGTGTTAGGCAGGATGGCACTTCAAAAAAATAGTCCCCAAACAGCACATGATGCAAAGAAAAAAAAGAGGCGCACCAAGGTCGCTGTGTGACTAAGCTAAGCGACACAAGTGGCCGACACAAACACCTGGCCCATCTAGGAGTGGCACTGCAGTGTCAGGCAGGATGGCACTTCAAAAAAATAGTCCCCAAACAGCACATGATGCAAAGAAAAAAAGAGGCGCACCAAGGTCGCTGTGTGACTAAGCTAAGCGACACAAGTGGCCGACACAAACACCTGGCCCATCTAGGAGTGGCACTGCAGTGTCAGGCAGGATGGCACTTCAAAAAAATAGTCCCCGGACAGCACATGATGCAAAGAAAAAAAGAGGCGCACCAAGGTCGCTGTGTGACTAAGCTAAGCGACACAAGTGGCCGACACAAACACCTGGCCCATCTAGGAGTGGCACTGCAGTGTCAGGCAGGGTGGCACTTCAAAAAAATAGTCCCCAAACAGCACATGATGCAAAGAAAAAAAGAGGCGCACCACAGGTATAGAATATAGATGGATAGTATACTTAATGACGACACAGAGGTAAGTACAGCAGTGGCCTTCCGTACTGCTATATATAGTATACTGGTGGTCACTGTGTCAGCAAACTGCGAAACTAAAATGCACCACAGGTATAGAATGTAGATGGATAGTATACTTAATGAATGACGACACAGAGGTAGGTACAGCAGTGGCCTTCCGTACTGCTATATATAGTATACTGGTGGTCACTGTGTCAGCAAACTGCAAAACTAAAATGCACCACAGGTATAGAATGTAGATGGATAGTATACTTAATGAATGACGACACAGAGGTAGGTACAGCAGTGGCCTTCCGTACTGCTATATATAGTATACTGGTGGTCACTGTGTCAGCAAACTGCAAAACTAAAATGCACCACAGGTATAGAATGTAGATGGATAGTATACTTAATGAATGACGACACAGAGGTAGGTACAGCAGTGGCCTACTGTACCGTAATGCTATATATTATATACTGGTGGTCACTGGTCAGCAAAACTCTGCACTGTACTCCTCCTATATAATATTATACTGGTGGTCCCCAGTCCCCACAATAAAGCAGCACACTGAGCACAGATATGGAGTGTTTTTCAGGCAGACAACGTATACTGGTGGTCACTGTCAGCAAAACTCTGCGCTGTACTCCTGCTATATAATACAGCTGCTCCCCAGTCCCCACAATTAAGCAGTGTGAGCACAGATATATGCAGCACACTGAGCACAGATATGGAGTGTTTTTCAGGCAGACAACGTATACTGGTGGTCAGTGCCATTTCTAGCGGCGGGCGAGCCGTGCAACCGCACGGGGCGCCCGCCGCGGCACTTTGTTACTCCTTCTCGCCTCTCCCGAGCGCTCCTGCTCGGGGGGCGGAGTTTCGTGGAATGACGCGTTGCGTCGTGACGTCACGACGCAAACGCGTCATTCCGCGAAGCCCCGCCCCCCGAGCAGGAGCGCTCGGGAGAGGCGAGAAGGAGATAAGCATGAAGGAGGAGGCGGCCGGCGCGAGGGACGTGAGGCGGCGGGACCGAAGAGCGGGAAGACGTAAGTATTCTCTTTCTCTCTCTCCCCCCCTTCCTTCCCCTCAACTTGAAACCTGCCTGCCGCTGCCGCACTGTGTAAAATGGGGACACCTGCCTATGGGGATACCTGCCTGCCGCACTGTGTAAAATGGGGGCACCTGCCTGCGTACTGTGTAATATGGGGGCACCTGCATGCGTACTGTGTAATATGGGGACATCTGCCTGCGTACTGTGTAATATGGGGGCACCTGCATGCGTACTGTGTAATATGGGGGCACCTGCATGCGTACTGTGTAATATGGGCGCATCTGCCTGCGTACTGTGTAATATGGGGGCACCTGCATGCGTACTGTGTAATATGGGGGCATCTGCCTGCGTACTGTGTAATATGGGGGCATCTGCCTGCGTACGGTGTAATATGGGGGCACCTGCCTGCGTACTGTGTAAAATGGGGATATCTGCCTGCGTACTGTGTAATATGGGGGCATCTGCCTGCGTACTGTGTAATATGGGGGCATCTGCCTGCGTACTGTGTAATATGGGGGCATCTGCCTGCGTACTGTGTAATATGGGGGCATCTGCCTGCGTACTGTGTAATATGGGGGCATCTGCCTGCGTACTGTGTAATATGGGGGCATCTGCCTGCGTACTGTGTAATATGGGGGCATCTGCCTGCGTACTGTGTAAAATGGGGATATCTGCCTGCCGCGCTGTGTAAAATGGGGATACCTGCCTTCCGTACTGTGTAAAATGGGGACACCTGCCTGCCGCGCTGTGTAAAATGGGGACACCTCCCTGCCGCGCTGAGTAATATGGGGACACTTGCCTGCTGTAATGTGTAAAAAGGGACTTTTTTATTTTTTCCCCCCTGTGGTGGGTGTGATGATATCAGATGAGGCCATGCCCACTTTAATGAGACCACGCCCATTTTAATCAGGCCATACACCCTTGTCGGGAGCGCGCGCGCCTACGACGCGCGCATGCTTTTTCTTTTTATGGCTATATGGGGGGGGGGGCACACATTTTTTTTTAGAGCAATAGGGGGGGGGGCGCATTTTGAAATCTCGCACTGGGAGCCAAATTGTCTAGAAACGGCCCTGCTGGTGGTCACTGTCAGCAAAACTCTGCGCTGTACTCCTGCTATATAATACAGCTGCTCCCCAGTCCCCACAATTAAGCAGTGTGAGCACAGATATATGCAGCACACTGAGCACAGATATGGAGTGTTTTTCAGGCAGACAACGTATACTGGTGGTCACTGTCAGCAAAACTCTGCGCTGTACTCCTGCTATATAATACAGCTGCTCCCCAGTCCCCACAATTAAGCAGTGTGAGCACAGATATATGCAGCACACTGTGAGCACAGATATGGAGCGTTTTTTTCAGGCAGAGAACAGATAACTGGTGGTCACTGATCAGCAAAACTCTGCACTGTACTCCTCCTATATACAGTTGCTCCCCAGCCCTCCCCAAAATTAAGCAATAGTGCACAGCACAATCAAGTTCAACAATAACGGAGAGGACGCCAGCCACGTCCTCTCCCTAACATTTCCAATGCACGAGTGAAAATGGCGGCGACTCGCGGCTGCTTATATAGAAACCGAATCTCGCGAGAATCCGACAGCGGGATGATGACGTTCGGGCGCGCTCGGGTTACCCGAGCCATATGGGAGAATCCGAGTATGCCTCGGACCCGTGTAAAATGGGTGAAGTTCGGGGGGGTTCGGTTTCCGAGAAACCGAACCCGCTCATCACTAATATATATATATATATATATATAAAAGGCAAATACCACTGACTCATCACAAAATCTCCTGAACCATAAGGCTGGACTTCCTCGCCTGTGGCAGTTGCAGTGCAGTCCATTTTTCAAATAGGGGAGCCACAACCAGCAATGTTTGACAGTGTTTAGGGTGGCAGTTGATGTGGCTCCCCTATTTGAATAATGTACTGCTCTACAACTGCCACTGCAAGAAAGTCCAGGAACAGAGCACTGTGTCCTCTCCCCTCCGCAAATTATTATTGCTGGCACCATACATTCTTTATGGCCCTGGCTGGGTGGGCTATCTTAACTCTCCTCTGTGATGGGGGAATTCCCAATAATCAACTCACCCCTTTTAACCCCTTTAAGGGTGGAATTTAGAAAAATCCTTTCTTAGTGGGCGCCTACGTCACAAAAGCAAGCTACTGTCCAAATTTTAAGTTCCTAGTCCTTATGGTTCAGCTGATTTTGTGATAAGTCCATGGTATTTGCCTTAGATATACACAGTGCATCCGGAAAGTTTTTCCACATTTTGTTATATTGCAGCCTTATTCCAAACTGGAATAAATTAATTTTTCCCTCAAAATTCTACACACATTGGTGGTCATTCCGAGTTGTTCGCTCGCAAGCTGCTTTTAGCAGCTTTGCACACGCTAAGCCGCCGCCTACTGGGAGTGAATCTTAGCTTATCAAAATTGCGAACGAAAGTTTCGCAATATTGCGAAAAGACTTCTCTGTGCAGTTTCTGAGTAGCTCGAAACTTACTCTGCCAGTGCGATCAGTTCAGTGCTTGTCGTTCCTGGTTTGACGTCACAAACACACCCAGCGTTCGCCCAGACACTCCTCTGTTTCTCCAGCCACTCCCGCGTTTTTCCCAGAAACGGTAGCGTTTTTTCGCACACACCCATAAAACGGCCAGTTACCGCCCAGAAACACCCACTTCCTGTCAATCACATTACGAACACCAGAACGAAGAAAAAACCTCGTAATGCCGTGAGTAAAATTCCTAACTGCATAGCAAATTTACTTGGCGCAGTCGCACTGCGGACATTGCGCATGCGCATTAGCGACTAATCGCTCCATTGCGTGAAAAAAATAACGAGCGAACAACTCGGAATGACCCCCATTACCCCATAATGACAATGTTAAAAAAAAGTGTTTTTGAGATTTTTGCAAATTTATTAAAAACAAAAAAACTAAGAAACCACATGTACATAGGTATTCACAGCCTTTGCTCATTACTTTGCTGATACACCTTTGGCAGCAATTACAGCCTCAAGTCTTTTTTAATATGATTCCACAAGCTTGGCACTTTGGGCAGTTTCGCCCATTCCTCTTTGAAGCCCCTCGAGCTCCATCAGGTTGGATGGGAAGCGTCGGTGCACAGCCATTTTCAAATCTCTCCAGAGATGTTTAATCGGATTCTAGTCTGGGCTCTGGATGGGCACTCAAGGACATTCACAGAGTTGTCCTGAAGTCATTCCTTTGATATCTTGGATGTGTGTTTAGGGTCGTTGTCCTGCTGAAAGATGAACCGTCGCCCCAGTCTGAGGTCAAGAGCACTCAAGAGCAGGTTTTCATCCAGGATGTCTCTGTACATTGCTGCATTCATCTTTCTCTCTATCCTGACTAGTTTCCCAGTTCCTGCCGCTGAAAAACATCCCCACAGCATGATGCTGCCACAACCATGCTTCACTGTAGGGATGGTATTGGCCTGGTGATGAGCGGTGCCTGATTTCCTCCAAACATGATGCCTGGCATTCACACCAAAGAGTTCAATTTTTTGTCTCATCAGACCAGAGAATTTTGTTTATCATGGTCTGAGTCCTTCAGGTGCATTTTGGCAAACTCCAGGTGGGCTGCCATGTGCTTTTTACTAAGGAGTGGCTTCCGTCTGGCCACTCTACCATACAGGCCTGATTGGTGGATTGCTGCAGAGATGGTTGTCCTTCTGGAAGGTTCTCCTCTCTCCACAGAGGTATGCTGTAGCTCTGACAGAGTGACCATCGGGTTCTTGGTCACATCCCTGACTAGGGCCCTTCTCCCCCGATCACTCAGTTTAGATGGCGGGTCAGCTTTAGGAAGAGTCCTGCTGGTTCCGAACTTCTACTATTTACGGATGATGGAGGCCACTGTGCTCATTGGGACCTTCAATGCAGCAGATATTTTTCTGTACCCATCCCCAGATTTGTGCCTCAAGACAATCCTGTCTCGGCGATCTACAGACAATTCCTTTGACTTCATGCTTGGTTTGTGCTCAGACATGCACTGTCAAGTGTGGGAACTTCTATAGACAGGTGTGTGCCTTTCCGTATTTACCACAGGTGGACTCCAATTAAGCTTTAGGAACATCTCAAGGATGATCAGTGTAAACAGGATGTACCTGAGCTCAATTTTGAGCTTCATGGCAAAGGCTGTGAATACTTATGTACATGTGATATCTTAGTTTTTTTATTTTCATTACATTTGAAAAAAAATCTCAAAAAATGTTTTTCATGTAGTCATTTAGGGGGTATTGGGTGTAGAATTTGGAGGGAAAAAATAATTAATTCCAGTTTTGAATAAGGTTGTAACTAGAGATGAGCGCCTGAAATTTTTCGGGTTTTGTGTTTTGGTTTTGGGTTCGGTTCCGCGGCCGTGTTTTGGGTTCGACCGCGTTTTGGCAAAACCTCACCGAATTTTTTTTGTCGGATTCGGGTGTGTTTTGGATTCGGGTGTTTTTTTAAAAAAACACTAAAAAACAGCTTAAATCATAGAATTTGGGGGTCATTTTGATCCCATATTATTATTAACCTCAAAAACCATAATTTCCACTCATTTTCAGTCTATTCTGAATACCTCACACCTCACAATATTATTTTTAGTCCTAAAATTTGCACCAAGGTCGCTGGATGACTAAGCTAAGCAACACTAGTGGCCGACACAAACACCTGGCCCATCTAGGAGTGGCACTGCAGTGTCACGCAGGATGTCCCTTCCAAAAAACCCTCCCCAATCAGCACATGACGCAAAGAAAAAAAGAGGCGCAATGAGGTAGCTGACTGTGTGAGTAAGATAAGCGACCCTAGTGGCCGACACAAACACCGGGCCCATTTAGGAGTGGCACTGCAGTGTCACGCAGGATGTCCCTTCCAAAAAACCCTCCCCAATCAGCACATGACGCAAAGAAAAAAAGAGGCGCAATGAGGTAGCTGACTGTGTGAGTAAGATTAGCGACCCTAGTGGCCGACACAAACACCGGGCCCATTTAGGAGTGGCACTGCAGTGTCACGCAGGATGTCCCTTCCAAAAAACCCTCCCCAATCAGCACATGACGCAAAGAAAAAAAGAGGCGCAATGAGGTAGCTGACTGTGTGAGTAAGATTAGCGACCCTAGTGGCCGACACAAACACCGGGCCCATTTAGGAGTGGCACTGCAGTGTCACGCAGGATGTCCCTTCCAAAAAACCCTCCCCAATCAGCACATGACGCAAAGAAAAAAAGAGGCGCAATGAGGTAGCTGACTGTGTGAGTAAGATTAGCGACCCTAGTGGCCGACACAAACACCGGGCCCATTTAGGAGTGGCACTGCAGTGTCACGCAGGATGTCCCTTCCAAAAAACCCTCCCCAATCAGCACATGACGCAAAGAAAAAAAGAGGCGCAATGAGGTAGCTGACTGTGTGAGTAAGATTAGCGACCCTAGTGGCCGACACAAACACCGGGCCCATTTAGGAGTGGCACTGCAGTGTCACGCAGGATGTCCCTTCCAAAAAACCCTCCCCAATCAGCACATGACGCAAAGAAAAAAAGAGGCGCAATGAGGTAGCTGACTGTGTGAGTAAGATTAGCGACCCTAGTGGCCGACACAAACACCGGGCCCATTTAGGAGTGGCACTGCAGTGTCACGCAGGATGTCCCTTCCAAAAAACCCTCCCCAATCAGCACATGACGCAAAGAAAAAAAGAGGCGCAATGAGGTAGCTGACTGTGTGAGTAAGATTAGCGACCCTAGTGGCCGACACAAACACCGGGCCCATTTAGGAGTGGCACTGCAGTGTCACGCAGGATGTCCCTTCCAAAAAACCCTCCCCAAACAGCACATGACGCAAAGAAAAAAAGAGGCGCAATGAGGTAGCTGACTGTGTGAGTAAGATTAGCGACCCTAGTGGCCGACACAAACACCGGGCCCATTTAGGAGTGGCACTGCAGTGTCACGCAGGATGTCCCTTCCAAAAAACCCTCCCCAAACAGCACATGACGCAAAGAAAAATAAAAGAAAAAAGAGGTGCAAGATGGAATTGTCCTTGGGCCCTCCCACCCACCCTTATGTTGTATAAACAAAACAGGACATGCACACTTTAACCAACCCATCATTTCAGTGACAGGGTCTGCCACACGACTGTGACTGATATGACGGGTTGGTTTGGACCCCCCCAAAAAAAGAAGCAATTAATCTCTCCTTGCACAAACTGGCTCTACAGAGGCAAGATATCCACCTCATCATCACCCTCCGATATATCACCGTGTACATCCCCCTCCTCACAGATTATCAATTCGTCCCCACTGGAATCCACCATCTCAGCTCCCTGTGTACTTTGTGGAGGCAATTGCTGCTGGTCAATGTCTCCGCGGAGGAATTGATTATAATTCATTTTAATGAACATCATCTTCTCCACATTTTCTGGATGTAACCTCGTACGCCGATTGCTGACAAGGTGAGCGGCGGCACTAAACACTCTTTCTGAGTACACACTTGTGGGAGGGCAACTTAGGTAGAATAAAGCCAGTTTGTGCAATGGCCTCCAAATTGCCTCTTTTTCCTGCCAGTATAAGTATGGACTGTGTGACGTGCCTACTTGGATGCGGTCACTCATATAATCCTCCACCATTCTTTCAATGGTGAGAGAATCATATGCAGTGACAGTAGACGACATGTCCGTAATCGTTGTCAGGTCCTTCAGTCCGGACCAGATGTCAGCATCAGCAGTCGCTCCAGACTGCCCTGCATCACCGCCAGCGGGTGGGCTCGGAATTCTGAGCCTTTTCCTCGCACCCCCAGTTGCGGGAGAATGTGAAGGAGGAGATGTTGACAGGTCGCGTTCCGCTTGACTTGACAATTTTCTCACCAGCAGGTCTTTCAACCCCAGCAGACTTGTGTCTGCCGGAAAGAGAGATCCAAGGTAGGCTTTAAATCTAGGATCGAGCACGGTGGCCAAAATGTAGTGCTCTGATTTCAACAGATTGACCACCCGTGAATCCTTGTTAAGCGAATTAAGGGCTCCATCCACAAGTCCCACATGCCTAGCGGAATCGCTCCGTGTTAGCTCCTCCTTCAATGTCTCCAGCTTCTTCTGCAAAAGCCTGATGAGGGGAATGACCTGACTCAGGCTGGCAGTGTCTGAACTGACTTCACGTGTGGCAAGTTCAAAGGGCATCAGAACCTTGCACAACGTTGAAATCATTCTCCACTGCGCTTGAGACAGGTGCACTCCACCTCCTATATCGTGCTCAATTGTATAGGCTTGAATGGCCTTTTGCTGCTCCTCCAACCTCTGAAGCATATAGAGGGTTGAATTCCACCTCGTTACCACTTCTTGCTTCAGATGATGGCAGGGCAGGTTCAGTAGTTTTTGGTGGTGCTCCAGTCTTCTGTACGTGGTGCCTGTACGCCGAAAGTGTCCCGCAATTTTTCTGGCCACCGACAGCATCTCTTGCACGCCCCTGTCGTTTTTTAAATAATTCTGCACCACCAAATTCAAGGTATGTGCAAAACATGGGACGTGCTGGAATTTGCCCATATTTAATGCACACACAATATTGCTGGCGTTGTCCGATGCCACAAATCCACAGGAGAGTCCAATTGGGGTAAGCCATTCCGCGATGATCTTCCTCAGTTGCCGTAAGAGGTTTTCAGCTGTGTGCGTATTCTGGAAACCGGTGATACAAAGCGTAGCCTGCCTAGGAAAGAGTTGGCGTTTGCGAGATGCTGCTACTGGTGCCGCCGCTGCTGTTCTTGCGGCGGGAGTCCATACATCTACCCAGTGGGCTGTCACAGTCATATAGTCCTGACCCTGCCCTGCTCCACTTGTCCACATGTCCGTGGTTAAGTGGACATTGGGTACAACTGCATTTTTTAGGACACTGGTGAGTCTTTTTCTGAGGTCCGTGTACATTCTCGGTATCGCCTGCCTAGAGAAGTGGAACCTAGATGGTATTTGGTAACGGGGGCACACTGCCTCAATAAATTGTCTAGTTCCCTGTGAACTAACGGCGGATACCGGACGCACGTCTAACACCAACATAGTTGTCAAGGCCTCAGTTATCCGCTTTGCAGCAGGATGACTGCTGTGATATTTCATCTTCCTCGCAAAGGACTGTTGAACAGTCAATTGCTTACTGGAAGTAGTACAAGTGGGCTTACGACTTCCCCTCTGGGATGACCATCGACTCCCAGCAGCAACAACAGCAGCGCCAGCAGCAGTAGGCGTTACACGCAAGGATGCATCGGAGGAATCCCAGGCAGGAGAGGACTCGTCAGAATTGCCAGTGACATTGCCTGCAGGACTATTGGCATTCCTGGGGAAGGAGGAAATTGACACTGAAGGAGTTGGTGGGGTGGTTTGCGTGAGCTTGGTTACAAGAGGAAGGGATTTACTGGTCAGTGGACTGCTTCCGCTGTCACCCAAAGTTTTTGAACTTGTCACTGACTTATTATGAATGCGCTGCAGGTGACGTATAAGGGAGGATGTTCCGAGGTGGTTAACGTCCTTACCCCTACTTATTACAGCTTGACAAAGGGAACACACGGCTTGACACCTGTTGTCCGCATTTCTGTTGAAATAGTTCCACACCGAAGAGCTGATTATTTTGGTATTTTCACCAGGCATGTCAACGGCCATATTCCTCCCACGGACAACAGGTGTCTCCCCGGGTGCCTGACTTAAACAAACCACCTCACCATCAGAATCCTCCTGGTCAATTTCCTCCCCAGCGCCAGCAACACCCATATCCTCCTCATCCTGGTGTACTTCAACACTGACATCTTCAATCTGACTATCAGGAACTGGACTGCGGGTGCTCCTTCCAGCACTTGCAGGGGGCGTGCAAATGGTGGAAGGCGCATGCTCTTCACGTCCAGTGTTGGGAAGGTCAGGCATCGCAACCGACACAATTGGACTCTCCTTGTGGATTTGGGATTTCGAAGAACGCACAGTTCTTTGCGGTGCTACTGCTTTTGCCAGCTTGAGTCTTTTCATTTTTCTAGCGAGAGGCTGAGTGCCTCCATCCTCATGTGAAGCTGAACCACTAGCCATGAACATAGGCCAGGGCCTCAGCCGTTCCTTGCCACTCCGTGTGGTAAATGGCATATTGGCAAGTTTACGCTTCTCCTCCGACAATTTTATTTTAGGTTTTGGAGTCCTTTTTTTACTGATATTTGGTGTTTTGGATTTGACATGCTCTGTACTATGACATTGGGCATCGGCCTTGGCAGACGACGTTGCTGGCATTTCATCGTCTCGGCCATGACTAGTGGCAGCAGCTTCAGCACGAGGTGGAAGTGGATCTTGATCTTTCCCTAATTTTGGAACCTCAACATTTTTGTTCTCCATATTTTAATAGGCACAACTAAAAGGCACCTCAGGTAAACAATGGAGATGGATGGATACTAGTATACAATTATGGACGGACTGCCGAGTGCCGACACAGAGGTAGCTACAGCCGTGAACTACCGTACTGTGTCTGCTGCTAATATAGACTGGTTGATAAAGAGATGTCGTAGTATGTATGTATGAAGAAGAAAGAAAAAAAAACCACGGTTAGGTGGTATACAATTATGGACGGACTGCCGAGTGCCGACACAGAGGTAGCCACAGCCGTGAACTACCGTACTGTACTGTGTCTGCTGCTAATATAGACTGGTTGATAAAGAGATGTCGTAGTATGTATGTATGAAGAAGAAAGAAAAAAAAAACCACGGGTAGGTGGTATACAATTATGGACGGACTGCCAAGTGCCGACACAGAGGTAGCCACAGCCGTGAACTACCGTACTGTACTGTGTCTGCTGCTAATATAGACTGGTTGATAAAGAGATGTAGTAGTATGTATGTATAAAGAAGAAAGAAAAAAAAACCACGGGTAGGTGGTATACAATTATGGACGGACTGCCGAGTGCCGACACAGAGGTAGCCACAGCCGTGAACTACCGTACTGTACTGTGTCTGCTGCTAATATAGACTGGTTGATAAAGAGATGTCGTAGTATGTATGTATGAAGAAGAAAAAAAAAAAACCACGGTTAGGTGGTATACAATTATGGACGGACTGCCGAGTGCCGACACAGAGGTAGCCACAGCCGTGAACTACCGTACTGTACTGTGTCTGCTGCTAATATAGACTGGTTGATAAAGAGATGTCGTAGTATGTATGTATAAAGAAGAAAGAAAAAAAAACCACGGTTAGGTGGTATACAATTATGGACGGACTGCCGAGTGCCGACACAGAGGTAGCCACAGCCGTGAACTACCGTACTGTACTGTGTCTGCTGCTAATATAGACTGGTTGATAAAGAGATGTCGTAGTATGTATGTATGAAGAAGAAAGAAAAAAAAACCACGGTTAGGTGGTATGCAATTATGGACGGACTGCCGAGTGCCGACACAGAGGTAGCCACAGCCGTGAACTACCGTACTGTACTGTGTCTGCTGCTAATATAGACTGGTTGATAAAGAGATGTCGTAGTATGTATGTATAAAGAAGAAAGAAAAAAAAACCACGGTTAGGTGGTATACAATTATGGACGGACTGCCGAGTGCCGACACAGAGGTAGCCACAGCCGTGAACTACCGTACTGTACTGTGTCTGCTGCTAATATAGACTGGTTGATAAAGAGATGTCGTAGTATGTATGTATGAAGAAGAAAGAAAAAAAAACCACGGTTAGGTGGTATACAATTATGGACGGACTGCCGAGTGCCGACACAGAGGTAGCCACAGCCGTGAACTACCGTACTGTACTGTGTCTGCTGCTAATATAGACTGGTTGATAAAGAGATGTCGTAGTATGTATGTGTGAAGAAGAAAGAAAAAAAAACCACGGTTAGGTGGTATACAATTATGGACGGACTGCCGAGTGCCGACACAGAGGTAGCCACAGCCGTGAACTACCGTACTGTACTGTGTCTGCTGCTAATATAGACTGGTTGATAAAGAGATGTCGTAGTATGTATGTATAAAGAAGAAAGAAAAAAAAAACACGGTTAGGTGGTATACAATTATGGACGGACTGCCGAGTGCCGACACAGAGGTAGCCACAGCCGTGAACTACCGTACTGTACTGTGTCTGCTGCTAATATAGACTGGTTGATAAAGAGATGTCGTAGTATGTATGTATGAAGAAGAAAGAAAGAAAAACCACGGTTAGGTGGTATACAATTATGGACGGACTGCCGAGTGCCGACACAGAGGTAGCCACAGCCGTGAACTACCGTACTGTACTGTGTCTGCTGCTAATATAGACTGGTTGATAAAGAGATGTCGTAGTATGTATGTATAAAGAAGAAAGAAAAAAAAAACACGGTTAGGTGGTATACAATTATGGACGGACTGCCGAGTGCCGACACAGAGGTAGCCACAGCCGTGAACTACCGTACTGTACTGTGTCTGCTGCTAATATAGACTGGTTGATAAAGAGATGTAGTAGTATGTATGTATAAAGAAGAAAGAAAAAAAACCCACGGGTAGGTGGTATACAATTATGGATGGACTGCCGAGTGCCGACACAGAGGTAGCTACAGCCGTGAACTACCGTACTGTGTCTGCTGCGACTGGATGATAAATAATGATATAAAAAATATATATATATCACTACTGCAGCCGGACAGGTATATATATTATATAATGACGGACCTGCTGGACACTGTCTGTCAGCAGAATGAGTTTTTTATAGAATAAAAAAAAAAACACCACACAAGTGAAGTCACACGACGAGTGTTTAACTTTTTCAGGCAATCACAATATAGTATACTACTAACTATACTGGTGGTCAGTGTGGTCAGGTCACTGGTCAGTCACACTGGCAGTGGCACTCCTGCAGCAAAAGTGTGCACTGTTTAATTTTAATATAATATGTACTCCTGGCTCCTGCTATAACCTATAACTGGCACTGCAGTGCTCCCCAGTCTCCCCCACAATTATAAGCTGTGTGAGCTGAGCACAGTCAGATATATAATATATACATAGATGATGCAGCACACTGGGCTGAGCAGTGCATACAGATATGGTATGTGACTGTCTTGTACTCCTGGCTCCTGCTATAACCTATAACTGGCACTGCAGTGCTCCCCAGTCTCCCCCACAATTATAAGCTGTGTGAGCTGAGCACAGTCAGATATATAATATATACATAGATGATGCAGGCATGCAGCACACTGGGCTGAGCAGTGCACACAGATATGGTATGTGACTGAGTCACTGTGTGTACCGTTTTTTTCAGGCAGAGAACGGATATATTAAATAAAACAACTGCACTGCTGGTGGTCACTGTGGTCAGTCACTAAACTCTGCACTCTCTTCTACAGTATCAGCCTCAGGTCAATCTCTCTCTCTCTCTCCTAATCTAAATGGAGAGGACGCCAGCCACGTCCTCTCCCTATCAATCTCAATGCACGTGTGAAAATGGCGGCGACGCGCGGCTCCTTATATAGAATCCGAGTCTCGCGAGAATCCGACAGCGTCATGATGACGTTCGGGCGCGCTCGGGTTAACCGAGCAAGGCGGGAAGATCCGAGTCGCTCGGACCCGTGAAAAAAAACATGAAGTTCGTGCGGGTTCGGATTCAGAGAAACCGAACCCGCTCATCTCTAGTTGTAACATAACAAAATGTGGAAAAAGTGAAGCGCTGTTAATAATTTCAGGATGCACTGTATAGGATGTTGTTAAAAGGGTAGCAATGAAGTCATTAATAATGTGAACACCATACTGTTGACAGTGTTGTAAACATTGTTAAAATGTCAACATTCTCAGAATTCTTACATTATGGTTAGGCTGCAGGTGGGAGGGTTAGGCTGTGAGGGGGTAAGGGTTAGGCACTAGAGGGAGGGGTAGGAGTAGGCTTTAGAGTTGGACTGTGGGGACTAAGGGTTGGGCACTAGTGGGATGGTTAGGGGCAGGGTTTATGGTTAGGCTGGGGGGTAAAGATTAAGCACTAGAAGGAGATATAGGGTTTAGGGTTAGACTGTGGGGGGTATGATTAGGCACTAAAGGGAAAGTTAGAGGTAGGGTTTAGGATTAGGAATTGGGAAGAATTACTTACAGTTACATGATCATCAATTGTCTGCAACATGCACTCAATAAACTTTGCCTATTTGAGTACAACCCACTGTAACCAGTTATACTACTCACAGTGACAAGTAGAGATGTGTCTGAATTTCATAAGACTCCTCATTGCCTAGCAGGCTGCTTTGCATTCAACCCTGCCTCAGCTCCATAAAGATTAAAACAGTAAACTAACAAATATAACTAAGACTGGAACACGTAACAGACACTTTTGAAATAAATCAGGCCAATGGTTCTCAACTGCAACCCTCAAATGTTTCCCAACAGGTCATGTTTTGAGGATTATTGTCTATGAAAGCAGGTGGGATAATTACTGACCCAGATAAATAGATTAACTCACTGGTGTATGATTAAAGACATCCACAAAACATGACCTGTTGGCAGGGCCGGCTCTAGGCCAACTAGCACCCTGAGCGAGAAAATGTAAAAGCGCCCCCCACCCCCCACCCCCGCCCTACACACACACACTTTTCGCTCCTGGAAAAGTGGGCGAGGCCTCACAACTTCATATTATCAAACTATAAATAAATATATTTTCACACCCCCACTACACACACAATTAACAGCCTTACACATAACAGCCACAGTAGTGTTCCTTACACATAATGTCTCCAATATAGTGCCAGATACAAGTGACTCCAATAGTGCAGTGCCAGATAGACATGACATGCCCCCCAGCAGTGCCAGATAGACATATGCCCCCCAGCAGTGCCAGATATACATGATATGCCACCCATCAGTGCCAGATACACATGATACGCCCCCAGAAGTGCCAGATACACATGATATGCCTCTCAGCAGTGCCAGATCGACATGATATGCCCCCCAGCAGTGCCAGATACACATGATATGCCCCGCAGAAGTGCCAGAAATACATGTTATGCCCCGCAGCTGTGCCAGACACACATAATATGCCCCACAGCAGTGCCAGCTACACATGATATGCCCCACAGCAGTGCTAGCTACATATGATATGCCCCCCAGCAGTGTCAGATACACATGTCCCCACAGTGCCAGATACACATATGCCCCCACAGTGCCAGATACATATATGCCCCCGGTGCCAGATACATATATGCCCCCAGTGCCAGATACATACATGCCCACAGTGCCAGATACACAAGTCCCCACAGTGCCAGATACACAAGTCCCCACAGTGCCAGATATGCCCCCAATGCCAGACACATATGTCCCCACAGTGCCAGATATGCCCCCAGTGTCAGATACACATGTCCCCAGAGTGCCAGATATGCCCCCAATGCAGATACACATGTCCCCTCCCCAGAGTGCCAGATATGCCCCCAATGCAGATACACATACCCCCACAGTGCCAGATATGCCCCAAGTGCCAGTTAGACATGCTTCCAATGCCAGATACACATGTCCCCACACTGTGCCTCCACCTCCCCAAAGTGCTGCTCACTGCGCTGATGATGCTGCTCTGCTGCTGTTTTCTTGGGAGAGGAGAAGAGCGCAGCATGCGACTCTCCTTCCCCTCAGTCTCCGGTGGCAGTGCTCCAATTAGGCGCCGGTCCATGAGCCAATCAAAGCTCGTAGTCCGCTTGCATGGGCGCTTCTGGGGCGGCGGGACGGACGCTGCGGCTTCACAGTGCAGGGACTTGGCTCCAGGGCATGCTCCAATATGGCAGCGCGAGCTAGCGGTGCCGATTAAGTGTGGCGCCCTGCTCGGCTGCTCTATTGGAACGTGCCTGGAGCTGGCCCTGCCTGTTGGTGATATTTGAGGACTGGAATTAAGAACCCTGTATTAAAACATTTTTTTATTGTGACTGTAAACTTGGATCTGTAAATGGGCCCATAAATTAGGGGAGTATCTCAGCAATTTTCCGTTCTCTTAATGCCTGAATTGGGGGATCGGAGAAATCCAACATGCTGGAAATCCTCACATAGCTGATTTCGACCAAAAAATTATCGGGATTGGTAAATCAGCAATTTTTAAAATGCTGAATTTTGCCAATTCCGACTATCGACTAATAGCATACCGAGTACCTGCAACCCCGCCTCCCCCCCCCCCCCCCCAATGCGCTGATGTATCGGCTCAGACAACCGATGTCACTGGCACACACTACATGCTTAGAACTCCCTCCCCTCACCAGGGTGATCCATGCTGCTGCCACGCTGATTTTTTTTTAGATGCAGTTGCAGCGCTGCCCTCTGGGCTACAGACAGGGATCACGGCAGGGGTAGCCATGGAGGTTCCGGGTTCAGGGAAGCTTCTGCACTGTACTGCACTGCATACAGCTCCTTGGTGACAGCGCAGCGACGGACACCCCTTTTATAAGCTGACAGCGGGAGCAAGGGGGCTGATCCCGCAAGTAGGGAGGACTGTCCGTCCATTAGAGGAGGAGGAGGAAGGCATCCACAAGTGGTGTCTGTCTATGGGGTGGAGGGACACTTGCAAAGTGAAAAATACACTTCCCTATAGGCGGTGACTATCTGCTCGAAGCAGTGCAAAAAACCCCTAGCGAGCGATCAGGTCTGAATTAGGCCCATAGTCCCATACTTGGTCGATTGCCTAATAAAGGCTGTGTCCAGGTAGTGTCTGCTGCACAGCATCGATCTGACGACTCGTCTACCTACGGATCATGGGTGGATCCTACAATTTCAGAAATCTCACCTGGAACTGACCCAGCGTCTTCAGTTCCTGGGAATTATACTGGATACAGTATCTCAAAAGGTATTTCTCCCAATGGACAAGGCCTTGATTATCCAGGCTATGGTTCACTCAGTGCTCAGTCCTTGCAAGGTATCCATACATCTTTGCATTCGATTACTGGGCAAGATGGTGGCTGCTTACGAGGCAATCCAATACGGCAGATTCCATGCCCATCCATTTCAGCTGGTTCTACTGGACAAATGGTCGGGGTCTGAGACAGTGCTAGGGTCCCCTAGTGACCCTAGTGCCCAGAGTCAAGAGTTCTGGTGGCTAGAGAGGAGGGGGCGCAGAAAGAGATGGCACATATGCTTCCTCCTCTCTGAAGATGCCCCTGGTTCATTGGCCTGGTAAAGCTGAGCAAATCAATAATAAATGCTCCCTTGTGTAGTGTACGCTATACCAGCTATTGATGTGAGAAGAGGAGCCGCACAGACAGCGAGGAATCAGACAATGTCCCCATGCTTTCTACTAAACTGTAACTTCTAACAGCATCTGAACAGTGCATCATTTTGAAAACATCGCCATCACCATAATGCCATTTCACACAATATTCTCTGGTTTGTTTAGTAATGTACAGTAGCTGATATTTACAATACAGCATGTACCATACCCTCCAACAATTCACACATAAAAATCGGTACAAATTTCGAAAAGGGGGCGCGGCCGCAGGTAAAGTGGTGTGGACACGCCCCTTTCCCTATACTTTAAATGGAAGTTTGGAGAGCCAAAAATAGGCACAGACCATAAAAAAAGGTACCGTACCTGCCAAAAAGGTACAGTTGGAGGGTATGCATGTACTGCATTATGCCTTTATTACATCTTACGGAAAAGGAAAATGTGAAAAGTGCTGCATGTTTTTCATTAAAATAAACTTGATGTATGTACCTAGTGATTACAACTCAAGAATCATGTTTACTACACATCCCCGTCTCATCTGCTTGACTAGCTGCAATGTGTTAAATCCAGCAGCTCTCTCATCTCTCACCTGTCAGGACTGGGAGGCTGCATTCCAGTAACAGTGGGTCTGGGGTCATGAGAGCCAAAACCAAAGGAGTGTATGTCATCAGCTCTTCCTAACTAGCAATTCTTGTGAAAAGATTTTAGTTTAATGCTGACAACATTCACTTTTAATGATGAATTGGCCAATGTGTGGCATCATTCTGAGCTTATGTTTTAGGCCCTACACACTTGGCGATATTCTGAAAGATATGAACGATCTCGTTCATAAATGAACGAGAACTCGTTCATATCTTTCAGTGTGGAGACTTAAGCGATGAACGATGCGCGTCCCCGAGCTCGTTCATCGCTGGTCTCCCGTCGGCTGTGCATGCAGGCCAATATGGACGATCTCGTCCATATTTGCCTGCACTTCAATGCAGCCGGGTGACGGGGGGAGTGAAGAAACTTCACTCCCCCCGTCACTGCCCCCCCGCCGCCGGGTCGCTCGTCGGCCGTCGGGCACCTCGGCGGCACATCGCCAAGTGAGTAGGGCCCTTTTGTTTAAAGTGCACCACTTTCCACTATTTATAGGGATGCAGCATAATAATACTCTGCTAAATCCTACTTGCCCACTCTCCCAGAAGGTCAGGGATGCTCCCAATTTTTTGAGTAGTCCTCTGGAGCCCTGGAAGAGTAAATGAATCTCCCACATCCCGCCCATTTCCTGGGGAGAACAATACGTGGGGTGGGGCCAATATCACCCAATTCAATAATTGCATCATTTTAGCCCCTCTCCTTTGTCATGACTAGGGAGTGTTCTAATGACATGAAGAGCTTGGTCCCTGCATCTCCTCTCTGGGCCACTCCAGTACTTAATGTATGTTCACGAGGTTAAAACAATTTAGTCCATATTTTGCTCATATGATTTCAAAATTTTGGAACAAAATGGCATATTTGTAGAAGAATGACAATCCCTACTAGGGCTGGCCAAAATGGGTACTTGTACTGCTGCAATATTTGTTTTGTCACAGGTGTACTAAGCCTTGAAAAGTGATACATTTCACGATGATAAAGTAACAGCCAATCAGCTCCTAACTGCCATGTTGCAGGCCGTGTTTGAAAAATAGCAGTTAGGAGCTGATTGCCTGGTACTTTATCTCCATCCACTTTATCACTTTTCAAGGCTTAGTACATCTGGCCCCCAGCCTGTAACATGGCAGATAGGAGCTGATTGCCTGGTACTTTATTATAATGAAATGTATAATTTTTCAAGGTTTAGTACATCTGGCCCAAATTCCTTCAATGATTTTATAATTTAATATTTGCTTTGTTATAAACTTTAGAATATACAATTAGTTCTGCTATTTTAGAAAATTAGTGAAAAGTGCTTCATTATTTGAACAAAGTATATAGCTAACTATTCAGCTATAGTGATCATTACACTGTCCAAAAGACCTAGAGCTTTTAAAAGCATAGACATAGCTACAGTACAGGGTGTTTGTCATATATAAGAGTTGAAATATTAGTAGCTTTAGCTCATATTTATAAACAAAGGGGTCCATTTAAGAAGTGATGAAGAGCCAAAATTCTGTATAACCACTCAGGGGTGTAGCCAGGAGTGGTTCTAGGCACGGGCAAGCAGGGTGGGCGCCAGGGCACTGCGGCCCGCGAGTGCGGCCGCAGTCATCCTGCAGGCGCCCGCTGCCCAACCGCACCCCGCTCCCTCTCCCCGGCGCGCACTATGTTTGACCTTGTGGAAGTGGACAGGGGGGAGTCACAAGGTCTACAACCGGCCCTGGGTGTAGCCAGAATTTTGTGGGCCCTTTAGCAACATATTGAATGGACCCCTGTCCCAATGCTTCCAGAGAGACTTCTCTCCACAGCAGTTGTTAATTTTATGCTGCATAGTAGTGCCCTAGTTCATTTTCTGGGGTGTGGTATAATATATAGACAGTGTCCTGTTAGATAGCCAATAGATAGACACCACATGTTAGACAGACAAAAGGTCAACAGGGTTAACAGATAGACATGTAAAAAGTAGACAGTACAAAAGGTACACAGGTTTAAAACGTCGACATGAAAATGGGCGACATAAAAAAAGTAGACACCATTTGTTTTGCATTTTTGGGATTTGTGTGGATTATTTTATCATCTGGGACCCCAATTGTAGAAAGGCATCCCTCACGGGGCTCACTTTGCTTGCCACGCTTCAGGCTCGGTGGGTTGCGCAAGGTTTATAACCAACGCTATGCCGACATATATAGAGAAGGTATGAAAAAGTCAGAAAACATGACATTTTAAAAAAACCTGTGTTTTTATGTTGACCATTTTCATTTCAACCTTTTGACCCTGTCTACCTTTTGACTTTGTCAACCTTTTGCACTGTCTACCTTTTTTCATGTTGACCTTTTGACCCTGTCAATCTTTTGACCCTGTCGACCTAATGTCTGTCTAAAGGTGTGTACACACGGTGAGATCCTTGCTATGCCCGATATTCACTTTGCGATTTCCCCTGAACTCCCCGGAGCCCAGCACCACCGATTTTGACTAACTTTTCTTGAGATATGGACTATGTGTGCTTACGATTTTGGCTTATGTGAGATTTTGGCTTATGTGAGATGTCATTGACATGTGAGATGAACTAGATAGTACACCGATCTATCAAGGATTGACTTTCCTGCACAGTCTATCTTTTCTTGCGATACCGACCTGGCGGGACCGCGCATCGAGATCGAATCGGGATTGCAAATGGCATAACACCTTGCAATTTGCACTAACTTTTCTTGCGATTTTGACTGTATAGTCAAAATCGAAAGAAAAAATCTCAGTGTGTACACACCATAACATATGTTGTCTATCTATTGACTGTCTAACTAGACACTGTCTATCTATAATCCGGATACCCATTTTCTGACCCATAATAGTGCCCCAGTTCACATTATAGGGTCTATTCATGGAGCAGTGAAAAGTGTAGAGAAGTGAGCCAGTGGAGAAGTTGCCCATGGCAACCAATCAGCATTGAATTAACATTTATAATTTGTTTACTACTATACAATTGTACTAAGCAGCTGACACAGACTCACTTCTCAACTCTTTTCACAGCTTCAAGAATATACTCCAGCGTCACATTGTAGGGCTGTCAGCTGAGTACAAACTATGCAACAAAGTACCCCCAATTCGTATTATAACATACAATGTCCCTAGTTCATATTATGCCACACTATAGTGCCCCCAGTTCATATTATGCCACATTATAGTGCCTCCACTTCAAATTTGGCACATTACAATGCACATTACAATGCCCCAGTTCACATTATGTAACATTATAATGCCCTCCAGTGCATTTTATACCACTTTGCAATGAACAGGTCCCAGATATACTGTACTAAGATATATTGCAGACCCCAAGGCAAAAGTTTGTATGGGCACCTCACCTATGTATCACCCAGTGATAAAACATGTATATAACACATGTAACAGTGACAGGGAAGGTGCGCCCCTCTCAGCTCTGGCCCCATAGCAGCTGCACTCCTTGCACCTATGGTAGCTATGCCCTTGTTACCACTGTTTCCAATAATGCTGCAAATGGGTTCCAAGGTATAGATAGACAGTTAAATTGTGTTTGCTCAATCGGCGCTGCAGAGTCATCCGCACTCTCCCGCCCGTTTGGTAGCTTTGGTATAATCCCCATGGTCCTTACGGAGTCCCCAGCATCCGTAGTGGATGCTGGGCGCCCGTCCCAAGTGCGGACTTCTTCTGCAATGCTTGTATATAGTTATTGCTTAAATAAGGGTTATGTTATGGTTGCATCAGGGTTGACCTGTTGCTCTGTTGTTGTTCATACTGTTGACTGGGTATGTTTATCTCAAGTTATACGGTGTGATTGGTGTGGCTGGTATGAATCTTGCCCTGGATTACCAAAATCCTTTCCTTGTACTGTCAGCTCTTCCGGGCACAGTTTCTTTGACTGAGGTCTGGAGGAGGGACATAGAGGGAGGAGCCAGAGCACACCAGAATCTAAATTCTTTCTTAAAGTGCCCATGTCTCCTGCGGAGCCCGTCTATTCCCCATGGTCCTTACGGAGTCCCCAGCATCCACTACGGACTACGAGAAATAGATTTACCGGTAAGTAAAATCTTATTTTTATCTACCTTTGTCATTTTAACCTTTTGTCTTATGGCTGCAGCTTCCCAAATATTTTCTGAAAGCAGTGGAGTAGCTTTTTCTTTTCATGATGAAAGTGGACAGTTCCAGGTTAATGGGTAAATGTATATAATACTTCCTGTTTCACCTCATTACTGAGACAAAGCAGGAAGGGACATCAACAAGATGTATTAACATCATGCCTGCCAAAGCGGGGGAGTGAGAATTCCCCCTCCAGCGATGCCCTCCTGAGCACACAGCATATCATCTCAGTGCTGATGCGCTGTGTCCTCCTGTCCGGCCGGTTCCTCTACACATGTGTGGCATCGAGATGCCCTGCACAGTCTGGAGCCTGCACCCCGCCATAGCCAGGGATAACGCTGCCCCTGCTGTGGAGATAGGGCATCGCCAACTGCAGCTGTCGAAATCGACAGCTGCAGGTGTCAGAACGGTCAGTGCTGCTGACGGTTCATACATTGCCAATGCATATTGGCCTGCTGTCTATAGATAGCAGCGCATATATGGAGAGGGGTGCATAGCACCGTTGCTGTCATACATGGGAGAGAAGTAGGGATGAGCGGGTTCAGTTCCCTTAGAACAGTGCCGTAACTAGGCATTTTAGCGCTGTGTGCAAGAAACGACAGCGGCGCCCCCCCCCCCATGTAAGATAGGGGCAGTGCGCGCCTCAGGCGCGTGGAAAATTTATAGGGGCGTGGCTTCACGGGGAAGGGGCGTGGCCACAAAATAATAGCAAGTCATACTACGGTGCACAGTAGTCTACATTATTCAAATTACGCTGCACAGTAACGCCACTACACCAGGTAGAGCCCCTTTTATACATTACGGCAGACAGCGTCCCCCTTTTTACAGATTACAGCAGACAGTCCCCCTTTTTACACATTGCGGCAGCCAGTCCCCCTTTTTACACATTGCGGCAGCCAGGCCCCCTTTTTACACATTGCGGCAGCCAGTCCCCCTTTTTACACATTGCGGCAGCCAGGCCCCCTTTTTACACATTGCGGCAGCCTGGCCCCCCCTATTTACACATTGCGGCAGCCAGTCCCCCTTTTTACACATTGCGGCAGCCAGGCCCCCTTTTTACACATTGCGGCAGCCAGTCCCCCTTTTTACACATTGCGGCAGCCAGGCCCCCTATTTACACATTGCGGCAGCCAGACCCCCCCTATTTACACATTGCGGCAGCCAGGCCCCCTTTTTACACATTGCGGCAGCCAGGCCCCCTTTTTACACATTGCGGCAGCCTGGCCCCCCCTATTTACACATTGCGGCAGCCAGTCCCCCTTTTTACAGCCAGTCCCCCTTTTTACACATTGCGGCAGCCATCCCCCTTTTTACACATTGCGGCAGACGGTGACCCCCTGAGAGAGAGAGAGAGAGAGAGAGAGAAAGAGAGATATACTTACCATCTCCCTGCTGGCAGTCAGGCTCCTCGTGCAGCTCCCTTGGTGCAGGCAGTGAGGTGAGAAGGAGGAGGAGGGAGGGGGAGCAGGGAGCCGCAGCAGCGCTATGTCATTGGTAGTAAGCGCCGCTGCAGCATCCCCCTCTCCTTCTGTATTGGCTGCCTGGCGCTGCTGTGGATGCTGGGATGGAGGAACCGCATCCCAGCATCCACAGCAGCGCCGGGCAGCCAATACAGAAGGAGAGGGGGATGCTGCCGCGGCGCTTACTACCAATGACATAGCGCTGCTGCGGCTCCCTGCTCCCCCTCCCTCCTCCTCCTCCTCCTTCTCCGCTGCCCGGCGCTGGTCCTCTTCTCCCTCCACAGCGCGGCGCACGACGCACACAGCAGAGGCGGCATGTAATGAATCAATTTGATTCATTACATGCCGCTGGCCGTGCGCCCTCAGGGCAACTGCGCTGTGTGCCAAGCCCACTTGGCACACACGTAGTTATGGCCCTGCCTTAGAACCAAACCCTACCTAACACCACGTCCCAAGCTCAGGTCCGGGCCTGGCTTGGGACTTCCCACCAAACTCGGAAACCAGAACGAGGCAAAACGTCATCATCCCGCTGTCAGATTCTTGTGGGTTTTAGATTCCATATCAGGAGCCGCATGTCGCCGCCATTTTCACTCCAGTCCTGGAAAGTGTAGCTAGAGGACTTGTCTCCTCAGTGTCTGTGCGGGAAAGTGGTGTGGCGCTTGGGGGGGCGACCTGCTCTTATATGTCATTTCAGTGCTGTCTTGTGCTGCATCAGTCCAGTGGTGGTGTCTTGTGCTGCATCAGTCCAGTAACAGTGGTGGTGTCCTGAGCTGCGATAAGCCCAGTGCTGTTGTATAAGTCCAGTCCAGTGGTGCTGTTTTGTGCTGCATCAGTCCAGTGGTGGTGTCCTGTGCTGCCATAAGTCCAGTGGTGTTGCTGTATAAGTAATAATAATAATAATAATAATAATTTTATTTATATAGCGCTCTTTCTCCAATAGGACTCAAGGCGCTTAACAGATACACAGCATAATATAGTACAGAAAAATAATGAAGTACATTTTTCATAAAATACAGAAGCATGAAGATACTAAAAGAGACACTATGGAAATGCTTGAGTAAACAGGAAAGTCTTGAGTCTACTTTTGAAGGATTCTATAGTTGGGGCCTCTCGCACTGTGCTGGGAAGTGAGTTCCATAGAGTCGGAGCCGCATGACTAAAAGCTCGACCCCCAGATGAATTACGGTAGATTCTAGGTACTGCTAAAAGTCCTTCATCTACAGATCGCAGTAATCGAGTGGGGCAGTATGGGATCAGAAGCTGTTTCAGGTACCTTGGGCCTTGGTCATGTAATGCTTTGAAACTCAGTAAGCCAATCTTGAAGAGGATTCGCCATCTTACAGGCAGCCAGTGAAGGGAGTAGAGGATGGGTGTTATGTGGCTGGAACGGGGCTGGTTGGTTAACAGCCTGGCAGCTGTGTTTTGCACCAGCTGTAAGCGTTGCAATTCTTTTGCTGGTAGACCAAGGTAGAGGGCATTACAGTAGTCTAATCGAGATGATACAAATGCATGTATGACTTTTGGCATATCATCTGAGGGAATTAGGTGCTTGATTCTGGCTATGTTCCTCAGGTGAAAGAATGAGGATTTGATTGTGGCTGATATCTGATGTTTAAGTGTCAAGCCATCATCCAGGACAACGCCAAGATTCCGCACATGATCACTGGTCTGTAATTCTGAATCCCCGAGTGTAAGTCCAGTTGGTTGGCTATGCTGCAGTCTTGTCCTTTGATGTTGCGGTCGTATTATAAGGACCTCTGTTTTATCCGGGTTCAGTCGCAGCCAACTGGCGCTCATCCACTCCTGTAGTTCAGCTAGACAGCCATTCAGGGTTGCTACTGGGTTATCAGTGCCCGGAGCAAAGGACAAGTACAGTTGTGTATCATCTGCATAGCAGTGGTAGACCAGGCCATGGCGCCTGATTATTTCGCCCAATGGGAGCATGTATACTGCAAAAAGCATGGGGGATAGTATAGAACCTTGTGGGACACCACATGGCAATGGCACTGGTGGTGATGAGTATAATCCAGATGATACTCTCTGTGACCTGCCTGTGAGAAATGATTTGAACCAGTTTAGGACTGTGCCATCCAGACCACAGAAGTGTATCAGTCGCTCAATCAGAAGCCCGTGGTCCACGGTATCAAATGCTGCCGAGAGATCCAGAAGGATTAATATTGAACAGTCACCTCTGTCTTTTGCCATCAGAAGGTCATTTAACACACACACCAGGGCTGTTTCAGTGCTATGTCTTCTCCTGAATCCTGATTGAAATGGATCATAAATATCATGGGTTGTCAGGCGAGTTTCCAGTTGATTTGCAACCACTTTCTCAATAACCTTTCCTAGGAAAGGAAGGTTTGATACCGGTCTGTAGTTGGACATGCAGTCGGGATCTAAATTAGGTTTTTTAAGAAGTGGTCTAACAATTGCTTCCTTTAGGGGTCCAGGAAAAATGCCTGTCTGCAAAGAGCATTGAACAATTTTTGCAAAGACAGGACCGATTATATCCGTACAACCTATTAGAAGCTTGGTTGAGGCTGGGTCCAGGCCACAGGTGGTGGGACGCAAAATCCGAGCAATTTCAGCAGTGTCCTTTACATCCACTGGGTCAAAGCTGGTCCATGAAGGCAGGTAGCTTATATTGGCAGGCTTTGTAGTTTGGCTCTCCTTTGATGGCACTGTGGATATTCCAGCCCGGATGGTGGATATTTTATCTGCAAAGAAGTTTGCAAACTCGTTGCATCTTGCTAGGGAAAGGGTCTCATCAGTCTGCAGGCATGCTGGCTTGCAAAGCATCTCCACTGTGCGGAAAAGTTGAGCTGGCCTATTGTTTGCTGCTGTGATCTCATTTGACAGGAACTGTGATTTCTTGCGAGTGATTGTCGATTGATATTCTTCGTTATGCTTTATTAGTTTTATTTTGTCATCCACTAGGTTAGTCTTCCTCCATCGTCTTTCCAGTCTACGCCCCCTTTTCTTGAGCTCACTAACACTGTTGTCGTACCATGGAGCTTGACGATGTGGTTTACGAGGTCTTATACGCACAGGGGCGATAATATCAATTGCAGCCTTAACATCCCTATTATAATAACGGACTAGGGAACAGGGATCTTCACAGGCACCCAGTATAGCAGAGAGATCCATATTTGCTGCAAGAGCCTGGGGAGTCATACCCCTCCTTGGACGGTACCTGGTCAACTCCACGGGCAGAGATCTTATTTGAGGGGTTGCAACTGAGAACCAGAGGGAGTAGTGGTCTGACCAGATGACTGGGTTTATTTTTAGGTCAGTGACTTCTAATCCAATCTGAAAGACAAGATCAAGAGTGTGACCACTTTTATGTGTGGCAGAGGGAATTATCTGTGTGAAGCCCAGACCATTCATTGTGCACAGGAGGTCTTGGCCAAGGCGTGAGAGCTCATCATCCACCCATGCATTGAAATCCCCGAGGATGAGCCATCTTTGATGTTCCAGAACCAGGCCAGCAACAGTGTCTGCAATTTCTTGTAGAAATATCTTTCCATCTCCAGGTGGCCGGTAGATGAGAAGTACTCTGAAACCTAATCCTGTCGAACTCTGGGCAGCAATGCACTCAAATGAGCGAGTAATTTCAATAGGGTGGACCCTAAGTTTAAGTTCTTTTTTGAAGCAGATAGCCACCCCGCCACCCCTGCGGTCCAGTCTTGGGTTGTGGATGACAGAGTAGTTTGTTGGTACCGCAGCCTCCAATATAGGTGCTGCATTTTCGTCTAGCCAGGTCTCTGTAATACAGGCTAGATCTGCAGATTCAATAAGGTCAGCAATTGTTGCAGTCTTGTTTCTTATAGATCTGGCATTACAAAGGACTGACCTGATTGGGCATACCAGAGGGCCTTCAGTTTTCTTTATGTTAAGTGCAGGAGCTCTGGGTATGGGGGTCACAAAGCGAGAGTTGACAGTTCTGTCCTTCCAAACATAGGGCCGTCTTTTGGGTATTACTTCTATTTGATTGTTCTTTGTGTATGGGGGTGAGCAGGTGGGCAAAGGACGTAGATGGTTACCGGGGGAAATAAGTTTCCTGCCTGCTCGCTTCCCACGAATGCGCCTGTGTTTTCTTTTTAAAATGCCAAGGGATTGGAGAATAGAAGCCTGTGATGGTGTGATAGGAACTGCAGAACGTGGTGGGCGGAGTGAAAGAATGAAGCTGGAGCAATATGTATACATTTGGTCATCAATGACAGATTACTATGAGTTTGAGCTGCATATGATGATGAGAGAGGGAGAGAAAGCAGTGTTTTTTTGTTTTTGTTTTTTTTTCTTCCTTTTTGTGTTTTGTTTTCCCCCAATCGGTATTTGATCCAAAATTCTAATGGGTTTATGAACAAAGTTATTGCTATAACCTATTGGGTATATTTGAAGCAAGTGATAAATAAAATAGCTGCTGATTTAATCAATTATCCTAGCATAGGCAGACTTTTGGGAAGGTGTTAGAAGCCAATTCCTACTGTGTAGGTGTGAAAAGTCTCAGTGTGAGAGGCCTTTGAAGTAGGTTTCTTGTGTGTGGGGGGAAGTGATAACATGTCCTGGGAAATGGATCCTGAGTTGAAACAGTGAGCCTTCAGCAATTCAGAGCCTGAATATACTGATATTAGTAGATTAATGCAATAAGTCAGTTATTAGTTGCTCAGAGAACAGAGGTGGATGATGTCTAAGTGAGGGGCTAGATGTAGCCAAAGATAGGTTGTAATCCACAGTACCTTATCTGGGCAATGTCCAATGCAGAGTGCAGCAGCTGCTAAACTGAAGGATTTCTCAGTGGAGGTTTGCAGAGGATTCAGTCCAGGATTCAATCCAGTGTGTATCTCAGCGCAGGAATGCAATCCGTTGGTTTTGATGAGATGCCCGCGTAGAGTAGTACAAGTTAAAGGTAAGTCCTTGGATATTTATGATGATTCATAGGTCAGTTGTGGTGAATTTAAGCTGTTTTATGGAGATGATCAGGAGCATACAAAAGGTGAGGCAGCCATCTTGGGCGCCCCTCCTCCTCATCAAGTACAGAGCAGTGGTGCTGTGTTGTGCTGCATCAGTCCAGTGGTGGTGTCCTGTGCTGCCGTATAAGCCCAGTGGTGGTGTCCTATGCTGCCATAAGTCCAGTGGTGCTGCTGTATAAGTCCACTCCAGTGGTGCTGTCTTGTGCTGCATCAGTCCAGTCACAGTGGTGGCGTCCCATGCTGCCATAAGTCCGGGGTACTGCTGTATAAGTTCAGGGGTACTGCCGTATAAGTCCAGTCCAGTGGTGCAGCCTTATAAGTTCAGGGGTACTGCCGTATAAGTCCAGTGGTGCAGCCGTATAAGTTCAGGGATACTGCCGTATAAGTTTAGGAGTACTGCCGTATAAGTCCAGTCCAGGGGTGCAGCCGTATAAGTCCTGGGGTACTGCTATATAAGTCCAGTCCAGTGGTGCAGCCACATAAGTTCAGGGGTACTGCTGTATAAATCCAGTGGTACTGCCTGATAAGTCCAGTGGTACTGCCGTATAAGTTCAGGGGTACTGCCGTACAGTGATGTGTGGTGGGGTGAGGCAGGTGAGGCAGAGCCTTTCCTGTCATATTTATGTTTAAACCAGAGGTTTGACTGAATAAAATATAAGAAAAATACTGATCATTTGTTTGAAATATCTTCTTTGCATTATTGTAATAATTGTTATAGTCCAAACTCTGGAGTAAAAAGTCTATGGCAGGTGAAGCAGTGCCTCACCTGTGTATCCTTTCCACAAATCTCTAATCAAAACTCACCAGATTTACAGGAGTTTATAATGCTGCACCTGTGTATAATGCCCAGATGTACCCTTTGGCTCATATATTGCATGTAAATCTGGCTCTGGAGTTAGCCAGTGCCTCCTGAGCCATTTAGCTCACTGCATGTCCCTGTTGCCGTATAAGTCCAGGGGTACTGCCGTATAGTCCAGTGGTACTGCCGTATAAGTTCAGGGGTACTGCCGTATAAGTCATGGGGTACTGCCGTATAAGACCAGTGGTACTGCCGCATAAGTCTAGTCCAGTGGTGCAGCCGTTTAAGTCCAGGGGTACTGCTGTATAAGTCCAGTGGTACTGCCGTATAAGTCCAGTCCAGTGGTGCAGCCGTATAAGTTCAGGGGTACTGCCGTATAAGTCCAGGGGTGCTGTCCTGTGCTGTATATTATTTACTCCAAATAAAGGGGTTATTAATATTTAATCCAAATAATTTTACAGGGTTTGCCCTGTGTGGTTTAGGGGTACGCTCTTCTGTGCCGCATATTTTTGTATAACTCCATCCAAATAAAAGGGTTATTATTATCCAAATTATTTTTACAGGCTTTGCCATGTGTGTGTGGTTTAGGGGTACACTCTCCTGTGCCACCAATATTATTATATAACTCCATCCAAATAAAAGGGTTATTATTATCCAAATTATTTTTACAGTCTTTGCCGTGTGTGTGTGGTTTAGGGGTACACTCTCCTGTGCTGCATATTGTTATATAACTCCGTACAAATAAAAGGGTTATTATTATCCAAATTATTTTTACAGGCTTTGCCGTGTGTGCTCTCCTGTGCAACCAATATTGTTATATAACTCCATCCAAATAATAGGGGTTTTATTATTATCCAAATAATTTCTACAGGCTTTGCCGTGTGTGTGTTGTTTAGGGGTACACTATCCAGTGCCACCAATATTGTTATATAACTCCATCCAAATAATAGGGTTTTTATTATTATCCAAATTATTTTTACAGGCTTTGCTGTGTGTGTGTGTGTGTGTGTGTGTGTGTGTGTGTGTGTGTGTGTGTGTGTGTGTGTGTGTGTGTGTGTGGTTTAGGGGTACACTCTCCTGTGCCACCATTACTGTTATATAACTCCGTCCAAATAAAAGGGTTTTTATTATCCAAATAATTTTTACAGGCTTTGCCGTGTGTGTGTGGTTTAGGGGTACGCTCTTCTGTGCCGCATATTGGTGGTCATTCTGAGTTGTTCGCTCGCTAGCTACTTTTAGCAGAAATGCAAACACAAAGCCGCCGCCCTCTGGGAGTGTATCTTAGCATAGCAGAAGTGCTAACGAAAGATTAGCAATTCTGCTATTAAGTATTTCTTTGCAGTTTCTGAGTAGCTCCAGACCTACTCCTAGATTGCGATCACCTCAGTCCGTTTAGTTCCTGGTTTGACATCACAAATAAACCCAGAGTCCAGCCAGCCACTCCCCCATTTCTCCAGCCACTCCTGCGTTTTCTACTGGCACGCCTGCATTTTTTAGCCAGAAACACCCACTTCCTGTCAATCATTCTCCGATCAACAGAGCGACTGAAAAGCTTTGCTTGCCCGTGACTAAAATAGCATAGTTTTGTGTAAAAATTTTTTAACTGCCATCCTGTCTGACACTGCAGTGCCACTTCTAGATGGGCCAGGTGTTTCTGCCGCACACTTGTGTCGCTTAGCTTAGCCATCCAGCTACCTCATTGCACCTCTTTTTCTTCTTTGCATCATGTGCTGTTTGGGGACTAGTTTTTAAATCTGCCATCCTGTCTGCCACTGCAGTGCCACTCCTAGATGGGCCAGGTGTTTGTGCCACCCACTTGGGTCGCTTAGCTTAGTCATACAGCCACTTCGGTGCAACCTTTTGGACTATAAACAATATTGTAAGGTGTGAGATGTTTAGAATAGAATGGAAATGAGTGGAAATTAATGTTATTGAGGTTAATAATACAGTAGGATAAAAAATGACCCCCAAACTCTGTGATTTTAGCTGTTTTTGTGGGGGGGGGGGGGGTTCAAAAATCATCCAGATCCAAAACCAAAACCCGAAAGGGTGGTTTTGTCAAAACCAGTCCAGATCCAAAACACGAGCGAGGATCCAGATCCAAAGCCAAAACACAAAACTTGAAGTGCCCGCCGCACATCTCTAGAGAAAAGCGGTGTCAGTGCACATAACGTGTGCTGATACCACTTCCCGCCCATTGTGACCATTCCTACATTTAACCCTCAGTGCCTACTGTGAGCGATAGTCGGTCCAGTTCCAGTGCTGTGTGGACGTGTTCAGTGCGGTCTGTTGGAGAAAATACGAATTGATTTACGCAAGAAAAAAGAAGCTTATCGAGAAGAAAGAAGTCTGCTAAATGTGGGGATGCCAAAATTTGTCCAGAGGGCTTCTTCCTTTCCATCTTTCCATCACATTGTTACACTAGCAATAAGAAAACATCTAACTGCACAAGTGGTGCACTTCCAACTGTGGACCTGCACATTTCTTAGCTTATTTTATGGCATCAGTTCAGAGAATGGTGTCTACAAGATGTGCCTAGGTTGTGCTAGATGCATGGTGTGCATCTAGCACAACCTGCATAAAATAACAGCTGCGCACATTAGGTTTGTAAATGAGGCCCTGTCTTTATACCTAACAAAAGCAAAACCTAGTAACACAGGCTGTAGAAGCTGATATTGAGTTGTACACCGCCACGGTCATGTCTGCATCTTTTGCCGGTTGCACATCTGCAACTTTATACAAATGCCGCTACAAGGCCCTTTCCTTGTGTAAGCCCTGCAGCCAAATGTGCATGACTTGCACATGCATAAGCAACTAAGGGGGTCATTCCGAGTTGATCACTAGCAAATTTTTGCAGCGCTGCGATCAGGTCAAACTCTGCAAAACTGCGCATGCGTATGCACCGCAATGCGCAGACGCGTCGTACGGGTGCAAAGTGGATTGGTGCTGGGCGATGGAATTAACGAAGAATCCATTCGCACAGCCGATCGCAAGAAGATTGACAAGAAGAAGGCGTTTATGGGTGTCAACTGACCGGTTTCTGGGAGTGTTTGGAAATACGCAGGCATGTTCAAGCGTTTGCAGGGCGGGTGTCTGACGTCAATTCCGGGACCGGACAGGCTGAAGTGATCGCAGCGGCTGAATAAGTTCTGAGCTACTCAGAAACTGCATGTCACAACTGAGGGCCTGAGCTGACGGGAGGCAGCCTCAGTTGTAGGGGCTGAGATGTACCGGAACCTGGGAGGTTGTATCAGACCCCTGGACATGTAAGTAACATGAATAATAACTGCCCGAAGGCGTGACCACGACAACTTGGATAAAAGTCAATGATGTTTATTATGACAACTCCGCAACACAGCAGCAGTAAAAGAAAACGTAAAAGTCAGCAAAGAATAAATACAGTTCCTGGGTACTACAGGATGGCAGGAGCCACAGGGCACTGGTAGTGTGAGATAGTTCTTATGATCTTCTAGATGGAAAGTCCTTACCAGGCCCGACTGTAGCAATGGAGATAACCCAGGATTGTGCCAGCTGGTGTTCCAGGAAAAGCTGGGTTGCTGAAGATAAAACAGCTGCTGTGGATACTGGCTGGAACCAGACTGTTGTTAGCACGGAGTGGATACTGGCTGGAACCAGTTAAATAATAAATGAACTTGGGAGCGATGAAATATGAACTGAAATGTAGAACTTGAGAGCGGAGAAATAATAATACCGGTGGAGAGTGGTAAAGTGTAGAAAGGACACCGGCCCTTTAAGGGAAGCTGTACTCTGCTGGAAGCTGAGCTGGAAGCAGGTAATGTTGTAGCTGGAAACAGATGAATCCACAATGGATTGGAGAGTCAGGCTACACCGCAGGTGGAATGCTGGTGCGGGTCTCTATGGTGGAAGTCTTGAGACAGGAGCTGGAACCTGGAAGACAATCACAGGAGAGAGACAAACAGGAACTAGGTTTGACAACCAAAGCACTGACGCCTTCCTTGCTCAGGCACAGTGTATTTATACCTGCAGCAAGGAAGGGATTGGCTAGGCAATTATGCAGATTATCAATACTGAGAACAGATTGGTGGAAATGATCAGCTGACAGAATCCAAGATGGCTGCGCCCATGCAGACACTTGGAGGGAAGTTTGGTTTGTAATCCACGTGGTAATGAAAACAGTAATGGCGGCGCCGGCCACCGGAGACAGGAGGCGCCAGGCTGACAGATGCACATCCAACCACGCGGACACAGCGGAGGCCGCGGCTGACGTAATCGCCACTCAGACACTCTGCATGCAGAAATTCAGGGACGGCGGCGGAGGCCGCGGGAGACGCCATGCCAGGTGTAATAATATGGCGTTTACTGTGACAGCGTCCCAGAGTGACAGGAGAGGATACAGGAATGTACACATCAGGATAACAGATGGAATCCGGTCCTGGAGCGCTGAGCCAGCCTTAGGAGGCATCTGATGGGTAAGAAATGGCGTCCAGATACCCGGATCGTGACAGCACCCCCCCCTTTAGGAGTGGCCCCAGGACACTTCTTTGGCTTTTGAGGAAACTTGGAATGGAATCTCCGGACCAAGGCAGGAGCATGGACATCAGAAGCATTGGTCCATGAACGTTCCTCAGGACCATAACCTTTCCAGTCAATAAGATATTGTAGTTGACCGTAACGGTGACGTGAGTCCAGGATCTTGGCCACTTCATACTCAACGCCTCGTTGAGTTTGGACTTTCGGAGTTGGAGGAAGTGAGGAATGAAACCGATTCAAGATCAGCGGTTTCAACAGGGAAACATGGAATGTCCTGGGTATTTTTAAGATGGGAGGCAACTGGAGTCTGTAAGCAACAGGATTGATGACTTGTTCAATCTTGAAAGGACCGATATAGCGAGGTGCAAACTTCATACTGGGAACTCTTAACCTCAAATTCTTCGTGGATAACCATACCCGATCACCCACCTTGAGAGCAGGAACTGCTCGACGCTTCTTATCCGCAAACTTCTTGTACCTGAACGATGCCTTGAGCAGAGCTGATCGTACGCTCTTCCAGATATTGGCAAACTGATGCAAGGTGATATCCACTGCGGGGACAGAAGTTGCTGGAAGCGGTTGGAACTCAGGGACTTTAGGGTGGAATCCAAAGTTAGTGAAGAATGGTGTTGAAGCAGATGAAGAATGATACTGGTTGTTATGACAGAACTCGGCCCAGGGAAGTAATTGAACCCAGTCATCTTGAGAGGAGGACACATAGATGCGGAGGAAGGCCTCCAAGTCCTGATTCACCCTCTCGGTTTGACCATTGGTCTGAGGATGGTAAGCCATGGAAAACTTTAGCTTGACTTGGAGGACTTGACATAAACTTCGCCAGAATTTGGCTGTGAATTGAACTCCTCGATCTGAGATAATTTCTTCAGGAAGACCGTGGAGTCGGAAGACCTCTTGTATGAATACTTGAGCCAACTTGGAAGCTGACGGAAGACCGGTGAGAGGAATGAAGTGTGCCATCTTGGTGAACCGGTCAACTACCACCCAGATGGTATTGAACTTGTTGCACATGGGTAAGTCTGTAATGAAATCCATCGACAAGTGGGTCCATGGTCGACGGGGAACGGATAGTGGAACCAGTTGCCCCGCAGGCGACTGGCGGGATACTTTATGTTGGGCACACTTTGGGCAAGATGCAATAAACTCCAAGACGTCTTTTTTCAGAGTTGGCCACCAATAGGACCTAGAGATAAACTCCAGGGTTTTTTGGATACCTGTATGTCCGGCAAAACGGGAAGCATGGGCCCAATGCATGAGCTTCTTCCTTAGCATCGGCTTCACAAAACTTTTCCCTGATGGGGGCGTAGAGTCCATCCCTACCGTGGAGAATGCCAACGGATTTATAATAGGATGCTTGTCTGAAGACTCTGACTCATTTTCTTGCTCCCATGAGCGGGAAAGGGCATCGGCCTTGCGATTCTGAGAGCCCGGACAGAACTGGAGTTTAAAGTCGAACCTGGAAAAGAAAAGTGCCCATCTGGCCTGACGAGGGTTGAGACATTGTGCGCCCTTCAGGTATAAAAGGTTCTTGTGGTCTGTAAGTATGGTGATTGAATGAGAAGCTCCCTCCAACAGATACCTCCACTCTTCTAGAGCGAGCTTGATGGCTAGCAACTCCTGGTCGCCAATGGCATAGTTGCGCTCAGCTGGGGAGAACTTCCGGGAGAAGAAACTGCAAGGGTGTAAATGGCCATCTTTAGCCCTCTGAGATAACACCGCTCCTACTCCAACGGAGGAGGCATCCACCTCTAAGATGAAAGGAGAGTCGATGTCAGGCTGTTTCAGAACAGGCGCAGAGATGAACCTTTGTTTTAAAAGATGAAATGCTTGCATGGCTTCTTCAGACCACTTGGACGGGTTAGCACCCTTCTTAGTGAAAGCAGTAATAGGCGCCACAATGGTGGAAAAGTCTCGTATAAACTTTCGGTAATAGTTGGCGAACCCTAAGAACCTCTGGACCCCTTTGAGGGTTAAGGGTACCGGCCAATTTTGGATTGCTTGTAGTTTCTCAGGATCCATCTCTAGTCCGGAACCGGACACAATGTACCCTAGAAACGGAATGGACTTGACTTCAAAGATGCATTTTTCTAATTTGCAATAGAGATGATTGACACGGAGACGGGACAGAACCTCTTTAACCCAAAAACGATGTTCCTCTAAATCGTTGGCAAAAATGAGGATATCGTCTAGATAGACCACGACATGACGGTATAGAATGTCTCTGAAGATCTCATTGACAAAATGCTGGAAGACTGCTGGAGCATTGCTCAATCCGAAGGGCATGACGAGGTACTCATAATGTCCGTCACGGGTGTTAAAGGCGGTCTTCCACTCGTCACCCTCACGGATCCGGATGAGATTGTATGCACCTCGCAAGTCCAGCTTTGTAAAGATGAGAGCTCCGCTAACTCTGTCAAAGAGCTCAGTAATCAGGGGTAAAGGATAACGGTTCTTGATGGTAATGTCGTTCAAACCTCTGTAGTCGATGCACGGCCGCAGACCACCATCTTTCTTTTTTACAAAAAAGAAGCCTGCGCCGGCTGGAGAAGAAGAAGGTCGAATGAACCCCTTTGCTAGGTTCTCTTTAATATATTCCTCCATAGAATGCGTCTCAGGCAGAGACAACGGATAAGTTCGGCCTCGAGGTGGAACCTTCCCTGGAACGAGATCAATCGGACAGTCCCATTCTCTATGAGGAGGAAGGATATCAGCAGAAGCTTTACTGAACACATCCGTGAAATCTTGATATGGAGGAGGTGGAACATCAGACGACCTGGGGGAGGAAGAACAGACAGGCAATACTTTAAACAAACATGTCTCAGCACAAGAGGAACCCCATGCCAGGATTTGCGTAGTCGTCCAATCAATTGTAGGATTGTGAAGACGGAGCCATGGAAGGCCCAGGACCACAGGATGTGTGGCTCTTGGAATCACTAAAAAAGAAATAAGTTCGGAATGAAGAACTCCCACTCTCAGACGAACTGGTAGAGTCCTTAAAGAAATAACTGCATCAAAAATTTTGCTGCCATCCACGGCAGTTAAAGAAATGGACGAAGGAAGTCTCTCGGTGGGTAGGGACCACCGTTTAACATAGGCTTCGGTAATAAAGTTCCCAGCTGCTCCGGAATCAAGGAGGGCAATGACGTTCCGATAACGTTGAGCAACTTGAAGCGAGACTGGGAGATTACAATCCTGAGGAGATGGAGAGGAGATCATTACTCCTAGCCGGCCCTCTCCTTGGCGAGCTAGGATTTGGAGTTTCCCGGACGTTTGGGACAGGCATTAATGGTGTGAGACGGAGCTGCACAATAGAGACAGAGAAACTCGGAGAGACATCTTCGGCGCTCAGCAGGAGTTAAACGGGAACGGCCAAGTTGCATGGGCTCATCTTTAGATGGTGACAGTTGACGAGGAGGAGGAGCAGAAGATTTTGGAGCAGATGATCTTCCACGCTCAGTTGCTATCTCTCTGAAACGTAAATCAACTTTCGTGCAGAGTGAGATTAGCTCATCTAACTTAGAAGGTAAGTCTCTGGTAGCTAACTCATCTTTAATACGCTCAGATAAGCCATGCCAGAATGCAGCATACAGGGCCTCGTCGTTCCATGCCAGTTCGGATGCCAGGATCTGGAACTGTATCAGATATTGTCCTACAGTACGTGACCCCTGGCGTAAACGGAGAATCTCGGATGAAGCTGAGGTTACCCGGCCTGGCTCGTCGAAGATGCGCCTGAATGTTGACACGAAGGCAGTGTAGGAAGATAGCAGGGTGTCGGACCTCTCCCATAACGGTGATGCCCAATCAAGGGCTGAGCCACTGAGAAGAGAAATAATGTAGGCAATTTTTGTACGGTCACTGGGAAAATTGCCAGGTTGTAGCTCAAACTGAATCTCACACTGGTTGAGAAATCCCCTGCAGAATCTTGGAGATCCGTCAAATTTTGCTGGCGTTGGAAGATGAAGACGTGGAGCAGAAATGGGTAAGGTGGGTGGGGTTATAGCTGGAGTCACTGTGGTTGACGCACCAGACGCGCCTGATCCACGGAGAGTTGTCTGAATCCCATCCAGCCGAGTAGAGAGATCCTGGAGACAGCGGATGATGTGGCCCTGTGCAGCCTCCTGATGTTCTAGTCGGGCTGCCAGTTCTTGCATCGGCCTGGCCGCTTGATCCTGGTCTCCGGCTGGATTCATTAGGTCAGTGCTTACTGTCACAACTGAGGGCCTGAGCTGACGGGAGGCAGCCTCAGTTGTAGGGGCTGAGATGTACCGGAACCTGGGAGGTTGTATCAGACCCCTGGACATGTAAGTAACATGAATAATAACTGCCCGAAGGCGTGACCACGACATCTTGGATAAAAGTCAATGATGTTTATTATGACAACTCCGCAACACAGCAGCAGTAAAAGAAAACGTAAAAGTCAGCAAAGAATAAATACAGTTCCTGGGTACTACAGGATGGCAGGAGCCACAGGGCACTGGTAGTGTGAGATAGTTCTTATGATCTTCTAGATGGAAAGTCCTTACCAGGCCCGACTGTAGCAATGGAGATAACCCAGGATTGTGCCAGCTGGTGTTCCAGGAAAAGCTGGGTTGCTGAAGATAAAACAGCTGCTGTGGATACTGGCTGGAACCAGACTGTTGTTAGCACGGAGTGGATACTGGCTGGAACCAGTTAAATAATAAATGAACTTGGGAGCGATGAAATATGAACTGAAATGTAGAACTTGAGAGCGGAGAAATAATAATACCGGTGGAGAGTGGTAAAGTGTAGAAAGGACACCGGCCCTTTAAGGGAAGCTGTACTCTGCTGGAAGCTGAGCTGGAAGCAGGTAATGTTGTAGCTGGAAACAGATGAATCCACAATGGATTGGAGAGTCAGGCTACACCGCAGGTGGAATGCTGGTGCGGGTCTCTATGGTGGAAGTCTTGAGACAGGAGCTGGAACCTGGAAGACAATCACAGGAGAGAGACAAACAGGAACTAGGTTTGACAACCAAAGCACTGACGCCTTCCTTGCTCAGGCACAGTGTATTTATACCTGCAGCAAGGAAGGGATTGGCTAGGCAATTATGCAGATTATCAATACTGAGAACAGATTGGTGGAAATGATCAGCTGACAGAATCCAAGATGGCTGCGCCCATGCAGACACTTGGAGGGAAGTTTGGTTTGTAATCCACGTGGTAATGAAAACAGTAATGGCGGCGCCGGCCACCGGAGACAGGAGGCGCCAGGCTGACAGATGCACATCCAACCACGCGGACACAGCGGAGGCCGCGGCTGACGTAATCGCCACTCAGACACTCTGCATGCAGAAGTTCAGGGACGGCGGCGGAGGCCGCGGGAGACGCCATGCCAGGTGTAATATGGCGTTTACTGTGACAGCGTCCCAGAGTGACAGGAGAGGATACAGGAATGTACACATCAGGATAACAGATGGAATCCGGTCCTGGAGCGCTGAGCCAGCCTTAGGAGGCATCTGATGGGTAAGAAATGGCGTCCAGATACCCGGATCGTGACACTGCACAAACTGTTTTTGTAGTGCTTGGCTGCACAGGCGTTCGCACACTTGCAAAGCTAAAATACACTCCCCTGTGGGAGTGCAAAAAAGTTGTTAGCGAGCGATCAACTCGGAATGACCCCCTAAGAGCAGTCACATGCAATTGTCATACAGATCTCAGTTGTACTGCATCTGAGTGTGTGTAGATTGTTGGCAACTGGGTATTTGCATGCCATGTGCATTTCGGGGGCATGCAGACGCAATTACCAGCTATTCAGAGGTTAGTTCACATGCAAAGTCCAATTTTAGACCGATCTCTTGCACCAAGGATAGGGTGCAATGCAAATGTGCAATGATAGTGATGACAGGTAAGTAGGGGCAGTTGGGTTCCATAGAGTCACCTGACACTGGATACATGTGGATATATTCGCATTTGTGGGCAAGGACAGCTTTTTGTACAGCTCAGCCCCAAAACATGTAACATACTAATCAGAAATATTTAACATGTGCTTGTGTAGACTGAGGAATAAGCACCATTCATGGTGAAACTGGTAAATTATGAAAACATATAAATTGGTCTTGTCATAAAGGGGCAACTCAGCAGATATAAAGGGGTTAAGTAGCATTGGTGACAAACTCTATTATACAGAGATTCCATTGCACTTTTGAGAAATGTTCTCTCCATGGGGTCAGACCAGCACTGAGTTTCATAATGTAAAGGACAAAGGTTTGGGATCTAAATAGAAAACATATCAGGAAACGACTTCAAAAGCAGAGATTGTCCTTATCAAGATGGGGATGAGTTTGGTCAGGGCTCACACTCAAAGGTTGAACTTCATCGAATTATTAACAGATTGTAAAATGGTTGGTGAGGTTTAGAGTTACTTAGCAGGCTATGTTTGATGTGCTGCAGAGTGTAGACGGGGGCCGCATGAGATGTGCTGCAGATCTTGGACAGAGGCCGTGTGCAGAGCCGGCCTTAGGCATAGGCAAACTATGCAAATGCCTAGGGCATTTGGTATGCTTAGGGGCACAAGCAGCTTCTGCTGATTAAAATGATATGCGGCATGCCTATATTCTGTGTGTGACTGCGGCTGTATCTGCATACGAAATGCTTTGTTGCAGTGTACTCCTGTAATATCATTTTAATCAGCAGAAGCTGCTTGTGCAGCCTAGCCACATAGTAATTAGAGATGAGCGGGTTCGATTTCTCTGAATCCGAACCCGCACGAACTTCATGTTTTTTTTCACGGGTCCGAGCGACTCGGATCTTCCCGCCTTGCTCGGTTAACCCGAGCGCGCCCGAACGTCATCATGACGCTGTCGGATTCTCGCGAGACTCGGATTCTATATAAGGAGCCGCGCGTCGCCGCCATTTTCACACGTGCATTGAGATTGATAGGGAGAGGACGTGGCTGGCGTCCTCTCCATTTAGATTAGGAGAGAGAGAGAGAGATTGACCTGAGGCTGATACTGTAGAAGAGAGTGCAGAGTTTAGTGACTGACCACAGTGACCACCAGCAGTGCAGTTGTTTTATTTAATATATCCGTTCTCTGCCTGAAAAAAACGGTACACACAGTGACTCAGTCACATACCATATCTGTGTGCACTGCTCAGCCCAGTGTGCTGCATGCCTGCATCATCTATGTATATATTATATATCTGACTGTGCTCAGCTCACACAGCTTATAATTGTGGGGGAGACTGGGGAGCACTGCAGTGCCAGTTATAGGTTATAGCAGGAGCCAGGAGTACAAGACAGTCACATACCATATCTGTGTGCACTGCTCAGCCCAGTGTGCTGCATCATCTATGTATATATTATATATCTGACTGTGCTCAGCTCACACAGCTTATAATTGTGGGGGAGACTGGGGAGCACTGCAGTGCCAGTTATAGGTTATAGCAGGAGCCAGGAGTACATATTATATTAAAATTAAACAGTGCACACTTTTGCTGCAGGAGTGCCACTGCCAGTGTGACTGACCAGTGACCTGACCACACTGACCACCAGTATAGTTAGTAGTATACTATATTGTGATTGCCTGAAAAAGTTAAACACTCGTCGTGTGACTTCACTTGTGTGGTGTTTTTTTTTTTATTCTATAAAAAACTCATTCTGCTGACAGACAGTGTCCAGCAGGTCCGTCATTATATAATATATATACCTGTCCGGCTGCAGTAGTGATATATATATATTTTTTATATCATTATTTATCATCCAGTCGCAGCAGACACAGTACGGTAGTTCACGGCTGTAGCTACCTCTGTGTCGGCACTCGGCAGTCCATCCATAATTGTATACCACCTACCCGTGGTTTTTTTTTCTTTCTTCTTTATACATACATACTACTACATCTCTTTATCAACCAGTCTATATTAGCAGCAGACACAGTACAGTACGGTAGTTCACGGCTGTGGCTACCTCTGTGTCGGCACTCGGCAGTCCGTCCATAATTGTATACCACCTAACCGTGGTTTTTTTTTCTTTCTTCTTTATACATACATACTACGACATCTCTTTATCAACAAGTCTATATTAGCAGCAGACACAGTACAGTACGGTAGTTCACGGCTGTGGCTACCTCTGTGTCGGCACTCGGCAGTCCGTCCATAATTGTATACCACCTAACCGTGGTTTTTTTTTCTTTCTTCTTCATACATACATACTACGACATCTCTTTATCAACCAGTCTATATTAGCAGCAGACACAGTACAGTACGGTAGTTCATGGCTGTGGCTACCTCTGTGTCGGCACTCGGCAGTCCGTCCATAATTGTATACCACCTAACCGTGTTTTTTTTTCTTTCTTCTTTATACATACATACTACGACATCTCTTTATCAACCAGTCTATATTAGCAGCAGACACAGTACAGTACGGTAGTTCACGGCTGTGGCTACCTCTGTGTCGGCACTCGGCAGTCCGTCCATAATTGTATACCACCTAACCGTGGTTTTTTTTTCTTTCTTCTTCATACATACATACTACGACATCTCTTTATCAACCAGTCTATATTAGCAGCAGACACAGTACAGTACGGTAGTTCACGGCTGTGGCTACCTCTGTGTCGGCACTCGGCAGTCCGTCCATAATTGTATACCACCTAACCGTGGTTTTTTTTTCTTTCTTCTTCATACATACATACATACTACGACATCTCTTTATCAACCAGTCTATATTAGCAGCAGACACAGTACAGTACGGTAGTTCACGGCTGTGGCTACCTCTGTGTCGGCACTCGGCAGTCCGTCCATAATTGTATACCACCTACCCGTGGTTTTTTTTTCTTTCTTCTTCATACATACATACTACGACATCTCTTTATCAACCAGTCTATATTAGCAGCAGACACAGTACAGTACGGTAGTTCACGGCTGTGGCTACCTCTGTGTCGGCACTCGGCAGTCCGTCCATAATTGTATACATCCTAACCGTGGTTTTTTTTTCTTTCTTCTTCATACATACATACTACGACATCTCTTTATCAACCAGTCTATATTAGCAGCAGACACAGTACGGTAGTTCACGGCTGTAGCTACCTCTGTGTCGGCACTCGGCAGTCCGTCCATAATTGTATACTAGTATCCATCCATCTCCATTGTTTACCTGAGGTGCCTTTTAGTTGTGCCTATTAAAATATGGAGAACAAAAATGTTGAGGTTCCAAAATTAGGGAAAGATCAAGATCCACTTCCACCTCGTGCTGAAGCTGCTGCCACTAGTCATGGCCGAGACGATGAAATGCCAGCAACGTCGTCTGCCAAGGCCGATGCCCAATGTCATAGTACAGAGCATGTCAAATCCAAAACACCAAATATCAGTAAAAAAAGGACTCCAAAACCTAAAATAAAATTGTCGGAGGAGAAGCGTAAACTTGCCAATATGCCATTTACCACACGGAGTGGCAAGGAACGGCTGAGGCCCTGGCCTATGTTCATGGCTAGTGGTTCAGCTTCACATGAGGATGGAGGCACTCAGCCTCTCGCTAGAAAAATGAAAAGACTCAAGCTGGCAAAAGCAGTAGCACCGCAAAGAACTGTGCGTTCTTCGAAATCCCAAATCCACAAGGAGAGTCCAATTGTGTCGGTTGCGATGCCTGACCTTCCCAACACTGGACGTGAAGAGCATGCGCCTTCCACCATTTGCACGCCCCCTGCAAGTGCTGGAAGGAGCACCCGCAGTCCAGTTCCTGATAGTCAGATTGAAGATGTCAGTGTTGAAGTACACCAGGATGAGGAGGATATGGGTGTTGCTGGCGCTGGGGAGGAAATTGACCAGGAGGATTCTGATGGTGAGGTGGTTTGTTTAAGTCAGGCACCCGGGGAGACACCTGTTGTCCGTGGGAGGAATATGGCCGTTGACATGCCTGGTGAAAATACCAAAAAAATCAGCTCTTCGGTGTGGAACTATTTCAACAGAAATGCGGACAACAGGTGTCAAGCCGTGTGTTCCCTTTGTCAAGCTGTAATAAGTAGGGGTAAGGACGTTAACCACCTCGGAACATCCTCCCTTATACGTCACCTGCAGCGCATTCATAATAAGTCAGTGACAAGTTCAAAAACTTTGGGTGACAGCGGAAGCAGTCCACTGACCAGTAAATCCCTTCCTCTTGTAACCAAGCTCACGCAAACCACCCCACCAACTCCCTCAGTGTCAATTTCCTCCTTCCCCAGGAATGCCAATAGTCCTGCAGGCAATGTCACTGGCAATTCTGACGAGTCCTCTCCTGCCTGGGATTCCTCCGATGCATCCTTGCGTGTAACGCCTACTGCTGCTGGCGCTGCTGTTGTTGCTGCTGGGAGTCGATGGTCATCCCAGAGGGGAAGTCGTAAGCCCACTTGTACTACTTCCAGTAAGCAATTGACTGTTCAACAGTCCTTTGCGAGGAAGATGAAATATCACAGCAGTCATCCTGCTGCAAAGCGGATAACTGAGGCCTTGACAACTATGTTGGTGTTAGACGTGCGTCCGGTATCCGCCGTTAGTTCACAGGGAACTAGACAATTTATTGAGGCAGTGTGCCCCCGTTACCAAATACCATCTAGGTTCCACTTCTCTAGGCAGGCGATACCGAGAATGTACACGGACGTCAGAAAAAGACTCACCAGTGTCCTAAAAAATGCAGTTGTACCCAATGTCCACTTAACCACGGACATGTGGACAAGTGGAGCAGGGCAGGGTCAGGACTATATGACTGTGACAGCCCACTGGGTAGATGTATGGACTCCCGCCGCAAGAACAGCAGCGGCGGCACCAGTAGCAGCATCTCGCAAACGCCAACTCTTTCCTAGGCAGGCTACGCTTTGTATCACCGGTTTCCAGAATACGCACACAGCTGAAAACCTCTTACGGCAACTGAGGAAGATCATCGCGGAATGGCTTACCCCAATTGGACTCTCCTGTGGATTTGTGGCATCGGACAACGCCAGCAATATTGTGTGTGCATTAAATATGGGCAAATTCCAGCACGTCCCATGTTTTGCACATACCTTGAATTTGGTGGTGCAGAATTATTTAAAAAACGACAGGGGCGTGCAAGAGATGCTGTCGGTGGCCAGAAAAATTGCGGGACACTTTCGGCGTACAGGCACCACGTACAGAAGACTGGAGCACCACCAAAAACTACTGAACCTGCCCTGCCATCATCTGAAGCAAGAAGTGGTAACGAGGTGGAATTCAACCCTCTATATGCTTCAGAGGTTGGAGGAGCAGCAAAAGGCCATTCAAGCCTATACAATTGAGCACGATATAGGAGGTGGAATGCACCTGTCTCAAGCGCAGTGGAGAATGATTTCAACGTTGTGCAAGGTTCTGATGCCCTTTGAACTTGCCACACGTGAAGTCAGTTCAGACACTGCCAGCCTGAGTCAGGTCATTCCCCTCATCAGGCTTTTGTAGAAGAAGCTGGAGACATTGAAGGAGGAGCTAACACGGAGCGATTCCGCTAGGCATGTGGGACTTGTGGATGGAGCCCTTAATTCGCTTAACAAGGATTCACGGGTGGTCAATCTGTTGAAATCAGAGCACTACATTTTGGCCACCGTGCTCGATCCTAGATTTAAAGCCTACCTTGGATCTCTCTTTCCGGCAGACACAAGTCTGCTGGGGTTGAAAGACCTGCTGGTGAGAAAATTGTCAAGTCAAGCGGAACGCGACCTGTCAACATCTCCTCCTTCACATTCTCCCGCAACTGGGGGTGCGAGGAAAAGGCTCAGAATTCCGAGCCCACCCGCTGGCGGTGATGCAGGGCAGTCTGGAGCGACTGCTGATGCTGACATCTGGTCCGGACTGAAGGACCTGACAACGATTACGGACATGTCGTCTACTGTCACTGCATATGATTCTCTCACCATTGAAAGAATGGTGGAGGATTATATGAGTGACCGCATCCAAGTAGGCACGTCACACAGTCCATACTTATACTGGCAGGAAAAAGAGGCAATTTGGAGGCCATTGCACAAACTGGCTTTATTCTACCTAAGTTGCCCTCCCACAAGTGTGTACTCCGAAAGAGTGTTTAGTGCCGCCGCTCACCTTGTCAGCAATCGGCGTACGAGGTTACATCCAGAAAATGTGGAGAAGATGATGTTCATTAAAATGAATTATAATCAATTCCTCCGCGGAGACATTGACCAGCAGCAATTGCCTCCACAAAGTACACAGGGAGCTGAGATGGTGGATTCCAGTGGGGACGAATTGATAATCTGTGAGGAGGGGGATGTACACGGTGATATATTGGAGGGTGATGATGAGGTGGACATCTTGCCTCTGTAGAGCCAGTTTGTGCAAGGAGAGATTAATTGCTTCTTTTTTGGGAGGGGTCCAAACCAACCCGTCATATCAGTCACAGTCGTGTGGCAGACCCTGTCACTGAAATGATGGGTTGGTTAAAGTGTGCATGTCCTGTTTTGTTTATACAACATAAGGGTGGGTGGGAGGGCCCAAGGACAATTCCATCTTGCACCTCTTTTTTCTTTTATTTTTCTTTGCGTCATGTGCTGTTTGGGGAGGGTTTTTTGGAAGGGACATCCTGCGTGACACTGCAGTGCCACTCCTAAATGGGCCCGGTGTTTGTGTCGGCCACTAGGGTCGCTAATCTTACTCACACAGTCAGCTACCTCATTGCGCCTCTTTTTTTCTTTGCGTCATGTGCTGATTGGGGAGGGTTTTTTGGAAGGGACATCCTGCGTGACACTGCAGTGCCACTCCTACATGGGCCCGGTGTTTGTGTCGGCCACTAGGGTCGCTAATCTTACTCACACAGTCAGCTACCTCATTGCGCCTCTTTTTTTCTTTGCGTCATGTGCTGATTGGGGAGGGTTTTTTGGAAGGGACATCCTGCGTGACACTGCAGTGCCACTCCTAAATGGGCCCGGTGTTTGTGTCGGCCACTAGGGTCGCTAATCTTACTCACACAGTCAGCTACCTCATTGCGCCTCTTTTTTTCTTTGCGTCATGTGCTGATTGGGGAGGTTTTTTTGGAAGGGACATCCTGCGTGACACTGCAGTGCCACTCCTAAATGGGCCCGGTGTTTGTGTCGGCCACTAGGGTCGCTAATCTTACTCACACAGTCAGCTACCTCATTGCGCCTCTTTTTTTCTTTGCGTCATGTGCTGATTGGGGAGGGTTTTTTGGAAGGGACATCCTGCGTGACACTGCAGTGCCACTCCTAAATGGGCCCGGTGTTTGTGTCGGCCACTAGGGTCGCTAATCTTACTCGCACAGTCAGCTACCTCATTGCGCCTCTTTTTTTCTTTGCGTCATGTGCTGATTGGGGAGGGTTTTTTGGAAGGGACATCCTGCGTGACACTGCAGTGCCACTCCTAAATGGGCCCGGTGTTTGTGTCGGCCACTAGGGTCGCTAATCTTACTCACACAGTCAGCTACCTCATTGCGCCTCTTTTTTTCTTTGCGTCATGTGCTGATTGGGGAGGGTTTTTTGGAAGGGACATCCTGCGTGACACTGCAGTGCCACTCCTAAATGGGCCCGGTGTTTGTGTCGGCCACTAGGGTCGCTTATCTTACTCACACAGTCAGCTACCTCATTGCGCCTCTTTTTTTCTTTGCGTCATGTGCTGATTGGGGAGGGTTTTTTGGAAGGGACATCCTGCGTGACACTGCAGTGCCACTCCTAGATGGGCCAGGTGTTTGTGTCGGCCACTAGTGTCGCTTAGCTTAGTCATCCAGCGACCTTGGTGCAAATTTTAGGACTAAAAATAATATTGTGAGGTGTGAGGTATTCAGAATAGACTGAAAATGAGTGGAAATTATGGTTTTTGAGGTTAATAATAATATGGGATCAAAATGACCCCCAAATTCTATGATTTAAGCTGTTTTTTAGTGTTTTTTTAAAAAAACACCCGAATCCAAAACACACCCGAATCCGACAAAAAAAATTCGGTGAGGTTTTGCCAAAACGCGGTCGAACCCAAAACACGGCCGCGGAACCGAACCCAAAACCAAAACACAAAACCCGAAAAATTTCAGGCGCTCATCTCTAATAGTAATGCAAATATTATGATGCATTTTCATAAACAAAAGGCGCCCGACGTTAGCAGAGCTGCCAGCTGACTCATACCCAGAGGCGTAACTAAGGGGGGTCGAGCAGGGCACGTGCCCTGGGCGCTGTGGCAGGCCCAGCAGAAGGGGGCGCCGCCGGCCAGGGCATTGTACCTGCTCGCCCGCCCCCGCCTCCATTAACGTGCTGCTGCTTCCGCCAGGAGCCTGCTGTGTGAGAACGAGGAGCAGCAGCAGCAGCTCAGCAGCAGCAGAGAGTAACATGTGACAGTGGGGTCAGAGGAGCATGTGCTGAGCCCAGATTGGTGGAGCCCAGCACATGCTCATCTGACCCGAGCAGGGGGCGGGGCTACATCGGGATCTTCTGCAGCTCTGCTGCTCTTCTCCTGGGGCCTGGCTGGCAGTAGAAGAGGAGGGAGGAGCTGCTGGAGGCTGCAATTCATCAAGGTGAGGGCACCTCAGTGTGTGTGTGTGTGTCCCTGAGTGTCTCCATGCCCCCCTCCCATCAGCAGTGTGTGTGTGTGTCTCCATGTCCCCCTCCCCACACCAGAGTGTCTCCATGCCCCCCTACCCCCCATCAGCAGTGTGTGTGTGTCTCCATGCCCCCCTGCTCCCCTACCCCCCATCAGCAGTGTGTGTGTGTCTCCATACCCCCTACCCCCCATCAGCAGTGTGTGTGTGTGTCTCCATGCCCCCTACTCCCCATCAGCAGTGTGTATGTGTCTCCATGGCCCCCTACCCCCCATCCGCAGTGTGTATGTGTCTCCATGCCCCCCTACCCCCCATCCGCAGTGTGTGTGTGTCTCCATGCCCCCTACCCCCCATCCGCAGTGTGTATGTGTCTCCATGCCCCCCTACCCCCATCCGCAGTGTGTATGTGTCTCCATGCCCCCCTACCCCCCATCCGCAGTGTGTATGTGTCTCCATGCCCCCCTACCCCCCATCCGCAGTGTGTAGGTGTCTCCATGCCCCCCTACCCCCATCCGCAGTGTGTATGTGTCTCTATGCCCCCCTATCCCCCATCAGCAGTGTGTGTGTGTCTCCATGCCAGCGGTGCAAGTATGCGGGTACGGGTGGGTATGGCATACCCTTAAGAATTTCGCCGTGGGTACGCCGTACCCACACCGATGGGCTGCCGCTTGCTACCACTGATGTGAGGGGAGGAGAGCGCAGGCTGCGCTCTCCTCCCCTCACACAAGTCAGCAGCAGCGGTGAGCAGGGGGAGGGGAGGGGGGGATTCTTCTGCTGCTTCACGAATACCTGGCACTGTGGGGGGCAATGTATACCTGGCACTGTGGGGGGCAATGTATACCTGGCACTGTGGGGGGCAATGTATACCTGGCACTGTGGGGGGCAATGTATACCTGGCACTGTAGGGGGCAATGTATACCTGGCACTGTGGGGGGCAATGTATATCTGGCACTGTAGGGGCAATGTATATCTGGCACTGTGGGGGGCAATGTATACCTGGCACTGTTGTGGGCAATGTATATCTGGCACTGTTGTGGGCAATGTATATCTGGCACTGTTGTGGGCAATGTATATCTGGCACTGTGGGGGGCAATGTATATCTGGCACTGTGGGGCATTCGTGTATCTGGCACTGTGGGGCATTCGTGTATCTGGCACTGTGGGGAGCATTCGTGTATCTGGCACTGTGGGGAGCATTCGTGTATCTGGCACTGTGGGGCATTCGTGTATCTGGCACTGTGGGGCAATGTGTATCTGGCACTGTGGGGCAACGTGTATCTGGCACTGTGGGGCAACGTGTATCTGGCACTGTGGGGGTCATATGTGTATCTGCCCCTCCCCCATATGTGTATCATGCCCACATTTTCATTGGCAACGCCCCATATGGCATTTGACCACACCCATTTTTTGGCGCGCGCACACAGTACCTTTAAGACATTTTTTCTACTTGCACCACTGCTCCATGCCCCCCTCCCCATCAGCAGTGTGTGTCTCCATGCCCCACCATCAGCAGTGTGTGTGTGTGTATGTGTCTGTCTCCATGCTCCCCCCCCCATCAGCAGTGTGTATCTCCATGCCCCCCTCCCCCCATCAGCAGTGTGTGTCTCCATGCCCCCCCAACAGCAGTGTGTCTCCATGCCACCTCCGCGCCAGCAGTGTGTCTCCATGCCCCCTCCCCGCCAGCAGTGTGTCTCCATGCCCCCTCCCCGCCAGCAGTGTGAGTATCTCCATTCAACATCACAGGGGGGTTCGTCTACCGCATTGCGATGTTAATCGCATATGTTAGCATCGCTGCGGTAGGCGGCGATTGGTGGCAATGTATGTTAATACATCCCGCCCTCTCTGTCAGAATGCAAGCACAGGGTGCTCAGGTGCGGTGCAGTCTCCCTGACATCAGCAGCATGGGCTCCCAGCGCATGGAACACACACAGAGACACAGAGTGCGATAGCGTGTGCTGAATGACAACGCAGTGGGAGGTGATGGTGTGCTGAATGACAACGCAGGGGGAGGTGATGGTGTGCTGAATGATGATGCAGGGGGAGGTGATGGTGTGCTGAGTGACGACACAGGGGGAGGTGATGGTGTGCTGAGTGACGACGCAGGGGGAGGTGATTGTGTGCTGAGTAGTGACGCAGGGGGAGGTAATGGAGTGGCTGAGAGATGATGCAGGGGGTGGTGATGGTGTGACTGAGAGATGACTCGAGAGGGAGATGATGGTGTGGCTGAGAGACGCAGGGGGCAGGATGTAACACAGGGGACAGTATGTGAGTCTTGTTGAACCACTGTTGCATGATTCTGACCTTGTTAATATTCCTACACAAACAGGCATCTTCCGGACGATCGGATCTCCTACATGAATAGTGAATACCGACTGAAGACGCCATCTGCCTCAGAGGATACAGTTCTTCAGAGGTTCCATATTGTGAGAAACCATCACACAGGTAAGGTGCATGTTTAATTGAAAAGAATGTTCCCAGTGTGACGTGAAACAGGTGGCGTGTCATGTTTTCACGCCCCATTTTCGGTTACTACGCCCCTTCTGGTATGTGACCACGCCCATTTTTTTCCCAGCGCGCGCACACAATTTGTCGATTTGTTTCTATTTTTCTAAGGCTTTTCTTTCCTTCTTTTTTTTTTTTTTTTTTTTTTTAGTTGGTGGTGTGTGTGTGTGTGTGGGGGGGGGGGGGGCGCCATTTCTAACCTTGCCCTGGGCTCCAAAAACCCTAGTTACGCCTCTGCTCATACCATCATCTCCTGCTAGGGGGCACCAGCCAAAATCTTGCCTAGGGCATCATATTGGTTAGGGCCGGCTCTGGCCGTGTGTGATGTGCTGCAGAATATAGACAGTGGATATATGGGATATGCTGCTGAACATGGTTGAGGACTGCATTTGATGTGCTTCAGAGTGTGGACGTGGTCTTCATGTAATGTTCTGCAGAATGTGCACGGAGGCTATATGTAATGTTCTGCAGATTGTGGATGGAGGCTTCATGTAACGTGCTGCAGAGTGTGGATGGCGGCTCCATGGGATTTGCTGCCCCACATAGTGCATAGTGATGAGCACCGGAAATTTTTCGGGTTTTGTGTTTTGGTTTTGGGTTCGGTTCCGCGGCCGTGTTTTGGGTTCGAACGCGTTTTGGCAAAACCTCACCGATTTTTTTTTTGTCGGATCCGGGTGTGTTTTGGATTCGGGTGTTTTTTTCAAAAAACCCTAAAAAACAGCTTAAATCATAGAATTTGGGGGTCATTTTGATCCCAAAGTATTATTAACCTCAATAACCATAATTTCCACTCATTTTCAGTCTATTCTGAACACTGAACACCTCACAATATTATTTTTAGTCCTAAAATTTGCACCGAGGTCGCTGGATGGCTAAGCTAAGCGACCCAAGTGGCCGACACAAACACCTGGCCCATCTAGGAGTGGCACTGCAGTGTCACGCAGGATGGCCCTTCCAAAAAACACTCCCCAAACAGCACATGACGCAAAGAAAAAAAGAGGCGCAATGAGGTAGCTGTGTGAGTAAGCTAAGCGACCCTGGTGGCCGACACAAACACCTGGCCCATCTAGGAGTGGCACTGCAGTGTCACGCAGGATGGCCCTTCCAAAAAACACCCCCCAAACAGCACATGACGCAAAGAAAAATGAAAGAAAAAAGAGGTGCAAGATGGAATTGTCCTTGGGCCCTCCCACCCACCCTTATGTTGTATAAACAGGACATGCACACTTTAACCAACCCATCATTTCAGTGACAGGGTCTGCCACACGACTGTGACTGAAATGACGGGTTGGTTTGGACCCCCACCAAAAAAGAAGCAATTAATCTCTCCTTGCACAAACTGGCTCTACAGAGGCAAGATGTCCACCTCATCATCATCCTCCGATATATCACCGTGTACATCCTCCTCCTCACAGATTATCAATTCGTCCCCACTGGAATCCACCATCTCAGCTCCCTGTGTACTACTTTGTGGAGGCAATTGCTGCTGGTCAATGTCTCCACGGAGGAATTGATTATAATTCATTTTAATGAACATCATCTTCTCCACATTTTCTGGATGTAACCTCGTACACCGATTGCTGACAAGGTGAGCGGCGGCACTAAACACTCTTTCGGAGTACACACTTGTGGGAGGGCAACTTAGGTAGAATAAAGCCAGTTTGTGCAAGGGCCTCCAAATTGCCTCTTTTTCCTGCCAGTATAAGTACGGACTGTCTGACATGCCTACTTGGATGCGGTCACTCATATAATCCTCCACCATTCTTTCAATGGGGAGAGAATCATATGCAGTGACAGTAGATGAAATGTCCGTAATCGTTGTCAGGTCCTTCAGTCCGGACCAGATGTCAGCATCAGCAGTCGCTCCAGACTGCCCTGCATCACCGCCAGCGGGTGGGCTCGGAATTCTGAGCCTTTTCCTCGCACCCCCAGTTGCGGGAGAATGTGAAGGAGGAGATGTTGACAGGTCGCGTTCCGCTTGACTTGACAATTTTGTCACCAGCAGTTCTTTGAACCCCAGCAGACTTGTGTCTGCCGGAAAGAGAGATCCAAGGTAGGTTTTAAATCTAGGATCGAGCACGGTGGCCAAAATGTAGTGCTCTGATTTCAACAGATTGACCACCCGTGAATCCTTGTTAAGCGAATTAAGGGCTCCATCCACAAGTCCCACATGCCTAGCGGAATCGCTCTGTGTTAGCTCCTCCTTCAATGTCTCCAGCTTCTTCTGCAAAAGCCTGATGAGGGGAATGACCTGACTCAGGCTGGCAGTGTCTGAACTGACTTCACGTGTGGCAAGTTCAAAAGGTTGCAGAACCTTGCACAACGTTGAAATCATTCTCCACTGCGCTTGAGACAGGTGCATTCCACCTCCTATATCGTGCTCAGTTGTATAGGCTTGAATGGCCTTTTGCTGCTCCTCCAACCTCTGAAGCATATAGAGGGTTGAATTCCACCTCGTTACCACTTCTTGCTTCAGATGATGGCAGGGCAGGTTCAGGCGTTTTTGGTGGTGCTCCAGTCTTCTGTACGTGGTGCCTGTACGCCGAAAGTGTCCCGCAATTCTTCTGGCCACCGACAGAATCTCTTGCACGCCCCTCTCGTTTTTTAAATAATTCTGCACCACCAAATTCAAGGTATGTGCAAAACATGGGACGTGCTGGAATTTGCCCATATTTAATGCACACACAATATTGCTGGCGTTGTCCGATGCCACAAATCCACAGGAGAGTCCAATTGGGGTAAGCCATTCCGCGATGATCTTCCTCAGTTGCCGTAATAGGTTTTTAGCTGTGTGCGTATTCTGGAAAGCGGTGATACAAAGCGTAGCCTGCCTAGGAAAGAGTTGGCGTTTGCGAGATGCTGCTACTGGTGCCGCCGCTGCTGTTCTTGCGGCGGGAGTCCATACATCTACCCAGTGGGCTGTCACAGTCATATAGTCCTGAGCCTTCCCTGCTCCACTTGTCCACATGTCCGTGGTTAAGTGGACATTGGGTACAACTGCATTTTTTAGGAGACTGGTGAGTCTTTTTCTGAGGTCTGTGTACATTTTCGGTATCGCCTGCCTAGAGAAATGGAACCTAGATGGTATTTGGTACCGGGGAAACAGTACCTCCAACAAGTCTCTAGTTGCCTCTGCAGTAATGATGGATACCGGAACCACGTTTCTCACGCCCAGGATGCCAAGGCCTCAGTTATCCGCTTTGCAGCAGGATGACTGCTGTGATATTTCATCTTCCTCGCAAAGGACTGTTGGACAGTCAATTGCTTGGTGGAAGTAGTAAAAGTGGGCTTACGAGTACGACTTCCCCTCTGGGATGACCATCGACTCCCAGCAGCAACAACAGCAGCGCCAGCAGCAGTAGGCGTTACACGCAAGGATGCATCGGAGGAATCCCAGGCAGGAGAGGACTCGTCATAATTGCCAGTGACATGGCCTGCAGGACTATTGGCATTCCTGGGGAAGGAGGAAATTGACACTGAGGGAGTTGGTGGGGTGGTTTGCGTGAGCTTGGTTACAAGAGGAAGGGATTTACTGGTCAGTGGACTGCTTCCGCTGTCGCCCAAAGTTTTTGAACTTGTCACTGACTTATGATGAATGCGCTGCAGGTGACGTATAAGGGAGGATGTTCCGAGGTGGTTAACGTCCTTACCCCTACTTATTACAGCTTGACAAAGGCAACACACGGCTTGACAAATGTTGTCCGCATTTCTGTTGAAATACTTCCACACCGAAGAGCTGATTTTTTTGGTATTTTCACCTGGCATGTCAATGGCCCTATTCCTCCCACGGACAACAGGTGTCTCCCCGGGTGCCTGACTTAAACAAACCACCTCACCATCAGAATCCTCCTGGTCAATTTCCTCCCCAGCGCCAGCAACACCCATATCCTCCTCATCCTGGTGTACTTCAACACTGACATCTTCAATCTGACTATCAGGAACTGGACTGCGGGTGCTCCTTCCAGCACTTGCAGGGGGCGTGCAAATGGTGGAAGGCGCATGCTCTTCACGTCCAGTGTTGGGAAGGTCAGGCATCGCAAACGACACAATTGGACTCTCCTTGTGGATTTGTGATTTCGAAGAATGCACAGTTCTTTGCTGTGCTTTTGCCAGCTTGAGTCTTTTCATTTTTCTAGCGAGAGGCTGAGTGCTTCCATCCTCATGTGAAGCTGAACCACTAGCCATGAACATAGGCCAGGGCCTCAGCCGTTCCTTGCCACTCCGTGTGGTAAATGGCATATTGGCAAGTTTACGCTTCTCCTCCGACAATTTTATTTTAGATTTTTGAGTCCTTTTTTTACTGATATTTGGTGTTTTGGATTTTACATGCTCTGTACTATGACATTGGGCATCGGCCTTGGCAGACGACGTTGCTGGCATTTCATCGTCTCGGCCATGACTAGTGGCAGCAGCTTCAGCACGAGGTGGAAGTGGATCTTGATCTTTCCCTATTTTTGGAACCTCAACATTTTTTTTGTTCTCCATATTTTAATAGGCACAACTAAAAGGCACCTCAGGTAAACAATGGAGATGGATGGATACTAGTATACTTATGGATGACGAGCGACTACCGACACTGAGGCAGCTACAGCCGTGGACTACCGTACTGTGTCTGCTGCTAATATAGACTGGATGATAATGAGATAAAATTAAAATATATATATATATATATCACACTAGTACTGCAGCCGGACAGGTATATATTATGTAATGACGGACCTGCTGGACACTGTCTGTCAGCACTGCAGACTCCTAAAGTAAGCTACTAGTATCAAGAAGATAGAAAAAAAAAAAACCACGGGTAGGTGGTATACAATTATGGATGGACGAGCGACTGCCGACACAGAGGTAGCTACAGCCGTGGACTACCGTACTGTGTCTGCTGCTAATATAGACTGGATGATAATGAGATAAAATTAAAATATATATATATATCACACTAGTACTGCAGCCGGACAGGTATATATTATGTAATGACGGACCTGCTGGACACTGTCTGTCAGCACTGCAGACTCCTAAAGTAAGCTACTAGTATCAAGAAGATAGAAAAAAAAAAAAACCACGGGTAGGTGGTATACAATTATGGATGGACGAGCGACTGCCGACACAGAGGTAGCTACAGCCGTGGACTACCGTACTGTGTCTGCTGCTAATATAGACTGGATGATAATGAGATAAAATTAAAATATATATATATCACACTAGTACTGCAGCCGGACAGGTATATATTATGTAATGACGGACCTGCTGGACACTGTCTGCAGAATGCGTTTATAAAAACACCACACGACGAGTGTTTAACTTTTTCAGGCAGACAATCACAATATACTGGTGGTCAGCAGACAATCACAATATACTGGTGGTCAGTGGTCACTGGTCAGTCACACTGGCAGTGGCACTCTGTCAGCAAAAGTGTGCACTGTACTTAAAATATGTACTCCTGCTATAACTGCTCCCCAGTCTCCCCCACAATTAAGCTGTGTGAGCAGTGAGCACTCAGCACAGTCAGATAATGATATACAGTATTACATATGATGCAGCACACTGGGCTGAGCACAGATATGGTATGTGACTGTGTCACACTGTGTATCGTTTTTTTTCAGGCAGAGAACGGATTAATTAAACTGGTGGTGGTCACTGGTCACACTATCAGCAAGTAGTACTCCGTCCTAAGCAGACAATCACAATATACTGGTGGTCAGTGTGGTCACTGGTCAGTCACACTGGCAGTGTGGCACTCTGGCAGCAAAAGTGTGCACTGTACTTAAAATATATTATTTATGTACTCCTGCTCTAACTGCTCCCCAGTCTCCCCCACAATTAAGCTGTGTGAGCAGTGAGCACTCAGCACAGTCAGATAATGATATACAGTATTACATATGATGCAGCACACTGGGCTGAGCACAGATATGGTATGTGACTGTGTCACACTGTGTATCGTTTTTTTTCAGGCAGAGAACGGATTAATTAAACTGGTGGTGGTCACTGGTCACTGGTCACACTATCAGCAAGTAGTACTCCGTCCTAAGCAGACAATCACAATATACTGGTGGTCAGTGTGGTCACTGGTCAGTCACACTGGCAGTGTGGCACTCTGGCAGCAAAAGTGTGCACTGTACTTAAAATATATTATTTATGTACTCCTGCTCTAACTGCTCCCCAGTCTCCCCCACAATTAAGCTGTGTGAGCAGTGAGCACTCAGCACAGTCAGATAATGATATACAGTATTACATATGATGCAGCACACTGGGCTGAGCACAGATATGGTATGTGACTGTGTCACACTGTGTATCGTTTTTTTTCAGGCAGAGAACGGATTAATTAAACTGGTGGTCAATGGTCACTGGTCACACTATCAGCAAGTAGTAGTACTCCAGTCCTAATATGCTCCCCAAAATTAGTAAATAGTGTCTCTAACTCTCTACTCTCTTCTCTATAAACGGAGAGGACGCCAGCCACGTCCTCTCCCTATCAATCTCAATGCACGTGTGAAAATGGCGGCGACGCGCGGCTCCTTATATAGAATCCGAGTCTTGCGATAGAATACGAGCCTCGCGAGAATCCGACAGCGGGATGATGACGTTCGGGCGCGCTCGGGTTAGCCGAGCAAGGCGGGAAGATCCGAGTCTGCCTCGGACCCGTGTAAAAAGGCTGAAGTTCGGGGGGGTTCGGATTCCGAGGAACCGAACCCGCTCATCTCTAATAGTGCAGAGTGCAAACTGATGCCATGTGTTATGTGCTGCAGAGTGTGGGCAGAGGCAGCATATGATTTGCTGCAGGGTCTGAGCCACATGCACTCAGCACACAATGCCAATGCTGAGCGGTTATTTGCAACTGCCCATGCAGAAATATTTCCATATGGCGCATGGGATACATTGAGTATACGCAATAAGCTGCTGTTGTGATCAGGTATCAGAAATGTAAATGTATCAGAAATGTAGCGGAAAAGTGATGGGCATGCCTGGACAGTAACTGTAGTGCATGCACCCATGGGCGTGTTATGAGTGTGGTGAGCCTGTCACTGCATGAGCTGCATTCACATATGCACAGCCATAGGCATAGGAGGACATGGTCATACAGAGAAACTACACCTGCCATTGAGCTGGTGCAAGTTTCTATGGTGCGACCGATGGTATTACATGACATCACGCATGGGCACTATAAGTGGGTGTCTCAGTATTTGCACATTCTACCAAACAAATGTACACAAGGGAAAGAGTTTGTAGCAGCATTTGCATAAACTCCCAGATGAGCGAACGCCAATAGACTCTGATACTGTATGTGTGCTTCTGCATGTGACTCTGAGTCAGGCCCTGAGATAGGAGCTATATATACTGCACATTACAGCTATATATTCTGTGTATAACGCTGGGGGCATTAGGAATCATGAGCTACTGATATATTTGGTTGGACAGAGTATAGCAGGGGATCCTGGGGGTATATTTACTAATATTCATGTTTGTGCAGATTTTTAGGGAGTTTGATCTCGAATTTTATCGGTCGTATTTTACTGCAACTTTTTGAATCCATCTACGGTAATTTACTAAGCTACCGAGTTTTCTATTTTCGATTTTTCCGATGTCGATGTGATTCATATTGTCGGGCAGTGTTTTACGGGCGTGATTAGTAAAACGTTGTCGGACATAACACAATGAAGTCCAGCCGGATCAGTGAGGTCCATGCAGGGCTTCATTGTGTACAGTATGAGTGGTGTGTAAATAGTTTAAAAAAAATTGCGTGGGATCCCCCCTCCTAAGCATAACCAGCCTCAGGCTCTTTGAGCCGGTCCTGGTTGTAAAAATACAGGGGGGAAAATTGCGTAGGGTCCCCCCATATTTATACAACCAGCACCGGGTTCTGCGTCCGGTCCTGGTTCAAAAAATACAAGGGACAAAAGATGTAGGGGTCCCCCGTATTTTTAAAACCAGCACCGGGCTCCACTAGCCAGAGAGATAATGCCACAGACGGGGGACACTTTTATATTGGTCCCTGCGGCTGTGGCATTACCCCCCCAACTAGTCACCACTGGTCAGGGTACCCTGGAGTGGGGACCCCTAAAATCAATGGGTCCCCCCCTCCAGCCGCCCAGGGGTCAGGGATGAAGCCCGAGGCTTTCCCCCCCATATTGTGCGGTGGAAGGGGGCTGATAGCCTTTGTGTAAAAATAAGAATATTGTTTTTTGTTGAAGAACTACAAGTCCCAGCAAGCCTCCCTCACAAGCTGGTACTTGGAGAACCGCAAGTACCAGCATGCGGGGAAATAACAGGCCCGCTGGTACCTGTAGTTCTACAACAAGAAAAATACCTAAAAAAAGACACAACACACACACACACACCATCACAGTAAAGCTCTATCTTACATACATGCACACTTACACACTCACATACTTACCTATTGTCCCACGGAGCCCCTCGGTCCCCTTGTCCAGTAGAATCCACGGGGTAACTGTCAAATAAAAATTATACTTACAACCAATCCTGTGTAGATCTGTCCTCTTCTTCTCTGACGTAATCCACGGACTTGATTAAAAAAACAAACTGAAAACCCAATCCACGCACTTAAAGGGCTTCCATGTTTACACACGGTTCTGTCACTGAAGGTCCCATCAGCCAATCAGGGAGCGCCACATAATGGCGCTCTCCTGATTGACAGGCTAGGAGCGCACAGCCAATCAGCAGGAGCGCACTGGCTAGAATGGAGGAAAGCGCTCCTCCATTCTACTCAATGATGGGAACTTTGCGGTCTGCAGTTAACAGCGAAGTTAATTGGGGTCACCCACAAGAGGCTTCATCCCTGGCCATTGGGTGGCTGGAGGGGGGGGACCCCTTGATTTTAGGGGTCTCCACTCCTCCAGGGTACCCCAGCCAGGGATGACTAGTTAGGGGGGTAATGCCACGGCCGCAGGGACCAATATAAAAGTGTCCCCTCGCTGTGGCATTATCTCTCTGGCTAGTGGAGCCCGGTGCTGGTTTAAAAATAAGGGGGACCCCTACATCTTTTGTTCCCCGTATTTTTTGAACCAGGACCGGACGCAGAGCTCGATGCTGGTTGTATAAATATGGGGGGACCCTACGCAATTTCCCCCCCTGTATTTTTACAACCAGGACCGGCTTAAAGAGCCCGAGGCTGGTTATGCTTAGGAGGGGGGACCACACGCAATTTTTTTCTTTGATTTTTATCACTTTCATACCCCTTTACACAGATAAGCATGCACGGATCTCACTGATCCGTGCATAACTATCTGAACACGGCAGGAAAAAGCAGGTCTTTTTTAAAGCTGCTTTTTTTTACAAAGTCTATGCTTTCCCGGCAGTGTTTGGCTATTGTCGGCAATTAGTGTGAATACGAATTCTTAGTAAATTACCGAGTTGTATCAAATAACAGCCGTGTTTGACCGATGGTGTGTTCATTCGTATTTTTGAACTTAGCCGGGGAAAACAATACAAATAGCCCCAACACTGCCGAGATTTGCGTTTAGTAAATTCCCGAGACGACACTTAGAAAAAAAAAAAAAACTCGGACAAAATCGGGACCTTCGTAAATATACCCCCCGGAGTTGGCATTACACTGGTATTCCCTGACATAATCACATCGCTCCCATAAGAGAGTTAAACTGAGTAAAATTCTCCAGAGGTTCCAGTAGCATTTGCACTATGTAGACCAGGGATATTCCGCAGTTAAGAAATCTTTCATGGATGCCAATCCAATTCCCTGTGTTTACATGATGTATATTTTGCACCGTACCACTTTACACTTCACCTTTTTGTACTTTTACAATGAATAAAGGACTTTGGACCTCATTATCTAAGGATTGCAAAATTAGTGAATCGCAATCCGGCCAATTATCGAACAACTGCGCATGTGCAGCATTCGCATTGTGCACATGCCAGAAAAAATAGCAACAGAAAATGCGTACACACTGTGATCGCAATGCAGCCGTTGTTTGACAGACAGGAAGCTGGCGTTTCTGGGCAGAAACCCGATGTTTTCTGGGTGTGTCTGAAATACGCAGGTGTGCCCAGGTGATTTTAAGGAGGGTCTCTGACGTCAGCAATGACAACTTGCAGCCTCTTGTGTAGCGAAAAATGGGGATGACCTTGCCTGGTGCAGATAGGAAAAATCTTCAATGTTCCGGTAATTGCGTATGGTTATACGATAAGCCTGCATATTGCAAGGCATTCACAATTTTTACAATGGGCATTTTTTCCTCAATTTCTGGGCGGCAACTATTTGATCACAGAGACTGCTTTTTAGCAGACACTGCAATCCTTACTGAATATGGTCCTTTTAGCACAATTTGTATATTGCAGAGAATAAATGTGCCAAAAGTCTAATAGATTATTTTTTGCAATATTTTCATTTATTTGAAATGAATTTTAGTTTGAATCTGTATTTATTGGTGCACATGTACACTAATAGCAATGCCGGCTACTTTCACTTATGTACAGGGGTGATGCAGCCGGTGCATACTGTAGATGCGCAAAGATATGCAATTATTTTTGAGCATACAATGTGGTCATATTTGTGGTTGACTTGTGCACTACTCTGAAACAGGCCCTATAGGAGGAAGACCTACAGTATAGCATCACGGAGGGGATAGCCAGCTTTTGTTAGTGATACCCCATAGAAGCCTATGGACTTCTCCCCGCAGCGCTGTTGAGAGAGATCCGATCGGATCCCTCCCAGCATGCCCTGCGGCCACCCTTGTCACTCTGCGCATGTGCAGAATGACTCCCAGGGCCGAAACCCAGAAGTGAGGGAGCCTTTGGAGATCACAAAGGACAGCTCTTATCAGAAGAGCTGTCCTTCGCAGTGCTAATCGCATATGTAAGTACATATGCGATTAGCATTGAGACGATCAGAGACCCTCCTTAAAAAATAAAAGAAATTGAAAAAACCTGCAATGAGCACAGCTGGCATTATCACAGGTATCATTGTGAGATCCCTACCTCTGCACAGCTTTCTCTGCCAGAGAAAGCTGTGCAGGGACCGGGCTCCAGTGATCAGCTATGTGTGTCCGATAGACACACAAGCTGATCACTGGTTAAAAAAACAACATACTTACCAGTCCTAGGAGCCAGGCTGGCGGTCATTGGGACCTCCCATGCGTGCTGTGTCCCCCGGTGCAGTGAAGTGCAAAATGGCAGCTCACTTTACAGCATCGGGGGTCACAGCAGCGCACAGGATCTGATGCCCGGCACCCCTGCAAGAGTAGTGATCACCGGCTCCCTGGACTGATAAGTATATTTACCTTGGGGGGTCCGCATCGTGCGGGGGTAGTCGCGACAGGGGGGTCAACCCAGCAGCAGTGATGTCGGTGGTGGCGGTATTTCTCCCAAAAGATACGCCAATACTCTTGCAGATTGACATCACAGAGACAGAGCTTGTTCGCAAGCTCTGTCCCGACATGCGCTAATTGATACATCCGTGCGATGTAATCAATTATCGCATGCAGATTAGTTCGATTTCATCACATGCCATCAGCCCTTAAGTGTTTTGGTTTGCTTTTTGGCACAGTTTTGGATTCCTTTAAAAGTTTGATAAAAAATTATAAAAATGTATAAAACATTTAAAATCATGTAATTTAGACCTGTTTAAATTAGAGATGAGCGGCTTCGGCTTTACTCGGATTTACTCGGATTTACCCGAATCTCCTTATTGGCTCACGGACGTCACGTGTTTTGGTTAGCCAATAAGAAAAATCCAGATAAAAAGAACTTCTGGACCGAGTAAATCCGAACCCGCTCATCTCTAGTTTACATGCAATCCAAAATTCTAATTCCAGTTTTTGGTCCGACTTCTGAGTTGACAACAGACCCAAGCCAGGATTCGGTTCCACTCAGAACCCCAAAATGACTCAGAATTGCAATGATTTGACTTGAAACCCTTAAGTTCAGGTGTGTTTGTATTTCAGGAAAACCTAACTGCACATCTCTATTTATTAATCTGGCCATACACTAGAGCGATTTCAGGGCCGAAGGCACAATTTCGACACCTTGAACGATGCATTGTGTTTTTGTGTGCAAATCGTGATGTGTTTTGAAACGATTACGATCCAATGCATGGTTCGTGTGATGGATCCTCTGATCTTACATGCTGCACATTGAGATTGGGTGCAGATAGTGACATGTTTTTTGCACATGCAATCTATTGTCCGATAGATCCTACGAGCTGCGTCATTTGAGTGGCATTTCCCTGTACACTCCCACCCTTCATCCTGTGGAGGATCGTATTGTAAGTGGAGAGCAGCGCGCACACATTACCAGGCCCGATTATATTGCGTCCAGTATGTATTTTGTTGGCCACCAATGTCCACTGTCCACCAATGTTTATATAAGCATCTACATGTTTGTTTGTTTTTTGCCCCTGCACTTTTTTTTCTTACAGTGACCACAAATGTTTATATATGCATCTAGATGAGGGTTTTATTTGCCGCTGAAGTTTTTTATTTAACACTGTCCATCATTATTTCCCCACAATACACTGACCACCAATGTTTGCCCAACAATGGGGTATATTTACCAAGATTCGTAATTGTTGGAATTTGGTTAAAGATTAAACACGAATGACATCGGGAGTGATAATTTGCAACTTTTGTTTTTTTTTACGCCTCATTTACCATGCTGTCGTATTCTGCATTGTCGTGTTTTCCGATGTCGATGTCATTCGTAATGTCTGGCAGTGTTTTATGGGAGTGATTAGTAAAACACTGCCGGACTTAACACAATGAATCCCGGCCGGATTAGTGTGATCCATGCAGGGCTTCATTGTGTACCTTAAAAGAAGTATGGAAAGTGTTAAAAATCCCCCCAAAAAATTGTGTGGGGTCCCCCCTCCTAAGCATAACCAGCCTCGGGCTCTTTGAGCCGGTCCTGGTTGTAAAAATACAGGGAAAAAATTGACAGGGGTTCCCCTATATTTTAACAACCAGCACCGGGCTCTGCGCCTGGTCATGGTGCAAAAAATACGGGGGACAAAAGACGTAGGGGTCCCCCGTATTTTTATCACCAGCGCCGGGCTCCACTAGTCAGAGAGATAATGCCACAGCCGGGGGACACTTTTATATTGGTCCCTGCGGCCCTGGCATTAAATCACCAACTAGTCATCCCTGGCTGGGGTACCCTGGAGGAGTGGGGACCCCTTAAATCAAGGGGTCCCCCCCTCCAGCCACCCAAGGGCCAGGGGTGAAGCCCGAGGTATTTGGCTATTGCCGGCAGTGATTGTGAATGAATACAAATTTTTAGTAAATTACCGAGTAGTATAAAATAAAATAACAATAATATTCCAAAAATATACTGGTAGGTTAATTGGCTCCCAACAAAATTAACCCTAGCGTGAATGTGTGAGCGTGTACATGTGATAGGGAATATAGAGTGTAAGCTCCACTGGGGCAGGGACTGATGTGAATGGGCAAATATTCTCTGTACAGCGCTGCGGAATATGTGTGCGCTATATAAATAACTGGTAATAATAATAATAATAATAATAACAGGCGTATTTGATCGATGGTGTATTCATTCGTATTTTTTTTCTTTGACTTCCAGAAAAATACGAATGCCCTCATCACTGCCGAGATTTCAGTTTAGTAAATTCCTGAGATGACACTTTGATAAAAAAACACCAAATCGGTCAAAATCGGGAGCTTAGTAAATATACCCCAATGTGTATAAAAATGTGCTATTGACGTCAAATTACAGGTTGAGTATCCCTTATCCAAAATGCTTGGGACCAGAGGTATTTTGGATATCGGATTTTTCCGTATTTTGGAATAATTGCATCCCATAATGAGATATCATGGTGATGGGACCTAAGTCTAAGCACAGAATGCATTTATGTTTCATATACACATTATACACACAGCCTGAAGGTCATTTTAGCCAATATGTTTTATAATTTTGTGCATTAAACAAAGTGTCTACATTCACACAATTCATTTATGTTTCATATACACCTTATACACACAGCCTGAAGGTCATTTAATACAATATTTTTAATAACTTTGTGTATTAAACAAAGTTTGTGTACATTGGCCCTCATTCCGAGTTGTTCGCTCGGTATTTTTCATCGCATCGCAGTGAAAATCCGCTTAGTACGCATGCGCAATGTTCGCACTGCGACTGCGCCAAGTAACTTTACTATGAAGAAAGTATTTTTACTCACGGCTTTTTCTTCGCTCCGGCGATCGTAATGTGATTGACAGGAAATGGGTGTTACTGGGCGGATACACGGCGTTTCAGGGGCGTGTGGCTGAAAACGCTACCGTTTCCGGAAAAAACGCAGGAGTGGCCGGGGAAACGGTGGGAGTGCCTGGGCGAACGCTGGGTGTGTTTGTGACGTCAACCAGGAACGACAAGCACTGAAATGATCGCACAGGCAGAGTAAGTCTGGAGCTACTCTGAAACTGCTAACTCGTTTGTAATCGCAATATTGCGCGTACGTCGGTCGCAATTTTAAGAAGCTAAGATTCACTCCCAGTAGGCGGCGGCTTAGCGTGTGTAACTCTGCTACATTCGCCTTGCGAGCGAACAACTCGGAATGAGGGCCTTTGAGCCATCAAAAAACAAAGGTTTCACTATCTCGCTCTCGCTCAAAAAAGTCCGTATTTCGGAATATTCCGTATTTCGGAATATTTGGATATGGGATACTCAACCTGTATTGTGTTTTTATTAGTGATGAGCGGGTTCGGATCCTCGGAATCCGACCCGCCCGATCTTCACCTTTTTTTTACACGGGTCCGAGCGACTCGGATCCTCCCGCCTTGCTCGGTTAACCCGAGCGCGCCCGAACGTCATCATCCCACTGTCGGATTCTCGCGAGACTCGGATTCTATATAAGGAGCCGCGCGTCGCCGCCATTTTCACACGTGCATTGAGATTGATAGGGAGAGGACGTGGCTGGCGTCCTCTCCGTTATAGTAGAACACAGAGTGATTTAGTTAGTTATAATTGTGGGGAGGATTGGGGACGGGGAGCAGCTGTTAGGGAGTACAGTGCAGGGTTTTGATTATACCACCAGTGAGTTTAATCCTTTGTTTCTCTGCCTGAAAAAAACGCTCTGACCACCATATCTGTGCTCACTCAGTGTGCTGCACTGCTGCATGATATATCTGTGCTGAGTGCACTGCTCTGCTCACACTGCCTAATTGTGGGGACTGGGGAGCAGTTATAGCAGGAGTACAGTGCACAGTTTTGCTGACAGTGACCACCAGTCCAGTATACGTTTGTCTGCCTGAAAAACACACCTGTGTTTTTTTTTTTTCTTCATACTAGTTTAGCAGTCTGCTGACAGTAGAGATGAGCGCCTGAAATTTTTCGGGTTTTGTGTTTTGGTTTTGGGTTCGGTTCCGCGGCCGTGTTTTGGGTTCGAACGCGTTTTGGCAAAACCTCACCGAATTATTTTTGTCGGATTCGGGTGTGTTTTGGATTCGGGTGTTTTTTTCCAAAAACACTAAAAAACAGCTTAAATCATAGAATTTGGGGGTCATTTTGATCCCAAAGTATTATTAACCTCAAAAACCATAATTTACACTCATTTTCAGTCTATTCTGAATACCTCACACCTCACAATATTATTTTTAGTCCTAAAATTTGCACCGAGGTCGCTGTGTGAGTAAGATAAGCGACCCTAGTGGCCGACACAAACACCGGGCCCATCTAGGAGTGGCACTGCAGTGTCACGCAGGATGTCCCTTCCAAAAAACCCTCCCCAAACAGCACATGACGCAAAGAAAAAAAGAGGCGCAATGAGGTAGCTGTGTGAGTAAGATTAGCGACCCTAGTGGCCGACACAAACACCGGGCCCATCTAGGAGTGGCACTGCAGTGTCACGCAGGATGGCCCTTCCAAAAAACCCTCCCCAAACAGCACATGACGCAAAGAAAAAAAGAGGCGCAATGAGGTAGCTGTGTGAGTAAGATTAGCGACCCTAGTGGCCGACACAAACACCGGGCCCATCTAGGAGTGGCACTGCAGTGTCACGCAGGATGGCCCTTCCAAAAAACCCTCCCCAAACAGCACATGACGCAAAGAAAAAAAGAGGCGCAATGAGGTAGCTGACTGTGTGAGTAAGATTAGCGACCCTAGTGGCCGACACAAACACCGGGCCCATCTAGGAGTGGCACTGCAGTGTCACGCAGGATGTCCCTTCCAAAAAACCCTCCCCAAACAGCACATGACGCAAAGAAAAAAAGAGGCGCAATGAGGTAGCTGTGTGAGTAAGATTAGCGACCCTAGTGGCCGACACAAACACCGGGCCCATCTAGGAGTGGCACTGCAGTGTCACGCAGGATGTCCCTTCCAAAAAACCCTCCCCAATCAGCACATGATGCAAAGAAAAAGAAAAGAAAAAAGAGGTGCAAGATGGAATTATCCTTGGGCCCTCCCACCCACCCTTATGTTGTATAAACAAAACAGGACATGCACACTTTAACCAACCCATCATTTCAGTGACAGGGTCTGCCACACGACTGTGACTGATATGACGGGTTGGTTTGGACCCCCCCCAAAAAAGAAGCAATTAATCTCTCCTTGCACAAACTGGCTCTACAGAGGCAAGATGTCCACCTCATCTTCACCCTCCGATATATCACCGTGTACATCCCCCTCCTCACAGATTATCAATTCGTCCCCACTGGAATCCACCATCTCAGCTCCCTGTGTACTTTGTGGAGGCAATTGCTGCTGGTCAATGTCTCCGCGGAGGAATTGATTATAATTCATTTTAATGAACATCATCTTCTCCACATTTTCTGGATGTAACCTCGTACGCCGATTGCTGACAAGGTGAGCGGCGGCACTAAACACTCTTTCGGAGTACACACTTGTGGGAGGGCAACTTAGGTAGAATAAAGCCAGTTTGTGCAAGGGCCTCCAAATTGCCTCTTTTTCCTGCCAGTATAAGTACGGACTGTGTGACGTGCCTACTTGGATGCGGTCACTCATATAATCCTCCACCATTCTATCAATGTTGAGAGAATCATATGCAGTGACAGTAGACGACATGTCCGTAATCGTTGTCAGGTCCTTCAGTCCGGACCAGATGTCAGCATCAGCAGTCGCTCCAGACTGCCCTGCATCACCGCCAGCGGGTGGGCTCGGAATTCTGAGCCTTTTCCTCGCACCCCCAGTTGCGGGAGAATGTGAAGGAGGAGATGTTGACAGGTCGCGTTCCGCTTGACTTGACAATTTTGTCACCAGCAGGTCTTTCAACCCCAGCAGACCTGTGTCTGCCGGAAAGAGAGATCCAAGGTAGGCTTTAAATCTAGGATCGAGCACGGTGGCCAAAATGTAGTGCTCTGATTTCAACAGATTGACCACCCGTGAATCCTTGTTAAGCGAATTAAGGGCTGCATCCACAAGTCCCACATGCCTAGCGGAATCGCTCCGTGTTAGCTCCTTCTTCAATGCCTCCAGCTTCTTCTGCAAAAGCCTGATGAGGGGAATGACCTGACTCAGGCTGGCAGTGTCTGAACTGACTTCACGTGTGGCAAGTTCAAAGGGCATCAGAACCTTGCACAACGTTGAAATCATTCTCCACTGCACTTGAGACAGGTGCATTCCATCTCCTATATCGTGCTCAATTGTATAGGCTTGAATGGCCTTTTGCTGCTCCTCCAACCTCTGAAGCATATAGAGGGTTGAATTCCACCTCGTTACCACTTCTTGCTTCAGATGATGGCAGGGCAGGTTCAGTAGTTTTTGGTGGTGCTCCAGTCTTCTGTACGTGGTGCCTGTACGCCGAAAGTGTCCCGCAATTTTTCTGGCCACCGACAGCATCTCTTGCACGCCCCTGTCGTTTTTTAAAAAATTCTGCACCACCAAATTCAAGGTATGTGCAAAACATGGGACGTGCTGGAATTTGCCCATATTTAATGCACACACAATATTGCTGGCGTTGTCCGATGCCACAAATCCACAGGAGAGTCCAATTGGGGTAAGCCATTCCGCGATGATCTTCCTCAGTTGCCGTAAGAGGTTTTCAGCTGTGTGCGTATTCTGGAAAGCGGTGATACAAAGCGTAGCCTGCCTAGGAAAGAGTTGGCGTTTGCGAGATGCTGCTACTGGTGCCGCCGCTGCTGTTCTTGCGGCGGGAGTCCATACATCTACCCAGTGGGCTGTCACAGTCATATAGTCCTGACCCTGCCCTGCTCCACTTGTCCACATGTCCGTGGTTAAGTGGACATTGGGTACAACTGCATTTTTTAGGACACTGGTGAGTCTTTTTCTGACGTCCGTGTACATTCTCGGTATCGCCTGCCTAGAGAAGTGGAACCTAGATGGTATTTGGTAACGGGGGCACACTGCCTCAATAAATTGTCTAGTTCCCTGTGAACTAACGGCGGATACCGGACGCACGTCTAACACCAACATAGTTGTCAAGGCCTCAGTTATCCGCTTTGCAGTAGGATGACTGCTGTGATATTTCATCTTCCTCGCAAAGGACTGTTGAACAGTCAATTGCTTACTGGAAGTAGTACAAGTGGGCTTACGACTTCCCCTCTGGGATGACCATCGACTCCCAGCGGCAACAACAGCAGCGCCAGCAGCAGTAGGCGTTACACGCAAGGATGCATCGGAGTAATCCCAGGCAGGAGAGGACTCGTCAGACTTGCCAGTGACATGGCCTGCAGGACTATTGGCATTCCTGGGGAAGGAGGAAATTGACACTGAGGGAGTTGGTGGGGTGGTTTGCGTGAGCTTGGTTACAAGAGGAAGGGATTTACTGGTCAGTGGACTGCTTCCGCTGTCACCCAAAGTTTTTGAACTTGTCACTGACTTATTATGAATGCGCTGCAGGTGACGTATAAGGGAGGATGTTCCGAGGTGGTTAACGTCCTTACCCCTACTTATTACAGCTTGACAAAGGGAACACACGGCTTGACACCTGTTGTCCGCATTTCTGGTGAAATACCTCCACACCGAAGAGCTGATTTTTTTGGTATTTTCACCTGGCATGTCAACGGCCATATTCCTCCCCCGGACAACAGGTGTCTCCCCGGGTGCCTGACTTAAACAAACCACCTCACCATCAGAATCCTTCTGGTCAATTTCCTCCCCAGCGCCAGCAACACCCATATCCTCCTCATCCTGGTGTACTTCAACACTGACATCTTCAATCTGACTATCAGGAACTGGACTGCGGGTGCTCCTTCCAGCACTTGCAGGGGGCATGCAAATAGTGGAAGGCGCATGCTCTTCACGTCCAGTGTTGGGAAGGTCAGGCATCGCAACCGACACAATTGGACTCTCCTTGTGGATTTGGGATTTCAAAGAACGCACAGTTCTTTGCGGTGCTTTTGCCAGCTTGAGTCTTTTCAGTTTTCTAGCGAGAGGCTGAGTGCTTCCATCCTCATGTGAAGCTGAACCACTAGCCATGAACATAGGCCAGGGCCTCAGCCGTTCCTTGCCACTCCGTGTGGTAAATGGCATATTGGCAAGTTTACGCTTCTCCTCCGACAATTTTATTTTAGGTTTTGGAGTCCTTTTTTTTCTGATATTTGGTGTTTTGGATTTGACATGCTCTGTACTATGACATTGGGCATCGGCCTTGGCAGACGACGTTGCTGGCATTTCATCGTCTCGGCCATGACTAGTGGCAGCAGCTTCAGCACGAGGTGGAAGTGGATCTTGATCTTTCCCTAATTTTGGAACCTCAACTTTTTTGTTCTCCATATTTTATAGGCAGAACTAAAAGGCACCTCAGGTAAACAATGGAGATGGATGGATTGGATACTAGTATACAATTATGGACGGACTGCCACGGTTAGGTGGTATAAAAAAACCACGGTTAGGTGGTATATATTGTAATACAATTATGGATGGACGGACTGCCTGCCGAGTGCCGACACAGAGGTAGCCACAGCCGTGAACTACCGCACTGTACACTGGTTGATAAAGAGATAGTAGTATACTCGTAACAACTAGTATGACTGACTATGACGGTATAAAGAATGAAAAAAAAACCACGGTTAGGTGGTATATATTGTAATACAATTATGGATGGACGGACTGCCTGCCGAGTTCCGACACAGAGGTAGCCACAGCCGTGAACTACCGCACTGTACACTGGTTGATAAAGAGATAGTAGTATACTCGTAACAACTAGTATGACTGACTATGACGGTATAAAGAATGAAAAAAAAACCACGGTTAGGTGGTATATATTATAATACAATTATGGATGGACGGACTGCCTGCCGACTGCCGACACAGAGGTAGCCACAGCCGTGAACTACCGCACTGTACACTGGTTGATAAAGAGATAGTAGTATACTCGTAACAACTAGTATGACACTATGACGGTATAAAGAATGAAAAAAAAACCACGGTTAGGTGGTATATATTATAATAATACAATTATGGATGGACGGACTGCCTGCCGAGTTCCGACACAGAGGTAGCCACAGCCGTGAACTACCGCACTGTACACTGGTTGATAAAGAGATAGTAGTATACTCGTAACAACTAGTATGACTGACTATGACGGTATAAAGAATGAAAAAAAAACCACGGTTAGGTGGTATATATTGTAATACAATTATGGATGGACGGACTGCCTGCCGACTGCCGACACAGAGGTAGCCACAGCCGTGAACTACCGCACTGTACACTGGTTGATAAAGAGATAGTAGTATACTCGTAACAACTAGTATGACTGACTATGACGGTATAAAGAATGAAAAAAAAACCACGGTTAGGTGGTATATATTATAATACAATTATGGATGGACGGACTGCCTGCCGACTGCCGACACAGAGGTAGCCACAGCCGTGAACTACCGCACTGTACACTGGTTGATAAAGAGATAGTAGTATACTCGTAACAACTAGTATGACACTATGACGGTATAAAGAATGAAAAAAAAACCACGGTTAGGTGGTATATATTATAATAATACAATTATGGATGGACGGACTGCCTGCCGAGTTCCGACACAGAGGTAGCCACAGCCGTGAACTACCGCACTGTACACTGGTTGATAAAGAGATAGTAGTATACTCGTAACAACTAGTATGACTGACTATGACGGTATAAAGAATGAAAAAAAAACCACGGTTAGGTGGTATATATTGTAATACAATTATGGATGGACGGACTGCCTGCCGAGTTCCGACACAGAGGTAGCCACAGCCGTGAACTACCGCACTGTACACTGGTTGATAAAGAGATAGTAGTATACTCGTAACAACTAGTATGACTGACTATGACGGTATAAAGAATGAAAAAAAAACCACGGTTAGGTGGTATATATTATAATACAATTATGGATGGACGGACTGCCTGCCGACTGCCGACACAGAGGTAGCCACAGCCGTGAACTACCGCACTGTACACTGGTTGATAAAGAGATAGTAGTATACTCGTAACAACTAGTATGACACTATGACGGTATAAAGAATGAAAAAAAAACCACGGTTAGGTGGTATATATTATAATACAATTATGGATGGACGGACTGCCTGCCGACTGCCGACACAGAGGTAGCCACAGCCGTGAACTACCGCACTGTACACTGGTTGATAAAGAGATAGTAGTATACTCGTAACAACTAGTATGACACTATGACGGTATAAAGAATGAAAAAAAAACCACGGTTAGGTGGTATATATTATAATACAATTATGGATGGACGGACTGCCTGCCGAGTGCCGACACAGAGGTAGCCACAGCCGTGAACTACCGCACTGTACACTGGTTGATAAAGAGATAGTAGTATACTCGTAACAACTAGTATGACTGACTATGACGGTATAAAGAATGAAAAAAAAACCACGGTTAGGTGGTATATATTATAATACAATTATGGATGGACGGACTGCCTGCCGACTGCCGACACAGAGGTAGCCACAGCCGTGAACTACCGCACTGTACACTGATTGATAAAGAGATAGTAGTATACTCGTAACAACTAGTATGACACTATGACGGTATAAAGAATGAAAAAAAAACCACGGTTAGGTGGTATATATTATAATACAATTATGGATGGACGGACTGCCTGCCGACTGCCGACACAGAGGTAGCCACAGCCGTGAACTACCGCACTGTACACTGGTTGATAAAGAGATAGTAGTATACTCGTAACAACTAGTATGACACTATGACGGTATAAAGAATGAAAAAAAAACCACGGTTAGGTGGTATATATTATAATAATACAATTATGGATGGACGGACTGCCTGCCGACTGCCGACACAGAGGTAGCCACAGCCGTGAACTACCGCACTGTACACTGGTTGATAAAGAGATAGTAGTATACTCGTAACAACTAGTATGACTATGACGACGGTATAAAGAAAGAAAAAAAAATACCACGGTTAGGTGGTATATAATTATACAATTATGGATGGACGGACTGCCTGCCGAGTGCCGACTGCCGACACAGAGGTAGCCACAGCCGTGAACTACCGCACTGTACTGTGTCTGCTGCTAATATAGACTGGTTGATAAAGAGATAGTATACAACAATATACTACTATACTGGTGGTCAGGCACTGGTCACCACTAGTCACACTGGCAGTGGCACTCCTGCAGCAAAAGTGTGCACTGTTTAATTTTAAATTAATATAATATTATGTACTCCTGGCTCCTGCTATAACAACCTGCAGTGCTCCCCAGTCTCCCCCACAATTATTATAAGCTTTTATACATTGATGTGCAGCACACTGGGCTGAGCTGAGTGCACACAGACTGAGTCACACTGTGTGACTGCTGTGTATCGTTTTTTTCAGGCAGAGAACGGATATAGCAGAGAACGGATATATTAAATAAAAGTTAACTTAACAACAACTGCACTGGTCACTGTGGTAAACTCTGTCTGCACAATCTCTCTCTCTTCTAATCTATTCTAATGGAGAGGACGCCAGCCACGTCCTCTCCCTATCAATCTCAATGCACGTGTGAAAATGGCGGCGACGCGCGGCTCCTTATATAGAATCCGAGTCTCGCGAGAATCCGACAGCGTCATGATGACGTTCGGGCGCGCTCGGGTTAACCGAGCAAGGCGGGAAGATCCGAGTCGCTCGGACCCGTGAAAAAAAAAGTGAAGTTCGTGCGGGTTCGGATTCAAAGAAACCGAACCCGCTCATCTCTAGCTGACAGTGTCCACCAGGTCCGTTATACAGTATATTATATATATAAGCAGCAGTACGGTAGGCCACGGCTGTACCTACCTCTGTGTCGTCAGTGCACTCGTCGTCCATAAGTAATATAATACTATACTATCCATCCATCTACATTGTATACCTGTGGTGGCTTTTAGTTGTGCGCAAAATATGGAGAACAAAAATGTGGAGGTTAAAAAAATAGGGAAAGATCAAGATCCACTTCCACCTCGTGCTGAAGCTGCTGCCACTAGTCATGGCCGAGACGATGAAATGCCATCAACGTCGTCTGCCAAGGCCGATGCCCAATGTCATAGTACAGAGCATGTAAAATCCAAAACACAAAAGATTAGTAAAAAAACGACCCAAAAATCAAAATTAAAAGCGTCTGAGGAGAAGCGTAAACTTGCCAATATGCCATTTACGACACGGAGTGGCAAGGAACGGCTGAGGCCCTGGCCTATGTTCATGGCTAGTGGTTCAGCTTCACATGAGGATGAAAGCACTCATCCTCTCGCTAGAAAAAAGAAAAGACTTGCGGCAAAAGCACAGCAAAGAACTGTGCGTTCTTCGAAATCACAAATCCCAAAGGAGAGTCCAATTGTGTCGGTTGCGATGCCTGACCTTCCCAACACTGGACGGGAAGAGCTTGCGCCTCTTTTTTTCTTTGCGTCATGTGCTGTTTGGGGAGTATTTTTTGGAAGGGCCATCCTGCGTGAGATGGGCCAGGTGTTTGTGCCGGCCACTAGGGTCGCTTAGCTTACTCACACAGCTACCTCATTGCGCCTCTTTTTTTCTTTGCGTCATGTGCTGTTTGGGGAGTATTTTTTTGAAGGGCCATCCTGCGTGACACTGCAGTGCCACTCCTAGATGGGCCAGGTGTTTGTGTCGGCCACTAGGGTCGCTTAGCTTAGCCATCCAGCGACCTCGGTGCAAATTTTAGGACTAAAAATAATATTGTGAGGTGTGAGGTGTTCAGAATAGACTGAAAATTAGTGGAAATTATGGTTGTTGAGGTTAATAATACTATTGGATCAAAATGACCCCCAAATTCTATGATTTAAGCTGTTTTTTAGGGTTTTTTGAAAAAAACACCCGAATCCAAAACACACCCGAATCCGACAAAAAAAATTCGGTGAGGTTTTGCCAAAACGCGTCCGAACCCAAAACACGGCCACGGAACCGAACCCAAAACCAAAACACAAAACCCGAAAAATTTCCGGTGCACATCACTAGTTTTTATTGCTACTGTCCCACAATGTACTTGATGCGCAATTGTTTTTTATTTACTACTGTAACCCAAATGTGTATTTTATGCTGCTAATGTGCAATTGTGGTTTTACTGTTACTGTACTCCAAATGTGGATTTTATGATCCTAAAGTGCAATTGTGGTTTTACTGCTACTGTCCCCCAAATGCATACTATCTGCTACTGTACCCCAATTTGTTTTATGTGCTGATTACATGCCATTGTAGTTTTATTGCTACTGTCCCCCAAATGTGTACTGACAGCTACTGTACCCCAAATTGCTACTCCTTACTGTTTCTAAACATAGGCAATTATATACATCCGAAATAATTTGACGAATGAGTAAAAACCAAACAAACTTTATTTACAACCAAAAAATAACTCAACATTTAACTCAACAATTAAAATAGTCAAGTCTACTAGCCACCCCCACTGTTGGGGGTCGACAGAATTATAGTCCAGTAAGGCATCCATTATTTGGGTGTGGATCATAGGGTCGACCACACTTAGGTCAACAGTGTCTAGGTTGACCACTATTGGTCGAAAGTAACTAAGTCAACACCTAAAATAGGTTGACACAAGCATTAGGTCGACATGGGCAAGGTCGACATCAGGTTTTTTTAAAAAAAAACTTGGTGTCGTTTTCTTCGTAGACTGAGGGGGACCCCAATTACTGCACCATGTCCCATTGTATGGCTCGTGAAGGTGCCTCACTCCACTACCACTGCACTCGGCACAGGTTACCGTTCCCAATTGTAGTCCACGTGGATTTCAAAGTGTAAAAATTAAAAAAAAATTAAAACATTGTGAAAAACTCATGTCAACCTAGAACATGTCGACCTAGTAACCATGTCAACCTAGAAACCATGTCGACCTAATGCATGTTGACCAATAGTAGTCGACCTAATGCATGTCAACCTAAGTGTGTTCGACCTAGAGACCAGATACCCATTATTTGGGGGCCATAATTGTCCAATCCACTGACCACCCCCACTGTTGTGGGTGGCCAGAATTATAGTCCAGTAAGGCCCCCATTATTTGGAGTACACAATTGTCCAATCCACTGACCGCCCTCACTGTTGGGGATGGCCAGTTTTCACAGTGTAATTCCTGTTTATTGTCAATAGTAGTCCATAATAGTCCACAATTTTTAATTTGTCTTTCTTTTTTTATTTTTGAAATGTTTCTCGATAAAGGAAAGGGAATTTCTGCAGGGTTTTATAGACATATAGAGAGAGAATGAATGTCTGTGGTGCGTGAGGTCCAGGGATTACACAAATAACGTTAAGAGGAATTTAGCCTTGGAGGAGCTTGTTACCTTTAGCAATCCATACCATGACGCAGCCTCAATCGAATTGTGTCGCAAGAAGATACAAAATATAAGAACTGTGTTCTTAAAGGAACACAAAAAAATTGAAAGAGGTCTGGAGCTGCACTGGTGGCATCTACCAGACAACTCCCTGGTATTACAATGATCTCTTATTCACGGTGCATCAGGAACCTCTTAGGCCTTCAGTTGTGCTTATGGCGGAGACTGAGTGCGGAGCAGAGCCAAAGGATCTGCGTGAAACACCAGAGACAGTATTGGTAAGCAGAGACATAGTAATCTGGAATAACAGTATTTAGAAGTTAAAAAAGTCCTCAAGAGTCCCCTCCACTCTATCTTATACTTTCCTCCTGCCACAACACCACACCATCTCCATTAAAATAGACCAGGTACTCCTCCCTGACCTTTTTTGCCAGAGCACTCCCAGTTTGCACCACTGCCGGTACTGCCACAAAAGGGAATTGAGCAACCTCCGCTGGATGCTCTTGGTCTTCCACTACAGCTGTGCCCAATGTCCTTTGCTAGGTAGCTTTTCTGCACAGAAAGTTGTGTAGGACACAGCATGCAATGACAACCCAGTCAATCTTGTCCACCCTCAAGTTGACTGCCATGTGTAAGATCCGGATCCGGCAAATGCAGGGTCTTGGTGGTGAGCTGATCGTAGAATGCCATATTCCTAAAGGAGCCACCATCTAAAGCACAGCCATTCTTGCCCACATCTATAAAGAGGAACTTATAGTTGGCATTCATCACCGCCATTAGAACGATGGTGAAGTACCCCTTGCAGTTATATTAGTATGATCTGCTGTTGGCAGGTGGGGTAATGTGGATATGTTTCCCATCGATGGCTCCCCGCAGTTAGGGAACTTCCAACACATTTCAAACTCCTCACCAATAGCTATCCACTATCCACTCCTCCGTGCTTGTGAGGAACTATAAGAAGAAAAAAATAAGATTTTACTTACCGGTAAATCTATTTCTCGTAGTCCGTAGTGGATGCTGGGGACTCCGTAAGGACCATGGGGAATAGACGGGCTCCGCAGGAGACATGGGCACTTTAAGAAAGAATTTAGATTCTGGTGTGCTCTGGCTCCTCCCTCTATGTCCCTCCTCCAGACCTCAGTTAGAGAAACTGTGCCCGGAAGAGCTGACAGTACAAGGAAAGGATTTTGGGAATCCAGGGTAAGACTCATACCAGCCACACCAATTACACTGTATAACTTGTGATAACTTTACCCAGTTAACAGTATGAACAATCACAGAGCATCAGATAAACCCTGTTGCAACTATAACATAACCCTTATTTAAGCAATAACTATATACAAGCATTGCCGAAGAAGTCCGCACTTGGGACGGGCGCCCAGCAACCACTACGGACTACGAGAAATAGATTTACCGGTAAGTAAAATCTTATTTTCTCTAACGTCCTAGTGGATGCTGGGGACTCCGTAAGGACCATGGGGATTATACCGAAGCTCCCAAACGGGCGGGAGAGTGCGGATGACTCTGCAGCACCGAATGAGCAAACACAAGGTCCTCCTCAGCCAGGGTATCAAACTTGTAGAACTTTGCAAAGGTGTTTGAACCTGACCAAGTAGCCGCTCGGCAAAGCTGTAATGCCGAGACCCCTCGGGCAGCCGCCTAAGAAGAGCCCACCTTCCTTGTGGAATGGGCCTTAACTGATTTAGGCAGCGGCAACCCAGCCACAGAATGAGCCTGCTGAATCGTGTTACAGATCCAGCGAGCAATAGTTTGCTTTGAAGTAGGCGCCCCAAGCTTGTTGGAAGCATACAGGATAAACAAAGATTCTGTTTTCCTGACCTTAGCCGTTCTGGCTACATAAACCTTCAAAGCCCTGACCCCATCCAGTGACTCGGAATCCTCCAAGTCTGTAGTAGCCACAGGCACCACAATAGGTTGGTTTATATGAAAGGATGAAACCACTTTCGGCAGAAATTGTGGGCGGGTCCGCAATTCTGCTCTATCCGCATGGAAAACCAGATAAGGGCTTTTATGTGACAAAGCCGCCAATTCTGACACACGCCTAGCCGAAGCCAAGGCTAATAGCATGACCACCTTCCACGTGAGATGTTTTACTTCCACCGTTCTGAGTGGTTCAAACCAGTGTGATTTCAGGAAACTCAACACCACGTTAAGATCCCAAGGTGCCACTGGAGGCACAAAAGGGGGCTGGATATGCAGCACTCCCTTTACAAACGTCTGAACTTCAGGCAGAGAAGCCAGTTCTTTTTGAAAGAAAATGGATAAGGCCGAAATCTGAACCTTAATGGAACCCAATTGAAGGCCCAAAGTCACTCCCGACTGTAGGAAGTGAAGGAAACGGCCCAGCTGGAATTCCTCCGTAGGGGCATTCCTGGCCTCACACCAAGCCACATATTTTCGCCATATACGGTGATAATGTTGAGCCATCACATCCTTCCTAGCCTCTATCAGCGTAGGAATGACCTCATCCGGAATGCCTTTTTCTGCTAGGATCCGGTGTTCAACCGCCATGCTGTCAAACGCAGCCGCGGTAAGTCTTGGAACAGACAAGGCCCCTGTTGCACAAGTCCTGTCTTAGAGGCAGAGGCCACAGGTCCTCTGTGAGCATTTCTTGCAGATCTGGATACCAAGTCCTTCTTGGCCAATCCGGAACAATGAGTATTGTTCTCACTCCTCTTTTTCTTATGATTCTCAGCACCTTGGGTATGAGAGGAAGAGGAGGAAATACATAGACCGACTGGAACACCCACGGTGTCACCAGTGCGTCCACAGCTATCGCCTGAGGTCTCTTGACCTGTCGCAATATCTCTGCAGCTTTTTGTTGAGGCGGGATGCCATCATGTCCACCTGTGGCAGTTCCCACCGACTTGCAATCTGCGCGAAGACTTCTTGATGAAGTCCCCACTCTCCCGGGTGGAGGTCGTGCCTGCTGAGGAAGTCTGCTTCCCAGTTGTCCACTCCCGGAATGAACACTGTTGACAGTGCGATTACGTGATTCTCCGCCCAGCGAAGAATTCTGGTGGCTTCTACCATCGCCACCCTGCTCCTTGTGCCGCCTTGGCGGTTTACATGAGCCACTGCGGTGATGTTGTCTGACTGAATCAGAACCGGTTGGTCGCGAAGCAGGGACTCCGCTTGACGTAGGGCGTTGTATATGGCCCTTAGTTCCAGGATGTTGATGTGAAGGCAAGTCTCCTGACTTGACCACAGCCCTTGGAAATTTCTTCCCTGTGTGACTGCCCTTCACCCTCGGAGGTTTGCATCCGTGGTCACCAGGACCCAGTCCTGAATGCCGAATCTGCGACCTTGGAGAAGGTGAGCACTCTGCAGCCACCACAGGAGAGACACCCTGGCCCTGGGGGATAGGGTGATTAACCGATGCATCTGAAGATGTGATCTGGACCACTTGTCCAGTAAGTCCCATTGGAAGGTCCTCGCATGGAACCTGCCGAAGGGAATGGCCTCGTATGATGCCACCATCCTTCCCCGGACTCGAGTGCAGTGATGCACTGACACCTGTTTTGGTTTTAATAGATTCCTGACCAGTGTCATGAGCTCCTGAGCTCTCTCTATCGGGAGATAAACCCTTTTCTGGTCTGTGTCAAGGATCATGCCTAGGAGAGGCAGATGAGCTGTAGGAACCAACTGCGACTTTGGAATATATAGAATCCAGCCGTGTTGCCGTTACACTTCCAGAGAAAGTGATACGCTGTTCAGCAACTGCTCTCTTGATCTCGCTTTTATGAGGAGATCGTCCAAGTACGGGATAATAGTGACACCTTGCTTCTGCAGGAGCACCATCATTTCCGCCATAACCTTGGTGAATATTCTCGGGGCCGTGGAGAGACCAAACGGCAACGTCTGATATTGGTAATGAATGACAATCACATACCGCAATTCTGAGGTACGCCTGATGAGGTGGATAAATGGGGACATGAAGGTATGCATCCTTTATGTCCAGAGTCACCATAAAATCTCCCCCTTTCAGGCTTGCAATGACCGCTCTTAGCGATTCCATCTTGAACTTGAACCTTTTCAGGTATATGTTCAGGGATTTTAAATTCAATATGGGTCTGACCGAACCGTCCGGTTTCGGGACTACAACATAGTCGAATAATAACCCCCTCCTTGTTGAAGGAGGGGAACCTTGACCACCACCTGTTGAAGATACAATTTGTGAATTGCAGTTAACACTGTTTCCCTCTCGTGGGGGAAGCCGACAGGGCCGTCGGTGAGGGGGCATCTTCTCAAAGTCCAGCTTGTATCCCTGAGACACAATATCTATTGCCCAGGTATCTAACAGGGAGTGAACCCACTTGTGGCTGAATTTACGAAGGCGTGCCCCCACCGGGCCTAGCTCCGCCTGTGGAGCCCAAGCGACATGCGGTGGATTTTGTAGAGGCCGGGGAGGACTTCTGTTCCTGGAAACTAGCTGTGTTGTGCAGCTTCTTTCCTCTGCCCCTGCCTCTGGCAAGAAAGGATGCACCTCGGACTTTCTTGTTTCTTTGTTCGAAAGGCTGCATTTGATAATGTCGTGCTTTCCTAGGCTGTGCAGGAATATAAGGCAAAATATCAGAATTACCAGCTATATCTGTGCAGACCAGGTCCGAGAACCCTTCTCCACACAATCCTCAGCCTTCCATATGCCTCTTAAGTCGGCATCATCTGTCCATTGCATATTCTACAGGACACGTCAAGCAGAAATCGACATAGCTTTGACTCTAGGACCCAGTAGACTCATGTCTCTTTGGGCATGTTTTTTATATATATATCTCTTAAGACAGCATCTTTAATATATATATATCTCTATATATCTCTATATATCTCTATATATATATATATATATATATATACATACTAGGGTCTCAATCTCTGCTGATAAGGTACCTGTCCACGCTGCCACAGCGCTATAAACCCATGCCGACACAATCGCCGGTCTGAGTAGTGTACCAGAATGTGCACGCTATCTGCAGGATCCCTGAGGATAGCTGTTACGTCAGGGCTACCTTTTGGGCAAACGTGACACCCTAGGGGAAGATTCCCATCGTATCCTGGCCCTAGTAGGGAAAGGATACTCCCTGAGAATTCTTTGTGGGAAACTGCAGTCTCTTGTCTGGAGATTCCCACTCTTTTTCATCATGAGAGGAGGGAAATTTACCTCAGCTTTCTTCCCCTTAAACATGTGTACCCTTGTGTCAGGGACAGATGAGTCATCAGTGATATGCAAATCATCTTTTATTACAATAATCATATATTGAATACTTTTCTGCCATTTTGGCTGTAACTTTGCATTATCGTAGTCGACACTGGAGTCAGACTCCGTGTCGAAATCAGTGTCTATTATTTTGGATAGTGAGCATTGAGAGACTCTGAAGGTCTCTGCGACATAGGGACAGACATGGGTAGATTCCCTGTCTGTTCTCTAATCTTTTGTGCAATAAATTCACCTTAGCACTTAATTACACATATCCAAACAGGTGTCAGCGTTGTCGACGGAGACACCCTCTCACACACATATTGCTCCATCTCCTCCTTAGGGGAGCCTTTTACCTCAGACATGTCGACACACACGTACCGACACACCACACACTCAGGGAATGCTCATCTGAAGACAATTCCCCCATAAGGCCCTTTGGAGAGACAGAGAGAGAGTATGCCAGCACACACCCCAGCGCTATTAACACAGGAATAACACAGTAACTTAATGTTAACCCACTAGCTGCTGTTTATATTGATTTTTGCGCCTAATTATGTGCCCCCCCCTCTCTTTTTACCCTCTTCTACCGTGTAACTGCGGGGGAGAGGCTGGGGAGCTTCCTCTCAGCGGTGCTGTGGAGAAAAAACATGGCGCTGGTGAGTGCTGAGGAAGAAGCCCCGCCCCCTTGACGGCGGGCTTCTGTCCCGCTTTCATGTACAATTTTTGGCGGGGGCTCATACATATATACAGTGCCCAACTGTATACATGCAAACTTTTGCCAAAGAGGTCTCTAATTGCTGCCCAGGGCGCCCCCCCTGCGCTCTGCACCCTTACAGTGACCGGAGTATGTGGGTGTAGTGTGGGAGCAATGGCGCACAGCTGCAGTGCTGTGCGCTACCTCAGTGAAGACTGGAGTCTTCTGCCACCGATTTCGAGGTCTTCTTGCTTCTTTCACCCGGCTTCTGCGAGGGGGACGGCGGCGTGGCTCCGGGATCGGACGATGAGGGTGAGATCCTGTGTACGATCCCTCTGGAGCTAATGGTGTCCAGTAGCCTAAGAAGCAGGACCTATCTGCAGAGAGTAGGGCTGCTTCTCTCCCCTCAGTCCCACGATGCAGGGAGTCTGTTGCCAGCAGAGCTCCCTGAAAATAAAAAAACCTAACAAAATACTTTCTTATAGTAAGCTCAGGAGAGCTCACTATACAGCACCCAGCTCGTCCGGGCACAGATTCAAACTGAGGTCTGAAGGAGGGACATAGAGGGAGGAGCCAGAGCACACCAGAATCTAAATTCTTTCTTAAAGTGCCCATGTCTCCTGCGGAGCCCGTCTATTCCCCATGGTCCTTACGGAGTCCCCAGCATCCACTAGGACGTTAGAGAAAACTTGAATGCATAAAATTAATGTTTTCCTTTCAACAGACTCCTGACCTGGACATTTCTACAACCCCAGACCTACACTACCTCCCCTTCAAAAAAACACAGAAGGAAAGCAAAAAATACTCAAGAGGAGGACCAGTGTCTTAAGCAAGCCAGGGAGGCTTTACGTAAACCTCTTGACAAATGATAATTTCTCAGTGTATGTGAGCTCTGAACTATGAGAGCTGGACAAAGATCAAAAGATGCAATTTGAGCATCTAACAGGAGAAATTATCTTTAAAAGAGCGCAACCGTCTCCTGACCTCAGAGACATGCCTCATACCCTTGGCTACTGCTGCTCCTCCTGCTTCACTCCCCTCGCCACCACCCACCTACCATTCCACACAGACATTCCCCCAGACATACCTTACTCCAACGGTCAACTACCACCTCCCTCATACCAACCTGCTCCCCCAACCACCTCCTCATACCAACCTGCTCCAACACCCACCTCCTTATACCAACCTGCTCCCAAAACCACCTCCTCATACCAATCTTCTTCAACACCCACCTCCTCATAGCAACCTGCTCCAACACCCACCTCCTCATACCAATCTGCTCCAACACCCACCTCCTCATACCAACCTGCTCCAACACCCACCTCCTCATACTAATCTGCACCCCTAACCACCTGCTCATACCAACCTGCTCCCATAACCACCTCCTCATACCAACTTACTCTAACACCCACCACCTCATACCAACCTGCTCCAACACCCACCTCCTCATACCGACCTGCTCCTCCACCCACTCACCCCAATATTTTTTCTGCATTACTTGAAGCAGAGGAGTATAGAGGTAATTTAATCCCATTGTGCGGTGTCCCCCAGTAATCAGCAGTTTTATTATCCCAGATAACAATGGTGCTGTATGCTTGATGGTGTTTTTGATATAGATTCAGGCAAGTCAACAAACACATGCTGTAAGTGCAGCATAATGGGCCGGGACCATTGTGTTTGCACTTGCAGCATGTGTTTTGTTCTCCTCCTGAAATCTGTGTTAGAAATAGAGATGTGCACCGGAATTTTTTCGGGTTTTGGTTTTGGATTTGGTTCCGCGGCCGTGTTGTGGATTCGGACGCGTTTTGGCAAAACCTCCCTGAAAATTTTTTGTCGGATTCGGGTGTGTTTTGGATTCGGGTGTTTTTTTCAAAAACCTCTCAAAAACAGCTTAAATCATAGAACTTGGGGGTCATTTTGATCCCATAGTATTATTAACCTCAATAACCATAATTTCCACTCATTTTCAGTCTATTCTGAACACCTCACAATATTATTTTTAGTCCTAAAATTTGCACCGAGGTTGCTGGATGACTAAGCTAATAGAGATGTGCACTTGAAATTTTTCGGGTTTTGTGTTTTGGTTTTGGGTTCGGTTCCGCGGCCGTGTTTTGGGTTCGACCGCGTTTTGGCAAAACCTCACCGAATTTTTTTTGTCGGATTCGGGTGTGTTTTGGATTCGGGTGTTTTTTTCAAAAAACACTAAAAAACAGCTTAAATCATAGAATTTGGGGGTCATTTTGACCCCAAAGTATTATTAACCTCAAAAACCATAATTTCCACTCATTTTCAGTCTATTCTGAATACCTCACACCTCACAATATTATTTTTAGTCCTAAAATTTGCACCGAGGTCGCTGGATGACTAAGCTAAGCAACCCTAGTGGCCGACACAAACACCAGGCCCATCTAGGAGTGGCACTGCAGTGTCACGCAGGATGGCCCTTCCAAAAAACACTCCCCAAACAGCACATGACGCAAAGAAAAAAAGAGGCGCAATGAGGTAGCTGTGTGAGTAAGATAAGCGACCCTAGTGGCCGACACAAACACCTGGCCCATCTAGGAGTGGCACTGCAGTGTCACGCAGGATGGCCCTTCCAAAAAACCCTCCCCAAACAGCACATGACGCAAAGAAAAAAAGAGGCGCAATGAGGTAGCTGTGTGAGTAAGATAAGCGACCCTAGTGGCCGACACAAACACCTGGCCCATCTAGGAGTGGCACTGCAGTGTCACGCAGGATGGCCCTTCCAAAAAACACTCCCCAAACAACACATGACGCAAAGAAAAAAAGAGGCGCAATGAGGTAGCTGTGTGAGTAAGATAAGCGACCCTAGTGGCCGACACAAACACCTGGCCCATCTAGGAGTGGCACTGCAGTGTCACGCAGGATGACCCTTCCAAAAAACACTCCCCAAACAGCACATGACGCAAAGAAAAAAAGAGGCGCAATGAGGTAGCTGTGTGAGTAAGCTAAGCGACCCTAGTGGCCGACACAAACACCTGGCCCATCTAGGAGTGGCACTGCAGTGTCACGCAGGATGGCCCTTCCAAAAAACACTCCCCAAACAGCACATGACGCAAAGAAGAAAAAAAGAGGCGCAATGAGGTAGCTGTGTGAGTAAGCTAAGCGACCCTAGTGGCCGACACAAACACCTGGCCCATCTAGGAGTGGCACTGCAGTGTCACGCAGGATGGCCCTTCCAAAAAACACTCCCCAAACAGCACATGACGCAAAGAAGAAAAAAAGAGGCGCAATGAGGTAGCTGTGTGAGTAAGCTAAGCGACCCTAGTGGCCGACACAAACACCTGGCCCATCTAGGAGTGGCACTGCAGTGTCACGCAGGATGGCCCTTCCAAAAAACACTCCCCAAACAGCACATGATGCAAAGAAGAAAAAAAGAGGCGCAATGAGGTAGCTGTGTGAGTAAGCTAAGCGACCCTAGTGGCCGACACAAACACCTGGCCCATCTAGGAGTGGCACTGCAGTGTCACGCAGGATGGCCCTTCCAAAAAACACTCCCCAAACAGCACATGACGCAAAGAAGAAAAAAAGAGGCGCAATGAGGTAGCTGTGTGAGTAAGCTAAGCGACCCTAGTGGCCGACACAAACACCTGGCCCATCTAGGAGTGGCACTGCAGTGTCACGCAGGATGGCCCTTCCAAAAAACACTCCCCAAACAGCACATGACGCAAAGAAGAAAAAAAGAGGCGCAATGAGGTAGCTGTGTGAGTAAGCTAAGCAACCCTAGTGGCTGACACAAACACCTGGCCCATCTAGGAGTGGCACTGCAGTGTCACGCAGGATGGCCCTTCCAAAAAACACTCCCCAAACAGCACATGACGCAAAGAAGAAAAAAAGAGGCGCAATGAGGTAGCTGTGTGAGTAAGCTAAGCGACCCTAGTGGCCGACACAAACACCTGGCCCATCTAGGAGTGGCACTGCAGTGTCACGCAGGATGGCCCTTCCAAAAAACACTCCCCAAACAGCACATGACGCAAAGAAGAAAAAAAGCGGCGCAATGAGGTAGCTGTGTGAGTAAGCTAAGCGACCCTAGTGGCCGACACAAACACCTGGCTCATCTAGGAGTGGCACTGCAGTGTCACGCAGGATGGCCCTTCCAACAAACACTCCCCAAACAGCACATGACGCAAAGAAAAAAAGAGGCGCAATGAGGTAGCTGTGTGAGTAAGCTAAGCGACCCTAGTGGCCGACACAAACACCTGGCCCATCTAGGAGTGGCACTGCAGTGTCACGCAGGATGGCCCTTCCAAAAAACACTCCCCAAACAGCACATGACGCAAAGAAGAAAAAAAGAGGCGCAATGAGGTAGCTGTGTGAGTAAGCTAAGCGACCCTAGTGGCCGACACAAACACCTGGCCCATCTAGGAGTGGCACTGCAGTGTCACGCAGGATGGCCCTTCCAAAAAACACTCCCCAAACAGCACATGACGCAAAGAAGAAAAAAAGAGGCGCAATGAGGTAGCTGTGTGAGTAAGCTAAGCGACCCTAGTGGCCGACACAAACACCTGGCCCATCTAGGAGTGGCACTGCAGTGTCACGCAGGATGGCCCTTCCAAAAAACACTGCCCAAACAGCACATGACGCAAATAAAAATGAAAGAAAAAAGAGGTGCAAGATGGAATTGTCCTTGGGCCCTCTCACCCACCCTTATGTTGTATAAACAGGACATGCACACTTTAACCAACCCATCATTTCAGTGACAGGGTCTGCCACACGACTGTGACTGAAATGACGGGTTGGTTTGGACCCCCACCGAAAAAGAAGCAATTAATCTCTCCTTGCACAAACTGGCTCTACAGAGGCAAGATGTCCACCTCATCATCATCCTCCGATATATCACCGTGTACATCCCGCTCCTCACAGATTATCAATTCGTCCCCACTGGAATCCACCATCTCAGCTCCCTGTGTACTTTGTGGAGGCAATTGCTGCTGGTCAATGTCTCCACGGAGGAATTGATTATAATTCATTTTAATGAACATCATCTTCTCCACATTTTCTGGAAGTAACCTCGTACGCCGATTGCTGACAAGGTGAGCGGCGGCACTAAACACTCTTTCGGAGTACACACTTGTGGGAGGGCAACTTAGGTAGAATAAAGCCAGTTTGTGCAAGGGCCTCCAAATTGCCTCTTTTTCCTGCCAGTATAAGTACGGACTGTCTGACGTGCCTACTTGGATGCGGTCACTCATATAATCCTCCACCATTCTTTCAATGGTGAGAGAATCATATGCAGTGACAGTAGACGACATGTCCGTAATCGTTGTCAGGTCCTTCAGTCCGGACCAGATGTCAGCATCAGCAGTCGCTCCAGACTGCCCTGCATCACCGCCAGTGGGTGGGCTCGGAATTCTGAGCCTTTTCCTCGCACCCCCAGTTGCGGGAGAATGTGAAGGAGGAGATGTTGACAGGTCGCGTTCCGCTTGACTTGACAATTTTGTCACCAGCAGGTCTTTGAACCCCAGCAGACTTGTGTCTGCCGGAAAGAGAGATCCAAGGTAGGTTTTAAATCTAGGATCGAGCACGGTGGCCAAAATGTAGTGCTCTGATTTCAACAGATTGACCACCCGTGAATCCTTGTTAAGCGAATTAAGGGCTCCATCCACAAGTCCCACATGCCTAGCGGAATCGCTCCCTTTTAGCTCCTCCTTCAATGCCTCCAGCTTCTTCTGCAAAAGCCTGATGAGGGGAATGACCTGACTCAGGCTGGCAGTGTCTAAACTGACTTCACGTGTGGCAAGTTCAAAAGGTTGCAGAACCTTGCACAACGTTGAAATCATTCTCCACTGCGCTTGAGACAGGTACATTCCACCTCCTATATCGTGCTCAATTGTATAGGCTTGAATGGCCTTTTGCTGCTCCTCCAACCTCCGAAGCATATATAGGGTTGAATTCCACCTCGTTACCACTTCTTGCTTCAGATGATGGCAGGGCAGGTTCAGGCGTTTTTGGTGGTGCTCCAGTCTTCTGTACATGGTGCCTGTACGCCGAAAGTGTCCCGCAATTCTTCTGGCCACCGACAGCATCTCTTGCACGCCCCTGTCGTTTTTTTAAAAATTCTGCACCACCAAATTCAAGGTATGTGCAAAACATGGGACGTGCTGGAATTTGCCCATATTTAATGCACACACAATATTGCTGGCGTTGTCCGATGCCACAAATCCACAGGAGAGTCCAATTGGGGTAAGCCATTCCGCGATGATCTTCCTCAGTTGCCGTAAGAGGTTTTCAGCTGTGTCCGTATTCTGGAAACCGGTGATACAAAGCGTAGCCTGCCTAGGAAAGAGTTGGCGTTTGCGAGATGCTGCTACTGGTGCCGCCGCTGCTGTTCTTGTGGCGGGAGTCCATACATCTACCCAGTGGGCTGTCACAGTCATATAGTCCTGACCCTGCCCTGCTCCACTTGTCCACATGTCCGTGGTTAAGTGGACATTGGGTACAACTGCATTTTTTAGGACACTGGTGAGTCTTTTTCTGACGTCCGTGTACATTCTCGGTATCGCCTGCCTAGAGAAGTGGAACCTAGATGGTATTTGGTAACGGGGGCACACTACCTCAAGAAATTGTCTAGTTCCCTGTGAACTAACGGCGGATACCGGATGCACGTCTAACAACAACATAGTTGTCAAGGCCTCAGTTATCCGCTTTGCAACAGGATGACTGCTGTGATATTTCATCTTCCTCGCAAAGGACTGTTGGACAGTCAATTGCTTGGTGGAAGTAGTAAAAGTGGGCTTACGACTTCCCCTCTGGGATGACCATCGACTCCCAGCAGCAACAACAGCAGCGCCAGCAGCAGTAGGCGTTACACGCAAGGATGCATCGGAGGAATCCCAGGCAGGAGAGGACTCGTCAGAATTGCCAGTGACATGGCCTGCAGGACTATTGGCATTCCTGGGGAAGGAGGAAATTGACACTGAGGGAGTTGGTGGGGTGGTTTGCGTGAGCTTGGTTACAAGAGGAAGGGATTTACTGGTCAGTGGACTGCTTCCGCTGTCGCCCAAAGTTTTTGAACTTGTCACTGACTTATTATGAATGCGCTGCAGGTGACGTATAAGGGAGGATGTTCCGAGGTGGTTAACGTCATTACCCCTACTTATTACAGCTTGACAAAGGCAACACGGCTTGACAAATGTTGTCCGCATTTCTGTTGAAATACTTCCACACCGAAGAGCTGATTTTTTTGGTATTTTCACCAGGCATGTCAACGGCCATATTCCTCCCACGGACAACAGGTGTCTCCCCGGGTGCCTGACTTAAACAAACCACCTCACCATCAGAATCCTCCTTGTCAATTTCCTCCCCAGCGCCAGCAACACCCATATCCTCCTTATCCTGGTGTACTTCAACACTGACATCTTCAATCTGACTATCAGGAACTGGACTGCGGGTGCTCCTTCCAGCACTTGCAGGGGGCGTGCAAATGGTGGAAGGCGCATGCTCTTCACGTCCAGTGTTGGGAAGGTCAGGCATCGCAACCGACACAATTGGACTCTCCTTGTGGATTTGGGATTTCGAAGAACGCACAGTTCTTTGCGGTGCTTTTGCCAGCTTGAGTCTTTTCATTTTTCTAGCGAGAGGCTGAGTGCTTCCATCCTCATGTGAAGCTGAACCACTAGCCATGAACATAGGCCAGGGCCTCAGCCGTTCCTTGCCACTCCGTGTGGTAAATGGCATATTGGCAAGTTTACGCTTCTCCTCCGACAATTTTATTTTAGATTTTGGAGTCCTTTTTTTACTGATATTTGGTGTTTTGGATTTTACATGCTCTGTACTATGACATTGGGCATCGGCCTTGGCAGACGACGTTGCTGGCATTTCATCGTCTCGGCCATGACTAGTGGCAGCAGCTTCAGCACGAGGTGGAAGTGGATCTTGATCTTTCCCTAATTTTGGAACCTCAACATTTTTGTTCTCCATATTTTAATAGGCACAACTAAAAGGCACCTCAGGTAAACAATGGAGATGGATGGATACTAGTATACTTATGGATGGACGAGCGACTGCCGACACAGAGGTAGCTACAGCCGTGGACTACCGTACTGTGTCTGCTGCTAATATAGACTGGATGATAATGAGATGAAATTAATATATATATATATAATATCACTAGTACTGCAGCCGGACAGGTATATATATTTATTATGTAATGACTGATGACGGACCTGCTGGACACTGTCAGCTCAGCAGCACCGCAGACTGCTACAGTAAGCTACTATAGTAGTATGTATCAAGAAGAAAGAAAAAAAAAAAAACACGGGTAGGTGGTATACAATTATGGATGGACGAGCGACTGCCGACACAGAGGTAGCTACAGCCGTGGACTACCGTACTGTGTCTGCTGCTAATATAGACTGGATGATAATGAGATGAAATTAATATATATATATATAATATCACTAGTACTGCAGCCGGACAGGTATATATATTTATTATGTAATGACTGATGACGGACCTGCTGGACACTGTCAGCTCAGCAGCACCGCAGACTGCTACAGTAAGCTACTATAGTAGTATGTATCAAGAAGAAAGAAAAAAAAAAAACCACGGGTAGGTGGTATACAATTATGGATGGACGAGCGACTGCCGACACAGAGGTAGCTACAGCCGTGGACTACCGTACTGTGTCTGCTGCTAATATAGACTGGATGATAATGAGATGAAATTAATATATATATATAATATCACTAGTACTGCAGCCGGACAGGTATATATATTTATTATGTAATGACTGATGACGGACCTGCTGGACACTGTCAGCTCAGCAGCACCGCAGACTGCTACAGTAAGCTACTATAGTAGTATGTATCAAGAAGAAAGAAAAAAAAAAAAACACGGGTAGGTGGTATACAATTATGGATGGACGAGCGACTGCCGACACAGAGGTAGCTACAGCCGTGGACTACCGTACTGTGTCTGCTGCTAATATAGACTGGATGATAATGAGATGAAATTAATATATATATATATATAATATCACTAGTACTGCAGCCGGACAGGTATATATATTTATTATGTAATGACTGATGACGGACCTGCTGGACACTGTCAGCTCAGCAGCACCGCAGACTGCTACAGTAAGCTACTATAGTAGTATGTATCAAGAAGAAAGAAAAAAAAACCACGGGTAGGTGGTATACAATTATGGATGGACGAGCGACTGCCGACACAGAGGTAGCTACAGCCGTGGACTACCGTACTGTGTCTGCTGCTAATATAGACTGGATGATAATGAGATGAAATTAATATATATATATATATAATATCACTAGTACTGCAGCCGGACAGGTATATATATTTATTATGTAATGACTGATGACGGACCTGCTGGACACTGTCAGCTCAGCAGCACCGCAGACTGCTACAGTAAGCTACTATAGTAGTATGTATCAAGAAGAAAGAAAGAAAAAAAAAACACGGGTAGGTGGTATACAATTATATATATATTATATACAATTATATATATATATATATTAAACTGGTGGTGATTAATTAAACTGGTGGTCAGGTCACTGGTCACACTATCAGCAACTTGCAAGTAGTACTCCTAAGCAGACAATCACAATATATACTGGTGGTCAGTGTGGTCACAATGGCAGTGTGGCACTCTGGCAGCAAAAGTGTGCACTGTACGTTAAAATATGTACTCCTGCTCTCAGACTCTAACTGCTCCCCACTGTCTCCCCCACAAGTCAGATATACAGTCACACTATCACTTCAGCAAGTAGTAGTACTCCTCCTAATGCTCCCCAAAATAACTAAAGTAAATACTGTGTCTCTCTCTACTCTAGTCTCACTCTCTTCTCTATAAACGGAGAGGACGCCAGCCACGTCCTCTCCCTATCAATCTCAATGCACGGGTGAAAATGGCGGCGACGCGCGGCTCCTTATATAGAATCCGAGTCTCGCGATAGAATCCGAGCCTCGCGAGAATCCGACAGCGGGATGATGACGTTCGGGCGCGCTCGGGTTAACCGAGCAAGGCGGGAAGATCCGAGTCGCTCGGACCTGTGTAAAAAAACCTGAAGTTCGGGCGGGTTCGGATTCCGAGGAACCGAACCCGCTGATCTCTATATGCTAAGCGACCCAAGTGGCCGACACAAACACCTTGCCCATCTAGGAGTGGCACTGCAGTGTCAGACAGGATGGCACTTAAAAAAAATAGTCCCCAAACAGCACATGATACAAAGAAAAAAAGAGGTGCAAGATGGAAGCTGTGTGACTAAGCTAAGCGATACAAGTGGCTGATACAAACACCTGGCCCATCTAGGAGTGGCACTGCAGTGTCAGGCAGGATGTCACTTCAAAAAAATAGTCCCCAAACAGCACATGATGCAAAGAAAAAAGAGGTGCAATGAGGTAGCTGTGTGACTAAGCTAAGCGACCCAAGTGGCCGACACAAACACCTGGCCCATCTAGGAGTGGCACTGCAGTGTCAGGCAGGATGGCACTTAAAAAAATTGTCCCCAAACAGCACATGATGCAAAGAAAAAAAGAGGTGCACCAAGGTCGCTGGATGGCTAAGCTATGCGACCCAAGTGGCCGACACAAACACCTGGCCCATCTAGGAGTGGCACTGCAGTGTCAGACAGGATGGCAGTTAAAAAAATTGTCCCCAAACAGCACACGATGCAAAGAAAAAAAGAGGTGCACCAAGGTCGCTGGATGGCTAAGCCAAGTGACCCAAGTGGCCGGCCTCCCTCCACATTTTTGCTCTCCATCTTTTAATGTGTGGAATTATATGCCAGTAATATATCAATAGCAATGGCCTACTGTACCGTACTGCTATATATATATATATATATATATATATATATATATATCCAAAATTTGCCCCGGCACTCCTCCAAATACCTTGCTGAGGTGCACTTCCTTGTGGACTTGCTGGTCCACCCACATGCAATAGGGAGAAAACAGGTGGCACTCTCAGTCTTGTAGATAGTGAAAAACCTCCACGACGTGGAGTCTTTATTGAAACAAACAGGTGACGTTTCGGGGACGTATCCCCTTCCTCAGACAACAATATAGTGCAAAATCAGTGTTTAAATACAAGCATAAAACCCACTTACCCCCACAATCATGACTCTCAGCTGCGTGGACCACGGAGTGTCCGGCATCTCATGTCCCGCACTTCCGGTTTCGGCAACACGGCCCGGCCGGAAGTGACGCGATCACGTCAGCCGGTTTCCTTGGCAACGCACTGGGAGACCTAAAACAATAACAAACAGCAATGTGACAATCTCAAATACTATAACTGCCCACAAATCTAAAACACGCTCGACTGAGCTAGAGTGGGCACATAAAACAAAGTGGATACAGCAATATAACATGTAGAAAAAATATATCATAAAAATTTTTTTTATATCATATAAAAATCATTAGCAGTGAATTAAAAAGACCCATGTGTACTGACCCCCAGGGACCCGTGATCAACAGACCTCGTAAGTTTTCTGTGGTTGTATTATTATTAACAGTAATGCCCCTTGTATCGATGTTAAAAAACATCGATGGCTATTTTTGAAAAAAATCTATTCATTTGTTTAAAGGTTACTTACAGAAAACAAGTTTATTTATTTAATTCAAAATAAGGAGCCAAATAACTCTATGAGGTGGACAAACCAGTGAGGTGGCTGCCATCCTGGGCCCGATGGTGACAATTATGTTTAATTTAATTCAATTCATAAATAGAGAAAGGTAGGGCAAATAAATCTGGACAGGGGGAACCTGTGCCAAAGCAATGATAAAGAATTTTATCACAGAAAATTAATCAAACCCAGTGACTCATTTAGGCCCTTGGGCGCCAGGCAATCCAGGCGGAAAATCCACTTGGATTCAAGCTGGAGCAGCTTTCTCCCCCTATCTCCCCCCCGGATGGACGCTGGTACGTGATCAATGGCTCGATACCTCAAACTGGCGAGGCTATGTTTAAATCTGGCAAAGTGCCTTGCCACCGGCTGCTCACTAGTACCCGTGGCAATGGCTGCCCTGATGGCCGACCTATGTTGTGTCAACCGTGTTTTTAATTGACATTCGGTTTTGCCTACGTAGTAGAGCCCGCAAGGGCAGACTACCACGTAGACCACAAACCGAGATGTACAGGTTAGTGGCCACCTAATTTTGAGCCGTTGACCCGTATGGGGATGGGGAAACGTCTCACCTACAATGAAAAAAGAGCAAGTCGTGCATCCTAGGCATTTGAAACACCCATTCTTCTTGCTCAAAAAATGTCTGGATGTCTCTTTAGTGTCAAAGCCAGTGATGTCCGTCTTAACCACTAGATCTTTCAGATTTCTGCCCCTAGAAAAACTGGGCATCAGTTTACTATTGTGGAAACATTTGAGGTCCGGGTCAGAAGTGACCATCTGCCACATCCCCTTAACCTGTTTTACCAGTGTCGGGCTGCTGGAGTTGTATTCAGTCACCCAAGGAATGGTCTCCTTGGGTAACCTTTTTGAATGGCGTTTTGGTGGTTTCTGAAAATTGCACAGCGCTCTGTCTTTTGCTTTTTTCAGTTCTGGACGAGAATATCCTCTCTCTGAGAACTTCCCTATCATTTCTTCCAGTTGCTGCAGCCGTATCTCTGGGTCCGTGTTATTCCTACAAACCCTAAGTAACTGGGAATAAGGTAGGCTGCGAATCATGGCTTTCGGATGTGAGCTATCAGCTCGGAGTAGGGTGTTTCTGTCCGTGGGTTTTTTATAGAGGGTCGTCCCCACCTGTCCCTCCTTTAGGAGTATGCAGACATCTAGGTAACAAATTTGAGAACTACTATGGTTCCAAGTTAGTTTGATAGGGCTAGCTGACATATTGTGTCTATTGATGATCTCAGTCAGGATCTGGATGTCGCCACTCCAGAAGATGAGGAGATCATCAATGTAACGAAAGTATAACTTAATGTGCCCTGCAATGTCCGCATCCTCAAAAAACAGTCCCCTCTCCGTTTCCCACATGAAACTATTTGCAAAAGACGGTGCCACTGGGGACCCCATCGAGCACCCTGTCAGTTGTTTGTAAAACCTACCATTAAAAAAGAAGAAATTGTGTGACAAAGTGTAGGCCAACAGCTCAATAAACAGATCCACATCTGGACCTGTGTATAACGGGTTCGCTGTGATTAGCCGTCTAACAGCCTCTAAACCAGCGTTGTGCGGAATGCACGTATAAAGGCTGGTGACATCTAAGGTCACCATGGTCGTATCACTTGGCAGTGGCCCCAACGTGGCCAACCTATCCAACAACATCTTAGTATCCTTCAGGTATGTAAACGTGTCCTGGATGCATGGCTGCAAATATGCATCCAGGAAGATCGCAATCGGCTCACACAGAGACCCACGGGCAGAGATGATAGGTCTGCCCGGGGGTCTCTGCGCGTCCTTGTGGACCTTAGGGAGAGTGTAGAACAAGGGAACCCGTGGCCACTTTGTGGATAATTTATCACTGATTACCTGAGATAGCAACCCCTCACTCACAGCCCTTTTTAACAAGAGATCAAGTTCCTGTTTAAACACAGGAGTGGGGTCTTTATCCAATCGGTTATAGGTGTTTCCATCACTTAACAACCTGTCACATTCTGCTGCGTATATGGAAGTGTCCTGAATTACAATAGAGCCGCCCTTATCTGCGGCTCTCAGGACGATGTCGGTCCTCTGTTGTAAGTTCTTTAACGCTTGTCTTTCATCACTTGGCAGGTTGTGTTTCACCCCTGGGATTCTCTGTCCACATGAACTGTCCATAAGTCTATGAAAAGTCTTAAGGGTGGCATTATTTGACTGCGGGTCAAATCTAGAACGATTACCTAATTTGGATATACGGCCAGGCAACATAGGCTCCGTATTCACCGTAGGATGTTTATGGAAATGTTCTTTAATTTTTAATGAACGGGCTAATTTAAATGATTCTATCTTCCACTTGAAAGGATCCACAAAGTTGGTGGGTATGTATGAAAGTCCCTTGCTGAGTAGACGTTGCTCAGACTCCTGAAGCTCCTGTGAGGATAAGTTGAAGATCAGGTGGCTCTGTGTTTGGGCGGCCTTCCTACTGTTCTGCCTCCTCGTTTGACCTCCCCTTCTCGTTTTGCTCTTCCCCGGGTGGAGGCCCCTGCCCGGGTGTTTACCACAAAAGGGGTCACCGAATGTCTGACCTCACTACCGGCTCCCACTGTGTCATCATTGTCGCTTGCTGAGGTACTTGAGAAGCGGACCCGTTGTGGTCTTCTCATATTACCTGCGCCTCGGCCGCGTCCTCGAAACTGGTTTGTTTGATTTAACCAGGTATATACCCGATGCTGGGCATAATCTGTGACGACTTTCTTGTATTTTTCTTTTTTATATTTCAGGAGATTGTTCTTATACTCCTCCAGTTGGCTTTGTAGTTTGGGTAACCAGTCTGTGGTTTTATCAGAGGTCATTGTCACAAGGTGTTCCTTCTCAAACTCACTGATCTTTTGTGATGTTAACTTCAGCTCCCTTGTGGACTCCTCGATGACTAATAAAATGAGGTCCATGGAGCACTTATTGAGTATTGAGATCCAACGTTTACAGAAAGCAGAGTTATATCTGCCGATTGTGGGTGTATTGAGCACCCTAAACCCACGAGGTATCTGCTTTGCGCGATGGTAGTCAGACAAGGTGCGGCTATGGTATAAGAAGTCAAGCTCTCGCTTTTTTAGTTTGAACAGTTCACGGTATATATCCTCACAGGAATCCACATATTCCTCACATAATGCAGCATCTTTATGTAGAATTTTCTCAGCATCCACATCAGAAAAACTGAGCGTTTCGTAGTTGTCACATTCAAGCAAAAAAGATGTGAAGTCACCTTCACCCTCAGAGGTAGCCATCCTCTAATTGACACTGGTCCTGATAGTGCAGAAACACATAGGGTATATGTGACTTGAGTGTCACTAAAGTGTCAAGTGCTTAACACCAAAGTGCAGTGCTTTAAAAACGGTTAAAACAGAGGGAGGTGGTCCAATGGGAAGGTGCCTTGGGCTGATAACACGATTTTCTTACCCACCGCAGCGGCGCGTGTATCTCTATATATCCAAAATTTGCCCCGGCACTCCTCCAAATACCTTGCTGAGGTGCACTTCCTTGTGGACTTGCTGGTCCACCCACATGCAATAGGGAGAAAACAGGTGGCACTCTCAGTCTTGTAGATAGTGAAAAACCTCCACGACGTGGAGTCTTTATTGAAACAAACAGGTGACGTTTCGGGGACGTATCCCCTTCCTCAGACAACAATATAGTGCAAAATCAGTGTTTAAATACAAGCATAAAACCCACTTACCCCCACAATCATGACTCTCAGCTGCGTGGACCACGGAGTGTCCGGCATCTCATGTCCCGCACTTCCGGTTTCGGCAACACGGCCCGGCCGGAAGTGACGCGATCACGTCAGCCGGTTTCCTTGGCAACGCACTGGGAGACCTAAAACAATAACAAACAGCAATGTGACAATCTCAAATACTATAACTGCCCACAAATCTAAAACACGCTCGACTGAGCTAGAGTGGGCACATAAAACAAAGTGGATACAGCAATATAACATGTAGAAAAAATATATCATAAAATTTTTTTTTATATCATATAAAAATCATTAGCAGTGAATTAAAAAGACCCATGTGTACTGACCCCCAGGGACCCGTGATCAACAGACCTCGTAAGTTTTCTGTGGTTGTATTATTATTAACAGTAATGCCCCTTGTATCGATGTTAAAAAACATCGATGGCTATTTTTGAAAAAAATCTATTCATTTGTTTAAAGGTTACTTACAGAAAACAAGTTTATTTATTTAATTCAAAATAAGGAGCCAAATAACTCTATGAGGTGGACAAACCAGTGAGGTGGCTGCCATCCTGGGCCCGATGGTGACAATTATGTTTAATTTAATTCAATTCATAAATAGAGAAAGGTAGGGCAAATAAATCTGGACAGGGGGAACCTGTGCCAAAGCAATGATAAAGAATTTTATCACAGAAAATTAATCAAACCCAGTGACTCATTTAGGCCCTTGGGCGCCAGGCAATCCAGGCGGAAAATCCACTTGGATTCAAGCTGGAGCAGCTTTCTCCCCCTATCTCCCCCCCGGATGGACGCTGGTACGTGATCAATGGCTCGATACCTCAAACTGGCGAGGCTATGTTTAAATCTGGCAAAGTGCCTTGCCACCGGCTGCTCACTAGTACCCGTGGCAATGGCTGCCCTGATGGCCGACCTATGTTGTGTCAACCGTGTTTTTAATTGACATTCGGTTTTGCCTACGTAGTAGAGCCCGCAAGGGCAGACTACCACGTAGACCACAAACCGAGATGTACAGGTTAGTGGCCACCTAATTTTGAGCCGTTGACCCGTATGGGGATGGGGAAACGTCTCACCTACAATGAAAAAAGAGCAAGTCGTGCATCCTAGGCATTTGAAACACCCATTCTTCTTGCTCAAAAAATGTCTGGATGTCTCTTTAGTGTCAAAGCCAGTGATGTCCGTCTTAACCACTAGATCTTTCAGATTTCTGCCCCTAGAAAAACTGGGCATCAGTTTACTATTGTGGAAACATTTGAGGTCCGGGTCAGAAGTGACCATCTGCCACATCCCCTTAACCTGTTTTACCAGTGTCGGGCTGCTGGAGTTGTATTCAGTCACCCAAGGAATGGTCTCCTTGGGTAACCTTTTTGAATGGCGTTTTGGTGGTTTCTGAAAATTGCACAGCGCTCTGTCTTTTGCTTTTTTCAGTTCTGGACGAGAATATCCTCTCTCTGAGAACTTCCCTATCATTTCTTCCAGTTGCTGCAGCCGTATCTCTGGGTCCGTGTTATTCCTACAAACCCTAAGTAACTGGGAATAAGGTAGGCTGCGAATCATGGCTTTCGGATGTGAGCTATCAGCTCGGAGTAGGGTGTTTCTGTCCGTGGGTTTTTTATAGAGGGTCGTCCCCACCTGTCCCTCCTTTAGGAGTATGCAGACATCTAGGTAACAAATTTGAGAACTACTATGGTTCCAAGTTAGTTTGATAGGGCTAGCTGACATATTGTGTCTATTGATGATCTCAGTCAGGATCTGGATGTCGCCACTCCAGAAGATGAGGAGATCATCAATGTAACGAAAGTATAACTTAATGTGCCCTGCAATGTCCGCATCCTCAAAAAACAGTCCCCTCTCCGTTTCCCACATGAAACTATTTGCAAAAGACGGTGCCACTGGGGACCCCATCGAGCACCCTGTCAGTTGTTTGTAAAACCTACCATTAAAAAAGAAGAAATTGTGTGACAAAGTGTAGGCCAACAGCTCAATAAACAGATCCACATCTGGACCTGTGTATAACGGGTTCGCTGTGATTAGCCGTCTAACAGCCTCTAAACCAGCGTTGTGCGGAATGCACGTATAAAGGCTGGTGACATCTAAGGTCACCATGGTCGTATCACTTGGCAGTGGCCCCAACGTGGCCAACCTATCCAACAACATCTTAGTATCCTTCAGGTATGTAAACGTGTCCTGGATGCATGGCTGCAAATATGCATCCAGGAAGATCGCAATCGGCTCACACAGAGACCCACGGGCAGAGATGATAGGTCTGCCCGGGGGTCTCTGCGCGTCCTTGTGGACCTTAGGGAGAGTGTAGAACAAGGGAACCCGTGGCCACTTTGTGGATAATTTATCACTGATTACCTGAGATAGCAACCCCTCACTCACAGCCCTTTTTAACAAGAGATCAAGTTCCTGTTTAAACACAGGAGTGGGGTCTTTATCCAATCGGTTATAGGTGTTTCCATCACTTAACAACCTGTCACATTCTGCTGCGTATATGGAAGTGTCCTGAATTACAATAGAGCCGCCCTTATCTGCGGCTCTCAGGACGATGTCGGTCCTCTGTTGTAAGTTCTTTAACGCTTGTCTTTCATCACTTGGCAGGTTGTGTTTCACCCCTGGGATTCTCTGTCCACATGAACTGTCCATAAGTCTATGAAAAGTCTTAAGGGTGGCATTATTTGACTGCGGGTCAAATCTAGAACGATTACCTAATTTGGATATACGGCCAGGCAACATAGGCTCCGTATTCACCGTAGGATGTTTATGGAAATGTTCTTTAATTTTTAATGAACGGGCTAATTTAAATGATTCTATCTTCCACTTGAAAGGATCCACAAAGTTGGTGGGTATGTATGAAAGTCCCTTGCTGAGTAGACGTTGCTCAGACTCCTGAAGCTCCTGTGAGGATAAGTTGAAGATCAGGTGGCTCTGTGTTTGGGCGGCCTTCCTACTGTTCTGCCTCCTCGTTTGACCTCCCCTTCTCGTTTTGCTCTTCCCCGGGTGGAGGCCCCTGCCCGGGTGTTTACCACAAAAGGGGTCACCGAATGTCTGACCTCACTACCGGCTCCCACTGTGTCATCATTGTCGCTTGCTGAGGTACTTGAGAAGCGGACCCGTTGTGGTCTTCTCATATTACCTGCGCCTCGGCCGCGTCCTCGAAACTGGTTTGTTTGATTTAACCAGGTATATACCCGATGCTGGGCATAATCTGTGACGACTTTCTTGTATTTTTCTTTTTTATATTTCAGGAGATTGTTCTTATACTCCTCCAGTTGGCTTTGTAGTTTGGGTAACCAGTCTGTGGTTTTATCAGAGGTCATTGTCACAAGGTGTTCCTTCTCAAACTCACTGATCTTTTGTGATGTTAACTTCAGCTCCCTTGTGGACTCCTCGATGACTAATAAAATGAGGTCCATGGAGCACTTATTGAGTATTGAGATCCAACGTTTACAGAAAGCAGAGTTATATCTGCCGATTGTGGGTGTATTGAGCACCCTAAACCCACGAGGTATCTGCTTTGCGCGATGGTAGTCAGACAAGGTGCGGCTATGGTATAAGAAGTCAAGCTCTCGCTTTTTTAGTTTGAACAGTTCACGGTATATATCCTCACAGGAATCCACATATTCCTCACATAATGCAGCATCTTTATGTAGAATTTTCTCAGCATCCACATCAGAAAAACTGAGCGTTTCGTAGTTGTCACATTCAAGCAAAAAAGATGTGAAGTCACCTTCACCCTCAGAGGTAGCCATCCTCTAATTGACACTGGTCCTGATAGTGCAGAAACACATAGGGTATATGTGACTTGAGTGTCACTAAAGTGTCAAGTGCTTAACACCAAAGTGCAGTGCTTTAAAAACGGTTAAAACAGAGGGAGGTGGTCCAATGGGAAGGTGCCTTGGGCTGATAACACGATTTTCTTACCCACCGCAGCGGCGCGTGTATCTCTATATATCCAAAATTTGCCCCGGCACTCCTCCAAATACCTTGCTGAGGTGCACTTCCTTGTGGACTTGCTGGTCCACCCACATGCAATAGGGAGAAAACAGGTGGCACTCTCAGTCTTGTAGATAGTGAAAAACCTCCACGACGTGGAGTCTTTATTGAAACAAACAGGTGACGTTTCGGGGACGTATCCCCTTCCTCAGACAACAATATAGTGCAAAATCAGTGTTTAAATACAAGCATAAAACCCACTTACCCCCACAATCATGACTCTCAGCTGCGTGGACCACGGAGTGTCCGGCATCTCATGTCCCGCACTTCCGGTTTCGGCAACACGGCCCGGCCGGAAGTGACGCGATCACGTCAGCCGGTTTCCTTGGCAACGCACTGGGAGACCTAAAACAATAACAAACAGCAATGTGACAATCTCAAATACTATAACTGCCCACAAATCTAAAACACGCTCGACTGAGCTAGAGTGGGCACATAAAACAAAGTGGATACAGCAATATAACATGTAGAAAAAATATATCATAAAAATTTTTTTTATATCATATAAAAATCATTAGCAGTGAATTAAAAAGACCCATGTGTACTGACCCCCAGGGACCCGTGATCAACAGACCTCGTAAGTTTTCTGTGGTTGTATTATTATTAACAGTAATGCCCCTTGTATCGATGTTAAAAAACATCGATGGCTATTTTTGAAAAAAATCTATTCATTTGTTTAAAGGTTACTTACAGAAAACAAGTTTATTTATTTAATTCAAAATAAGGAGCCAAATAACTCTATGAGGTGGACAAACCAGTGAGGTGGCTGCCATCCTGGGCCCGATGGTGACAATTATGTTTAATTTAATTCAATTCATAAATAGAGAAAGGTAGGGCAAAAATTTCGTTACATTGATGATCTCCTCATCTTCTGGAGTGGCGACATCCAGATCCTGACTGAGATCATCAATAGACACAATATGTCAGCTAGCCCTATCAAACTAACTTGGAACCATAGTAGTTCTCAAATTTGTTACCTAGATGTCTGCATACTCCTAAAGGAGGGACAGGTGGGGACGACCCTCTATAAAAAACCCACGGACAGAAACACCCTACTCCGAGCTGATAGCTCACATCCGAAAGCCATGATTCGCAGCCTACCTTATTCCCAGTTACTTAGGGTTTGTAGGAATAACACGGACCCAGAGATACGGCTGCAGCAACTGGAAGAAATGATAGGGAAGTTCTCAGAGAGAGGATATTCTCGTCCAGAACTGAAAAAAGCAAAAGACAGAGCGCTGTGCAATTTTCAGAAACCACCAAAACGCCATTCAAAAAGGTTACCCAAGGAGACCATTCCTTGGGTGACTGAATACAACTCCAGCAGCCCGACACTGGTAAAACAGGTTAAGGGGATGTGGCAGATGGTCACTTCTGACCCGGACCTCAAATGTTTCCACAATAGTAAACTGATGCCCAGTTTTTCTAGGGGCAGAAATCTGAAAGATCTAGTGGTTAAGACGGACATCACTGGCTTTGACACTAAAGAGACATCCAGACATTTTTTGAGCAAGAAGAATGGGTGTTTCAAATGCCTAGGATGCACGACTTGCTCTTTTTTCATTGTAGGTGAGACGTTTCCCCATCCCCATACGGGTCAACGGCTCAAAATTAGGTGGCCACTAACCTGTACATCTCGGTTTGTGGTCTACGTGGTAGTCTGCCCTTGCGGGCTCTACTACGTAGGCAAAACCGAATGTCAATTAAAAACACGGTTGACACAACATAGGTCGGCCATCAGGGCAGCCATTGCCACGGGTACTAGTGAGCAGCCGGTGGCAAGGCACTTTGCCAGATTTAAACATAGCCTCGCCAGTTTGAGGTATCGAGCCATTGATCACGTACCAGCGTCCATCCGGGGGGGAGATAGGGGGAGAAAGCTGCTCCAGCTTGAATCCAAGTGGATTTTCCGCCTGGATTGCCTGGCGCCCAAGGGCCTAAATGAGTCACTGGGTTTGATTAATTTTCTGTGATAAAATTCTTTATCATTGCTTTGGCACAGGTTCCCCCTGTCCAGATTTATTTGCCCTACCTTTCTCTATTTATGAATTGAATTAAATTAAACATAATTGTCACCATCGGGCCCAGGATGGCAGCCACCTCACTGGTTTGTCCACCTCATAGAGTTATTTGGCTCCTTATTTTGAATTAAATAAATAAACTTGTTTTCTGTAAGTAACCTTTAAACAAATGAATAGATTTTTTTCAAAAATAGCCATCGATGTTTTTTAACATCGATACAAGGGGCATTACTGTTAATAATAATACAACCACAGAAAACTTACGAGGTCTGTTGATCACGGGTCCCTGGGGGTCAGTACACATGGGTCTTTTTAATTCACTGCTAATGATTTTTATATGATATAAAAAAAATTTTTATGATATATTTTTTCTACATGTTATATTGCTGTATCCACTTTGTTTTATGTGCCCACTCTAGCTCAGTCGAGCGTGTTTTAGATTTGTGGGCAGTTATAGTATTTGAGATTGTCACATTGCTGTTTGTTATTGTTTTAGGTCTCCCAGTGCGTTGCCAAGGAAACCGGCTGACGTGATCGCGTCACTTCCGGCCGGGCCGTGTTGCCGAAACCGGAAGTGCGGGACATGAGATGCCGGACACTCCGTGGTCCACGCAGCTGAGAGTCATGATTGTGGGGGTAAGTGGGTTTTATGCTTGTATTTAAACACTGATTTTGCACTATATTGTTGTCTGAGGAAGGGGATACGTCCCCGAAACGTCACCTGTTTGTTTCAATAAAGACTCCACGTCGTGGAGGTTTTTCACTATCTACAAGACTGAGAGTGCCACCTGTTTTCTCCCTATTGCATGTGGGTGGACCAGCAAGTCCACAAGGAAGTGCACCTCAGCAAGGTATTTGGAGGAGTGCCGGGGCAAATTTTGGATATATAGAGATACACGCGCCGCTGCGGTGGGTAAGAAAATCGTGTTATCAGCCCAAGGCACCTTCCCATTGGACCACCTCCCTCTGTTTTAACCGTTTTTAAAGCACTGCACTTTGGTGTTAAGCACTTGACACTTTAGTGACACTCAAGTCACATATACCCTATGTGTTTCTGCACTATCAGGACCAGTGTCAATTAGAGGATGGCTACCTCTGAGGGTGAAGGTGACTTCACATCTTTTTTGCTTGAATGTGACAACTACGAAACGCTCAGTTTTTCTGATGTGGATGCTGAGAAAATTCTACATAAAGATGCTGCATTATGTGAGGAATATGTGGATTCCTGTGAGGATATATACCGTGAACTGTTCAAACTAAAAAAGCGAGAGCTTGACTTCTTATACCATAGCCGCACCTTGTCTGACTACCATCGCGCAAAGCAGATACCTCGTGGGTTTAGGGTGCTCAATACACCCACAATCGGCAGATATAACTCTGCTTTCTGTAAACGTTGGATCTCAATACTCAATAAGTGCTCCATGGACCTCATTTTATTAGTCATCGAGGAGTCCACAAGGGAGCTGAAGTTAACATCACAAAAGATCAGTGAGTTTGAGAAGGAACACCTTGTGACAATGACCTCTGATAAAACCACAGACTGGTTACCCAAACTACAAAGCCAACTGGAGGAGTATAAGAACAATCTCCTGAAATATAAAAAAGAAAAATACAAGAAAGTCGTCACAGATTATGCCCAGCATCGGGTATATACCTGGTTAAATCAAACAAACCAGTTTCGAGGACGCGGCCGAGGCGCAGGTAATATGAGAAGACCACAACGGGTCCGCTTCTCAAGTACCTCAGCAAGCGACAATGATGACACAGTGGGAGCCGGTAGTGAGGTCAGACATTCGGTGACCCCTTTTGTGGTAAACACCCGGGCAGGGGCCTCCACCCGGGGAAGAGCAAAACGAGAAGGGGAGGTCAAACGAGGAGGCAGAACAGTAGGAAGGCCGCCCAAACACAGAGCCACCTGATCTTCAACTTATCCTCACAGGAGCTTCAGGAGTCTGAGCAACGTCTACTCAGCAAGGGACTTTCATACATACCCACCAACTTTGTGGATCCTTTCAAGTGGAAGATAGAATCATTTAAATTAGCCCGTTCATTAAAAATTAAAGAACATTTCCATAAACATCCTACGGTGAATACGGAGCCTATGTTGCCTGGCCGTATATCCAAATTAGGTAATCGTTCTAGATTTGACCCGCAGTCAAATAATGCCACCCTTAAGACTTTTCATAGACTTATGGACAGTTCATGTGGACAGAGAATCCCAGGGGTGAAACACAACCTGCCAAGTGATGAAAGACAAGCGTTAAAGAACTTACAACAGAGGACCGACATCGTCCTGAGAGCCGCAGATAAGGGCGGCTCTATTGTAATTCAGGACACTTCCATATACGCAGCAGAATGTGACAGGTTGTTAAGTGATGGAAACACCTATAACCGATTGGATAAAGACCCCACTCCTGTGTTTAAACAGGAACTTGATCTCTTGTTAAAAAGGGCTGTGAGTGAGGGGTTGCTATCTCAGGTAATCAGTGATAAATTATCCACAAAGTGGCCACGGGTTCCCTTGTTCTACACTCTCCCTAAGGTCCACAAGGACGCGCAGAGACCCCCGGGCAGACCTATCATCTCTGCCCGTGGGTCTCTGTGTGAGCCGATTGCGATCTTCCTGGATGCATATTTGCAGCCATGCATCCAGGACACGTTTACATACCTGAAGGATACTAAGATGTTGTTGGATAGGTTGGCCACGTTGGGGCCACTGCCAAGTGATACGACCATGGTGACCTTAGATGTCACCAGCCTTTATACGTGCATTCCGCACAACGCTGGTTTAGAGGCTGTTAGACGGCTAATCACAGCGAACCCGTTATACACAGGTCCAGATGTGGATCTGTTTATTGAGCTGTTGGCCTACACTTTGTCACACAATTTCTTCTTTTTTAATGGTAGGTTTTACAAACAACTGACAGGGTGCTCGATGGGGTCCCCAGTGGCACCGTCTTTTGCAAATAGTTTCATGTGGGAAACGGAGAGGGGACTGTTTTTTGAGGATGCGGACATTGCAGGGCACATTAAGTTATACTTTCGTTACATTGATGATCTCCTCATCTTCTGGAGTGGCGACATCCAGATCCTGACTGAGATCATCAATAGACACAATATGTCAGCTAGCCCTATCAAACTAACTTGGAACCATAGTAGTTCTCAAATTTGTTACCTAGATGTCTGCATACTCCTAAAGGAGGGACAGGTGGGGACGACCCTCTATAAAAAACCCACGGACAGAAACACCCTACTCCGAGCTGATAGCTCACATCCGAAAGCCATGATTCGCAGCCTACCTTATTCCCAGTTACTTAGGGTTTGTAGGAATAACACGGACCCAGAGATACGGCTGCAGCAACTGGAAGAAATGATAGGGAAGTTCTCAGAGAGAGGATATTCTCGTCCAGAACTGAAAAAAGCAAAAGACAGAGCGCTGTGCAATTTTCAGAAACCACCAAAACGCCATTCAAAAAGGTTACCCAAGGAGACCATTCCTTGGGTGACTGAATACAACTCCAGCAGCCCGACACTGGTAAAACAGGTTAAGGGGATGTGGCAGATGGTCACTTCTGACCCGGACCTCAAATGTTTCCACAATAGTAAACTGATGCCCAGTTTTTCTAGGGGCAGAAATCTGAAAGATCTAGTGGTTAAGACGGACATCACTGGCTTTGACACTAAAGAGACATCCAGACATTTTTTGAGCAAGAAGAATGGGTGTTTCAAATGCCTAGGATGCACGACTTGCTCTTTTTTCATTGTAGGTGAGACGTTTCCCCATCCCCATACGGGTCAACGGCTCAAAATTAGGTGGCCACTAACCTGTACATCTCGGTTTGTGGTCTACGTGGTAGTCTGCCCTTGCGGGCTCTACTACGTAGGCAAAACCGAATGTCAATTAAAAACACGGTTGACACAACATAGGTCGGCCATCAGGGCAGCCATTGCCACGGGTACTAGTGAGCAGCCGGTGGCAAGGCACTTTGCCAGATTTAAACATAGCCTCGCCAGTTTGAGGTATCGAGCCATTGATCACGTACCAGCGTCCATCCGGGGGGGAGATAGGGGGAGAAAGCTGCTCCAGCTTGAATCCAAGTGGATTTTCCGCCTGGATTGCCTGGCGCCCAAGGGCCTAAATGAGTCACTGGGTTTGATTAATTTTCTGTGATAAAATTCTTTATCATTGCTTTGGCACAGGTTCCCCCTGTCCAGATTTATTTGCCCTACCTTTCTCTATTTATGAATTGAATTAAATTAAACATAATTGTCACCATCGGGCCCAGGATGGCAGCCACCTCACTGGTTTGTCCACCTCATAGAGTTATTTGGCTCCTTATTTTGAATTAAATAAATAAACTTGTTTTCTGTAAGTAACCTTTAAACAAATGAATAGATTTTTTTCAAAAATAGCCATCGATGTTTTTTAACATCGATACAAGGGGCATTACTGTTAATAATAATACAACCACAGAAAACTTACGAGGTCTGTTGATCACGGGTCCCTGGGGGTCAGTACACATGGGTCTTTTTAATTCACTGCTAATGATTTTTATATGATATAAAAAAAATTTTTATGATATATTTTTTCTACATGTTATATTGCTGTATCCACTTTGTTTTATGTGCCCACTCTAGCTCAGTCGAGCGTGTTTTAGATTTGTGGGCAGTTATAGTATTTGAGATTGTCACATTGCTGTTTGTTATTGTTTTAGGTCTCCCAGTGCGTTGCCAAGGAAACCGGCTGACGTGATCGCGTCACTTCCGGCCGGGCCGTGTTGCCGAAACCGGAAGTGCGGGACATGAGATGCCGGACACTCCGTGGTCCACGCAGCTGAGAGTCATGATTGTGGGGGTAAGTGGGTTTTATGCTTGTATTTAAACACTGATTTTGCACTATATTGTTGTCTGAGGAAGGGGATACGTCCCCGAAACGTCACCTGTTTGTTTCAATAAAGACTCCACGTCGTGGAGGTTTTTCACTATCTACAAGACTGAGAGTGCCACCTGTTTTCTCCCTATTGTATATATATATATATATATATATATATATAAAAATATTCGGTTCGATCCGGCACTCTGTATTATAAAGGTCTCATGAGGTGCTTGCTCTGGTGCCCTCCCTTGGTGAGTAACCCTGTAATAGCATGCAAGTGAACAGGCGGCACTCTCCAGACTTTCATGTTTCAATAGCGTCCTTTAATCCTACGTTACGTTTCGGGCTCCCGCCCGTCGTCAGGGACAATCATACACCATGATTGTATGATTGTCCCTGACGACGGGCGGGAGCCCGAAACGTAACGTAGGATTAAAGGACGCTATTGGAACTTGAAAGTCTGGAGAGTGCCGCCTGTTCACTTGCATGCTATATATATATATATATATATATATATATATACTGGTGGTCAGCAAAATTCTGCACTGTCCTCCTACTATATACTGCGCACAACTACAATGCAGCACAGATATGGATAGTATACTTGACGACACAGAGGTAGAGCAATGTACTACTGTACCGTACTGCTATATATATATACTGGTGGTCAGCAAAATTCTGCACTGTCCTCCTACTATATACTGCGCACAACTACAATGCAGCACAGATATGGATAGTATACTTGATGACACAGAGGTAGAGCAATGGACTACTGTACCATACTGCTATATATATATACTGGTGGTCAGCAAAATTCTGCACTGTCCTCCTACTATATACTGCGCACAACTACAATGCAGCACAGATATGGAGAGTATACTTGACGACACAGAGGTAGAGCAATGGACTACTGTACCGTACTGCTATATATATATACTGGTGGTCAGCAAAATTCTGCACTGTCCTCCTACTATATACTGCGCACAACTACAATGCAGCACAGATATGGATAGTATACTTGACGACACAGAGGTAGAGCAATGGACTACTGTACCGTACTGCTATATATATATATATATATATATATACTGGTGGTCAGCAAAATTCTGCACTGTCCTCCTACTATATACTGCGCACAACTACAATGCAGCACAGATATGGATAGTATACTTGACGACACAGAGGTAGAGCAATGGACCACTGTACCGTACTGCTATATATATACTGGTGGTCAGCAAAATTCTGCACTGTCCTCCTACTATATACTGCGCACAACTACAATGCAGCACAGATATGGATAGTATACTTGATGACACAGAGGTAGAGCAATGGACTACTGTACTGTACTGCTATATATATATATATACTGGTGGTCAGCAAAATTCTGCACTGTCCTCCTACTATATACTGCGCACAACTACAATGCAGCACAGATATGGATAGTATACTTGACGACACACAGGTAGAGCAATGGACTACTGTACCGTACTGCTATATATATATATATATATATAATATACTGGTGGTCAGCAAAATTCTGCACTGTCCTCCTACTATATACTGCGCACAACTACAATGCAGCACAGATATGGATAGTATACTTGACGACAAAGAGGTAGAGCAATGGACTACTGTACCGTACTGCTATATATATATATATATATATATACTGGTGGTCAGCAAAATTCTGCACTGTCCTCCTACAATGCAGCACAGATATGGAGCATTTTCAGGCAGAGAACGTAGATATTTGCAGCACACTGAGCACAGATATTTGCAGCACACTGAGCACAGATATTTGCAGCACACTGAACAGTGAACACAGAAACTGAGAGAATGCCGCCACGTCCTCTCGCTTTCATCTCCAAAGCACGAGTAAAAATGGCGGCGACGCGCGACTCCTTATATAGAATACGAATCTCGCGAGAATTCGACAGCGGGATGATGACGTTCGGGCGCGCTCGGGTTAACCGAGCAAGGCGGGCAGTTCCAAGGCTGCCTCGGAACCGTGTAAAATAGGTGAAGTTCGGGGGGGTTCGGATCTCGAGGAACCGAACCCGCTCATCTCTAGTTAGAAACATCATATTTCATAACGCACCATATTTATCAGGGATAATAAAACTTGCTGATACTGATTGTATTTTATACTTTGCTAGTATACCCAAAAACAGCCATGTTGGCCCAGTTTTACCCAGTAATCAGCAGGTTTTATTATTTGTACATGGATGTTTTTTATTGTGTATTTATTCAGGGATCTTTCGGTCACTCAACCTCAGATTGGAATTCAGCACAACAGACAGCGCCTCGATTTTCAGGGCCGATATTTGGAGCCACCACACAAGTCCCTGCACTATAGTGGAGCCTCACACTTAATGTGGTCCTGAGATATGGGCAGTGAAAATGTATTTGCAAAGTGATCGACAGTAAGGGAACGACTGTGGGAGGTAACGAGGAAGTAGTAACACAAACACAAGCATGTCACAACCATTTCTGGGGGCATGCTACAGCTTACGACTGTGATCCCATACTCAGGGCCTAATTCAGACCTGATTGCAGCAGCAAATTTGTTCTCTAATGGGAAAAACCATGTGCACTGCAGGGGGGGGTAGATATAACATGTGAGAAAGAGTCAGACTGTTTTTGTGCAGGGTAAATACTGGTTGCTTTATTGTACATTGCAATTTAAATTTCAGTTTGAACCCACCCTCTCTGCCAGTTAAATCTGCCCCCCCCCCTCCCCTGCAGTCCACATGGTTTTGCCCATAAAAGAACAAATTACAATGCTTCCAGTTTCTTAATTCTAGCAGCCATAATCTGCGACCATAGGGCTACTCCAATGCTTGTATCTTTGTATGCAAGCAGTGGATCAGAGACACTGATTGCAGGCATCTCTATACAGCTCCCGACGGCTCTGATTCAGTGCATCAGGAAAGTATTCACAGCACTTCACATTTTCCACATTTTGTTATGTTAAAGCCGTATTCCAAAATGGCATAAATTTATTTTTTACCTCAAAATTCTACACACAATACCCCATAATGACAACATGAAAAAAGTATTTTTGTGATTTTTGCAAATGTGTTAAAAAGAAAAAAAAAGAAATCACATGTACATAAGTATTCAGAGCCTTTGCCATGAAGCTCATAATTGAGCTCAGGTGCATGCTTTTTCCACTGGTCATCCTTGAGCTGTTTCTACAGCTTAATTGGAGTCCACCTGTGGTAAAATCAGTTGATTGGACATGATTTGGAAAGGCACACACCTGTCTATAAAAGGTCCCACACTTCTGAGCACAAACCAAGCATGAAGTCAAAGGAATTTTCTGTAGACCTCCAAGACAGGACACAAAGCTGCGGAAGGGTACAGAAATATATCTGCTGCTTTTAAGGTCCCAATGAGCACAGTGGCCTCCAACATCCGTAAATGGAAGAAGTTCAGAACCTCCAGGACTCTTCCTAGAGCTGGCCGGCAGTCTAAACTGAGCAAATCGGGGGAGAAGGCCCCTAGTCAAGGAGGTGACCAAGAACGTGATGGTTACTCAGTCAGAGCTACAGCATTCCTCTGTGGAGAGAGAAGAACCTTCCAGAAGGACAACCATCTCTGCAGCAATCCACCAATCAGGCTTGTATGGTAGAGTGGCCAGATGGAAGCCACTCCTTAGTAAAAAGCACATGGCAGCCCACCTGGAGTTTGCCAAAATGCACCTGAAGGACTCTCAGACCATGAGAAACAAAATTCTCTGGTTATAATTTGGAAAGGCACACACCTATCTATATAAGGTCCCACACTTGACAGTGCATATTTGAGCACAAACCAAGCATGAAGTCAAAGGAATTGTCTGTAGACCTCCGAGATAGGATTGTCTCATGGCACAAATCTGGGAAGGGTACAGAAAAATATTTGCTGGTTTGAAGGTCCCAATGAGCACAGTGGCCTCCATCATCTGTAAATGGAAGAAGTTCGGAACCACCAGGACTCTTCCTAGAGCTAGCCAGATGTCTAAACTGAGCAATCAGGGGAGAAGAGCCCTAGTCAGGGAGGTGACCAAGAACCCGATGGTCACTCTATCAGGGCTACAGCATTCCTCTGTGGAGAGAGAAGAACCTTCCAGAAGGACAACCATCTCTGCAGCAATCCACCAATCAGGCTTGTATGGTAGAGTGGCCAGACGGAAGCCACTCCTTAGTAAAAAGCACATGGCAGCCCACCTGGAGTTTGCCAAAATGCACCTGAAGGACTCTCAGACCATGAGAAACAAAATTCTCTGGTCTGATGAGACAAAGGTTGAACTCTTTAGCATGAATGTCAGGCATCATGTTTGTAGGAAACCAGGCACCGCTCATCACCAGGCCAATACCATCCCTACAGTGAAGCATTGTCGTGGCAGCATCATGCTGTGGGGATGTTTTTCAGCAGCATGAACTGGGAGACAAGTCAGGATAGAGGGAAAGATGAATGCATCAATGTACAGAGACATTCTGGATGAAAACCTGCTCCAGAGCGTTCTTGAGCTCAGACTGTGGCATTGGTTCATCTTTTAGTAGGACAATGACCCTAAGCACACAGGCAAGATATCAAAGGAGTGGCTTTAGGACAACTTTGTGAATGTCCTTGAATGGCTCAGCCAGAGCCCAGACTTGAATCCGATTGAACATCTCTAGAGACAACTGAAAATGTCTGTGCACCGACGCTTCCCATCCAACCTGATGGAGCTTGAGAGGTGTTGCAAAGAGGAATGGGCAAAACTATCCAAAGATAGGTGTGCCAAGCTTGTGGCATTATATTCAAGAAGACTTGAGGCTGTAATTGCTGCCAAAGGTGCATCAACAAAGTATTGAACAAAGGCTGTGATTTCTTAGTTTTTATTTTTAATAAATTTGCAAAAATCTCAAAAAAAACTTTTTTTTATGTTGTCATTATGGGGTATTGTGTGCAGAATTTTGAGGGGAAAAATTAATTGATTCCAGTTTGGAATAAGGCTGTAATATAACAAAATGGGGAAAAAGTGAAGCGCTGTGAATATTTTCCGGATGCACTGCATTTGAATATTTTTGCATTTTGTAGCTGCAAATGCATTTGTGTACCTCTCTAAATCAGGCTCTCAGTCGCTTTCTAATAAAGAAAAATGCAGAGCTACTTCTCCTTTAAGTGTTGCACCCTATTATATGCAAAGGACACAATGGATAAACATTTTTAGCAAAGAACTGAAATGCTTTACTGTTGTTGAAGTAAGTAAAATATCCCTTTAACAACTTTTTATCATACTCATTAACCAATCATATGTCACCTGAGTGAAATTTTTCCACATTGGATAGACTACATGAAGGGTGTAATCACTCACATCCGGTTTGGCGCTGATGTGCAAATTTCATACATAAACCACAGTTAGATGACAGCCACTGAGAACCTTTCGTGACTGCCACATTATGTATATAAAGGAAAACTTCCTCCTTACAACTGCTGTGTTTTTCTTTCTTAATGGGTAATATATATTGACATATGTACAAACACTATCTTCACTCCCCTGGCTGCAGCAGGTATTGGCAGCACAAGAATGGCAACGTACTTAAAAAAAACAAAAACTCAAGACAGGTTTATTACTTTGATAAAGTACTCTTGAGTTATATCATGACAAGGAGGATTACATTTTGGGCCAATTATCAAAGCCAGCTAATTCTGGAACATGTTACAACTCTCCCACCAAGGCGAACAAACAAAGGGTGTATCTGTAGCTGGGACAAGCCGGATTTGAGTGACTACATCAGTTTCGCTGACATTAGAACTCATGTAACTTTATGATAAACTAAATATAGCTATGTCCAGCTTCTATTATTTAGATATTACACCTTCACGTTATGTGCACTAATAGAATTTTACACCCCCACCCCACAACTCTTTTAAACTTATAACAGCAAAATTATCATCAAAATATTTTAATATGCAAAATGAAATATAAAATTGGACAGTACAGGCAATTAATTTAGGAAATCTTATTTCATATTATATGCAGTGCTATCAGGGCCGGTTCTTGCCCTTGTGACGCACCAAGCAAAAATATAGCGGCATGGCGACATATGGGGGCGTGGTCAGTTTCGCCCCCATTTTTCCCCCTTGAAGCGCCGCTGAAAGAAGAAAAAAAAGAAAAAATTATACTTACGATCCCCGCTCCTGATTCCAGACCGCTGCAGACCTCCGCCGGCGCCGCTCTTCTCCTCTCCTCTCCTCTCCTCTCCTCCAATCTATGGGAGAGACGTCAGTCATGACGTCTCTCCCATAGCACAGCATAGACACTAGAGATCAATTATGACCCCTAGCGTCTGTGCCATAATGCTGTGCGGTGCGTGATGACGTCATCATGCACCGCACAGCAAAGGTCCTCTCCATGAAGGGAAACTAGACGCGTAGCGTCTGGTTCCCTTCGCAGCGGGGGACCAATGGGGGGCACAGTAGTGGATCTTGCCATGGTGCGGCGCCCTCCGGATGGCGCCGGCGCCCCGGCAAAAGTCCTGCTTGCCCGTGGCAAGATCCGCTGTTGAGTGCTATGTTCTAATTCTAGTATTTAAAGTATTGCAGTAAATGGCCTTGGCTAATGCCACTCCCTCCCTGTCCCTCCCTTTTATTCTTATACCTTGTTCCCTGTCTTCTTCTCCAAATGGTCCACTGCGCACCCCACTGCGTGTGCTGTGCATGTTGCACCTGCAATTATGTCATTTCCGTCAGTGGACAGTTTTATTACATAGGTATGCAATAATACAAAGTATTTTTTAATCACTATTTTAAACAACAATAGAAAATGTTCTATTGATCCAATATAACAAGATAACTTCTCAATGGCAACTGAGCGATGCTGAGTTGGCATACCACTGATATTTATGGTGAATAGGCTTCCCACGATTTGGGGCTTATTTACTAATTATCGGGTTTTAGAATTCAGAATTCCTATTCATGGTACAGTAATAAGGATTTAATATTCACCCTAATGTACAAAAAAATGACATGACGGGACTGGGCCTATGAAAGGAGCTTGTCCTGGTGATGGAAGTAAAATGACTGCAAAAGCTGGGGCCCTTCTGCACATGCATGGTCTGCTGAACACAGATGGTGGTATGTTTGTGGGTGGGTTGGATGCATTTATTGCAGAGAAAGAGTTACATGCATGACTGCATCTACCTTTGTAACTATGCAATCATGCACATGCAAAGGAGAGGGCACATCCAGGGCTGCCAAGAGAAATTCTGGGCCCCGGTACAACAACTTTCTGGGCCCCCCGACCACCCTAGAGGGGGCGTGACCACAGCATGCTGGGGCCATTATCACACCTTTTTGGGGCATGTCTTGCACATGAGAAGCACCCACTCAGAATAGCATAGCATGCCTCCCAGCCAGGGCAGTAGAGAGCTTGGCTGGGCCCAGGTACTTTCAGGGGGTATGGCCTAATCACAGGAGGCATGGACCTGGGCCCCAACTGGGCCCCTCCATCAGACCTGGGCCCAGGTAATTTGTACCCTCTCCCCCCCTCTCTTGGCACCACTGGGCACATCTATAGGGGCATAATAAGGCAACCAGCCTTTCTTCCTGTAGACCTAGCGGTACATTTACTAAAGCTTGTAAAAATTGAAAGAGGTGATGTTGCCCATAGCAACTAATCAGATTATGTCTATCATTTCTCTATTGCATCCTAGAAAATTATAGACAGAATCTGATTGGTTGCTAAGGGCAACATCACCTCTTTTCATTTTTAGAAGCTATAGTAAATTTACCCCTTACAGCTCACAGGCAAACCTCCCAACTTTTATTAGATGAGATTCAGGACTCCATTGCCTGAAAAAGGGGTGTGGCCTAGGTAAAAGGGGGCATGGCTTCTTGGCAATGCTGCGACCTCCTGCCACGCCTCCCGTTATAGTCACAATGGGGGCATGGCCAGCACTCTGTGAACTGCTGGCATGCCCCCAGTCCCTCTGTCAGAGCCGGCCCTAGGCATAGGCAAACTAGGCAATTGCCTAGGGCATCTGGTATGCTTAGGGGCACAAGCAGCTTCTGCTGATTAAAATGATATGCGGCATGCCAATATTCTGTGTGTAGCATTTCGTATGCAGATACAGCCACAGTCGTGCACAGTATATAGGCATGCCGCATATCATTTTAATCAGCAGAAGCTGCTTGTGCATACTAGCCACATAGCAATGCAAATAAGATGCATTTTCATAAAAAATAGGCACTCGACGTTAGCAGAGCTGCCAATTGACTCACACCAGGAACTATATGTGTCATTATGTGTATAAGGGCATTAGTAATGTGTAACATATGTGTAAGGGGCACTGTGTGTGTCATAATGTGTATAAGGGCACTAATAATGTGCGGCATATGTGTAAGGGACATTATGTCTGTCATTATGTGTAAAAGGGCATTAGCAATGTGCGGCATATGTGTAAGGGAAATTATCTGTATAAGGGCATTAATAAGGGTTGGCATAATGTGTAAGGCGCAATATATTTATAAGGACAATAATAATGTGTGTCATATGTGTAAGGGGGATTACTGTGTGGTATGTGTATAAATGCATTACCAATGTGTGGCATTATGTGTATAAGGTGCTCTCCTGTGTGGCGTAACATATAGAAAGGGCACTACTGTGTGGTCTAATGTGAATAAAGAGCAATATGGTGTGGTGTAGTGTGAATAAGGAGCAATATGGTGTGGTGTAATGAGAATAAAGAGCAATTTGGTGTGGTGTAATGTGAATAAGGAGTAATTCAGTATGATGTTATGTGAATGAGGGGCACTACTGTGAGGAGTAACGTATATAAGGTAAAGTTGTACAACTGTGTGATGTAATGTGAATAAGGGACACTATCGTATGATAAATTGTGAATAAAGTTGCACTACTGTGAGGCATAATTTGAATTGGGAGCACTATTGTGTGGCCATGCCCATTGCCAGCAAAAACACACCCCTTTTTGAGCTGTGCGCCAAATGTGCACACTGTTCTAATTTAAATTACAGGGGGTAGGAAAACAAAAAAAAGGACTGCTATGGGTGGGGGGCGATGGTGATGGGAAAGGGGTGCAGGGTCAGAGGTGGAACTAGCGGTGGTGCTAGGGGGCACCAGCCAAATTCTTGCCTAGGGCATCATATTGGTTAGGGCCGGCTCTGCCCTCTGTCACCTGTGAATAGACGCTGTGTGCATGCGCACGGCGTCCATTAACACTGATCTACAGCAGAGTGGTGAGTGACAGGAGCCTCCCAACTGCCCCACCACCACCAGGGGGGACTGCAGCCTGCGGGTGGGACGGAGGGACAGTCCCAAAAAACAGGACTGTCCCATCAAAAATCGGGACAGCTGGGAGGTATGATCATAGGACTTATTGTACACCACCCCATTGCACTTCTGTTGTAAACGGAACGGACGTTTAGCCATGTTGCCTCTGGAATGCAGAGCTTCCTCCACATCTCTCCAGTGCTCATCACCTGGTTTCCAGGAATGACACAATTACATAGCAGGAAATTTCCCTGGCCTGAATAGAGCATCAGTCATTGCAATGATACACAAAGACTGTTCTTTAAAGAAGCAGCAGGGGTCTCAGCCATGGTATTCCCACTTCAATGGTAGCAGGGGTAAGGCATGCCAGGGCTTAGGAGATACTTGAAAGTCTACATCCACTATAAATGAATCTGATCAGGAAATGTTCCTGCTTATCACTGAATATTTACTGAATCATTTTTATTTACACTGTAGCTAATGCAGCTGGAAATAGCATTATAATTATCTGTAAGGCAAAATATAACAATCAACACAAGCATCAATCCTTTCATGGCCACAGAATACCAAATGCCAGATGTATGCCCCTTTGGCAGTAAGGAGTTAAATTGACTCATACTGCATGAATAGAAAGTATGGGGTTTTGCTTGTTAAATGGGCTGGTGCTTTAATGAGATTTTAAACTGCTAAATAATTAAGATGCGATTGACAAGTGTAACTGGTAGCATAACATTTTGGCTTAAAATTAAACGAACCTCACCCATTCCTCCCCTACAGGCACCAGCTAAATAGTTATAACACACAGCGCTCAGGAGCTGTCAGATTAACAGGGTTTCGCAATTAAACCTACAGAAGTAAGTTACCTAGGAGACCCGGATTTCATTCATTTGATATTTAACAGAGGTAAAGCTTACATAAGATTAATTATACACACATGATAAGGTAAGAAAAAGTACTAAGATTGTGAGTGAAACCTGCAGTATTACATTGTTACCAGTTTGCTAATTATGCCTTTTTTAGCGTGACTGACAGGCAGGGGAACATCCCAGCGGATCCTAATAGGCTTAGACAGACCTCTATTCTAAGCGCTTAAAAGGTGTCTCATGCGTGAGACTTTGTATGCTCTATAAAGTCCCACAATTAAAATAACCTATTATCACCTGCCAATGTCCCTAATGTCTTAATGGATGAGAAATACTTTCATTTTGTTTTTAATAGTGAAGATGACTTCAGCTAATATGATATTACTGAACTCTTGATCTCTGAGTTATTATATACAGTATCTGTTTTGTTATTAGTAACTAACTTGTTACTTTTTAGTAGCAAAAACAAAAGCATTGTTTTACATACTGTATTAATAGAGGTGCAAGAGGGAAATTAAAGAAGACGAAGCAAATGCAAGTAGCTGAGCTCCCTCCCATTCCACCAGCTGAATTAGAGGACCCAAACAGGTTTTACCAACTTTTATAGGCAACGCTGCAGATTCTATTGTGCGGAACATATTTGCCCTGATGCCGAGAGGGAAATATAGCGGGCATATGTTGTTACTGATGTGTGGCCCTGATTCTGATTTGGAAGTAAAGCAAAAAACAACAACAACAAGAAACAACCAATAAGTAACTTTGTATCTGGAACAAACTATGTTGCAATGCAAGGGGAGCAAAAACATGTATATATTATTTTCTGTGCAGGGTAAATACTGGCTGCTTTTGCATGTAGCCCACAAGTGTTAGACAGCTTTATTTTTACACTGCAATTTAAGCCGAGCACACTCTGGAACGACAAGCATTCATTCCGACATCCAGACGAATGCCCTTGAGCAATGGCGTAAATAGACATGTTGGTGCCCTGTGCCAGAAAAAGAATTGGTGGCCCCTCTCCCACAATATTTAAAATAGGGACAGTGTGCACCGAAGCCACACACCAAAAATTATAGGGGCATGGCTTTATGGGGAAGGGGCGTGGTCACAGAATAGTGCCCCTTACACACATTACACCACAGTAGAGGTCCTTATACAAATTACAGTACAAAAAAAATATCTGGAAAAATGCAATCTGCGCAGTAAGCTGAGAAAATGCAGCAACTACTCTGAACATGCATGAGCGAAAAACACTATTTGCTTGAAGGATAATGTAAATATGGAAATATGTTCAATTATATAGCGCTGTTCACAGGCAGATGTTTTTAAACATTGCTTGTTATATAACCTCCCTTAATAACAAATGTTACCCAATTATACGCTGGGGAAACATGTACATTTTTAAGGGTAAACATATAATTTATTAGACAGTTAACAAAGTGCATGTAGTATATAAAAAGTGCATGGTTAAATACAAAATGGTCCCCCTCTAGCTCAAAATGTTTAGAGCTGATGGTGTGTGCAAACAGATGTTGATAGCCACGAGTCTGATAAATGGCAAGGTTCAACAACAGACCACCGAGTTTTTGCCTGATGATAGAGTCCAAAGGGCTCCAAAGGTCAATGCTGGCATGGCATACGCACAACGCGTTTCTGATCTAAGTGATCCTTTTTCAAGTGTAAGACTTGAAACATGCCTTGTTTGCATGGAAAAAAAATGCATGGCCCATAGTTCTTTCTTCTCACCCTCTCTGAACCTGCCCTGTTACAACCCAGTTACACCTCTTCACTTCTTAAGTGTATGTTCTGCAATTAGAATATGTATGACTCTACATCTCCTGTACTTTTTCTATGGTCAGAAAAAGTACACTCCGTGGGCATATGTTCATCCTTGCGGACAGTCGATGATCCCTCTAACCCTTCTATCACCAAACGTCTCTCTCTGTCCTCCTTGACCTCTCCCAAAGACTTTCTCCCCCTCTGACACCAACGATGTGTGATTCACCTGAGCTTCCCAGCCATGCTCACTTGATCATCTGCACCAATGAGCTAGAACTGCTTCATATTTAAACCTGCACCTGGAGCCAGCACATTGCCCCTGATATCTCCTCTTGCTCCTGTTGTACCAGAATACCTGCAACTATCATCTGCCTCAGGGAGTATCTTCACTCACTGCTATTTCCTAGTGCCAGTCCTCACCTCACCTCCTGTGCCTCTGTCTCATCCAGCAGATTCCAGTTATACTATCTGCTCTGGACTTTTGCCTATGCTGCCTATTACCGTCCGTACAGGCCATCATTTACACACTATATGGTTTGTATATGACAGATCTCCCTGAGTGTTGCATCGGGGCTGGTTCTGAGTGTCATAGGTACTGGTTCCAGTGCTGTGATAAGGGAGTGGACTCCAGGGCTGTGCAATGGGGTGTTCAGCAGTCCTGATTTCTCTTTTTCTGGTTTTTAGTTTCTAAGTTCTGAGTATGGGTTCCAGATCCAGGCCTGGGTCAGAGTAAGGTTCGAAGCTGTGTGATTATTGCAACTGTCAGCCCTGAGTTCCTTTTCCTTCCAATACTGATAGTGTTTCCTGGCTGCTTAAATTCACTTCATGAACAAGAGTTACATAAAGACTCCTCACTTCATCTTTGCTACAGTTAAGCCCAAGGATTCCAAGACGGGTCTACAAAAATCGCAGACATGACACAATGACCTTTACCTTGTTTCCCACATATCTGTTCTGTCTCTGACTTCAACACCCCCCCCCCCGCCACCCACACACACACACACAAACCTCTTTCTTTCTGACCACTAGCTACTCTCGTTCAGCAATATCCCTTTCCCACTCCACTCTTTTCTCCTAAGACCATTTTTACTAAGTGGAATCTTGATCCAAACAGTTTCTTCTGATCTTTAGACTCCCCTGTCTCTCCCATTACTACTAACACCCATGGCCACGTTGTCACCTTTTATGACATTGCCTTCACTACAATCTTTGACTCTGCTGTTACCTTCAACCTTTGACGGTCCCCACTCTAAAAGTGCTCTTGATCTGCTGAGTGCCTCTGGATGAAGTTGCGCTCTTTTGCCAACTTCCTCACGTGAAGTTCATTCTCCCATCCTATAGCTCTACTCTCTCACTCACTAAACAATTGTACTTCAAATACCTCATCTCTTACTAGTGTTCCAACCTTCACTGCCTCCTCGCTACAGTACATTCAACTCCCTCCTCTTCCTCCTCCCTTTCCTTCTTTCTCAGTGAGGTTGAATATTCCACCCACTTCACCTCCAAAATAGAGTCCATCTGCCATGACATGTCATTATTTCTGTCTGCAGTGTTGGCTGCCGCAGGACTCTGGAGGGGTAAGTATAATTATATAAGTGCAAGGTGTGTGGTGTGGGCACCCTGGACCCAGGTGCACCACACACCTTGCACCCATTATAGATACGCCAATGCTTTCTACTACATAGAGATTGCAAGCTTGTGTAATCAGGGCTCTTTAGCCTTTCTCTTCTTTATCGGGGTCTGCTATAAGTCACATAGTATAAATCATTTATACTGAAATTCAGTTACAAATTAAAAGGCCCTCCTTGTGAGTGATTTTAGCTATGCAGATATGAATTGAGAATACTAAACTATTGTTTCTGCCAATTAAATCTGATATTTATATGTTTTAAAAAATTACATCACAAGTGGCAGAAGAACAAAGTAGAGGGGTAGCTCTACAGTACTTCACACTAGTAGAAAAGGTGCAGTGGCGGGACCGGGGACAGGTACCACGTGTGTCTAAAAAGGGCTTCATGGGTAGGGGCATTGCCTTGCAAAAGTTACCCTCTGACATCACTACTGGGGACGTGGCCTCACAGGAAGCCCTTGATTACCTCACTCTGGAGGGGTATGCCCAGCTTCCCCAGAGATGCTGAGCTGTCCCCAGAGACTCTGGCTGCCCTGCAAACTTCTCAGTGACAGGAGCCAAGTGCTGCAGGACAGTGTCACACTGCAGCATCTGGCTCCTATCACTGCAGATGACCTGGTATTTTGGTGTCACCACCTCGAAGAGTGACAGCCGGGGTGCAGCCTGCACTCCCATGTGATGCCTCTGATTGATGTGGTATCTTCCCTCTTCTTTGGCAATGATTCCATGAGCTTTATCCACCCCTGGCTGTAGCAGAGAGGCTAGCCCAGTACACAGTAAAATGCTACAATCGCATTTGTGGCAGAAATCGGGTCTGAATTAGGCCCTGTAACTGTTCACCTTCAAGTAAATGCCATGTAGCATCACCCTGGCCCTCCCTCTAAATTCACTGACAATTTTGCTAATCTGGCTCCCTCACTTCCTCTCTTCCGATCCCCGCCCCATTATTTTAGGTGACTTCAATATCCCAATCGATATCCCCACAGAATACTCCACTTCTAAACTCCTTGACATCACATCATCATTTGGTCTTTCCCAATGGAGTTCCTCACCTTTCCTCTCATGTGAGTGGGCACTCACTTGATCTGGTCTTCACTCACCGTTGTGATATTTCTGATTACTCCATTTCCTTATTCCCCCTCTCTGACCTTCACCATCTCTCTTTTAACTTGTCTCTCTCCACCTCTGCCTTTCAAGGGTACCATCACTAAGTGTAACATTGAGTCTGTTGACACCCTTTGCTTATCCACCCTGCTCGACTCTCTTTTCTCCCCCATTCTCTCTCTCTCTCTCTCTCTCCTGCCCTGGACAAGCCACTTCCTTATACAATGCCTCCCTTACTTCTGCTTTTGACTCTGTTGCTTTAGCGATCACTACTCACCGTCGCAGATCTACACCTCAACCTTGGCATTCCAAATACACCAGGTACCTTCAGAAGTGCTCACAAGTCACCAAGCGACAGCGGAGGAAATCACTTTCTAAGGCAGATGTTGTGATTTATGCTCTCATCCTACTGTGCTGCCCTTACCCTCTCTAAACATACGTATTTGAAGAACCTCATTGCCTCCCCTTCCATAAAACCCAGTGTCTCTTTGCCACTTTCAACTCCCTCCTCTGCCCACCACCCTCCCCCCACCTCCAATTCTCACTCTCTGCCCTTAACTTTGCCACCAAATTTATATATAAAATTAACTGACATCACATCATTGTCAAAACATCGCATCCCACCAGACCCACAGCACCCCCTTCCCTCCTTTCCCAGTCTACTAATCCCCAGACATCTTACCAGCTCTGACTTCTGTACCTGGAGATGAAGTCATGGCCCTCATCCAGTCCCCCCTTCCACCTCCCACCTTGACCCTATATCCGCCTAGATCCTCTGCTACCTCTCTCCTTCTGTTTGTTTCCATCTTTCCAACCTACTCAATCTCTCCCTCTCATCAGACACTGTCCCCTCTGAATTCAAGCATGCCCTTGTCTCCCCCATTCTTAAAAAAAACTACCCTTGATCCTAACACTTTCTCGCACCACCAACCCCTATTTCTCCTCCCTTTTGCCTCCAAACTCCTTGGGAGTATTGCTAGGCTGTGGGTTGGAGAGTTAGGGTAATACTCTGTTTGGGGGGGGGGGGGGGGGGGTTGGAGTTAGACATTAGGGTTCGGTGAGAAATACTCCCTGGAATGATGGAGGATCACAGTTCTTACCAGTCACAATCACATGACCACCAGGACCCAGACGCTGCACTGCTGCAGCTTGTCAGAAGCAGATAACTGACCGCTGGGACACCATGGGGCTATATTTCACCATTTCATCATTTGTGACCAATTCTGCATAGGTAGCAAATGCTGCTCCCTTCCCATGCTAGTGACAGGAGCAGATGCCCTATGAATACAATGGAAGGTTGGACATGACTGGGAGCGAAAAAGATGCTAAACATTAGAGATGAGCGCCTGAAATTTTTCGGGTTTTGTGTTTTGGTTTTGGGTTCGGTTCCACGGCCGTGTTTTGGGTTCGAACGCGTTTTGGCAAAACCTCACCAAATTTTTTTTGTCGGATTCGGGTGTGTTTTGGATTCGGGTGTTTTTTTCAAAAAACACTAAAAAACAGCTTAAATCATAGAATTTGGGGGTCATTTTGATCCCAAAGTATTATTAACCTCAAAAACCATAATTTACACTCATTTTCAGTCTATTCTGAATACCTCACACCTCACAATATTATTTTTAGTCCTAAAATTTGCACCGAGGTCGCTGTGTGAGTAAGATAAGCGACCCTAGTGGCCGACACAAACACCGGGCCCATCTAGGAGTGGCACTGCAGTGTCACGCAGGATGTCCCTTCCAAAAAACCCTCCCCAAACAGCACATGACGCAAAGAAAAAAAGAGGCGCAATGAGGTAGCTGTGTGAGTAAGATTAGCGACCCTAGTGGCCGACACAAACACCGGGCCCATCTAGGAGTGGCACTGCAGTGTCACGCAGGATGTCCCTTCCAAAAAACCCTCCCCAAACAGCACATGACGCAAAGAAAAAAAGAGGCGCAATGAGGTAGCTGTGTGAGTAAGATTAGCGACCCTAGTGGCCGACACAAACACCGGGCCCATCTAGGAGTGGCACTGCAGTGTCACGCAGGATGGCCCTTCCAAAAAACCCTCCCCAAACAGCACATGACGCAAAGAAAAAAAGAGGCGCAATGAGGTAGCTGTGTGAGTAAGATTAGCGACCCTAGTGGCCGACACAAACACCGGGCCCATCTAGGAGTGGCACTGCAGTGTCACGCAGGATGTCCCTTCCAAAAAACCCTCCCCAAACAGCACATGACGCAAAGAAAAAAAGAGGCGCAATGAGGTAGCTGACTGTGTGAGTAAGATTAGCGACCCTAGTGGCCGACATAAACACCGGGCCCATCTAGGAGTGGCACTGCAGTGTCACGCAGGATGTCCCTTCCAAAAAACCCTCCCCAATCAGCACATGATGCAAAGAAAAAGAAAAGAAAAAAGAGGTGCAAGATGGAATTGTCCTTGGGCCCTCCCACCCACCCTTATGTTGTATAAACAAAACAGGACATGCACACTTTAACCAACCCATCATTTCAGTGACAGGGTCTGCCACACGACTGTGACTGATATGACGGGTTGGTTTGGACCCCCCCCAAAAAAGAAGCAATTCATCTCTCCTTGCACAAACTGGCTCTACAGAGGCAAGATGTCCACCTCATCTTCACCCTCCGATATATCACCGTGTACATCCCCCTCCTCACAGATTATCAATTCGTCCCCACTGGAATCCACCATCTCAGCTCCCTGTGTACTTTGTGGAGGCAATTGCTGCTGGTCAATGTCTCCACGGAGGAATTGATTATAATTCATTTTAATGAACATCATCTTCTCCACATTTTCTGGATGTAACCTCGTACGCCGATTGCTGACAAGGTGAGCGGCGGCACTAAACACTCTTTCGGAGTACACACTTGTGGGAGGGCAACTTAGGTAGAATAAAGCCAGTTTGTGCAAGGGCCTCCAAATTGCCTCTTTTTCCTGCCAGTATAAGTACGGACTGTGTGACGTGCCTACTTGGATGCGGTCACTCATATAATCCTCCACCATTCTATCAATGTTGAGAGAATCATATGCAGTGACAGTAGACGACATGTCCGTAATCGTTGTCAGGTCCTTCAGTCCGGACCAGATGTCAGCATCAGCAGTCGCTCCAGACTGCCCTGCATCACCGCCAGCGGGTGGGCTCGGAATTCTGAGCCTTTTCCTCGCACCCCCAGTTGCGGGAGAATGTGAAGGAGGAGATGTTGACAGGTCGCGTTCCGCTTGACTTGACAATTTTATCACCAGCAGGTCTTTCAACCCCAGCAGACTTGTGTCTGCCGGAAAGAGAGATCCAAGGTAGGCTTTAAATCTAGGATCGAGCACGGTGGCCAAAATGTAGTGCTCTGATTTCAACAGATTGACCACCTGTGAATCCTTGTTAAGCGAATTAAGGGCTGCATCCACAAGTCCCACATGCCTAGCGGAATCGCTCCCTTTTAGCTCCTTCTTCAATGCCTCCAGCTTCTTCTGCAAAAGCCTGATGAGGGGAATGACCTGACTCAGGCTGGCAGTGTCTGAACTGACTTCACGTGTGGCAAGTTCAAAGGGCATCAGAACCTTGCACAACGTTGAAATCATTCTCCACTGCACTTGAGACAGGTGCATTCCACCTCCTATATCGTGCTCAATTGTATAGGCTTGAATGGCCTTTTGCTGCTCCTCCAACCTCTGAAGCATATAGAGGGTTGAATTCCACCTCGTTACCACTTCTTGCTTCAGATGATGGCAGGGCAGGTTCAGTAGTTTTTGGTGGTGCTCCAGTCTTCTGTACGTGGTGCCTGTACGCCGAAAGTGTCCCGCAATTCTTCTGGCCACCGACAGCATCTCTTGCACGCCCCTGTCGTTTTTTAAAAAATTCTGCACCATCAAATTCAAGGTATGTGCAAAACATGGGACGTGCTGGAATTTGCCCATATTTAATGCACACACAATATTGCTGGCGTTGTCCGATGCCACAAATCCACAGGAGAGTCCAATTGGGGTAAGCCATTCCGCGATGATCTTCCTCAGTTGCCGTAAGAGGTTTTCAGCTGTGTGCGTATTCTGGAAAGCGGTGATACAAAGCGTAGCCTGCCTAGGAAAGAGTTGGCGTTTGCGAGATGCTGCTACTGGTGCCGCCGCTGCTGTTCTTGCGGCGGGAGTCCATACATCTACCCAGTGGGCTGTCACAGTCATATAGTCCTGACCCTGCCCTGCTTCACTTGTCCACATGTCCGTGGTTAAGTGGACATTGGGTACAATTGCATTTTTTAGGACACTGGTGAGTCTTTTTCTGACGTCCGTGTACATTCTCGGTATCGCCTGCCTAGAGAAGTGGAACCTAGATGGTATTTGGTAACGGGGGCACACTGCCTCAATAAATTGTCTAGTTCCCTGTGAACTAACGGCGGATACCGGATGCACGTCTAACACCAACATAGTTGTCAAGGCCTCAGTTATCCGCTTTGCAGTAGGATGACTGCTGTGATATTTCATCTTCCTCGCAAAGGACTGTTGAACAGTCAATTGCTTACTGGAAGTAGTACAAGTGGGCTTACGACTTCCCCTCTGGGATGACCATCGACTCCCAGCGGCAACAACAGCAGCGCCAGCAGCAGTAGGCGTTACACGCAAGGATGCATCGGAGGAATCCCAGGCAGGAGAGGACTCGTCAGAATTGCCAGTGACATGGCCTGCAGGACTATTGGCATTCCTGGGGAAGGAGGAAATTGACACTGAGGGAGTTGGTGGGGTGGTTTGCGTGAGCTTGGTTACAAGAGGAAGGGATTTACTGGTCAGTGGACTGCTTCCGCTGTCACCCAAAGTTTTTGAACTTGTCACTGACTTATTATGAATGCGCTGCAGGTGACGTATAAGGGAGGATGTTCCGAGGTGGTTAACGTCCTTACCCCTACTTATTACAGCTTGACAAAGGGAACACACGGCTTGACACCTGTTGTCCGCATTTCTGGTGAAATACCTCCACACCGAAGAGCTGATTTTTTTGGTATTTTCACCTGGCATGTCAACGGCCATATTCCTCCCACGGACAACAGGTGTCTCCCCGGGTGCCTGACTTAAACAAACCACCTCACCATCAGAATCCTCCTGGTCAATTTCCTCCCCAGCGCCAGCAACACCCATATCCTCCTCATCCTGGTGTACTTCAACACTGACATCTTCAATCTGACTATCAGGAACTGGACTGCGGGTGCTCCTTCCAGCACTTGCAGGGGGCGTGCAAATGGTGGAAGGCGCATGCTCTTCACGTCCAGTGTTGGGAAGGTCAGGCATCGCAACCGACACAATTGGACTCTCCTTGTGGATTTGGGATTTCGAAGAATGCACAGTTCTTTGCTGTGCTGCTTTTGCCAGCTTGAGTCTTTTCATTTTTCTAGCGAGAGGCTGAGTGCTTCCATCCTCATGTGAAGCTGAACCACTAGCCATGAACATAGGCCAGGGCCTCAGCCGTTCCTTGCCACTCCGTGTGGTAAATGGCATATTGGCAAGTTTACGCTTCTCCTCCGACAATTTTATTTTAGGTTTTGGAGTCCTTTTTTTTCTGATATTTGGTGTTTTGGATTTGACATGCTCTGTACTATGACATTGGGCATCGGCCTTGGCAGACGACGTTGCTGGCATTTCATCGTCTCGGCCATGACTAGTGGCAGCAGCTTCAGCACGAGGTGGAAGTGGATCTTGATCTTTCCCTAATTTTGGAACCTCAACATTTTTGTTCTCCATATTTTAATAGGCACAACTAAAAGGCACCTCAGGTAAACAATGGAGATGGATACTAGTATACAATTATGGACTGCCTGCCGACTGCAGACACAGAGGTAGCCACAGCCGTGAACTACCGTACTGTACTGTGTCTGCAGCTAATATAGACTGGTTGATAAAGAGAAGATGTCTATGTAACTATGTATGTATAAAGAAGACTGAAAAAAATCCACGGTTAGGTGGTATACAATTATGGACGGACTGCCTGCCGAGTGCAGACACAGAGGTAGCCACAGCCGTGAACTACCGTACTGTACTGTGTCTGCAGCTAATATAGACTGGTTGATAAAGAGAAGATGTCTATGTAACTATGTATGTATAAAGAAGAATGAAAAAAAACCACGGTTAGGTGGTATACAATTATGGACGGACTGCCTGCCGAGTGCAGACACAGAGGTAGCCACAGCCGTGAACTACCGTACTGTACTGTGTCTGCAGCTAATATAGACTGGTTGATAAAGAGAAGATGTCTATGTAACTATGTATGTATAAAGAAGAATGAAAAAAATCCACGGTTAGGTGGTATTACAATTATGGACGGACTGCCTGCCGAGTGCAGAGACACAGAGGTAGCCACAGCCGTGAACTACCGTACTGTGTCTGCTGCGACTGGATGATAAATGATATAAAAAATATATATATATCACTACTGCAGCCGGACAGGTATATATTATATATTATATAATGACGGACCTGCTGGACACTGTCTGTCAGCAGAATGAGTTTTATTTTTATAGAATAAAAAAAAAAAAAAACACAAGTGAAGTCACACGACGAGTGTTTAACTTTTTCAGGCAATCACAATATAAGTATACTACTAACTATACTGGTGGTCAGTGTGGTCAGGTCACTGGTCAGTCACACTGGCAGTGGCACTCCTGCAGCAAAAGTGTGCACTGTTTAATTTTAATATAATATGTACTCCTGGCTCCTGCTATAACCTATAACTGGCACTGCAGTAGTGCTCCCCAGTCTCCCCCACAATTATAAGCTGTGTGAGCTGAGCAGTCAGACAGATATATAATATACATAGATGATGCAGCACACTGGCCTGAGCCTGAGCAGTGCACACAGATATGGTATGTGACTGACTGAGTCACTGTGTGTATCGCTTTTTTCAGGCAGAGAACGGATATATTAAATAAACTGCACTGTGTGTCTGGTGGTCACTCACTATATAATATATTATGTACTCCTGGCTCCTGCTATAACCTATAACTGGCACTGCAGTAGTGCTCCCCAGTCTCCCCCACAATTATAAGCTGTGTGAGCTGAGCAGTCAGACAGATATATATAATATTATATATAGATAATAGATGATGCAGCACACTGGCCTGAGCCTGAGCAGTGCACACAGATATGGTATGTGACTGACTGAGTCACTGTGTGTATCGCTTTTTTCAGGCAGAGAACGGATATATTAAATAAACTGCACTGTGTGTCTGGTGGTCACTCACTATATAATATATTATGTACTCCTGGCTCCTGCTATAACCTATAACTGGCACTGCAGTAGTGCTCCCCAGTCTCCCCCACAATTATAAGCTGTGTGAGCTGAGCAGTCAGACAGATATATATAATATTATATATAGATAATAGATGATGCAGCACACTGGCCTGAGCCTGAGCAGTGCACACAGATATGGTATGTGACTGAGTCACTGTGTGCTGTGTATCGCTTTTTTCAGGCAGAGAACGGATTATAAAGTAAACTGCACTGTCCTCACTAGTAAACTCTCTCCACTCAGTCTCTACACTTCTACAGTAACAGTACTCCTCCTAGTCAGCTCCAGTAAATCTCTCTCAGTCTCTTATAATCTAAATGGAGAGGACGCCAGCCACGTCCTCTCCCTATCAATCTCAATGCACGTGTGAAAATGGCGGCGACGCGCGGCTCCTTATATAGAATCCGAGTCTCGCGATAGAATCCGAGCCTCGCGAGAATCCGACAGCGTCATGATGACGTTCGGGCGCGCTCGGGTTAACCGAGCAAGGCGGGAAGATCCGAGTCGCTCGGACCCGTGAAAAAAAACATGAAGTTCTGGCGGGTTCGGATTCAGAGAAACCGAACCCGCTCATCTCTACTAAACATATCAGTACACAGTGCATGTGTATTACACTAAATGGCTGGGGAGTGCAGAAAATAAGTACACAATTCGATTGCTGCAAGTGAGATATTAATTGAACAAAACACAAATATAAATTCTTACTTTTTTTTCAGACAGCACTAATAGCCTTAGAAAACAGAGCAGTGTGACTTAGATGCAGCCATCATCATTATCTGCTCAGGGTTTCAGTACCCGCAAATCCAGTCCCTCCAAACAGGTACAAATGTGACTTGTTGCCGGTCATTATGGCTGCAGTTTGCGTCAACAAGACTCACTTTACTTTGGGTGTACCTACACACCCCTTCCAAATCACGACCTGGGCCCTTTGTCATAGGGAGCTGCTAGTGTAAGTTGCCTGGAAAAAGACATGGCGAGAAGATGAGCATGTACAGTACAAAAAAAAAAGAGCAAGTTACAGCCAAAAAAATTCCAACTTGCCTTCACATCCAACTTTGAATGAAGCTCTATGTCAGGAGTGGGGAACCTGCAGCCCTCCAGCTGCTGTTGATCTACACATCTCAGCATGCCCTGCCAGTGGCAAATGCAGGATTTCTGGGGGGGGGGTCCAAATGCAATCCACAAACTCCGCGGAACATTGGAGCAAGTTTGGGAGTTTTGGCAAGCATTAGAAGAACCTACACTAGTACCAACCCTGGACATTAATGTACACATTGCTCTTTTTATAAACTGGATACTGTATTGAATACAGTATTAATGTACTATAGATGGTCTATATTATAGGCTGTATCAAACATATTTAACTAATATAAATAAAATAAGTGGTCAGGTAAAGGTTAAATATCCCATTATGAATAAATAAACACACAAACATTAGAGAACCAGTAGGAGCAGAACTGTACTTTCAAAGCACACATTCTTCCACCTCATTGTAAAATGTCTGTCTCTTCTACCTGGCAGGTACTCTCTGGCCCAGTGCACTGATCGAGGGTTCAAATCCACACACACAGTAAACTTGGTAGAAGAAGCTGCTACCACTGGGCATGTGCAGCAGCTCTGCTCTGTCCCTTACACTGCAGGATGTAGTGGCAGCAACTCTAGTAATCATATTATATTCTATTGCTGTAAGAATCTGAGTCGCTGGCCAAGAGGAGAGAGATTTCCAGGCAACCAAACAACACCCCCCCACCCCCACCCCCCCAGCCCATGCATTTGCCTTTGTCTGCAACAGTTTTAGCATGGCCAAATAGCAAAACAGTAGCAGGGCATGTTAGTATGTGTAGTTCACAACAGCAGGAGGGCCGAAGGTTCCCCACACCTGCTCTATGTGATCAGAATACTATACAAATGACCAACCAGGAGAATCAACAGGCACTCCTGAGACTTTCAAAGGCAAGTTGTGTATTGGTCAATCACGCAGATACATGGGGCATCAGTGGGGCACATGCCTCAGGACACCTCTTTCTCACACTAAGTGCCATTGTGCTTCATTTGAGACTTTGTACACAGTGGCACCAAGGTTAGGAAGGAGGACAGGTCCATCACTCATTACACAAAATGGGGTGATTGCAGTGTCCTAACACTCAGAGTGGGGTCCCAAAAAAAAAGTCAGGGCCATTTATTTTTCATACCATTCACATATGTACCAGATGAGGCAGCCATGTTGGGCACACTCAGAAGGTTACACTGTAAGCCATAAAAGGGCCCAATGCATATATGGGAAAACATATAGGCAGAGTAGACAACTACCTCTGGGTCCTGCGGCTTTTAGGGCCCCCGACACAATGGATCAAAATAATGTTGATTTGATCTTGAAAGAAAATTACATTAAGCTTTCTTAAATTGTTTCCAAAAGAAAGAAAAAAATGAATCAACTCAAAGAAATGAAAACTTTACATTAAAGACTCTGTAGAGAAAATGCTGTCTTAATATAATGTACCCATTAACAACTCAAAGTACATAAACCATAGACATAAGATTCACATTACAGTTTCCAGATCGTAGACTGTTGGGTGCAGTGGCAGATTTTACCTTTGGGCTGCAGGACTGCAGCCTCCCCAGGTGAAATCCGCCACCCAGGTCGGTGTGAGTGAAGCCAGATGCAGTCCGTGAGTGTACTGTGATTGGCAGCAGGCTGCATTCGGTGCAGTCCATAGAAGCCTGGGGTTTGCGAATGTGTAGTCGCACCACGGCTTTTGCGCATGTGCTGGTGTCGGCAACTGACGGATCCTTTGTGAAGGTGGCGGGGACTGGCTGTCTCCTGTCCTCTACAGCCAGGAGGGTAGTTACCCAACATCCACAGAAATGGAAATATGATCCAATTAATGTGGTAGATAAAATTAAGTGTATTAGGAGATAATTTGTGATGGGGACTCTGAGATTTTGACTCCTTAGAGTGAGACTTCTCTTTTATGATGACAAAGCAGGTCTCCTGCTTGCTAGTAAACTGAACCTACTGTATAGAAACAGCCGCAACTATCCTTGCTGTAACAGTCCCCTCAGGGAATCTCACTTACAGTACCAAGATGTCCATGTTTTAGTTTTACAGCTGTTCAGAGGTTTTTACTGTAACTTTTATTGTTCCCTTGCGTTATATAAAAAAATGTAATTTACAGTTTATGATTACCGGAGCAAATTTAATTATACATTTATACCATTCATCCAAAAGCAACTAAACAGAGATTGACTGGCGTATAACTTAACATTTGTGCTAGTAAGTGGCCTGGAATGGTTAGTTTGACTGGGAAATAATATAAATATGTTGTGGAAGTGGTCAAATGGTATTTGGGTATTGGCAACATTCAGCAAGATATGGGCACAGTTGCTGTTACTGTCATTCACAAATGTGGGATCACACAAGAGGGCCTAATTCAGAGTTGATAATAGCAGCAAATTTGCTAGCAGTTGGGCAAAACCATGTGCACTGCAGGGGGGCAGATATAACATGTGCAGAGAGAGTAAGATTTGGGTGTGGTGTGTTCAAACTGAAATCTGAATTGCAGTGTAAAAGTAAAGCAGACAGTATTTACCCTGCACAGAAACATAATAACCCACCCAAATCTAACTCTCTCTGCAAATGTTATATATGCCACATCTGCAGTGCACATGCACACACGCACGCACCCAGATCCCCCCCCCCTCCCCCAAGCCGCCGATCTATAGCGCGGTTTGACTGCCGCTTGAGCTTCACCTGCTTTGTAATAGTCTCTCTGCGCGGCTGCAGCAGTTGCCTCACACACGCATTGAGAGGCTGGCTGCTGCATGTAGGGGGAGCAGCTGCAGCTCCTCTCAGGCCGAGAGGTGAGATGGGCATAGCGCGTGTTCACTCTCCGCCAGCGTCCAGCCCACGAAATCTGGATTGCAGAGCAGCGTGTGTGTAAATGTCGTGGGTGGGCGGGCGCCAGTATTTAATAATAATAGATTATTCAGTAATTGGTGCCAGCATGAGTGTAGGGTCCAGGGAGGGGGGGGGGGGGGGGGGCACAGCGGACAGAGTGAGGAGGTGCTGGTGCCTGTGTTTCATATTAAATTATGCGGTCATTGGGGCCTCTGTCTGCTTGGGGGAAGGTAGTTTGTCAATACAGTCGGGCTGTTTATTTATGGGTTTCAGGATGTTTCAGTATTATAATGATAAATTGCTAACTGCCTTTTTCCTCATTTGTGTAATTGATTAATGTATCCAGGTTGCAATGCATGCTGGTAAATTACAGGTATGTCATAAAGCATAAATATATTACAATGACATGTTTGTACTTCTACCAAACATAGGGGAATACACAATCACTCTTTTAAACCTATTGGAACACTGCTCAACTTGTATTCTGATTGGCCATGGTGATAGCTCTGGCATTGAACAGATGGTAACATGCCACAAAATCAGTTCCGGTACTGAGAAGAATTAGAAAAACTGACTTTTGCAGATCCTCAGATAGGGGTGTATTCAATGCTTGTTGGATCCTTTCAGACGGAAAAGATCCGACAATGCAGTATTCAATTTGTGGACAAATCTGACAGGATTTGGCCATTCCCGACAAAGCCAATCCAACTTTTTTTTTAAAGTCGGATTGACATTGTCGGAAACAGGGCTAAAACCTGTCAGATTTGGTCGCGAATCTGACAAAACACATGGATCTTTAAGCCGCCGATCCACGTGCTTTCCGACAAGTTGGATTTTCTGACTTGTCGGATAAACAGGAGTATGATTGAATAGGTCAAATCTGGATTCGACCTATTACTCCCATTAATCCGACAAGTCGGGAAATCCGACTTCAGTTGAATACACCCCTATGTACCACAACCCACCTAATTCATAGCAGTTAGGAGGTGATGGTCAAAGGCACCCTGCTCTGCTACTGTTACTGGCATAGGCAAACACTGGTGAGACGGACAACGACTTCATTACTTCCCGTTCACTATCTAGTGTTTAAAAAGAATAATGTGCACATATATGTACCAGGGTCAGTATTAGTTTCTTCTACTGCTACCTCAGACTCCCGCAGTTGCTCCAATGTTCTGCAGAGTGTGAGATGGTAGATTGCATTTGGAAACCCCCCTCTAGAAATCCTGCGTTTGCCACTGACATGGGGGGTCATTCGGACCCGATCACTCGCTGCAGTTTGTCGCAGCGAACGGGTCGGAACTGCGCATGCACCGGCGCTGGCTTGTTTGGTATTTTATCTCTCTCCAAGTTTTAATATATCTACTCCTCAGTCCTGGTGCAGTGTATAGAAATGAAAAAAATCTTAAACAAGAAAATGATTGCTCCCAAACTCCACAGTACTCTAATTTTCTTCAATAGTGTCTACAGTAATAGATTTGATTAACAATGCATGCAACAATCTAACATCAGGCAACATTACTGGCAAAGGATATGTGGCATGCATTGCCTTTCCAACAGGCAGAATAAAAATCTCTGATAAACTACTAGCTTGCCCATCAGAAGGGTGAAAGGGTCTTTGGTCCTTTTGCTGCACCTAGACAAAACCCAAAATCCCAGGTAACCAGTAAAGACATTTTGTGTACAGGTACTACTTCTCATCAACAAATTACTACCTGCAAGCTTAACACTACAGTATGTGCTTGGACATGCCTCCAGGACTCCAGTCTTTTAGTAATTATTTTACACTCCATCTCCTCGTTGCTGCTAGATTATATACATTGGCATCTTACTGGGAAGAGCGGAGTGGGTACTTCCAGATGGTGGAGACTGCCACAAGCCCTCTGGCAGCACAACCTTGCATACATTTCTTTCCCACAATGTGAAGAGGCATGACATAACTAAGGTATGCTGTATGTACATGAACATTGAGCAAGCACAGTTTGCTGAAACACATTACGCATAGAGGCTGCAGTTGTACTAAGGCTTGGAGAGTGATGTGAAAGTGGAGAGAGATAAAGTACCAGTCATCGGCTCCTAATTGCCATGTTACAGGCTGGGTTTGAAAATGACAGGAGCTGGTTAATTGGTACTTTAACGAAAATCTGGTAATGGATGAGAGCAAATGACATGGTTGGGAGCAAATGACAGTTGACTATTTCAAATGGTCAACTGTAATTTGCACCTATCTATTACCAGATTTCCGTTCCAACCAACCAGATTGGAAGATAAATCTTAAGCTGTATGGGCACCTTTTCACTGTGCAATTTATCACTTTTCAAGGCTTAGTACATCTTGCCCACAGTCTGCAACATGACAGTTAGGAGATAACTGGCTTCACTCTCCAAGGCATAGTACATCTGCCCCGTAGGCAGAAACCTCCACTTCCTCAGCCCAACCATGGCCTCACCTATGGTTAACAGGTCCTTGGCTAGACCGTAACTCTCCATCCCATTCATGCCCCACACACAACACTCACATAGAAGCCCCTACCAGAGGTTTCCATAACATTTTGCCCAACTTTTCGCAAATATAAAAACAAGCAGCAAAATTAATCTTTCAAGTAAAACCTCAGTGTGAGCTGATTTGTACAGGAACCGAGCACTGTAGAAAGAGCCCATGTGATTATCTACATCTTGTTTATGTCTGAGACATAAGCATCCTGCTAATTATGGCAAATAGCTGGAAAGCTTTCATCAAATGTTTCCATTTGCAGAGAAATAAGGAGAAACACATTGCTTGGGTCCCACTAAGGTAACATATTGCAGAGAGCAGCACAGTTTACTAAAATCATTTACATTTAATGTACACAGCTCTGTGTATGTTTCATTTGAGCACTTCCATATAGATGTACAGACTGTCTATGTGCACAATCTAACTGTATTATGCTTTCAAGCAAAATGTTTTTATACTATAGGTTGGCCTGTACAATACTAGAGGTTATAAATCAAATTAGATATTCTCCTGTATCTGATAATCAGTGACCAGACAGATTAAAAACATGGCACAAAATGTGGCCCAAGTTCTCAGCAACAGGAGAAGCTACAAGAAATGGGCATTTTGGGATTATTATGACTTCTAAATATGTTAATAGACATGTAGGGGAAAATTTACTAAGATGGGAGTTCTATTTAAGATGGGATGTTGCCAATAGCAGCCAATCAGATTCTACTTCTTATTTATCTAGCACCTTCTAGAAGATAATACCTAAAATCTGAATGGTTGCTATGGGCAACATCTCATCTTAAATAGAACTCCCATCTTAATAAATTCACCCCGTTGTGTCTGTAGGTAGTGTCTCTACAATGGCCCATGTCATGATTTGAACACCGAGCAGATGAACGTGCTTCCTCATAAAAGGTATATCCGTAAGTGAGTCATTTGCCGTTCTAAAGACAATGACTTATTTAGCATGTTACCAAGAGTGCATGTAGCTTCAAGTATATTACAGCAGATGGAAAAAATGTGTAAACAGACTGGGACCGTGGTCACTGGCTGTTTACTAAATGGCGCTTTAATTGAATTTAATACAGGTTGAGTATCCCATATCCAAATATTCCGAAATACGGAATATTCAGAAATACGGACTTTTTAGAGTGAGAGTGAGATAGTGAAACCTTTGTTTTTTGATGACTCAGTGTACACAAACTTATTTTAAAACACAAGTTATTAAAAAATATTGTATTAAATGACCTTCAGGCTGTGTGTATAAGGTGTATATGAAACATAAATTAATTGTGTGAATATAGACACACTTTGTTTAATGCACAAATTTGTAAAAAATATTGGCTAAAATGACCTTCAGGCTGTGTGTATAAGGTGTATATGTAACATAAATGAATTCTGTGCTTAGACTTGGGTCCCATCACCATGATATATCATTATGGTATGCAATTATTCCAAAATACGGAAAAATCCGATATCCAAAATTCCTCTGGTCCCAAGCATTTTGGATAAGGGAGACTCAACCTGTAATACATTTATAATACAGTAAGTCTCCTGGTTGCTGTGAGACGAAACCGGTTGACGCTTACTCCTTCTGTCCGCTTCTCCCACTGTCGGATTCGCCGCTCTCTGCTCTCCAGCTTTATCAACGCTGCATACACGTGGACTTCCCCTGACGGATCTCCTGCATCTCAGTGTGGAGCAGCGTCCACTGGCTATATGGCAGTGGACAGCGTTACCTGTTATATCCAGCTATGCACTCTACCCGGATAAATAACAGAAAGTGCAAACACACAGAGAGTGCAGCCGCATTCAGTTTTTAAAAACGGCACAGCATACCGTTTTCCAATAGGATATCACCACAAGTGCATTTTGCAAAGGACCCTGGATTTCTACAACACAGGAACCAGCACAGTGGTAAATATCTTAGAGATGAGCGGGTTCGGTTTCTCTGAATCCGAACCCGCACGAACTTCATGTTTTTTTTCACGGGTCCGAGCGACTCGGATCTTCCCGCCTTGCTCGGTTAACCCGAGCGCGCCCGAACGTCATCATGACGCTGTCGGATTCTCGCGAGACTCGGATTCTATATAAGGAGCCGCGCGTCGCCGCCATTTTCACACGTGCATTGAGATTGATAGGGAGAGGACGTGGCTGGCGTCCTCTCCGTTATAGTAGAAAAGAGTAAAGACTGAGTGACTTAGTTATAATTGTGGGGAGGATTGGGGACGGGGAGCAGCTGTTAGGGAGTACAGTGATTTAGATTAGGAGAGAGAGAGAGAGAGAGATTGACCTGATTTACTGGAGCTTAGGAGTACTGTAGAAGAGAGTGCAGAGTTTACTAGTGACTGACCACAGTGACCACCAGACAGTGCAGTTTTATTTAATATATCCGTTCTCTGCCTGAAAAAAACGATACACACAGTGACTCAGTCACATACCATATCTGTGTGCACTGCTCAGCCCAGTGTGCTGCATCATCTATGTATATATTATATATCTGACTGTGCTCAGCTCACACAGCTTATAATTGTGGGGGAGACTGGGGAGCACTGCAGTGCCAGTTATAGGTTATAGCAGGAGCCAGGAGTGCAAGACAGTCACATACCATATCTGTGTGCACTGCTCAGCCCAGTGTGCTGTATCATCTATGTATATATTATATATCTGACTGTGCTCAGCTCACACAGCTTATAATTGTGGGGGAGACTGGGGAGCACTGCAGTGCCAGTTATAGGTTATAGCAGGAGCCAGGAGTACATATTATATTAAAATTAAACAGTGCACACTTTTGCTGCAGGAGTGCAACTGCCAGTGTGACTGACCAGTGACCTGACCACACTGACCACCAGTATAGTTAGTAGTATACTATATTGTGATTGCCTGAAAAAGTTAAACACTCGTCGTGTGACTTCACTTGTGTGGTGTTTTTTTTTTTATTCTATAAAAAACTCATTCTGCTGACAGACAGTGTCCAGCAGGTCCGTCATTATATAATATATATACCTGTCCGGCTGCAGTAGTGATATATATATATTTTTTATATCATTATTTATCATCCAGTCGCAGCAGACACAGTACGGTAGTTCACGGCTGTAGCTACCTCTGTGTCGGCACTCGGCAGTCCGTCCATAATTGTATACCACCTAACCGTGGTTTTTTTTTCTTTCTTCTTTATACATACATACTACGACATCTCTTTATCAACCAGTCTATATTAGCAGCAGACACAGTACAGTACGGTAGTTCACGGCTGTGGCTACCTCTGTGTCGGCACTCGGCAGTCCGTCCATAATTGTATACCACCTAACCGTGTTTTTTTTTCTTTCTTCTTTATACATACATACTACGACATCTCTTTATCAACCAGTCTATATTAGCAGCAGACACAGTACAGTACGGTAGTTCACGGCTGTGGCTACCTCTGTGTCGGCACTCGGCAGTCCGTCCATAATTGTATACCACCTAACCGTGGTTTTTTTTTCTTTCTTCTTTATACATACATACTACGACATCTCTTTATCAACCAGTCTATATTAGCAGCAGACACAGTACAGTACGGTAGTTCACGGCTGTGGCTACCTCTGTGTCGGCACTCGGCAGTCCGTCCATAATTGTATACCACCTAACCGTGGTTTTTTTTTCTTTCTTCTTTATACATACATACTACGACATCTCTTTATCAACCAGTCTATATTAGCTGCAGACACAGTACAGTACGGTAGTTCACGGCTGTGGCTACCTCTGTGTCGGCACTCGGCAGTCCGTCCATAATTGTATACCACCTAACCGTGGTTTTTTTTTCTTTCTTCTTTATACGTACATACTACGACATCTCTTTATCAACCAGTCTATATTAGCAGCAGACACAGTACAGTACGGTAGTTCACGGCTGTGGCTACCTCTGTGTCGGCACTCGGCAGTCCGTCCATAATTGTATACCACCTAACCGTGGTTTTTTTTTCTTTCTTCTTTATACATACATACTACGACATCTCTTTATCAACCAGTCTATATTAGCAGCAGACACAGTACAGTACGGTAGTTCACGGCTGTGGATACCTCTGTGTCGGCACTCGGCAGTCCGTCCATAATTGTATACCACCTAACCGTGGTTTTTTTTTCTTTCTTCTTTATACATACATACTACGACATCTCTTTATCAACCAGTCTATATTAGCAGCAGACACAGTACAGTACGGTAGTTCACGGCTGTGGCTACCTCTGTGTCGGCACTCGGCAGTCCGTCCATAATTGTATACTAGTATCCATCCATCTCCATTGTTTACCTGAGGTGCCTTTTAGTTGTGCCTATTAAAATATGGAGAACAAAAATGTTGAGGTTCCAAAATTAGGGAAAGATCAAGATCCACTTCCACCTCGTGCTGAAGCTGCTGCCACTAGTCATGGCCGAGACGATGAAATGCCAGCAACGTCGTCTGCCAAGGCCGATGCCCAATGTCATAGTACAGAGCATGTCAAATCCAAAACACCAAATATCAGTAAAAAAAGGACTCCAAAACCTAAAATAAAATTGTTGGAGGAGAAGCGTAAACTTGCCAATATGCCATTTACCACACGGAGTGGCAAGGAACGGCTGAGGCCCTGGCCTATGTTCATGGCTAGTGGTTCAGCTTCACATGAGGATGGAAGCAATCAGCCTCTCGCTAGAAAAATGAAAAGACTCAAGCTGGCAAAAGCACAGCAAAGAACTGTGCATTCTTCGAAATCCCAAATCCACAAGGAGAGTCCAATTGTGTCGGTTGCGATGCCTGACCTTCCCAACACTGGACGTGAAGAGCATGCGCCTTCCACCATTTGCACGCCCCCTGCAAGTGCTGGAAGGAGCACCCGCAGTCCAGTTCCTGATAGTCAGATTGAAGATGTCAGTGTTGAAGTACACCAGGATGAGGAGGATATGGGTGTTGCTGGCACTGGGGAGGAAATTGACCAGGAGGATTCTGATGGTGAGGTGGTTTGTTTAAGTCAGGCACCCGGGGAGACACCTGTTGTCCGTGGGAGGAATATGGCCGTTGACATGCCAGGTGAAAATACCAAAAAAATCAGCTCTTCGGTGTGGAGGTATTTCAACAGAAATGCGGACAACAGGTGTCAAGCTGTGTGTTCCCTTTGTCAAGCTGTAATAAGTAGGGGTAAGGACGTTAACCACCTCGGAACATCCTCCCTTATACGTCACCTGCAGCGCATTCATAATAAGTCAGTGACAAGTTCAAAAACTTTGGGTGACAGCGGAAGCAGTCCACTGACCAGTAAATCCCTTCCTCTTGTAACCAAGCTCACGCAAACCACACCACCAACTCCCTCAGTGTCAATTTCCTCCTTCCCCAGGAATGCCAATAGTCCTGCAGGCCATGTCACTGGCAATTCTGACGATTCCTCTCCTGCCTGGGATTCCTCCGATGCATCCTTGCGTGTAACGCCTACTGCTGCTGGCGCTGCTGTTGTTGCTGCTGGGAGTCGATGGTCATCCCAGAGGGGAAGTCGTAAGACCACTTTTACTACTTCCACCAAGCAATTGACTGTCCAACAGTCCTTTGCGAGGAAGATGAAATATCACAGCAGTCATCCTACTGCAAAGCGGATAACTGAGGCCTTGGCATCCTGGGTGGTGAGAACCGTGGTTCCGGTATCCATCATTACTGCAGAGCCAACTAGAGACTTGTTGGAGGTACTGTGTCCCCGGTACCAAATACCATCTAGATTCCATTTCTCTAGGCAGGCGATACCGAAAATTTACACAGACCTCAGAAAAAGAGTCACCAGTGTCCTAAAAAATGCAGCTGTACCCAATGTCCACTTAACCACGGACATGTGGACAAGTGGAGCAGGGCAGGGTCAGGACTATATGACTGTGACAGCCCACTGGGTAGATGTATGGACTCCCGCCGCAAGAACAGCAGCGGCGGCACCAGTAGCAGCATCTCGCAAACGCCAACTCTTTCCTAGGCAGGCTACGCTTTGTATCACCGGTTTCCAGAATACGCACACAGCTGAAAACCTCTTACGGCAACTGAGGAAGATCATCGCGGAATGGCTTACCCCAATTGGACTCTCCTGTGGATTTGTGGCATCGGACAACGCCAGCAATATTGTGTGTGCATTAAATATGGGCAAATTCCAGCACGTCCCATGTTTTGCACATACCTTGAATTTGGTGGTGCAGAATTATTTAAAAAACGACAGGGGCGTGCAAGAGATGCTGTCGGTGGCCAGAAGAATTGCGGGACACTTTCGGCGTACAGGCACCACGTACAGAAGACTGGAGCACCACCAAAAACTACTGAACCTGCCCTGCCATCATCTGAAGCAAGAAGTGGTAACGAGGTGGAATTCAACCCTCTATATGCTTCAGAGGTTGGAGGAGCAGCAAAAGGCCATTCAAGCCTATACAATTGAGCACGATATAGGAGGTGGAATGCACCTGTCTCAAGCGCAGTGGAGAATGATTTCAACGTTGTGCAAGGTTCTGATGCCCTTTGAACTTGCCACACGTGAAGTCAGTTCAGACACTGCCAGCCTGAGTCAGGTCATTCCCCTCATCAGGCTTTTGCAGAAGAAGCTGGAGACATTGAAGGAGGAGCTAACACGGAGCGATTCCGCTAGGCATGTGGGACTTGTGGATGGAGCCCTTAATTCGCTTAACAAGGATTCACGGGTGGTCAATCTGTTGAAATCAGAGCACTACATTTTGGCCACCGTGCTCGATCCTAGATTTAAAGCCTACCTTGGATCTCTCTTTCCGGCAGACACAAGTCTGCTGGGGTTGAAAGACCTGCTGGTGAGAAAATTGTCAAGTCAAGCGGAACGCGACCTGTCAACATCTCCTCCTTCACATTCTCCCGCAACTGGGGGTGCGAGGAAAAGGCTCAGAATTCCGAGCCCACCCGCTGGCGGTGATGCAGGGCAGTCTGGAGCGACTGCTGATGCTGACATCTGGTCCGGACTGAAGGACCTGACAACGATTACGGACATGTCGTCTACTGTCACTGCATATGATTCTCTCACCATTGAAAGAATGGTGGAGGATTATATGAGTGACCGCATCCAAGTAGGCACGTCACACAGTCCATACTTATACTGGCAGGAAAAAGAGGCAATTTGGAGGCCATTGCACAAACTGGCTTTATTCTACCTAAGTTGCCCTCCCACAAGTGTGTACTCCGAAAGAGTGTTTAGTGCCACCACTCACCTTGTCAGCAATCGGCGTACGAGGTTACATCCAGAAAATGTGGAGAAGATGATGTTCATTAAAATGAATTATAATCAATTCCTCCGCGGAGACATTGACCAGCAGCAATTGCCTCCACAAAGTACACAGGGAGCTGAGATGGTGGATTCCAGTGGGGACGAATTGATAATCTGTGAGGAGGGGGATGTACACGGTGATATATCGGAGGATGATGATGAGGTGGACATCTTGCCTCTGTAGAGCCAGTTTGTGCAAGGAGAGATTAATTGCTTCTTTTTTGGGGGGTGTCCAAACCAACCCGTCATATCAGTCACAGTCGTGTGGCAGACCCTGTCACTGAAATGATGGGTTGGTTAAAGTGTGCATGTCCTGTTTTGTGTATACAACATAAGGGTGGGTGGGAGGGCCCAAGGACAATTCCATCTTGCACCTCTTTTTTCTTTTCTTTTTCTTTGCGTCATGTGCTGTTTGGGGAGGGTTTTTTGGAAGGGACATCCTGCGTGACACTGCAGTGCCACTCCTAAATGGGCCCGGTGTTTGTGTCGGCCACTAGGGTCGCTAATCTTACTCACACAGCTACCTCATTGCGCCTCTTTTTTTCTTTGCGTCATGTGCTGATTGGGGAGGGTTTTTTGGAAGGGACATCCTGCGTGACACTGCAGTGCCACTCCTAAATGGGCCCGGTGTTTGTGTCGGCCACTAGGGTCGCTAATCTTACTCACACAGCTACCTCATTGCGCCTCTTTTTTTCTTTGCGTCATGTGTTGATTGGGGAGGGTTTTTTGGAAGGGACATCCTGCGTGACACTGCAGTGCCACTCCTAAATGGGCCCGGTGTTTGTGTCGGCCACTAGGGTCGCTAATCTTACTCACACAGCTACCTCATTGCGCCTCTTTTTTTCTTTGCGTCATGTGCTGATTGGGGAGGGTTTTTTGGAAGGGACATCCTGCGTGACACTGCAGTGCCACTCCTAAATGGGCCCGGTGTTTGTGTCGGCCACTAGGGTCGCTTATCTTACTCACACAGCTACCTCATTGCGCCTCTTTTTTTCTTTGCGTCATGTGCTGATTGGGGAGGGTTTTTTGGAAGGGCCATCCTGCGTGACACTGCAGTGCCACTCCTAGATGGGCCCGGTGTTTGTGTCGGCCACTAGGGTCGCTAATCTTACTCACACAGTCAGCTACCTCATTGCGCCTCTTTTTTTCTTTGCGTCATGTGCTGTTTGGGGAGGGTTTTTTGGAAGGGACATCCTGCGTGACACTGCAGTGCCACTCCTAAATGGGCCCGGTGTTTGTGTCGGCCACTAGGGTCGCTTATCTTACTCACACAGTCAGCTACCTCATTGCGCCTCTTTTTTTCTTTGCGTCATGTGCTGTTTGGGGAGGGTTTTTTGGAAGGGACATCCTGCGTGACACTGCAGTGCCACTCCTAGATGGGCCAGGTGTTTGTGTCGGCCACTAGGGTCGCTTAGCTTAGTCATCCAGCGACCTCGGTGCAAATTTTAGGACTAAAAATAATATTGTGAGGTGTGAGGTATTCAGAATAGACTGAAAATGAGTGGAAATTATGGTTTTTGAGGTTAATAATAATATGGGATCAAAATGACCCCCAAATTCTATGATTTAAGCTGTTTTTTAGGGTTTTTTGAAAAAAACACCCGAATCCAAAACACACCCGAATCCGACAAAAAAAATTCGGTGAGGTTTTGCCAAAACGCGGTCGAACCCAAAACACGGCCGCGGAACCGAACCCAAAACCAAAACACAAAACCCGAAAAATTTCAGGCGCTCATCTCATGTCTATGCATTTCTGTGACTGCATGCCGCTTTAAACCCACTAACCACCAAATGCATGTACTTTTGAGAGCTTAACAAATAGCGGAGTTCATTGTACTAACCTCACTGGGACGCCTGGGAGAGACACTGGGACACTGGGAGAGAGTAATCAATTGTCTTGGGAGAGACTGTTATTTTAATGTCTATCAATTTATACTAATAAGCACTGGATAACACATGTGCTGCAGCACTACCCAATAGCTGTTGCCTTTATGAGATATTACTAATGTACTTAGTTTGCAAACGTAAAGCTTGTTTACTATTTTATATGTGTGATATTGTTGTTTGTGAATCTATCTATTCATATATAAACTCATTTTTAGATTATTTAGCTTCACCGAGTCTATTTCATTCATGAGAGACTACACAATTTGATATTTATATATTTTTTTAATTGTCCTTCTCTGAGCGCAGTGATTTTTTTCTATATATCTATATTCCAGCAGACTTTAAAGTGAGAATGGGTAACTCTCTTCATTAGTCTCATTGCATAAAGGTAAATGTATTCATAATCACCACATACTTGTTTCCCCAATTACTGTAATTAACATTAAGATCAGAGTCAGAGCAGGCATGTGCCTAGGGGCTGCTTTTACTTCATGGCGACTTTTTCCTACACAAGCAATTTGTTCCTCAGCAAAGAAAACCCTTATCGAGAAATGGGGATTTAATATTAAGTTATCATTATAGAGGGAGATTTACCTGAGAAACGTGACTTATGGCCCATAAACACTATGCAATATCGTTCACGGGCCCTCATTCCGAGTTGTTCGCTCGTTAGTGGTTTTCGCAACGGAGCGATTTGTCGCAAACTGCGCATGCGCAATGTTCGCAGTGCGTCTGCGCCAAGTAAATTTGCCAAAAAGTTAAGTATTTTACTCACGGCTTAACAAAGAAATTTCTTCGTTCTAGTGATCGGAGTGTGATTGACAGGAAGTGGGTGTTTCTGGGCGGAAACTGGCCGTTTTATGGGTGTGTGCGGAAAAACGCTGCCGTTTCTGGGAAGAACGTGGGAGTGGCTGGAGAAACGGGACAGTGTCTGGGCGAACGCTGGGTGTGTTTGTGACGTCAAACCAGGAACGAAACTGACTGAACTGATCACAGTGGCAGAGTAAGTCCCGAGCTACTCAGAAACTGCAAAGAAATTTCTATTCGCTATTATGCGAATCTTTCGTTCGCAATTCTGCAAAGCTAAGATTCACTCCCAGTAGGCGGCGGCTTAGCGTGTGCAAAGCTGCTAAAAGCAGCTAGCGAGCGAACTACTCGGAATGAGGGCCCATATTGGGGGTAATTCCAAGTTGATCGCAGCAGGAAATTGTTTTAGCAGTTGGGCAAATCCATGTGCACTGCAGGGGAGGCAGATATAACATGTGCAGAGAGAGTTAGATTTGGGTGGGTTATTTTATTTCTGTGCAGGGTAAATACTGGCTGCTTTATTTTTACACTGCAAATTAGATTGCAGATTGAACACACCACACCCAAATCTATCTCTCTCTGCACATGTTATATCTGTCTCCCCTGCAGTGCACATGGTTTTGCCCAATTGCTAACAGAATTCCTGCTGCGATCAACTTGTAATTACCCCCATTGTTCAGTCCTAAATGATATTGCATAATGTGTATGCATGATCTGACGTAAGATATGCGCTCCCGCGGGTCGCATGCGACATCGTACCTCAGACTGCATGCAGTCTTGATGAGGCGATATTGTGTGGTTTTGAACTCCAGTGATGACTTTGTTTCTAGACATCGTTTGACATCATTTGTAATGTGTACACACGATCCAATCTGATATGATATCTTATACAATATCATAGGATATAGTATCGTATGGAATAGCATAATGTGTACATAGCATCACAGTACATAAGATCAGTATAAAATATGACAGGAAGTGTCAGTAAATTCTGCTGAATCCTGCGACTCCCAAGACTATGGAAAAGGTGTGGATGGTATAAGGGTAACAGGTCCAAATGGTGACCTACAAGCTCCTTTGTTGATAAAGTACTGATTAAGATATTAATTTTCATATGATGCCCAATTTTATTTATTAAGTAACTATTTTTCCAAACTGCCTTTTTATTATATTGCGGATATTACAAGACTGGTATTGTATAAACATTTGATTCGGTATCCGGTCATCAGTGCCCAAATGCATACTTTATACTTTTAATGTTAAAGATATTCTAAATACAAAGTGTTCCAAAACTTTAAACAGTCTAAAAGGGACACAATTCATGGTGATATCTTCTTGGAGGGGAGACGTAAAACTAAAGACACTATTTACTAAGCCTCGGATGGAAATAAAGTGGATGGATATAAAGTACCAGCCAACCAGCTCCTGTCATTTTCTAAACACAGCCTGTAACATTGCAGTTAGTAGCTGATTGACTGTTACTTTATCTCCATCCACTTTATCTCCATCCAAGCTTTAGTAAATAGACCCCACAGTGATAACAAATAGTCATCATCTGTCTGTCTGACTAGTTTTGTTACTGGTGCATAAAGAAATTTAAGAACAAGGACGGTTGTTTATTCATATTAACACCATTGTTAGATACATGTAATGCTTTATGCTTTGATTCTTATGAACAATATATTGTATTTTACATGTTTTTATTGATGTGAGTTCTATGGCCACAGATTATTCAGAAGGATATGTAATGTACAAGCTAAATGGAATTTAGAAATTGATATGGTGTTTTTTTTGCGTCTCAATATTGCCTACGGATTTATTACTAGTGAAATCTGTTTTGTTCTAAATAAATATATTCATGTTTTATTTCAGCGGTTGTATCACATTGCGCTTAACGTGTACGTAATTCCAAAATAATTGAAAGAAAAAGCCATCAATTATATATTTTTTTAAATCATATAAAATTGCACAGATTATACTCTAGTAATGTCACACTGAATTCAATAACTAATTACATTATTGGAATCTAAAAATAGAATTTCCATTCATGTTACAACAGAGGAGGAATCTTCTGCAGCTTGGAAGGTGTGGCTGTAGTTTGCACGCTAAGCTTGCTCTTAATGAAATAATACAGACAGAAGGGACATATTTTATAGGTTTCTGGTGTTAAGTAGAACAATTTTCCTTTTCTACTTTATTTGTTATGGATACAACCAACTACTGTATTACAGACACCGGGTATATTTATAAAAGTGTGGAAATCCCTACTGATGTCAGAAACCAGTGATAGCAATTTATTTTGTTTTGCCCACAATATAAATGGGGTAACTCCTGGCAATACCATTATTATACTGTACATGGTCAAGTCCATTATTATGACCACCAGCTAATAGCCATAGTATCCGCCGTGTGCAGCACGGACAGCAGCTAGACATTCACTGTACTGTCATTTTAGACACATGTCTGGTAGCCCCCAGGTTCATTTTGATGGTGAGCTGCTCCACTGTAGCATGTCAATCGGCCCTCACGCACCTTCGTAGCTGATGTTCACCTCTCACATCAATGGCACATGGTGCTCCGCAGTTTCCACGTTGGCTATTTGCAATGGTGCCATTTGTCCATTCATGATCCACCTTCACCACAGCAGCACATGAACAGGTCACAATCTGCGCTGTTTCAGAAATACCGCCACCCTTGGCCCAAAAGCGGATAATCATCCCTTTTTGCTACTCGGATAAATCGCCCCTTTTACCCATGACAGCAACGAGTGATATGTGTGCAGATGGCTTATCACAAACCTTATATACCCACCAAGCCAGCGCATGGCATGTGACATGCGTCATGGGCTATGCGCTGCCAACGTCAAATGTAGAAGTTGGTCATCATAATGGGACTCCACCATGTAGCATATAGTAACCCTGAAAGTTCTAAGTTTTTTGTCTTTTGCATGTGGAAACCTACATAACAAGCATTATGAATTTGGATTAAAAAATAAATGAATGCATTTTTTGCAAAAAAAGAAAAAAAAATTTAATTAAACTTGACCTGCTATTCAACAAAATAACATATAAAGGAGAAAATACAAAACATTAAAAAAATACGTTATTTTATTAAGAAAAAGAAAAGTGTCTAATTGTGTATAATTAGATTTGTATCAAACGCATTATATGCATACCAATCTGATTTTTTTGTAACGTTACAATGTAGGAATATTAGGAACAGATGATCCCTTTAGATTTTTGAGTATAATCCAACCTACTAAACAAAAGTATTTTTTTTTTTAAATGTGATTGTAGATCGTGCTTACTTGGGCTGGATTGTACTTACTTGGAGCAAAGGGGTAACTGGTCAAGGTCAGAAATGACAGTGGCCCTATCACTGCTATATAACAGCACTGATAAATACACAGCACAACTACAGTAAAACAAAATAAAAGTACAACTGTTAAAATATTAGTGTAAAGCTTATACATATTCATGATTAATGTGCATTACTCAAAGACTAAAGTGATCTAACCCTAAGGAAATGAATGGGATGACAAGGTCAGTGGTATCATATGATCAACAAGATGCCAACTGTAATGAATTCTCCAAGGATATCAGTGGCTCTGATATTCCAAATAACCTATTGTGCAATTAATGGCTGTCTAATATTAATTATGATGGAATTTTTTTTGTTGTCACACAGCTAGAGATTTGGGCTAAACCACTTGTGATTTAAAATTATCACGCACACCCCATATTGCGATTTCAGTTTTAACCATATAAATAACTGGGTCAGAAATTCTGCATTTTTAGGGCAAAATTGCCCACTATACTGTATGTTATATTTTCTCATCATTGTTCTCTTCCAAACTAACAATTCCCCCCACTTTTTTTGTCTCCCATTACCTCCAATGTATATTTACTGTCCCTTCTTATATCCATTTTTTTAAAGTGGCAATCAAGTTACATGGCATGGTTTTGCCTTGTAACTGATCACCGCTTTAAAAAAAATGACTAAGTTCGGATGGGAATCCGCACCTCTGGCCAACTCGGATGTCATTACATCCGGCCCGATGTGTCCGCAGTCACTAGTGTGTGTACCGCATATAAAAGTGAATAATATACTATGGCCCTAGAGAAATCAGCCAGAGAAGCGTGTAATAATTCCACCATCATCTCCAAAACAACAAACACGTAATTATGCACATCTAGCTACCCCCTTCTCTTTGCTCCACCCACAGATAGCCCCCCCCCCCCATTTCCCATGTTCTGTTTTTAGGAAGAATCACAAAGGAGGGAATGGAGTGATAACTCATTTTATTGTAGTGATTTTAAATATTGATCTGTGTTTTGTATTTCTGGTACTGATGATGGGGCTTCTTGCATGAAACGCTGACTTTGTTGCACTATGAAGAATCTGTGATGCCATTACAAAATACACTTGACTTATGTGAGTTTGCAGCATTGGTATTTCTGCAGGTTGTAGCATGCAAGTGTTCCATTTAAATTAACCTCACTGGGAGCTAGTAACCTCTGTCATTCCAAATGAGTAGTCTCTCAAACATGGGCCTGGTCCACAAAATGGCTGCTTCCAAATTGTGTATATAACTGATACACTTAAAGATATAAATATTCAACTACTTATAACATTCAATCCACAATAAGATCTTATAGTTATAATGTTAAGTGCACAGAGAAGCTTACCTCTTCCCTAAAACGGGCATACACGCAGTGCGCTAGAACTACCGATATGGACTATATAGTCCATATCGGTAGAAAACGTAGTGCATATTGCACCATGTGTATATACCTTGCTATGCCGATGCTCGGTCCTGCGGGGTCGGCATCGCAAGAAAAAATAGACTGCACAAACAGGTCAATTATGACTAGAAAGTCTACAATCTAGTACGTAGTATTGTCAAAATTGTATATAGTCAAAACTGAACATAGCCAAAATCGCACCGTGCGTACAGTCAATATCGGTGGTTCTGGGCTCCAGGGATTTCACGGGAATTGAAAAGTCAAAATCGGCATTTTACCAGAATCGCACTGTGTGTAGGCCCCTAACAAGGAGGTACAATGGAAAACACTCTGTATTTTGTAAACATAAGTTTATTTGTCTGTCTCGCATCCTCTACATGATTTGGGGCCACATGTGGCCACCATATTGCCGTATTTATTTCCATCATATTCATTGCATTCCTTGAAAAATTAGCCTTAAATAAGTACAAGCACTCAAGGCTGCTGCATTATTACCGCAAGTTTAATAAAAGAAGTAAATAGTCCTTTGTAATGGTACATTGAGCCCTATAAAGGCTCACGCTAGCTTCAAAGAGGGAAAGACATCTTTATCCAATGTGACTGTTCCTGCTTTATACAAATATTGGGGAATCATAAGGAAAACTAAAAAATTAAGGTACGTACAATCAAAACAGACTGTAAAAAAAATCTAAGTCCAAACATATAACAGAGTCATCAGAAATCAAATACATAGAGGTACAGACTTTTGCCAACTTTAAAGCTTCCATATATCTTGATTTTCCTTAGGCAATCTGGGTTTTTGCCACTGGATCGTTTACTAAGAATTTCCCTCAATCAATACATTCATTTACTAATTAGTGCTGCACCATTCAACTTATACCAGTTCCTTATGATGGTCCATCTGAGCAGTTACTTTGCTCAACATATTCATAATGTTTGTATGGAATGGGCATGAAATGTATGTAAGAACCTTGCTCAAAAGTACTACAACATTCATATTTCATACCTACCTGTATATAATCACACATTGCCGATTGTACTGTATGATCCTAATCTATGCATCAAACAACTACATTTAGAAAGACCATGGTAGTAAATATCACAATGTTACATCTTTGACCAGCACTAAAGGCCAATGGAAGTATTGTATGTGTACCACTACCTCTGTGCCAATGCTATCTTTCCAAGCTTGAAGAAGCTCTATGAGCTCTACTCACAGAACCTGTACTATCTCCTCCCACAAGATGAAATCTTATTTCTGCATTTGGATATATTATTCATGGATTTTTAAAATTCTTTTCTCCAATAATCTTGCCCTTCACACAGAGCAAAAAAAATCCCCTATCTACATTTAATAGCGACTTGATGCATTAATGTTAGTATGTGTTAGAAATGCAGAAATCTGAGTTTGATGTCACGTTAAAGTATTTTACCCAACCACAACATACAATTAAATCAACAACTTATTTCCTCTAACTAGCAGAACTCTGGGGGGGTTTGGCAAGAGATCTTCACATTTGGGGATTTCTCACCACTGCCTGAGCTGTTTTGGGTCTTCTATTGGTGTCATGAAACAGCTCTATGTTAGTTTCTAATAGTGATGAGCGGGTTCGGTTCCTCGGAAACCGAACCCCCCCGAACTTCACCCATTTTACACGGGTCCGAGGCATACTCGGATTCTCCCGTATGGCTCGGTTAACCCGAGCGCGCCCGAACGTCATCATCCAACTGTCGGATTCTCGCGAGATTTGGATTCTATATAAGCAGCCGCGCGTCGCCGCCATTTTCACTCGTGCATTGGAAATGTTAGGGAGAGGACGTGGCTGGCGTCCTCTCCGTTAATTAATGTTGATGCAAATATTTGTGCTTATTGCTTAATTGTGGGGACTGGGGAGCAGCTGTTTTATATAGGAGGAGTACAGTGCAGAGTTTTGCAGACAGTGACCACCAGTATACATTGTCTGCCTGAAAAACACTCCATATCTGTGCTCAGTGTGCTGCATATATCTGTGCTCACACTGCTTAATTGTGGGGACTGGGGAGCAGCTGTATTATATAGGAGGAGTACAGTGCAGAGTTTTGCTGACAGTGACCACCAGTATACGTTGTCTGCCTGAAAAACACTCCATATCTGTGCTCAGTGTGCTGCATATATCTGTGCTCACAATGCTTTATTGTGGGGACTGGGGACCACCAGTATATTATATAGGAGGAGTACAGTGCAGAGTTTTGCTGACCAGTGACCACCAGTATACATTGTCTGCCTGAAAAACACTCCATATCTGTGCTCAGTGTGCTGCTTATATCTGTGCTCACACTGCTTTATTGTGGGGACTGGGGACCAGCAGTATTATATAGGAGGAGTACAGTGCAGAGTTTTGCTGACAGTGACCACCAGTATATATAGCAGTACGGTATGGACGGCCACTGCTCTACCTACCTCTGTGTCGTCAAGTATACTATCCATCCATACCTGTAATGCATTTCAGTTGTGCGCAGTATATATAGTAGTAGGCCATTGCTATTGATACTGGCATATAATTCCACACATTAAAAAATGGAGAACAAAAATGTGGAGGTTAAAATAGGGAAAGATCAAGATCCACTTCCACCTCGTGCTGAAGCTGCTGCCACTAGTCATGGCCGAGACGATGAAATGCCATCAACGTCGTCTGCCAAGGCCGATGCCCAATGTCATAGTAGAGAGCATGTAAAATCCAAAAAACAAAAGTTCAGTAAAATGACCCAAAAATCAAAATTGAAAGCGTCTGATGAGAAGCGTAAACTTGCCAATATGCCATTTACGACACGGAGTGGCAAGGAACAGCTGAGGCCCTGGCCTATGTTGATGGCTAGTGGTTTAGATTCACATGAGGATGGAAGCACTCATCCTCTCGCTAGAAAAATGAAAAGACTTAAGCTGGCAAAAGCACAGCAAAGAACTGTGCATTCTTCGAAATCACAAATCCCCAAGGAGAGTCCAATTGTGTCGGTTGCGATGCCTGACCTTCCCAACACTGGACGGGAAGAGCTTGTGCCTTCCACCATTTGCACGCCCCCTGCAAGTGCTGGAAGGAGCACCCGCAGTCCAGTTCCTGATAGTCAAATTGAAGATGTCACTGTTGAAGTACACCAGGATGAGGATATGGGTGTTGCTGGCGCTGGGGAGGAAATTGACAAGGAGGATTCTGATGGTGAGGTGGTTTGTTTAAGTCAGGCACCCGGGGAGACACCTGTTGTCCGTGGGACGAATATGGCCATTGACATGCCTGGTCAAAATACAAAAAAAAAAAAACAGGTGTCAAGCCGTGTGTTGCCTTTGTCAAGCTGTAATAAGTAGGGGTAAGAACGTTAACCACCTAGGAACATCCTCCCTTATACGTCACCTGGTCCGCATTCATCAGAAGTCAGTGACAAGTTCAAAAACTTTGGATGACAGCGGAAGCAGTCCACTGACCACTAAATCCCTTCCTCTTGTAACCAAGCTCCTGCAAACCACACCACCAACTCCCTCAGTGTCAATTTCCACCTTACACAGGAAAGCCAATAGTCCTGCAGGCCATGTCACTGGCAAGTCTGACGAGTCCTCTCCTGCCTGGGATTCCTCCGATGCATCCTTGAGTGTAACGCCTACTGCTGCTGGCGCTGCTGTTGTTGCTGCTGGGAGTCGATCGTCATCCCAGAGGGGAAGTCGGAAGACCACTTGTACTACTTCCAGTAAGCAATTGACTGTCCAACAGTCCTTTGCGAGGAAGATGAAATATCACAGCAGTCATCCTGCTGCAAAGTGGATAACTCAGGTCTTGTCAGCCTGGGTGGTGAGAAACGTGGTTCCGGTATCCACCGTTAATTCACAGGCAACTAGAGACTTGTTTGAGGTACTGTGTCCCCGGTACCAAATACCATCTAGGTTCCATTTCTCTAGGCAGGCAATACCGAAAATGTACACAGACCTCAGAAAAAGAGTCACCAGTGTCCTAAAAAATGCAGTTGTACCCAATGTCCACTTAACCACGGACATGTGGACAAGTGGAGCAGGGCAGACTTAGGACTATATGACTGTGACAGCCCACTGGGTAGATGTATTGCCTCCCGCAGCAAGAACAGCAGCGGCGGGACCAGTAGCAGCATCTCGCAAACGCCAACTCGTTCCTAGGCAGGCTACGCTTTGTATCACCGCTTTCCATAAGAGACACACAGCTGACAACCTCTTACGGAAGCTGAGGAACATCATCACAGAATAGCTTACCCCAATTGGACTCTCCTGGGGATTTGTGACATCGGACAACGCCACCAATATTGTGCGTGCATTACATGTGGGCAAATTCCAGCACGTCCCATGTTTTGCACATACATTGAATTTGGTGGTGCAGAATTATTTAAAAAACGACAGGGGCGTGCGTGCAAGAGATGCTGTCGGTGGCCCAAAGAATTGCGGGACACTTTCGGTATTCAGCCACCGCGTGCCGAAGACTGGAGCACCAGCACCAGCACCAGCAAAAAGTCCTGAACCTGCCCTGCCATCATCTGAAGCAAGAGGTGGTAACGAGGTGGAATTCAACCCTCTATATGCTTCAGAGGATGGAGGAGCAGCAAAAAGCCATTCAAGCCTATACATCTACCCACGATATAGGCAAAGGAGGGGGAATGCACCTGACTCAAGTGCAGTGGAGAATGATTTCAACGTTGTGCAAGGTTCTGCAACCCTTTGAACTTGCCACACGTGAAGTAAGTTCAGACACTGCCAGCCTGAGTCAGGTCATTCCCCTCATCAGGCTTTTGCAGAAGAAGCAGGAGAGATTGAAGGAGGAGCTAAAACAGAGCGATTCCGCTAGGCATGTGGGACTTGTGGATGGAGCCCTTAATCCGCTAAACCAGGATTCACGGGTGGTCAATCTGTTGAAATCAGAGCATTACATTTTGGCCACCGTGCTCGATCCTAGATTTAAAACCTACGTTGTATCTCTCTTTCCAGCAGACACAAGTCTGCAGAGGTTCAAAGACCTGCTGGTGAGAAAATTGTCAAGTCAAGCGGAACGTGACCCGTCAACAGCTCCTCCTTCACATTCTCCCGCAACTGGGGGTGTGAGGAAAAGGCTAAGAATTCCGAGCCCACCCGCTGGCGGGGATGCAGAGCAGTCTGGAGCGAGTGCTGACATCTGGTCCGGACTGAAGGACCTGCCAACGATTACTGACATGTCGTCTACTGTCACTGCATATGATTCTCTCACCATTGAAATAATGGTGGAGGATTATATGAGTCACCGCATCCAAGTAGGCACGTCAGACAGTCCGTACGTATACTGGCAGGAAAAAGAGGCAATTTGGAGGCCCTTGCACAAACTGGCTTTATTCTACCTAAGTTGCCCTCCCTCCAGTGTGTACTCCGAAAGAGTGTTTAGTGCAGCCGCTCACCTTGTCAGCAATCGGTGTACGAGGTTACTTCCAGAAAATGTGGAGAAGATGATGTTCATCAAAATTAATTATAATCAATTCCTCCGTGGAGACATTCACCAGCAATTGCCTCCAGAAAGTACACAGGGATCTGAGATGGTGGATTCCAGTGGGGACGAATTAATAATCTGTGAGGAGGGGGGATGTACACAGTGAAAGGGGTGAGGAATCGGAGGATGAAGATGAGGTGGACATCTTGCCTCTGTAGAGCCAGTTTGTGCAAGGAGAGATTGATTGCTTCTTTTTTGGTGGGGGCCCAAACCAACCAGTCATTTCAGTCACAGTTGTGTGGCAGACCCTGTCGCTGAAATGATGGGTTCGTTAAAGTGTGCATGTCCTGTTTATACAACATAAGGGTGGGTGGGAGGACCCAAGGACAATTCCATCTTGCACCTCTTTTTTCTTTCATTTTTCTTTGCATCATGTGCTGTTTGGGGACTATTTTTTTGAAGTGCCATCCTGTCTGACACTGCAGTGCCACTCCTAGATGGGCCAGGTGTTTGTGTCGGCCACTTGTGTCGCTTAGCTTAGTCACACAGCGACCTTGGTGCGCCTCTTTTTTTCTTTGCATCATGTGCTGTTTGGGGACAATTTTTTTGAAGTGCCATCCTGCCTGACACTGCAGTGCCACTCCTAGATGGGCCAGGTGTTTGTGTCGGCCACTTGTGTCGCTTAGCTTAGCCATCCAGCGACCTCGGTGCAAATTTTAGGACTAAAAATAATATTGTGAGGTGTGAGGTGTTCAGAATAGACTGAAAATGAGTGGAAATTATGGTTATTGAGGTTAATAATACTATGGGATCAAAATGACCCCAAAATTCTATGATTTAAGCTGTTTTTGAGGGTTTTTTGTAAAAAAACACCCGAATCCAAAACACACCCGAATCCGACAAAAAATTTTCAGGGAGGTTTTGCCAAAACGCGTCCGAATCCAAAACACGGCCGCGGAACCGAATCCAAAACCAAAACACAAAACCCGAAAAATTTCCGGTGCACATCACTAGTTTCTAACATATGAAACACCTCACTATCCAATCATTACCTGGATTTCAAACTAACAGAGCAGGATAGGCTCAGGATTTATAAATGGGGATTTCGAAATACTTTATTTTTCTGAGTAAAACGGTAATTAACTTTTTGGATTGAAATTGATCCATAAGGCATTGCTTATTTACAAAAATATCTACTGTAATAAAAAAATTGTGACTTAAAGCATCGGCACAGAGAGGGAGGGAAGGTGGCTAAACATGCGGCAGCCATATTTTTACCCAATGGACACTGTGCATATGCTGTCTGTGTAAAAGACTGTGCGCTACATATAAATAAGGCCCAGATTTATCAAGCCTTGGAGAGTGATAAATAGTACAGTGATAAAGAACCAGTCAATCAGCTCCTAACTGTCATTTTTCAAACACAGCCTGTGACATGGAAGTTAGGAGCTGATTGGTTGGTACTTAATCACCATGCTATTATCACTCTCCAAGGCTTGATAAATGGAGGCCTTACTCTGTAATCCTCCAGAACAATACAAGTGTAATATTTTAGGGTCCATCTCCCCCCTAGCATGGTAGCCTCCTACAGATGAGTGATAGGAAGAATGGTGGATATATTTTGATATCTAAAAACACTTTAGTTATTTCATAATGTATGTTAACGATGTACTACACAGTCTGTCAAATCGTGGATTTACTAATTAGTTAAGGGACAACACCTTGGAAATCATCTGTAGTGCTTGAAAAAGGGTATATTTTATCTCTTAAGAATGAAAAAAATGTCCTCAAAGTGTATGTACTATAAACCTTCTTTAATTCTGGACAAGTATTTACGTTTTTGAAACTAATTAACATTAGAGTTTCCTATACTGTACAGATCACACCTGTCTTTCACGGAAATGCCGAAAGAGTATATTGTGCAGATATTCGTCTCATATGCAAGAACCAGGTGTTCCGTATGAGAGAAAAATGTGACACTATACGTTACAACTTGTCCAAAACTGGGGTTTCTCAGGGAGACGAGCAACTTAAAATCATATTTTCGAACTACGATATATTATTTTCATGCTGGAACAAAGGTGTTCCATTCATAAAGAGACATATCACCTGCAAACAGTGTAGGGTAGCCATTTGTGGGTTAAACTAGTACTAATAATATCATTTATTTTATCACTAGGAAATCATAAATTGGGAACAATGGGGGTCATTCCGAGTTGATCGTTAGCTGCATTTGTTCGCAGCGCAGCAATCAGGCTAAAAAATGGCAGTTCTGCACATGCCTATTATTATTATTATTATTATCCTTTATTTATATGGCGCCACAAGGGTTCTGCAGCGCCCAGTTACAGAGTACATAAACAAATAATCAAACAGGAAAACAGCAACTTACAGCTGATGACAGTATAGGACAAGTACAGGGTAAATAAACATAGTTACATCAGCAGATGACACTGGAATAAGTATCAGGTGGCAGAAGACTGCTGGATTTGGTGCAGTTGAAGATTATTAAATTAAGAAAGGATAAGCACGTAAGGGAAGAGGGCCCTGCTCGTGAGAGCTTACATTCTAAAGGGGAGGGGTAGACAGACAGGGGTGAGACAGATGGGGTACATAGAGAGCGTAGAACAGAGGGTTAGGATGATATTTGGCTGGGTTTTGTGAAGAAGTGGGTCTTGAGAGCCCGTTTGAAGTTTTGTAGAGAGGTGGAGAGTCTGAGGGGCAGAGGTAGGGAATTCCAGAGAAGTGGTGCAGCACGTGAAAAATCTTGGAGGTAGGAGTGGGAGGAAGTAATCCGTAGGCAGGAGAGTCAGCGTGCATTAGCAGAGCGAAGTGGACGGGTGGGAGTGTAAAGGGAGATAAGGTCAGAGATGTAGATGGGAGAGGAGTGGGTGAGGGCTTTGTAAGAAAGTGTGAGAAGCTTGAAATGGATTCTGAAAGGGAAGGGGAGCCAGTGAAGGTCTAGTATGAGAGGAGAGGTGGTTGTAGTGCGTTTGGTGAGGAAGATGAGCCGGGCAGCAGCATTGAGGATAGATTGGAGTGGAGAGAAGTATTTGTCAGGAATGCCAGTCAGGAGGAGATTACAGTAGTCCAGTCTGGAGATGACCAGTGAGTGGATAAGAGTCTTAGTAGCATCCTGGGTCAGAAAGGGTCTGATCCTGGAAATATTTTTTAGATGAAAACGGCAGGTTTGTGAGAGGTGCTGAATGTGTGATTTGAAGGAGAGGGAGGAGTCAAGGATTACTCCAAGACAGCGCACTTGGGGGCTAGAGGAGATAGTAGTGCCATCAATAGATAATGAGATTGTAGGAGGTGAGGTTATGCGGGAGGGAGGGAAGATGATCAGCTCGGTCTTAGACATGTTAAGTTTAAGAAATAGCTGGGACATCCAGGAAGAGGTAGAGAGACAGGTGGAGATACGAGTGAGGAGAGCAGGGGAGAGGTCTGGAGAGAAAAGACAGATTTGGGTGTCATCAGCATAGAGATGATATTGGAAACCAAAAGAACTAATGAGCTTACCTAGTGAGGACGTATAAAGAGAGAAGAGAAGAGGACCAAGGACAGAACCTTGGGGTACCCCTACAGTTAGTGGAAGTGAGGGGGCAGTGGAGTCATGAGAGGAGACAGAGAATGAACAGTCAGAAAGGTAGGAGAACAGCCAAGAGAGGGCAGTGTCACGCAGACCAATGGAGTGAAGGATTTGCAGTAGGAGAGGATGGTCCACAGTGTCAAAAGCAGCAGAGAGATCAAGTAGAATAAGTATAAAGTAGTGTCCCTTAGATTAGCAGCATGGAGGTGATTGCATACTTTTGTAAGGGCAGTTTCAGTGGAGTGGAGAGGACGGAAGCCAGACTGGAATGGATCAAGCAGTGAGTGTGAGGAAAGAAAGGAAGTAAGGCGGTTGTAGACAATACGCTCAAGGAGTTTGGAGGCAAAAGGGAGGAGAGAGATGGGTCGGTAGTTGGAGAGAGTGTTTAGATCAAGGGTAGGTTTTTTAAGAATAGGAGAGATGAGTGCATGCTAGAAGGCAGAGGGGACAGTGCCTGATGAGACGGAGAGATTGAGAAGGTGGGAAAGATGGGAACAAGCAGAAGGAGAGAAGTAGCGGAGGAGGCGGGAGGGGATAGGGTCAGCACTGAAGGATGAGAGCATAAGTTTGAAATGGAGGAAGTCTGCCTTAGAGCGTGATTTCCTCCAGTGTCGCTCAGCAGTACGTGAGCATTTTTGCAGATATCTGGTGCATTTGGTGTGCTAGGGTTGAGGTGTTAATTTGTGAGGGTGAATAGTGGTTGGTGGAGCAACAGAGTCAAGAGCAGAAGTAAGGGTTGCATTGTATGTGGAAGTGGCTTGTTCAGGGCATGAGAGAGAGAACAGGAGAGAGAAGTGAGTTAAACAGGGAGGAAAGGAATGTGGTGTCAATAGCTTCAATGTTACGCTTGGTGATGATAGCCTTAGAAGGTAGAGATGGGGACGTCGAGAGAGATGGGTTAAAGGAGAGCAGGTGGTGGTCAGAGAGGGTTAATGGGGAGTTGGAAAAATCATAAATATCACAGCGGTGAGTGAAGACCAGATTCAGTGAGCTCCCATTCACATGGGAGGGTGAGGAGGTCCACTGGGAGAGACCAAGTGAAGAGGTGAGGTTAAGGAGTTTTGAGGCAGGGGATTGTATGGGGATATCAATAGGGATGTTGAAATCGCCTAGGATAATGGAGGGAATGTCAGAAGAGAGGAAGTGAGGAAGCCAGGAAGCAAAGTTGTCGATGAATTTGGAAGCAGTGCCAGGGGGCGGTAAATGACAGCTACTCTAAGATGGACTAGTTGGAAGAGTCGTATGGCATGGACCTCAAATGTAGAGAATGTAAGGGATGCTTCTGGTGGTATTAGTTGGTAGGAGTAACTAGAAGGTAAAAGGACCCCAACACCACCCCCATGGCGACCCCCAGGTCGGGGTGTGTGTGTGAATGTGAGGCCCCCAGCAGAAAGAGCAGCAGGAGAAGTAGTGTCAGAGGGTGTAATCCATGTTTCAGTAATGGCTAGTAGGTGTAGGGAGTTGGAAATGAAAAGGTCATGAGTGGGGACCAGTTTGTTACAAACAGATCTGGCATTCCAGAGGGCACAGGATAGGGGGTATGAATTTGTGGGAGAGATGTGAATGAGATTATCAGGGTTGCTGTAGCGATGAGGTGAGATTAACTTTGAGGGCTGGGATGATGAGAGAGTAGTGATGGTACGGGTGCCTGAGCTAGGAGGGGAAACTGCAGGAGGTAGGCAGGGAGGGAGGTCAGTGTGATGTGGATGGGGGTGTGGGGAGGTGACAGGGAAGGGAGAGAGGGAGCAGGGCTGAGTTGTGGGGTAGCAGGACCATGGGGCAGAGGTGAGTGAAAGTGGGGTAACAGGAAAGGAGGGGGAAGGAAACAGAGGGATGGAGGGGAGACAGAGGAGGAGGTGTAGGAGACTAGGGTGGAAGGATAAAGATACATGATTAAGTAGACACTGAGTAATGTGGGGAGTATAAGAAAGCCTTGACATAGTGTTAAGTAGGTAAATAGGTTAAGGGAAAGTGGGAGTAGGAGAAGAGACTGTATGGGAATCAGAGCAGAAGAATTGCAGAAATACACGTGAGAAAAGCAGTGTAGGCTCAATGGGTGTAGATTTAGTATGAAATGAGTCAAAAGCGTAGATAAAGTGGGTGCAGAAATGTATTTGGGCTGTAAGAAATGAAAGGATTGTGAGAGGGTTAAGAAGCAATGGTAATTCTGTTTGAGTTTATTAAGTGTTTGTAGATGAGAAGATGAACTCACAATTGTCCCAAAGAAGATCTTTGTGATCCTGATTATGGATGGAAACTTGATCTTACATATGTTTCTTCCTGCAAATGGGTTGCATAGTGCTCACAGAGTGAAAGTTTGAGGGTGATAAATTTGTATATGCAGTTGATATTGATAAGTAGTTCATCTGTTGTTGTTTGTGTTGTTTGAGGTTTTCTTTCAGTTTTTCGTCCAGTATAAGTCCAGGCTAAGTCCAGGCTTTGATATTAAAATTATATATCTGCTCCCTTTGAGCCTCCTCCCTTCGAGTCCTACACCCTGGATCAATCAGCCAGGCTTAATCGGCCAAGTATACTCTAATATGAACTAACATTAACATGTGTAAGGTATAGGTTCACTGATTAAGACCCCACCCATTGCCCAACACCCACTGGTGGGCAATAAAAGCTAAAACAAACAGATAATGATATTGGAGGAGGACATCCCAAAATTCGCCAAATATCTAACAATTAAACAGCCTAAATTCTGCATATAACAATAACTCCAGATTACCTAAACAAAACAGACACTGCAGGCTATAGTATCCTAGTTCACTGTGCAGCTGTTGAGAGTTGTAGTAATTGTTTTGATTACCTAAACAAAACAGACACTGCAAGCTATAGTATCCTAGTTCACTGTGCAGCTGTTGAGAGTTGTAGTAATTGTTTTGATTACCTAAACAAAACAGACACTGCAGGCTATAGTATCCTAGTTCACTGTGCATTTGTTGAGAGTTGTAGTAATTGTTTTGATTACCTAAACAAAACAGACACTGCAGGCTATAGTATCCTAGATCACTGTGCAGCTGTTGAGAGTTGTAGTAATTGTTTTGATTACCTAAACAAAACAGACACTGCAGGCTATAGTATCCTAGATCACTGTGCAGCTGTTGAGAGTTGTAGTAATTGTTTTGATTACCTAAACAAAACAGACACTGCAGGCTATAGTATCCTAGATCACTGTGCAGCTGTTGAGAGTTGTAGTAATTGTTTTGATTACCTAAACAAAACAGACACTGCAGGCTATAGTATCCTAGTTCACTTTGCAGCTGTTGAGAGTTGTAGTAATTGTTTTGATTACCTGTAGGTGAGAGAATAAGATGTTAGGGGGAGATCGCAGTCCTTTGCCTACTGTATTTCATCCAGGCTAAGTCCAGGCTTTGATATTAAAATTATATATCTGCTTCCTTTGAGCCTCCTCCTCCCTTAGAGTCCTACACCCTGGATCAATCAGCCAGGCTTAATCAGCCAAGTATGCGGCGCAATGCGCACACGCGACGTACGGGCACAACGAACGATGTCGTTTGCACAGGGTCTAGCGATGCATTTCAGTCGCACTGCTGGCCGCAGAGTGATTGACATGAAGTGGGCGTTTCTGGGTGGCAACTGACCGTTTTCAGGGAGTTTGCAGAAAAACGCAGGCGTGGCTGGGCAAACGCTGGGCGGGTTTGTGATGTCAAATCTGGAACTAAATAGTCTGAAGTGAACGCAAGCGCTGAGTAGGTTTTGAGCTACTCTGAAACTACACAAAAAATGTTTGTAGCCGCTCTGCGATACAACCGTTCGCACTTCTGCTAAGCTAAAATACACTCCCCAGTGGGCGGAGGCATAGCGTTTGCACGGCTGCTAAAAACTGCTAGCGAGCGATCAACTCGGAATGACCCCCAATGTTCATAGGGTTGATGCAACAAGCAGTGAAAAGAGTGAAGTTGCCCACAGCAACCTACCTAGCAGCTTTGAAGTAGCATTTGTCAAGTACATTCTATAAAATGATAGTTACAAGCCGATTGATTGCTATCTGCCACTTCTTCACTGGTCCACTTCTCAAATCTTTTCACTGCCTACAGATGGTGCCATTTAGGCTGAGAATGTAGCCTATGAATTCATTAGTTACTAGTACCATGATAATAAGTCAGTCCTCGTGAATATTAACCAGCAGTGCTTTGTGCCACTGATTCCTAAAAATGTATACTTCTAACAAAATGGCTGCCTCCATGGTGACTGTACTAGTGTCATATTTGCTTTAAAAGAATAGGGTCATAATCCCTATATAAATAGGATTAGATTATAAATAATCTATTGATAATATTAAAAAAAAATGCGACCAAGCGTTGTTAAACTGATATAATTTGGATCCTGTTAAATAAAGTTTAAGAAATCCTGTCAGAACAATACCCTAATAGGCATTGTTAGCTGGGTTACAAATATGTATATGGAATCTCAGCCTTGCCAAGAAAAATACATGGAATCATGACTGTGCCTATAATGAGTCAAAGTGAGGAAGCTTCCTCAGGCGGCAATTTTTGGCCAGCTAGCAAAATTAAGGGAGTTAATTTAAAAAATGACAATATATTATGTAGAACACTAAATTAATGGTAACTACCTTATTAGGTATTCCAATTGTGATTTAAAATAAAAATCTATATATTTTTAAGTGCATACAACCCATATACGAATGTTTGTATGTAATACATAGGTGTAGGTGCAGCATAACTCTGTTTAGGGGGGCACATGGTAAACTGAAATCTATGGTTAAATCAAACCAAACAGGCGATTACTGTTTATTATTATTTTGATCTTTATGTTTGCAGTATGCAGAATTATTTGGCCGTAGCACTTATAGGGTAAGACCCCCTATGTATTACAAATGCTGTAATAAGAAAGATATACTGTGTATATATATATATATATATATATATATATTTATTTTTTTTAAGTTTAGTTATTGACGTGATTTAACAATCGGTCCAAATTGTCAAAAAAATATTGTAATATTGGACTGGATTGGGATCCGGCCTCTAGGTAAACAGTAACTAGGTCGACACTATCTAGGTCAACCACTATTGGTCGACAGTAAGTAGGTCGATAGGGTTTCTAGGTCGACAGGGTCTCTAGGTCAACATGTTCTAGGTCGACATGTCAAAAGGTTGACATGAGTTTTTCACAATTTTTTTCTTTTTTTTAACCTTTTCATACTTACTAGGGTATTCAATTATCCGCAAATTCGCGGCAATTTTTCGCCCGAAAATTTTTCGCGGCAATCGGCCGAAAATTGCCGCGAAAACGCTCCGTTTTTCAATTTTTCGCAAATTTGCGGCAATTTTTCGCCCGGAAATTTTTCGCGGCAATCGGCCGAAAATTGCCGCGAAAACGCTCCATTTTTCGACCTATTCAATTCCGAACGGGTTTCACGTGAAAATTCTTGCAGTGAAAAGTGCAGGTGAAAATGGGGAAATCAGCCTGTACCCCAAAAAATGCTAAACTAACATAGGAAAACAGAAGAGAAGTGTGTTAGAGATCACATTAGAGAGTTTTGGGGGACTTAAATTGCGTGAAATGGCGGTTATATGCATTTTTTTTTAAATGCAAAAAAATGATAGAAAGCAAGTTTGTTTGAGTAAAATAAATGCTCTCATTAAATTTGGGGTACATGAAAATGGGTATAAGTATATATTTGGGTCATTTTAGGGTACTTTAAAAAAAAGTGGAAACAGACCGATTACTCCCATCTGCAAGCCTAAAAAACACCTGTCCCACTCATAAAGCACCCCAATATACCTGTCCCATACCTTGAACCCCAATTTCCATCACTTTTTACTTTTTCACCCCAAAAATGACATGTCATTATTGGCCAATTAAAAATAATTAAAAACTTCAACGTGCCTAATTAGTCATAAAGGGGGGTGTCCCAGGAGTTCTGTACCATATCCAAACATTTTTACCTTAAAATAGTGACTTTTCCCAACTTTTCACCTGCTTCAGAGAAGGTGAAGTGAAATTAGTGAAAACATGATCACCGATAAATTTTCCAGGATAATTGAATAGGCTGTAATTGCATTTCACGTGAAAAGTCCGGTTTTTCACCCGAAAACCGGACTTTTCACTAGAGATGAGCGGGTTCGGTTTCTCTGAATCCGAACCCGCCAGAACTTCATGTTTTTTTTCACGGGTCCGAGCGACTCGGATCTTCCCGCCTTGCTCGGTTAACCCGAGCGCGCCCGAACGTCATCATGACGCTGTCGGATTCTCGCGAGGCTCGGATTCTATCGCGAGACTCGGATTCTATATAAGGAGCCGCGCGTCGCCGCCATTTTCACACGTGCATTGAGATTGATAGGGAGAGGACGTGGCTGGCGTCCTCTCCGTTTAGAATTAGAATAGATTAGAGAGACACTTGATTTACTAATTTTGGGGAGCATTAGGAGTACTCAGTAGTGTACAGTGCAGAGTTTTGCTGATAGTGACCAGTGACCACCACTTTTATTTATAATCCGTTCTCTGCCTGAAAAAAGCGATACACAGCACACAGTGACTCAGTCACATACCATATCTGTGTGCACTGCTCAGGCTCAGGCCAGTGTGCTGCATCATCTATTATCTATATATAATATTATATATATCTGTCTGACTGCTCAGCTCACACAGCTTATAATTGTGGGGGAGACTGGGGAGCACTACTGCAGTGCCAGTTATAGGTTATAGCAGGAGCCAGGAGTACATAATATAATCCGTTCTCTGCCTGAAAAAAGCGATACACAGCACACAGTGACTCAGTCACATACCATATCTGTGTGCACTGCTCAGGCTCAGGCCAGTGTGCTGCATCATCTATTATCTATATATAATATTATATATATCTGTCTGACTGCTCAGCTCACACAGCTTATAATTGTGGGGGAGACTGGGGAGCACTACTGCAGTGCCAGTTATAGGTTATAGCAGGAGCCAGGAGTACATAATATATTATATAGTGAGTGACCACCAGACACACAGTGCAGTTTATTTAATATATCCGTTCTCTGCCTGAAAAAAGCGATACACACAGTGACTCAGTCAGTCACATACCATATCTGTGTGCACTGCTCAGGCTCAGGCCAGTGTGCTGCATCATCTATATATATTATATATCTGTCTGACTGCTCAGCTCACACAGCTTATAATTGTGGGGGAGACTGGGGAGCACTACTGCAGTGCCAGTTATAGGTTATAGCAGGAGCCAGGAGTACATAATATTATATTAAAATTAAACAGTGCACACTTTTGCTGCAGGAGTGCCACTGCCAGTGTGACTAGTGACCAGTGACCTGACCACCAGTATATAATATTAGTAGTATACTATCTCTTTATCAACCAGTCTATATTAGCAGCAGACACAGTACAGTGCGGTAGTTCACGGCTGTGGCTACCTCTGTGTCGGCACTCGGCAGCCCGTCCATAATTGTATATACCACCTAACCGTGGTTTTTTTTTCTTTCTTTATACATACATACTAGTTACGAGTATACTATCTCTTTATCAACCAGTCTATATATTAGCAGCAGACACAGTACAGTGCGGTAGTTCACGGCTGTGGCTACCTCTGTGTCGGCACTCGGCAGCCCGTCCATAATTGTATATACCACCTAACCGTGGTTTTTTTTTCTTTCTTTATACATACATACTAGTTACGAGTATACTATCTCTTTATCAACCAGTCTATATATTAGCAGCAGACACAGTACAGTGCGGTAGTTCACGGCTGTGGCTACCTCTGTGTCGGCACTCGGCAGCCCGTCCATAATTGTATATACCACCTAACCGTGGGTTTTTTTTCATTCTTTATACATACATACTAGTTACGAGTATACTATCTCTTTATCAACCAGTCTATATTAGCAGCAGACACAGTACAGTGCGGTAGTTCACGGCTGTGGCTACCTCTGTGTCGGCACTCGGCAGCCCGTCCATAATTGTATATACCACCTAACCGTGGTTTTTTTTTCTTTCTTTATACATACATACTAGTTACGAGTATACTATCTCTTTATCAACCAGTCTATATATTAGCAGCAGACACAGTACAGTGCGGTAGTTCACGGCTGTGGCTACCTCTGTGTCGGCACTCGGCAGCCCGTCCATAATTGTATATACCACCTAACCGTGGTTTTTTTTTCTTTCTTTATACATACATACTAGTTACGAGTATACTATCTCTTTATCAACCAGTCTATATATTAGCAGCAGACACAGTACAGTGCGGTAGTTCACGGCTGTGGCTACCTCTGTGTCGGCACTCGGCAGCCCGTCCATAATTGTATATACCACCTAACCGTGGTTTTTTTTCTTTCTTTATACATACATACTAGTTACGAGTATACTATCTCTTTATCAACCAGTCTATATATTAGCAGCAGACACAGTACAGTGCGGTAGTTCACGGCTGTGGCTACCTCTGTGTCGGCACTCGGCAGCCCGTCCATAATTGTATATACCACCTAACCGTGGTTTTTTTTTCTTTCTTTATACATACATACTAGTTACGAGTATACTATCTCTTTATCAACCAGTCTATATATTAGCAGCAGACACAGTACAGTGCGGTAGTTCACGGCTGTGGCTACCTCTGTGTCGGCACTCGGCAGCCCGTCCATAATTGTATATACCACCTAACCGTGGTTTTTTTTTCTTTCTTTATACATACATACTAGTTACGAGTATACTATCTCTTTATCAACCAGTCTATATATTAGCAGCAGACACAGTACAGTGCGGTAGTTCACGGCTGTGGCTACCTCTGTGTCGGCACTCGGCAGCCCGTCCATAATTGTATATACCACCTAACCGTGGTTTTTTTTTCTTTCTTTATACATACATACTAGTTACGAGTATACTATCTCTTTATCAACCAGTCTATATTAGCAGCAGACACAGTACAGTGCGGTAGTTCACGGCTGTGGCTACCTCTGTGTCGGCACTCGGCAGCCCGTCCATAATTGTATACTTGTATCCAATCCATCCATCTCCATTGTTTACCTGAGGTGCCTTTTAGTTGTGCCTATTAAAATATGGAGAACAAAAATGTTGAGGTTCCAAAATTAGGGAAAGATCAAGATCCACTTCCACCTCGTGCTGAAGCTGCTGCCACTAGTCATGGCCGAGACGATGAAATGCCAGCAACGTCGTCTGCCAAGGCCGATGCCCAATGGCATAGTACAGAGCATGTCAAAACCAAAACACCAAATATCAGTAAAAAAAGGACTCCAAAACCTAAAATAAAATTGTCGTAGGAGAAGCGTAAACTTGCCAATATGCCATTTACCACACGGAGTGGCAAGGAACGGCTGAGGCCCTGGCCTATGTTCATGGCTAGTGGTTCAGCTTCACATGAGGATGGAAGCACTCAGCCTCTCGCTAGAAAACTGAAAAGACTCAAGCTGGCAAAAGGCAAAGCACCGCAAAGAACTGTGCGTTCTTTGAAATCCCAAATCCACAAGGAGAGTCCAATTGTGTCGGTTGCGATGCCTGACCTTCCCAACACTGGACGTGAAGAGCATGCGCCTTCCACCATTTGCACGCCCCCTGCAAGTGCTGGAAGGAGCACCCGCAGTCCAGTTCCTGATAGTCAGATTGAAGATGTCAGTGTTGAAGTACACCAGGATGAGGAGGATATGGGTGTTGCTGGCGCTGGGGAGGAAATTGACCAGGAGGATTCTGATGGTGAGGTGGTTTGTTTAAGTCAGGCACCCGGGGAGACACCTGTTGTCCGTGGGAGGAATATGGCCGTTGACATGCCAGGTGAAAATACCAAAAAAATCAGCTCTTCGGTGTGGAGGTATTTCACCAGAAATGCGGACAACAGGTGTCAAGCCGTGTGTTCCCTTTGTCAAGCTGTAATAAGTAGGGGTAAGGACGTTAACCACCTCGGAACATCCTCCCTTATACGTCACCTGCAGCGCATTCATAATAAGTCAGTGACAAGTTCAAAAACTTTGGGTGACAGCGGAAGCAGTCCACTGACCAGTAAATCCCTTCCTCTTGTAACCAAGCTCACGCAAACCACCCCACCAACTCCCTCAGTGTCAATTTCCTCCTTCCCCAGGAATGCCAATAGTCCTGCAGGCCATGTCACTGGCAATTCTGACGAGTCCTCTCCTGCCTGGGATTCCTCCAATGCATCCTTGCGTGTAACGCCTACTGCTGCTGGCGCTGCTGTTGTTGCCGCTGGGAGTCGATGGTCATCCCAGAGGGGAAGTCGTAAGCCCACTTGTACTACTTCCAGTAAGCAATTGACTGTTCAACAGTCCTTTGCGAGGAAGATGAAATATCACAGCAGTCATCCTACTGCAAAGCGGATAACTGAGGCCTTGGCATCCTGGGTGGTGAGAAACGTGGTTCCGGTATCCATCATTACTGCAGAGCCAACTAGAGACTTGTTGGAGGTACTGTGTCCCCGGTACCAAATACCATCTAGGTTCCATTTCTCTAGGCAGGCGATACCGAAAATGTACACAGACCTCAGAAAAAGAGTCACCAGTGTCCTAAAAAATGCAGCTGTACCCAATGTCCACTTAACCACGGACATGTGGACAAGTGGAGCAGGGCAGGGTCAGGACTATATGACTGTGACAGCCCACTGGGTAGATGTATGGACTCCCGCCGCAAGAACAGCAGCGGCGGCACCAGTAGCAGCATCTCGCAAACGCCAACTCTTTCCTAGGCAGGCTACGCTTTGTATCACCGCTTTCCAGAATACGCACACAGCTGAAAACCTCTTACGGCAACTGAGGAAGATCATCGCGGAATGGCTTACCCCAAATGGACTCTCCTGTGGATTTGTGGCATCGGACAACGCCAGCAATATTGTGTGTGCATTAAATCTGGGCCAATTCCAGCACGTCCCATGTTTTGCACATACCTTGAATTTGGTGGTGCAGAATTTTTTAAAAAACGACAGGGGCGTGCAAGAGATGCTGTCGGTGGCCAGAAGAATTGCGGGACACTTTCGGCGTACAGGCACCACGTACAGAAAACTGGAGCACCACCAAAAACTACTGAACCTGCCCTGCCATCATCTGAAGCAAGAAGTGGTAACGAGGTGGAATTCAACCCTCTATATGCTTCAGAGGTTGGAGGAGCAGCAAAAGGCCATTCAAGCCTATACAATTGAGCACGATATAGTAGGTGGAATGCACCTGTCTCAAGTGCAGTGGAGAATGATTTCAACGTTGTGCAAGGTTCTGATGCCCTTTGAACTTGCCACACGTGAAGTCAGTTCAGACACTGCCAGCCTGAGTCAGGTCATTCCCCTCATCAGGCTTTTGCAGAAGAAGCTGGAGGCATTGAAGGAGGAGCTAACACGGAGCGATTCCGCTAGGCATGTGGGACTTGTGGATGCAGCCCTTAATTCGCTTAACAAGGATTCACGGGTGGTCAATCTGTTGAAATCAGAGCACTACATTTTGGCCACCGTGCTCGATCCTAGATTTAAAGCCTACCTTGGATCTCTCTTTCCGGCAGACACAGGTCTGCTGGGGTTGAAAGACCTGCTGGTGACAAAATTGTCAAGTCAAGCGGAACGCGACCTGTCAACATCTCCTCCTTCACATTCTCCCGCAACTGGGGGTGCGAGGAAAAGGCTCTGAATTCCGAGCCCACCCGCTGGCGGTGATGCAGGGCAGTCTGGAGCGACTGCTGATGCTGACATCTGGTCCGGACTGAAGGACCTGACAACGATTACGGACATATCGTCTACTGTCACTGCATATGATTCTCTCAACATTGATAGAATGGTGGAGGATTATATGAGTGACCGCATCCAAGTAGGCACGTCACACAGTCCGTACTTATACTGGCAGGAAAAAGAGGCAATTTGGAGGCCCTTGCACAAACTGGCTTTATTCTACCTAAGTTGCCCTCCCACAAGTGTGTACTCCGAAAGAGTGTTTAGTGCCGCCGCTCACCTTGTCAGCAATCGGCGTACGAGGTTACATCCAGAAAATGTGGAGAAGATGATGTTCATTAAAATGAATTATAATCAATTCCTCCGCGGAGACATTGACCAGCAGCAATTGCCTCCACAAAGTACACAGGGAGCTGAGATGGTGGATTCCAGTGGGGACGAATTGATAATCTGTGAGGAGGGGGATGTACACGGTGATATATCGGAGGGTGAAGATGAGGTGGACATCTTGCCTCTGTAGAGCCAGTTTGTGCAAGGAGAGATTAATTGCTTCTTTTTTGGGGGGGGTCCAAACCAACCCGTCATATCAGTCACAGTCGTGTGGCAGACCCTGTCACTGAAATGATGGGTTGGTTAAAGTGTGCATGTCCTGTTTTGTTTATACAACATAAGGGTGGGTGGGAGGGCCCAAGGACAATTCCATCTTGCACCTCTTTTTTCTTTTCTTTTTCTTTGCATCATGTGCTGATTGGGGAGGGTTTTTTGGAAGGGACATCCTGCGTGACACTGCAGTGCCACTCCTAGATGGGCCCGGTGTTTGTGTCGGCCACTAGGGTCGCTAATCTTACTCACACAGTCAGCTACCTCATTGCGCCTCTTTTTTTCTTTGCGTCATGTGCTGTTTGGGGAGGGTTTTTTGGAAGGGACATCCTGCGTGACACTGCAGTGCCACTCCTAGATGGGCCCGGTGTTTGTGTCGGCCACTAGGGTCGCTAATCTTACTCACACAGCTACCTCATTGCGCCTCTTTTTTTCTTTGCGTCATGTGCTGTTTGGGGAGGGTTTTTTGGAAGGGACATCCTGCGTGACACTGCAGTGCCACTCCTAGATGGGCCCGGTGTTTGTGTCGGCCACTAGGGTCGCTAATCTTACTCACACAGTCAGCTACCTCATTGCGCCTCTTTTTTTCTTTGCGTCATGTGCTGTTTGGGGAGGGTTTTTTGGAAGGGCCATCCTGCGTGACACTGCAGTGCCACTCCTAGATGGGCCCAGTGTTTGTGTCGGCCACTAGGGTCGCTAATCTTACTCACACAGCTACCTCATTGCGCCTCTTTTTTTCTTTGCGTCATGTGCTGTTTGGGGAGGGTTTTTTGGAAGGGCCATCCTGCGTGACACTGCAGTGCCACTCCTAGATGGGCCCGGTGTTTGTGTCGGCCACTAGGGTCGCTAATCTTACTCACACAGCTACCTCATTGCGCCTCTTTTTTTCTTTGCGTCATGTGCTGTTTGGGGAGGGTTTTTTGGAAGGGACATCCTGCGTGACACTGCAGTGCCACTCCTAGATGGGCCCGGTGTTTGTGTCGGCCACTAGGGTCGCTTATCTTACTCACACAGCGACCTCGGTGCAAATTTTAGGACTAAAAATAATATTGTGAGGTGTGAGGTATTCAGAATAGACTGAAAATGAGTGTAAATTATGGTTTTTGAGGTTAATAATACTTTGGGATCAAAATGACCCCCAAATTCTATGATTTAAGCTGTTTTTTAGTGTTTTTGGAAAAAAACACCCGAATCCAAAACACACCCGAATCCGACAAAAAAAATTCGGTGAGGTTTTGCCAAAACGCGTTCGAACCCAAAACACGGCCGCGGAACCGAACCCAAAACCAAAACACAAAACCCGAAAAATTTCAGGCGCTCATCTCTACTTTTCACGTGAAAAGTCCGTTATCACTGCTAATTGAATATGGCCCTTAATGATCCATGTGGACTACGATTGGAACGGTAATCTGTGCCGAGCAAAGCAGCAGCGGAGCGAAGCACCTTGCCCGAAGCATGGCGAGTGAAGCAAGCCATGTGAGGGGATACGGTGCACTAATTGGGGATCCCGGTCACTGTATGAAGAAAAAAAAAACTCATGTCGACCTTTACCACGTCGACGTAAAGACCATGTCGACATAGAGACCCTGTCGACCTAGTTACTGTCGACCAATAGTGGTCGACCTAGACACTGTCGACCTAGTTACTATCTACCTTCCGTACCACACCCGACTGGATTAGTAAAGGTTGCCTCACCACTATGCCAGGCCAGTCACTGCAGAACTGCGCATACCTGAGCTTGCCAGTCAGTGTAACTAAAACCCCCTCAGCTTCACTAATGTGGAAGAAAAATAAATATTAAAATTAGATTTAAAATAATAGATTAAAAAAAAATCTAAAACCCTTAATTCTTCAATAATCTACAGATGATATTATAACAGAACGGGTACTGCTGTGGTGAAAGTGACATTGTGCTACTTGCTAAATAGACTTCTCCTTGGAAAGAGGTAGCAGTGCTATTACCAGTGGGAATCCTTTGTTATATTGTGTCAAACTAAAATAAAAAACTGGTTCAAAAGGTATACTTGCCTACTTTTGAAAAAGCATTTCAGGGAGATTGTGAAATTAACACCTATACTGTAAGTGTGGACGTGTACTGCTGCATCTGAAAGGCGTGTCATGTAAATGACTTACATCAAAACGTAAATGAGCCCCAAAGTTAGTATACTGTATATACATATACTGTAAGTGGCCATGAGAAACCTTATTTAAAATGAATGTAGCCATAGGGATCTGTGCCTTATAACCAGTGCCATATTAAGGTCCACATGGGCCTGGAGCTGAAATTTATAATGGGCCTATTGTGTGTTGTGAAGTGGGTGTGATTAGCACCACAGAGAATTTCTTCCTGCATGGTCAGGTGGGTGTGGTGGCATAGTACATCACTGCACTTCCTCCCTACACTACATCTTCACTATATAACTACTGTACTACACTACATCTCTGCACTACGGGGCAGATGAGGATAGGATGTGATAAATTCGACAGCAATAATTGAATACATCGCAAGGATATATCAATTATCGCATACAGGGACAGATCTTGTGAGAAAGTTCTGTCCCTGCAAATCCAGTTACCACAATTCTCAGGGTATACCTTCAGATTGTACAACACGTCTTTGCCCTGGTCTCTAGAGGTAGGAGAAGTTTAGAAATAGGCAGTACAGACAGGATAGGGGGAAAGGAGGGGTTGGCCTGAGAGTGGGGATGGGGAAGATAAAAGGGGGCAGTGGGGTAAAGGAACAGGAAGAGTGCAGACTTGGTCTTGGGGATAAAAGGGACTACTTTGGATGTCTACCTACTCACCACAGCGCATCAGTCCAGGGGTGACTGGCTTATTCACATTACACCGCACAATAGTGTCCGTTAGTCACATTATGCACACAGTAGTATCCGTTATTGACATTACACTGCAAAATAGAGCCCTTTATACACGTTACACCACACAGTAGAAACCCTTATAACGTTACACCACAGAAGAGCCCCAAATACACATTATGCCATGGTAGAGCCCCTTACGCATTACTCCACAGTAGAGCCGCCTATACACGTTTTGTCAGGTAGAGCCCCTTATATATAGTATGCCAAGTACAGCCCCTAAATCCCCTTACTCCACAGTAAAGCCCTCATTCCTACTTATCATCATGCCCCCCCCCCCACACACACACAATCTCTGTGACTGAAGGCAGGGTGGGGCCAGTCACTGTCAGATGCATGCACTAAACTGCACCTGTTGCTGCTGGGGGCTGGGCTCACCAACCTACCCTGCTGCTGGACGGTGGACCTCTGAAAGAAAAACTCGACTCCTTCTGCTGCAGCCTGCTGTTCGGTGACTCAGTGCCTGCCAGTAGCTGTGGGTCAGCCTCAGTGTCCTCCTCTCCCTCCTGCCCAAACCATGTGGCTCTTTTTGTGGTGCAGGGCACTGTAGGTGCCATCTCTCCCAGAAGACGCTGTGGATATGGAAAGGGAAGCCGGGAGAGGCGGAACTTGACGATGGACAGGAAACTGCAGCACTGCCGGCTACCTACGTGCTGGGCGCTGCAGCTAGGAAGCGGTGGGTAGACGGACAATTCTAGTGGCGTGGCCATGCAGGTGTTGTCAGCGGCTCTGTGCGCACAATGCATATGCGCTGTGTGCTAGGCACTGCTTGCACAGCGCTACTTACAGCCCTGCCCTAACACAGACTACTGACCTGAACTTCTCATCCTGTTCATGGCTCCCCTGCACGACTCATGTCAGGCATTCTGATTTCTACATGATGAAACTGCTACGCTTGCTCCATCAGGCACTGCTGCAGAAGTAACCTCTTTTCTTCACAGTCGGTGAGAGGTGCAGGTGGCGAGAGGGGTGGAAGCACAGGTGGTGAAGCGAGTAGAGCCACAGGTGGGGAGGGAGGCAGAGATACATTTGAAGAGGGAGGCGGATGCGTAGATGGAGGGAAGGCAGTGGCACAGGTGGAGAGGAAGGTAGAGATACAGGTGGGGAGGGAGGCAGAGATGCATTTGGAGACGGAGGTGAAAGTGCAGATGAAGAGGAGGCAGAGACACAGGTGGGGCCGGGGATAGAGATACAGCTTAGAGGGGGAGAAGCATAGGTGGTGAACGGTGCAGACACAGGTGGGGAGGGGGTACAGATACAGGTTGGTGAGGGGGGGGGGAGCACAGGTGGTGAAGGGGCAGACACAGGTGGGGAGGGAATAAGAGATTGGAGAAGGGGGGACTAAAGCGCAGGTGGCGAAGGGGGCAGACACAGGTGGGGAGGGGGTAGAGATGCAGATTGGAGAAGGGGGAGTAAAGCGCAGGTGGCGAAGGGGGCAGACACAGGTGGGGAGGGGGTAGAGATGCAGATTGGAGAAGGGGGGTAAAGTGCAGGTAGTGTAAGAGGGTGGCGGTGCGTGTAATGCCTGCTGCCGTGCAGGTGTAGGTTCACCACTTACCAGGCGCCGCACTCTCTCACCTTCAGGTTCCCGGAACCTTCAACGGACCTGGAATTCTTCAGTCGGACCCGGACACGATGACCTAGGAGGAAGGAGATTGCTGAGTGCCGTCCTCCTGACTGTGGACCGAAACGCCCTCCGGAACAGAGTAGGATAGCGCTTTCGGGCTAGGTGAGGGTCATCCCAGGCGTACGCCTCAGAGCCCGAATTTTACCTATTGGCACTCTTGCACCAAGTGGAAATTCTACCTTGCACCGGTGTGCAAGGCTCACCGCTCGCCCTGAAGGAAGGGAGACAGATAGGGACAAACACAGAAGGAACACACAGACAGATGTTACTCACCGTCCTACGTCTTGTACTCCGATCTTCTCCACTTACAGGTCCCTGTAAGGAGGCAAAGAGAGAAACAGCCGTGCAGGGTCTCACTCTAACCTAGTGTGCGTCCGCTACACTAACTACATAAACAAAGCCCTCAAACTGGCTCAAGTGTGGGTGGTGCAACACAAACTATGCACAAATTTAACACAACAAATTTGCCCTGCACGGTAACAATACACATAACATCATCAGAGTACAACATCCAACGGTGCTATTCCTTTATATCCCTACCTGCACTCTGGGGGGGGGTGGGGGGGGTGGACTGGACCTAGTGCCCAGTGCCACTCGTATCCACCTTCGGGGGAAAACCTCTTATTTGTTGGGCCTAACGCCCCTAACTGCACACAGGCCCGAGGCCTGACTTTATCCCTAGGGCCTAGCGCCCGCCTAACTTGTCGCCCGTTGGATGACCTGGGCCTACTGCCCTGGGTCACCTTATAACCCTAAGCCAAAATGAACTAGGGCCTAATGCCCTCTAATGCTTCCCAGGCCTAGTGCCTAATCTTGCCTCCGGGCCTAGTGCCCGCCTACCGTGATAGTGAGGTGGCTTGGGCTTAACGCCCAAACCACCAAATCGAAGGATGACCCCCAAACTCCGATCAGGACCACGGGCCGGGGGGGTACCCCGACTACACGCGCCCACGGACCCGGAGGGCCCGATCAAACGTACCCACGGACCGTGAGGGCCCGACTAACTGCCCACAGGCCGGAAGGGCCTGACTGTGCCCACGGGCCTAATGCCCGAACACCCGGTGGTCTAGGGAGGAAAGAGGGGAGGGGGGAGAGTAGCCTCAGAGGCCTCACCTGATCCGGGGGTCTCCGGCGCCCTCTTCTGCCGCTGACCCGTCCTGGCCAGCGGCGCCGCCTCCGCTCCTCAGCGTCCAGCCGCCGCTGGACATCTTCTTTCCTCTGGAGCTCGACGTCTTCTGGCCTCTTCAACGGCCACCGGAGCTCTTCTTCCCGCGGCCGACGTCTTCTCTCCCGTGCCGACTTCCTTCTCCGGGTCCCGGCCGCTTCTTCTTCTTCCGCGCGCTTTTCGTCTCCTCTTCCCGCCCGGCGTCTGACGTCAGACACCGGGGGCGGGGCCTGTGACGCGGCGAGCGCCGATTGGCTCGCTGCGCCCGCTTCTGATTGGCCGGCACCCCGCGAGCCGCGATTGGTTTTGCGGACGGCGCCGGATTTCAAATCCCGCCGCCGCTGTAAGTCTGGTGCAGGGAAAAGTCTAATCCCTGCACCGGACACTCGCCGCCGTTGTACACCCAGCGCTGGGGACAGACAAGCTGCCCCAGCGCTGTCCACCCGTGCGCTCTGCAGGGGACACAGATCCCCTGCACCCTGCAGTGCTGATGTGCCCTGGGACACAGGGCACATCTCCACAGTAGTGAAGGGGTCAGACGCAGGTGGGGAGGGGGTAGAGATGCTGGTTGGAGAAGGGGTCAGACACAGGTGGGGAGGGGGTAGAGATGCAGATTGGAGAAGGGGGGTAAAGTGCAGGTAGTGAAGGGGTCAGACACAGGTGGGGAGGGGGTAGAGATGCTGGTTGGAGAAGGGGTCAGACACAGGTGGGGAGGGGGTAGAGATGCAGATTGGAGAAGGGGGGTAAAGTGCAGGTAGTGAAGGGGTCAGACAAAGGTGGGGAGGGGGTAGAGATGCTGGTTGGAGAAGGGGGGTAAAGTGCAGGTAGTGAAGGGGTCAGACACAGGTGGGAAGGGGGTAGAGATGCTGGTTGGAGAAGGGGGGTAAAGTGCAGGTGGTGAAGGGGTCAGACACAGGTGGGGAAGGGGTAGAGATGCAGTTTGGAGGGGGAGTAAAGCACAGGGGGAGAGGGGGGCAGAGATACAGGTGGGGAGGGAGGCAGAGATGCATTTGGAGAGGGAGCAGAGGAATAGATTGTAAAAGAAGCACTGGCACAGGTGTAAAGGGGCAGAAACATAGGGGTAAAAGAGCATCAGGGGACAGAAGGAGGAGCAGAAATGGGGTCAGAGGGCGCAGCATGTGCACAGGAAGAGCTGTGACATTGTGGGAACTGCTGCAGTGTGAGTCACCTGTGTTTCATCTTCCCCGGATTCCCCACTGGCCAATCAAGCTGCTTAAAGAGTGGCTTCATAAGCCCTGACAGAAGCTGAGAATCTGACGGGTCCAGGAGGCAGAGCTTAGGTCCGTCTTGAAGGCGGAGCTAAGGACGGTTCCAGGAGGCGGGGCTTCAGGCGGGTCCTGGAGGAGGGGCTTCGGACGGTCCGAGAGCCGGAGCTAATCTGCCAGCTTCGGGAGTTGCTGCATCGGTCGGGTCCAGGGTCGGTGCTTCGGCTGGCCCTGAGTCTGATGTAGGACAGTAGGAGGGGCTTCTGTCAGCCAGCTAGGGACAGGAATATTTAGGGCAGGGGATGTTATCAGGTGGCTGGGAGTGGAGTGAGCTGGGCTGGTGACACTGACTACATTGCAGGGGATCCTGTGGGCCTGTTTTCAATGGGGGGCCTGGAGCTGCAGCTCCATCCGCCCCATTGTTAATCCGGCCCTGCTTATAACCAATGCAGGGAAATGGCACTGATGATCACATTTGAATGTATATATCTCTAATTTATCTTTTTCCAAGAATGTAACAGCTACATAATGGGGGTAAGGTAAAATAAGGGAGATTGCTGGCCTATTCAGGGAGTTTGCTGCTATTTCAGGGAGTCTCCTGCAGAATGAGGGAGGGTAGGCAACTCTGTCAAAAGGGTCAATAGGGCTGTTTGCCCGTTGATAAATCTGCCAGTAAGTGCTAATACAGACATCAAATGAAGCAACACCAAGCACCCTAGTCAGTTACTCTGATAGGTAATGGGAAGTGTGTAGATTCAGGAAAAGGATTGTACTATGAATGCAATACAGATCTATTAATGTGCAAGGTTTTTCACATGGCGGGGTTGATTTAATTTAGGCCATATGTATTGAAACCCAATTTCATCTGTGTAAAACTGATGGGAAAATACATTTGTAATATCACTAGTCTGAAATCGTAATTAGTCTTTAAACTTCTGATGTGTTTTTTCTGTTAACAAAATTAAAGGTACAGAACTGAGGTCCCACTAATGCATTTGGGGCCTGATTCATGTTTTTAAGTAAAGCAAATTATTAAGCAACTGAACAAAACCATGTTGCACTGCAGGGGGGGTGGGGGCAGATATAACATGTGCAGAGATATTTAGATTTTGGGTGGGTTATATTTTTTCTGTGCAGGGTAAATATTGCCTGTTTTTTTTACACTGCAATTCAGATTTGAGTTTGAACACACCACACCCAAAGCTAACTCTCTCTGCACATGTCATATCTGCCCCCCCCCCCCCCCCCGCAGTGCAACATTGTTTTGCCCAGATGCTTGAAAATTTGCTTGACTTATATATATATATGAATCATAGTGATGTGCACCTGAAATTTTTCGGGTTTTGTGTTTTGGTTTTGGGTTCGGTTCCGTGGCCGTGTTTTGGGTTCGAACGCGTTTTGGCAAAACCTCACCGAATTTTTTTTGTCGGATTCGGGTGTGTTTTGGATTCGGGTGTTTTTTTCAAAAAACCCTAAAAAAAAGCTTAAATCATAGAATTTGGGGGTCATTTTGATCCCATAGTATTATTAACCTCAATAACCATAATTTCCACTCATTTTCAGTCTATTCTGAACACCTCACACCTCACAATATTATTTTTAGTCCTAAAATTTGCACCGAGGTCGCTGGATGGCTAAGCTAAGCGACACAAGTGGCCGACACAAACACCTGGCCCATCTAGGAGTGGCACTGCAGTGTCAGGCAGGATGGCACTTCAAAAAAATAGTCCCCAAACAGCACATGATGCAAAGAAAAAAAGAGGCGCCCCAAGGTCGCTGTGTGACTAAGCTAAGCGACACAAGTGGCCGACACAAACACCTGGCCCATCTAGGAGTGGCACTGCAGTGTCAGACAGGATGGCACTTCAAAAAAATTGTCCCCAAACAGCACATGATGCAAAGAAAAAAAGAGGCGCACCAAGGTCGCTGTGTGACTAAGCTAAGCGACACAAGTGGCCGACACAAACACCTGGCCCATCTAGGAGTGGCACTGCAGTGTCAGACAGGATGGCACTTAAAAAAATAGTCCACAAACAGCACATGATGCAAAGAAAAAAAGAGCTGCACCAAAGTCGTTGTGTGACTAAGCTAAGCGACCCAAGTGGCCGACACAAACACCTGGCCCATCTAGGAGTGGCACTGCAGTGTCACGCAGGATGGCCCTTCAAAAAAATACTCCCCAAACAGCACATGACGCAAAGAAAAAAAGAGGCGCAATGAGGTAGCTGTGTGACGACTAAGCTAAGCGACCCTAGTGGCCGACACAAACACCTGGCCCATCTAGGAGTGGCACTGCAGTGTCAGACAGGATGGCACTTAAAAAAATAGTCCCCAAACAGCACATGATGCAAAGAAAAAAAGAGCTGCACCAAAGTCGTTGTGTGACTAAGCTAAGCGACCCTAGTGGCCGACACAAACACCTGGCCCATCTAGGAGTGGCACTGCAGTGTCACGCAGGATGGCCCTTCCAAAAAATACTCCCCAAACAGCACATGACGCAAAGAAAAAAAGAGGCGCAATGAGGTAGCTGTGTGACGACTAAGCTAAGCGACCCAAGTGGCCGACACAAACACCTGGCCCATCTAGGAGTGGCACTGCAGTGTCAGACAGGATGGCACTTAAAAAAATAGTCCCCAAACAGCACATGATGCAAAGAAAAAAAGAGCTTCACCAAAGTCGTTGTGTGACTAAGCTAAGCGACCCTAGTGGCCGACACAAACACCTGGCCCATCTAGGAGTGGCACTGCAGTGTCACGCAGGATGGCCCTTCCAAAAAATACTCCCCAAACAGCACATGACGCAAAGAAAAAAAGAGGCGCAATGAGGTAGCTGTGTGACGACTAAGCTAAGCGACACTAGTGGCCGGCACAAACACCTGGCCCATCTAGGAGTGGCACTGCAGTGTCACGCAGGATGGCCCTTCCAAAAAATACTCCCCAAACAGCACATGATGCAAAGAAAAAAAGAGGCGCAATGAGGTAGCTGTGTGACGACTAAGCTAAGCGACCCTAGTGGCCGACACAAACACCTGGCCCATCTAGGAGTGGCACTGCAGTGTCAGACAGGATGGCACTTAAAAAAATACTCCCCAAACAGCACATGACGCAAAGAAAAATGAAAGAAAAAAGAGGTGCAAGATGGAATTGTCCTTGGGCCCTCCCACCCACCCTTATGTTGTAAAAACAGGACATGCACACTTTAACGAACCCATAATTTCAGCGACAGGGTCTGCCACACGACTGTGACTGAAATGACTGGTTGGTTTGGGCCCCCACCAAAAAAGAAGCAATCAATCTCTCCTTGCACAAACTGGCTCTACAGAGGCAAGATGTCCACCTCATCATCATCGTCCGATTCATCACCCCTTTCACTGTGTACATCCCCCTCCTCACAGATTATTAATTCGTCCCCACTGGAATCCACCATCCCAGGTCCCCGTGTACTTTCTGGAGGCAATTGCTGCTGGTGAATGTCTCCATGGAGGAATTGATTATAATTCATTTTAATGAACATCATCTTCTCCACATTTTCTGGATGTAACCTCGTACGCCGATTGCTGACAAGGTGAGCGGCGGCACTAAACACTCTTTCGGAGTACACACTGGAGGGAGGGCAACTTAGGTAGAATAAAGCCAGTTTCTGCAAGGGCCTCCAAATTGCCTCTTTTTCCTGCCAGTATACGTACGGCCTGCCTGACGTGCCTACTTGGATGCGGTCACTCATATAATCCTCCACCATTCTTTCAATGGTGAGAGAATCATATGCAGTGACAGTAGACGACATGTCAGTAATCGTTGGCAGGTCCTTCAGTCCGGACCAGATGTCAGCATCAGCAGTCGCTCCAGACTGCCCTGCATCACCGCCAGCGGGTGGGCTCGGAATTCGTAGCCTTTTCCTCGCACCCCCAGTTGCGGGAGAATGTGAAGGAGGAGATGTTGACGGGTCGCGTTCCGCTTGACTTGACAATTTTCTCACCAGCAGTTCTTTGAACCTCTGCAGACTTGTGTCTGCCGGAAAGAGAGCTCCAACGTAGGTTTTAAATCTAGGATCGAGCACGGTGGCCAAAATGTAGTGCTCTGATTTCAACAGATTGACCACCCGTGAATTCTGGTTAAGCGAATGAAGGGCTCCATCCACAAGTCCCACATGCCTAGAGGAATCGCTCTGTTTTAGCTACTCCTTCAATGCCTCCAGCTTCTTCTGCAAAAGCCTGATGAGGGGAATGACCTGACTCAGGCTGGCAGTGTCTGAACTGACTTCACGTGTGGCAAGTTCAAAAGGTTGCAGAACCCTGCACAACGTTGAAATCATTCTCCACTGCGCTTGAGACAGGTGCATTCCACCTCCTTTGCCTATATCGTGGCCAGATGTATAGGCTTGAATGGCCTTTTGCTGCTCCTCCATCCTCTGAAGCATATAGAGGGTTGAATTTCACCTCGTTACCACCTCTTGCTTCAGATGATGGCAGGGCAGGTTCAGGTGTTTTTGGTGGTGCTCCAGTCTTCTGTACGCGGTGCCTGTACGCCGAAAGTGGCCCGCAATTCTTCTGGCCACCGACAGCATCTCTTGCACGCCCCTGTCGTTTTTTAAATAATTCTGCACCACCAAATTCAAGGTATGTGCAAAACATGGGACGTGCTGGAATTTGCCCAGATGTAATGCACGCACAATATTGCTGGCGTTGTCCGATGCCACAAATCCCCAGGAGAGTCCAATTGGGGTAAGCCATTCTGCGATGATCTTCCTCAGTTGCCGTAAGAGGTTTTCAGCTGTGTGCGTATTCTGGAAAGCGGTGATACAAAAAGCGTAGCCTGCCTAGGAACGAGTTGGCGTTTGCGAGATGCTGCTACTGGTGCCGCCGCTGCTGTTCTTGCAGCGGGAGGCAATACATCTACCCAGTGGGCTGTCACAGTCATGTAGTCCTGAGTCTGCCCTGCTCCACTTGTCCACATGTCCGTGGTTAAGTGGACATTGGGTACAACTGCATTTTTTAGGACACTGGTGAGTCTTTTTCTGACGTCCGTGTACATTCTCGGTATCGCCTGCCTAGAGAAGTGGAACCTAGATGGTATTTGGTAACGGGGGCACACTACCTCAAGCAATTGTCTAGTTCCCTGTGAACTAACGGCGGATACTGGACGCACGTCTAATACCAACATAGTTGTCAAGGCCTCAGTTATCCGCTTTGCAACGGGATGACTGCTGTGATATTTCATCTTCCTCGCAAAGGACTGTTGGACAGTCAATTGCTTACTGGAAGTAGTACAAGTGGTCTTCCGACTTCCCCTCTGGGATGACGATCGACTCCCAGCAGCAACAACAGCAGCGCCAGCAGCAGTAGGCGTTACACTCAAGGATGCATCGGAGGATACCCAGGCAGGAGAGGACTCGTCAGACTTGCCAGTGACATGGCCTGCAGGACTATTGGCTTTCCTGGGTAAGGAGGAAATTGACACTGAGGGAGTTGGTGGTGTGGTTTGCGCGAGCTTGGTTACAAGAGGAAGGGATTTACTGGTCAGTGGACTGCTTCCGCTGTCGCCCAAAGTTTTCGAACTTGTCACTGACTTATTATGAATGCGCTGCAGGTGACGTATAAGGGAGGATGTTCCGAGGTGGTTAACTTCCTTACCCCTACTTATTACAGCTTGACAAAGGCAACACACGGCTTGACACCAGTTGTCCGCATTTCTGTTGAAATAATTCCACACTGAAGAGCTGATTTTTTTTGTATTTTGACCAGGCATGTCAATGGCCATATTCCTCCCACGGACAACAGGTGTCTCCCCGGGTGCCTGACTTAAACAAACCACCTCACCATCAGAATCCTCCTTGTCAATTTCCTCCCCAGCGCCAGCAACACCCATATCTTCATCCTGGTGTACTTCAACAGTGACATCTTCAATTTGACTATCAGGAACTGGAATTGCGGGTGCTCCTTCCAGCACTTGCAGGGGGCGTGCAAATGGTGGAAGGCGCAAGCTCTTCCCGTCCAGTGTTGGGAAGGTCAGGCATCGCAACCGACACAATTGGACTCTCCTTTGGGATTTGGGATTTCGAAGAACGCACAGTTCTTTGCTGTGCTTTTGCCGCAAGTCTTTTCTTTTTTCTAGCGAGAGGATGAGTGCTTCCATCCTCATGTGAAGCTGAACCACTAGCCATGAACATAGGCCAGGGCCTCAGCCGTTCCTTGCCACTCCGTGTCGTAAATGGCATATTGGCAAGTTTACGCTTCTCCTCAGACGCTTTTAATTTTGATTTTTGGGTCATTTTTTTACTGATCTTTTGTGTTTTGGATTTTACATGCTCTGTACTATGACATTGGGCATCGGCCTTGGCAGACGACGTTGATGGCATTTCATCGTCTCGGCCATGACTAGTGGCAGCAGCTTCTGCACGAGGTGGAAGTGGATCTTGATCTTTCCCTATTTTTTTAACCTCCACATTTTTGTTCTCCATATTTTAATGCGCACAACTAAAAGCCACCACAGGTATACAATGTAGATGGATGGATAGTTTAGTATTATATTACTTATGGAGGACGAGTGACTGACGACACAGAGGTAGGTACAGCCGTGGCCTACCGTACTGCTATATATATATATATATAATATACTGTATAATAATAACGGACCTGGTGGACACTGTCAGCAGACTGCTAAACTAGTATGAAGAAAGAAAAAAAACACCACAGGTAGGTATACAATGTAGATGGATGGATAGTAAGTATAGTATTATATTACTTATGGACGACGAGTGCACTGACGACACAGAGGTAGGTACAGCCGTGGCCTACCGTACCGCTTATATATATAATATACTGTATATAACGGACCTGGTGGACACTGTCAGCAGACTGCTAAACTAGTATGAAGGAAAAAAAAACCACCACAGGTAGGTATACAATGTAGATGGATGGATAGTAAGTATAGTATTATATTACTTATGGACGACGAGTGCACTGACGACACAGAGGTAGGTACAGCCGTGGCCTACCGTACTGCTTATATATATATAATATACAGTATATAACGGACCTGGTGGACACTGTCAGCAGACTGCTAAACTAGTATGAAGAAAAAAAAAACCACAACAGGTAGGTATACAATGTAGATGGATGGATAGTATAGTATTATATTACTTATGGACGACGAGTGCACTGACGACACAGAGGTAGGTACAGCCGTGGCCTACCGTACTGCTTATATATATAATATACTGTATATAACGGACCTGGTGGACACTGTCAGCAGACTGCTAAACTAGTATGAAGAAAAAAAAACCCACCACAGGTAGGTATACAATGTAGATGGATGGATAGTATAGTATTATATTACTTATGGACGACGAGTGCACTGACGACACAGAGGTAGGTACAGCCGTGGCCTACCGTACTGCTTATATATATAATATACTGTATATAACGGACCTGGTGGACACTGTCAGCAGACTGCTAAACTAGTATGAAGAAAAAAAAAAACACCACAGGTAGGTATACAATGTAGATGGATGGATAGTAAGTATAGTATTATATTACTTATGGACGACGAGTGCACTGACGACACAGAGGTAGGTACAGCCGTGGCCTACCGTACTGCTTATATATATAATATACTGTATATAACGGACCTGGTGGACACTGTCAGCAGACTGCTAAACTAGTATGAAGAAAGAAAAAAAAACACCACAGGAGTGTTTTTCAGGCAGACAAACGTATACTGGACTGGTGGTCACTGTCAGCAAAACTGTGCACTGTACTCCTGCTATAACTGCTCCCCAGTCCCCACAATTAGGCAGTGTGAGCAGTGCACTCAGCACAGATATATCATGCAGCAGTGCAGCACACTGAGCACAGATATGGTGGAGCGTTTTTTTCAGACAGAGAAACAAAGGATTAAACTAACTCACTGGTGGTAAACCCTGCACTGTACTCCCTAACAGCTGCTCCCCGTCCCCAATCCTCCCCACATAACTAAGTCACTCAGTTTACTTTGTTCTTTTCTAATATAACGGAGATGACGCCAGCCACGTCCTCTCCCTATCAATCTCAATGCACGTGTGAAAATGGCGGCGACGCGCGTCTCCTTATATAGAATCCGAATCTCGCGAGAATCCGACAGCGGGATGATGACGTTCGGGCGCGCTCGGGTTAACCGAGCAAGGCGGAAGGATCCGAGTCGCTCGGACCCGTGTAAAAAAAAGGTGAAGTTCGGGCGGGTCGGATCCCGAGGACCCGAACCCGCTCATCACTAATGAATCAGGCCGTTGGTACAAAAGAGGAAGCACCTGCTGTCTATATAGAGTTCTCATCTCCTAGGTAACCTATATTTTCAGATGATATTATCTATACAGCAGGTGACACGTCATAAAACATACTAATCCACTTCTTTTTTACTAATGTTTTCAGCAATTAAAGTGTTAAAAAACATATTATTATTATTAGGCAGGCTGCATGTCAAGGTAATATGCCTGAGAAACATGCTCTGTTTCCTTTACAATACACCTTTCTGGGTAACACACACTCCTTCATAATCCACAACACACAGTACAATCAATGCAGTGCAAAACACCCCAGGCAAATCAGGCCTGATCATTATTGAAAGCTATGTAAAATTATACACTGTTTTAGGTTACATGTAAAAATGATACATTGTAATAAGAAAGAGTCTGTCAAGAAGGGAACTACTTACATGTGTGTGTGTGTGTGTGTGTGTGTGTGTGTGTGTGTGTGTGTGTGTGTGTGTGTGTGTGTGTGTGTATATATATATATATATATATCGCTGAGATATAAGGTGAAAAAGGCACATTTACTGTAGCATTCAATGTTTATAGAGGAAATATAGCTTTAGTTCTACATTCAAAACAACTTCATTTTCCCACATCCTCTATGACGTCCTCTGTGATGTCCTCTGTGAGGCAGAGATCAGGTCTCACCCTAAACCAGGCATGTCCAAACTGCGGCCCTCCAGATGTTGTGAAACTACACATCCCAGCATGCCCTGACACAGCTTTAGCATTCTCTGACAGCAAAACTGTGTCAGGGCATGCTGGGATATGTAGTTTCACAACAGCTGGAGGGCCGCAGTTTGGACATGCCTGCCCTAAACTGAAATTAGGATACATTATATCAACACACCATCCAGTTGTTGTGTATCTGGGCATACTTCCACAACTATACTAAATATAATTAACATTATAAAAAATGTAGGTGGCTATGGGGCCTATTTGTTACATTTGTGTCGTCAATCTTACTAAAACAAACACAATATTTATATATGGGAGCAATTTATCAAGGAGGTATCACTGCAGATAATATCAGAGCAAGCTTGGGACTGTGGAAATGCTAGATTTACCAAACACCTAAACCACAGGTTCTCAAACTCGGTCCTCAGGACCCCACACAGTGCATGTTTTGCAGGTCTCCTCACAGAATCACAAGTGAAATAATTAGCTCCACCTCTGGACCTTTTTAAATGTGTCAGTGAGTAATTAATACACCTGTGCACTTGCTGGGTTACCTGCAAAACATGCACTTTGTGGAGTCCCGAGGACCGAGTTTGAGAACCACTGACCTAAACAAATGAGCAAATTGCCGTGATTTGCAGCATTGTTCAGTGGGGCCTGGAATGAGACTATTTACAACACAATGCCCTCTGCATATCCCACTTGGACCTCTCCTCCAAGAGAGGAGCTGAAGAAAAATGTCAAGTATGGCTAACTATGACAGACTGAAGGATATACTGTGCACAGGGCCATTTTAACTTATATAACACTGGGCAACTGCCCAAGGCCTTGTGATTAGATTCTAAGGACCTTTTTGAATGCAGGTAGAGAATGCTGGCCAGCCACTCTGATCGTGAATTACACAGCTTGCAGCCAAACAGTGATTGGCTGTCAGCATGCTGATTAATGGATGACTTGAGCTAGCCACCAATCAGAGTGCAGCATTTTCTGACTGTACAGCCTTGATGAAAGCAGAAAGAGGGAATTGTGAGTGAAATACATTAGGGATAAAGGTCTATCTGAGAATGAACAGTTAATTTAAAAAAATGCATTCTAAACAAGACAATTGATTTTTTTTTACAGGCTCATTGTACCAGGGTCTCTGTGGGGTGTTCATTTACAGATTAGTGATGTGAGTATGTAACCTTTTTTAAGCTACTGTATACAGGTAAACAGTGTCGGACTGGGGCATGAAGGGCCTACCGGGGGAATGCAGTGTTAGGGGCCCATGCATAGGGGTCTGGCCAGCCACCACGTTGGTTTACATAACCACTGCATGGGCTGGGGCCCTTGATATATATACTGTACAGACAATATTGCTAGTGCATGCATGATAATGTAGCAGATTAATAACAGCAATGCATGCTACAAAAATACACCATAGTCCTGTGCATTAATTTAGAGATGTGCACCGGAAATTTTTCGGGTTTTGTATTTTGGTTTTGGATTCGGTTCCGCGGCCGTGTTTTGGATTCGGACTCGTTTTGCCAAAACCTCCCTGAAATTTTTTTGTCGGATTCGGGTGTGTTTTGGATTCGGGTGTTTTTTTTACAAAAAACCCTCAAAAACAGCTTAAATCATAGAATTTGGGGGTCATTTTGATCTCATAGTATTATTAACCTCAATAACCATAATTTACACTCATTTTCAGTCTATTCTGAACACCTCACACCTCACAATATTATTTTTAGTCCTAAAATTTGCACGAGGTCGCTGGATGGCTAAGCTAAGCGACACAAGTGGCCGACACAAACACCTGGCCCATCTAGGAGTGGCACTGCAGTGTCAGGCAGGATGGCACTTCAAAAAAATAGTCCCCAAACAGCACATGATGCAAAGAAAAAAAGAGACGCACCAAGGTCGCTGTGTGACTAAGCTAAGCGACACAAGTGGCCGACACAAACACCTGGCCCGTCTAGGAGTGGCACTGCAGTGTCAGACAGGATAGCACTTCAAAAAAATAGTCCCCAAACAGCACATGATGCAAAGAAAAAAAGAGACGCACCAAGGTCGCTGTGTGACTAAGCTAAGCGACACAAGTGGCCGACACAAACACCTGGCCCATCTAGGAGTGGCACTGCAGTGTCAGACAGGATGGCAGATTTAAAAAATAGTCCCCAAACAGCACATGATGCAAAGAAAAAAAGAGGTGCAATGAGGTAGCTGTGTGACTAAGCTAAGCGACCCAAGTGGCCGACACAAACACCTGGCTCATCTAGGAGTGGCACTGCAGTTTTCAAGCGAGAGGATGAGTGCTTCCATCCTCATGTGAATCTGAACCACTAGCCATGAACATAGGCCAAGGCCTCAGCCGTTCCTTGCCACTCCGTGTCGTAAATGGCATATTGGCAAGTTTACGCTTCTCATCAGACGCTTTTAATTTTGATTTTTGGGTCATTTAACTGAACTTTTGTTTTTTGGATTTTACATGCTCTCTACTATGACATTGGGCATCGGCCTTGGCAGACGACGTTGATGGCATTTCATCGTCTCGGCCATGACTAGTGGCAGCAGCTTCAGCACGAGGTGGAAGTGGATCTTGATCTTTCCCTATTTTAACCTCCACATTTTTGTTCTCCATTTTTTAATGTGTGGAATTATATGCCAGTATCAATAGCAATGGCCTACTACTATATATATTGCGCACAACTGAAATGCACCACAGGTATGGATGGATAGTATACTTGACGACACATAGGTAGGTAGAGCAGTGGCATTCCGTACCATACTGCTATATATACTGGTGGTCACTGTCAGCAAACTGCAAAACTAAAATGCACCACAGGTATAGAATCTAGATGGATAGTATACTTGACGACACAGAGGTAGGTAGAGCAGTGGCCTTCCGTACCGTACTGCTATAATATACTGGTGGTCACTGTCAGCAAACTGCAAAACTAAAATGCACCACAGGTATAGAATCTAGATGGATAGTATACTTGACGACACAGAGGTAGGTAGAGCAGTGGCCTTCCGTACCGTACTGCTATATATAATAGTGGTCACTGTCAGCAAACTGCAAAACTAAAATGCACCACAGGTATAGAATCTAGATGTATAGTATACTTGACGACACAGAGGTAGGTAGAGCAGTGGGCTTCCGTACCGTACTGCTATATATACTGGTGGTCACTGTCAGCAAACTGCAAAACTAAAATGCACCACAGGTATAGAATCTAGATGGATAGTATACTTGACGACACAGAGGTAGGTAGAGCAGTGGACTTCCGTACCGTACTGCTATATATACTGGTAGTCACTGTCAGCAAACTGCAAAACTAAAATGCACCACAGGTATAGAATCTAGATGGATAGTATACTTGACACACAGGTAGGTAGAGCAGTGGCCTTCCATACCGTACTGCTATATATACTGGTGGTCACTGTCAGCAAACTGCAAAACTAAAATGCACCACAGGTATAGAATCTAGATGGATAGTATACTTGACGACACAGAGGTAGGTAGAGCAGTGGCCTTCCGTACCGTACTGCTATATATACTGGTGGTCACTGTCAGCAAACTGCAAAACTAAAATGCACCACAGGTATAGAATCTAGATGGATAGTATACTTGACAACACAGAGGTAGGTAGAGCAGTGGCCTTCCGTACCTTACTGGTGGTCACTGTCAGCAAACTGCAAAACTAAAATGCACCACAGGTATAGAATCTAGATGGATAGTATACTTGACGACACAGAGGTAGGTAGAGCAGTGGCCTTCCGTACCGTACTGCTATATATACTGGTGGTCACTGTCAGCAAACTGCAAAACTAAAATGCACCACAGGTATAGAATCTAGATGGATAGTATACTTGACGACACAGAGGTAGGTAGAGCAGTGGCCTTCCGTACCGTACTGCTATATATACTGGTGGTCACTGTCAGCAAACTGCAAAACTAAAATGCACCACAGGTATAGAATCTAGATGGATAGTATACTTGACGACACAGAGGTAGGTAGAGCAGTGGCCTTCCGTACCGTACTGCTATACTGTATATACTGGTGGTCACTGGTCAGCAAAACTCTGCACTGTACTCCTCCTATATAATATACTGGTGGTCCCCAGTACCCACAATAAAGCAGTGTGAGCACAGATATAGGCAGCACACTGAGCACAGATATGGAGCGTTTTTCAGGCAGACAACGTGTACTGGTGGTCACTGGTCAGCAAAACTCTGCACTGTACTCCTCCTATATAATATACTGGTGGTCCCCAGTACCCACAATAAAGCAGTGTGAGCACAGATATATGCAGCACACTGAGCACAGATATGGAGCGTTTTTCAGGCAGACAACGTATACTGGTGGTCACTGGTCAGCAAAACTCTGCACTGTACTCCTCCTATATAATACAGCTGCTCCCCAGTCCCCACAATTAAGCAATAAGCACAAACGGAGAGGACGTCAGCCACGTCCTCTCCCTAACATTTCCAATGCACGAGTGAAAATGGCGGCAACGCGCGGCTCCTTATATAGAATCCGAATCTCATGAGAATCCGACAGTGGGATGATGACGTTCGGGCGCGCTCGGATTAACCGAGCCATACGGGAGAATCCGAGTATGCCTCGGACCCGTGTAAAATGGGTGAAGTTCGGGGGGGTTCGGTTTCCGAGGAACCGAACCCGCTCATCACTATGCATTATAATGTAACATATGCATAATGTGTAATTCAAATGCACAGTCTGGAACCTCTTTCCTAGAGGAGGTGGTGGGGCCTCCAGGCAGTAGGGCCCACCAGGGGTTTCCCCTGTACCCCTTTGGGCCAGTCCGGCCCTGCAGGTAAATGTATATCATACCTCCCAACATGACCCTCTCCAGGAGGGACAGAATACTCTGCTCCTGGACTTTTCTCTTAATGTATGACAGCCATCACCTGTGGTGAAACACCTTTCTTATCCATCTACCTGTTCAACACAGGTGCCAGCGATCATAAATTAAGAGAAAAGTCCAGAAGCAGAGCATTGTGTCCCTCCTGGAGAGGGTCATGTTGGGAGGTATGGTATATTTTCATGTAAAGCAAATCAATTATTGAAGTCCTCTAAAGCACATGTGCAGTTCTGATGCATTTTTCATGCACTTTTGATTGTCTGAGGATTTTTAACACTGATTGGTGTCCTGTAAGTGCCCCACCTCATACAGTATATAGACATTGCTGTACTGTATGTAGTACTGTGTAGCATACTGTAGCTCTATACAATACAGAATTCATACATACTAGTTATCTGCATCATATGTCTGTGCTGATTTAGTTTATACTGACTATCTCACTCAGCTGAATACTGTTCAGTAAATGGGGACTGGAGACCATTAGGCAATAGTCATAGCAGAATTGAGTGAATTGTCCATCTATTCCAGAAGGGAAAGGAATCAGGTGTATCTCTGGATGGCTAATGAATGGAAAAAAAGTGGTAAGCACTCTTGCTGGCAATCAGTGTTGCAGTATGTGAAACAATCCTGCAGAATTGGACTATGAGTGAGCCTCCTTAACTGTCTTTATTTCTAAATAAGTTACCCGTTGCTACCAAAATCCAAATTCAGAAATGCCTTCAGCATATCACGTGGTATGAGATAAGAATGGTGGTGGAGCATCTCCCGTCCTGTTAAATCGAGCACCTTATTGTCATCTTGTATTAGATATCTCTCATAATTGAATCAAGGGTTCATAAGTGAATCATTGCGGGTCACCCTTGCACTTGACCTGTAATGTTCTTCTTAATTGTGTTGACAGTACGGCATAGAGTACTTTAAATGCAAAGTTTTCTTCTCAGTTTATTGTGAATAATCATCTGGATGTTTAATTGCTCTGCAAATGTATTCATTAGTTACAATGTTCTTTGTGTAAAATTATGCAGAATACTTCAATAAAAATATATTTAAAAAAAATAGGACCAGAAGATTTTTACATCAAGTTTATTTGTGAACAATTGTTGCTGAAATCAATATTTAGGGCGATCTTCAATTAGCCACAGTACTTTACAGAAGCTAATCAACTCCCCTGAGGCTATCCAGTTATCCCCGCAGCCAGCCTCGATCGGGGATTTTGTTTAGTGTGGCAGGCGAAACCAAAACCCCAGTATCCATGCATTTTTTTCACGAATGTAGCCACAAAAACACATTGGGGGTAATTCCAAGTTGATCGCAGCAGGATTTTTTTTAGCAATTGGGCATAACCATGTGCACTGCAGGAGGCAGATATAACATGTGCAGAAAGAGTTAGATTTGGGTGGGTTATTTTGTTTATGTGCAGGGTAAATACTGGCTGCTTTATTTTTACACTGCAAATTAGATTGCAGATTGAACACACCCCACCCAAATCTAACTCTCTCTGCACATGTTATATCTGCCTCCCCTGCAGTGCACATGGTTTTGCCCAATTGCTAAAAAAAATCCTGCTGCGATCAACTTGGAATTACCCCCATTGTCCTGTGACTTTTCAGGGCTTCTATTGCCGTGATATAATGAGAGCCGATAATGGCAAAAGATCTGATGTTTGCGGCTATTGCTGCCCGTGCGTCTTATTCGTATTTTTTGCTTCTAAAATGAATTGCTGTGGATGGGACGCACAAACAGCTCCTGCTGTTTAAATGATATGCAGCATGCCTATATTCTGTGTGTAATAGCAACTGTATCTGTATACAAAATGTTATGCTACAATGTATTCCAGCCAAACACTGTAACATAATAAGATACAATCATAATTACATACTGAATGCTTGTGTGCCCTGGAGGGTGGGGATTATTTAGGGTGTGTGTTGCTTTAATCTTGGGACTGTTGGGGGCCAATGGGTGACTTTCTCAGACATTGTGGTCCTCCTATACGTAAAGATGCATTTCAGTTGGTCAGTAAATAACACACGTTTTCTAGTCTAAATACTGCAACACATCAGATATGATATGCAGAAGCCGGGAAATAGACTCACGCCATTACATTCTAAATAGATGCACATTTGTAATGTCTGTTGTGGTGCGATAATATCCCGGGTGGCATTATCAGTTACTATTACATCCCAGCCTACATGTTTTGGCACAAAAATGAAAACGCTTGTTTTTTTGCGCTCAAAAAAGTTGCGGGTCTAATTAATTTTTGCCCCATATTTGGAGTGTCTGCAAGGTGTCTGCAAGGTCTGGTCTAATGTTTATGCTAGAACGTTAGTAATAGCTTAAAAAAAAAAAAAAATGTATAATGCTAGTTTTACTAAATAAAAAAGTGGATTTATTTCCGTTTCATTAAAAATGTATCTTTATGATGAAAATTAGTCTCTAGTTCTATTTATTCCAAAGTTCTACCAAAAGAAAGCATTATATTTATATAGAAAAAATAGTGGGCGATTCACCCAAGTAACTAACAAAATGAAATACATTTTCATGTTATCAGCACGCAGACAGAATGTTGATTTTGGTTATGCCCAGATCATAAAAATACTCACATAAAGTGGTTAATTCTTTTACAAATGTGTGGTATCCGATAGTAACCAGTCAGTTATATCTGTCATTAGTCACACATACTACACTAATGAGCTTTAAGAAGGAACACGCCATTCATTTGTATTTGTGTTACAGCCTTATTCCAAACTAGAATAAATTAATTTTTTCCCTCAAAATTCTCCACACAATGCTCCATCATGACAATGTGAAAAAAGTTTTTTTGAGATTTTTGCAAGTTTATTAAAATAAAAAACTAAGAAATCACATGAACATACTATAAGCATTCACAGCCTTTGCTCAATACTTTGTTGATGCACCTTTGTCAGCAATTACAGCCAGGTTTTCATCCAGGATGTTTCTGTACATTGCTGCAGTCATCTTTCCCTCTATCCTGACTTGTCTCCCAGTTCCTGTCGCTGAAAAACTTCCCACAGCATGATGCTGCCACGACCATGCTTCACTGTAGGGATGGTATTGGCCTGGTATTAGCCTGATGATGAGCCGTGCCTGGTTTCTTCCAAACATGATACCTGGCATTCACGCCAAAGAGTTCAATCTTTGTCTCATCAGACCAGAGAATTTTGTTTCTCATGGTCTGAGAGTCCTTCAGGTGCATTTTGGCAAACTCCAGGTGGCCTGCCATGTGCTTTTTACTAAGGTGGCTTCCATCTGGCCACTGTACCATACAGGCCACTGTGCTCATTGTAACCTTCAAAGCAGCAGATATTTTTCTGTACCTTTCCCCAGATTTGTGCCTCAAGACAATCCTGTCTTGGAGGTCTAAAGTCAATTCCTTTGACTTAATGCTTGTTTGTGCTCAGACATGCACTGTAAAGTGTGGGATCTTATATAGACAGGTGTGTGCCTTTCCAAATCATGTCCAATCAACTGAATTTACCACAGGTGGACACCAATTAAGCTGTAGGAACATCTCAAGGATGATCAGTGGAAACAGGATCCACCTGAGCATATGGCAAAGGCTGTGAATACTTATATACATGTGATTTCTTAGTTTTTAATTTTTAATACATTTGTGGAAATCTTAAAAAAAAATGTATTTCACATTGTCAGTATGGGGTATTGTGTGTAGAATTTGGAGGGAAAAAAAATTTATTCAGTTTTGGGATAAGGCTGTAACATAACAAAATATGGAAAAAGTGAAGCGCTGTGAATACTTTCCGGATGCACTGTGTATATATATATATATATATATAAATGATAGATAGATAGATAGATAGATAGATAGATAGATAGATAGATAGATAGATAGATAGATAGATAGATAGATATACATACATATTTTTATATGCAGGATATATATATATATATATATATATATATATACTGTAGATAGATAGTTAAATAGATAGACAGATAGATAGCTACAGTATCTTGAGATTGACATAAAGATCTTAAAGAAGACCACATGCGATGGATACTTACTTTTTGTAAGGGCCTTTATTTTATTAGAAATCAGTGAGATGACTGAGATATGAGGCATAAAGTACCTCAGTAATGTCAGCAGTTCCAAGTGAATTCATAGGTTGAATATTGGCACAGTGCACAAAATAGGTGCCTCTACAACCTGTATAACCCATTTTGTCGATCCTACAGTAAAAAGACAAAACAGGGTTGCAGATAATGTACACTAAAATGTAGAGTGCTTGTAGGAATGTCCTATGGCTTCCCAAAGATGGAAGGTCCACCATCCCTACATACAGTTACCATAATTGCCAACTAAAGTATTCCTCATTTGCAGACATTGTTCCAGATTGTAAATATTCGCTCCCGGAAATGTCTCTAATTTTAAGTATTGACCAAGTTTACAAAATATTTCTTTGATCATGAAAATAA